>NC_132876.1:36774266-38024266 GCF_048164855.1 Canis lupus baileyi
AATCCCACTCACAAAATCATATTGGTGTTCCTTTTACATGATGAGTCATTTTTGTGACATTGATTTTAAGTTTTTTTCTTAATTTCTGGCTTCTAACACTTTTTTTTTTAGAGAGAGAGAAAGAGAAAGAGATGGAGAGGGTAGAGGGCAAAGGTGAGAGAGAATCTCAAGCAGGCTCTACATACAGCTCACAGTTCAATGTGGTGCTCAATTTCAGGACCCTGAGATCGTAACCTGAACTGAAATCAAGAGTCAGAAACTTAACTAACTGAGCCATCCAGGAGGCCCTGCTTTCAGCATTTTCATTATGATGTGTCTTGGTATGGGTCTCTTTTCATTTATATTCCTGGAATTTGTTGAGTTTCATGAATGCATAGAATAATGTATTTTTTTAATATGTCAAATTTGGGAGGTTTTTAGCCTTCGATTCTTTGAACATTTCTACTCTTTTTCTCCTTGCTTTCTGTTACTTCCATTACATATATTTGTTTAATGGTATCCCTTGTCTGTCTGATTTTGTATTTGCTTTTTTTCATTCTGGTTTCTTTCTTTTGAATTGCATAGTCTTTGTTGCTCTATCTTCATATTTGCAAATTCTTTCTTCTACCAGTTAAAATTGATCCTTGAACCCTTCCATTGAATGTTTCATTTCACCAAAGTTTTTAATCACCAAAATTTTCATTGGCTTTTTAATATAATTTGTTTTCTTCCCTAGGTTAGGGAAGTTTTCAGCCATTACTTCTTCAGATACATTTTCTGTGCCTTTCCATCTCCCTTCTCCTTCTGGAACCCCTAAAAAACTGTGAATGTCATTCCACTTGATGTCCTAAAAGCCTCTTAAGCTATCTTCACCCTTTTTCATTCTTTTTATAATTCCTCTTTATTATCTCTAACTGATGAAACATTGCCATACTAACTTCCTTCATTTCCTTGTTTTCTTTTTTTAGTTTTTTTAAAATGTATTTAAAATGGGTGCCTTGAAGTATTGTCTGTTACATCCCACATCCTTACATGAAAACTTTATGTTCTCTGCTTTTTGTCCTTTTTATGGTTCATGCAACCTAGATTGTTTGCATACCTTGCATTTTTTGTTGAAAACTGGTCACTTTAGGTAGTGTAGAAGTATGGATTCTGATTCCCTTCTTTCTTCTCAGAGGAATATTTTTGCTGTTTGTTTTAATTACTTGGATAGAGTATTTGAGCGAAGTTTATTTCCTTTGCTTATGAAGCCTTTGATGTCACTTTCCAGAGGGCACAATGCAGCCACCATGGAATGAGAAGGTTCTAGTTCTGTCTTCCTGATCTCCTTTTCCAGCTGTCTGCCACATTTAGTATAACAAGCGGTTGTTAAGCTCTGCTAATTCCCAGCTGATTGCTCTATTGTTGTTGACAAGGTCTTGGGGCATAAATTGCTCTATACCTGGGTCCTTTTAAACTTGTGCAGGAGTGTGTTTGAGTTTTTTCTGACCCTAGAAAGGCAATTCTTAGTTGTCTCTTTCCATAGCTCTCTCTAGTGAACTAGCTGACATATAGTTTAGCTTGTTGCTCTTAACTAAGAAGGCCTATTGATTTTCAGAGTTCCCTTAGGCCTGAACTTCCTCAAACTCGGTTCAAATAAAGTCAATTCCTTTAGGGGAGGTTTGGAGTCCTCTTTTCTTAGGGGCTGCCTCTTTCCCTGCACAAAATCTCTAAGCTGCTAGTCTGTTGCTGGCCAAAATTAATAGTCTCTGATCTTCTTGAATTGTTTCATTCTGCGTGGAACCTCTGTTCTACTAGCAAGCTGTGATGATGGCAGTTGGTGCCATTTCTTGGCCTGTTGTCTTGGGAGCTGGGTGAAGAGAAGGAGTCCTTGGTCTCTTGGCGTCACTCTCTAGAAATTTAATCTATGCAAATTAAATTTGAAGAAGATGAGAAATGGTATCCAGTTCCTCTTGATGAGATGCCCTATCTTTTATATAGGGGCTAAGGGCAAAGGTAACTTCATCCCCTCGGTCACACAGGTTCATATATATGACTCTTTACTAAGTTGAGGTAGGGACAGGTGGAGGGAGCATATCACTACTCAAAGGTGACAGACTCTTGCTATTATTACCAAGGTCTAGTAGCTTTTCCTGAATAAATGTTCCATCATTTGCTGTAGGTCCTTATGACAATTTTCAGAGACCTTAATTTTTTTTAATAGCTTTTAATAATTATGTGTGTTTCACTGGGTAGTGAAAATGTAGACTCCTCATACTGCCACACCAAAAGTGAAACAAAAGTCTTGTCATTTGGTTGCCATATATCTAAAACTGCTCATACATACATACATATATACATATATAATATTTATCACTAGAAAAATACTGGTGAATGTAGAAAGACAGCCAATTATAACTGCATTCTTTTAAAAATATTTTATGTATTTATTTGAATGAGAGTGAGAATGCAAGAGAGAGTGCTAGAGAGAGAGCACATGAACATGGGGGAGAGGCAGAGAGAGAGGGAAAAGCAGACTCCCTGCTGAGCAAGGAGCCTTACTTGAGGCTCCATCCCAGGACCCTGGGAGCATGATCTGAGTCAAGGGTAGCCACTTAACCAACTGAACCACCCAGGCACCTCTAACTGCCTACTTATATATCAAGCATTTTACCTTTGATATTAGCAACGTGATCATATATTTTTCTTCACAGAACTTATGCTATTTAGCATTGTTCTCTGTCTTTTAATATTTATAATATTATTGTGCTTTCTCTTGATTTCCTGATAACTTTCAGCAGTTAGGTAGAAATTTACATAGAACCATGGGAAATCAATAATATGTTAAGGTTAGTTTTAGCAATTACCTCAGTGGAAAAGGTTAAAATAATATGCCTAGTGCTACGACATGGCAAACATAATGTTTTAAATTATGAATATGATTGAATTAATTATTTAGGTGGTAAAATGGTGGGGGGGAATTCTTACATTTTTTAAAAACTAGTAAACCAACAACTGGGCTAAGGGCATTTCCACAAAACATTTCTTTTGTTTTTTATCTTTAAATATCTTCTATAATCTACAATCCTGACTTTTTTTGATTCAGGTTCAATTCCAAAGAGAGTGAATTAAATTCCAGTTCTTTTACCTATCAAATAATCTTGAGTTTCACAACCTCTCTGAACCATGCTTTTCTCAGCTGCTAATGAGAATGAATGATAATTGTCCTTCCTTATAAGGTTGCCACAGGGACTTGATGAGGTAATGCTAATGAAAGCTCTTGTAAGGTGAGAGACTGATGTTAGAAACCATTACAATATTTCTGCATGGAATATCACAGTGCCTTAGAATATGGACTTACAAATACTTTTTTTGTATATACCCCATATGGGACAAAATACATTGTGTTATATTTCAATAAAAAATAAACTCTTAGAACTCTAATTTGGGTATTTTTAAAATGTACAAAAACTTCTAAATGTCAGTAGCCTGAAGGTACAAAGAAAAGCAGATTTCTTTAATTAATGCAGTTGCTAGTTACAGACTGTGTAAGAGAGAGAGCAAATTAAAATATTTAATATGTCTGGTCCATGATAGAGTTTTTCTTTATCTTTTACTCTTTTAAAAAAATGAATTCTAAAGAAAAGAAGAATATTATTTCCAACAGTCTTATTTTCTATATCTTGCTTTGGGATTCTAAGTTTTCTGATTAGCCACAGGATACTATGTCCAATATCTAAAATCTACATTTAGTCAAAGGTTACATTAATTTCACGGGAGTTAATTTCTCATTTCTGGTAGCTCACCCACCCACACCCACACCCAAACACACACACACACACACATACACACAAAATAAAAGAAAAAAATTTGCTACAGCTAATAAAAAAATGTTATTTTGTGTAATTATTATAAAGCTATAGGTAAATTATAATAATGGCAACACTGTGAAGTATTCTAAGACAATACATATTGAGGCAAAGTCTTTTGCTTGCCATTTAGACTAGGACACATCAAAGATGAAGACTAAAGAGTATTATGTGTTAGATAATGTAAAATAGCATAATTGAGGTCATGCGCAGACAAGTTATCTATTATATGAGCTGTGGATGTCAGGAAGGGTTCTTTGGCCACTTTTTAATATCATTGAAATAATCATGTAAGTAATGTCTAGAGAGGACTGTGACAGAGACTTACTGCTTTCGATTTTATGAGTGCTGGAAAGAAACTATTTGTAGAGATAAAAAAGAATAAGCTCCAGTTAAGTAATATATGTATTAATTGATTTAATGCCAGTAGAAATGATAAGCTTCTCTGCTTGATAAGCCCACTTGGAGCTTGGAATATTAAACTTAATACTTCAGTTAGCTGTCAATAGAAACAAAACTAGGAATTTATTTTTCAAGTTTTTTTTTTAAGATTTTTTCATTCATGATCGACAGAGAGAGAGGCAGAGACACAGAAAGAGGAAGAAGCAGGTTCCTCACAGGGAGCCTGATGCAGGACTTGATTCCAGGACCCCGAGATCACACCCTGAGCCCAAGCTCAACCACTGGTGCCCATATTTTTCAAGTATTAAGTAGTCTTTTGGGGGTTGTTTAAAAGAGATTTAAAAATATGTATTAGTATTTTATAAAAGAAAACCAATATATAGGTAATTTGCCCAAATCCTATAAATTTTATCCCAGAAGAATCTTCATTTAGTTAGGAAAGTGGAAAGGGAAAACTAAAGACTGGAAAGGTGAGCCACATGCTCTCAGTCACACAGCTACTTTGTGCCATATTTTGGAGGAGGACCCAGGCATTTTCCTTCTGGTCCATTCCCCTTTTCATTATATTATGGTACCTTATTTATCTGGATGAAATAAAAGAAAAAAGTATAAATATATCAGTTATTGTGTCTACAATATATACAGGCTCTTTCAAATATTTTATTAGAAAACTAAGAGTTATCTTATATGTTTCCAAAATAATGAATCTCCTATAATTTAGAGCTGTGTTATCCAATATGGTAGCCACTAGGTACATCTGGCTATTAAAATTAAATTTGAAATTAACCAAAATTTGTAAATTCCTCTGTGGCACTGGCTACATTTGGAGTGCTTGATAGTCTCATGTGGCTAATGATTACTATATTGGACTGCACAGATATGGAACATTTTAATCATTGAATAAAGTTCTACTGGACAGTGCTGCTTCTAGATCCTCTGGCAGGAAAGTGGGAAGAGACCAGTAGGGCTAGCCTTCATGCAATTGACTACTACTGTTGTTGTCTTACAGTTCTTAAATACTACTAGATGTCCTTATATCCAAGTCTTCCAAAAACCCCGTGAGGCCAGTATTGTTAAATCTATCTTAAAGTTGAGAAAAGCTAGCATCAGGCTACTATCATGAAGCTGAAATTCACCAATGCGGTTCTCTATCTGACCACATGTTTCAAAGCCTTAATTTCCTTATGTTTAAATGGCACTAATAACAGTATAATCTCATGCAGCTCTGGTGAGGATTACATAGATTACGTCTTGGGCCTGGTGTCAAAGTGAGTAGTTAATAATGGTAACAATTATTAATAACATGTAATAGTAAAATGTCACCCTTTTCCCAAGATGTGAAACTCTAGGAATTAAAATGTTTTAACCCAAAAGAATAATTAGAATATAGCCTTATGTTTCTGTTGCATTTTACACTTTGCAAAAAATGATTACATATATCTTCCTTTGAGTCTCAAGTAGATGAATTTCATGTTTAGAGAGGTTAAATAACTTGCATGTAATTCATAAGTTGTAAATAGGAACTTAAATCCAATTCTTCTGAAGCCCAGCTACGTTCCCACAATATAGAACTGATACTAATGGTAGAATTCGATCAAAGTATGTAAAGCCAAACCTTCAATCAACTACCATTTGCTCACTTATGTGGTTTGGAGTATACATAGAAAAATGGAATCTGTCAAGAGCTCCTGATTCTTAACTGCAGTGAGAAAAGAGGATTCAAATTATTATTTTTTCTTTTTTCAAATTATTTTCTAATAAATTTTCCATCCTCACTTTTGCCCAAGAAAATAAATTCTTTCTGTAAATACCTTTATGCACTATCAGTATTCCAAAAGTCATTTTAGACATGCAAATTCTGAAATTGTTCTTTACCACCTGACACATCTTGATTCTCCATAGATTGTTCCCTTCTCTTCATTTACTAAATTCACAATGTTAGCAAAAGGAAATTAACATACTTATTTGTAGCAACAGATGAAGTCATATGAACTTACCTTAGAAGGGTGATTTCTGATCAAAGACCTAAAAGAGGTTCTTTAACATCACAGTTCAAATCATCAATCAAAAACCAGGAGATACAGCTTTGTTAAAAGCCTTTATTAAGATCTATTCCTTCACGAACTGTTGAGAAGTACAAATGAAACTCCTTTCAGAATTGTCAACTCCACCCCCGACACACACACTGCAATTGGCACTCAGGCCAGTATTTGTCTATTTTTTCTGTTGTGAGTCACACAAGTCCATACTATCAACTTTTACACATACACTAGGAAACACTGATGAGTGCTACTCCTGGTATTGCTAATCACATAGAAGAAGATTCTGATAATTTTAACAACTTTGCAAAAGATTGAACTTCTTTAGAACTATTATATTCATAAGTAGCATGAGGTCATTGCAGATTGATTATTTTGAAAACTATGTGAGTGTTTGAAGGTTCTATTAAGCCAGAACATAAATTAAGGCTGACTAGAAACAAATTTAGTTGACAGCATTTCACTGAAACGTAATTTGGTGTTGTAGCTACCAATCCATACTGGGTGATTCTGGAGGCAAAACAAAATACACACACACACACACACACATTCACACACACACACACACACAAATAGACCATAAACACTTCATTAGAAACAGTGTTAACCATGTTAGTCATACTAACCCAGAAATTGTATTAAACATATGGAAATAATGCTTGGGGAAAATGGAATCTCTATTTAGAAAACTGGAGGGTTTTTTTTTAATATATCAAATTTTCTCCTTCTGTTAGCTAATTTTTAAAATGAACAACAGGAGTTCCTAGATGCATATTGATTTTGTGGCAGTCTATATTAATTATTCAGAAGATAGCTAGAGATAAACAGGAAAACCTGGTGTTTGATTTGTTTCTATTCCTCCCTCCTGCCTATAGCTCTGACTTGAGTCCCTATGACATCTTCTTGGGGTGATCATTGGCCTTTTCCTGTATAGCCAGTATAATTCTCTTTGAACCAAGCTGAACATTTCAAAAATTTAATGACAAACTCTGAGAGAAAACTGGCTGATTTTCTCTCAAGACATATCTGGTTTTTACCTGTGTTAGCCATCAATGTGAATAATACCAAATACGATTTAAAAAATCAAAACCCTCTGAGTCCAATTGGTAATATTTGCAACAAGAGTTAATCTTACAGGTTCAGTATTGGAATCTGAATTTATATGATCTAGCTTTTCCACATGAAGTCAACATATTCTGACAAAATCGTTTTTTTCTGGCTAATCTAATTTTCTGTCTCTTTTTTGTTTGTTTACCTGGAGCAAAACCAAAGTACTTCAGAGTGTGAACATGTACTAACGAACATACCAGGTAAAATTTTTGAGGTGTTTTTCTTAATGTAGCGTAAATACCGTGAAGCAATTTCCAAATTTGCACTTTAATGATCAAAATCTGTTTAAAAACTGTGAATATCTTCCCCCAATATTTCCTTGCCATGATATAGTCCTGATGATTTTGAAATTATAAACAGGCACCATATTTAAAAAGTACAATAAAGGGGGATCCCTGGGCGGCTCAGAGGTTTAGCGCCTGCCTTTGGTCCAGGGCGAGATCCGGGAGACGCGGGATCGAGTCCCATGTTGGGCTCCCTGCATGGAGCTTGCTTCTCCCTCTGCCTGTGTCTCTGTCCCCCTCTTTATCTCTATCATGAATAAATAAATAAATAAATCTTTAAAAAAGTACGATACACTGAAAAATTTAGAAATTAAAAAAATTATTTTTTAATTTTTAAATATTTATTTATTTATGTATTTATTCATGAGAGACACAGAAAGAGAGGTAGAGACATAAGCAGAGAGAGAAGCAGGCTCCCTTCAGGGAGCCTGATGCAGGACTCAATCCCAGGATCCCAGAATCATAACCACTGAGCACCCAGGTGCCCCCAAATTTAAAAATTTAGATTTTCTTTACAGTGGGAGCAGATTTAGATTATATACTACATCCAAATAATGTAAGACATTAGGCAATATGATTCAGGAGTAGATAGCTATTGTCCATTAGAGGGAAAACTGTGACCGACCATAAAGATTCATCCATTCATATGAGCCCCCATAAGTAAGCAATTCCATAGCCGTCACAAGATATTTAGACAATATATTTTGAAAGTGTGACATGCAAGATACCAGAATCTTATGAATAAAATTTACCTACATATGGCATATTAATGAAGAATATGATTACCTTGATGATCAAACTCAAATAAAATTAATTTTCCTCTCGGTGTATTGCTATGTTCTATAGCAATATGCATATGTAATATGATCTACTTTTCTAAGCTGATTTTTAAAAACAATAATTTTGTTTTAGTGTTACAGGACCAAAAAGTAGTGCAAGGAAATATTAAGCTCCCATAAATATCAGAATTATAAAATCCATTCTTACAAATTATTGGTCCACCAATGTGATCATGAGGATGTGTGGGTGTGTGTTGTACAGTTGCGTAGGGAGGAAGGATGGGAGAGAAAGAGAAAAGAGACATGGAAATTGGTGCTTTTCTTGTCTTTTAACAGTACATTTGTGAACTAGGGCTATTTCATGTAATCAACTTTTCCACATATATGAAAAAAACAGAAGGAAAGCTGTTCAGGTCTTGAGATCAATTTTCACCAGATCTCTGATTTGAGTTCTCTTTCTGTCTTTTGGTTCTTTTGGTAACTATCTATAAGCTGGAAAAAGCAATGAGTTGTAAGGCCTTGCAATTAAAAAAAAATTAAGAAAATATACCATTAATTCAAGTAAGTAACTGTTTAAACATAAAAATGATGGCTTTAGCAGGACCCACACCTGTTTTCTGTTGTATATTCCAAAATGAGGTCAGGAATAACTCAGATTCCATATTTTACAAAGTATACTTTAGACCACACAACGTACGCACAAAAATTTTTCTCTTTCAAATGAATTTCATGTGCAGCATATGTTTCCATTCTGTGTGCCAGGCTAGGAATAAATAGAGACAAAATTTGTTCTTCCACCATATAATCTTGGACACAGTTATTGTCAAAATCAGCTTAAGCATGTGATTCACTCTATGTTGATGGCTGTTTTATTTAGCCTATTAAGTGGAGGAACTAGATGAATGTTTTACTAGTAAGTTCCTAAAATCAATAATCTGATTTTTCCTTTCTTGATTACTAATGCTACAGTCAGGACAGGTCTCTTTGATATTAGAATTGTGGTTTGCTCCAAGGGGGTTCGGAACAAGCCTCCCTAAAATGTGCCACATTGGCAGGTGGATTATTTTGAGAATTATCTAATGTAGTTGAAGTCAGTGAAGGCCCAAAAGACTTCGAGAGAGTTTTACCCCACCCCTCAACTGCCTGAAATGATTTGGATAGACAGCCTGGTTCAGGAAAACTATCACCAGAGGTTAACTGCAAACCTATATATGGATCAGTGTGGTAAACTGGTGGGAAACTCAGCTGGGCCTGTGTACATTCCTCTCTGTGTCCCATTGTCTCTGTGTGGCATGACAGACACCTACCCACCAAACATCTGCTCTTCTTACTATCCTATGAATTACCCCTCTCCCCCTTGAAGCCCCAGAGTCTTACCCTCTTCTCCTTAGCTTGGGATGCCATATAAACCGCACTTGCCTGTCTTTGGATCTCATATTCTTATGGAGTTCCTGTATGTATGTAATTAAACTTATTTTTCTCCCGTTAACTTGTCTAATGTCAATTCAATTAATAGACCAGACCAAAACAACAACAACAACAACAACAACAACAACAACAAACCAACCAACCTAGAAGGCTAGAGGAAAAATTCTGCCACCCTTATCCTGGAGTGAATGGGCATTTCCTCATTATCCAAATGATATTTTCAATTGTAAGGTTGCATCTAGTCAGTTACACTAAGTAAGAATCTTCTGAGAACCACTGGTCCATATAGCAGTTCCATGTACACATCAGATCCACTCTCCTCCTTGCCCAATTTCAGCCTTTTATCAGAGATTACTGTCAGCATCTTACACAACACTGGTGATTACGGGGACATATACCCCAGTAAGGAGGCCCGGGAGAAAGCTATTTTAATGTTAACCACTAGTCCTGGGCTGCCATTCTCAGTCCAAGGAAAATAATACCCGATTTTTAAAGGCTGCAATGGAGAGCACCACGGGAATGTTGAATTCTCTGTACTTTTTGCTTAGCACTACACGGTAGTGCTCTCTGCCAATTCTTATAATTATTTTTTTAATTGGCATTACCTTTTCCTCCCTCAGCCAACAACCCTATTAAATACATTCCATTTGAATAATTCTGGCTTTCTCACTGCTAGTCAACCTTGCTGCCTGCATTTCCTGTGAGTGGTAATTTTAATTGACTTTCTTAGCTTTCTGTGTACTCGAAATGAAGGACAGACCTGTCAACATTTCAAAACTCAGCATGGGTGGTACACAGGCTTTCCTTGGGAAAGCATTTGTGGTCTGCAAGTGAATCAACATAAACTCACAATTCAGTCTCTCAAAATGTTCAAAGCAGAGACAAGTGACACATGGGTGGCTCAGTGGTTGAGCATCTGCTTTCGCTCAGGGCATCATCCCGGGGTCCTTAGATCAAGTCCCACATCGGGCTCCCCACGGGGAGCCTGCTTCTCTCTCTGCCTATGTCTGTGCCTCTCTGTGGCTCTCATGAATAAATAAATGAAATCTTTAAAAAAAAAAAGACAAAATGGAGTTCAATAGATTTGCACAAACTCTCCACCACTAATTTCTATGGATTACTTTTAATGCTTTCTGATTAATCATTTTTTAACTTTATCCAAAAAACGTATTAATAAATATGCCTTGAATCTTTGTACTGAATGATATATACAACTTCATGAAAGAAGTCATGAAACCTGTAGAAAATAGTTTTTCTTTATTCTTCCACTGCCGGGCAGTGTACAGCTATCATTAATGACAAATGCTTAAGTGAATGAGCTATATCCGAAAGTCTTTTCGAGCATGCAAGAACAAAATATTTGCAAATAGAATAACAGAAAAAGTAGGAAACTAGGAATCGGAATGTCTAACTCATCAGCTATGTGATTTTGATACATAAATTGATGTCAAGAGGCTCCAGTCTCCCCAATTGTCTAAATCAGAGAGTAATGAGTAACAAATTTTATGTTTAGTTTTTAAAACATTTCACAATAGATAGACAAAAGATTACTTCATAGAGTACCATTTGGGATGATTTCGAGTTTCTCTATGGGGACCACTGTACGGTATTATGAAGAGAAATATAAATAAAGGAAGCCAAGCAGTATCCACTTCCATATTCATCAGTTGGGTGTGGAACTGCCTGGTGATCTGATCTTGTTTGTTCCGTTTTGTTTTTGCCTAATCTCTTCTTGTATTTTAACTTGCTTCATTGGAAACTTACTGGAATAATTCTTGAGTGGATGGAGCATAAAGTTTTAATAGACACCTATGAATTACTATTATGATTCATTCAAGACTAGAAAATTCATTAGCGGCATAAGGCATACAAGCCCCAAGATTCTGAGAATCATCCAAACATGAATTATTCCCAATGGGCCTGAAGTAGTTACTGCAATCAAAATTCAACTCCAATTTCTAATTTACTACTCCGATACAGGCTCATCTTGTTTAGAGCATTTCCAAATGATCATTTCCTACTGGACAGGACAATGTGATATATCGTCTAGTTCAGGATCTTAGAGATTGGAGTAAATGGACAGTAAGGTCAGTGAAATACCTGTTATTTCAAACCATTACAGCCAAAATCAAATAAATTGAGGTTTGAGTGGAAAAGAGGGAGAACATTCTCACATCTTATATTCACAGGAAATCAGTTCAGCAGAACTAACCATGTTTGGGGTTTAGCATATTAAAACCATTCTAATAAACTAGAGTTTTCAATTAATAGCAATGGAGATTCCAAGATATAAACTCCACTTAGTGTAGCCAAAAATATTTTAAGCATCTCTTGGGAAGTAATAATCCTCTTTTCCATGTTGCAATAACAAGATGCTTTTGCAGATTATCTGCTAAAATCTTGAAGGCACAAAATCAGAGTGACTCGGGTGAATTACTTTTAAATGTTCTATGTTTAGGAAAATGATTACTTTTGGTCACATTTTTGATGGATGTGTCTGTCCCAATGTTCTTGTTCCTTCTTATAGGGAGAAGTCTTGGAATTGTGAGCCTTCTCTCAATCCTGCAAACTCAGGCCAGGTGTTGAGAGCCTCCCTGTTCCTTTCCCCCAAGGTAGTACCCTGAAGTGTTTAAGGTTGTGTGCCTTCTCCTGATCCTGCAGCATGTAATTGATGGCCAATGTCAATGTGCTTTATACCACCCTTTTTTAAAAATAAAATTTTCTTTTTATTTACTAGAGAGAGAGAGAAAGAGCTAACATGAGCAAGCTGAGGGGCAGAGGGAGAAGCAGACTCCTTCCTGAGTGGGGAGCCTGATACAGGTCTCAATCTCAGGACTCTGGGATCATGATGGGAACAGAAGGCAGACGCTTCATGGACTGAGCCACCCAGGCGCCTGTCCAACGTGCCTTCTCTGGGAATTTGTGTTTCCCCCTCTGCGGAGTTCATTCTCACTGTCTGTGAAGGCCTGTGGCAGCATGTGCACACAGCATGTGGAAGCTCATGTGTACTACCTCAGGGGCACACACAGAGTGCTGGAGCACTTGGCAGCTTGTTATGGGGGACTACAGGTAAGGTGTCCCATTGGATTCCTGGGAGAACCTCTTGGTGGAGTCTGTGAACCTACCTAGAAGGACTTGTGGTTGGCTTTTCAGATTCATGTTGTGGTTGTTGTGACCCTGTCCCTTATCCCTGCTCCTAGCTCCTGCCTCAGGCTATTTTCAGCCTTGGGCAATCCAGAGTGATCTGGGTCGGGTGAGCCAGAAGTAGCTCTGCAGGTAGTGAGGTTGGCAGTGAGGCTGGTGAAGCCCTGAGCACTGAGCTATGTTGCCTTGGGAGCCAGGTGACACGGGTTAAGTGAATTTGTTCTTTTTTTCATGTTCCTTGAAGTCTTGCATCTAGTCTTAAAATTTTTGCTCAAACGGGGTGCTGGAATCTTTTTTCTTTTTTAAAAGATTTTATTTATTTACTCATGAGAGACACAGAATGAGAGAAAGAGAGAGGTAGAGACACAGGCAGAGGGAGAAACAGGCTCCATGCAGGGAGCCTGACATGGGACTCGATCCTGGGTCTCCAGGATCAGGCCCTGGGCTGAAGGCGGAGCTAAACCGCTGAGCCACCCGGGCTGCCTGAGGGTGCTGGAATCTTTTCACTGCACTCTTGGGTTCCCACAGGGGTATTCTTGTCCCCAGATGGTTGTTAAAATTGACATTTCTGTGGGAGTATGATGCCTGGAATCTCCTATTCTGCCATCTTGTTGATGTCACTGCTGCACAGTGATTTCCTTACTTGCTGTATGCCTTTAGGATAATTTTTAGTTTCTTAAAATTTTTGTCAGTTATGCTTTTTTTCCACTGATGAAAACATCTGTGATGTTCTTTAGGATACTATGATGGAAATCTTTTCCTTTTGCTTTCTTTTGATTAATATATTCGGGATATATATATTTTTTTATCCACTTACTTTTATTTGTTTTCCGTGGTTATGTTTTAAGGGAATGTAATGGAGACAGGAAATATTTTAATCTCTTTTTATTGGTGTATTATGTCCATTTACTTTTAATGCATTTATTGATATGTGAGAAATTAAGGTTGTCATTTCATTGTTTTCCTTTTTTTTTCCTTTTTTTTGGTTCCTGTTTTCCTTTGTTAACTTGAAGGATTTTTAGAATGCTATTTTGATTGATATGTAGTGTTTGAAATTTGCATGTTTATGTAGCTTATTTTAGTAGTTGCTGTAGGTATTCACTTTATTTAATAACTTACCACATTCTACTGGTGTCATTGACAAATTCTAATGAAATGCAGAAATCTGACTTCTCTTTACATCCATCTTTGCTTCCTTGTTTATGTTTGTCTTAAAAATTTCCTCTACCTACATTTAGAATGACATGAGATAGTGTTATAATTTTTGCTTCGACCCTTAAACATATCATAGAAAACTCAAGTGGAGAAGGCAAGTCTATTCTATTAAACCTGTATTTTTGAATACTGTATTCTTTTTTTCCTGTAAACTTCTAGTTTTTTCCTTAGCATATTAGAGTGTTTCCTTTAGACATTCTTCATTCTAGGTCTGCTGGTGACAAATTCTTTTAGTTTTCCTTTATCTGAAAATATCTTCATTTTCAATCATTCATGATGGATATTTTTACATGCTCTAGAAGGCTGGATGGACAGTTTTATTTCAGTATTTGAAAAGTGTTGTGCCATTTTTTTCTTGTCTCCATTGTTATCAATCAGAAATCCATTGTCTTTCAAATTGTTTCCCCCCATCCTAGTTGTAGCTTCCCCCTTCATTACTTTTATTTTAAAGATTTTTTTTTATTTGTTTATATGAGTGAGAGAGAGAGCGTGCAGAGCATGAGAACACTAGTCGGGAGATGGAGCAGAGAGAAAGAGACAAGCAGGTTCCCTGATAAGCAGGGAACCCAATGTGGTTCTCAATCTTAGGACCCCAGGATCATGACTTGAGCCAAAGGCAGATGCTTAACCACTGAGCTACCCAGGCGCCCCTCCCCTCATTACTTTTTAAAATTTTTGTCTTTAGTTTTTTTTTTAAGTTTTTATTTATTTATTCATGAGAGACACAGAGAGAGAGAGAGAGAGACAGAGACAGAGACAGAGACACAGGCAGAGGGAGAAGCAGGCTCCACGCAGGGAGCCTGACGTGGGACTCTATCCCGGGTCTCCAGGATCACACCCTGGGCTGAAGGCAGCGCTAAACCGCTGAGCCACCCTGGCTGCCCTTGTCTTTAGTTTTTATTAAATTTACTATGATGTGTCTTGATGTGTCTTTCTTTATATGTTTTCTGTGTGAAATTCACTCACCTTCTGGAATCTATAGGATTACATCTTTTGTCCAATTTTGGAGGCTCTAATAAATTATTTCCTGGCCTTTTTTAGCCTATCATTTATCTTATCCTTACATGACACTGATGGCATAATCTAAGATATCAGTGAGATTGCCACATAATGAGAACTTTTCCTTTTAGCCTCAATATACCACATACTTAATTGGGAAATAATTTAAGGGAAAAATATCCTGAGAATTCAGGGATCACCTTCATGTATTTTTCTTCTCTCTGGGATGTGACTCCTCAAGTTGTAGTTTTATTTTTTTCGGAAGCCTTCAAAAAGCTGTTTATATTTCTATCCCACTCTCATTGTGTTTCATGATAAGAGAGTTCGTTTCATACTAGCTACTCTAGTATAGGAAAAAGCCAAACACTTTACCTAGGAGTTTTAGAAGCTTCCAGAACATTAATTTTTTTTCAGTGCACTTAAAAAGCTAGTGGGAAAAAAATGAATGAAGGAAGCAACCATTTCATTTCCTATTAAAGGTACATAGGGCAGGAGTATATGCCTTGCTCACTCTTGTATCAGAAACATCTGTCTCATAGATAGTGGTTTAACAAATATTTGTGGCATGAATAAATGAGAAAATTGGCAAGTGCTTCCACTTAATAAGTAGCCTGAGGGAAGTCAGACTGAGAGATGTTAATGGAATAATATGTTTCCTGAAAATTTCATGAATTCTAAATTAGTTAACTGCCAAATACTTTGTAATGGAAAATAATGTAATGAAATGAGTTGTAGACTAGTTGCCAGAAAACTCAGTTTTTCTCTCTGTAACCTTAGGAAGATCATTTGGCCTCTTTTATTTTTATAGTTTCAAGTTTTTATTTAAATTCCAGGTAGTTATCATACAGTGTAATATTGGTTTCAGGAGTAGAATTCAGTGATTTGTCACTTAATACAACACCCAGTGCTCATCGTAACAAGTGCCCTCCTTAATGCCCTCACTTGGCCTCTTTTAAAGGAAGTTGTTGGACAGCAACATCTCAAAACCCAAACTTTCTATGACATTACATGTTTCATCACATCAATAAGAAGAGAATTACCATGACTTAGGTGCTATGGTGACAACAGATATATCAATACAGGAATGGGGACATTTTCTTTCTTCTTGCTCATTCTCAAGGATGAGAAGAGTACTGATATAATGCATATCTGTTTACATAGATACCGACATTGTATACATGCTATTTAATTTAATCATCGCTCTTAACATCCATGGTGTGTTCTAGCTTGCAAAAAAGGTAAAGTATTCAGTTAAGAATTTATAAATTTGTTTTAAGGGAAAAAATGAAGCAGAAAGGGAACATTGTATTTTAATAATCTCTGCTTTACTTTTGGGCTTCTTGCTGTACCTAGGGATTATATATATATAAAAATCTAACATTATGCTTTATTAGTTTCTAAGTTTTAACAATAGCCAGCTCTTTAGGGAAGCAGTAGTTGGAGATAACTGAGCTGAACCTTTTCTTTTTAAAAAAGAATTATGGGGTGCCTGGGTGGTACAGTCAGTCCAGTCTTGGTTTTAGCTCAGGTCAAGATCTCAGAGTTGTAAGATTGAGCACCTCCTGAAATGGAACCCTGTGTTGGGCTCTGCATTCAGTGTAGAGTCTACTTAAGACTCACTTCCTCTCTCTCTGTCCCTTCTCCTGTTCTCTCTGGTTATCTCTCTCTAAAATAAATAAATCTTTAAAAAAAAAAAGAATTACAACTGCAGAACTGGATACACTTAAAAAATTTTTGTTCAAGAAGTGCCTGGATGGCTCAGTTGTTAAGTGTCTGCCTTTGACTCAGGGTCCTGGATTGATCCCCACCTCAGGCTCCTTGCTCAGCAGAGAGGGAGACTCAGACTCAGAGGGAGTCTGCTTCCCCCTTTCTCCTTGCCCCTCTCCCCCACTCATGCTCTCTCTCTCTTAAATAAATAAATAAAATCTTAATTTTTTTTGTTCAAGACTAAAATTTAAGTAAATAAAAAAAAGTAAATCAGAGAATCTCTAAACTGAGTGAGACAAATTCTTTTGACGGGAGGACCCTTTCTTAACACTTCTACAATTTTAGTTATGTTCTGCTTCTGAAGAAATAAGGCATGTCTCTATAACTTTCTTCAAAAGTATATCATCAATTTGAAATGTAATTTAATTTCTGTTGTGCTATTTTGTCTGTGAAGATTAGATAGTTCAAAACAAAAATCAATGTTCTCTCACTTCAGTTGGGAAAACATGACTCCATCAGCAGGTAGTAACACACAAAAAGAGGATTCAGTAAATACCTGCCTGTCCTGGACTTTTCCTAATAAGTGGGCCTAAACTTTGCCAAATATAACTGGAATTTTAATGGGATCACCTTTGATGAAATCACCTTTTGCTAAGGAGATAGAATCTGCACCTGGGCTATGGTGCTAACTGAAGGATTATTTCAAGGTGGTGAGAGATGACTGCCTAAGAGATATCATTCACAAAGTTTACTCAGCTTATTTTATTTTATTTTTAGGGTTAGGATTAAGGTTAGGGTTGGGGTTTAAGATATGTGCCTGAATTCTTGCAGTTCAGTGACCTCTCCAGAGAATAAAACCCCAGACTTCTGCTGGGATTAGAATAGAAATGGCAGCTACCTACTGAACTGAGGAAAGTAGAGGAGTTGGGGCTCTAAACTTATAAAACCCCACACCCAAAAAATGAATAATCTAATTTTTTAAAAATGGGCATAAGACATGAATAGATATTTTTCCAAAGAAGACATACAGATGGCCAACAAATATCACTGATCATCAGGGAAATACAAATCAAAACTACAATGAGATATCACCTCATACCTGTCAGAATGGCTAAAATCAACAACACAGGAAACAACTGATTTAGGGGAGGCTGTGGAGAAAGGGGAAGCCTCCTGCACTGTTGATGGGAATACAAACTGGTGCAGCCACTCTGGAAAATAGTATGGAGGTTCCTCAAAAAGTTAAAAACAGAAGTATCCTATTATCATCCAGCAATTGCACTGCTAAGTATTTACCCAAAGAATACAAAAGTACTGATTTGAAGGATACATGCCCCCTGATGTTTATAGCAGCATTATCAACAAGAACCAAATTGTGGAAATAGCTTGCATCCATCGACTGATGAATGGATAAAGAAGGGATGGTATATACGTATAATGGAATATTACTTAGCCATCAAAAAGAATGAAATTTTGCCATTTTCCACAATGTGGATGGAGCAGAGAGTATTAGGTTAAGTGAAATAAGTCAGAGAAAGACAAATACCATATGATCTCACTCATGTGGAATTTAAGAAACAAAAGAAACAAGTAAAGGGGAAAAAAAGAGATAGAGGCAAATCAAGAAGCAGACTCTTAACTATAGAGAACAAACTGAAGGTTACCAGAGGGGAGGTGGGAAGGGGGGAGGGGGAAATCGGGGATGGGGATTAAGCAATGCATTTGTTATGATAAGCACTGGATATTCTACGGAAGTATTGAATCACTATGTTGCACACCTGAAACCAATATTAGACTGTATGTTAACTGACTGGAATTTCGAATAAAAACTTAAGAAAAGAGTATTTAGATCCCCAAAGAGCCTTTTTTTAAAATTTTACTCTTGTCCTAAGCCTACTTGTTTAACTCTTTAAGAGACAGCATTTAAGAAAATGTGAAGTATTTCATTTAAGAAAATGTGAAGTATTTCATTTACCTGTCCATCTGTGGGTACTAGCAAAAACTAATTATCAATATGAACCAAAGTGCGGTTTACCATTTTTTTCCCAGATAGAGAAGACAATCTGCTTTTTTTTTTCTTAACACACAAAAATGAACCAAGCTACTTAAAGATAGTAAAACTTTTCTATGCCTTGTAATCATTGTTTACTCTGGCCTCCAGTGTTTGTATACTTGATAACATTACTTATTTAGGTCTTCACAAAAGAATCTACTTCTTTAAATACATAACCTTTCAACTTCTTGAGTTGTCAGTCCATTTCCTTTGAGCAATCCTTGGGACAAAGAGATTTATTTCTGCTCTATGCTTTTCTCTTACATGCATTTACCTTCTCAGCTTTATGGATATCATTTATGCTTCCTTAGAGCTCCAACAGAATTTATGGTTAGTACTCACTCATCTAGGTACTTGGCATGAAGAATCCAAAATTATAAATATCCTTTCAGGGATGTTTGCATCATGATCTCACCCAGAACGTAAACTCCTGGAGAACACTACATCTGAAATTCATTTTGTACCACTCGACTTCAGCATTCGGATCAATGTTTTCCACCTAGTAGACATTCAGTAGTTACTCGTTTCTGTGCCCAAGGCCTTTAAAAACTGCCACAGAGACTGAGAAGTATACTGACCTGGAATTCAATAATTCTTAAATTGTCACTGATGTGACACTCTGGACCTCTTCCAACAAATCCATAGAACTGTAAGCATTTGTCTCAGTATAACAATGAATACAATCTAAGTTAGAAGAGACAGTGATTTTAAAGAAGATACGTAAGCTTCTCAGAAGCTATTTCTGCAACATCTGTCACTTTAAATTTTAAGCATTTTAAGTTTCAAGTTCTGGCAAAACAGTACAAAGGAGATGAAAAAAAAATGTATCCTCTCTCAAAGAGAGGCCCTGACCTAAATTCAGATTGTTCTGGCTATAGCTCGTGAGCCATCGGATGCTTGGAGGCGTTTAAAGTTTAGAACATTCATTCTTGAAAGCCTGGGTTTTCACACAAGTTGAAATGAAAGCACCTATAAAGTAGCTTCTACTGGAAGTCTCTGCTCTCCACATCTCTGTGGTTTGTAGCATCAAATGACTTCGAAGTTATGTTTGGGCCACAAGACTAATATCCATTCTGTATTTGTCTCCCTTTGGTCCCTCTTCTTCCCTTTTGTGCTGAATGTACTACACTTCTTTCCAAATAAACCTGTTCAGAATTTTGGAGTTGTACTATTTGAAAACCAGGCTTCAGAGTATGGAGTTAAATCGAAGAAAGGAGGTGATCAAATAGGCCCATGCACCTGATGTACACACATGTAGACTTACACACACACACAGGCTAGTAGCATTTGTTGTATTCTCCCACAAAATTCTTTGACCTTGAAACTAGAATAAAGTAAGTCATATTAATTCACCTTTAAAAGAGTGGGACAGGGCCGCCCGGGTGGCTCAGCGGTTTAGCGCCGCCTTCAGCCCAGGGCGTGATCCTGGAGACCCGGGATCGAGTCCCACATCGGGCTCCTGCATGGAACCTGCTTCTCCCTCTGCCTGTGTCTCTGCCTCTCTCTCTCTCTCTCTGTGTGTCTCTCGTGAATAAATAAATAAAATCTTTAAAAAATAAATAAATAAAAAGAGTGGGACAAAAGTATATATGCCTTAGAATAGGCTCGTGCTTACTGACTATATTTGTAGAATGACAGTTTTTCAAAAGGATGATGCAGAATAGAAATAATAGAAAATGAGATCTGCCTGAGTTCTAAGCCCAATAGCCTGCAAGATGAAACGCAATTAATCATGTATAGGATATTATTTAAACTTCAGTCAGATGATTTCTGTCCTCTAATTTTGGCATGGCCTGTTTCACTTCAGTGAAGGAAACTTTATTGCATGCCAGAGGGCAGAATGACTAGGGCTCCTGAGTTGCAAACTGCTTCAGAAAATCTATGCCACTAAGTATTAATTAACCTAAGAGGGCTAACAAATTTTAAAATAGCAAGGACAGGAAATGATATTCTTAACCATATACTTGACTAAATAACACTCTGTGATTTAACAATTTTTGCCATGGAAAATTGATTATTACACTTTGTTTATACAAAGCATTTCTGGAATTTCAATTGCCTCCACATACTTACCTTGTTTTATAGACATTACACTTTGTTGTTGAAGGACTAAATAAAAAAATTGGTTATCTATGCAAAAATTTGCTTTTATTTTTATAATAATGAATTCTGAATGCCAAGTAGAGTTTGTTTTAAGTAATATAGTGAAATATTACAAATAAAGATCGACATAGGAGT
This sequence comes from Canis lupus baileyi, assembly GCF_048164855.1. NCBI lineage: Eukaryota > Metazoa > Chordata > Mammalia > Carnivora > Canidae > Canis > Canis lupus. The sequence continues at coordinate 36,795,492 of NC_132876.1, forward strand.
GCCCAGGAAAGTTGAGTACACTCGGTAGGGAATCTCTGAGTTAGAATCCACAAAGTAAAAAATGCTGCTTCCAATAAAACATAATTACTCTCACTGCCTTCAATTTCTCACTATGATGACAATTTCAACACACTAAAGCCTCCTCAGCATCCCAGGAAGTCCTCACAGGTTCCTGCCCCTTTTCCTCTGTGTACCCAGTTCCTGTCTGTTTTCTTCTCTACTTTTGCCATATATAAACTGTTTCAAGACCCAGCTCAAATATCACCTTCTCCACAAAGCCCTTAATAATCACATTTGCTGAACAGAACCTCTTCCTTTTATTTACTTCCATAGCATCTTATTTCTACTTGTCTCTTGATGCTTATCCTCTTTTATCCTCTGTTAGAAATATATTTATTTCTATATTCCTATAATATTCCTCTATTGTATTCTACTAAGTAAGCTTCCCCAAGGGAAGGATCTGGGTCTTATGCATATTTTGTTTTCTTTATAGTATCTATCACATAACCAAGCATATAGTCAATTTTTAAAAAGATTTTATTTATTTATTTATTTGAGAGAGAGAGTTGAGGGAGGGGGCAGATGGAGAGGGAAAAAGAGAGAGAGAAAGAGTCTCAAGTGGACTCCACGCTGAGCATGGAGCCCAATGTGGAGCCTGACCCCACAACCCTGAGATCATCCTGAGCCAAAACCAAGAGTGGGACGCTTAGCTGACTGAGCCACCCAGGGGTCCCTAGTCAATTTTTAAGAAGTATGTTCAGGTAAAAATCTTCAAGCACATGGATAATAGAGCAGACAGGGCCTTATGAAAAAAACATGGCCTATTTTCTGTCTTAGAATTACCAGAGAGGATACTATCAAACATAAAGATTACCAAACTTACAAAGTTTTGGAGATCCAGCTGTTATTTTCCAAATGCAGAGCATCAGGCCCTGAAGGAAATCACTGGCTTAGGGTCAAAAAGCTAGCTGGTAAAGACCCCATGGGTAGAATGTTGAGTTGCTGACATAGACACTGGTGCTCTAACATCAATCTTCACTCCCTCTCTCAGGACTTGCTCCTCTTTTTCTTCCATACAAGATTATGTTCAATTATAGTCATGTTTTGCTTATATTGTTGTTACTTTATATTCAGTGGTTTGACAAAGTCGATGCAAGAAAAAACTTCATAGAAAATTCATAGTATTGATACTCACGGTTACTAAAAGCTGCAGACTGAGATGTGTTACTGGAGAAATTAATCAAAAGGGAATGAATTTTTAAAAGTGCAAAACTAAAAACAAAGGGAATGAATAATGTGCTGAAAAGAGATTTGTACTTTAATCCATGGATTAGCATTTGTCACATTAATGTAGGTGATTTGAAACAAATCTAAAAGCTACAAGATCTATTTTCTTTTTAACTATTTCACACTAGAGGTAAGACAGGCTGACAAAGAATCTGAAGTACAATAAACACATATTGATTAGAACATTTTCTGCTTTGATAACATTGCATGGGATGAGTTGAATGTCACAGCATTTGTTGCCTTCGGTAGGGGAAGACTTTTAACCTAATATACAATTTTGCTATAGTGAATGGATTGGCATGGGGTTCAAGGGCCCAGAGATACCTGAACTCACTGCAGAACAGCCTATGTGCCCAGAATGGAGATGTACATATTCAAACTGGAACCAATATCGATGATTGCTAAGTATCGTTTCAAATTTATGTATTTATAATGTGATAATTCTTTTACACCACATTACACAGTTGGGGGATAATAGGAATGCACTGACCAGAGATGGCAAAGTACATTGAAAGAATATGAATAATTAGAGATATTATTAATTAACTGAGTCATCAAGATTGACATCTTGAGAGTACTAAACGTGCAATGTATGTATGAGCCCTACATCCTTTGGGAGAAAGAGATGAGTGTACTTTACTCCTCAGAGCCTTTGCTGATCCTTTAGAATTCCTTTTCATAAACTTAGTGCCTCTTTTTTGACTCTTCTGTAAGGAAATCAGATCATTTCTGTAATTGACAGTAGTTCTTTAGCTAGCTCTCTCTAGGTTTCATCAAAAATATGACTTTATTTACCATAGTAGAGGTCACTATTGCTATGTCCATCTTTTACTTAGGGAACACTGAGTCCTTTTATCCCTTATATTCTTTTCTTTCCCTTTTTGGGCTTTTCTTACTGAAAAGAATCTGTTTCCAAGATTGTGACTTCCCTTGGCACCCCATCCCTATGACTCTGGCTACATTGGTGTTCTTCAGAACGTAAAATGTTTGGAAAACTTCATTCATCACTGTAGCACAATGCAGAAAATTGCTAGAAATTAAATTCTCTATGGAAATAGGACTAGAGTGACTCAACATCTTCAAAAGCTACAACCATTCTGGATGAATCATTCACTCAATGCACAGATCACAATGTCTTATTCTTTAATATCCATACTAGAATTATTTCTGCCTCAAGCAAGACAATAAAGAAGAGTTCACATCTTGATAAATGTTCTTAGCCAAATATTCAAACTTCATTATGAGAAAAGGATGCATTTCTCTCTACTACAGGATTTGAAATATGATTCAGTTGAATATGATTCAGTTGAATTTGGCTCTGTAATGAAAATGCCACCACAAGCAACGTTTTCTTGTCTTATTCTCCCTGTATTGTTAGTACCCTTATCTCCTTAGAACTGGAACTTAGTTAACTTTCCCAGTGTGATAGACTGGCATAGTTTTCCTGAGTTTCTTTTTTTTTTTTTTTAAGATTTTTATTTATTCATGAGAGACACACACAGAGAAAGAGAGAGAGAGAGAGAGAGAGAGAGAGAGAGAGGCAGAGACACAGGCAGAGGGAGAAGCAGGCTCCATGCAGGGAGCTGGACATGGGACTCGATCCCAGGACTCCGGGATCACGCCCTGGACTGAAGGCGGTGCTAAACCGCTGAGCCACCGGGCTGCCCTTTCCTGAGTTTCTGAAAAGAATATGATCTGGGTGGTTATAAATGGCTTGGGTCTAGGTCCTTTCATAACCCCAACAACATGGAGATTATGCTTTCAAGTGGCAGTGTTCTATAGTAAAAGAAGTTCCAATATAGCTTTTTGTTATTTGCTTTTTGAAGCAAAATCCAGACATTGTATCTTTATACCCCATAAGTATTTCAGTATGGATCTTTAAAGAAAAAAACATTTTTAAACCTAAAAAGAAGAAAACTATCATAGCTAAATATTTTAACAATAATTCCTTGGTATAACCAAATATCCAATCAGTGTTTAAATTTCCAAATTGTCACTAATGACATAAGTTTATTTTTGTTTGAATACACATGTAAATAAGGTCCATACAATGTAAATGAAAAATACATCTTTAGACTCCTTTTTTAAAATTATGTTTTTGTTTAAATTTTGAAGTAATAGACTCACATGCAATTGTAAGAAATAATGCAGAGAGATCCTATGTTTCCTCCATTAGTAATATCTTGCAAAGCTATAGGATAATTTCACAACCACAATTTTGACATTAATACAATTAAGATACAGAAAGTTTCCAGGGCACCTGGGTGGGTCAGTCGGTTAAGTACCTGCCTTTGACTCAGATCATGATCTCAGGGTCCTAGAATTGAGCCTCGCATCTGGCTCCCTGCTGAGCAGGGAGCCTGCTTCTCCCTCTGTCCCTTCCTCTGCTCAAGCTCTCTCTTTCATTTGTTCTCTCTCTCTACCTCTCTCTCAAATAAATAAATAAAATCTTTTTGAAAAAGATACAGAAAGTTTCCATCACCATAGGATCCCTCCCCTCTTGCATGTTTACAGCCACATCCACTTCCCTCCTGCCCCAACACCTCTTTAACCCTTCACAACCAGTAATCTGTTCTACATTTCTATAGTTTTGTCATCTCAACACTGCTGTAAAAATGGAATTATACAAGGAGCGTTTAGAATTGGCTTTTGTCCACACAATATAACTCTTTGGAGATTCATCCAAGATGTTGATTTTATCAATAGTTTGTTCATTTTTTATTACTGAGTAGGACTTCATGGCCTGGATGTAAGAAAGGCATTTATTCATTTACTCATTGAAAGACATCTGGGTTATTTCCAGACTTTGGATATTGTGAGTAAAGCTACTATTAACATTCATGTACAGATTTTTGTGTGAACATTAGTTTTCATTTTTCTGGGAAAAATGCCCAGGAGTGCATTTGCTGAATCGTATGGTAGTTGCATGTTTTGTTTTTAAGGAAATTGCCGAACTATTTTCCAGAGAAACTGTACTATTTTATATTCCTACCTGAAGAAGAATCCAGTTTCTTCACATCCTCACCAGCATTTGGCAATGTTGCTAATTTTATTTTAGTCATTTATTTATTATAGGTGTGTAGAGATATCCCACATGGTCTCCATTTGCATTTTCCTAATGGCTAGTGATGTTCATATGCTTATTTACTACTGGCATATACTTATTTGGCTAAATGTCTGTCTTTTTTTCCACTTTTTGATTGGATTTTTTTTAATTTTTTTATTTATTTATGATAGTCACACACAGAGACAGAGAGAGAAGCAGAGACACAGGCAGAGGGAGAAGCAGGCTCCATGCACCGGGAACCCGATGTGGGATTCGATCCCGGGTCTCCGGGATCGCGCCCTGGGCCAAAGGCAGGCGCCAAACCGCTGCGCCACCCAGGGATCCCTTGATTGGATTTTTAAAAAGATTTTATTTATTTATTTGAGAGAGAGAGAGAACAGTGAGAGAGAGAGAAAGAGGGAGAGAGCATGAGTGGGGAGGAGGAGCTGAGGAAGAGGGAGAAGCACACTCCTAGCTGAGCAGGGAGCCTGATGGGGGCTTGATCCCAGGGTCCTAGAATCATGACAGGAGCAGAAGGCAGACACTTAACCAAATCAGCCACTTAGGTACCCCTTGATTGGATTTAAAAAAACATATCGAATTTTGAGACTTTTCATATATTCTAAATACTACTCTTTTGTTGGATATGTGGTTCACAAATATTTCCTACCAGCCTGTGGGGTTTTTTTTTTTTTTATCTTCACATCTCTTGATGGGCAAAAGTTCTAGATTTTCATGAGGTTCAATTTATCAACTTTTCCTTCTTTCATACATTTTAGCATTAAGTCTAAGAACTTTATGCACAGTTCTCAATCTCAAAGATTTTCTCCTATTTTTTCCTAAATTTTTTATAGCTTCTGTTTTACATTTAAGCCCATGATTAACTTTCAGTTAATTTTTGTATGATGTGTGCATGGTAGATCTAGTTAATACTATTTGTTGTATTTATTATGACTTTATCATTTTGTTCAGAAGCAATATATTTATTTTTGTTGAACTTTTAATTTTCTAAGATCAATTTGTTAAAAAATCTTTTCATAGCATTTTTATTGAGGTATAATTCACACATAAAATTCACCCTTTAAAAATCACAATATAAATCACATAATGAAATTTGAAGTGTATATAGTGTATATAGTGCCTTTTAGTATATTGAAAAAGTTGTTCAACCAACACCAATGCTTAATTTCAAAAAATTTTTTAATATTCCAGTAGCAGTCTTTCCTACTCATTCTTCCAGCCTCTAGAAAACACTTAATTTACTTTAAATCTCTATTTATTTGCCTATTTTAGAAATGTTCTGTCTATGGATTCATACAAATTTGACCTTTGTTTTCTGGCTTCTTTCATATAACGGGTTTTCAAGATTTATCCATATTGTAGAAAGGAAAAGTACATTCTACTCCTTTTTATGATTGAATAATATTCCATTGTATTCACAGATGGACATTTGAGTTTTAACTTTTTGGCTGTGAAAAATAAGGCTGCTATCAACATCTATGTACAAGTTTTTGTATGGACATATGTTTTTAATTCTCTTATGTATATAGCAAAGAGTGATGGCTCTATGTTTAAATCTGCCAAACTGTTCTCCAACATTAGTGACACTATTCTACCTCCCCTTTGCTGATGTAAAATGATCCAGTTTCTTCCCACAACACTTGATTTCATTATTTTTATTATAGTCATGCTAGTGTGTGTGAAGTGATATTTCATTATGGTTTTAATTTGTATTTTACTAATGAATAATAATGTGTACTTTTTCTTTCTTTTAAGATTTTATTTATTTATTCATGAGAGAGAGAGAGAGAGAGAGAGAGAGGCAGAGACACAGGCAGAGGGAGAAGCAGGCTCCATGCAGGGAGCCTGACGTGGGATTCAAGCCCGGGTCTCCAGGATCGTACCCTGGGCTGCAGGCGGCGCTAAACCGCTGCGCCACCAGGGCTGCCCTAATGTGTACTTTTTCATGTGCTTATTAACCACTTGTATATCTTCTTTGAAGAAATGTCTTTTAAAATCCTTTGTCCGAGCAGCCACGGTCTCAGCAGCAGCCTGCTTCTCCCTCTGCCTGTGTCTCTGCCTCTCTCTCTCTCTCTCTCTCTCTGTCATGAATAAATAAATAAAATCTTTAAAAAAGAATCCTTTGTCCATTTTCAAATTGGGATCATTTTATTTTTATTTTTGAGTTGTAAGAGTAGTTTATATATTTCAGATACAAATCCTTTATCAGATTTATGATTTGACAATATTCTGTTGCATATCTTTTCCATTAATTGACAATGTCCTTTGAAGTACAGAAGCTTTTAATTTTATCAGATTTTATTCATTTATCTCTTTCTTTTGATGCTTGTGATTTTGGTGTCATTTCTAGGAAATAATGACCTAATTTGAGGCTATAAAGACTTACGACTATATATTTTTAATAGCATTATACACTTTTTTACATTAAGGTCTTTGATATTACAGTTTCCATTTCTGTCAAAATTTTGTATTAATTTTTGTACAAGGTGTGAAATTGAGGACAAACTTAATTCATTTACATGTTGATATGCAGTTGTTCTAGGACCATCTTTTGAAAACACCATTCTTCCTACCCCCCCCCCCCACTGAAGAACCTTGACACCCTGGTCTAGAATCTATTGACCATAAATGTCAGATTTTACTGCTGGAATCTTGACTCTACTCCATTTATGTGTGTGTGTGTATATGCCAGTACAATACAGTCCTGATTGCTGCAGCTTTCTAGTAAGTTCTGAAGTCTAGATGTTTGAGTTCTCTGACATTGTTCTTGTCTATCAATATTGTTTTTGTTATTTGGGGTCATTTGCATTTCCACATGAATTTTACAATCAGCTTATCAATTTCTGAAAATACAGCAGCCAGAATTTTGATAAGGATTGCATTGAATCTGTAGTTTAATTTGGATAGCTTTACTATCTGCAATATTAAATTTTCCAAGCTATAGACGTGGGATATCTTTCCAATTATTCATAACATGTATAATTTCTATCCACAATGCTTTGTAACTTTTAGTGCACAAGGTCACTAAAGTTATTGCAGTTATTCCTATTTATTGTTTTTAATGCTATCATAAATAAAATTCTCTTGAATTTCATTTTAGAATTGTTCCTTACAAGTCTATAGAAATACAAATAATTTTTTCCAACTTCATTGAGATATAATTGACTTATAACATCATATAAGTTTAAGATGTACAACATGTGGATTTGATACACTTATGTATTTTGAAATGATTACCACAGTATTGTTAGTTAACACCTCCAACATCCCACATAATTATCATTTCTTTTTTTTGTAGTGAGAGCACTTAAGAGCTAGTCTCTTAGCAACTTTAAGTATATAATAAAATATTGTTGACAATAATCACCATGGTGTACATTAGATTCCAGAACTTATTCATTTTATAACAGGAAGTTTGCACCCTTTGACCAACATATTCCCATTTTCCACACACCTAGTCATTAGGCTGCTGCTATTCACTCTGATGGTGGGGTTATTTGTTTTGAAGGTTACCATGGTCCTGGTAAGAGGAGGATGAAACTAAGACAAGTTAAGTTCCACAAAATGTTCTGTTCTTGAATAAACAGTCCCTTGATTTTGCAAGCCTTTGGTTAATATTCAGAGTTCTGGAAAAGTTGATTTTGACAACTTTTGCTAATGTTTAAATTTCTTTTAATGAGGAGAAAAGTTTTGGAGGTTCATCGTCTGCCTTTCCTGCTGACATCATTCAAAGGTTCATATTCTTGGCTATGGGTATAGAATTGACATATTCTTTTTTCATTTTCACTCAGTTCATTGTATGTTTTGATTTCCTTGAGACTTTCTTTTTGACTCTTATGTTATTTATATGTATGTTGTTTAGTTTTCTAGTGTTTGGAGATTTTCCTCTTTTTTTGATTTCATTGTGGTTATTATATATACTTTGTATGATTTCAGTTCTTTTAAATATATTGAAGTTTGGGGATCCCTGGGTGGCTCAGTGGTTTAGCAGGTGCCTTTGGCCCAGGGCGTGATCCTGGAGTCCCAGGGATCGAATCCCACATCAGGCTCCCTGCTTGGGGCCTGCTTCTCCCTCTGCCTGTGTCTCTGCCTCTCTCTCTCTCTGTGTGAATAAATAAATAAAATCTTTACCAAAACAACAACAACAACAAAATAAATATATTGAAGTTTGTTTTATGGCCCAGTAGGTACTTTATCTTGGTATGTGCTCTCTGGGGACTGGAAAATAAAATGTGTTTGGGCAGCCTGGGTGGCTCAGCGGTTTAACACTGCCTTCGGCCCAGGGTGTAATCCTGGGGACCTGGGATCGAGTCCATATTGGGCTCCTTGCGTGGAGCCTGCTTCTCCCTCCTGTGTCTCTGCCCCCCTCTCTCTGTGTCTTCCATGAATAAATAAATATAATCTTAAAAAAAAGAAAAATAAAAGAATATGTGTTTTACAGTTATTTGGTCAATTGTTTTATAATTATCAGCTATATTGTTGGTTAATGGTATTGCTTTCTTTTATATCCTTGCTGATATTTTTGGGTTGTTTTATTAATTGTGAAGAAAAGGATGTTGAAACCTCCAATTATAAATGTGGATTTCCTTTTTTCTCCTTTCAGTTATGTTTTGCCTTACATATTTGTAACTGTCATTTAGTGCTTACACAAACTATGTCTCGCTATACCTTCTCAGTAGGTTGACCCTTTTGCCATTATACAATGCCTTTCTATGTCTCTGGTAATTTTGGAGTCCCCTTTATTCAATATTAATATAACTGTGCCTGCTCTATATTTATTAATGTTTGCATAATATGTATTTTTGTATCACTTTACTTTCAATTTGACTATATCATTACATTTCATGTTTATTTCTTATGGACAGTGTATAGTTCGCTTATTTTTATAATACACTCTTTTAAGCCCTGTCTTTTAATTGGTTTATTTAGATCATTTACATTTAGTTTAATGTTATGTTAGAGTTAACATCTATCCTTTTATTTTTGTTTTCTGTTTGTTTTCTCTGTTTTTCATTTATGTTTTCTTTGTCCTGCATCAGAAAACCTCTTGGTTTTCTGAACAATTTTTATAATTCCATTTTGATTTGCCTTTATATTTTTGAGTGTATCACTTTGTGTAGATTTTTTTAGTTGTTGTTTTAGGAATCACATTACACAAACATAACATATCACTGACTAATGGTGTCATAATTCTACCAGTTCAAGTAAAGTATAGAAATCTCATTTCCTTTTAAGTTCTTTAATTCTCTCTAGTTTATAATAAATTGTCTTCGGTACTTCCTCTATATACATTTGGAAATACCGTGGATCCCTGAGTGGCTCAGTGGTTTAGCGCCTCTTTCAGCCCAGGGCATGATCCTGGAGACCCGGGATCGAGTTCCGCATCAGGCTCCTGGCATGGAGCCTGCTTCTCCCTCTGCCTGTGTCTCTACCTCTCTCTCTCTATGTCTATCATGAATAAATAAATAAAATCTTTTTTTTAAAAAAAGGAAATACCTTTGATTGTGTTATAATATTTTCTTCCATCCATGAGATACAATATGTACAATACAAGAGAAGAAGGAAAATATATTTACTGATACTTTTGTTTACCATTTTCTTTCCTTTTTCCTGATATTTCAGAATTCCTTATTTTATCATTTCTCTTCTGTAGAGAGAACATCCTCAGAGCTATTCTTTTAAGGCAAATCTACCAGTGAAAAATTCTCTGTTTTATTTATTTTTTTCATTTGAGATGTCTTGATTTCCTCTTCATTTCTGAAGGATATTTTTGCTGGATATAGGCTTTTTGGATTGATAATTTTCTTCCAGCATTTCAAAAATGTGATGCCATTTCCTTGTAGCCTCTGTGGGTTTTAATGAGAAGTTCAAAGTATTTCAATGTTTTCTAACTAAAGTATTGTTTCTCTCTTGCTGCTTTGAAGATTCTTTTTCATCTTTCAATTTTCAGATTACCGTTTTCTATACCTTCTATAAATTAGCAGTTAAAGCTAAAAACTTTATCAAGATTCCATTTTGTTTTCACAAACACTTTAAAGGTGTTAGAATATTCTTCCACCAAGAGCACATAATGGATTTTAGGTTGTTGTTAGTGTTATTGTGATCACTTATGACATCAGCTTTCATCAATGTCCAATGCCTGGGTCCAACAATTCATTAGGGGTTTTAAAATGAGAGAATTCTATCCTTTATTCACTTACTAGCAGGAACAATTTTATAAACAGAAATTTCTCCTCATCTCTTACTTGTTTACTGAATAGCTCATTTCATACAAGAAAAGTAAGACATATATTTGTGTTTTCAATTTCCTGTTTTCCTAAATAATAAGTTGTTTCCCCAATGGTGATTGATTTTATTCTTATTCTGACCACTGCAATAAATCAATTATCACAATGAAGTGAGTCAAATGAACTTTTATTTCCCAGTGTGTATGAAAGTTATGTTTATACTATAGTCTATTAAGAGTCCGATAGCTTTATATCTAAAAAATTAATGTATATGTATATACCTTAATTTAAGTTCTTCATTGCTAAAAAATGCTAAACCATCTGAGCTTTCAATCAGTTTTAATCTTTTTTGTTGGTAGAATGTTTTGCCTTGATGTCAATGGCTGCTGTCTGATCAGGGTGAAGATTGCTGAAGGTTGGGGTGGCTGTAGCAATTTTTTAAATTAAGAGAAAGTTAAAGCTTGTGGCATCAATGGACTCTTCTTTTCATGAATAATTTCTCTGTAGCATATGATGCTATTTGGTAGCATTTTACCTGCTGTAGAACTTCTTTCAATATTAGAGTTAATTCTCTCAAACCTTGTTGCTGCTTTATCAACTAAGTTGATATAATATTCTAAATTTCTTGTCATTTCAACAGTCTTCACAGCATCTTCACCATGAGTAGATTCCACCTCAAGAGGTCACTTTCTTTACTTATCCATAAGAAGCAACTCTCCATCCACTTAATTTTATCATGAGATTGCAGCAATTCAGTCACATTTTCAGGTGCTACTTCTAATTCTAGTTCTCTTGTTATTTCTACCTCATGCAGTTATTTCTTTCACTGAAGTCTTGAATCCCTCAAAGTCATCCATGAGATTTGGAGCCAGCTTCTTCCAGACTCTTGTTAATGTTAATATTTTGACTTCTTCCCATGAATCACAAGTGTTTTTAATAGCATCTAGAATGTTGAATCCTTTCCAGAAGGTTTTCAATTTACTTTGCCCAGATATATCAGAGGAATCACTCTTTACGGCAGCTATATTCTACAAAATGTATTTCTTAAATCATAACTTGAAAATTGAAATTACTTCTTGATCTATAGGCTGCAGAATGGATGTTGTATTAGCAGGCATGAAAACAACATTAATTTTATTGTCCATCTCCATCTCTTGTATGACCAGATGCATTGTGTATGAGCAGTAATATTTTGAAAGAAATCTTTTTATCTGAACAGTAGGTCTCAATAGTGGACTTAAAATATTCTGTAAACCAAGCTGTAACCAGATGTGCTGTCATCCAGGTTTTGTTGTTTCATTCACAGAATACAGGCAAAGTAGATTGAGCATCATTCTTAAGGGCACTAGGATTTTTGAAATGGAAATGAGCATTGGATTCAACTTAGTCACCAGCTGCATTAGCCCCTACAAGAGAGTCAGCCATCCTTTGAAGCTTTGAAATCAGACACTAATTTCTCCTCTTTAGCTATGAAAGTCCTTGGTGGCATGAAAGGACCTGTGAAAGTCCTTCTTCCAACATAAAGCTGTTTCATCTAGGTTAAAAAATCTGTTGTTTAGTGTAGCAACCTTCATTCATTGTCTCAGCTAGATCTTCTGGAGAACTTGCTACATCTACATCAGCACTTGCTGCTTCACCTAGCACTTTTATCTTACAGATAAGATAAGCTTATCTGGCTTCTTCCTGTAAACTTCATGAACCAACCTCTGCTAGCTTCAAATTTTTCTTCTGCAGCTTCCTCACCTCTCTCAGCCTTCATAGAATTGAAGAGGGTTAAGGCCTTGCTCTGGAGTAGGCTTTAGCTTAAGGGAATGCTGTGGCTGGTTTGATCTTCTATCCAGACCATGTCAACAATAAGGCTATTTGGCTTTCTTATCATTTGTGTGTTCACTGGAGTAGTACTTCTAATTTCTTTCAAGAGCTTTGCCTTTGAATTCACGACTTGGCTAACTGGTGCAAGAGGCCTAGGTTTTGCTTATCTCAGCTTTGAAAATGCCTTTCTCACTAAGCTTAATTCCTAGGTTTTTAAAAAAAGATATATATATATATATATATATATATATATATATATATATGATAGAGAGAGAGAGAGAGAGAGGATGAGAGAGAGAGCACAAGCAGGGGGAGTGGAAGGCAGAGGGAGAGGGAGAAGCAGGCCCCCTGGTGAGCAGGGGGCCTGATACAGGGCTCAATCCCAGGACCCTGCAATCATGGACCTGAGGCAAAAGCAGGCATTTAATTGACTGAGCCACCCAGGTGCCCAATTTTTAGCCTTTGTTTTAAAGTGAAAGACATATGACACTTCCTTTTACTTGAATATTTAGATGCCACTGTAAGGTTATTAATTGGCCTAATTTTGATATTGTTGCATCTCAGGGAACAGGAAGGCTCAAGTAGAGGAAGAGAGAGATAGGAATGGCTGGTTGGTGGAACAGTCAGGATACACACATTTATCAATTAAGTTCACTATCATATGTAGTTGTTTGTGGTACCCCAAAGTAACAAATGGTAACATTAAACATCACTCATCACAGGTCACCATAGCAATTATAATAGTAATGGAAAAGTCTGAAATATTGCAAGAATTATTGAAATGTGACACAGAAACATAAAGCGAGCCACTGTTGTTGGAAAAATGGCACTCATAAATTTGCTCGATATGGGGTTGTCATAGACGTTAAATTTGTTTAAAAAAAAAAGAAAGAAAGAAAATACAATACCTGTAGAGGGCAATAAAGCAATGCACAATAAAATAGCATATGTCTGTATTAACAAATGATGAGTTTGAAAATGTTTCATGTTTCAATCCATTGAAATTACCATCCATATTGATGTTTAATTTATTTTTGTGTGTCTTTGGCCAGTAGGATATTCTTCAAGTTGACTTGAATTGTGATACTACTTTTTGCCACATCAATAGCTATCTTTCTTTCCATTTTGCCACACCACTGATTGTCTCTGATTATTTTTATTCTATTTGTTAAGACAAGTTGTTTCAAGGTCGTCTTGTACACTTCCTGCCTCTGAAATGGAAATACATATTCTTCATATGGTCCTTGTTCTTTTGAATGGGAAAAGCTATTTCAAGAACACAGTTTGGGCACTAAAGGCATTCACTGATGTTGGGTTTGTCACTGTTTCTTGGCTTTTACCATCGATGAAACTGGTCTACAGAATTTTTACCTAGCCTTGTAATCTCACATCTTTATTTCTCCCATGCCAACAATTTCAGTTCTCAAGGACACAGAGGGTGACAGAATTAAATATCCCTCATTTGTTTTTACCACAGTATCCACACACCAGTCTCAGAATAACAATACCAACATTATTGCTCACAGTATGATTGCTGAATACAATATAAGATTTGTCTTGCAGTTGTATTTTTACTTAGGCTATATCTCACTAGGGATGCTCAATCATATTACTGTGTTGTAATGTCACTTGGTTTAGCATTTTAATGTACTTTACTGTGTGGTGAGAGCACCAATTGGGTAAAAAATATAGTTTCTTCTTTAAAAAGTTTATTTCTATGGGTTTAAAAATTATTTCTGGCTTGTAGCTATATGAAATATTTACATGATTCTAAAATTAAATACAGAAAACAAGACATACTTAAAAAGATCACCTTTTATTTCTTCTCTCTTATCTTATTTCCTACCTCCTACTGTGTGTAACAATGTACTACATTATGATTTTCTCTTCCATTGTTTATTTTTATTTTTTATATACATTTTAAAGTAGACAGCACACCCAGCACGGAACCCAACATGGGGCTTGAGCTCACGACCCTGAAATCAAGACCTGATGGACACCGAGACTCCTTCCAAAGATGTGGTCTATGTATACAATGAAATATTACTCAGCCATTAGAAACTACAAATACCCACCATTTGCTTCGACGTGGATGGAACTGGAGGGTATTATGCTGAGTGAAGTAAGTCAATCGGAGAAGGACAAACATTGTATGGTCTCATTCATTTGGGGAATATAAAAAATAGTGAAAGGGAATAAAAGGGAAAGGAGAGAAAATGAGTGGGAAATATCAGAGAGGGAGACAGAACATGAGAGACTCCTAACTCTGGGAAAGGAACAAGGAATGGTGGAAAGGGAGGTGGGCGGGGGGAGGAGGTGACTGGGTGGAGGGCACTGAGGGGGGAACTTGATGGGATGAGCACTGGGTGTTATGCTATATGTTGGCAAATTGAACTTCAATTAAATTTTTTTTTAATTTTAAAAAAGGGGGAAAAAAAAAGAAATCAAGACCTGAGCTGAGGGACGCCTGAGTGGCTCAGTGGTTAAGCATCTGCCTTCAGCCCAGGGCGTGATCTTGGGATCCTGGGATCAAGTCCCACATTGGGCTCCCTCCATGGAGCTGCTTCTCCCTCTGCCTGTGTCTCTGCCTCTCTCTGTGTCTCTCATGAATAAAGAAATAAAATCTTTTAAAAAAAGAGACCTGACCTGAGATCAAAAGCTGGACACCTATCCTACTGAGCCACTCAAGTACTCTCCATTGTTTGTTTATGTTAATATAAGATATAAGTAGAGTATATTTTGAGTATTTAAGAATGTTTGATCTTAATATCTTTTTATCAGTGCTTTTATATAATACTGTTAGCTTACTCTTATTTTTGGTTATAGAATATTGGTTACCTACTATGAACAACTCAGGAATTAGCTAATCTCTTTTGTTCTTCTCTTTTCACTAGAATTTAATTTAAAGTTATGTCATTTTATTCATGATCACAACTATTTGGGAATCAGCATGTTTATTAAATTCTCTATTTTTCATAGGCTCTGCCCATTGTCTTCCTCTTTTTTATAGTTGTATTATATCTAGGTTGTTTCAGCATATAGCCATTGTAAACTATATTCTATTCTTGTACAATATTATTCAGTCTTAGTTCAATGGTCAAAGTAAGTTTAAAGCCCAACATCAGTCTTTATATTAATGCCTTTACAGTCATACAGTTCCGTATGATAGTTCTGCATAACAGATTTCTAAGTTGAAAAATCCATTTGATTAAACATAAAATCCTAAATTTACATTTTCCCTTGAGTATCTCTTTTAAAAAGATTATTTATTTATTTATCCATGAGAGACACACACAGAGAGAGAGGCAGAAACACAGGCAGAGGGAGAAGCAGGCTCTATGCAGGGAGCCTGATGTGGGTGGGACTCTATTCCAGGACTCCGGGATCATGCCCTGAGCCAAAGGCAGATGCTCAACCACTGAGCCACCCAGGAATCCCTTCCCTTGAGTATCTTAAGTATGCTACTCTTTTCTCTCTTTGATATTTAGTACTGCTGTTGAAATGGCTGATAATAGCTCAATTTGATGTGGTGATTTTTCCTGGATGTTTTTCTTTTTCTCACTTCTTTGAGATAGAATAATTTTACTAGTAAATGTCTCAGGCTTGGCTGTTTTAAGTCAATATTCCCAGAATCATAACATGCCCTTTCAATACATTGTCCAGATCTCTCTTCCTATTTTAAAGAAAGGCTTTATCGAATTATAATTTATAATATCCATGATGTTTTGTTATTTTAGTTTTTTAAAAAACTACTATTCTATAGATATTGAACTATCTTCGCCTTTATTCTATATCCAATGAGTCTATTATTTTGTGACTTAGGGGAGTAATTATTTAATGATATCAACTATGAGAAATCTGGCATGCCTGGGTGGCTCAGCAGTTGGGTACGTGCCTTAGGCTCAGGTCATTTTCCCGGGATCTGAGATCGAGTCCTCTTTGGGCTCCCTGAGAAGAGCCTGCTTCTCCTTCGGCCTATGTCTCTGCCTTTCTCTCTCAGTCTCTGTTTCTCGTGAATAAAAAAAAAATTAAAAAATATTTAAAATATATTTTAGCTTGAGAGATCAAGCTAAAAACATATCCATGTTCTGACACATGTGTTTTGGGTTGGCTGCTCAAAAACAGTTTTATTTATTTATTTATTTATTTATTTATTTATTTATTTATTTAGGGAGGGTCGTGGTTTTTTTTATAAATTTATTTTTTATTGATGTTCAATTTTCCAACATACAGAATAACACCCAGTGCTCATCCCATCAAGTGCCCCCCTCAGTGCCCGTTACCCAGTCACCCCAGCCCCCCGCCCACCTCCCCTTCCACCACCCCTAGTTCATTTCCTAGAGTAAGGAGTCTCTCATGTTCTGTCTCCCTCTCTGATATTTCCCACTCAATTTTTCTCCTTTCCCCTTAATCCCTTTCACTATTTTTTATATTCCCCAGATGAATGAGACCATATAATGTTTGTCCTTCTCCGACTGACTTATTTCACTCAGCATAATACCCTCCAGTTCCATCCACGTCGAAGCAAAAGGTGGGTATTTGTCGTTGCTAATGGCTGAGTAATATTCCATTGTATACATAAACCACATCTTCTTTATCCATTCATCTTTCGATGGACACCGAGGCTCCTTCCACAGTTTGGCTATTGTGGACATTGCTGCTAGAAACATCAGGGTGCAGATGTCCCGGCGTTTCATTGCATCTGTATCTTTGGGGTAAATCCCCAGCAGTGCAATTGCTGGGTCCCAGGGTAGTTCTATTTTTAACTCTTTGAGGAACCTCCACACAGTTTTCCAGAGTGGCTGTACCAGTTCACATCAGAAACACTTTAAAAGAGTTGAAGACTACTTCAGTTGGCCAAGTTTCCTTGTTTTTTGTTTTGTTTTGTTTTGTTTTGTTTTGTTTTTTAGCAAAAATCACCTTTAGGGTTTTTTTTTTAAGTTTTAAAGTCATAGAATTAGAGAAGAAAGTCCTTCTCTCATTTATTTTTTTCTGAACCTTTCTTCCTCACCCCAATTGTCTTTGTCCTTGTTACTTTGGAATCTACTTTCAAAAATTTCTTCTAATGTGAAGTTTTGTCCTTAAGAATAGCTTTAGCTGGTTGTTTTCTAGAGTTCATAAGTTTTAGATTGTTATAGCAATTTCAGATCTCACCAAGGACCCCCTTTGCTCAATATGTGAATTGGAGTGTACAAAAATCATTTTCATTTTCTTTTCTTTTTTAAAAAATTATTTATTTATTTATTTATTTATTTATTTATTTATTTATGAGAGAGAGAGACAGAGAGAGAGAGAGGGAGAGAGCGCACACAGAGCACAGAGCATGAGCCAGAGGGGCAGAAGGAGAAGGAAGAAGAATTTCAAGCAGACCCTGTGCTGAGTGTGGAGCTCTAGGCAGGGCTCTCTTATGACCCTGAGATCACAACCTGTGCTGAAACCAAGGGTTGGACACTTAACCATCTTGCCACTTAGGCTTGTCATTCCCACTTTCAATACCTGTTCTCAAATTGCCTATCATTCTTTCCAGTGAGAACCTATTAGTGATTGGGAGTTCTTCTCTTACATCTGTCATGTGTTTGTCTCCACTCTTTACTGTATTCATACTATGTAGGCCTATACCTATAGGTTGTCTGTCCTTAACTACTCATTTTGGGCTATTTTAAAAATAGTTTTCAACCTACTTTTGTGGTAATTGTTATTCATAGGTTTTAAATTTTTCTATCCTATTTGCTCTGGCACCATCACTAACTTCCATACCTTTTCAGGGACTAAAATGTGTTTCTACCTCTGTTTGGGTAGTAGCCTTACTAGATTGCTATTTCTTCTTCTCATACAGATTTTTTCTTGATTATTATAAAGAAATTATTTTATAATTCAGCAGATAAATTGATTTCTTATTTATATCTATTTTTATACCTGTTTTAAAATAATCTATATCCTAGAATAACAAATTTCAAAATATTTTTAATTTTTATGAATTACTTATTTATACATATTTATGAGAAAGAGAGAGAGGAAGAGAGAGGGAGGGAAGGTTTTACTTTGATCATTAAGCATCAAAAACATAGTGGGTCAAGATTCATAATCTGAAAACTTTTTAGAAAGTATGCTAAAGGGAAATTTGGAAATGCCTTTAAGTTGTGCTAAAAATTTTTAGTGGAGAAACTGCTTTTTCTATGTGGAATAAATAGTTAACCAATAAACATCTAGGAGCAGTGTCTTAGAATAGAATTAACCCAACCCTTTTAGTAGGTAAAATTTTCCCTAATTGTGGAGAAAATGGTCTTCATATATACAATGAGCCCACGCCTCTCTCACCATTGGATTTTTGAAACTTATACAGAGCAAAAAGTCAATTTCTGCATTAGCTAAATAAACAGAGGATAGTTCATTATAAGGTAAAAGTCAAGCACCAGTTAGCAGTAAAAGAAAGCCTATGGTAGTCAAGAGACTTCTGTTAATAGTAGAAGAAATATTGTAGTGCTTTCAAAATCCCAAAGAGGTACAGAGTGTCCAGGAATAGAGTGATGTCATGGAAAACTCAGTATAAAATCAGGATGACTTATTTTCTAGTTTAGATATAAAGCCAGTGTTGCATTTTGAAGATATTATTAACTTCTACATATATGTGTTTCTTTTAAAACACTACATCCTCATCTATCATGTAAACAAATTAAGAAATATAAGTAGCCCACAGAAAAATACAGTGGTTCCTTCTGAGGAGTAAATAACTATTGCTTCTTATTATAAGCTTTTATATATGAGCAAATATGTTAAATTTTTGAGCAAACATTTTAAAAATAAATTAACTTAAATCTTAATCAAAACTGGCTGCTACTCTTTAATGTATAATATCAGGGTTGAATTTGTTTTTAGGCTTTTTTAAAACATAGCTGTAGTTCATGAGGTCTCTGGGGAAACATGATATAATCTCTTTGACTTAGTTGCCTAAAATTCATTTGAAATTTTGTATTTCAGCCATATGATTACTGCCACCCACATGCCATCTGGTGGCATATCTCCAGATGGCACATAGGAAATCATAAGCCTCTAGAATTTTGCCCTATAAATCTAAACCAACAGCTTCACATTGGTGAATGATGATGTCGAATTTTCTGTCTTTTAGGAAGTATTTTAATGTTAGTGAATTAAACAGCACTAGCTACAACAACAGAGGCCTAGGCTTCTCCTTAGTGTTATTTGATTGCAATTCTAGGTCTTCTAGGAAAATGACCAGATTCAATGTGGACAAAACTCATCCCCCTAACTTCAATTCCTGTTTCTGGTGGATCCATAAAATGTAAGAGCTAGTAGGACAATATTGTTATATCATATCATATTAGTCATGATAGTAGCTACAGAAAATTTCCTCTGTTTAATGTAAACTCCTAGAAAAGTAGTTCTGAACATTGGCTGTGGGTTAAAATCACCTAGATTGTTATGAAAAATCCAGATAACAAAAAACCACACACCACACAGATTACATAAAATTCTCTGAAGAGTATGATAAGACTGAATGTGAATGAAGCACCTAAATGTTTAAAGCTTTCCAGATGTTGACAATGTGCACCCAAGTTTGCAAACACCTGTCCTAGAAGATTGCCTGTTTACCATAAAACTGCATACTTGAGTAAATAAAGGACTTTGAAGACTTTTAAAAACATAAAATATATATTGGAATTAACTAGGTCAAAATTTGGGAGATTGGAACAACGACAAAGAATTATGATACATATACTTTGTTGGTACATAGAAATGTAAACTTCTATGTCTTTTATGTGGCTTAGATTTAATGTTATTTTCTAAGCAGTGTTAATCATCCAATCCTAAAAAAAACAACACATAGCCAAAAAAAGATATGAATGATATAAGCTATTTCATACAAATGAGGAAAACAAACCTCTTTTGTAGGAAGAATAAGTTTTTATTTCTGGAAAGCCACAAACTACCAAAACTGGAACAGGAAGAAATAGAAAACCTGAACAGACCAATAACCAAGGAGGAAATTGAAGCAGTCATCAAAAACCTCCCAAGACACAAAAGTCCAGGGCCAGATGGCTTCCCAGGGGAATTCTATCAAACGTTTAAAGAAGAAACCATACTTATTCTACTAAAGCTGTTTGGAAAGATAGGAAGAGATGGAATACTTCCAAACTCGTTCTATGAGGCCAGCATCTCCTTAATTCCAAAACCAGACAAAGACCCCACCAAAAAGGGGAATTACAGACCAATATCCCTGATGAACATGGATACAAAAATTCTCAACAAGATACTAGCCAATAGGATCCAACAATACATTAAGAAAATTATTCACCATGACCAAGTAGGATTTATCCCTGGGACACAAGGCTGGTTCAACACTCATAAAACAATCCATGTGATTCATCATATCAGCAAGAGAAAAACCAAGAACCATATGATCCTCTCATTAGATGCAGAGAAAGCTTTTGACAAAATACAGCAACCATTCCTGATCAAAACTCTTCAGGGTGTAGGGATAGAGGGAACATTCCTCAACATCTTAAAAGCCATCTACGGAAAGCCCACAGCAAATATCATTCTCAATGGGGAAGAACTGGGAGCCTTTCCCCTAAGATCAGGAACAAGACAGGGATGTCCACTCTCACCACTGCTATTCAACATAGTCCTGGAAGTCCTAGCCTCAGCAATCAGACAACCAAATGACATTAAAGGCATTCAAATTGGCAAAGAAGAAGTCAAACTCTCCCTCTTCGCCGATGACATGATACTCTACATAGAAAACCCAAAAGCCTCCACCCCAAGATTGCTAGAACTCATACAGCAATTTGGTACCGTGGCAGGATACAAAATCGATGCCCAGAAATCAGTGGCATTTCTATACACTAACAATAAGACTGAAGAAAGAGAAACTAAGGAGTTAATCCCATTTATAATTGCATCCAAAAGCATAAGATACCTAGGAATAAACCTAACCAAAGAGGTAAAGGATCTATACCCTAAAAACTATAGAACACTTCTGAAAGAAATTGAGGAAGACACAAAGAGATGGAAAAATATTCCATGCTCATGGATTGGAATTAATATTGTGAAAATGTCAATGTTACCCAGGGCAATTTACACATTTAACGCAATCCCTATCAAAATACCATGGACTTTCTTCAGAGAGTTAGAACAAATTATTTTAAGATTTGTGTGGCATCAGAAAAGACCCCGAATAGCCAGGGGAACTTTAAAAAAGAAAACCATATCTGGGGCATCACAATGCCAGATTTCAGGTTGTACTACAAAGCTGTGGTCATCAAGACAGTGTGGTACTGGTACAAAAACAGACACATAGATCAATGGAACAGCATAGAGAATCCAGAAGTGGACCCCGAACTTTATGTTTAACTAATATTCGATAAAGGAGGAAAGACTATCCACTGGAAGAAAGACAGTCTCTTCAATAAATGGTGCTGGGAAAATTGGACATCCACATGCAGAAGAATGAAACTAGACCACTCTCTTTCACCATACACAAAGATCAACTCAAAATGGATGAAAGATCTAAATGTGAGACAAGATTCCATCAAAATCCTAGAGGAGAACACAGGCAACACCCTTTTTGAACTCAGCCACAGTAACTTCTTGCAAGATACATCCACAAAGGCAAAAGAAACAAAAGCAAAAATGAACTATTGGGATTTCATCAGGATAAGAAGCTTTTGCACAGCAAAGGATACAGTCAACAAAACTAAAAGACAACCTACAGAATGGGAGAAGATATTTGCAAATAACCTATCAGATAAAGGGCTAGTTTCCAAGATCTATAAAGAACTTATCAAACTCAACACCAAAGAAACAAACAATCCAATCATGAAATGGGCAAAAGACATGAACAGAAATCTCACAGAGGAAGACATAGACATGGCCAACAAGCACATGAGAAAATGCTCTGCATCACTTGCCATCAGGGAAATACAAATCCACACCACAATGAGATACCACCTCACACCAGTGAGAATGGGGAAAATTAACAAGGCAGGAAACCACAAATGTTGGAGAGGCTGTGGAGAAAGGGGAACCCTCCTGCACTGTTGGTGGGAATGTGACTGGTGCAGCCACTCTGGAAAACTGTGGAGGTTCCTCAAAGAGTTAAAAATAGACCTGCCCCAATTGCACTGCTGGGGATTTACCCCAAAGATACAGATGCAATGAAACGCCGGGACACCTGCACCCCGATGTTTCTAGCAGCAATGCCCACAATAGCCAAACTGTGGAAGGAGCCTCGGTGTCCATCGAAAGATGAATGGATAAAGAAGATGTGGTTTATGTATACAATGGAATATTACTCAGCCATTAGAAATGACAAATACCCACCATTTGCTTCGACGTGGATGGAACTGGAGGGTATTATGCTGAGTGAAATAAGTCAATCGGAGAAGGACAAACAGTGTATGTTCTCATTCATTTGGGGAATATAAATAATAGTGAAAGGGAATATAAGGGAAGGGAGAAGAAATGTGTGGGAAATATCAGAAAGGGAGACAGAACATAAAGACTCCTAACTCTGGGAAAGGAACTAGGGGTGGTGGAAGGGGAGGAGGGCGGGGGGTGGGGGTGAGTGGGTGACGGTCACTGAGGGGAGCACTTGACGGGATGAGCACTGGGTGTTATTCTGTAAGTTGGCAAATTGAACAGCAATAAAAAATAAATTTATTATAAAAAAAGGAAGAATAAGTTTTCCAGAGACCTAGTAGAAGATCTTAAATTGAGTGCAACAGGCCTTTTTAACACACAATAAAAGAAAATAAACATCATAAGAAATCCAGATTATTCATTTTATGTTTCCCTAAACACTATTACCGTTAATTAAGTAATTTTTGATAATATATTGTCCATATATCTATTTGTGTGTAACTCTTGGTTTAAAATTTACTTAATTTCAAATAGTTTTATTTGATGTTTTCCATTATTTTTTTAAGTTCTTATTTATTTTATGTCATTTTCTAGTCTGACCTAGAGTTTGGTATAAAAAGAACATGGCTCTTGATTACAACAACTGAAAAAACACAAGATTTATTTTCTTTTTAATTTATCTATGCATGTTCTCATTATCTCTTTTTAGGACCTTACAGTCTAAGCAGAAAATAACAGCACTTATGTTTCAATTTATGCTGTGAATTTTGCACCTGTTATATATTTATATCATTTATATATAATTTCATTTGAAATTAAAATGTTATTCACTCAATAAAGATTAGAAGATGCCTCATATAATACCATCACCTATGAAAACCTTTCCTTAAGACCAAGGTTAATAGCAATTAAAAAATTGAAACCTAATTTCCAATTATCAGAATAAGAGTCATGTTCATGTGAAACATTCTGATGGATTCATGTATTTGTTCAGTGATTATAGTATGCCCTTTATCATGTTTATGTAAATGTATGTCTATATTATAAATATATTGACATATATAAAATATGTAATATATAAATATATGAATAAAATATATACATTTAGAAATATAAAATATGGGCAGCCCCGGTGGCACAGCGGTTTGACGCTGCCTGTAGCCTGGGGTGTGATCCTGGAGACCCAGGATCGAGTCCCACATTGGGCTCCCTGCATGGGGCCTGCGTCTCCCTCTCCCTCTGCCTGTGTCTCTGCCTCTCTCTCTGTGTCTATGAATAAATAAATAAAATCTTAAAAAAATAAAATATGTATATATTAGAAAATTTATATATATAATATACACACATCCTATGCCACCTAGAAGAAAAAAAAATAGAAAAGTTAATTAAAAGTTCAAATTTTTAGTCACACATAATATTCCAACTCTACTTTTCATTATACCTTGAAAAGAATCATAAATCTTAACATCACCATTCCCAAATTTGACCTACATTTTTCTATTTAAGTGTTTCAAAAATATTATTCCCCTTTCAATTGGAATTTGAAAAGTCACACTGACTAACTTGGAAAAACAAACCCACCACAAAAACCTCCACAATGCTGACATAAATAAAACAACAATGTAGTACATCTATACAATGGAATATTATTTAACATTGAAAAAGAATGGAGTACTGATATATGCTACAACATGGATGAACCTAGAAAACATTATGCTAAAGTGAGATAAGTTAATTGCAAGAACACCATGATATATGATTCAATTGATATGAACTGTCCAGTAGAAGGAAATCTATAGACAGAGAAAGTAGATCTGTGGTTGCCTAGGGCTGAGCACTTGTGGCAGATAAGGGCTGACTCTTAATTGGTGCAGATGGAGTTTCATTTTGGGCTGTTGAAAATGTTCTAAAATTAGATTGTGGTGATAGTTGTCCAGTTCCATAAATACACTAAAATACATAGAACTGTAGACTTTAAATGGATAAATTTTATGGGTATGGGGTATGAAAATTTAAAAACTTTTATTTAAAGGATAAATCCTGGATGGTGCTAAAAGGCTAGTTTGGGGTTAATTCTTCTTATGAGGTAACCTACTTACATAGAATATGAGACACACCTTATGTCAACAGCGCTGAAGTCAATAATGTGGGCAAGTAAAATATGGTGTGGGCTTCCTAACAAAAATTCTGATAAGTTCAGACAGAATTCTTGCCGGGCTGTTGTTGTGATGTGAGACAGAGCCCCCAAATGCATGAGATAGAAGAGGTAAAGTGCCTTGCATGGTGCAGTGCCTGTCCATTAACAATGTGCATAATGAATGAGTTACTTTTAATGTCACTACCATCATTATCACAACATTTTAGAAAACATATGGACACACAGACCTTGTATCACTTCTGGAAATTATACTCAGTTGAGTATAAATTTAATATTGGTGTCATTTATCATCTGGTGTCAGCTACCACAATTACAGATAGTGTGGCTCTGGGAAAATTAATAATTTCTATTGGGCTTATCTTTAAAATTCAATCCAATTAAGTTGGGGCAAATCTCACTCTACTTGCTCATGGTTGAGAAAATTTACATTCCTTTTAAAAGACAGAAATTACATTCTTCATTATGGAAATCAGCATCAAGCAACTTTCTTTTTTAAAGCCAGTTTGCTGATAAAGCTTCAAGAGGAATACTATAATACAGAAAGAAATTTTAAATCCTAGAGGTAAGTCTTTTGTTTTGAGGGAATGGTGGTCTGGAACTTTGTAACACTATTTTAATAAATGCTCCAAATTCTATGCATTGTATTTAGTAGGTTGAAAACACTCAATGAGTGTATATGGAAATTATATAAAGATAATGCCATTCCTAGTTATCTTAGGAAATAGAAACTAATGGACCATGGTATTGTGGAGTATGAAAATAAATGCCATGATAAAAAAAGTAAAAAACTTTCTTTATATGCAGTCACAATTTGATTTATTTCAAAAACTTGACATATCCACCCCTGGTGATGATCCACCCTCCCCCCCCCCACACACACACACAACTTACAGAATTTTGAAAGCATTTTAGTGGTGCGACTAATGGACGACTTGCCTGTTTGGGGCTTTTGTGAGAGGAAAGTTCTGGAGAAGCATTCATTGTAGTACTGAAAAAATAATTGAAAGGTCATTTAACTTTTTACCTGTTCTCTGTCAATATTGAATATTCACGAGTATTGGATATTCTAAATATTCTGCCAATATTGAATATCTTATCTGAGATTTAATTCTACAGGATAATATTTTCATATGAAGAGCTCCTTTGCCTTCTCCTTTAGCAATCTTTTCCAGGATCTACCTGCCACTAATTTCACATTAAATTCTTTCTTAAACCTGCTTCACTATTTTAGATAATTGGTCTCATCATCTTTTCAAGAACCCAGACTTGGTATTTCAGTTATTTCTGACCCCCTCATTAGCTGTCAAGCTTATCTGAGAAAAAAAGAGCATATCTTTTCTTTAAAAAAAGATTTTATTTATTTATTCGTGAGAGACACAGAGAGAGAGGCAGAGACATAGGCAGAGGGAGAAGCAAGTTCCATGTAGGAAGCCCGATGCGGGACTTGATCCCCGGGCTCTGGGATCATGTCCTGAGCCAAAGGCAGACGCTCAACCACTGAGCCACCCAGGCATCCCAGAAAGAATATTTCTTAAAGGAGTACTAGGAAAGTCAAAAAAATTATTCTCTCTTATGTTTGGGGAAATTTGCATAAGTTATTATTCCCTATTTTCTACTTTTTAGAAGAGATAAACACCTTGACGATAAAGGGAAGGTTATTAGTATCTATTTGTCTAAAACATATTGACTTTTATTCTGCAGATGAGTGACACACAGGAGTATACAACAACCAGTGGCCTATCAGCTGAGGGAAGAGTGTCCCTAGTCAAATATTTTCGGAAGATGCCCTTTCTGGTAAGAAAGGGAAGCAACAAGAAAGGGTAAAAGAACCTTGCTTCAGACCCAGAATAGTCAAAACAATTTCCTGGCAGCCAATTAAACATAGTTAAGTTTTTCTCAGAAAGCAGAAAATCAGAATGTAATCATGTTTTCCCAACAGCTAATGTAAGGCTAATTTTAGAAGTGAAGTTTCAACTATTTACTAAATGAGATCAGACATACCAAAAAGGAAGTCAGCTTTGCACAGCCACTCTGGAAAACAGTATGGAAGTTCCTCAAAAAGTTCCTACAACCCAGTAATTGCACTACTAGGGATTTATCCCTAAAATACAAATTAGTGATCTGAAGGGGCACCTGCAACCCAATGTTTGTAGCAGCAATGTCCACAATAGCTAAACTATGGAAAGAGCCCTGATGTCCATCGACAGATGAATGAATAAAGAAGATATGATATATATATATATTAATAGAATGCTACTCAGCCATCAAAAGAGTGAAATCTTGGCATTTGCAAGGACATGGATGGAACTAGAGGATATTATGCTAAGTGAAATAAGTCAATCAGAGAAAGACTTAGTATATGATCTCACTCATATGTGGAATTTAAGAAACAAAACAGAGAATCATAGGGGAAAAGAGGAAAAAATAAAATAAGACAAAATCAGAGAAGGAGACAACCATAAGAGACTCTTAATCATAGGAAACAAACGGTTGCTGGAGGGGAGGTGGGTCAGGGGAAAGAATAACTGGGTGATGGGCCTTAAGGAAGGCACGTGATATAATCAGCACTGAGTATTAAATAAAACTGATGAATCAGTGACTTCTACCTCTGGAACTAATAATACATTATATGTCAATTAACTTTTTAAAAAAGATTTTATTTATTTATTCATGAGATACAGAGAGAGATCACGCCCTGGGCTGAAGGCGGCGCTAAACCGCTGAGCCACCCGGGCTGCCCGTTAATTAAATTTAAATAAAAAATTATATGGTAATGTAAAAAGAGAGAGAGAGAGATGTGACCTCTGTTCTCATGGAGCTTATAGCCCTGGCGGGGAGGTGGGCACTCATCTACTAATAAATTCATAAATACAAAAAATAAAGGAAGCCAACTTCAGAAAAGAAATAATGTTTAGATCCATGCCTATATGACTCATATTTCTACCCATCTAGCATGGCTTAACATTGAGTGGCAGCCAGTAGGTACAAGCTACAGTACTTGGGGACTTGCTCAAATTGGGAGCCATTAGAGTTTCAAGGTGACTTCATAATGAGTCGTCATTTCGAGTAGACACATTTAGTTTTTTCTGAAAGCATGTTTAGTGAGGTAGAAAATTCATCAATACTAAACACATTATTTTTCTTAAAATTTTTGCTCCTTTTGTTATTTTTATATTCAATAATGTCCTAGACTTGAGTACTTACTAATTGGTTGCTTAATCATTGGTTACAATGATACTTGGTATAATACAGATAAACAGTATACAGTCTGATGAAAAAAATCTGTTGATGGAAAGTGGTTGTCAGAGACCTTACTGAAGTCCTTGCTCCTCAGCATCACCATCTAGTGTGAGAATCTCAAAAAGACTACGGAGGCTTCCAGTTTTCTAAACCTAATAGAATATGCTTGCAACTGATTCAACCATGTTACACAGTGACACGAATGCCACAGTTTTCCTAAAAACTAACATATATTTTTGTCCAAATCAAATTACCTAATAAAATATTTCTATGCTGTGTTAGAGGGAGATAATTTACACTGTCACTGTAGGTTGTTTGTGTTACTTGAATATTCTTAGCATTTAGAAAAAGAGTAGACCCATGATATACTCTGTTTACGTCTATTTGCACTTTTACAATAGTCATGTTTCCAGTGGAAAGATCAATGTTATTACTTCACTGGTTGTAAGATTGATCCCTTCGTTCTCCAGGGACTTTTAAAAAAATATTTATTTATTCGTGAGAGACAGAGAGAGGCAGAGACACAGGCAGAGGGAGAAGCAGGGTCTCCGAGAGGAGCCCGATGTGGGACTCAATCCCAGGACCCTGGGATCCTGCCCTGAGCCAAAGGCAAACGCTCAATCCCTGAGCCACCGAGGTGCCCCCACCCCCAGGGATTTTTTTATACACAGTGCTCAACAAGCACAGTCTCTGGATCCTTGCCCTCCTCTCCTTTTACTATTAGTAAAGTTTCAGAGAAGAATCTCTACTCCTTCCCAAGGTAAATCTGATTCCATATGGAACTGATGTACCATCTGGGCTCACCAAATATCACTTAGGATCTGAACTTTCTTGTATTCATAAGTTTCAAAACCATTTTTTCCCCTCAGCCTAGACCTACGTATTTGTTTTAAAAATCCCTGCCTTGCCTTTGCTACCTTCTAATTGTAGAGACTCTTTTGGGCTACACTTCTAGAAAAACTAAAATGTACTCAGTGCCTATACTTCCTTACCTTGATGTCTTCCCTTCAACTCTTCACAAAATAGCATCTGGTCTATAATTCTGTGACAATTTCTCTCTGAAAAGATCACCAGTGACCTGGCTAAATTCAAGTCTACCCTTAATCCTAAACCTTATAACAAAGTCTCACAATTTATACTTAAGTCATATGTAATATTTTAGACTTATAAAAAGATATAACGAATAATATAATGAGCATCTGAGTTTCAACTAAGTGTGATTTGATACATAACATATTCCAAAACTCTGGTGTACATATCTCTTCTCCAGTCAAATTCCCCTTTTCTCCTTTATTGTTCCTCCTTCTTCCAGCAAGCCACTATCCTGAATTTTGTATTTATCTTTTTTTTAAGATTTTATTCTTTTATTTATTCATGGGGGGGTGCGGGGCAGAGACACAGGCAGAGGGAGAAGCAGGCTCCATGAGGGAGCCTGACATGGGACTCGATCCCGGGTCTTCAGGTTCAGGCCCTGGGCTGAAGGCAGATACTCAACCGCTGAGCCACCCGAGCTGCCCTGTATTTATCTTTAATATTCATTTTCATACTTCACCACATATATGTGTATCCACAAGTAATATTATAATATTGACCAAAATGTTTTAAATTTTATTTAGATGGGGTTATATCATATGTATTTTTATTTGTAATAATCATCTTATTGATGGATGCAGATGTGTAATATCCATTTATAATGGGCATAATATACCCTTGCATGAATGCAGCCACAAATGATCTCTTATTCTCTTAAAGGGCATTTAGGGTTTTTAAAAAAATTTTCCCCACTTTTATTGCAATATAATTGACATATAGCACTATATAAGTTTAAGGTATACACCATAATGATTTGACATACATATGTTGCAAAATGACTGCCATGGTAAATTTAGTTAACATCCGTCACCTCATAGAGTTACTTTTCTTTTTTTTTTTTTACTTGAGATGAAGACTTTTAGGATTTACTCTCTTAGCAATTTTCAAATACATCATACAGTGGTGTTAACTATAGTCATCATGTTGTACATTACATCCTAAGTACTTATTTGTTTTATAACTAAAAGATTGTAACTTTTGACTGCTTTAATCCAATTCTCCCCATCCTCTACCTCTGGTAACCACAGAGCTGATCTCTTTTTCTATGAGTTTGGATATTGATTATTTTTTAGATTCCACAAATAGGTGAAATCATACAGTATTTGGTCTTTGTCTGACTTACTTCAATTAGCATAATGTCTTCTTAAAGCCCATCCATACTGTTGCAAATTGCAGGATTTTCTTCTTTTTATGGCTGAATAATATTCATATATATATGTCACATTGTAATTATATTCCACTATGGATGGATATATACATAATTCCAGAACTTCTATGTCCAATAATTTGTTGATGGACATAGAAGTTCTGGGACTATTGTTTCCATGTCTTGGCTATTGTAAATAATGCTGCTATGAAGATGGGGTGCTGATATCTCTTTAACATAGTGATTTCTTTTCCTTTGGGTATGTACCCTGAAGTGGGATGACTGAATCATATGGTAGTTCTCTTTTTAATTTTTTAAAGAGTCTTCTTACCATTTTCCACAGTGGCAATTTACATTCCCCCCAACAGTGCACCAGGGTTCCTTTTAATCCAGATTCTTACCAGCATTTTTTAATCTCTTGTTTTTGATAATGGCTATTCTAACAGGTATGAAGTGATATCTCATTGTAATTTTGATCTGCATTTCTTTGATGATTAATGATGTTGAGCATCTTTTCATGTACCAGTTGATCATTTGTACATCTTCTTTGGGAAAATGTCTATTCAAGTTCTCTATTTTTTAAATTTGATTCTTTGGGTTTTTGATGTTAATTTATGTGAGTTCTTTCTAAACTTTGGATATTAGTCCTTTATCAAATATATGGTTTGTAAGTAGTTTTCCCCATTACATAGGTTGCCTTTTCATTTTGTTGATTGAATCTTTCCTGTGCAGAAGCTCTTTAGTTTGATGTAGTCCCTCATTGGTTTTTGTTTTTGTTGCTTGTGTTTTTTGTGTTATATCCCTCCCAAAAACTATTACCCAGACTGAAATCAAGGAGACTTGCCTCTATTTTCTTCCAGTCTTGCATTTAAATCCTTAATCTATTTTGAGTCAATTTTTGTGAGTGGTGTAAGATAGGGGCCCAATTTCTGTCTTTTGCATGTGAATATCCAGTTTTTCCAGCACCATTTATGGAGGAGACTGCCTTTTCCCCATTAAGTGTTCTTGGCTCCCTTGTCAAATATTAATTGACCATATACATGAGGGTTTATTTCCCAGTCTTCAATTCTGTTCCATTAGCCCATGTGTCCATTTTTATCTGAGTACCATACTCGTTAAATTACTATAGCTTTGTGATATAGCTTGTATTCAGAAAGTATGATGCCTCCAGCTTTTATCTTTCTCAAGATTGTTTTGGTTGTTCAGGGTCTTCTGTGCTTCCATACAAATATTAGGGTAGTTTTTTCTATCTGTGAAAAATGCCATTGGAATTCTGAAAGGGACTGTATTGAATGTATAGATGGCTTTAGTAGTATGGATATTTTATCAATGAACTCTTCTGATCCATGAACACAAAATCTCTTTCCATTTAGTTGTGTCTTCTTTGTTTTCTCTCATCAATGTCTTAGAGTTTGTTTTCACTTGCCTGGTTTTTTATATAAAATCTATTGTGTTCTGTATCTTAATTTTACAGATTCCTACGTTACTTATTTTTATTATTTATAATATTTTCCCTCACTTCTTTTGGGTTTTCAGTTTTATAATCATATCATCTGCAAATAGAGATAGTTTTACCTCTTCTAGACTTATATTTTCAATTGCTTTCTCTTTTCCAATTATGGTGGCTAATAGATCTAATGCAACTTAAGTAATAGCAGAGAGAGTGAGCATAGTTTAGAGGGGGAAGTCTATGACATTTACCAACTGAGAAATACGCTGGTTTGCAGACTGACACTTTTACGTATGGAAGTATACATAGATTCCTATTTAATTTAATGTGTTTTAAAAAATGAATGGTTGCTGAATTTAGCGGAATGCCTTTTAGGCATCTTATAAAGATGATAATGTGTTTTTCCCCTCTTTGCTCTATTAATATGGCAATTGTGTTCATTTGCTTTTTATGTTGAACCACTATTGCATTCTCAAATAAATACCAATTAGTTATGTAATCCCAAATCATATGTTATTTTTTAATGTGTTCCTGGATTCTGTTTGCTAATGTATTATGTAAGGTTTTTGCATTAGATATTTATAAGTGATACTAGATTGTAGTTTTCATTTGATTATCAATGTTATAGTTGCCATATAAAAATAATTTGGAAGTTTTCTTCCTTTTTATATGCTCTGTAAAAGTTTTAGAAGCATTAGACTTAACAAATATTTAAAAGTTTTGTAGTTTCCTTGGGGTGGCTAACAGGTCTAGTGCTTTTCTTGTAGGTGAATTCTTTACATTTGTTCCTATTTTTTTCTACAGGAAATAGTCTGTTTAGAATTTTTATTTTGACCACTGTCAAATTTTGTAAACCATATTTCCTACGGAATTATTTTTCTAGATTTTAAAATTGAACTGCATATACTTGTGCAAAATAGTCTAATTTAAAATAGTCTAATTGATAGTTTCTTTCCACTTGTCATTTCTGATTATGTGAATTTGTAGTCTTTCTTCTTTTCATTAGGTTAATGATGCATCATTTTATTTATTTATTTATTTATTTATTTATTTATTTATTTATTTATTTTTATTGGGGTTCAATTTGCCAACATATAGCTTAACACCCAGTGCTCATCCCATCAAGTGCCCCCCTCAGTGCCCGTCACCCAGTCACCCCAGTCCCCCGTCCACCTCCCCTTCCACTATCCCTTGTTCGTTTCCCAGAGTTAGGAGGCTCTTATGTTCTGTCTCCCTTTCTGATATTTCCCACTCATTTTTTCTCCTTTCCCCTTTATTCCCTTTCACTATTTTTTATATTCCCTGTATGAATGAGACCCTATAATGTTTGTCCTTCGATTGACTTACTTCACTCAGCATAATACCCTCCAGTTGCATCCACGTTGAAGCAAATGGTGGGTATTTGTCGTTTCTAATGGCTGAGGAATATTCCATTGTATACATAGACCACATCTTCTTTATCCATTCATCTTCCGATGGACACCGAGGCTCCTTC
Source organism: Canis lupus baileyi (assembly GCF_048164855.1). Lineage (NCBI taxonomy): Eukaryota > Metazoa > Chordata > Mammalia > Carnivora > Canidae > Canis > Canis lupus. The sequence goes on from NC_132876.1 coordinate 36,828,847, forward strand.
CACAGTTTGGCTATTGTGGCCATTGCTGCTATAAACACTGAGGTGCAGGTGTCCCGGTGTTTCACTGAATGATGCGTCATTTAAAAAAAATTTTTGTTATTGGGCAGCCCAGGTGGCTCAGAGGTTTAGTGCCGCCTGCTGTCCAGGGTGTGATCCTGGAGACCTGGGATCAAGTCCCACATCAGTCTCCCTGCATGGAGCCTGCTTCTCCCTCTGCTTGTGTCTGTGCCTCTCTTTCTCTGTGTCTCTCATGAATAAATAAATAAAATCTTTAAAAAAAATAAAAACATTTGTTACAATGAACTAGCTTTTTTGTTTATGTATCACTTATACTGTTTTCTATTTTCTAACTCTTTAATATTGCTTTTATTTCTTTATTTTTTATTTTGTTTTATTTTAAAAATTCTTTCCTGGGTATTTTTAGTTGAGTAGTTCATTTATTTTGATTTTTCACTTTTGTCGATGTGGGTACTTACTTCCATAATTTTCCACTGCTAACTGCTTTTGCATTTCCATTATTCTTATTCCCTTATTCCATTATTGTTATTTACAAGAAATTCTTCAATTTTTGTTTTATCTTCTTACGTTGGCTTAGAAGATGTTCACTAGCAAGCTTTTAGACAATTTTCCAGGTAGAAAGATCTTTATAAAATTGTTTAAAATTAATTTCTAGTTTTATCACACTGTAGTGAGAGAATTCTGTCTCTAACATTTCCATTTTGGGGGATTTTGAGATTTTTCACAACAACCAAACATGTAGTCAGTTTTCACAATTGTTTGTTAAGCCCTTGGGGGGAAAACAGACATATTCTTTATAACCCAGGATACCAGGAAAATATTTACCTATGCAATATTGATATCATTGTGGGTTGTAGATGTAGCATTCTTTTAATGCTTCTTAGTCCAAATTCTACCTTGTTAGAAATCAAGATCTTGGCTCATGCTCTCTTATTACTTGCTGTTTTGGTATGAAAATGAGTAGTAGCCTTTTATTGTTAACCTTTTGAAGCTCTCTATATTAGATATGACTTCTTTGTATAAAGTTTGGATTCTGCTTTCTCAGTCTATATAAACAATTTTTTCTTTTAATCTGTGAGTCAACACTATATTAATATGTGTGACATATTTAGTCTTAGTTCTGCTTTCTATCAAACTCTGTGTCTAAAGGTTTTCCTATAAGATTTCTTCTCTCTCTTTCATATTAATGTCGATATTTAGGAAATTTTTATTTTTTGTTCTGATAATTGCCATTATATTAATCCTTTTATTTAATATCCTTAATGTCTTCTTTCTTTTAAGGACTTTCTTACTATAAGCATTATTAAATAACTACAAACCTTGTCTTTTTTTTCTTTTCTTACCCTAATCATGTAAATTAAAGCTATATCCCTGTACTCCCAATAAAATATATCTAAGGCAATCAGCCAGCTTATTTTACTCACGACTGATTCTCCTTCTCCCCACCATTTTTGATAGTCACAATATATATAAATACTTCTAGGGCAGCCCCGGTGGCGCAGCGGTTTAGCGCCGCCTGCAGCCCAGGGCTTGATCCTGGAGACCCTGTATCAAGTCCCACGTCAGGCTCTCTGTATGATGCCTGCTTCTCCCTCTGCCTGTGTCTCTGCCTCTCCCTCTCTGTCTCTATGAATAAATAAATAAAATATTTTTAAAAATTAAAAAAATACTTCTAATCATTCACCCTTATCCTCATCATTTATACTTAGTAATAAGGTTAAATATATTTAATGCTTGGGCACCTGTTTGGCTCAGTCAGATAGGTAGCTGACTCTTGATTTCAGCTCAGTTCATGATCTTGGGGTCATTAGATTGAGCCGTTCTTGGCTCCTTGCTCAGCAGGGAATCTGCTTCTCTCCTTCTCCATCTGCCACCCCCACCCCTGTTCTCTTTGGCTCTGTCTCTCTCTCTCAAATAAATAAAATATTAGAAAACATATATATGTGTGTACACATACATATTTAATATATATATATATTTATTTAAGTTTCTTTCCAAATTTAAAAAAATATTTTTCTTAATACATTTTTAATTTGTCTTTGCTTTTTTTTCTATTAGTTCCGTTACTGGATCTTAAGTACATTCACTCACTTTGTGTTCCTTGTGGCTTTTCTTAATTTACAGTCTTTTCTTATTTACCATTCTGACCTGAGCTGTTTACTCCAGTTGCCAAGCTGTTTTATTTATTAACTTTCCTCATTCTCATTTGGGTTGTTCTGCTATAATTAATAATATTTCATAATTGTATTGAACTTGGTTTGAAATAATAGATTGGGACTTTCATGGGTTTTGTGTGTGTGTCATCATTTTCTGAAGTGTTATTTGGATCATTATCTTCTTTTTTTCTTACTTTGTCTTTGTATGAGTTTCAACCATCCTCCTCTCCCCCCCTTTTTTTTATCATGCTGAAGCAAGATAGCCTACTGTACTTTTAAGCTTTGGGGGCTTGGGGTGGGCCAGGATAGATTTTCTAGTTTCATTGGCCTAAGACTTCCTTTCTATTTTATTGTTAAGTAATAAAAATATGCCCTCTCACTGCATGCACATCTTCAATACTATACATTGTCTGTAAATCTGTCTTTTTCCTCATTATTATCTGAATTTTCTCTCTCCTTACTCCCAGTGTTCCGACTCTAATATTTTTGTGTTCTACTTCCACAAGTTTCTCTATGGTACAGGGTTAGGATCTTGTGGAAGTTATTCTCTTGGGCATTTCCAAACCCTGAGGGCTCAGGGCACCCAGCACCTTTCATAGTTTCCTTATATTCATTGCAAGATGGAACCTACAAAGCTTCCCAGTTTCCACTGTTCTCAAGCTACTTTCAGAGTATTCCACCCGGAATGGAGAAGGCTTGTTTTGAGAGTGAGCATTTTTGGTGATTGATAGGTTTCTCAGGTTTTGGGGATTACCACATGTCCCCTTTTTCCTTTCCCACACAATTTCTTGCTCCCTTACAACTGCTATTCCATAGTTCTTTCTGACCTAAATTATTTGGCCCCATTCACTCAGATTCTGAGTTTTGGCATAATGCTTTACCACTAGGATTTGCTCTCCATAGGTTATCATTTTTTTAATAATAAATTTATTTTTTATTGGTGTTCAATTTGCCAACATACAGAATAACACCCAGTGCTCATCCCATCAAGTGCCCCCCTCAGTGCCCATCACCCTTTCACCCCCACCCCCCGCCATCCTCCCCTTCCACCACCCCTAGTTCGTTTCCCAGAGTTAGGAGTCTTCATGTTCTGTCTCCCTTTCTGATATTTCCTACCCATTTCTTCTCCCTTCCCTTCTATTCCCTTTCACTATTATTTATATTCCCCAAATGAATGAGACCATATAATGTTTGTCCTTCTCCATAGGTTATCATTGTTGTTAGTTTATTTGAGCTGTGTGTGTGTGTGTGTTTGTGTGTGTGTGTGTGTCTGCATGTGCCTATGTGTAGAAATTTAGGCATAGGCAAAAATCATACTGCCACCACTGCCTCTGCCACTGCCACTACCTTTGAAATGTCCTGTCTGGATGCAATGAAACGCCGGGACACCTGCACCCCGATGTTTATAGCAGCAATGTCCACAATAGCCAAACTGTGGAAGGAGCCTCGGTGTCCATCGAAAGATGAATGGATAAAGAAGATGTGGTCTATGTATACAATGGAATATTACTCAGCCATTAGAAATGACAAATACCCACCATTTGCTTCAACGTGGATGGAACTGGAGGGTATTATGCTGAGTGAAGTAAGTCAGTCGGAGAAGGACAAACATTATATGGTCTCATTCATTTGGGGAATATAAATAATAGTGAAAGGGAATAGAGGGGAAGAGAGAAGAAACGGGTAGGAAATATCAGAAAGGGAGACAGAACATGGAAGACTCCTAACTCTGGGAAACGAACTTGGGGTGGTGGAAGGGGAGGTGGGCAGCGGGGGGGTGGGGGTGACTGGGTGGCGGGCACTGAGGGGGGCATTTGACGGGATGAGCACTGGGTGTTATTCTGTATGTTGGCAAATTGAACACCAATAAAAAATAAATTTATTATTAAAAAAAAAGAAATGTCCTGTCTGGTCTTAAGATGTATGATAATTTTGGATAGTGAATTCACTATCAGTGTAACTGTGGAAATCCTGGGAAGCCTGGTTTGAGGGTCCATAGCTCCATAAATGTGCATTAGATTGTGAAAGACATCTTAGTCTACTACCAACCAAAGATTAAGTTAAATTAATTTCTCAGTTTATGCTTTCTTGGGTCATGTAGCTATTATAAATTAAAAACAGAAGACTAGATATATTCAGGCCTGCCAATAAGATACTATTCTTAGGAAGCTTTTATCTACTCAGAGCTATTCCTATTTTTCTTGTCATTGTCCTTTACCATGAGGTAGATTTTTTTCCCCTCCAATCTACCCATTCATTGAGTATTTAGTAATTTCAGGTTTTGGGGAGGGGGTGGTGAGGAAGTTCTGTTACGATTCTTTACCTTGTATTGGCCCAAGGTCATGTCACCTATGCTTAGGTAGATAAATTATAATAGAAGCCTCTTAGTTAAGGAGATTGCCCACCACTTCCAGAGCTGTAGTAGATTTATCTTCAGTGTATCATTTTATTTTCCAGCTCTCTCTTCACTTTTTAAAAAAAGATTTTATTTATTCATTCATTCATGAGAGACACAGAGAGAGGCAGAGACACAGGCAGAGGGAGAAGCAGGCTCCATGCAGGAAGGCTGATGTGGGACTCAATCCTGGGTCTCCAGGATCACGCCCTGGGCCGAAGGTAGGTGCTAAACCACTGAGCCACCCAGGGATCCCCTCTCTTCACTTTTTTTTTTTTTCCAGTTTTAATCCCTGGAAATTTTCCTTCCTTTCCTATGAGCTCAGGCATGTATTGATTTGAACAGAGATTTGTTAGATTTTATCCATCACCTCTGAGATTGTTGGGGCTTTGTGTCAAAATATCTAGTTAATCATATTGCTAGAGATAGAAGTTTTGATTCATAGTTCTACTCAACTAATTTACACTCTCATTGTTCTCACCTAGGCAATTATGAGATCCTTATTTTCCTTGTTTCAGTTCCCAGTCCTTTTCAAACTATATTTCAACCCTACAAATCAATGCATGATTTTAATAAATCACTGCAGTAATCATGTCTTTCTAAAAATTTAATTAGATGCCTATTGCATACAGATGTTTTAATCTGATATTCAAAATTGTCTACTGTCCTGTCCTAACCAACTTTTGCTCTTTAGTCTTTCTACTTCTTTGGTATTCTTTGCAATCCAGCCAGACTAAATTGTTTGCAATCTCTAAGGTATAACACCATTTATTCCAATGTGATTGTATGCATACTGCTTTCTCTTCCTGGATTTCCCATTTCTATATTCTTGTAGGAATTCCTGTGTTTCTAAATCCCTTTAGGAGTATCAGTGTGATACGATCAATCAGTAGGATTGGAGAAAAACATAGAGGAGTTCATTTTTCCATCTACTTAGCTTCCTAGGTGTGTGGTCTCAATCATAATTTTTTAACTGTGAAAAAGGGAAAACATTTCTTGAGTTCTATGAAAGAATGGCTGGGAAAGTGAAGTGAGGAAACATATGTACGTGTATTCTGTAAACTTAAAATTGCTGTAAAATTACAAATATTAGTTTGCCTTTGCTTGCCCTTATTCATTCCTTGAGGCCAAGTTCAAATGCCACATCCTTCCCTAAACCTTCTGAGTCCTCTCTAGTCCCGCCAGAGAGAGATACTTACCACATTACTTACCATGATTTTTTTTAATGTTTTATATATTTTTTGAGAAAGAGAGTTTGCTGCACATGAGTTGGGGGAGGGCAGACGGAGAAGCAGGCTCCCCACTGAGCAGAGAGCCCAACGTGGGGCTCAATCTCAGGACCCTGAGATCATGACCTGAGCTAAAGGCATATGCTTAACCCACTGAGCCACTTAGGTACCCCTACCACCACATGTTACTTTGTATCGTTAATTGTCCCCAGCCCAGTTAGGATATGGATTCTTAAGAGACAGGGACCACGTCTGACTCCCTTCACACAATTCCTTGATTATTGTGGATCCTCAATAAATATTATTTGAAATATTAAGATATTAAATACAGCAAATTAGGGTAGGTATAAAATGTGCTGGCAATGGACATTTATTAAGTCATTCCTTTTTATGCTAAAATTATCTTTAGTTATTGGCTCCTTTGTTAAAAGTAATCTCGGATAGCCTCGGTGGCTCAGGGGTTTAGCGCCACCTTCAGCCCAGGACATGATCCTGGAGACCCAGGATAGAGTCCCGTGTCGGGCTCCCTGCATGGAGCCTGCTTCTCCCTCTGCCTGTGTCTCTGCCTCTCCCTCTCTCTCTCTCTCTTTCTCTCTGTGTCTCTCATGAATAAATAAATAAATGTTTTTAAAAAAATAAACTTAATTTCTCTATTTTGTAAAACTAGTATGTGTGATAAGGTTTTATTCAAGTCCTTTGGTCGGTACAGTGCACTGATTTATTCAGTATCTGTTTCCTTTCTTTCTTTCTTTCTTTCTTTCTTTCTTTCTTTCTTTCTTTCTTTCTTTTTTCTTTCTTTCTTTCTTTCTTTCTTTCTTTCTTTCTTTCTTTCTTTCTTCTTTTTTTTTTTGTAGTGGTTGTACCACTTTAAAATTTTTTTAGAATTTTCTTAAAATTATTTTTTATTGGAGTTCAATTTGCCAACATATAGCATATCACACAGTGCTCATCCTGTCAAGGGCCCCCCTCAGTGCCCAGCACCCGGTCACCCCAATGCCCTGCCCACCTCCCTTTCCACCACCCCTTGTTCGTTTCCCAGAGTTAGGAGTCTCTTGTGTTCTGTCACCCTCTCTGATATTTCCCATTCATTTTCTCTCCTTTCCTCTTTATTCCCTTTCACTATTTTTTATATTCCCCAATGAATGAGACCATATAATGTTGGTCCTTCTCCGATTGACTAACTGCACTCAGCATAATACCCTCCAGTTCCATCCACATCGAAGCAAATGGTGGGTATTTGTCGTTTCTAATGGCTGAGTAATATTCCATTGTATACATAAACCACATCTTCTTTATCCATTCATCTTTCGATGGACACCGAGGCTCCTTCCACAGTTTGGCTATTGTGGCCATTGCTGCTAGAAACATTGGAGTGCAGGTATCCTGCCGTTTTACTGCATCTGTATCTTTGGGGTAAATCCCCAGCAGGGCAATTGCTGGGTCAGAGGGCAGGTCTATTTTTAACTCTTTGAGGAACCTCCACACAGTTTTCCAGAGTGGCTGTACCAGTTCACATTCCCACCAACAGTGCAAGAGGGTTCCCCTTTCTCCACATCCTCTCCAACATTTGTGGTTTCCTGTTTTGTTAATTTTCCCCATTCTCACTGGTGTGAGGTGGTATCTCATTGTGCTTTTGATTTGTATTTCCCTGATGGCAAGTGATGCAGAGCATTTTCTCATGTGCATGTTGGCCATGTCTATGTCTTCCTCTGTGAGATTTCTGGGCATGTCTCATGCCCATTTCATGATAGGATTGTTTGTTTCTTTGCTGTGGAGTTTAATAAGTTCTTTATAGGTCTTGGATACTAGCCCTTTATCTGATACGTCATTTGCAAATATCTTCTCCCATTCTGTGGGTTGTCTTTTAGTTTTGTTGACTGTTTCTTTTGCTGGGCAGAAGCTTTTGATCTTGATGAAATCCCAAAAATTCATTTTTGTTTTTGCTTCCCTTGCCTTCATAGATGTAACTTGCAAGAAGTTGCTGTGGCCAAGTTCAAAAAGGGTGTTGCCTGTGTTCTCCTCTAGGATTTTGATGGAATCTTGTCTCACATTTAGATCTTTCATCCATTTTGAGTTTATCTGTGTGTATGGTGAAAGAGAGTGGTCTAGTTTCATTCTTCTGCATGTGGATGTCCAATTTTCCCAACACCATTTACTGAATAGACTGTCTTTTTTTCGAGTAGATAGTCTTTCCTGCTTTGTCGAATATTAGTTGACCATAAAGTTGAGGGCCCATTTCTGGATTCTCTACTCTGTTCCACTGATCTATGTGTCTGTTTTTGTGCCAGTACCACACTGTCTTGATGACCACAGCTTTGTAGTACAACCTGAAATCTGGCATCGTGATGCCCCCAGCTCTGGTTTTCTTTTTTAATACTCCCCTGGCTATTTGGGGTCTTTCTGATTACAAACAAATCTTAAGATGATTTGTTCCAACTCTCTGAAGAAAGTCCATGGTATTTGGATAGGGATTGCATTAAATGTGTACATTGCCCTGGGTAGCATTGACATTTTCACAATATTAATTCTTCCAATCCATGAGCATGGGATATTTTTCCATCTCTTTGTGGATGAAAATTTATCTCAGAAGTGTTCTGTAGTTTTTAAGGTATAGATCCTTTACCTCTTTGGTTAGGTTTATTCCTAGGTATCGTATGCTTTTGGGTGCAATTGTAAATGGGATTGACTCCTTAATTTCTCTTTCTTCAGTCTCATTGTTAGTGTATAGAAATGCCACTGATTGCTGGGCATTGATTTTATATCCTGCCACACTGCCGAATTGCTGTATGAGTTCTAGCAATCATGGGGTGGGTTCTTTTGTGTTTTCTACATACATTACCATGTCATCTGCGAAGAGGGAGAGTTTGACTTCTTCTTTGCCAATTTGATTGCCTTTTATTTCTTTTTGTTGCCTGATTGCTGAGGTTTGACTTTCTTCCAAATTTCTTCTAGTGATCGAGTTCTAGTTTCAAAGCACTGTGGCCTGAAAATATGCGGGGGTCAATCCCAATCTTTTGTTATCTGTTGAGACCTGATTTGTGACTCAGTATGTGGTCTATTCTGGAGAAAGTTCCATGTGCATTTGAGAAGAATGGGTATTCAATTGCATTTGGATATAAAGTTCTGTAAATATCTGTGAAATCCATCTGGTTCAGTGTATCATTTAAAGCTCTCCTTTCTTTGGAGATGTTGTGCTTAGAAGGCCTGTCATTTGCAGAAGGTGCCGTGTTGAAGTCTCCCAGTGTAAGTGTATTATTATCTAAGTATGTCTTAACTTTGGTTATTAATTGATATACTTGGCAGCTCCCACATTAGGGGCATAAATATTCATGATTTTTAAGTCTGTTGTTGGATACACTCTTTAAGTATGATATAGTGTCCCTCTTCATCTCTTACTACAATCTTTGGGATAAACTTTAATTTATCTTATATGAGGATTGCTACCCCTGTTTTCTTTTGAGGACCATTTGAATGGTAAATAGTTCTTCAACCTTTTATTTTCAGGCTGCAGGTGACCTTAAGTCTAAAATCAGTCTCTTGTAGACAGCAGATATATGGGTCTTGCTTTTTTTTCCAGTCTGAAACTGCGCTTTTTTATGGGATCATTAAGCCCATTCATGTTCAGAGTTACTATTGAAAGATATGAATTTAGTGTCATCATAATACCTATTCAGTCCCTGTTTTTGTGGATTGTTTCTTTGGACTTCCTCTTTCTTTTACAGAGTCCCCCTTAATATTTCTTGCAGAGCTGGTTTGGTGGTCACATATTCTTTCAGTTCCTGCCTATCTTGGAAGCTCTTTATCTCTCCTTCTTTCTGAAATAGAGCCTTGCTGGATAGAATATTCTTGGCTGCATGTTCTTCTCATTTAGGACCCTTAATATATCCTGCCAGCTCTTTCTGGCCTGCCAGGTCTCTGTGGAGACGTCTGCTGTTAATCTGATATTTCTCCCCATATAAGTTAGGGATTTCTTGTCTCTTGCTGCTTTAAGGATAGTCTCTTTATCTTTGGAATTCGCAAGTTTCAGTATTAAATGTCGGGGTGTTGAACGGTTTTTATTGATTTTAGCTTTTTTTTTTATTTTAGCAAACATTTTTTATTGATCTCTCTATCTCTGGATCTGAATGCCTGCTTCCCTCCCCAAGTTAGGGAAGTTCTCAGCTATCATTTGTTCAAATACACTTTCTGGTCCTCTGTCCCTTTTGGCACTCTCTGGAACCCCAATTAAACGTAGATTTTTCCTTCTGAGGTTGTCATTTATTTCTCTTAACCTTTCCTCATGATCTTTTGTTTTTCTCTTCTTTCCTCAGATTCCTTCCTTGCCATCAACTTGTCTTCTATGTCACTCACTCCTTTTTCTACCTCATTAACCCTCGTCGTTAGGACCTCCAGTTTGGATTGCATCTCATTTAATTGATTTTTAATTTTGGCCTGATCAGATCTAAATTCTGCAGTCATGAAGTCTCTTGAATCCTTTGTGCTTTTTTCCAGAGCCACCAGTAGCTTTATAATTGTGCTTCTGAATTGGCTTTCTGACATGAAATTGTAATCCAAATTTTGTAACTCTGTGGCAAAGAGTACTCTTTCTTTTCTTTTTTTAAAAAATATTTTATTTATTTATTTATTTATTTATTTATTTATTTATTCATGAGAGACACAGAGAGGGAGGGGGGCAGAGACACAGGCAGAGGGAGAAGCAGGCTCCATCCAGGGAGCCTGATGTGGGAGTCGATCGGGGACACCATGATCGTACCCTGGGCCAAAGGCAGGTGCCAAACTGCTGAGCCACCCAGGGATCCCAAAAATACAAATAGAATTCTTTTTTTTCTTTAAAGATTATTTATTTATTTATTCTGAGAGACAGAGAAAGAGAGACAGAGAGAGAAGGGCAGAGACCCAGGCATAGGGAGAAGCAGGCTCCATGCAGGAAGCCCGACATGGGACTCGATCCCAGGTCTCCAGGATCACGCCCTGGGCTGGAGGTGGCACTAAAACCCTGAGCCACCCGGGCTACCCAAGAGTACTGTTTCTGATTCTTTCTTTTGTGGAAGTTCTTCTTTCTAGTCATTTTGCTCAGTGCAGAGTCGCTAAAAACAACTTGTTCTTGGTAGAAGCGTGAACTCTTTTCTCTGTAGCGTTCTCTCTCCGGCTGTTCTCTCTTAAATCTCAGGCTGAATTCATAGGTTTTCATGATGATCTGAAAGTTATCTACGTAAGTTGTTGGGAACAGGTGACTAGGGGACCCTACTCTTCCGCCATCCTGCCCCGCCCCCTGTTTCAATTGTATCCTATGAATGACAGATGCTGGAAGGCTAAAAGTAATATTTCCAAAACCCCTGTAGCTAATCTTTCAGGTTTCCACCAATCAGAGGTATTTACCCAACACCTACACTCATAACTGCATTAAATGTCAGGAGGCACTAACATAAGAAACCTCTATTTTGATGGTGTGACTCTGGCAAGCATGGTGTGATTCTGCATCTACCAGTTCTGTCAGTGGCTCTTCGTTGTCCAAGTGATAGCTCAAATGGTATCACATTTTTGTGCAGCACTTTTTACAATGGCTTCTTAATTTCCCTGATTGATGATTGTGGTATAGATAGCTCCTATGGAGAGACAATTCTGTATTGTTCTGGGAGTTATTCCCGGTTTCCAGGCTAAATTTTGCTTACTCAGCCCTTCTAAAAATTTTGTAAGCACAAAATTTCCTGTATTAAAAATCTTCTTTTTTTTAGCTGTATGGTTCAATTTTTTTTAAACAAATTAATTTTTTATTGGTGTTCAATTTACCAACATACAGAATAACACCCAATGCTCATCCTGTCAAATGCCCCCCTCAGTGCCCGTCACCCATTCACCCCCACCCCCTGCCCTCCTCCCCTTCCACCACCCCTAGTTCGTTTCCCCGAGTTAGGAGTCTTTTTCTTCTCCCTTCCCTTATATTCCCTTTCACTGTTATTTATATTCCCCAAATGAATGAGAACATACACTGTTTGTCCTTCTCCAACTGACTTACTTCACTCAGCATAATACCCTGCAGTTCCATCCACGTCAAAGCAAATGCTGGGTATTTGTCATTTCTAATGGCTGAGGAATAGTCCATTGTATACATAAACCACATCTTCTTTATCCATTCATCTTTTGATGGACACCGAGGCTCCTTCCAGTTTGGCTATTGTGGCCATTGCTGCTAGAAACATCGGGGTGCAGGTGTCCCCGTGTTTCATTGCATCTGTATCTTTGGGGTAAATCCCCAGTGCAATTGCTGGGTCGTAGGGCAGGTCTATTTTTAACTCTTTGAGGAACCTCCACACAGTTTTCCAGAGTGGCTGCACCAGTTCACATTCCCACCAACAGTGTAAGAGGGTTCCCTTTGCTCCGCATCCTCTCCAACATTTGTGGTTTCCTGCCTTGTTAATTTTCCCCATTCTCACTGGTGTGAGGTGGTATCTCATTGTGGTTTTGATTTGTATTTCCCTGATGGCAAGTGATGCAGAGCATTTTCTCAAGTGCATGTTGGCCATGTCTATGTCTTCTTCTGTGAGATTTCTGTTCATGTCTTTTGCCCATTTCATGGTTGGATTGTTTGTTTCTTTGGTGTTGAGTTTAAGAAGTTCTTTATAGATCTTGGAAACTAGCCCTTTATCTGATACGTCATTTGCAAATATCTTCTCCCATTCAGTAGGTTGTCTTTTAGTTTTGTTGACTGTTTCTTTTTCTGTGCAAAAGCTTCTTATCTTGATGAAGTCCCAATAGTTCATTTTTGCTTTTGTTTCTTTTACCTTCGTGGATGTATCTTGCAAGAAGTTACTGTGGCCGAGTTCAAAAAGGGTGTTGCCTGTGTTCTCCTCTAGGATTTTGATGGAATCTTGTCTCACATTTAGATCTTTCATCCATTTTGAGTTGATCTTTGTGTATGGTGAAAGAGAGTGGTCTAGTTTCATTTTTCTGCATGTGGATGTCCAATTTTCCCAGCACCATTTATTGAAGAGACTGTCTTTTGTCATTTTTTTTAAATTTTTTAAAATTTATTTATGATAGTCACAGAGAGAGAGAGAGAGAGAGGCAGAGACACAGGCAGAGGGAGAAGCAGGCTCCATGCACCGGGAGCCCGATGTGGGATTCGATCCCGGGTCTCCAGGATCACGCCCTGGGCCAAAGGCATGCGCCAAACCCCTGCGCCACCCAGGGATCCCCGACTGTCTTTTTTCCAATGGATAGTCTTTCCTCCTTTATCGAATATTAGTTGGCTATAAAATTCAGGGTCCACTTCTGGGTTCTCTATTCTGTTCCATTGATCTATGTGTCTGTTTTTGTGCCAGTACCACACAGCTTTGACCACAGCTTTGCAGTACAACCTGAAATCTGGCATTGTGATGCCCCCAGATATGGTTTTCTTTTTTAAAATTCCCCTGGCTATTCGGAGTCTTTTCTGATTCCACACAAATCTTAAAATAATTTGTTCTAACTCTCTGAAGAAAGTCCATGGTATTTTGATAGGGATTGCATTAAACGTGTAAATTGCCCTGGGTAACATTGACATTTTCACCTGTATTAAAAATCTATTTCTGTTCAACATAGCCAGAATGATTTGTTTTATAGATGGATACATCCCATAGCCATTTTTAAGTTCTACATAATTAAGTATGTCATGTATATAAAGTAAATCCAAGCATCTTAATTTCAGTATATTATTAAGAACTGCATTTTCATCCTATTTCAAGTTCCATGAGCCTGAGCCAGTTTTCTAAAAACAATTGTATTATTTAGCTAGGGTGGCCTCAAGTTGGTAGTGTGAGAAGGTATACATGTAAATCTCTATTTTATTTAAGCTTTGTTGTCTTGCTTGATCAGAACTACTTTAATATTATTATTATAATAAAAGCATTCTGAAGAGAGAAAAATTGAAAATAGTTACAAAAATACTAAAAAACATAACCAGTAAACAATGAAGGAGATATATATGAAGACAAAAAAATTTGATTATTAACATCATTTCAGTATGGTTAGCCTGTCAAGTGACCTTCCACTTTTTCACAAATCAATCTTGCTAAGTGTCGAAGAAGAGTTTCTGCAACAGGAAGCATAACTAAGCTGTTTGCCTACTGTTTGGGTCATTTATGTCAATGATGAAATGGACAGTGATCAGAAAGTCAGTCTGTGCACAAAATCTTTGCGAACATCTGATGTTTTGCACATGCTTCTTCATGCTCAATTAGGCATGCAACAGTGTGTACAAAATCTTGTTGCAAATCGCACTCAACTGCTTAAATAGCTCTTTTGAAATCTATTTCTATTTGTTTCCATGTAAGACTTCACCTTATCCCATGCCAAGCTGCATTCTTAGAAATTTTCTCTCAGCAAAATTGGCAGCAGTTTTACAGGACAAGGGAGAATATGCATCAATTTTCCCTGAGGGGTGGACCAAGCAATGCAAGTGTGCAGGTTAGGCAGAACGGAACTTAATGAGTTAAATTCTTTCTTGAGAGAGCCTACTTTTTATGCCTCCTCAAGAGCCTTTATAATCACAGGCAAATAAACTCACTCAAAATCCTTGACAAAAAAGAGCACCACAATGGCTCAGAATGGACTGATGAACTGTTTTAAAGCCTTTTATTAGAATTCTGCAAATTGGGAACACTTCTGTGAGCAAACCTTCCAAAAGAAGGAATTTTTCATTTGACTGCCAGAGTAAGCACAACAGCATTAGACTCGCTCTGTGTAAAGTCACAGAGAGATGCCTTTTGATAATCTGGAAGCCTTTTTAGTAGCTTTGCTTATTTTATCTTTGATCCTTGTGTTTAGCCCTGATTGGGCCTTGCTCTAATCTAGTTGAGCTACCCAGCTAAAAGGAAAGCCAACTACACAGAAATCTGAAAACCTGCATAAAAAAACCAGCTTTTGCTACTTAACTGGATGGCTTTGGGTAGGTTACTTATGCACTTGAGCTTCAGTTTCCCCTACTATATCATGAGAATAATAAAATCACTTATCCCACTAGGTTGTTTTGTGGATTACATGAGGACAAATTGTCTCTAAAGCCCCTCACACATTGATTGGCATTGTAGTAAAAGCTAATTAATGTGATTTTTCTCCCATTTTCATTTTCTCTTTCTATAGGCATCACCTTCAGTCTACGATATGTGACTGGATAAAAGTCTTTGGGTGGGGGGCTGGCTGGAGACATTTATTATATGATGCAAATTCATATGATGAAGCATCTTTAATCATAATCAGGTAGTTGATTTGAAGTCTTGAGCAGAGGAAGCTAATCATCAGAAAGATATGTGGCATATACAAACCCCAATGCATGAGGTGGGATTTTTCTAGGAATGGCATTGCTTTCACCAATTTTCACATAAAGACAAAGAATCTCTGTGAATGTGAATCTATCAACTGTTGTGGCACCAAATAATTCTCAATCCTAAAATTTATTTAATGACCATAAAATTTTAATAAGGTAGGTGCAGAAATGTGTGCAGGGAGCAGTTTCCCTTAAATCACTTTCTTTTTTGTTCACTTTCTCTTCTAATATTTCTAGCTCAGGTGCTAAGAGATATTTATTAAAGACAGTCCACAGTTTAAAATCACCTCAGTAGATGTTGCAAATTATACTTTCAACTGTAATAAAGGAGAGATTTGGTCACAAATCACTTCTCTGAAACACAGTTTTATGGATTCTAAACTAATTAAGTCAGAAAGTTTCATCTTCTCCACAGATCCATAGAACGGGGAAATACTTCTTCAAAGACAAAGCAGTTCTTAAAGTTTAAAACCAAGTTAAAAATCCCAAACTTGCCATTTCAGAGTGACTTGACCAAATAAAGTACTCAAGTGGAAAAGACTCAAGACTGAGAGATCAGAAGGGGACTGGGTTCTAAGTCCATGGTAGTAAACTCATAGGCCCACAGAGGCCAGTAAAATAATGTAAATGAATGAGCTGAGCCAAATGCATGGTCACAGTAAATGGTGGAACTGACAGCAGAACTCATGGGATGGCAGTTACTTGGCTCCAATCAGTTGTTGCAATGCGTGATTTCAGTCCAGTATTTCAATGTGTTCATATTTAAGGAAATTCAGACATTCAGATTTGTCTATGAATTTTCCCAATTTTTATGTACAAAAAAACAATTCAAATTTTATTATAACCTATGTGGAACCAAACAAAATATATCTTCTGGGTTGGCCACAATATCACTACAGCTTTTGATTCAGCTAATCATCAATTAATTTTGTGATCCTGGGAAAGACATCTCAATTCTTTGAGCTCCAACTTTCTTATTTTATATATATGAGATTAGGGACAGATAAACTATCACCTGCTTTGTAAATAAAGTTTTAATGGAACATAGTCATACTTATTTGGTTACATACTGTCTATGACTTCTTCTATGGTACAAGAACAGACTTGAATAGCTGTGATGGAGATCATATGGCAAGCAAAGTCTAAAATATTTAATATCTAGCCCTTTTTGGAAAACATTTACTGACTCTGGGAGTAGATGTTTGTTTATGTATTAAAAGTGTTTCTGGAAGTGAGAGAAAGTAATGTGTTCTAAAAACAGTGCACACATGTGACTACTTCTCAAAAAGAAAGATGAAGAAAACAATTGTAGTAGGTCACATTATTGGCCCCCATCAGTTCACCTCCTCTGCATTCATACTTTTTACAAGGTAACTTTGCAGGACTTTGCCCCTTGACTCTGGGCTCAGGCATGTGACTTAATTTGACCAATTGGGTATTACCATATGTGACACAGAGGCTCAAAATTGGCACATGAGTTGATGCCTACTCTTTTCTATCATTTTCATCACCAGGAGAACATGTAGCACTAGCCTTTTAGAGGAGGAGTAGGCTAGCTTTTTTTGTAAAGGTATAGATGGTAAATATTTTAGATTTTGCAGGCCACATAGCTCTGCTACAACTACATCATACTGCTGTTGTAGTGCAAAAGCAACCATACATAGTATATAAACCAATGAGCAAGTCTGTGTCCCAGGAAAAATTCATTTACAAAAGCAGTGGTATGTTGAATTTGGCCTGCTAATCCTCCTATTGGAGGACAAGAGACCTGTGGAACAGAGCTAAGTCACCCTATCCATCCCAGCTGATACAGTGGACCAGCTAGCTAACCCACAAACATATGAGCAAACTCAGGCAACATATGCAGAAGTGCCTGGCTCAATCCCAGATACATAAACAACAATTCCTTTTTGTTGTTTTCCTTTTGAGGTTGTTTGCCTTGATCTTGAGGTTGCTTGTTACACAGCAGCAAATGCTGATTCAGTGATCAGTTTTCTAAAACTCCTGTGTAAGAAGTTTGACAAAACTCAGACACACACACATGAACTAAATAGTATGTATAGATATCTTATGTCTACACTAGTAAAAGGAGCTGCAGTTTCCAGACTGCCTACTACTATGGGGGATGTGCTAAATTCCATACATCATCAGTAATCCCTGAAACTTCCCTGAAATATAAATTTTTAAAATTATCTAATTGTTTTTTCAGATGAGGAAATAAGCTTATTACACAGAACTTGTTCAAGTTCATAGATATGTGAAGTATCAGAGCTAAATCTATCTCCAGCTTTCTTAACATCCAAATGTTTGGACATGCTACAGATATCTGAAAATTCAAATAACATTTCCCAATTCATTGTAATCACTTTATTTCTTTCCAGTATAATTTTTAAAATTATCTTTTAAGTAAATAAAGTGTTTTCAAACATCTTGATGGAAAAATCCCATTAAAACACATCAATTAAAACATTTCCTATTTTGCCTGATGAATCTTGGGCATAAATAAAAACTGACTAGATTTTCACTGGAAGTCCAGAATTCTGTCATAAATAGAAGTTGACCAATCTGTGCCCAAATCTTGTCTTCTACTGTAAAATGATAGGTCAATTTCAATTTGTATGTGATAGTTTAGTACATTTTCTCTGTTATATTTTTAAATATATGGTAATAATGATATTTGCATATCTAGAATTTGTACATTTGTGTATTTTTTCTTTCAGCTAAATATAAAAAAATCAGCTCTCTCCCAGTTAGTCTGATTATCCTGGCCTTAGGAAACAAAACAAAACAAATAAACAAAAACGCTGCTGAAATTATCAAGGAGAACAAATAAATCAAGGAGTAATGAACTCTTTCATCCTTGATTAGAGCAAAATTTAATTAATTAAAGCAGCTGAGTCTAAAAATTCAGCAGATAATATTAAGGTATCAAAGCCAAGGATACCTGGGTGGCTGTCAGTTGAGCATCTGCCTTGGGCTTGGGTCAGGGTCTTGGGCTCACCCTGTGTCAGGCTCTCTGCTCTGTGGGGAGCCTGATTCTCCCTCTCTCTCTCTGTTGTTCCCTCTGCTTGTGCTCTCACTCAGTCAAATAAATAAATAAATAAAATCTTTTTAAAAAATAATCAAAGCCAATTTTGTAACTCTTTTTTCCTTTATTTGCTCTCTCTGAACTTGAACTCAGTTTCTGATGTGAGTAGTGGCTATTTCTTTTCTTTTTAAAAAATTTATTTATTTATTTATTTATTTATTTATTTATTTATGAAAGAAAGCCCACTCTCAAGAGCAGGGTGGGAAGGAGAGGGACAAGCAGTCTCTGGGCTAAGCTCAAAGTCTTGAAGCAGGGCTCCATCCTGGGACCCTGAGATCATGACCCAAACCAAAACCAAGATACAGATGCTCAACAGACTGAGCCACCCATGTACCTCAGTAGTGGCTATTTCTAAAAATATATGTATTTCCACATATTCAAAGGATTTCACTAAATTCTAATTTTATTCTACAATTGAGTTGTTTGACCTCCAGCAAATCATTTGACCTCTCCGAATTGGAGTCATCCTAATCTATAAAATAGAATAATAGGACCTACTTCTTTAGGATTGCTATGAAAATTAAAATGCTGAAGGATGCAAAGTTTGAACTAGAGTCAGTGCCTGGCATACACATAAAAGTTGCTTATTAGTTGTTTGTGGAATCTGATTCTGTTGCTGAAATCAATGGTACTCAGTGTAGCTGTTTAATCTTCATTTACATACTATTAAAAAGTACTTCAAGTGAAACAATAATTAAATATATGATGTAGTGAATGATATGTGAAATTGATTGTGTATTTGATTATATTCGTTTGCGGAGAGGAGTTGAGAAGTCAAGCATCCATGAATCCATTTACAGAGGGCATTGGTTCCAATCATGAACTGATCAACTTATTTTGGTGTCAATAAAATGTGGTTTTGGAGACAAATGAAAATTTATAATAGGACTAATTTGACCTGTCTTTTGAATAGTAAATTATGATATATGGTAGCTGGTTTGAATTTCTAAGAAATAATCATAGCGATGTAATAATAATAATATGCAAGACAAATCTTACAATTTTAAGATACACCAAATAAATGATTTTATACAGTTAAGACATTATCATTTTTTACCTAACGATCACATAATAAAGAGGCAGTGTATAGTGAAGTGTTCTGGAAAAATCTGGAACATTCTGAGCATCACTTATGACTATAGTCCACCCTTACTAGCTGAAAAAATCAGTTTTTATTCATTCATTTAACTAATATCAATTGAATACCACTGTATAACAGACTGCAAAGAAAAAGTGGACAAAATTAACAAGGCATATCTATCTATCTATCTATCTATCTGTCTATCATCTATCGCTCTCTATCTACCCATTTATCTCATACCTTCTATAGAAAGCTTTTACCACCATGCCTGGTAATTATTTTGTTCAAGAAATAGTTTTATTCTTGTTAAACTATCTGCAATTAATTTAAAGTTGTTGAAACCCCCAGGACCTCTTTGTGTAAAGAGATCAAAATGGTTTATTGTCATTAAGTATGTATTAATAAAGTACTCCCCAACTAGTGTTGGAGACCTCCGAATCATTTATTTTCAGCACATAAAAGTGTCCATCCATGGGGCATCTGGGTAGCTCAGTCAGCCAAGTGTTTGACTCTTGGTTTTGGCTCAGGTCATGATCTGAGTCATGAGATCAAGCCCCACATCAGGCTCCATGCTCAGCATGGAGTCTGCTTGGGATTCTCTCTCTCTCTCTCTCTCCCAGTGCAGAGTCTGCCTGGGTTTCTCACTCCCTTTCTGCCTCTACCCATCTGAAATAAATAAATTTAAAAAAATATTTTTTAAAGTGTCCATCCAAGAAAGAAGTTGTATTACATATATTCTTCTGCTGCTTATTCAAAGATGGCAACCACCAAAGCATTTGAATCAGCCACATCATTACCATGTATTTTGTAAGGGAGCCTCAATATGGGGCCATAATTGCCCCCTGCCAACAACCTCTCAATTGCTGCCGTGTTTTATTTTATGGAACAACAAGAACACTTGATGACAAAATCCAGAAGAATGGACTGTTTTTTTTTTTTTTAAAGTATATCTTCTTTCTGGCTGTAGTGGGCCATCATCCTATCAGATAGTAAGATTAAGGAGGTTTTTCTTCAAAAATAAGTTCTTTATTTGTGAATTGGCATATTTGTTAATTTATATCTGATTAATATATCTATACATATTCTACTTAATTAGTATCTACTCAATCTATCTATCTTCTATCTATCTATCTATCTATCTATCTATCTATCTATCTATTTATCTATTTACGTGTATCCTGAGGGTATAATAAATTGCAACTGGAATTTAGCCTACGGTTAATTGAGATCTGAAGGGTAAATGTTAACCAGCTTTGTTTTGGAGGAAGGAGAGGCAAAGAGAGACAACTTGTGCAAAGGTACTGATGTTCATCATGGCGTGGATTTTTGAGTGGGAGGAGGAAGACTAGCAAGACATAAGATTTAAAGAGGGCCAAAGCATGCATAGCCCTGTGTGGGGAGCCACTGAAGGGTTTTAGGAGGGGCACGGTGTGATGTAACTTTCTGTCTTATCTTTTCTCTTCCTATCAGCTCAGTTTTACTTTTAAATGTGTTAAGGCTTTTTGCTGAACTATTTTTTTCATTGTTATCAGTTTCACTGTTAACCACGAAATGGGCCTTTTCTCCTTCGTCTTCTAGTGTTCCCCTGTACACGCGATTCTGAAACCTACCAGACATAAATTACTTCTGATAAACATCAGTAATTATTAAATCCTATGGCTACTGATAAACACTGTTTTTCCTAGCTATTAAAACAGGTTGATCTTTTTACTTTTTTTCACATGATGTACCAGGGCATTAAAGGATGTATCCAAGGTGCAAAAGCCTTTTTAAGAAAAGCATGCTAGGGGATCCCTGGGTGGCTCAGCGGTTTAGCGCCTGCCTTCTGCCCAGGGCGTGATCCTGGAGTCTCGGGATCGATTCCCGGAATGCCAGGCTCCCTGCATGGAACCTGCTTCTCTCTCTGCCTCCCTCTCCCTCTCTCTGTGTCTCTCATGAATAAATAAATAAAATCTTAAAAGAAAAGCACGCTGATGCAGAATTAGATGAGTTAAAAAGTGAACGTTTTCATGTGCAATATAATGCTGCCAAGTTCCTTTTCATCTATTGCTTTTTAAGCTAAAGTGACTATTTTATGTAATTCTCTATAATAGCAAAAATTTTATGATTCTGTCGTTTCTATCTCTACCTTTCTCTTTTAGTTTTTGTTCCTTCTTGAAACAGTGAAGAATACTCTCTTGTTGTCTATGACCCAGTGACCATTTTTCCCATGAGTCTCTCCTCTATGTTGATTGAGCTCCACTCCTCCTTTTTACCACTCTAAAGCTATTTCTTCTGCTCTTCCAATGACAGAAGTCATATCACAAATATTTTTATTCATTCTTCACTGAGGGTAAAAGTTTTCATCTGAAAGTTCAAGATGAGTCAATGGGAGAGTAGATATATGTGTGACACCTGCTATATTTTTCTCCTAAGATGATTTTCTTATCGGGAGTGTCTTCATTTTTAAGGTCACTTTTTGAATGCCTTTGATTTGTACAAATTCCATTTAGTGTTGTTTTGTTCATTTTATATAGTTTTGTTAACTTAGAATAAATGAAGGTATGTGGTGACTTGAGGAATAAAAACAGGGAAAGGGGATGGCATCAATACATGGGCAGGAGGAAGGATATCACCATTGACACAAACATATTCAATGTTTTAATGATTGTAATGGCAGGAAGAGTATCCACCTCAATTCTCTTTTTTAATTTTTTTTATTGGAGTTCAATTTGCCAACATATAGCATAACACCCAGTGCTCATCTCACCAAGTGCCCCCCTCAGTGCCCATCACCCAGTCACCCCAACCCCCGCCCACCTCCCTTTCCACTACCCCTTGTTTGTTTCCCAGAGTTAGGGGTCTCTCATGTTTTGTCACCCTCACTGATATTTTCATTCATTTTCTCTCCTTTCCCCTTTATTCCCTTTTACTATTTTTTATATTCCCCAAATGAATGAGACCATATAATGTTTGTCCTTCTCTGATTGACTTATTTCACTCAGCATAATACCCTCCAGGTCCATCCACGTCTATGCAAATGTCCACCTCAATTCTGGAGTAAAAGAATGGGATTGATAGAATGAGGAATTTTCATAACTCTTCTTTTTTGGAATATCCCTCTGGGGTCTTCCCTCCTCTCCTCCCAACCCCCTCCTACAGTAAGACTCACTCTCCTTCTCTTTATCTTATCCTTTTAAATATTTACTAGGTTACTGAACTGAGATGCTTTCAGAATGGAGGTAGTAATGCCTGATGATGCATAATTGTTTCATTTGTCTCTGATAATGTGTCTATTTCAAGCAATTACTTCAATGTGTTAACTTACAAGGGATGAATAAAGGGAAGAATTTAGGCATAGTGGCAAAGGTAGATAAGTTGTCTTTAAGGTCAAAACAGCCTTTCAAATGCCTTACAATTTCTAGAATGTGTTATCGCATGCACAAATAGAAAATTGGATTTTGGGATCCCTGGGTGGCGCAGCGGTTTGGCGCCTGCCTTTGGCCCGGGGCGCGATCCTGGAGACCCGGAATCGAATCCCACGTCGGGCTCCCGGTGCATGGAGCCTGCTTCTCCCTCTGTCTGTGTCTCTGCCTCTCTCTCTCTCTCTCTGTGTGACTATCATAAATAAATAAAAATTAAAAAAAAAGAAAATTGGATTTTATGCACTCTGTTCATAAGGAAAAAGGAAAAGTTGGACTTATTCAGGTAAGTCAAGTATAATGGTTAAGATGAAAATCACCTCTAAGGCAGGAAGAACATAAAAGTTTTCAGAATAGATAAGAAGTGAAAAAGAGTAGCTAGTAATCAGGGACATAGGTAAATTCCTGATTAGCCATTGTTATATCCTAGTGTTTAGTCAAGAGAAAGAATATTAAAGTTTATAGTGGACAATCACCAATTCTTTTTGGTGAAAAACTAATCACCATTTTTTCAGTCCACACATTATTAATTTCCCTGTGTATGTTTAAATTTTCATCAATCTTACCAATATTTATATTAAATGCATATTTTAAATGTCACAGGTCATGCAGATTTTAATTTCATTCTATCCGGGGAATGTCCTAAAGCTCTAAAAATGGAATAAAAAGTAGATCAACATCACAAAAGAACTAGCTCTTAAAGTATGGTCTGGAAGTTTGACTTTGTAAATAGGGAAACGTAGTACTTAATACTCAAAAATTATAGTAGGTAAAATACACGATAATGTATAAAAGGAATTTATGCAAGGAATTCCCATTTGTGACTTTTATCTTCCCAAATTTATTCCCCAATTAGGGGTGCACGATTAAGATTGTTAAAAAGTTTTAATGATCTGATAAGTGAACTTCAGGGTAACTGGGCACACTTTCATTGAAATCAAAAAAGTACATTGTACAAGATTCTGTTCGAAATGCAATGAAGCATTGTAGGTCAAATGTAATCTAGTTCGGTCTCTTCTGTTTCTCCATAAGGTCTGATAGGAAAAAAACATTCCTCGGGGAGTGAAGTGAAATTGCTGCAGAGAGGTACCGGTGTTATTTTAACTTAAAACTATGGCCAAGCAGTAGAAAAGGCTAAGTGAAGGCATCAAATAGAAAGCAAGATGAGGGTAACAAGATGAGAGAAAGCAAAGTAAAAAGAGAACAGGGATGAAAAAATGAGAGGAAAAGACGTAGGGGAAAAAAAAAAAAAGATATTCCCTGTCATCATGATTTCCCAGGACTTCAATGTGCTGGAGACTTTGCCTTTTTCTTAATGGACCAAACAGCTTCTTTACCTCTAGATTTTTTTTCTGAAGCCTACCTGCCTAGATATCTGCTGGTCCCAATTCCGATGTTCACCTTATGGTAACCTGAGTGCACAACCTTGCACTTGTCCTCAGGACCCATGATGTCCTCTGTTCTTGCTATTTTGAAATTCCTGGTATTTTATTTGAAAAAAGGACTCAGGAATCCCTGGGTGGCTCAGCAGTTTAGTGTCTGCCTTCGGCCCTGGGTGTGATCCTGGAGTCCTGGGATCGAGTCTCACATCGGGCTCCCTGGGTGGAGCCTGCTTCTCCCTCTGCCTGTGTCTCTGCCTCTCTCTCTCTCCCTCCATCTCTCTTGAATAAATAAATAAAATCTGAAAAAAGGGGGCTCAGTGAGCATTCTAGTTTTCCAAGGAGCAGAGATCTTTAAAAAATTGACAAGAGCCAGCACCTTTTAGGGTGATCAGCATACAAATTAAAATCTCTGTGCTCATTACTTTTATGCTTTTATCAATCTTTTATCAATCATTTTAAAAGAAAGAAAAAATAAAATTAACTTTGAAGGTGTTTAGAAATAAAAGAAGATCTGCTTCTGAGCTAATGCTGAAAGAGAATGAAATAACAATATCTTAAAATTAAAATTGATAAAGTTTGACATTATTTAAAACAACTATTAAAACAAGTCTCCTACAGTGTAGATCTATAGAAATATGTGACAGGATTTGAAACAGCTTAGCAGGGACTAATATACTCATATTAAACTCTTTAAGTAGGAATTTTTTTTTTGTTTTGCAAATCAGCTTAATTGCCATAGGAAAGAAGAAAAAAAGCCCACAACTTTTATTTCAAAGTATTTAATTCACGAGGTCATCTAAGGACACCTTTTGTGTAATTACTCTGCTCTCTAAGAAACTAGAATATTTCCATTAAATTTACCATGAATTCCACAAGGCAATATGGCCAACTTTTCCTGCATAGATTATCCATTTTATAATAAAAGTAAGGAATGGCAATCTTTAGGAAAATCTGACACCAAGGCTCACCCAAACTTCTCTTATAAATAAGGTCTCGTTGATAGAATCTGTTGTAATTGGGAAGGAGATCTACACTACATTTTTAAAAGATTTTATTCATTTATTTGTTTAGAAAGAGAGAGAGCATGCAAGTGTGTGTGCATGAGCTGGAGGAGTAGCAGAGGGGGTGGTGAGGGAGGGGGAAAGAATCTCAAGCAGACTCTGCACTAAGCCTGGAGCCCCTGGGCTCGATCTCATGACCTGGGCTGAAAGCAAGAGTCAAATGTTCAACTAAGATACCCAGGTGCCCTTGCACTACTTTTTATTATGAACAAATATTTTAGTAGGTATTAATGAGTACAGTGATTCAATTATTTATACATTTGGGGTAGCTTAGGGTTGTTGGACTTGTCAAGTAAAAACACAGGAGGACCAATTAAATTTCAATTTCAGAATAAACAAATTTTTAGTATATATCCCAAATGTTGCATAAGATATACTACTCTTAAATTTTTTTTATCTGAATCCAAACTACTGGGAACCCAAATTTTATCAGGGTATATAGTATGTAGATCCTTCCAAAGGCTAAAATATTATTTGTTACCTACATGTACATTCTTTCAAATAAATCTGGCTGTTTTGTTCATGAGCTTCTTTGCTTTTTATTCTTCTGCATGTGATTCCCTTCCTTCTGAATTTCTTTTCCTAAAGAAATCTCTGGATCCAATGGTAGAAATTGGAACTATGCTGGAATATGCATGATTTGAGGTTACCTTTTCTATATATAGGTGTTTTTTTTTTCTATATATAGGTTTTAAAGAATCTAGTAACTGGGGAAATAATCAAAACATTGATGATTTTTACTTGGACCCAAACTGTATTCAGTTTTCCATCTATCATCTATCTATCTATCTATCTATCTATCTATCTATCTATCTATATTGTGTGTAACTTATGGTTTCTACTGCAGTGTTTGCTTAAAAACTAAGATGATCCTAAGTCAGTCATTTGGTTTTTATTTTTTTCTTTTGTAATATTAGATGCTTTCTTATTTCTTTCCTCTGTGATTGCTTTCTTCATGATTATTGTGCAGTGAACTTTTGAATTTTCATATTAATTCACAGGGGTAGCTAAAATAGTTTTAATTTATTATTTTTTTAAAGATTTACTTATTTATTTGAAAGAGAGAGCGGGGAGGGAAAGAGGAAGAGAAACTTCAAGCAGACTGGTTGCTGAGCAGGGTGCCCAATGCAGGGCTCAATCCCATGACCCATGAGATCATGACCTTAGCCAAAACCAAGAGTTGGATGCTTAACTGACTGAGTCACCTGGGCACCCTGCTAAAATAGTTTTAGACACCAAGTAAGTTTGTATATGGATTCTTAACTGAATATAAATCAGCTAAAATATTTGGGAAGAAATAGCAGCCTCCAGCTCTCCATTTGACTTCTCAGTTATGATATGGATTCCTTCTTGAAATAGTGAAGGGTAGGAGAGGGAGGGAGAAGATAACAGTAAGGAGAGATCAGTTTGGTGGTACTTAGGTTTTGCAATGGCAAAATTGCCTAAATGATTTTCTATTCCTGCAAAAAAATACATATTTCACCACAGAAATTCAATATATTTGCAAACTTTTGTCTATACAGCTTTTCTAAAGTCACAAAATTGGTTTAGGAGGAAAGTATTAAATATCTATGAATCTGGGATGCCTAGGTGGCTCAGCGGCTGAATGTCTGCCTCTGGCTCAGGGTGTGACCCAGGATAGTGGGCTCCCCACAGGGATCCTGCTTCTCCCTCTGCCTATGTCTCTGCTTCTCTCTGTGTCTTTCATGAATGAATGAATGAATGAATAAATAAATAAATAAATAAGAATCTGTTTATAGTACATTACTATAAGCTTTGATTGAATTCCTTCCTCTTGAGATAAAATTGTATATAGAGAATTAAGAGAAGTAATTAAAAATTAAAAACTATTTTAATTATTCAATAATTTTAGTTTTGAATATTTTTGCTAGTGAATTAGAGAGTTAGCTTAAAATTGATAGACAAGGTGACTGCCTATATCATGACATTAATGGTATATATAGATATCAATTATCTTTCTGGAAGGCCACTAGGCCTGCAATTCTTCCTATTAAAATTAGAATCATTGGTTACAAAATGTTCCTGTTAGAGATTGTATAGTCTAGTGCAAACACTATATTTTTTTAGAGTTGGAAAATGGGGACTTGACATTGAGAATTTTGCGTCTTCAATAAAAATATTCTTTTTTTTTAATGAAAATATTCTTATTGGTTACCTCACTCTTCTGAGATCAAGCTATTTTTCTTACGTAAAGGCTCCCTAGATTGCTACAAGGCTTTGATTCATATCCAGAGTTCTGAAAAAGTTGTTTTACCATTTTTTTATTGTGAAAAAGAATTTTCAGAGGTCCTTATGCTGCCATTTTGACTGACATCACTCCCAACACATTTTTAAATTACAGAACTTTAAGCTACTAGGCAAGGGACAGAGAAACTTCTCTGCTGTGGCTAGGGGAAGTGTAGAAGAAATAAAACTGGATTCCTAGAGCATGAAACAATTCTTGACCCAGGATCCTGTATCAGCACCATGAGATCCCACCTATAACTGGGGGAGGGGCAGGAAATTATCCCCTGCATAGAACCCACTTCAAATAAAAATAGAGTTTGGCTTTTTGCCATTGTGGTTAAAGGCAAGAATGCTGAGAAAGCTTCACTTTTGAGCCCAGGCATACATCTGCTGAGAAATGATGCTAGATCAGGATAACAGACACTCTTCCCTGTGGGCTCTACTATGAATCTAGCACCTGATAATAAGCTACAGTGGGCTGTTGGTAGGGAGTGGAAAAAATCAGAAGAGTGGGCAACTCTCCACCAGGTGTGCATAAAAGGTTGAAATAGGGTTGAGCACTAAGAGAGAAAAATACTAACTGCTGAACTTCTCTCCAGCCTAAGTACAAATTAATGGCAGCTCATGTACATTGCAGAAAACAGTAATAGCAACAAAACTCAAACATGGATAAATTCCTGATGGGGTACTTTCAACTTCCTACATTTAACAGCCTGAAAAAAGAAAATAAGCCTATTTTCAAGCAAAAATAACATTTATCTCAGTCCCTAATGTTCCACATATGATTTCAGGTATTAAATCTAAAGAAATTAAAACACACAGAAAGGCAAGAAAAATAATATTAATAAGAGGCAAATCAATCAATAGAATCATACAGAGAGAAGACATAAATACAGAACTTTGAGGTCAGAACATTAAAATAACTGTAATTGACATATTGGAGGAATCTAGTGGAAAAGGTGAATGATTTCAAGAACTGATGGAGAATTTTCACAGAGAGATAAAACTAAGAAAAATGTCAAATGGAAATGTTAGACATAAAAAAGTCTATATCAGAAATAAAGAGTGTCTTCAGTGGGCTCATCAGGAAGTTGAACATAGCCAAGGAAATAATTTTTATACTTGAAGATGGTTCAATGGAAATTGCCCAAACTGAAACACAAAGAAGAAAAGGAATAATTAATAATAATAATAATAATAATAATAATAATAATAAAACAAAAACAAAAAATAAATAAAACAAAAACAGGGGCTTCTGGGTGGCTTAGTCAATTAAGCTTTTGGCTCAGGTTATGATCCCAGGGTCCTGGAATGGAGCCCCATCTGGGGCTCCCTGCTCCGTGGGGAGCCTGCTTCTCCCTCTTCTTCTGCCAGCCACTCCCCCTGCTTGTGAATGCTCTCTCTCAAATAAATATATCAAATCTTAAAAAAAAAAAACAAAACATAACAAAACAGAGCACCTGAGCCATGGGACAATATCAAATGTTTTTTTTTTTAATTTTTATTCATTTATGATAGTCACAGAGAGAGAGAGAGAGAGAGAGGCAGAGACACAGGCAGAGGGAGAAGCAGGCTCCATGCACTGGGAGCCCGACGTGGGATTCGATCCCGGGTCTCCAGGATTGCGCCCTGGGCCAAAGGCAGGCGCCAAACCGCTGCGCCACCCAGGGATCCCTCAAATGTTTTAACATAAAAAGAAGAGAGAAGGAGCATTGCAGAAAAATATTTAAAGACATAGTGATTAATAACTTCCCCCCCAATAATAAGTGACATTAAATCACAGATCCAAAAAGCTCAGGAAACCCCATGTGAGATAAATAACAAGAGCAAAATCTCACATTTAAACAAATTCTAGTTGAAGTGTTGAAAAGTGAAGATGAGGAGAAAAATTTTGAAGGCAGCTAGAAGAAAAAAATTAAATAAAAAAATAAAGATTATGGTAGACTTCTTGTCAGAAAATATGTATGCCAGGAAACAAATGTACTTAAGGAAGTAACTATTAACCCAGAATTCCACACCTAGTGAAAATATATTTCAAATATAATGGTAAATCAGTTTTTTTAGAAAACAAAATCTGGGGCAATCTATGAACTGTAGACCTGTATTACAAAAAAATACTAAATTCAGTTTTTTTAGACAAAAAGAATAAGATACCAGACAGAAATGAAATGACAAGCTGCAAAAATGGTAAAAATGAAAGCAAATATAAAAAAAAACATTTTTTCTTATTTTTAACCCCTCTAAAAGATAATGCACATTCTAAAATAAAAATTTTAAAAATAAATTGTGGGGTTAATTACAATATAAGGAGTAAAGTGCATACCAGTGATAGCACAAGAAGGGGGAAGGAAGAATTAAATCCTGTCTTAACTTTCTTACGCCATATATGAACTATATAACATTGAAGGCAGATAGTGATGTATTTCAAAAGTATTATAAAGAATCAAGCAACCATAAAAAATTTTTAAAGAGGTATACATAGTAAGCTAATAGTGCAGATAAAAAAGAATCATGCAAAGCTACTAGCTTTTCCAAGAAATAAGCAAAAAAAAAAAAATAGTATATGTAGAGAAGAGTTAGTAAAATAGTAGATTTAAATCCAACCATATTATTAAGCCTTGAAATACATGGCTTAAGTGCCATTTTATGTTTTATATTCTTTTCATATTTTTTTATTTACTTGGAATATAAAACATAAGGAGGCTAAAAGAAAAAAGATGAAAAGTGATATATCATGCAAACACTAATCACTATAAGATTGTATTGCCTATATTAATATCAGATGATGTAGAAATCAGTACAAGGAGACTAGCAGGGATATTGAAAAACATTATGTGATAACAATGGATTGATTCCCCAGGAAGACATCATAATTTTTAAAATGTAAGTTCCTAAGGACAGAATACATGGAGAAATAGGTAAACCCACAACTATAATTGAAGAAAGTTTTCTTAGTAATTGATAGAAAAACATAGAAGACTTGAAAAACCTATCAATCACCTTGACCTGATTGACATTTATGGAATCCTTTACCCAACAAAAGCAATGAACACAATCTTTTAAAGTAACACTTGGAGCACTTGTAACACTCATGAAGATAGAGCATATTCTGGGCCATAAAACAGATATCCTGATATTTAAAACAAATAAGACCATGAAAATGTTTTCCTAGACTTCAACAGAAATAAACTAGAAACTAATAATAGAAAATTATTTGGAAAGCCTGAAATACTTGGAAATTAAACAACACACTTTTAAGTAACTCATGAATCAAGGAAGGTAATTAGATAACTTAGATAAATATTTTGAATTAAATAAAAATGAGAATGAAACATATCAAAATTTGTGGGTGGCAGCTAAAGTAACTCTTAAAGGGAAATTCAGAGCATTAAATGCTTATATTGGAAAGGAAAAAGTATCTCAACTCAATATTCTGACATTCCAACTTAAGAAACTAGGAAGAGAAAAATAAACTAAATATAGCAGAAAGAAGAGAATAATGTGGATGACAGAAGATATCAATTACACAGAAAATGGAAACAAGGTAGAAAAACAGTTAAAGTCTGAGTCTTTGAAAAGGTCGATAAATCTAACATATCTTCATGCAAACTAACAGCAACAGCAACAAATAAAGATACAAATTATAAATGTTAGGAATGAAAGAAGGAATATCTCTGTAGATCCTATAGTCATTAAAAGGTAATACAGGGATATTATGAACAACTTTGTGCCAATGAGTTTGATAACTTAGATTAAATGGGTCAATGCCTTAGAAGACACCAACTACCAGAACTTACTCAAAAACACAAGTATATATAATATTTTAATATATTAAATAAATTGAAATTTTAATTTTAAAATTTCCAAGAATAAGAACTCTAAGCACATATGGTATTCCTGGTAATATGCTTATATTTATGAAAGAAATAAAGTCATTTATAACTGACATTATATATATAATATTTATTATATATTTTTATATATTTTATATATTATATATATTTTTATATTTTATATGTATATATATAAAACCTTCTAGAAAATATGAGATCATCAAATATTTCTAACCTCATTACTTAAGGCTACTGAAGCCAAAATGAAACCAAATCAGACAAAACCATTGGAGTAAATGTATTCTTCTGGAACATAGACTCAAAATTTTTAACAGAATAGTAGTTAATTGGACCCAGGAAAAATATATTTACACTAGGCCATTATATACTATATGCATTATACAATATATATTATATTATGACCAAGTGTAGCCTTTCTCAGAAACAATCTATTTGTTTTAACTTGAGAAAATCAATTTTATATATTATACACTAATAAAGAAAAGAAATATGATTAACTTAAGAGATGTAGAAAAGCACTTGACAAAATTAAATGTCCATTAATCATAAAAATTTTGATAAAAGGAATAAAAGATAGTTTTTTCATCTGGACATAGGTATCTACTACAGTCAATATCATATTAGTAGTAAAAGACTGAAGAGTCTTTTCCCAAGGTTAGAAACAATAAAAAGGACATCTTCTCTCACAATTTTTATTCAACATCATAATGGAGGTCCTACCCAGTTGAAAAACACAGTAAAATAAACTCAAACAGATTGTAAAGGAAGAAATAAAAGTCTTTATTTGCAGCATGCAATCATCTTTGTAGAAAATCCCCTAAAGAATCTGACACAACTATTAGAACTAGTAAGTATGTTTAGCAAGGTGGCAGGATATAAGGTAAATAAGCAAAAACATACTTTTATTTCCATATCTTAGAAATAAAAAATAGGCAATTGGAAACCAAAAAAAGTACCATTTACAATAGCACCAAAAAAAATAAACCTCAATCCATGTCTTCCAAAAAATTAACTTAAATGGGTTATAGATATAATATAAAAATAAAAAATAAAAAAAAAACTCCTAGAAGAGCATATGATAAATTCTTTGTGATCTTTGGTTATGCAGTTTGCTTTGATAGGAAAGAAAAACAAGAAACCATTTTTAAAAAATGATAAATTAGACTTCATCAAAGTTAAAATCTCTTGCTCTTCAAAAGTGCCTGTCAAGGAAAATAAAGTAAGCCACAGACTTGGAGAAAAATATTTGCAAAACAGTTATCTGATAATGGAGTGTTATTTTATATATTTTATATGTACTTTATACACATGCATATACATATATGTCTATATAAATAGGTGTTTTAAAAATAACTTTATAACTCAATAATAAAAATCAAATAATCCAGTATAAAAATGGGAAAAACCTTTCTGACATTACAATATGAGAAGGTCCTCAAACCTGCTCCCTAGGTAAACTGGTAAAACTTATTAACTATTTAAAGCCTCTGGAAATAGTCTGAACTAGGGTCACAGAACAAATGAAGGAGGATGAACTATATATACTACAGCCATTATAGAAGGCAGTATAGCAGATTCTCAAAAATGAAAAATGTAAACTATCATATGACCCAGTAATCTCTCTCTTGGTTATATACAGTCAAAGGAAAAGAAAACAAGATATCAAAGAGATGTCTACAGAGAGCTGTTCACTGCAGCATTATTCACAATAGCCAAGACATGAAAACAACCTAAGTATTCCATAATGGATGAATGGTTAAAGATGTCACACACGCAATGGGATATTATACACTGATGAGAAAGAAGGAAATTCTGCCATTGTGACACCATTGATGGACATTGAAGGCATAATGCTGAGATAAGTCAGAGAAAGACAAGTGCTATATATTACATATTTGTACAATCTAAAAAAGCTAACTTATAAAAACAGAAGGTGGAATGGTAGTTACCAGGGGCTAGGGGATGGGGGAACTGAGGTGATGTTATTCAAAGTACAAAGTTGCAACTAGTAGATAAGTAACATTCTGGAGATCTAAGGTACAGCCGATGTTTATAGTCAACAACACTGTATTATAAACCTCAAAGTTGCTAAGAGACTAGACTAGATCTTAAGTGTTCTCATCACAAAGAAGAAATGATAATTATGGGACATGATAAAGGTGATACCTAATGCTATGGTAGTAATCATGTTGCAATATAAAAATGTATCGAGCTAACACATTGTTTACCTTAAACTTACACAATGTTATATGCCATTTATAATCTCAATAAAAATAAAAACTTTTTAAAAAGATTCTATTTATTTATTCATAATAGACAGAGAGAGAGAGAGAGAGAGAGAGAGAGAGAGGCAGAGACACAGGCAGAGGGAGAAGCAGGCTCCATGCCGAGATCCCGACGTGGGACTCGATCCCTGGACTCCAGGATCACGCCCTGGGCCAAAGGCAGGCGCTGAACCGCTGAGCCACCCAGGGATCCCCAAAAACAATTTTTTTTAAAAAAAGAAAATGAGCTAAAACTCACTAAGAATAGTGAGAATGTGGGCCAAATGAACAAAAGCGACTTCCTTTTCTCTCCCCTCCCAGCTCAGCATGACAGATGAGACCTGGCCTCAAAATGACAAATAGTAGCCAACCAAATGGTTGTAGCCCAAAATACAGGGCTCTATTACTCACTCTCCCAGCTTAAAGATTGAGAACTTTAGCACTTCCCGGTAGAGACAGGACTTCAGGCTTTCTCATCCTCCCCCAGCTGCAATATGCAGAGGTTAACTGTTGCCAAAAGGTAAGGGTTCTCTTTTTTTTTCATTAACCTCCAATTGTAGGGCATAGGCTTTCCTTGGGTGCAGTGCAATGAGAATACTGGGGCCCTGACTGATCACCTTCATCGTGGTTCCTTCATAAAGCAAAGTTCCCCACGGAGCAAGGCTGATTGAGAATGCTAGAGACTACAACTCTCCTACACCCCTGGCTGAGTGCTCATCAACTAAAACATGAATTACAAAGGAGTCTGCCACTCAGAAAGGAGTCTGCTACTGTCTGCACTCCTACCTCCAAGGGCTAAGTCTCTAAGATTTTGCCTATCGATTGAGGCAGGCTGAAGCTTTCCCAAAAGGAACTTATTTCATTTGTCACAGAGCAAATGTGTCTAGCCTAAGGATTCTCTCAAAAACAGTGGAAGTTGTGATGAGAAACAATTTAGAGGAGACAGGTAGATTCATTAGAAATATAGACTCAACCATAAGCCCAGCTAGTCCACCAGAGAGAACCAGGGAAGAGCACAGCTAAGAAGAGCCTTCTTAGGTTCAGAAACAAATCACGAACACTGACTTCAAAAACTGTACTTTTAAAGGAGTCTAAATTTAATTGCGTCAGTCTGTGGAGCAATTTGTGTCCTAGATATTGTTAAAAACAAAAAGCAATCAGCCAGCAAATACTGGAGCTTAACAGCTGAGTGTGGTAAGAGAAAAAGATAGTAAAAGAAGACCCAGTGGAAACTATGTTATTCCATAATTACTGCACTCATGCCCAAGACTGCACCTTCCAATGAGCAAAATCAAAGGCTTCACCCTGGGGGGTAGAGGGGGTATAAATAGGCTTCACGAAAAACAATCTGGCCAGTCAATACACAAATAAACAATCAAATGACAACAAGAAGCCCCAGAAGTGGGGAGATGAAAACAAAGAGTTGCTACGATGTTATTCTCTGAAGTGTCCAGTTTCCAACAAAAAAATCACAAGACACACAAACAGCAACAACAAACCCCAGGAGAGTCAGACTTACACCTGGAGGCGGTGGATGAAAACAACAGAAACTGCCTGTGAAAGTGAACAGATTTATTAGATTTCACAACAACAACAAAAAGACCTTAAAGTCGCCAGTATAACAATATTCAAAGAATGAAAGGAAGTATGCTTGAAAGAAAATAAGGCACAACGATAAAGTCTCAGGAAATAGAGAGTATCAATAATGAGATATAAATTATGAAAAAGAACCAAATGGAAAATCTGGAGCTCAAAAGTACAATAAGTGAAATGAAAATTCATTCAGGGGCTCAATAGTAGATTTGAATTGTATTTGAATCAAGGGAATTGAGAATAGATCAATTGAAATTACTCAGTCTGAGAAACCAGAAAAATGAATAAAGAAAAATGCATCAAGTGTCAGACAAATGTGGAACACCATAAGTGCAGCAACATCTGTGCAATGGGTGTGTCAGAAAAAGAGGAGGGGCACCTGGGTGGCTAAGTTGGTTAAGTATGGTGTCTTGGTTTTGGTTCAGGTCATGATCTCTGGGTCATGAGACAGGTCTGCATCAGGCTCTGCACTCAGTCGGGAGTCTCTTTAAGATTCTCTCTCCCTCTCCCTCTGCCCCTGCCCCTGCCCTTGCCCCTGCTCGTGCACACTCTCCCCGCCTTAAATAAATAATAAATAAATAAATAAATAAATAAATAAATAAATAAATAAATAATATTTTTTAAAATGAGGAGAAAAAGAGAGAAGGAAAATACTCAACAAATTAATGGCTAAAAATTTTCCAAATTTAAAGTAAAACTTTAATCTGCACATTCAAAAACCTTAGTGAACTCTATGTGGAATAAATGCAAAGAAATTAAAAAATAGATACCAGATTTCATTAAGCTGTCAAGTCCCTGAAACAAAGGCACTTCAAATAAATAGGCATCAATGCTTATCAATCAGTAAAATAAATTGGACATTTGAAAAAATTAAAAGAAAAGAGTAATTACATGCAAGGAAACCCCATTAAAATAACAGTTGACTTCTCATTAGAAACAATGAAATCCAGAAGGCAGCAGAACAACAAATTCAAATTGGCCAAAATAAAAAAACCTGTTAACCATGAACCCCATATCAAGCAACTGTGTTGTTCAAAATTAAAGGTGACATGAAGGCAATCTTAGATAGACAAAAACAGAGAATTCATTGCCAACAGACCTGCCTTATAAGAAATACTAAGATGTGGAGAAAGGGGAACCCTCTTGCACTGTTGGTGGGTATGCAAACTGGCTACTCTGGAAAACAGTATAGAGGTTCCTCAAAAAGTTTAAAATAGAACTACCCTACAATCCAGCAATTGCACTATGAGAGATTTACCCAAAGAATACAATACTAATTCATAGGGATACATGCACCCCAATGTTTCTAGTAGCATTATCTACAATAGCCAAACTATGGAAACAGCCCAAGTGTCCATCAACTGATGAATGGATAGAGGATGTGGTATATATACAAAGGAATATTACCCATAACAAAAGAATGAAATATTGCCATTTGCAAAAATTTGGATGGAGCTAGAGAGTATTATGCTAAGTGAAATAAGTCAGTCAGAGAAAGACAAATACCATATGATTTCATTCATATGTGGAATTTAAGAAACAAAACAAAGGAGCAAATGGGGAAAAAAGAGAGAGGCAAACCGAAGAAACACTCTTAACTCTAGAGAACACACTGATGGTTACCACAGTAGAGGCGGGCTGGGGAGATAGGGGAAATAGGTGATGGGGATTAAGGAGGGCACTGGTGATGACAATAGGGTGTAGCATGGAAGTATTGAATCACCCTATTGTACACTGGAAACTAATATTTCATTGTATGTTAACCAACTGGAACATAAATAACAACTTTTTAAAAAGAACTTTTGTCTTTAGTTCTTTTATTTTCTGTATCTGCAGTCCCAAATGTTAGGATTCTTAAGAAGATATTAAAAATTCAGTGAGCTTGAAGTGTCTCAAATAAAATGGTGGCAACATATTCTGGAATATTATGGATACCATGCACCAGCCGTAACTACTTGAAATGGTTTTCCGTGTAAAATCAGTGTGATATAGACAAAATCAACTTTTGGCAAATTGTGTGCATGTGGCTTATCACCAAAGCTCCCCACCAGCATTTTCTGTTCAGTCCTCAGCAAAGCCAGAGGTATTCTTCTTCTCCCTGCATTTTAGATTGCTAGTATCCCCATTCTTTGTTTCATCATCTTCTTGCTTCGACATTAAACCCCACAGAATTGTTAAACTAAAACTTCGGGTATCTGGGTATTATAAGAGTTATTATTTTGTGTCTGATTGACTATTTTTTTTAAGATTTTATTTATTTATTCATAGAGATGCAGAGAGAGAGAGAGAGAGAGGCAGAGACACAGGCAGAGGGAGAAGCAGGCTCCATGCAGGGAGCCTGACGTGGGACTTGATCCAGGGTCTCCAGATCACGCCCTGGGCTGCAGGCGGCGCTAAACCGCTGCGCCACCGGGGCTGCCCTGATTGACTATTTCTTAACAATGAAGACCTAGCGCTGAAAATGAATAAATAATGGTGGAAAAGTAAGGAAAAGAGAGATGGAGGAAGGAAAAAGGGAAGATAAGAAAAGCAATCATGAATGCATGGGGATTAGCCAACATATTCTTTATATGTAATATAGCTGTATATGGTAAGAAAGAGGACAGGGCTGTCACTGCTCTGAACTCAGAGAAGGGAAGGCTGGCTTCAGGTTGGAACAGAGCCATCCATGTCTATGACTCACATCCATCCATCCACTTATATACATTTCTCAGTACCTACTATGAATCGAACATTGCAGGGAATCTGCAATAGGTCCTGGGAACACATAAATGAAGCAACATTCTTATCTCCCTGAATTTCTATGTTTATTTTTTATTAGAAAATGTAAGAGAAAAGGCATGTAAAGGATATAGAAACATGTGATTAGAATGCTGGGGGAAGAATTTGAGACTATGGGCATGCTTTCTTGAATTCTATGAGGAAAGATTAAACTTTTCTAATGACTTTCTAGCAAAAGGACATACTATTCAACTGTAACTAATCCTTACCAACATTTATTTGATATTGAAAGAATGTCTGACAGAACATAAAGACTCCTAACTCTGGGAAACGAACTAG
The DNA here is from genome assembly GCF_048164855.1 of Canis lupus baileyi. Lineage (NCBI taxonomy): Eukaryota > Metazoa > Chordata > Mammalia > Carnivora > Canidae > Canis > Canis lupus. Next base: position 36,866,980 of record NC_132876.1, read on the forward strand.
GGGTGGTAGAAGGGGAGGAGGGCGGGGGGTGAGGGTGAATGGGTGACGGGCACTGAGGGGGGCACTTGACGGGATGAGCACTGGGTGTTATTCTGTATGTTGGTAAATTGAACACCAATAAAAAATTAATTTATTAAAAAAGAAAGAAAGAAAGAAAGAATGTCTGAGCCGCAAGTGTCACGCAACAATAAAAACTACCCATTATACTGAAATTTAAAAGGTGGACACAATGTTATTAACTTGTCCTTTTTGCTCAGATTATTAGGTACCATATTCAACTATTCATTTAATGTTTCTTTTAAAGTGGCTGTATCTATTTCACTTATTGGATCAAATGGATTGTTTAGAAAGTCACAGTTAGAGGAATGCCTGGATGGCTCAGCGGTTCAACGTCTGCCTTTCAGGTCCTGATTCCAGGATCAAGTCCCACATCAGGTTCTTTGTGGGGAGCCTGCTTCTCCCTCTGCCTGTGTCTCTGCCTCTGTCTCTCTGTGTCTCTCATGAATAAGTAAATAATTTTTTTTTTAAAGAAAGAAAGTCACAGAATGTCAGGCTTTGAAACATTTAGGAAAATTTAAAATATCTTAAATGTGAGGACTTTGTCTTCTGATATTTTTGTTCAGCATGGAATATGACGAGAATTGTTAAGAAACATTAATACTTGGAAATAAGACAAAAGGGACAAAATGTCTTTTTATTTTCTTTAAATTTTAATTCCAGTGTAGTTAACATACAGTGTTATATTAGTTTCAGGTGTACAGGATAGTGATTCATCAGTTCCATACATTGCTCATGCTCATCAAAATAAGTGTCCACTTAATCCCCTTCACCTGTTTCACCTATCCTCCCCCCACCTAACCTTCCCTCTGGTAACCATCAGTTTGTTCTCTATAGTTAAGAGTCCGTTTTTTGGTTTGTCTTTCTTTTTTCCTTTGTTAATTTGTTTTATTTATTAAATTCCACATATGAGTGAAATCATACTGTCTTTGTCTTTCTCTCACTGGCTTATTTTGTTTACCATTATACTCTCAAGATCTCTCCTTATCATCACAACTGGTAAGATGTCATTCTTTTTATGGCTGAATAATATTCCATTGTATATATGTGTGCATACATATATACATATATACATACCACATCTTCTTTATCCATGTCATCGATAGATGGACGTATGGGCAGCTTCCATAATTTGGCTATTATAAATAATGTTGCAGTAAACATAGAGATGCATGTATTCCTTCAAATTAGTGTTTTTGTATTTTGGGGGTAAATACTAGTAGTTTGATTCTTGGATCATAGCATAGTTCTATTTTGAGTTTTGTTGAGGAAGCTCTATACTGTCTTTTCAATGTTTTTCAGACTGATGCAAGAATTATTTAAGGTTATGTACTTTTTTTAAAAAAAGATTTTATTCATTCATGAGAGACACACAGAGAGAGGCAGAGACATAGGCAGAGGGAGAAGCAGGCTCCCTGCGGGGTGCCTGATACCCTACGGGATCCCAGGACCCCAGAATTATGACCTGAGCCGGAGACAGAGGCTCAGCCAGTGAGCCTCCCAGGTGCCGTATAGTTATATGCTTTGACTCACTGCTTACTATTGGTTCAAGGTCCCAGAGTTAGTGAAGTTACATGTTAACATGTAAATTTTTTTCTGATAGAAATATAAATAAGTTCTTGTCAATAGAAAATAAACTCCCCAAATTTATTTTTATTAACTACTTAAGAAACTACTTTTATTTTTATAGTCAACGGGAGACGCTCAACCACAGCCACCCAAGCGCGCCAAGAAACTACTTTTATTTTTAATCTAACAATTGTAACCTAGCTTTCTTTTATTAACTTTACAAGGGAGGAAAAAGTTTTCCTCAACCCTCTTGGGGTCCCTGGCTGGGTCTAACAAAGATTAGCAGGGAAAAAAATTAAGTTTTATGTGGCATGGGGAGATTTCATAAAGAAATGAAGGCTCCCAAGAAAAGAGACCTGAGTGGGGATCCCTGGGTGGCTCAGTGGTTTAGCGCCTGCCTTCGGCCCAGGGTGTCATCCTGGAGTCCTGGGATCGAGTCCCACATCAAGCTCCCTGCATGGACCCTGCTTCTTTCTCTGCCTGTGTCTCTGCCTCTCTCTGTGTGTCTCTCCTAAAAAAAAAATAAAAAATCTTAAGAGAGAGAGAGAGAGAGAGACCTGAGTATATTAATGGTAGGCTTGATGAAGAGTAGATAGTTGAGGAGGAATGTGATAGGTTAAGAAGTATGAAGTAGGTGTACTAAACTGGAGGAAATTTAGCAAGATTTGCTTGCTAAGATTCTTCTTGTCTTTGCAAACAAGGATGTTCCTTTCCTCCAGGTAGAAGGAAGGCACCTCTCACATGAGAATATTAGGACCTGCTTCTGGGGAGATGGGCCAGGTGAGAGGGATGAATAGTGAGGAAAAGGTCAGAATGACCTTCCTGCTTCTGCTGCTTTTTTTTTTTCAAACTCCTCCAGATTAAAATATTCATCTACACCAACGTGCCATATTTTGGTGGCAGGGGGAGGGGGTCCCCTGAACCTTATCAACTTGCTCATAAATATCTGGCTTTCCAGATTCTTTTAGAACTAGTTCACCTTCTTACTGGTTCCCACAACAATAAATAATTTGACATATATTGAATTTATATTTGTATGAATTATGTTTTTAACCTTTTGAAAGTTCTACTTCATCAGAAAAATAAGGGAAAAAAAACATATTATTTCAATGAACCGCCCTGTAAAATTATTTTGTTAAAGACCTTTACTTGTTCTAGAATGTAGTCACTGTCAAATCTACATATTTATGTCTGAAGAAGAAGCAAAATTTAATTTGTCTCCTGTTCTGCATGATGAACTGTAAGTAAACAGATGTATCATGCAGAAACACATCAGAAAATAAAATGATTCCTCCTTGCCATGCTGATGTCAAGAAAAGTGAATTACATTTGTCTCAGGGGTGAATGATATTATACCAAACTTCTCTATTTTATAGGAGTTAAATTTGGAGAGTAGCATAATCAAATCTAAGTTCCAACCAATGATATTATGAAATAGCTCTATAGGAATTGAGTGCTTTAATTTTAATGAAAACGCAAGAAGTCAAATGCAAAGGTAAACACATTCTACATTATCATAAGATGAAAATGAAATTCACAATGATAAGAAAAACATAAGAAATATTTTAGAATGTTGATACCTTATGAATGTTCTTAGATTTCTTCATGGCAGCAAGGATTGGGCACAAATTTGCTTTTATTATAGAAAAATCAAAACAAAAAAAGAAAAAATGCTATTGCCTAAATATATATATATATAGTAACTTGGTCTTAGAAAACACAAGCTATTTAGCAAATGTTATAACTGCCATATTTTAGTTTGAAATAATAGGGTGATATCAAGTCTGTTATACCAGAAGCTAGTGGGTTGGTTGTTAATATTTACCTTGAACTATCTTATTTTTTGAGAAAAGCCACTTTTCTAATTTAAGAAAGTCAACTGCCTGTCTGAGGGATAAAAGCCTGACATTAATACAAATAATTCCTTACTGTTAAATTTTACATTTTTGGCAAGAGAGGTAGACACTTTCACTTATAAAACAGGAAAGAAATCCAAACAAAGAAGAATCACTGACATTTACTCAGTATTTGCAAAGTTGACTGGAAACTATGGTATCACAGTAGATAAGTATGATACTCTGTCTTTTCCAACCATATTAAGTGAAAGTATAGCCATTCCGATTTGTATAATCAGAATTAATTATGCCATTGAAACAAGAAGTCCTATAACTGATTATGATATCCACTTATATAGCCTCCAGCATCTGTCATTAGAATGAACTTGGCGATAATATGCTTTTTAAGATTGCATCATTTAATTGAAATTACCAATACAATGACAGAAGACAGGAAAAGAGCAGAATTTCCCATATAACTGAAATGGTTGCAGTCATTTGTTTTATTCCATTCTCTCATTTAAAAATAATCCAGGGGTGCCTGGGTGGCTCAGTTGATTGTCCTACTGTTGGTTTTGGCTCCAGTCATGATATTGAGTTCATGGGATGGAGCCCCACACTCAGGGCAGTCTGCTTGGGATTCTCTTCCCTTCTCCCTTTGCCCATCCCCCTGCTCACACTCTCTATGTTTCCCTCAAATCAATCAATCAATCAATCAATCATTTTTTTTAAAAATAAAAATAAAAAAATTCATAATAGCCTAAAATATAGCCCTTTGCCAAAAAAAAGATGACAGCATTGATATTACTATCTTGACGGTAAGTACCCCTATACAATACTTCCTTGCTTCCTAACATTTAGAGTTTGCCAACAGTGTACATTCCTACCCATATACTCCATGCTTATAGTAAGGGAATTGTCCTGTATTTCCTGATTGATTAAATTCTACCACTACATTTTGACTTTATTGCTTTTTAGCCTGGTGAGAAACCTACATGGATCCAGCGGCAAAATAATATTGAAGTCTCTACCCTCCTACTTCGATTTTTTTATTTTGAATATGACACTGACTTTACTTTAAAGTTGAGGTTTTCACTCTTTCCCACCTCTGTATTTTTAAACAGTGTGATGTCTCAAATTTCTTTTTATAACCAGTATGGAAACATTCATTTTGCACATGCCAGTAAAACCTGGAGTTTCCAGCAAGGCTGTCTTACCCTATAAGTGTCGCATTTCATAACTGGCACAACATTAGAGGAATTCAAGTTATAATTTGTTCCTCAAACCTCACACCAAGATTTTCTGCCTGCCCGAATAATACTATTCCATGACGATTTACTCAGCTGTAGTTGTCACTGTAGATATGGTACCTATGAATAGAAAAACATTATTCGTTCCTTAAATCATTTATTTTACTCATTATCATCCCATACATATGCCATCAGACTGGATAGGATTTTTAAAGACATTCAAAATGCTAATGGCAGCTTTTTCTAGCAGCACTTTGAGAATGTTAAATAGCTTGAAGTTTGCATCCCATCAAAATGCAAAGCAACAAAACGTACTACATTGAAAAAATATTTTTCAGTTCCATTATTAAGAATACCAGTTATTTCTAAGGTATACAAGTGTCACAAATACCAGTAAGAGACAACTGGGCTGGCCTAGGAAAAAATATCATTCATGATAAACCTTTAACTCCCCCAAAAGTAAACTTGAAAAGATTTCTAAAAATATACACAGCGTATTCCCTTTCTTGAATCTCTCACTCAGAATAAATTGGTTCTAATGTAATCTTAAAGCATCAGAGTACAGCTGATGTTTCTCTACACGTAAGTGCATTAAATCTCAACATAGCTTCTTCTACCTGGAATTTAAGATCCTTATACCAAATAATCCATCTACAATCCATTGTTTCTCTCCACCAAAACAAGCAAAAAAAAAAAAAAAATCCCCACATTAGGTATAGAAAAGATACAATGATAATTATCTTTAGTGATAATTTTTTTGTTAGAGTATTTTTAGGAAGCAAGAACATCTGATACCTGTGATTAGAGACTTTAAAGAGCTTGCTTTTGCTTTGACTGGGGTGGGTAGGTTTGAAAACTCACGATTAACATTTTGTATTTATTTCAGCTCCCTAAGGGAATTATTTAAGACACTACATATTTTTTTGGTAGACATTACAATCACAAATGTTACTTTTCATGGTCTTACATCATTAAAAAAATAAAATGAAGAGAAAATTTTCTTTTAATATTATCTAATATATTTATTTATGTTTACTCTTTCATCCTTCTGGTTTTTCTTTCCCTTGGAATAGTTGTTCAAAATTTGTTTTTGTTATTGATAGAACTTTATTTCAAGCTTCAAATGTTTTTATTTTATTTAATAGTTCATATTAAATTTTAATTCTTGTCACATTTGGAAAGTCTGTATAGTTTCTTTCCTACATGAGTTATAAGGGAGAATTTTCTGCATACTAGCTTTTGTTGTGCCACCCTTGTCTATATATCTCTGGTACTGGGAGAAATAATCTCTGTTCCTCACCTTCATTCATATTATGATAGGTAGCAGGATGAGCAGGAGAATTCATGGAAGCCTTCCTAGACTGGGACAGCTAGCACTGATTTAACCATTGGCCAGAATGATTGGCAAACACACAAACATATCCTGCTAAAACCTAACTAAATGTATCACTTTATGTGTTACCTTTCCCTTACTGGATCTTAAAATTACCTGGAGCCATTCCAGTAGCAGGGAAAGTGTGACAAATATGTGAAATCACAAAAATAAAACAATTTAGTAATTAGTTTGATGTCCTTTGTTTTAGGGAAACAGCCCAAGGACTGGGGGGTATACCATAACTCACAAGCAGTGAGTGGAGCACTCTTCCCTAAAATTTTGCACAAGAGAGAGTTTTACAGAGTGTTAGAAGCAGCAAAGCAGGAACAGGGCATGATTGGCTAGGAGGTCAGGGGTTTCCTGGTAAGGCTAGCAGGTTCTGTTTTCTAGGGTCAGGTGAATTAGCTAAAGCTGAGTTGGAGGATTGTGATTGGTGTGTTACATTTTCTTCACAAGGTTTCCCATAAGTATGGGCTGACGTAGGTGTAGATTTGTGATGTGGGCCATGCCACTGGGCCAGCCTCTATTTTCTTGGTCCTGATATATGAATTTCCTCTATCAGATAGAAATTCAAAGTAACAATGATTTTAGACAATCTGGGTTAAGTTATCATCTTTTAGATGCTGTCATTTACTAACTTTGACTTTGAACAGCTAAGAGTTATCAATGCCTTTTCTTGATTCGAAGTTAACTTTTTCTTGACAAAGATACACCTTTTATGTCTATAAATATGCATTGTCCTATATGCTCTAGATTTGGACTTCTTTGGTTGGATGGAAGATTTGTCAGACACCAGTTTCTTGTTTGTGCTCTTTTGCTCATCTCCATCTTAGATTTTTCATACCAATAGGTGAGTACTAAAATAATACCCCATAGGTTGGCTTTATTTGGGTGTTGCTGTTCAAATTATACATGTGTTACTTCATATCAAGCTGTGGCACCTCACTGTATACAAAAATTACCTTTTAACTTTGAGATTAACTGCTCAATAGATAGGGTCAATGGGGGTAGACTTTCCCAGGTAAAGGGTTCAAAGTACTATCAACAGTGAAAAAATACAAGCTACAAACAATTGTCTGATTGGATAACCTAGATAACATAGGGCTTGAAAAGCTTATAAAGTTTATTTGCTTTATAATTGCTTACCAACGGTATCTAAGAGAGAGTGGCCACAATGTTTTTTTAATCAACCATAAAATGTGAAGTTCTGTTCATGACTCTCCCAAAGGAGTATCATAGCTCCCAATCAAAATTAAAAATGAGGGATCCCTGGGTGGCGCAGCGGTTTAGCGCCTGCCTTTGGCCCAGGGCACGATTCTGGAGACCCAGGATCGAATCCCACATCGGGCTCCCGGTGCATGGAGCCTGCTTCTCCCTCTGCCTGTGTCTCTGCCTCTCTCTCTCTCTGTGTGACTATCATAAATAAATAAGAATTAAAAAAAAAAAAAGAATTCAATGATGGAGCTTCTCTCCTTGGCCAAACTCTACTCAGGCTCTTCCGAGATCTTTTTCAATTAGACTTCAACTTTTGGACTTTAGTGTTTGTGCATTGTCCTATTTTAGCAAGAATCTTGCTAACTCAGTTTAGCCACAGTCCTCCATTCTTTATATTTGGTCACTCTTGATATCTGATTGGGTTTCTTATCCTCCACCATCTCCCAGGTGATGCCTAATCACCCTGGCCTGCCTTCAGTAAGAATCCTGCTAGATCAGTTTAGCTAGAATACACCGCTTATCCTTGATGCTTCCTCTCAGCAATTTGCCATCTACTGACCACATCCTGCTCCTTGGCTATAAATTCCCACTTTCTCTCTCACTTTTTTTTGTACTTGGTGCTGAACCCACCAATCTCTATCCCTCACGGTAAGATCCCATTACAGGGGTCCCTATACCTATCATGATAGTCTTCCTTTGAATAAAATATTTAACTGTCTGTAATAAGTGTCATAAATAATTTTCTCTAACCCAAGTACGATGGAAGAGCAATGAGATTTTGTGAGTATTAGGAAGAAAAAAAAAACACATATGTAACAAGGGATTGAAAAACATTTTTCCAATCAAGGAAAATACTACTTCTCTAAGGCTTTTGCTTCTGTAATAATGTTCAATCTCTATTCCAGACTTTTCTACACACACTGCAATGATTCTCATTACTATTCTCTTTAATGGCATTGGAGACTAGCCTTTAGCCTTTACATTTCCACAGAATTTGAAATAACTTCAATCAAACATTGATTCAAGAGGTTTAATGTAAAGATGTTGAATCAGAGTTTTAGAGCTGAAGTTCAGATTCAACATTGTAGAACTAGGATTGCATTTAATTGCATTTTCTAGCATATATGTTTCAGAGTATATTTTAAGCATGGGTATCCTCCTTATGATTGTTAAATTTAAGAGTAAGTTAAGTAATAACCAGATTACTGGCAGAAATGTTTCCCATAAAATCTTTATGACATCTATTTTTGCATATTTCAAAAACTACATTTGTTTCAAAATGCACCAGTAAGGATTCTTGGTTCTGACTTTTTCTAAAATGATCTGATTAGGCTAGCATAAAAAGCACATATTCAATGAATCATAATATTCACACAGTTATAGCAATTATGCTACTTCAAATCTAGTAACTTCTAGTGCATTATCTTACATTTGGCTATTACAACAAAATAAAATGATATTTTCTGAAAAATTCTAGAGAAAACATCACAGTTTAAAACACTTTAATTGAGCAGCCCCGGTGGCCCAGGAGTTTAGCGCCACCTTCAGCCCAGGGCATGATCTTGGAGACCCGGGATCGAGTCCCACATCGGGCTCCCTGCATGGAGCCTGTTTCTCCCTCCGCATGGGTCTCTGCCTCTCTCTGTGTCTCTCATGAATAAATAAATAAAATTTAAAAAATAAAACATTTTAATTGATCTTTTTGCCTACTTTTTTCTGAAACAAAAGTGATACACATTGATTATGAAAATTTAACTTGACACAATAAAGTAATATATAAAGCAGAATATGAAAGTGATCTGCATTTTCCTTCCCAAGTAACCACTTACGATAGTATATCAAACTGGCTAACAGAAGTAAGTAGACAGAGCTTGGATAGGGAATTTTTTAAATTAAAACTTTCTGATCAGAGAGGGTGAAAGAACATGAAAGACTCCTAACTGGGAAACGAACTAGGGGTGGTGGAAGGGAAGGAGGGCGGGGGATGGGGTGACTGAGTGACGGGCACTGAGGGGGGCACTTGACAGGATGAGCAGTGGGTGTTATACTATATGTTGGCAAATCGAACTTCAATTAAAAAAATACAAAATTAATTAATTAATTAAAACTTTCTTGGTGAGACTATCTTTAAAAGAATGATAGCATGGAAAACAAAAGCTTCTCAAACAAATCAAAATCAGAATTTGTTATTTAGTTAGCATATTAAAATATATCCTATTATTTGAGGAATTTCTGCCCTTGACAATAATCCTTGTGTTCTAAATATGTCAATTCAGAAATTACTTACCAGGGACCCCTGAGTGGCTCAGTGGTTGAGCGTCTGCCTTTGGCTCAGGGCGGGATCCTGGAGTCCCAGGATCGAGTCCCACGTCGGGCTCCCTGCATAGAGCCTGGTTCTCCCTCTGCCTATATCTCTGCCTCTCTCTCTGTGTGTCTCTCATGAATAAATAAATAAAATCTTTTTTTAAAAAAGAAATTACTTGCCATAACATTTTTTACGCATTAAAGTTGTGCATAATATAACTTAGAATATACTTTTGTTGTAGTGTAAGTTTTAAGATAATATAGGGGATTTTCTAAGGGAACTTTCAACTATATATGACAGCAGAATTTAGCAAAATATCTAAATCTTGCAGGGTACCTGGGTGGCTCAGTCAGTTAAGCATCTGCCTTGGGCTCAGATCATGACCTGGGATCAGCCCCGTGTCAGGCTCCCTGCTGAGCAGGGTGTCTGCTTCTCCCTCTGCCTCCACCCCTCTGCTTGCTTGTGTGCTCTCTCTCACTCTTTCTCTCTGTCTCTCAAATAAATAAATAAAGCCTTTAAAAAATAAAGCGGAAAATGGATCCACAAATTCTTTCCCAGCTTGATGTTATGGTTCCTATGCTTGTTTATATAGCTGATATGTAAATAGTAACTACCCAGTGATATTCTACTGGATTGTCTCATAGCTTCTCAAAATTTAAGGTCTGAAACAAAACTCATCTTTTTTTCTCCAGTGCAAGTTCACTAGTCACTAATACCCATATAGATAGCTTTTTTTTTTTTTTTTTTAATTTATGATAGTCACAGAGAGAGAGAGAGAGAGGCAGAGACACAGGCAGAGGGAGAAGCAGGCTCCACGTAGGGAGCCCGACGTGGGATTCAATTCCGTGTCTCCAGGATCGCGCCCTGGGCCAAAGGCAGGCGCCAAACCGCTGCGCCACCCAGGGATCCCCCCATATAGATAGCTTATAAACCACCCAGAAAATTCACTTCAAGTTTTCAAGCTACATAATATACATTTTAAAATTGCTTTCAGTAAATATTGAGCAAATAGTACAATAAGAACTCTATGTAAATTATAAAGAATTATGCTATGATTATCACCTACATACCTACTACCCAGGTTAAGAAAAAGAACATTGTGTCTACATTTTCTTCTCTGATCCCATACCTTTTCTTCTTCTGAGGTAACTCACAACCCTATGTTTTGTGTTTATCCTTACTTCTCATTTATTTATAGCTTCACTACCTGTTGGCATCCCTAAACAATACTTTATTTTACGTGTTTCTCTACTTTCTACATAAAGACTCACACAATATGCATTCTTCTACAATTTCCCTTTTTCTATCACTTGAGCTTTATCTGTTTTTATGTATAAATAATTCATTTTCACTGTAGCAAAGTATTCATATGCGGTATGAATATACCATAATACATTTATTCATCTTACCATTGATGGATATTCAGGCTATCAATACTTTTTCTATTTTAATAGCCCTACTTTGTGCACTCTTCCATGTATGTGTAAGGTATTTTTAAGAACAGAGATTTTAACTGGGCCATGGACCTTTTTTGAAGTCTGGTGAAGCCTACTGGAATCCTTTGCAGAATAAGTTTTTAAATGTGTAAAATAAAATCATAAAGTTACAAAATAAATCAATTGTATGGAAACATAATTATGAAAATGTTAATAAATTTCTGATATGGTATTAAATATCTTTACTAATGCATTAAATAACAAGATCTGGGGGTAGGTGTAATTACTTATTTGATTTTGAAGTGGCAATGAGTATAAAGAATATTTATACTCAGTTATCTGCCATAACTGTAATATGATATGAAAATATCTTTGTTTCTTTGGTGACAAAGTCATAGGTACTGTTCATACTATTTGTTTGTTGTCTACATTCATACACAAAGGAAATGTTAAATTTTATTTAAGGATTACTGAATATAAAAAACTAAATTTTTCCCATCCAAAATCATATGACCTTTAAATTCTATTCATGAATCTCAGGATAACAAAGCCCTATCCTAGGGTATAGTCAAAAAACAGGAATTATTTTATTGCAAGTAAAAGGATCTTAAATAGATTTTCCATGCTGTTGTGCCAATTTATACACCTGCCAGCAGTGTTTGAGTTCCCATTGATCTATATTTTTTTTTTGTCACCACTTGGTATTAATAGGTTTCTTAATTTCACCAATCTGGATAGTATAAAATAGTACTTCATTATATTTGTATTTAGATTACAGATTACATTTGTGTTTCTTCTGCTGTAAGATGTCTGTTAAAATCTTATACATTTTTTTCCCTCCTAGGCTTGTCTTTTCTTTACTTAAAGCGTTTCTTCATATATATATTTTTTGGACATTAATCCATTGTTGGTTGTATATATTGCAAATACCTTGTTCCATTCTCTGCCTTATCTTTTTTCTCTCTGTGTTGTATTTTGAACAAATGTCTATAATTTTAATGTGGCTGAATTTATTAATTTTTAACTTGATTTGCAAATTTTGTGTCATGCTCAAAAAATGTTTTTTTTTTTACCCATATGGTCATAAAGATATCTTCTGCATTGTTTTAAACAGCTTTGTAGTTTAGAATTAGGAATACTTTTTACTTTATACTAATTTTACTATATCATGCAAGGTAGAGGTCTAATTCATGTTTTCTACATGTTTAATCAGTTTTCCCACTTTTGGTGAAATCTGGTTTTCTTTCTCACTGATCTTAATGGCAGGATTGTGATAAAATATTTCCATTAATGGGTGGGTCTGATTCTAGGATCTCAGTTTCTTTTTTTTTTTTAATTCCCTTTACCTAATTCAATCATTTCCCACTCACCTTCCTTCTGATAACCACCAATTTGTTCTCTATATTCGAGTGTTTTTTTGCTCATCTCTTTTTTCTTTGTTTTGTTTCTTAAATTCCACATATGAGTGAAATATGGTATTTGTTTTTCTCTGACTTATTTCACTTAGCATTATACTCTTTAGCTGCATCCATTGCAAACGGCAAGATTTCATTTTCATTCTTTTTTATGGTGAAGGATATTCCATTGTATATACATACCAAATCCTTATCCACTCATCTATGGATGAACATTCAGGTTGCTTCCATAAAGTGGCTGTTGTAAATAATGCTGCAATAAATGTAAGGGTACTTATATCATTTCAAATTAGTGCTTTCATATTATTTGGGTAAATACTTATAGTGGAACTACTGGATCATATGATTTTTAACTTTTTAACTTTTTGAGGAACCTCCATATTGTTTTCCACAGTGCCTGCACCAATTTGCATTCCCAACAGTGCATGAAGATTCCTGTTTCTCTACATCCTCGCCAACACTTGCCATTTCTTGTGTTTCTGATTTTAGTCATTCTGACCCCTAGAAAGTGATAACTTACTATGGTGTTGATTTTCATTTCTCTGATGATTAGTGTTGTTGAGCATCTTTTCATGTGTCTGTTGGTTGTCTGTATGTCTTCTTTAGAAAGGATCTCAATATTACTATTTTGGTCAACTTATCATTCCTGCATTAAGACTCAAAAAAGACCAAAAATTCTTCTTGTATTTTTATGACAATAATAGATACATTGTTCCTCTTCAACAATACCTTGACTATTCTTAGCCCTTTGCTCATCAACATACATTTAGAATTAGCTTGTCAGTTTCACTACCCAAACACCACCACCACCACTACCACCACTACTTTGGGGACCTGTACTGTCATTGCATTAAATCTATAAATCAATTTGTAGAAAATTGACAACTTTAAAATATTAGGTCTGGACGAATACCCACCATTTGCTTCGATGTGGATGAAACTGGAGGGTATTATGCTGAGTGAAGTAAGTCAATCGGAGAAGGACAAATGTTATATGCAAGATACATCTATGAAGGCAAGGAAAACAAAAAGCAAAAATGAACTATTGGGACTTAATCAAGATAAAAATCTTCTGCATAGCAAAAGAAACAGCCAGCAAAACTAAAAGACAACCTACAGAATGGGAGAAGTTATTTGCAAATGACATATCAGATAAAGGGCTAGTATCCAAGATGTATAAAGAACTTATTAAACTCAACACCCAAGAAACAAACAATCCAATCATGAAATGGGCAGAAGACATGAACAGAAATTTCACACAGGAAGACATAGACATGGCCAACAAACACATGAGAAAATGCTCCACATCCCTTGCTATCAGGGAAATACAAATCAAAACCACAATGAGAAACCATCTCATGCCAGTGAGAATGGGGAAAATTAACCAGACAGGAAACAACAAATGTTGGAGAGGATGTGGAGAAAGGGGAACCCTCCTGCACTGTTGGTGGGAATGTGAACTGGTGCAGCCACTCTGGAAAACTGTGTGGAGGTTCCTCAAAGAGTTAAAAATAGAACTGCCCTACAACCCAGCAATTGCACTGCTGGAGATTTACCCCAAAAATACAGATGCAGTGAAAAGCCGAGACACTTGCAACCTAATGTTTCTAGCAGCAATGTCCACAATAGCCAAACTGTGGAAGGAGCCTCGGTGTCCATCGGAAGATGAATGGATAAAGAAGATGTGGTTTATGTATACAATGGAATATTACTCAGCCATTAGAAACGACAAATACCCACCATTTGCTTCGACGTGGATGGAACTGGAGGTTATTATGCTGAGTGAAATAAGTCAATCGGAGGACAATCATCATATGGTCTCACTCATATGGGGAATATAAGAAATAGTGAAAGGGATTATAAGGGAAAGGAGGGAAAATGAGTGGGAAATATCAGTGAGGGAGACAGAACATGAGAGACACCTAACTCTGGGAAACGAACAATGGGTAGTGGAAGGGGAGGTGGGCGGGGTGATGGGGTGACTGGGGTGACGGGCACTGAGGGGGGCATTTGACGGGATGAGTCCTGGGTGTTATGCTATATTTTGGCAAATCAAACTTCAATAAAAAATGGGAAAAAAAATCAAATATTAGGTCTTTCAGTCTAAGAACAAAGGATATCTCCCCTTTTATTTGGGCCCTTATTAGTGTTTTAAAATAAAGCTTTCTAATTTTATCCGTAAGATTTTCCATCTTCTATAAGACTTGTACCTTGAAAATTTATATTTTCATACTATTTATAATATTAAATGTATATATTCTGTTTGTTGCCAATGTATAGAAATTCAACTTTTTACATCTTGAATTTTTAAAGCTAGCAGACTTGCTCAAATTTTGTTCACTTTAATAATTTATAGTGGAATTTTTTTGGCTTTTCAAGTGGGTAATCATTATTTGAAAACAATGACAGTGTAATTTTTTTCTTTCAAATTCTTGCATCTTCTATTGTAAAGTGAGTCTATTTATTCTTTTTTTGGAGTATATTTATTCTATATTATATAAGACCTCCTGTACAATGTTAGATAAAAGTGGTATTATTGAAGACTCCCATCTTGTTCCTGATCTCAGAGGGAAATTTTCCAAAGTCGAACCATGAGATATATTTGCTGTGAATTTTTGATAGATAATCTTCATCAAATAAACACATCCTATGTGTTATTAGTTTCCAAAGAGTTGTTTTTACAAATAGATACTTAATTTATTGAAATCCACCCACCCTTCTATTGAGCTGATCATACGATTTTTTTCCTTTGACCTGTTAAAGTAGTAAGTTATATTACATGATTTATAGTATCGATGTCCCCAATGAATATTCTCACTGTATCCCTATTCTTTGTCTTCCGTTTTTCTTTTCCTAACCACTCTGATTCTGAACTGGCCTTGTTACTTACTTTGTTCAACAGATGTAGCAGAAGTTACAATATATCAATTATAAGCCTAACACTCAATAGGTTTTGTGTGCTTCCACTCACTTTCTTTCCTTACTGTGCTTTCTCACTCTTGGACCTCAACCTCTACCACGAAAACAAGCCCAAGCTAGTGTGCTGAAGAATGAGATTCTTCCTGGAGCAAAAACAGTCTCCGCTGAGACAATCCTATACTAACATCCAATAGATATGCCAGGCACAGAGATGTGAAGGAGTTCAGGTGAGATCAGCTAAACTTAACTCAGAGCAGAAAAACCATCTAGTGGACCTGTAGACTCATGGAAAAATAATAAAAGTTTGTTGTGCTAAGCCACTAAGTTTTGGAGTCAATTTTTTGCACAGCAATAGGTAACTGAAAGACGTCTAGGTTTAACACAACTTAATCTTAGTGTATTAATTTTTTTATTCATAGATACCCTGATTTGCTGACTTTTTTTTAAAGTATTTCAACACCTATGTAATTTATATCAGTCAGTAATTTCTGTGGCTTTTGTCTCATCCACATACAGTTAGAATTAACTTGTTAAACTCATTGAACTAACCCAGTAAATGTTTATAGCTTCTTCAGGTAACATTCTGTTTGGGTATTTATCCAGCAAGCTTCCATGTATTGATTCAACAAGTAAGCCTTCTTCCAGGACATAGCTCTCAGATCCAAAATGTTGGGAAAATGTAGTTTCTGACTGCTCAGAAAAGGAAAATGATTTTGGTGTGCAAGTGGACGATTATCTAGAAAAGTTAGGCTTAAGACTGCAATTAAATGTTCTGTGAATGTTTATTAGAACTTATCAGTCAAAAGTTTTAGGATTGGAAACATTTTATAGGAATATTTTAAACAATTGGTTCAATATTTTTCATTTTATAGGCTTCAGTTCTTTATTTCTTCTTCAGTCAGCATTGGTAAATTATATATTCTAGGAATGTTTATATTTCCTTTAGGCTTTTATTTCTTTGAATGAGGTTTAGAATAGCTCTACTTTATCCTTCTAATATCAGCAACATTTTACCTTATGTCCTCCTCATGTCTAATCTTACCTCTTAGTATCTTCTGTCTTTCTTCCTATATCTTATCAAACATTTACCAATTTTATTCACTTTTTATAAAGAACAACATTTAGAAGATTAGAATTGTTATAGTTTTGTCTTCAAGTGAATATTTTATCATTATGTGGTGATCTTTTCAACTCTAATAAAAATATTTAAACTCAAATTTATTTTGTCTGATATTAATATAGCCAGCCCAGGGCTTCTTTTATTTGCCTGGTAGCACTTTTCATCCTTTTACTTTAAACTTTCTGTATCCTTATGGCTTTGGTACATATCTTGTAGACAATACATAAACTGGATTTTGTTTTATTATACTCTTTTCAAATCTTTGTCCCTTTTTACTTATTGTGATTACTAATATGATGTTCCTATCACTTTCTTTGTGCTTCCATTTATCTCCTCTCTCTGTATCTTTCCTCCCTATTTAGCCTTATTTTTCATCAGTTTTTAAATTTCCCTTGTCATATTTTGGGATACATTCACTCTGTTTCTTTTCCTTTAGTGGTCACATTATAAATTTTAAGACTTATCGGGCTTTCAGTTTGAGGTATTTTTATCTTCTAAAATAACAAGGATTTTCTATTTTGTTACCAACCTTTCACTTGACATATGGGCTTTTGGTATAATATACTATAGTTCTATTTTGTTTTTTAACCTCACAAGACACTTTTATTATTCATTGCAGATTATAATCTTGCTGCTCTCCTGTCAAGAAGTGATGTTCACTTACTAGCACTTCAATTATGTGGTAGCATTACTAACTTGCTTGACCAATATGTGGTAAAAGTAACATTCTATGACACACCAGCTTAGCTTTTAAATGTTTTCAAGCTTTTCCTTTGGCCTCTGACATACTCATTCTCCTGCTGTTCCCTCGTGGGACACTTCTCAGAATCCACATGTCATGCTGTGAAAGTTCATGACACATGGAGAAGCTACAGGCATTCTCTATGAAAGGTAGTCCCAGATGAGCTTGGCCTTTGAATCATACAGTTCTGGCAACAGACATGCGAGTGAAGGTGATTTCATGATTTCACTCTCCAATTACTCAAGTTACCCTAGCCATTTAAGTCTTTCAAGTTGAAACTCCAGTTATCTTGGAAGAGAGACAAGCCATCCCTAACGTACCTTGTTAAAATTCTTGGCCTACTGAATCCATGAGCATGACAAAATGTCACCACATTCTGTCACCATGCTTGGGGGGATTTTTATGCATAATTGAGAACCATAATATCTTTTTAGGTTTATTCACATAGTTAATAATTTCTTTGTTAGTCTAAAATTTTACTTCTCTCACCTGTCATCCTTTTACAAAAGTATATTTTGCAGAATTCCCTTTAGTTAGATTTAGTCAGTAGCAAGTGTTCTCAGTATTGATTTTTTTTAAAAAATATCTTTATTAAAATGTTTTTTTCCAGTTATGGAATCCTAGGTTATCATACATCTTCTTTTAGCATATCAAGTTCACTATTTCACTGTAATCTGTCTTCCTTTTCTACTTTAGAGAAGTAAAAATTATATTATCCATATCTCTTGTTCCCTATTGCCTTTTTGTGCTACAAATCTGAATAATCTTTTGCGATCTATAATCCAGTTTACTAATTCTCTCCTCTCCTGGGTCAAATCTCTTATTTTTCCTGCCTATTGAGTCATTATTTTGTAGAACTGTGTTTAACTAGAGGTTGTTTTTCTTTTTCTAGTCTATTTGACTAATTTTTGTAGTCTCTTATTCAATAACCACATTTTCAATACTTTCAAAAGAAATTTCTTTAAAAATATCAAATGTATAACACTTATGATTTGAGCCTGAGAATTCCAGTATCTGAAAACGTTGCAGGTCCCATTTTCTGTCTGCTGTTTCTGCTCGTAGTATCTTGTTCTTATTTTTTGAATTTTTGTTTTGTTTTGCATGTTTTGTAGTTTTAGTGATTTTTCCTTAGAAATATATCCATTGTATTTTCTTAGAGCATGCATGAACATGGATTCAGAGATAGAGTTTATGGTTGCTTCTGATAAGGTTATCTGTGAGTACAACTGGTCCTAGAGAAATTTAAACTAATCCTAGGAATGAATTGTTTTTGGATCAGCCAGGTAATGCAAATTCTTGTGAAAACCCATATATTGCAAGCTTATGGTTATAAATTTTTTAAATATTTTTATTTGAGAGAAAGAGTATGACTAGGGGCAAGGGAGAGGCAGAGGAAGAAGCAGACTCCCTGATGAGCAGGGAGCCCAATGTGGGGCTCAATCCCAGGACCCTGAGATCATGACAGATCAAAGGCAGACGCTTAACTGAGCCACCCAGGTATCCCATGGTTATAAATTCGAGGAGAAGTTGTTTTCATCTTCGCTCAATACACTTTTTCTTGAAGATATCTGAACAAACTGGTTTACTTATTTTTTTCAATCTCCTTTCTCTTCCTCCAGGCTGTATTATTTTTGCTTGGTTATCAAATTTATTGACCCCTGCATACATTATCTTCAAACTGTTATTAGGCCTCTTTAGTGAAGTTTTATTTCAGCTATTGTATTTTTATGTTTTAGATTTTCCATTTAATTCTTTTTAATAGTTTCCCTTCTTGGTTGAGATTTCCTAGAGTACTACATTATGAACATGTTTTTATGTCCCTGAGTACAAGTGTAATTCCTGTTTTAAAATATTTCTCTGATAATCTAAATTCCTGGTTGCCAGTGTTGGCATTCTTTGATTATCTTTTTTTTTTAATGTTATGTTTACCTGTTTCGTTATATGCCCTAGTAAATTTTTGTTGCATCTTGTACTTAATAGTTGATATATTAGACTCTGGATTCTATTTTCTTTCCTCTGAAGGGCACTGATTTTGTTTTGTTTTGTTTTTAGGTAAATAGTTGATTTGTCTAAATTCAAACCTAGAAAGATCAGTTTTTCTAGCTCTAGCTTGGCTGCTTGAACTATGTCTTCTGTAAACATGATTCAAAAATCAGCCAAAGTATTCCTATTAACTTTTACTGTAATTGATATCATATAATCAAAAGAGAAAATTTAAAAAACAAAACAAAACAAACCAGTTAACTTGTCATGGCCAGAAGTACAAGTCTGTGGAAGGGCTTTTAAAAAACAAAACAAAAACTTTATTGAGATCTAACATACCTATCATAAAATTTAGTTGTTTTATGTTTACAATTCAATAACTTTTAGTAAATTTACCAAGTAATTTACCAAATAAA
The DNA here is from genome assembly GCF_048164855.1 of Canis lupus baileyi. NCBI lineage: Eukaryota > Metazoa > Chordata > Mammalia > Carnivora > Canidae > Canis > Canis lupus. The sequence goes on from NC_132876.1 coordinate 36,886,617, forward strand.
TTAACCATTACTATAAAAAAAAAGTCAGCCAGAGATTTAGGCTGACTCTATGTACATAATTGGAGCTCCCTATCTACGACTTTATTCTTTATAATCTTTCCTCCTTCACTTTCCAGCTGCTGTGACTGACCCAGACTTTGTTCTCTGCTTGTTCAAACCAATAAAACTGTCAGGTTTCTATCGGTATTTTGGTCTTCCAGTATTATAATTGGGACTTACCTTCAGGCTAAAAGACATACAAAATGGGAAACTCACTCATTCTTATTTCCTCTATCCAGCTATGAACTCTATTATCTTCATTTGTTCATTTGTCAATGTCTTCAAGTAGTTGGTTTTTCAAAATATATATTTTCCAGAGATTATTAATTTTTATTTTCAGGATGATTAGTCCAGTGTCTTTTATACAACACAGAGCTTACATGTTAATATGCCAGTTTATTTATAAACCTATAAAAATGGCTTTCTTTGGGGCTCAAGATTTTTGCGGGAATCTTATATTATTCTCTAACCTGAGTGGAACCTGAGATTTCTGACCTGTCTCTTAAACTCCGTGAGGCCATGAAAACTGAAGTCAAAGTTCATCATATTTGGAAGATTCCCCCTCATGTATACGTCTATTTCAGTGCTTTGATCATCTTTTTCAGTTTCCTCCTTTCCTTAGTTTTTTTACTTATTATTTTTTTTCTTGTATTTCTTACTTCCTCATCAATGTATGTAGAAAAAAAATAATTCAGCACTTTTAATTGGTATGATTATAAGGGTCAGTCAACATATGTAGTCCACCAGTCTATTGGAAGAAGTCTGAATGTTTTTTTTTAATGATTTATTCATTTATTTTAGAGAGAAGGGGAAAGGAAGATAAAGAGGGAGAGGGAGAGAATCTCAAGCAAGTTCCCTGTTGAGTGAAGAGCCTGGTGAAGGGCTCCATGCAGGGCTTGATCTCAGGACCCTGAGATCATGACCTGAGCCAAAATCAGGAGTTGGATGCTTAACTGACTGAGCTACCCAGGTGCCCCTGAGTGTTTTTTTTTTAAATAATAAACCAAATCATATAAACTGTTTACTGAACTCATAAAACCCTCCTATAATTTCTGATAACATTACAGATAAAAATAAGTTTTAATGTCTTGTAAGATCTTGTGTGATTTAGCTTTAATCTTCCTTTCTGATATCATCTTGAATAATTTTCCTTTCTGATCCATAATAGAGAATATCTTTCAGTTCTTTGAACATGATACGATCTCTCCCATCTCAAGTCCTTCTTATATATTATTTTTTTCTTCTTGGAGTCCTTCTCTCTTTTACCCTTCATTCTAGCATCCTTCAATTCTTCATTTATTTGTAACCTGTTTCAGAATTTTTTCTTGGCCTTTTAGACCAGCAAGTGACCCTCATTTCATTTATTTTTTCAACCATTTCTTCCACTTTTGTAAGACATATATATATATATTTTTTAAGACATATATTTTTCAGATTATATTTACTGTACTCCATGGAGATAAGAATCTTGTCCATCTTCCATCACTATTTTTCAATGCCTAATATGATTCCTGATGTTGAGTAGGTGCTCAAAAATATTTGCTAATTGATCATTTAGTTTGAGTCAGTCACAAAAGAATCTTAAACTTGCACAAAGATTCTTTTTAAAGATTTTAATTATTTATTTTGGAGAGAGAGAGTATACACAAATGAAAGAAGGGGAAGAAGGAGAAGGAGAATCTCAATCAGACTCCCCACTGAGCATGAAGCCCAATGCAGGGCTTGATCCCATGACTCTTCGGGGCACAAAGATTTTCCAAACCTTTTGGTATAAGAGCTGGACCTTGGACATTAGTAAAATTACCACAGTAATACTGGCCTAAAAACCCCAGCTGGCTGGCAGTTCTCCTCATTCTTGACTGTGCAAATGCCCTTATATTAAATTTCCTAAGAGTTATCTTATCATGTCACTCACTCAAGAGCCTACTTTGTTCCTACCCCTTCTTGTTTAGTCCAAACTCCACATTTTGACATTCAGTCTTATCTATAATCTTCCTCTTTACCTATCCAAGTCCATTTTCTACTACTTCCCAATATAAACACTCAGAACAACATCAGTTATATAATTCTCTTAATTGTCTTCTTAAAAATAATTTTTTGTACATCATGTTCTGTTCTTCAGCTCATGTCATACCTCATAATAAGGATTCTATAAGGATGCTTTTCTGCTTTGATGCTTTAATTCTCAGTCTTATCCATCTTTCAATGGACAGCATAGATCCCTAAATGATATAGCATAGAGACAATATGATATAGTACTTAATAACATTTTCTTTGACCCTTCCAGATGTGTATAACCTTGAACAAATTACTTAAATTTGTATGCTTCTATTTCTTTATTTGTAAAATGAGGTTAATAGTAACTTTTAATGTCTTTGAGGTGAATTCTTGAATTATTATATAAGAACAGAATGGGGCCCAGTATAGTAAGGCATCAATTTTCTTTAGGTATATTTAACTACTTCATAAGATCTTCCAAACCCATTCATTTATTTAACATCCCAATATTCATAGTGAACTTATTTCATGCCAAACTCTTCACTAAACACTGATTCAGACACCGTCTCTTACATCAAGGAACTTCTAGAAGAATTCATTAAGAGATCAGCACAGGATGCTCTGGAGCACAGAACAGGGCACCAAAGGCAACCCAGAGGAAGGGTTGGAGAGTGAATTGTCAAAAAAAAGACTTGTTTAAAGAATTGTTAAATAAAATAACTACAAGTGCTGTTGATCCTTGAACAGTGTTGGAGGTTGGGGCACTGAACCATTATGCAGTAAAAAATATACAAATAACTTTGGTCTCTCCAAAAACATAACTATTAATAGCCTACTGTTGACTGGAAGCCTTACCAATAACAGAAACAGTTGATTAACACATATTTTGTATGTTATATGTACTATATACTGTATTCCTTATGATAAAGGAAGCTAGAGAAAAGAAAATGTTAAGGAAATCATAAGAAAGAGATAATATATTCACAGTATTGTACTTTATTTATTGAAAAAATATGTGTGTAAGTGAATCTGTGTGGTTCAACCGGTGTTGTTCAAGGGTCAGTTGTAATTATTTGTGACTGTGGAATATAGTGTAAAGAAAAGAGAGATAGAGAAGTAAACTTGAAAAGAATGTACATAAGATGATCATGAATGATCTCATAAACTTGAGATAACAGCATGTTTGACTCATTAGTCCTACTTACTAGGTGGAGCATTTTTAAAGAAATCTGTTGGCAACTTATTTTTATCAAGATGCTATGATGGTAGAAATGCCCCCTGACACTGATGCAGCATTCATCTCTTCCTCATTGTCCTTAAATATTATTACTTTTCTTTTTTTCTCTTGTTCTTTTTTTAATAAATTTATTTTTTTTGGTGTTCAATTAACCAACATACAGAATAACACCCAGTGCTCATCCTGTCAAGTGACCCCCCAGTGCCCGTCACCCATTCACCCCCACACCCCGCCCTCCTCCCCTTCCACCACCCCTAGTTCCTTTCCCCGAGTTAGGAGTCTTTATGTTCTGTCTCCCTTTCTGATATTTCCCACGCATTTCTTCTCCCTTCCCTTCAATTCCCTTTCACTATTATTTATATTCCCAAAATGAATGAGAACATATAATGTTTGTCCTTCTCCGATTGACTTACTTCACTCAGCATAATACCCTCCAGTTCCATCCATGTTGAAGCAAATGGTGGGTATTTGTCGTTTCTAATGGCTGAGTAATATTCCATTGTATACATAGACCACATCTTCTTTATCATTTCATCTTTCAATGGACACCAAGGCTCCTTCCACAGTTTGGCTATTGTGGACATTGCTGCTATAAACATCGGGGTGCAGGTGTCCCGGCATTTCATTGCATCTGTATCTTTGGGGTAAATCCCCAACAGTGCAATTGCTGGGTCGAAGAGAGGTCTATTTTTAACTCTTTGAGGAACCTCCACACAGTTTTCCAGAGTGGCTGCACCAGTTCACATTCCCACCAACAGTGCAGGAGGGTTCCCCTTCCTCCACAGTCTCTCCAACATTTGTGGTTTCCTGTCTTGTTAATTTTCCCCATTCTCACTGGTGTGAGGTGGTATCTTATTGTGGTTTTGATTTGTATTTTCCTGATGACAAGTGATGCAGAGCATTTTCTCATGTGCATGTTGGCCATGTCTATGTCTTCCTCTGTGAGATTTCTCTTCAAGTCTTTTGCCCATTTCATGATTGGATTGTTTGTTTCTTTGGTGTTGAGTTTAATAAGCTCTTTATAGATCTTGGTAACTAGCCCTTTGCCTGATACGTCATTTGCAAATATCTTCTCCCATTCTGTAGGTTGTCTTTTAGTTTTGTGGACTGTATCCTTTGCTGTGCAAAAGCTTCTTATCTTGATGAAGTCCCAATAGTTCATTTTTGCTTTTGTTTCTTTTGCCTTCGTGGATGTATCTTGCAAGAAGTTACTGTGGCTGAGTTCAAAAAGGGTGTTGCCTGTGTTCTCCTCTAGGATTTTGATGGAATGTTGTCTCACTTTTAGACCTTTCATCCATTTTGAGTTTATCTTTGTGTATGGTGAAAGAGAGTGGTCTCGTTTCATTCTTCTGCATGTGGCTGTCCAATTTTCCCAGCACCATTTATTGAAGAGACCATCTTTCTTCAAGTGGATAGTCCTTCCTCCTTCATCGAATATTAGTTGACCATAAAGTTCAGGGCCCACTTCTGGGTTCTCTATTCTGTTCCATTGATCTATGTGTCTGTTTTTGTGCCAGTACCACACTGTCTTGAAGACCACAGCTTTGTAGTACAACCTGAAATCTGGCATTGTGATGCCACCAGATATGGTTTTCTTTTTTAAAATTCCCCTGGCTATTCGGGGTCTTTTCTGATTCCACACAAATCTTAAAATAATTTGTTCTAACTCTCTGAAGAAAGTCCATGGTATTTTGATAGGGATTGCATTAAACGTGTATATTGCCCTGGGTAACATTGACATTTTCACAATATTAATTCTGCCAATCCATGAGCATGGAATATTTTTCCATCTCTTTGTGTCTTCCTCAATTTCTTTCAGAAGTGTTCTATAGTTTTTAGGGTATAGATCCTTTACCTCTTTGGTTAGGTTTATTCCTAGGTATCTTATGCTTTTGGGTGCAATTGTCAATGGGATTGACTCCTTAATTTCTCTTTCTTCAATCTCATTGTTAGTGTATAGAAATGCCACTGATTTCTGGGCATTGATTTTGTATCCTGCCACGCTACCAAATTGCTGTATGAGTTCTAGCAATCTTGGGGTGGAGACTTTTGGGTTTTCTATGTAGAGTATCATGTCATCGGAGAAGAGGGAGAGTTTGACTTCTTTGCCAATTTGAATGCCTTTAATGTCTTTTTGTTGTCTGATTGCTGAGGCTAGGACTTCCAGTACTATGTTGAATAGCAGTGGTGAGAGTGGACATCCCTGTCTTGTTCCTGATCTTAGGGGAAAGGCTCCCAGCGCTTCCCCATTGAGAATGATATTTGCTGTGGGCTTTTCGTAGATGGCTTTTAAGATGTTGAGGAATGTTCCCTCTATCCCTACACTCTGAAGAGTTTTGATCAGGAATGGATGCTGTATTTTGTCAAATGCTTTCTCTGCATCTAATGAGAGGATCATATGGTTCTTGGTTTTTCTTTTGCTGATATGATGAATCACATTGATTGTTTTATGAATGTTGAACCAGCCTTGTGTCCCGGGAATAAATCCTACTTGGTCATGGTGAATAATTTTCTTAATGTACTGTTGGATCCTATTGGCTAGTATCTTGTTGAGAATTTTTGCATCCATGTTCATCAGGGATATTGGTCTGTAATTCTCCTTTTTGGTGGGGTCTTTATCTGCTTTTGGAATTAACGTGATGCTGGCCTCATAGAACGAATTTGGAAGTACTCCATCTCTTTCTATCTTTCCAAACAGCTTTAGGAGAATAGGTATGGTTTCTTCTTTAAACGTTTGATAGAATTCCCCTGGGAAGCCATCTGGCCCTGGACTTTTGTGTCTTGGGAGGTTTTTGATGACTGCTTCAATTTCCTCCCTGGTTATTGGCCTGTTCAGGTTTTCTATTTCTTCCTGTTCCAGTTTTGGTAGTTTGTGGCTTTCCAGGAATGCGTCCATTTCTTCTAGATTGCCTAATTTATTGGCGTATAGCTGTTCATAATATGTTTTTAAAATCGTTTGTATTTCCTTGGTGTTGGTAGTGATCTCTCCTTTCTCATTCATGATTTTATTAATTTGAGTCTCCTCTCTCTTCTGTTTAATAAGGCTGGCTAATGGTTTATCTATCTTATTAATTCTTTCAAAGAACCATCTCCTGGTTCTCTTGATCTGTTCCACAGTTCTTCTGGTCGATTTCGTTGAGTTCTGCTCGAATCTTTATTAACTCTCTTCTTCTGCTGGGTGTAGGATCTATTCGTTGTTTTTTTCTCTAGCTCCTTTAGGTGTAAGGTTAGCTTTTGTATTTGAGTTCTTTCCAGGTTTTGGATGGATGCTTGTATTGTGATGTATTTCCCCCTCAGGACTGCTTTTGCTGCATCCCAAAGATTTTGAACGGTTGTATCTTCATTCTCATTAGTTTCCATGAATCTTTTTAATTCTTCCTTAATTTCCTGGTTGACCCTTTCATCTTTTATCAGGATGGTCCTTAACCTCCACGTGTTTGAGGTCCTTCCAAACTTCTTGTTTTGATTTAGTTCTAATTTCAAAGCATTATGGTCTGAGGATATGCAGGGGACGATCCCAATCTTTTGGTATCGGTTCAGACCCGATTTGTGACCCAGTATGTGGTCTATTCTGGAGAAAGTTCCATGTGCACTTGAGAAGAATGTGTATTCAGCTGAGTTTGGATGTAAAGTTCTGTAGATATCTGTGAAATTCATCTGGTCCAGTGTATCATTTAAAGCTCTCGTTTCTTTGAAGATGTTGTGCTTAGAAGATCTATCGAGGGTAGAAAGAGCTAGATTGAAGTCACCAAGTATAAGTGTATTATTATCTAAGTATTTCTTCACTTTGGCTATTAATTGATTGATATATTTGGCAGCTCCCACATTCGGGGCATGTATATTGAGGATTGTTAAGTCCTCTTGTTGGATAGATCCTTTAAGTATGATATAGTGTCCCTCTTCATCTCTCACTACAGTCTTCGGGGTAAATTTTAGTTTATCTGATATAAGGATGGCTACCCCTGCTTTCTTTTGAGGACCATTCGAATGGTAAATGGTTCTCCAACCTTTTATTTTCAGGCTGTAGGTGTCCTTCTATCTAAAATGAGTCTCTTGTAGACAGCAAATAGATGGGTCCTGCTTTTTTATCCAGTCTGAAACCCTGCGCCTTTTGATGGGGTCATTAAGCCCGTTCACGTTCAGAGTTACTATTGACAGATATGAGTTTAGTGTCACCATGATATCTATTCAGTCCTTGTTTTTGTGGATTGTTCCACTGAACTTCTTCTTAAAGGGGAATTTTGAGAGTCCCCCTTAAAATTTCTTGCAGAGCTGGTTTGGAGGTCACATATTCTTTCAGTTGCTGCCTGTCTTGGAAGCTCTTTATCTCTCCTTTCATACTGAATGAGAGCCTTCTTGGATGGAGTATTCATGGCTGCAGGTTCTTCTCATTTAGGACCCTGAATATATCCTGCCAGCCCTTTCTGGCCTGCCAGGTCTCTGTGGAGAGGTCTGCTGTTACCCTAATACTCCTCCCCATAAAGGTCAGGGATTTCTTCTCTCTTGCTGCTTTAAGGATCTTCTCTTTATGTTTGGAATTTGCAAGCTTAACTATTAAATGTCGAGGTGTTGAACGGTTTTTATTGATTTTAGGAGGGGATCTCTCTATTTCCTGGATCTGAATGCCTGTTTCCCTTCCCAGATTAGGAAAGTTTTCAGCTAGGATTTGTTCAAATACATATTCTGGCCCTCTGTCCCTTTCGGCGCCCTCGGGAACCCCAATTAAACGTAGGTTTTTCTTCCTCAGGCTGTCGTTTATTTCCCTTAATCTATCTTCATGGTCTTTTAATTGTTTGTCTCTTTTTCCCTCAGTTTCCCTCTTTGCTATCAACTTGTCTTCTATGTCACTCACTCGTTCTTCCACCTCGTTAACCCTCGTCTTTAGGACTTCTAGTTTGGATTGCATCTCATTCAATTGATTTTTAATTTTTGCCTGATTAGTTCTAAATTCTGTAGTCATGAAGTCTCTTGAGTTCTTTATGCTGTTTTCTAGAGCCACCAGTAGCTGTATAATTGTGCTTCTGAATTGGCTTTCTGACATTGAATTGTAATCCAGATTTTGTAACTCTGTGGGAGAGAGGACTGTTTCTGATTCTTTCTTTTGAGGTGAGGTTTTCCTTCTAGTCATTTTGCTCAGTGCAGAGTGGCCAAAAACAAGTTGTATTGGGAAAAGGAGAAAAAGAGAGGAGAGAAAGAAGGAAAGAAAAGAGAAAAAGAAAAAAGGAAGAAAAACAAAAAAGAGATGAAAAAGAGAAAGAAAGGAAAAAAAGGGTGGGGGAAGCAAACAGAAATCAAAAAGCAAAACAAACAAACAAACAAACGGGGGAGTATCTTCTGATTCTGTGTTCTTTAAGTCCCTTGGCTTCTCCTGGAAGTTGTCCGTCTAGCTGATCTTCTGCGGGAGGGGCCTGCTGTGCTGATTTTCAGGTGTTAGCAGTTGGGGGAGCTGCTGTGCCCCCGCCTGGTGCAGGGCTCAGTGGGGGTTGTTTACCCCGTGAGGCCGCAGGAGGAACAGCCCCAGTGGCGGGGCCGCTCTGGAAACCTGGATTCAGCTCCGGCAGGAACTCCGTCTGCAGGGCCTGGAGGCTCCGGGGCGGGGCCGCTGATCTGCTCAGCTGGGGCAGGAGCGTCCTTGCTGTCCTGGGCCCTCCCGGCCTCTGCCTGTCCCGGGGGAGGCGGGATCCTGGGCTGTGTCCCGGCGCCCTGTGCTCCGGGGCCTGCGCTGTTGGGTTCGCGCTCCCGCCCCGCAGCCCCCTCCGTGGAGCCGCCGCCCGAGCCCCCCCCCCCGGCTGCTCCCGCCCCGCAGCCCCCTCCGCGGAGCCGCCCCCGAGCCCCTCCGAGCTGCTCCGGGTCCCGCCGTGCGTGCTGCAGCCCTCAGGGAGCTCGGCGCACTCTCCTGGGCGCGCAGGTGTCTGTTAGTGTCCCAGGGAGCCCGAGGGCATCCCCGCCCTCCTGGGTCCTGCTCCAACTCCCCGCGAGCCCCTTTCCGCCCGGGAAGGTCGGTGCAGCTCCTGCTTCTCCGGGACGGGGCTCTCCTGTCCTGGGGACACTCGCCCCGGCCTCAGCCCGGCTCCTCGCGGGGCCCCTCCCCCTTGGAGGCCTTTGTTTCTTTCTTTCTTTTTTCCCCGTCTTCCTACCGGATAGAAGCGCGAACTCTTCTCACTATAGCATTCCAGCTGTTCTCTCTTTAAATCTCAGGCTGAATTTGTAGATTTTCAGGATAATTTGAAGGTTATCTAGGTAATTTGGTGGGGACAGGTGATTTGGGGACCCTACTCTTCCGCCATCTTGCCCCTCCCTCTCCTTAAATATTATTAATTTCCTAATATACATTAAGTCATGTAGTAGATACCAGATATAGTAATAAATAAGGCCTGTTTTTTCCTTTCAAGGAATTCGCATTTTGTTGGGGTCCACAGACAGGCCATTGCAACACAGAGCAGGAACTGAGCCACAGGCAAGCACAAGATGGTCAGGGAGCACAGAATGGTGTGTTACCCACTTGTATAAGTGCATTGTTGTAGAGATGGAACAGGTCATAGTTTGGACACAGCCTTCCAGAGGTTCTAACAGTGCAGAGGCCTGATATTATCCAGGTGCAAGGAGCAGAAAGAGTAAGGGAAATCCAAGCTCAGAAAAACATGTGTGCTGTGGCCCATCTTTATCTTTCTTTTTTGCTAGATACTGATGTTATTTATTGTCTAAGCTACTCATTTTGGGATTGGATCACAGTGCATCTTTTATAGCCTTATTTTGTTTAGAATGACTATGTTAATTTTGTCTTCCTAGGGAAAGAGTATTGAGAGACAATGTCACGTAGTTTTCCCTAGCATAAGAGTAAGCAACATTGGATAGGAAATAAATATTTACTGCATTAATTTACTGAGTTAGTTGGTCAACATTCCCCCTCTTATTTAGTCAGTCCCAGGTTATTTTCTAAAGCAAATACACACTTCTGTCACTCTCTCTCTCTCTCTCTGTTGTGTCTGTGTGTGCACACATACACACTGCCCCAAAGAAAAGGGTGCTTTAAACTTCCCTGTTCCTTAGGTTTCTTTCATCTTTTTTTTTTTTTATATGAAGTCTTCTAAACGACTGTAAACACCTACATTCTTTTCCAAATACAGAATCCTAAACTAAATGTGGTTTCTTGTGCCATGGTAAGGATTTAGTCAATGCCAAGCACAGAGTATTGGTTGTTGGGTTTTGCACATTGCTTACTTTTGTCATCATGTTTTATCATCATATTCTCAAATTCTCTAAGCTTTACATTCCATAGTCTTAAGTCATTTTCTTTATAATTTTGTCTCTTTTAATGCTAATATGTAAAAATCCTGATAAATTCCTAGCACACAGATGCACTGTACTATGTTACCCATTATTTGTCTCATCATTGCTTTCCTTGCAAGCCATTTTCCAATGTAATTCTTGCATTCATTTATTTGTGTTTGTGTCACAGTGTTTGCATGACTTTATACTTTCCTTTTGATAAGCTTCTTGTATTTAATGAATCAGTTTGAAGTGTTATCTTGAATTTGTAATTCATTTTCAGTAACAGATCAAGAGGGTTGTAAGAGAGCTTCAATTTTCACAGATACAGAAACAAAATCAGAGAAGTTTCTTAGTTTTCTCAAAGTAACACAGCTTATTAGTAGTGTCACAGAGGCTTAAGCCAAAGAAGTAAAGTAGTCAATATTAGTATATTGCTTTGGAGGCCAGCAAAGTCTTCCCAGAGTCTCTGATATAACATCATAACTACCTAATCTAAAGAATAGTCTTAGAGAAAAATATGGAAAAGACTGACTCCGTAATATGGAAACATTAAAATGGTGTTTGCAGCCATGTAATGATCCTTTCCTCCATTTCTATAAATGATAACAATTTGGTAGAGATGGAAATAAAATGTGCCTGATGTTATTTGTTCTTTGTGAAGCCATGTTGCTCATTATTCAGCATTTTGTGCCCCTGTAGGCATTTTCAAATTGGTAGTGTAATGACTTTTTCCACTATCATCCCAGGTACTGAAGTTAAGCTAACAGGTCTACAATTTTCCAGGATCATCCTTTTAGTAAAATTGGGCATTGAACTCTATTTCAGACTTCTGGCACTTCTGCTCTGAGCAACTTCCTCAAAATAGCAGCAAAGAGCTTTGCAATAACATGCACTATTGCCTTTAGAATCCTTGGTCGCCGATCATTAGGACCTGCTGATTTAAATGCCATCCAGAGTTTTCAAGTTATCTCTATTTCCATCCCCAACTTATTTTGTCTCAATGCAGTTTCTCATAAGTAGTTATCTAACTACCTTAGACATAGGATACAAAAAATGAACAAAAAAGCATTTCTAAGCAATTGATTAAAATTTATTTTTTAAAAACTTGTAATTTCAGATTTACTTGTTTTCTTGATTTCTAAAATTCTTCATTTCTATAAAGTGTTCTTATTTGTTAACTTTTGAGATTATTGCTCCAGATCCCAAAAGGAACAAATATATATTCTCTTAAGTTTGTGGCCTTCAGATAGGGTATAAATTCTGTCCCAGTTCCTGGTTGGCATAGGGAAATTGTTATATGACTCATCTAATGGTATGAATGCAGATTGGGATGACAGAATATTGGCTAAAATAAAAGCAAAAGCAAATATTACTTGCCAACTATGCAGCAAATCACTTTAGCTCCAAGGATACAAAATATTTCCTTAGGAGTTGGGGGAATTTCGTGATGTTATTTTAGCAATAGGTGGGCTCTCCTAGTGTTACTCAAATCCAATTATATCTTAAGTGATCAATTTTAATTATATCTTTTCCAATTTTCATAATGTTTCCATTATGATCATATAGGAAATAAAAGCATTATCCATTTTTTAATCATATCAGGCTATGAAATTTCAAGGTATCTAACAACATTTATTATCCTCTCCACCAGAGAAGAAAATTTCAACTGTAGTTCCAAACAGGGAATATTTGCATGAAATAATTTATGTAAACTTAGTGATGAAATTGGCATTGAAGAATTAAATGGATTTTAAGAATTTCTAGCAAAAGGATTTAGTAAATACCACACCAAAATCTAGGACATTACTCTGCATAATTATTGAAGCTTTTTTATCTCACTATGTAAAAGCCTTAAAGAAAAAAGAGGTAAGTTAAAGGGGAAAAAAATCTGCCTGAAGAGCCATAAAACCTTTACTAGTTAGAAATACTTGGACTAAATCTTTGCATAGTAATCAGTGACATGATGATAAAGTTTCTGTAAAAGATGACATACAAAATTAAATCAGGAAAAGTTCACAATCAACAAGAAAAATTCTATTATAATATCCTGACCTCTGAATCATTAAGTTGGTAGATAATTGTAAAGGAAAGCTCTTTGCAAAGTCAGGTTGACAAACGAAGCAAACTTTTCCTTGGAGTGGCCAACAGAAAGGAATTGATTTAGCAATTTGAGGATGGTGCCACTTGGCCTTCTAATATAGTGAGTCACAGTTTATCTCTTAGTTCAGGCTGCTATAATTAAATACCATAAACCGGGTGACATATGCACAATAGAATTTTATTTCTCACAGTTCTGGAGCCTGGAAGTTTGAGATTAGTGTGCCAGTATGGTTGGGTTCTGGTGAGAAACCTGTTCTAGGTTGTAGACTGCTCACTTGTATCCTCACATCGGAAAAAGAGAGTTAGATAGCTCTTTGGCATTTTATTCATGAGGGCTCTACTCTCATGAGTTAATTACCTCCTCAAAACTCCAAATACCTTTACTTTGAGAATAGGGTGTCAACATATGAATTTTGGCAAAAACACAACATTCAGTCCATTGAAATCCACATTTCAGGCTTTAATTTTATAATCACAAAGCCCATTATAATTATTTCTGGCCAACTTGACAGTTGGAATTTGCATGATGATCCAGAGGGGAAAGTAGCCCTTATTTGGCTTTCTGTTTGTAACACAATCCATTTTTTCTTCTACCATTTGAAATGAAATTCATTTTTATTAATAATCTTTTTCTGAATATAAACTATTAAAAGATAAATGAATTAATGTAATTAATCTTATTTTTATTATAAACAACTTCAAGCTTCAATGTATGTTTTAATATTTTATTCAAAAATTAAGATATGCCATTACATGTATGGTATCTTAATTGAAATCACACACTTTCCCTATTACTCATGATTTATTTTTTTTAAGATTCTATTTATTTATTTGAGAGAGAGACAGAGACAGAGCATGAGAAGGGAAAGGGAAGCAGAAGGAGAGAGAGAGAGAAGCAGACTCCCCACTAAGCAGGGAGCCCAACGTGGGGCTCAGTCCCAGGACCCTGAGATCATGACTTGAGCCAAAGTCAGATGCTTAACTGACTGAACCACCCACGCTTCCCTACTCATGATTTCTTGATGAAGAACACCATACCACCTCATGCACTCAACTGTTAGCCAATTATAGATTTTAAAATTTACTTCATTTAAATTATTACAAATTGCCTAAAACAGGAAACATAAAATTATTAAGATATATCTTAGAATTATTAATAATATCTTCTAAATAGAGATGTCTGGGTAGCTCGGTCAGTTAAATGTCCAACTCTTGATTTTGGCTCACATCATGATCTCAGGGTTGTGAGATCGAGCCCCAAATTGGACTCTGCATTGGGTGTGGAGCCTGCTTAAAATTCTCTCTCTCTCTCTCTATCCCTCTGTCCCTCTCTCCCTCTTTGGCCCTATCCCCCTCCTCTCTTACAAAAATATCTTCTAGTTAAATACAGTAAGGGAATTGTCTTACTTTGGTATTTTTATTAGATTTCTCTTTGGTTATATACAGTGATAGTCATAATTATAGTTTTTGAAATAGTGAAGAAATAAAATTCAAATACTTTATGGGTGGTCAGAAGAACAGAGTGTAATGGCATTTTATATATCTATATCTATCTGTATGCCAGTTCTATGAATATGTAGCAGAGCTATATTTAAATTGATTTGTCAAAGGGAATAGCTTATTTATTTGTGGTTGCCTCACAAAAAAAAGAATTAATGTGAAATAGCTTAACTTCAGGTGAGTTTCCTATGGCTCAAATTTGTGTTTAGTTCTATTTTCTCTAAGGACTTTTCCTTGGGAAGTATATTCCATGAAATGCCAAGGATTAATAATCAAATAAATTTGAGAGATGTTGCATACTCTACTCTCCTGATTATCAGTGCACATTAGCATGGTACACGCTTCTATAAGTGTCCCAGGAAAGACATCTGGTCTTGATTAAAGAAATGTTTCCCAAGCTCATTTGATCATGATACCATTTTTCTATAATTTATAATAGCAGCCAACAAACTAGAGTCCTACATAAGTCAGTAAGGGAAATGAAGTAGTGAAGGAAATGGTAGACTTGATGTTAAATTGAAAGAGATCTCTGAGATCATTTAGACTAGCACATGTATTTTACTGAGTCTCATGAGAGATAAATATATCTTCCTGGCACATAAGCACATAGTGACTACTTGAATATTGTCATATAAATGAATAGGTAAATGAGCAATAAGGTTAGGGTTAGAGCTCAAGGCTCATGTGGCTTAGTCCATTGAACTTTTTAAAGGACTTACCCTATTTTCTCTTAAGGATAGTGTAATCAGATTATTATGGTCTTTTATAAAGGGAGTTATTAGTTATATAGCCCTGGGCACATATTTTCTTTGAGAATCAGAAAAATACCTCTCTCTCACAAGGTTATTTATCAGTATTAATTGAGATGTCACAAATGACAAAATGCTTACTACACAATGTACATTAAGTATTCAGTAAATGTTAGTTTATCTTCATTTCCTTGGTAGTAGTATTTATGAAAATGATTGTGTTTATGACAGTATTACCCTATTTGCTAAAATATTTTACATATTTTAAAAATAATACCATGACATAAAGTACATGAATCATAAATATATAGATTGCTGAATTGTTTTTTGAGGGGGGGAGGTGAAGGGGCAGAGGGAGAGAGAGAATCTCAAGCAGGCTCCATGCTCAGCATGGAGCCAGATGTGGCGCTCAGTCTCACAATCCTGAGTTCATGACCTGAGCTGAAATCAAGAGCTGGACCCTTAACCAACTAAGCTACCCAGATGCCTTCAGAATACTGAGTCTTAATAAGCTGAACAAACCAGGATAATCATTACCTAGGTTAATAAACAGAATCACAGGTGATATCCCTATCTCTCCTCCCATTCACTATTCCTTATGGGTATTTTATATAAATAAAATCATGCAGTAGGTAATTTTTGTTTGACTGTTTTGCCTCAACATTATGTTTGTGTGATACATCCATGTTGTATGTAGTTGTAGAGCATTCTTTGTCATTGCTATATTGTATTATGTTATATGAGTATACTATTGTTTATTTCACCACTCTACTATTGATGGGCATTTAGACAGCTTCCAGTATGGAGGCATAATGAAGAGTTCTGCAATGAACAGTAATCTGCATGTCTTGTGGTAAACACATACATGTGTATTTCTGTTGGATTAAGCTTCAGAGTGGAATTTCTGGGTCATAGAAAATGTATACGTTCAGTTTTAGTAAATACTACCAAATGGTTTTCCAATGTTTATAACAATTTGCATTCCTACCAGCAGTGCATGAGAGTTCCAATACTTTCAAAAGATTAAAATTATAGCCACAGATTTAAACCAGAAAACAAAATACAAATTACATGAATTAGAGGTAGCAGGTATTAAAGAATACTGGATTCACTGATTTCTTGGGTTCTAGTAGAGATTCTTCCAGCAACTCTATGTGATCTTGGGAAAAAACTATTAGAACATAGTTTTAACATCTGTAGATTCAGACATTTGATGGGCTATGGCTCTTCTATTTAGAAAAATGAATAATTAATTCATACACAAACACAATTTTGTATATAATTTTGGGGGTGGGAGTCCTGGAGTCCATAAATAGGGGTGGTGACTAGGACAAATCATGAATTTTAGTTAAAAATATCTGAGCTAGATGATGCTTGAATTTTCTTTCAGTGGAACATCAGTAACAGGATTTTTTTAAAGCCAATGCATCAACTATTATTATTTAAGGTTGTATTTCAAACATGTATTTGGTATAATAAAATATTTCCCAGGTAAATTGCAACTGATGGTGCCAGCAGAGAGGAGTATTTCCAAATTTGTCATCATTTAAAAAATTGTTTAAAATCTTACTTAACAATATGATTACAAAATTACTAAAAAACCTTTTGATAAAACCTGAAACATATGATAAGGTGCTATTATTATTGAATATCAATTCATGCCATCTTTCCAACAAAATTACGGGGGCATGGAAATGGTTTGTTTTTTTTTAAGTCCTGGTATTATCCATTTTTTAGAAAGAGTGGATTTTATATTGTTTCAAACCAAGAAAAATTTAATGTTATTTAAATCAATGCAACTAACTGGGTATTATGGAGAAGTACTTTATGATATATTCAAAAAGGCAGTTTCTCTGATAACAGTACTGACTTATGTTTATTATGCACTTTAATATGAAAATATTCCCTTTATGGAAGCTCCTCTAAGTTTTTCAGCTTAAAATGTGATGATTTGAAAAGCAATCAGAGGTCTTATTATACAAAGTTTTATACCACAGTTCTTTACATTATTGTCAGCATTCATCACTCTTTAGGGACTTCAACTGTGCATTAAGAGGATGAAAACAGGGGATCCCTGGGCATGGTTCTGGAGTCCTGGGATTGAGTCCCGCGTCGGGCTCCCTGCATAAAGCCTGCTTCTCCCTCTGCCTCTCTCTCTCTCTCTCATTAATAAATAAAATCTTTAAAAAAATTTTTTAAAAAAGGATATAAACACTAAAGGTGCTACTTAGCTAATCATCACATGAGCCAGGATCCATTTTTCTGGTCATCTCATTATTGCCCATCCTCATGTTGCTGGACAACAGATCTCTGGAAGGAAGGGATGAGAGACGGGAAAATACCAAAAGAGAAAGTGTTTGGGAGCATAAGACATCAAATTGAGCAGAAGTTTACCATCGTAATGGGTTGGTAATATAGAGAGGAAACAACTAAAATAGGGTATAAAGAAGTATGCTGAAAAGAGATGTGATTTCCAAATTGCTGAGTAGAATAGTTAATCTGAAACAAATACCTAAAAAGAGAACCATATCCTGTTTTCTCAGAAACAATAAGAATAATCTGCATCATTATTTTTTAAAGATTTTATTATTTATTTATTTATTTATTTATTTATTTATTTATGAGATAGAGTGAGAGAGAGAGAGAGAGAGCACGAGTGGGGTGAGGGGCAGAGGGAGAAGCAGGCCCCCTTGGAGCAGGGAGCCTGATCCCAGAACTCCAGGAACATGACCTGAATTGAAGGCAGACGATTAACCTACTGAGGCCACTCAAGCGCCTGTGTCACTATTTCTTGAGCCCCCAAAAAAGCATATTACAAGTATCCCCTTCCCATGTAGTGTTTAATAATAGAATTGATAACTCTAGTTTGGTGCGGTCTTACCTAAGAGCAGATGGCTAGACTATTTGAACTTTCCAATTCACTTCTAGCAGGAGGACTCTAATATGTTTTGCTCCTGGGAGACAAAATAAACATTATGCACTTGGAAATGTCAGTGAAAAACACTTGGAATGTTTTTCTGCATTATTTTAATTGAAAGATAACATTATTTCATATGAAACTGCTAAGACATGCTTGCCTTCAAAATAGATATCCCTAAAGAATGGTGGTTATTCAGATTCCCATCATCTTCAAAGAGTCAACCCTAGAAATCAATAGAAGACAAAAAATAATTTCATATAAATTTACTATTGAGAAAAATCACTGTCCATTTATAACCAAGAGAATTTACAAAGAACTAAATTGTCATGTTTTCTCTCTTACATAGCTTTTGATAATGAAAACATTATACTGTGAAATTTTCTAAAGTAGATAACTCACTCTAGATAGATATTTTAAACAAATAAGAGCTTAATTAAATAGAAAAATGGGTAAGTGGAATAAATCTTAGATACAATGATAATAAAAATTTGTGACTGAACATTTATTGTTTAAAGACGGAATGAAAAAAAATTTAAAAAAAATAAAGAAGGAATGGCCTTTCTGTTGTGGAATAATAAGTAGTATATCATATTGTGTATGTAAGACTATATATATTTCATGTGATATATATGAACTATAGAAACAAAACTTTGATCTGTCCTTAAGCTGACTCTAATCTTGTACATTATTATACCTGTTTTTACTATTTGTCCTGTTCCAACCAAACTGGTCAGCTACTATATGTATTAGAATGTCTTACCTTCCCAGCTATGCTATTGTTCACATTTTGTTCTCAATATTAGATGCTTTCCATTTAGGATTTGCACCTGCCACTATAATGTTTCATTTCCTGCTGGTTCATATAAACGCTGTTATATTCATTTCTTTTAAATATTTCTTTCCATTTCAGCAAATATTAGTTTTTCTTTTTCAAGTTTTTATTTAAATTCCAGTTAGTTAACATACAGTGTAATATTAATTTCAGGTGTAGAATTTATTGATTCATCACTTTTATACAACACCCAGTGCTCATTATAACAAGTGCCCTCCTTAATCCCCATCATCCTTTTAAGCCATCTGTCTGGCCACCCCCCTCCAGTAACCCTCAGTTTGTTCTCTATAGTTAAGAGTCTGTTTTCTGGTTTCCCTCTTTTTATCAGCAAACATTTATTGGGAATCTACTTTGTACTAGATAATTTTTAAGATGCATTTGGAGATACATTGAAAAAAAAATTGAAAAAAATCTCCAAATGTATGTATTCCACCATAATAGAGATTACAGTCTAGTGAGGGAGATAGATGTTAAACAAAAATAAACATGCAAATAAAAATATAAATATGTTCTAGGAAGGAAAAAAACTAGGTGTAATAGGAAAGGACAGTAGTGTGAGGTACTTTAGGTTAAATTGTTAGGAAAAGCTCTCTTATGGGTAACTTTTATTTTTTATTTTTTATTTTTTTAAAGGAAGAGTATGAGCACCAGGGAGCGTGCATGTTTTTATTTTTTATTTTTATTTATGATAGTCACACAGAGAGAGAGAGAGAGAGAGAGGCAGAGACCGGCAGAGGGAGAAGCAGGCTCCATGCAGGGAGCCCGACATGGGACTCGATCCTGGATCTCCAGGATCGAGCCCTGGGCCAAAGGCAGGCGCCAAACCACTGCGCCACCCAGGGATCCCGTGGGTAACTTTTAAGTTGAAACCAGAAAAATGAATAGGCATCAATCAAGTGAAATGTAAGGAGAAGAATAGGTAGATGGAGGAGCATGTACAAACTTGATGTGGCAATGTGCTATATGAATTTGGACAAAAATAATAAAAAAAAAGCCACTGTGACTGGAATATAGTGAGGGGAGAAAGTGACACAAGATGAGGTTTCAGAAGCAGACAACTATCGAGTCATACCAGATCTTATCTAAGTGTTTAGTGTTTAGAGCAATAAGATCATAAGAGTGTCAGAAACTGTGAAGTGCTTTACTTGTATCATCACACTGAATCCTCATGAAGACCATATGAGGTAGGTATTACCAATACTCTCATTTTAAAGATAAATAAGCAGCACAGAGGTTAAGTGATTTGCCCACGGTCACTAGTATGTGGTACAAACAAGATTCAAACTCAAGAGTTCTGGCCCTGGAACCAGAGTTCGTCATCCCTCAGTAAGTGTGGTAGGAAGAAATAGAGGGGTTTTAAACAAGAGGCTTATCTGTTGAAATTTACACATTCTAAACATAATACTGATTGAATTGGGTGGAGGTTGGGGGTACTGCTTGAAAGTGAGCAAAAGGAGAAGTGGGGAAAATATTAGAAGGCTGTCACAGTAGTCCAAGGAAGAGATGACAGTGGCTTGGCTCTTGATGAAATGAGAAAAAAAAAGATAGATTAAAAATATATCTTTTAAAAATATTTTTTGAATATATAGATAAAATGGATGGGACTTGATAATGTATTGAATGTGAGGAAGGAGGAAAGAGTGCAAAGTGACATGTCTGGTACATGCTCCTTTTGCAGATAGATCATCATGATATCCTTAGTTTGCTTGCAGTTATAGTTGGACTCAGCTAATCATTCTTTCTGTGGTAACTGTGAAATTGGTTCTTTGTGTGTGTGTGTTTGACAATGGACCTTTTGCTAATATGTTTCCCCCAATTTCTTCTGTGTCAAACCAAATGTGGTTAATTTAATTCATCAGAATTTCATTCATTACACCACAATCAACTATAAAAAACAAGAATAGTTTTTACTCACAATGTCATAAATCTTAAATCCTAAGACTCATAAGGTTTGAATTCAATTGAAGAACATCAACTGCCTCACCTAGATCTTTAAGAGTTTTACATTGAATCCTTGGTAATTATGATACATCATGGATTTATCTATCTACAATCCTTTTGGATACTATCAATGTCAAACAAGATTTTATATTTTGTGGCAAAAAGGTGACCACATTTACCACATAATTTTCATATCCATTATCAGTGATCAGTGGGTAGGGTAAAGTAAGACATGATTATTTCCAACTTGAATCTAGCTAGAAATTGGATGTTAAAAGTCACTATATGCATGTAGAGATGTCATGTTTCTCTACACTCCTGGGTCTGTCTTCATAGTATCACATATTGTCAGTGATTACTACTTAATATATAGGTGAGCTCTGGCATGTTACTTGCTTTCTTAGCATCTTTTTATAAAAGGATATTGCACATTATCATATGAAACAATACTAGAATTGCATTTTTTGTACTGTTTACAGTACCAGAGATTGTTTTAGTTTCTCTTTTGATCCTCTATTCATTAAAAACCTGGCTTTCAATATTATATGTTCCTGTAATCTGTGGCATTTTATGCTCCCTGATTTTACAAAAGCATATATACTACATATATGTTATGGATATAAATGGGTATGAATGCTGACCAATGCTTTCGTTCATTTGAGAAATCACTATTGTTTTAGAACTTGAGTATAACTTTCTAAAGATCAGGATCCATGATCACTACAATAAATATCACTGGCTTTGGGGGGAGGGGGTTGAGCTATATACAATATGAGACAGATGGAAACCCCTCTACCAAACTGTTACTATTTTCAGGAACTAGAATTACCCCTGATTGTGTCCCATATTTGTGTAATGTTATTGAAAGTTAATGGTACAAATAGAGAAGTAGTATGTGTGAAAATTAACAGATTCATCCATCTGCCTATTGGATTCACATCTGAGGAGGATGCTACACATCACTTATTTTACCTAATAGGAACCTATTTGTTAACCAGGTCTCTCCAGTGCTGAGACAATATTCAACCTTTATAATATGATTTTTGATACCTATATATAATCTAGGACCCCTACTTCTCTAGCCTTACCTTGCACTTTTCTTGTACATGAACCTCTTCTTCAATTAAGCCAGGCTGTTGTTGACTCCTGAAACCAAATGTGTATCTATATGAAGCAATTACTATATGCCCAGAATATTTTCCTTTTGCTCATAATACTGGATGATCTTATTTGGCCAATTCAATTTCATTCAATAACTGAAAACTACCTGCTATGAATCTGATTATGAATGAGATATCCCGATAAATAAGTCCTAAGATATTTTAAAAATATAATTCTATTTTTTTTGACATTGTAGAAACAAGATTCAAGGACTCCCAACTCAATATTATTTTTTTTTCTATTTTGCTTAGATGATTTCAAACTATGTCTTTTAGTAAGAAATACACACATTTTAGGGCAAGTTTTGTTATTTTCAATCTCAGATATCTCCTTCCTAATCTCTTTTATTATAGATGATTTCACATTTTAAGTTTTGGGGAAAAAAATGGGCTCTTAATGTGAGCATTCGTGGTCCCCTAGGAATCATTGGGAAGCAAAACTGTGGGTAGTATGGATCCAGAAGTGACTAAATTAGGAACCATTTAAATGATCTCAAATTGATATTCATTTTGAGACTATCATGCAATCCACAAGAGCAATGATTGCTTGCTACTGTTAAGAATATAAATTCTCAGCCACCCCTGTTAATTTCTAAAGTATCTGAGTAATAGCAAAGACATGGAAGCTAACAATGACACTACCAACCATGGACAATGAAGTCAAAAGTGCCAAAAATACTTATTTCACTGAAAATATTTTTCTCTAGGCTCATAATTACCTTTAAAAACAATAGTTTTATCTAATATGGCCTGTTCTAAAAATAATCCTTTGATTTTGAGTTTATTGTAGATTGATATGAATCTATAAAAAAGAGATCCCATGTACATTTATTCAGTTTCCCTGATCATAACATCTTGCAAAACTATAGTACAATATTACAACCGAGATATTGACATTGATATAATCTATCTGTCTTATTCGGCTTTCCCAGTTTTACTTGTATTCATTTATGTGTATGTTTGTGTGGTTAGTCCTATACAAATTTATCATATGTTATCACTTCCTTAATCCATACAGTGATTGTGAGATTTGTCCATATTGCTCATTATTTTTCATTGCTATATAGTAGTCACTTATATAAATATCCACAATTTCTGCATTTTACTATTGAGGATATGTTGTGCTCATTTCAAGTTTTAGTCTATTACCAAAAATATGGTTATAAGTATTTATTTCTTATGGTAGACATATGTGTTTCTGTTGGGCATATACTTAAGAGTAAATTTGCTAGTCATGGAGTATTATTCAGCTTTACCTAGCTTTTTTTTAAAGATTTTATTTATTTATTCATGAGAGACGCAGAGAGAGAGAGAGAGGCAGAGACTCAGGCTCCATGCAGAGGAGCCTGATGTGGGACTTGATCCCAGGACCTGGGATCACGCCCTGAGCCGAAGGCAGATGCTCAACCCCTGAGCCACTCAAGTGTCCCTTTACTTAGCTTTATTGCTAAAAGTGGTACCAATTTCCTCACTCACCAGCAGTGAATAGGATTCTTACCACTCCATATAACATTTGATAATGCCAGTATTAAAAATTAGTCATTCTGGATGCTGTGTGCTATTATTTCATTGTGATCTTAATTCATATTTGCCTAAGGACTATATTAACATATTTACTTATATTTATTGGACATTTGAATATTCTTTTTTTTTTTTTTTTAGTTGGGGGGTAGGGAGAGCAGGAGAGAGAAAATCCCAAGCAGGTTCCACATCCAGCATGGAGCCCCACATAGGGCTCAATCCCATGACCCTTACATCATAATCTGAGCTGAAATCAAGAGTTGGATGCTTAACTGACTGAGCCACCCAGGCGCTCCTGAATATTCTTTTTGTTGAGTATTGTCTGTCCTTTTCTTACTGATTAATAGAAATTCTTTATGCATCCTGGACATGATGTTATAGAACATTTTAAGTCTTTTTGTCTTCTCTTTTGAGATACTGTGATGCATCCTGTTTTTCCTTCTACTTAAAAAATTGACTTTTAATTACTATTAATTAGTACACAACTTTTCAAAATATGAAAGTAAAGGTAATTTATCCAGTTACTTCTAAAAAGAACATTAGTATAAAACAAACTTTAAAATAAAATACAAAATCTCTGGTATTATGCATGTAACTGTCACCTGGGCATCTTTTTTTCAAAATATTCTGTAAAAGGAAATAACATGTAAAATTTCCCTTTATATTGAAACCCTACTGATTTATATTCTGTTCACTAAAAATCTGTGATAATATATTTAACTGAATTGATTTAGCAATTCTACAACATGGCAGTGTATATAATATTGTTATAAAAATCTCAGATTTTAGAAACATCTAATTACATATTATTTTATGTAATTCAACATCCCTTTTTACATCACTCAATAGTACTGTTTGATTTCCTTTAGATCTCAAAAGGCATACATGTGTGATACAAGCATTTACTTAAGTCAGAGGCTCAATTTTCCATTTAGGTAAATTGAATGAAGCCCTAGAACCTTTAATTTCCTACAGTAAAAACTGTTAAATAGACCTATGATGAAGTATCTTATGCTTCTCTATATTTGTTATTTAATTCAGATGACCCTTGCCTTACTTGTACTCATCTGTGTGTATGTACATGGGTATTTAGCTTCATACAATTTTATCACATATGTAGGTTTGTGTATCCACCACCACAGTCAAGATACAGAACAATGCTATCATCACAAAAACTCCTTGTGTTGCCCTTTTATAAAGATGATGACATCCCTAAAGATGCTCACCCCTAATCCCTGACAATCACTAATCTGTTCTCCATCTCTGTAGCTTTGATATTTCGAGAATGTTATACAAGTGGAATCACTGAGATATAACCTTTTGATGTTGGCTTTTTTTTTTTCACTTAGCACAATATTTGTGAAGTTCGTTAAAGCCATTGTGTGAATCAATAGTTCATTCCTTTGATTTATGAGTAGCATTCCATAGTAAAAATAAACTTCAGTTTATCTATTTTCCCACGGAAAGACATCCAGGCTGTTTATAGTTTTTGGCTATTATAGATAAAGCTACAATGGACATTTATGCACAGATTTTTGTGTGAACATAAAATTTTATGTCTTTGGTCTAAGAAACTGCTGTCTAATTCAAGGTCATGAAGATGTTTTCCTGTTTTTTTTTCCTTAAGAGTTGTATACTTTTACCTTGTACATTTAGGTCTATTTTGAGTTAATATTTATTTATGAAATGAAATAGATATCCAAATTCATCCATTTGTATGTGAATATCCCATTGTCCTAGCACTATTTTTCAAAGTATATTCTACCATCATTAAATTTTCTTGGCACCTTTGTCAAAACTTCATTGACCATAATATAAGGGGTTGTTTCTGGGCTCTCAGTTATGTTTCTCTAATTTATAGGTCCATTTCTGTGGCACTGCTACACTGTCTTAATTACTGTAGCTTTGTAGGAAGTTTTAAAATCAGGAATTATAAATATTCCAACCATACTCTTAGAAAAATGTTTTAGCTATTCTGTGTCCTTTGAGTTTTCATATCAATGTTAGGATCATCTTGTCAATTTCTACAAAGAAGCCAATGGGGACACTAACAGGCACTTCATGGAACCTGTAGATCAATTTAGTGAGTACGACCATCTTAACATAATTAAATCTTATAATCCATAGAATACAGGAAGTTTTTCCACTTATTTAGATTTTCCTTATTGCTTTCAACAGTGTTTCATAGTTTTCAGCGTACAAGCCATGCACTTCCTTTGTTAAATTTATTCTTAGTATTTTTATTTTTTGATGCTATGCTAATGAATTTAATTTTTTAAAATTACATTTTTTGATATTTCATGGCTAGTGTATGTAAATATAATTAATTTTTGTACATTGGCCATGCATCTTTTAACTTTGCTGAAATTATTTTTAGCTTTGGCTAAAACCTCAATCCAATGTTGAATAAAAGCAGCAAGAACAGACATCCCTGTTTTATTTCTAATATTAGTGGCAAAGTTTTCAGTCTTTCATAATTAAGTATGATGCTAGTAGATTTTCTGTAGATGCACTTTATCAGGTTCTATTCATAGTTCTGAGTACTGTTTTGATCTTGAAAGGCTTTTGAATTTCAGATGAAATAAGTTGTTACTTTTATTGAAGATGCCTTGTATGAGATAAGTCACCCTGTTCCTGCTGCTTTCAAGGTTTTCTCTTTATCTTGCAATAGTTTAATTATAATGCGTCAATTTGGGGGCCCCTTTGAGTTTATCCTACTTAGAGTTTGTTGAGCTTCCTGGATTTGTGGATAATTTTTATTCATCATATTTGGGGCTTTTTTTCATCATTAATTCTTCAAATATTCTTTCTTCCTCTTTCTTGCTTTTCCTGAGAATCTAATTATGTGTATGTTGATATGCTTGTTAGTTTGCCACAGATTTCTGGACTTTATTTCCTACATTATTTTTTCTTTCTGTTCTTTGAGCTGGATAATGTTTATTGACCTATCTTCAAGTTCACAGCTCATTTATTCTCCAGCTCAGATCTGAAGTTGAGCTCCTCAAGTAAATTATTTCACTTATTGTACTTAAAGTCCTAGCATTGTGTGTCAGCTACACTCAAATTTAAAAAAAAATTAAATAGAATTTCTATTATTAAAACAGTTTTATATATGTGATAAAGGTCAGTATTATCAATAAAAAACAAATAACAAATTAAAAATTTGGAAAGGATTTGAATGGACATTTAGCCAAAGAAAATTGAGAAATGGCCAATAAACATTGGAAAAGATGTTGTATGTTAGTACACATTATAGAAATGCAAATCAAAGCCATAATGAGATAGTATTTCACAGCCACTACCATGGCGATACTATAAAAGATGGACAAAGATGCTCAAATAGCCTTTTCAGTAAATGATGCTGAAACAATTGAACATCTATAGCAAAAAACAAAAAAACAAAAAACAGAACTTCAGCATAAACCTCATACTGTACACATTTAATATACACACAAACATCAACAAAATATATTAAACCTGTATTTTAAAGACATTTATTTTTAAGAATCTTCAAGATCTATAGATAGGGCATAATTCTTAGACATGATAATGACAAAATGGACAATCAATCAAGAAGATACCACAATTGTAAATATTTATGCTCCCAATATTGGAGCACCTAAAATATAAAGCAAATACTAAAAGGAGTAATAAACAGCCTTAGAATATAGTTGGGGACTTAAATATACCACTTTCAACAAGAGATAAATCATCCAGAGAGAGTCAATGAGGGAGCAACAGATTTGAACAACACTATGGACCAAAAGGGCCTAACAGACATATAAGAACATTTCACCTAACAGCAGAATATATGTGCTTCTCAAGCACTTTCCAGGATAGATATATGTTAGGCCATAAAATAAGTCTGAACAAATTCAAGAAGAAAAGAATTATATCAAGTATCTTTTCTGATCACAATGGAATAAAACTAAAAATCAATAAAAGTAAGACCGCTGATAAATTCACAAATATATGGAAATGAACTCCTGGATAACCAATGGATCAAAGAAGAAATCAAAAGATTTCTTAAAGAAATTTTGAGAATCTTGACATAAGTGAAAATGAATACACAGCATACCAAAATTTAGAGATGCAGTACAAGCTACTCTTAGAGAAAAATTTATAGAAATAAACACAAAAAATGAATATATCAAATAAGCAACTTGGCTTTATATCATATGAAACTAGAAAAATGAACAGAGTAGCCCAAAGTTATCAGAAAAAGGAAATTAAGATCAGAGCAGAAATAAATAACATAAAGAATAAGAAAATAATAGAAAAGATTAACAACAGCAAGACTTAGTACTTTGAAAAGATAGAATTGATAAACCTTTACCTAGACTCACTAAGAAAAAAGAAAGAAAATCCAAATAAATAAAATTATAAATTACAAATAAAATACAATTATGAAAGAGGAGACATTAAAACTGATACCATGGAAATACAAAGAATTATGAGACTACTATAAACAACTATATGACAACAAATTGTACAACCTAGAAGAAATGGATAGATTCCTAGAAATATACAACCTACCAAGACTGAGTCACAAAAATATAGAAAATCTGATAGATCAATAATGAGTAAGGATATTGAATCAATAATCAAAACCTTCCAACAACAAAACCAAAAAGCTCAGGACCAAATGGTTTCATTGGTGGATTCTACCAAACAGTTAAAGAAAAATGAATGTCAATCCTTCTCAAACTCTTTCAACAAATCAGAGGAAAGGACACTCTCGAACACATTTTATGAGGTCAGCTTTATCTTGATACCAAAGCCAGATAAGGACTCTACAAGAAAAGAAAACTACCAAAAAAAGAAAGGAAAGAAAAGAAAAGAAAACTACCAACTAATATCCCTAATGAATATAGATGCAAAAATTCTCAACAAAATATATCCAAAACATATTCAATAGCACACTAAAAGCATCATAATGATCAAGTGATGCAAGGATGATTTAACATACACCAATCAATACGTGTGATACAGCATATTAATAGAATGAAAGACACATATCACACGATCATCTCAAAAGATGCAGAAAATGTATCTGGCAAAATAGAATATCTTTCATGATAGAAGGAACATACTTGAACATTTCATGAAAGAAGGAACATACTTGAACATAATAAGGCCATAGGAAATAAATGCACAGCTAACATACTCAGTGGTGAAAGGTTGAAAGCTTTCCTTTAAGATTAGGAACAAGACAATGATGCCCACTTTCATTACTCTTATTCAACATAGTATTGGAAATCCTAGCCAAAGCAATCAGGAAAGAAGAAGTACCTGAATCAAAAAGGAAGAGGTAAAATTGTCTTTGTTTGCAAGTTACATGATCTTTTAAATATGTAAAAAATCCTGAAGACTCCATGAAGAAAGTATTAAAACTAATGAATGAATTCAGTAAAGTTGCAGGCTATAAAATCAATATACAGAATCCAGTAGCATATCTATAAACTAACAATGAATTATGCAAAAAATAAAGAAAAAAATCCCATTTGCAATAGCATCAAAAGAATAAAATACTTAGGAATAAATTTGACCAAGTAAGTGAATATCTGTACACTGAAAACTATAAGACATAGATGAAGAAAACAAAAATAAATGGAAATATATCCCATGTTCATGGATTAGAAAATTAATTAATATTGCTAAAATGTCCATTTAACTAAATGTTATCTATAGACTCAATGCAATTCCTATCGGGATTCCAATGGCATTTTTATCAGTAATGGAAAAAGATGACTCAAATTCATATGGAATCACAAATGAACCCAAAGCAATCTGGAGAAAGAAGAATAAAGCTGGAGACATCAAACTTTCTGATTTCAAACAATATTGCAAAGCTATACTAATCAAACCAGTATGGTACTAGCATAAAAACAGACACATAGAGCAATAGAACAAAATAGGGAGCCCAGAAATAAACCCATGCATGTATGGTCAACTAATATTTGCCAGTGGAGTCAAGCATAAACAGTGGAGAAAAGATAGTTTCTTTAAAAAATCCTGCTGAGAAAACTGAATTTTCACATGCAAAAGAATGAAACTAAATTTATATCTTATACTACTTACAAAAATCATATATATATACATTCTAACAAATGTGAGACTATATATATATATATAGAGAGAGAGAGATACATAGATAAGAGATAAGTGTTGGTGAGAATGTGGAGAAAAGGGAACCCTTGTGCACTCTTGGTGGGACTAGAAATTCATACAGCCACTGTGAAAAAGAGTTTGGGGTATCCCTGGGTAGCTCAGCGGTTTAGCGCCTGCCTTTGACCCAGAGTCCACGGATCCTGCGTGGGGCCTGATTCTCCCTCTGCCTGTGTCTCTGCCTCTCTCCCTCTCTCTCTGTGTCTCTCATGAATAAATAAATAAAATATTTTTAAAAATTAAAAAAAAAGAAAAAGAATATGGATGTTCCTCAAAAAATTAAAAATAAGACTGTCATATGATACAGCAATTTTTTTTGAATAACTTTTTTTTAAAGATTTTATTTATTCATGATAGTCACAGAAAGAGGAGAGAGGCAGAGACACAGGCAGAGGGAGAAGCAGGCTCCATGCCGGGAGCCCGACGTGGGACTCGATCCCGTGACTCCGGGATTGCGCCCTGGGCCAAAGGCAGGCGCCAAACCGCTGAGCCACCCAGGGATCCCCTGATACAGCAATTTTACTTCTGAGTAGACATAAAATCACAAAGAGATATCTGCCCCCCATGTCCATCACAGCATTTATTTATAGAGTAAGTTTTTTTTTTTTTTTAAAGATTTATGTATGTATAACTCATCTGGTTTAATTCATGTTTGTTTGGTTCGTAGTGAAATCAAATAAGGCTATACCTTTTTTTTTGTTGTTTGCACTTTTTCTTATATTTTGTATAATTATCTGCACATGCCCTTTTGATATTTTCCTGTTGAGTATTTTTTTTCTATCTTGGATTTTTAACAGTATAGTAGATTTTTACATGTACAATATGTAACCACTTTGTCATATGCAAATATATCTGTCATTTGCATTTAAATCCTGCCTATTTTCATTTTGAGGTATACAGCATATAGGTGCTTAACAGGTTTATATAACGTGTCCTATCAGTCTTTTTTATAATGGTTTCTGCCTTTATTGCCGTACCTACAAAGACCATTGTCCTCTTCTTTATATATATCCATCAACATTTTCTGGTTCTTTACATTTTGTTTTATTTTAGACCTTTTTTTTTAATGCTACCAGAAATTTATCTGGATATGTTATATGAGGAAAGGATTTAGCTTTTTGCTAAATTATTAACTAATTTTTCCAGCACCATCTACTAAAAGAGCCATCCTTTCCACACTGACTTTAAGCTACCTTTAGCATCTGCTAAAATCTTGCATATACTTGACTCTATTACTGGCTATTCTATTCTATTCCAAAATTTTGTTCTTGCAGCAGCAAGATATGGTTTTAAGGGTTTTTTTTCCCTGCTTTTATGGTAGATTTTTAATGTTGGTTACTAAACTAATTTTTATTATATTTAAAAGTATTTACTGACTCTTGTCATTTTTAATTTCAAATACCTAATTGTTTTAA
Source organism: Canis lupus baileyi (assembly GCF_048164855.1). NCBI lineage: Eukaryota > Metazoa > Chordata > Mammalia > Carnivora > Canidae > Canis > Canis lupus. Next base: position 36,917,469 of record NC_132876.1, read on the forward strand.
ATATTTAATGTCTTTGAATAAAATTGTTAGGTCTTCATCATGAGTCTCAAACATTACCTAATTAGGTTTATATCTAGGTACTTTGTGCATGTATGTTTAATGTGAAGATTTCTTTTATTTGTTTTACTTTATATATTTTATTCCTGATGTACAGGATAGTTCATTTTTTATATTTAATTTACATAAACTACTTAAATATATTAATTTAAAAGCTCTTTTGATTTTTCTTGCTTTCCATGTATGCACTTATATATCTGCAACTAATGGTGATTAATAATTATACCTCTTATTTATTTGACTTTATTGCATTGATAAATATCTCCAACATATACTTTTATATAATAATCAAAGTGCTATATGGGGCACCCAGGTGGCTCAGTCAGTTAAGATGGTGCCTTCGGCTCAGGTCATGATCCCAGGGTCTTAGGATCGAGTTCTGCCTCAGGCTCCCTGCTTAGAAGGGAGTCTGCTTCTCCCTCTATTCCTCCCCCCTGCTTGTGATCTCTCTCTCTCTCTCTCTCTCTCTCTCATGCTCTCTCTCCCTTTCTCAAATAAATAAATAAAATCTTTAAAAAAATAAAGTGCTTTTGGGCACCTGGGGGGCTCAGTGGTGGAGTGTCTGCCTTTGGCTCAGGTTGTGATCTCGGGGTCCTGGGATTGAGTCCTGCATCAGGCTCCAGGAAGGGAGTCTGCTTCTGTCCCTGTTTCTGTCTCTGCCTCTCTCTCTGTGTCTCTCATGAATAAATAAATTAAATGTCTTTTAAAAATAAAGTGCTATTATATCCCAGTATCTTTTTTCCCTTGACTTAATGAGAGCGACCATAGTACTTTTTTGAAGGGGGGGCAGGGGGCTCTAAATACTCTTTATTTTTCCTTATGCTTCTACACATATGTGTGGAAACTCTTATATTTTTCTTTTTTAAATTTTTATTTAAATTACAGTTAGTTTACATATAAAGAACAAACTGATGGTTACCAGGGGCAAAGTGGTTGGGGGGTTTGGGTTAAATAGGTGATGGGGATTAAGGAAGGCACTTGTGATAAACACAGCATGTTGTATGGAAGTGTTGAATCACTATATTGTACACCTGAAAGTCATATTACACTGTATGTTGACCACAGTACTTTTTAAACAATTATTGTTTATGTTTCAAATAGGTATTTTTATCATGTAAAGAATTTTTTAAAAGTAAAAATAGATTTGCAATTAACTATATTTTTAGTATCTTTCAATATGATCATGTGTTTTTTCTTCTGTGATATGCTAATGTAATTAATCCTATTAAATCAGGCTTCCCAATACTTTACATTTATGTTCTTTTTCTACCGAGTCTTGAAGAAGTTTTCCTAATTTTTAAAATTAATTGTGAATTTTAAGGACTGCAAAGGGATAAGTTTAACTTAAAAACATATTGTGAGACAGCAGATATGGAAATATAATTGTTACTGTATTTTACGGAAATGCATAATCAGATTATTTGCCAAGTGTGGTTGATCTGCAAAATCATGAGGGAACCTGGAATATATTGCCACTTCTTACTCCTTCTTTCTTCACTTTTTTTTTCTTACCTCTAAAGAAGTACTTTGTTAAAGTATTTTCACTCATTTAGATGGTTCTTTGCAAGTGCTGTCAGGAATTTGTATGCATATTTTTATCCCCCTTTATTGCCCATTAATGTGCGTACTATATATAATGTTTTTTTATCCCTTAAAACATAAATTTTCTCTCTTCCTCTAGCCTATCAGTGCTGTTGTCCAACTGATTCCAGGCCCCTACTGGATCTTTTAGGGTTTCCTAGGTTACATCTCTCTATTTATCTTGTTGAATGGCTGTTTGTACTTCTTTTTCTTAGTCTTGGAAAATAAGAGAATCCAAAAACCAGTAGAAGCTACTGTATTAAACACAATGAATGTTTCTGTGGGAACATAGGACTCTGTCCCTTACCATTGACTCGGTTCCTTTTCAACTCTGTCCCACTCTGATCTGTCAATCAGATACTCAGCCGTTAGCTCATTTATTCTTTTGTAATAAGTTAACTGAGATAAAATAATTAAATGATTCAGTTAGCTTTCTAAGCCTTATTCAAGCACCATGACTATCCACATTTTTAGGTTGTTTAAACAGTAAGTTTCTTAAGTGTTCTTAAGAAAGTTTGCATAAAAATTGTTTAATTTTATAAAGAAAATAAACATTATGCCATGTATCATAGTACCACAAAACATCCTTGTTGCTTTTTCTCCTCCTAGATTCTTTTCAAAATGTCCACTTTAATAATATTGTGTGAACTTCACCTAACACAGTAAATAGTTGTATTATTAGTGTGGCAAATCATCCAAAAGGAAGAAGTTTCAGTGTGGTCACCTGTAACCATCTATGCATTTTCTTATTTTAAACAGTGTTGTTTGTTAAGTTCTTTTTAAGAGTTTCAATTACAAATTATTAGTGATGAAATATTTTAGAGATAAATGCAACAAGTGTTAATATACATCAATGTCATGTTCATAAAGCAAAACAAAGCTGTTTCTAAAGGCCAAATAAAAGGAAAAATAATGCATTACATACATATCATTCATGAATGTTTAAGTCTACCTGTAATATATGCTGCAGTACTATAATCCAACCAGGTAATGACTCAGACTGAAAATACCTTTTCGGCCTCTTTTTTTGTTCTTGTTATTTTTCTATGTTACATATTTAGAACTGCAAAGACAACAGAAATAATAAGTCACTGTGTAGACAGCAATTAGTGTTCTTTGCTTCCCATACTTTCCAAGACTATCAAGCAGTATTAAACTAAATTGAATCAGTAACATTTTTGATACCTTCTTATAGCACAGTTGATTTCGTTAATAAAGTGGGATTGAAATAACATTTAGTTAATGGCAAAGTGCATCAAATTTGAAAAGCATTCTTGTTAAGAAGGCTTTGTTTAAATTTGACTTTGGTTTGAAAAAATTGAGAGCTACCTGGAAGTCAATTTAAGATGGCTTTGTTTAAATTTGACTTTGGTTTGAAAAAATTGAGAGCTATCTGGAAGCCATTTTAAAAAAGATTTTATTTATTTATTCATGAAAGACAGAGAAAGAGGCAGATACATAGACATAGGCAGAGGGAGAAGCAGACTCCTCACAGAGACCCTGATGCAGGACTCGATTCTGGAACCCCGGGATCATGCCCTAAGCCAAAGACAGATGTTCAACCACTGACCCACCCAGGCATCCCTTATATGGTACTTTTATCAGTAGACTGGAAGACTGTTTTGTTGTTGTTGTTGTTAATATTTTCAATGTAAGAAGAGTCATTTAATTTCAAAAAGACTCTTCTACAGCTTACTGGCCCTGACAGAGATTACTTCTGAATTTAATTAATTCCTATCAAAGAATGATCATAGAAATTAATTCTGCAACATCAGTATCAATTGCTTTTTCTTTTTAAAGGCTAGTTAGAATATTAAATGTAAGTCATTTGTTATAGCATTACCATTGTTTTTCCAAAGAATGGGCAGAGAACAATATGAATATAAATAAGCAAAGTACTTTTCACTTACTGTTCCTAGCAATTCCTTATTTCTTTTATATGTTTAACCTTTTTATGTACTGTTTCTCAAACTGTGTTCTGTGATTCATTTGCATTAGAATTTTTTAAGGTATCAGTTAAAATAAAGCTTCCTGGGTTCTATCTCAGATGGACTAAATCAGAATCTCTAGGAGCGGGCCTGGGAATATGCATTTTCCATTTCCAGGGTGATTCTGAGACTGAAGTTTGTGAACCACTGTTTTAAGAGTAAGGGGTTTTTGTTTTTGTTTTTGTTTTTATTTTATTTTTATTTTTTTTAAAGATTTTATTTATTTATTCATTCATGATAGACAGAGAGAGAGAGAGAGGAGGCAGAGACATAGAGGGAGAAGCAGGCTCCATGCCGGGAGCCCGATGTGGGACTCGATCCCGGGATTCCAGGATCACACCCTGGGCCAAAGGCAGGCGCTAAACCGCTGAGCCACCCAGGGATTCCCTGTTTTTGTTTTTTTTAAATAATATTTATGTTTATTTTTACTTTTTTAAAAATTTAAATTCAATTTGCCAACATATAGTATAACCCCCAGTGCTCATCCCATCAAGTGCCTTCCTTAGTGCCCATCACCCAGTTACCCCATCCCTCTGCCCACCTCCCCTTCCACAACCCTTTGTCTCCCAGAGTTAAGAGAGTCTCATGGTTTGTTTCTCTCTCTAATTTTCCCCCCTCAGTTCTCCTCCTTTCCCTTATAATCACTTTCACTATTTCTTATATTCCACATATGAGTGAAACCATATGACAATTGTCCTTCTCTGACTGACTTATTTCACTCAGCATAATATCCTTCAGTTCCATCCACATCAAAATAAATGGTGGGTATTAGTCTTTTCTGATGGCTGAGTAATATTCCATTATATATACCACATCTTTTTTATCCATTCATTTGTTGAAAGACATTGTGGCTCCTTCCACAGTTTGGCTATTGTGGACATTGCTGAACATACACGTACACACATACACACGTACACACGTATTCGTGCACACACGCGAGACGTTAAATAAACCAATCCAACCCCCCTTACCCCCCATTAACTCATGTTATTTACTATATACTTATTTATGTCCCGCCAACCCCCCAAAACAGGTCTGTCTATGTAAAATCCATAAGCCTCATCTAAATTTTATACAAATACATCACAACCCTAGTTAATTCAACAAAACGACTTTATATGCCTATCTCGCAGTCTATCTATAGATAGGGTTTCCTTAACTTTATCTCTTCTATTTAATACAAAAAACCCAAACCCACACACTCACTAACATAGCATGCAATACCATAAGCATTTGTTAATGTAGCTTAATCAGTAAAGTAAGGCACTGAAAATGCCAAGATGAGTCATAAGACTCCATAAACACAAAGGTTTGGTCCTGCCTTCCTATTAGTCCTTAGTAAGCTTACACATGCAAACCTCCACGCCCCAGTGAGAATGCCCTCAAAATCACTAACGATTTAAAGGAATGGAATATTACTCAGCCATTAGAAATGACAAATACCCACCATTTGCTTCCAGGTGGATGGAACTGGAGGGTATTATGCTAAGTGAAATGAGTCAATCGGAGGACAAATATTATATGTTCTCATTCATTTGGGGAAAATAAATAATAGTGAAAGGGAATAGAAGGGAAGGGAGAAGAAATGTGTGGGAAATACCAGAAAGGGAGACAGAACATGAAGACTCCTAACTCTGGGAAACGAACTAGGGGTGGTGGAAGGGGAGGAGGGCGGGGGGTGCGGGTGACTGGGTGACGGGCACTGAGGGGGGCACTTGACGGGATGAGCACTGGGTGTTATTCTGTATGTTGGTAAATTGAACACCAATAAAAAATAAATTTATTTAAAAAAAATAAAAAGGGATCCCTGGGTGGCGCAGCGGTTTGGCGCCTGCCTATGGCCCAGGGCGGGATCCTGGAGACCTGGGATCGAATCCCACGTCGGGCTCCCGGTGCATGCAGCCTGCTTCTCCCTCTGCCTATGTCTCTGCCTCTCTCTCTCTCTCTCTCTCTCTCTCTCTGTGACTATCATAAAAAAATAAATAAATAAATAAAAAATAAAAAAAATAAAAAAAATAAAAAATAAATAAATAAAGGAGTGGGTATCAAGCACACTCTAAAGTAGCTCACACCACCTTGCTAAGCCACACCCCCACGGGATACAGCAGTGATAAAAATTAAGCCAGGAACGAAAGTTCGACTAAGCTATACTAAAGAGGGTTGGTAAATTTCGTGCCAGCCACCACGGTCATATAATTAACCCAAACTAATAGGCCCATGGCTTAAAGCGTGGTTAAGATACTACAATACTAAAGTTAAAACTTAACTAAGCCGTAAAAAGCTACAGTTACCATAAAATATGCTACGAAAGTGACTTTAAAATTTTCTGATTGCACGATAGCTAAGATCCAAACTGGAATTAGATACCCCACTATGCTTAGCCCTAAACATAAATCATTCTATAACAAAATAATTCGCCGGAGAACTACTAGCAACAGCTTAAAACTCAAAGGACTTGGCGGTGCCTTACGTCCCTCTAGAGGAGCCTGTTCTATAATTGATAAACCCCGATAAACTTCACCATCTTTTGCTAATGCAGTCTATATACCACCATCTTCAGCAAAACCTTAAAAGGAAGAATAGTAAGCAAAATCATTTCGCATAAAAAAGTTAGGTCAAGGTGTAACTTATGAGATGGGAAGAAATGGGCTACATTTTCTATTCCAAGAATATCTCACGAAAGTTTTTATGAAACTAAAAGCTGAAGGAGGATTTAGTAGTAAATTAAGAATAGAGAGCTTAATTGAATAGGGCCATGAAGCACGCACACACCGCCCGTCACCCTCCTCAAGTAAAAACTAAACCCATAATCATATTAGCCATACTAAAACACGAGAGGAGACAAGTCGTAACAAGGTAAGCATACCGGAAGGTGTGCTTGGATTAACCAAAATGTAGCTTAATTAAAGCATCTGGCTTATACCCAGAAGATTTCATACCCCATGACCACTTTGAACAAAAGCTAACCCAACTAACCCTAAACCAAAGTACCATAACTCTACAAAATAAAACATTCAGTTAAACCATAAAAGTATAGGAGATAGAAATTCTAATTGGAGCTATAGAGATAGTACTGCAAGGGAATGATGAAAGACATTTTAAAAGTACAAAAGAGCAAAGATTACCCCTTTTACCTTTTGCATAATGAATTAACCAGAAATAACTTAACAAAGAGAACTTAAGCTAAGTCCCCCGAAACCAGACCAGCTACCTATGAACAATCTAAAAGCATCAACTCATCTATGTTACAAAATAGTGAGAAGATTTATAGGTAGCAGTGAAAAGCCTAACGAGCCTGGTGATAGCTGGTTACCCATAAACAGAATTTTAGTTCAACTTTAAAATTAAAAAAATTAAAATTTTAATGTAAATTTAAAATATAATCTAAAAAGGTACAGCTTTTTAGAATAAGGATACAACCTTCATTAGAGAGTACATGTTAATATCACCATAGTTGGCCTAAAAGCAACCATCAATTGAGAAAGCGTTCAAGCTCAACAAACAATATGACTTAATTCCAACCGTATTCAGTCAACTCCTAATATGCCACTGGGTTATTCTATTTAAATATAGAAGCAACAATGCTAGTATGAGTAACAAGAATTATTTTTCCCCACATAAGCTTATTTCAGAAACGGATAAACCACTGATAGTTAACAACCTGATAAAATTAACCCCAAAATAAAATACTTATCAATTCTATTGTTAACCCAACACAGGTATGCACCCAAGGAAAGATTAAAAAGAAGTAAGAGGAACTCGGCAAACATAAACTCCACCTGTCTACCAAAAACATCACCTCCAGCATCCCCAGTATTGGAGGCACTGCCTGCCCAGTGACATCTGTTCAACAGCCGCGGTATCTTGACCGCGCAAAGGTAGCATAATCATTTGTTCTCTAAATAAGGACTTGTATGAATGGCTACAGGAGGGTTTGAGTGTCTCTTACTTCCAATCAGTGAAATTGACCTTCCCGTGAAGAGGCGGGAATAACATAGTAAGACGAGAAGACCCTATGGAGCTTTAATTAATTAACCCAGATTCATGGGCAATATATACCTACTAGTCATAACATTTCACCATTATTATGTGTTAACAATTTAGGTTGGGGTGACCTCGGAATATAAAAAAAACTTCTGAGTGATTAAAATTTAGACTTACCAGTCAAAATATTATATCATTTATTGATCCAATAGTCTTTGATCAATGGAACAAGTTACCCTAGGGAATAACAGCGCAATCCTATTCAAGATATCATATCGACAATAGGGTTTATGACCTCGATGTTGGATCAGGACATCCTAATGGTACAGCAGCTATTAAGGGTTCATTTGTTCAACGATTAAAGTCCTACGTGATCTGAGTTCAGACAGGAGTAATCCAGGTCGGTTTCTATCTATTTAACAATTTCTCCCAGTACGAAAGGACAAGAGAAATAAGGCCCACCCTACAAAAGTGCCTTAAAACTAATAGATGAAATTAAGCTCAATCTAACCAGTTTATCTCCCCATAAGCCCAAGAAAGAGGGCTTTGTTGGAGTGGCAGAGCCCAGTAATTGCGTAAAACTTAAACCTTTTTCCCCAGAGGTTCAACTCCTCTCCCTAACATCATGTTCTTTATCAATATTATCTCATTAATTGTTCCAATTCTTCTCGCCGTAGCCTTTCCTACCCTAGTTGAATGAAAAGTCCTAGGCTACATACAACTCCGAAAAGGCCCCAATATTGCAGGCCCATACGGTCTTCTTCAACCCATCGCCGATGCAGTAAAACTTTTCACAAAAGAACCCTTATGACCCCTCACATCCTCTATATCTATATTTATTTTAGCACCCATCCTAGCCCTATCACTAGCCCTAACCATATGAATCCCCCTTCCTATACCTTATCCACTTATTAATATAAAGCTAGGAGTACTATTTATGCTAGCAATGTCAAGCCTCACCCTATACTCCATTCTTTGATCAGGATGAGCTTCAAACTCCAAATACGCCCTAATCAGAGTCCTCTGAGCTGTTGCCCAGACAATTTCATATGAAGTCACACTAGCAATTATCCTCCTTTCCATATTACTAATAAATGGATCTTTCACACTATCCACACTTATCATTACTCAAGAACATATATGACTAATTTTCCCCGCCTGACCCCTGGCTATAATATGATTTATCTCTACCGTAGCAGAAACCAACCGAGCCCTTTTCGACCTAACCAAAAGGGAATCTGAGCTAGTTTCTGGGTTTAACGTAGAATATGCAGCAGGCCCATTTGCCCTATTTTTTCTAGCAGAGTACGCAAACATTATTATAATAAATATTCTTACAACAATCCTATTTTTCGGCGCATTTCACAATCCACTCATACCAGAGCTCTACTCCATCAACTTCACCATTAAAACACTCCTCCTAACCTTTCTTTCCTATGAATCTGAGCATCATATCCTCGATTCCGCTACGACCAACTAATACACCTCTTATGAAAAAATTTCCTACGATTAACCCTAGCCCTGTGTATATGACACGTCGCCCTACCCATTATCACTGTAAGCATTCCACCCCACATGTACGTGTATGAACATTGGGATGCAGGTGTCCCAGTGTTTCACTACATCAGTATCTTCGGGGTAAATACCCAGTAGTACAATCGCTGGGTTGTAGGGTGGCTCTCTTTTTTAACTTCTTGAGGAACCTCCACACTGTTTTCCAGAGTGGCTGTACCAGTTTGCATTCCCACCAACAATGCAAGAGGGTTCCCCTTGCTCCACATCCTCTCCAACATTTGTTGTTTCCTGTCTTGTTGATTTTTGCCATTCTCACTAGTGTGAGAAGAGTAAGGGTTTTGAAAATATCTCCTATGCATTCTTTTTGAAGAATCTCAACCACATTCATTAATATGCTAATAGCAAAAAATATGCTAATAGCTCCAAAGCTGTCTCTATAACTCTCTTCTGAGAGCCAGACCTGTATTACTACTTATCTCATATAACTGAGACATGTCACAAAGTAATCTCTTGATCATTCTGCCTGTCTTCACACACACACACACACACACACTCTCTCTCTCTCTCTCTTTCTCCTTTGACATGTACTCCTTTCTTTGAAGTCTAATGCCAACCAATCGCCACAGCATTATGTCAGCCACAACCACTTAATCACCAAGTCTTGTCAATTCGTTTTATGCATTTTCAATCCATCCACTTCTCTTTTGGTAGATAACATGAACATCTTCTTTACTGATTTCCCTACTTCTTGGTCCCTCACAAGAACTTTCTCTAAGCAACAGCAGTAGTAATCTTTCTAAAACACAAATATGATCATGTAGCCTGCCTCCTTAGAACCCTCCTCACTGGTCCCCACCAGAGATAAGATAAAAGCCCACATTTATTAAGATCTCATAGCTATTCATCATATTCTTCATGATATGATTAGTCTTTATCTAATTATCTTATCTAATTATCTTACCACTCCTTCTCCCCATTGGCACATTTTGTTGCCATTTTGCAGAACTAACAATTTGCAATTTTAGGAATAAGTTACACAGTCTTTTTCCTCCATGGCATATATCAAGTCATTTTAAAAAACTTCACTTTATTTATGTGTCTCCTCTGCTATACTTAGTTTGCTCACCTCTCTATCCTTGGTGTCAAAACACAATTCCTAATACATAGCATAAGGTCAAAAATTATTCTGGGTTGAATAGATAAATAATAAGTAACATAGTATTTTATATCTATTAATGGTATGCAATATAATACAGTATTTATACACACAGGCTCTGGAAACAGAATCTCTGGGTTAAACTCTGGCTATGCTACTTACGTGACCTCAAACAATTCACTTAAATATCCCTGTTTTAGGTCATTAATCCTTAAAATGGTTATAATAATAGGATCTCTCTCCTAAAATTTTCATGAAGATTAAATGAAAAAATACATATACAATTGTTAAAATGTTAGGCACAAAGCAGATACTCAAGAAACATTAGCTACTACCTTTACTTCTTTCATGATTCAAGAATTATTCCATACCTTTAACATATCTCATCATTTTACACATTTTAATTTTCATCTCTACTCTCAGATGTCATCTTGGAAGAGTCATAATTTTTTTGTCTAACTGTAATGGATGCCTCTCCATACCCTCTTTCATTTTAGAGGTTTTTCTCTTGTGTTTTCCCTAACTCTGACACTGTTAGGTGTGATGACTGGATTTTAAATAATATTCTTGATGAGATGATATACTCAATGAAAAATATTTTTAGTTTCTATAGAATTTCCGGATAACATGCAGTACTTTTCTTGCCTCAGTAACCCTACCAACACTGTGAGACAATATCTTTAGGAACAGTATATGAGAATATCACAATCATAATAATTTCCTAGAGGCATAATTGATAGCTCTAAACCCACATTTCAAAACCTGTGCTTGAATAAGAGTTTTGCTGACAATAGAAGGATTTCTTGTTATTTATTTTAAGGAAAATCAATGAATGATTCAGCCCTGGGGCAGACTTATACCAATATAGTATTATTTTTTTAATAAATTAATTTTTTATTGGTGTTCAATTTACCAACATACAGAATAACACCCAGTGCTCATCCCGTCAAGTGCCCCCCGCAGTGCCCGTCACCCATTCACCCCCACCCCCCCGCCCTCCTCCCCTTCCACCACCCCTAGTTCGTTTCCCCGAGTTAGGAGTCTTTTTCTTCTCCCTTCCCTTATATTCCCTTTCACTGTTATTTATATTCCCCAAATGAATGAGAACATACACTGTTTGTCCTTCTCCGATTGACTTATATAGTATTATTTTTATTTTTAATCTGGTCAGGTCTTAGAAAGATTTAAGGCCTAGAAGTTAGTTTTATAAGATGAGGGAAATGAAAATTTTACATAAATTTGTATATAAAATTTTAAAAGATTTTATAAGATTTGAATTATTTCTTTCTTTTGCTGTTTTAGACTGCAAATTATCATTTTGCAGAATTCCAAAAGAATAGTTTCTTAAACAAATGCTATATCTTTTTTAAAGTTTTGCAGCAATACTACAAACAAAGTTTTTAGGGACAGTTTAATTTTTTCCAATAGAAATCAAAGAATCAGCAACTTAGACATGGAAAAAAATAACAAAAGTTATATATGCTACTTCACAGATATATGGAAACTGGGGAATCAGAAAGTATATGTAACAGAGCTGATGTCACCCAGCTGGACAAGTGTCAAGATAGAACTTATGTGTGCAGATTCAATTTATTGTTTTTACTAAAAAACAATAATCAAATTAACCTATTAGAATAGGGAAATATAATGAGAAAACAATGACAGAGTTGAAATGGAGGAAAGAATTCTATAACACAAGTTAAAATGATAAGAAGTGAATAATTATATTAATGGGATATAATGAGGTAAAAAGGTTTATATCTTGCTAAGGGCTTCAAAGTTACAGGTAAGGGGCACCTGGGTGGCTCAGTCTGCTAAGTGTCTGTCTTTGACTCAGGCCATGATCCCAAGGTCCTGGGATGGAGCCCTGCTTTAGGCTCCCGGCTCAGCCGGCAGCCTGCTTCTCTCTCTCCTCCCTGTTTGTGCTCCTCCCTGCTCATGCTGTCTCTCGCTACCTCTCACACTATCTTGCTCTCTCTCAAATAAATAAATAAATAAAATCTTTAAAAAAAGTCACAGGTAACTTAGTTGGATGCAAAACGATACTCATATACCTTGAAAGTTGTACTGAAATAGACCTTTTATTGAAGAAGACAGCGATGTATATGTAGGGGCAATAAATAAAATTAATTTTGAAACTTTAGAAGTAGGTTTGTTCTTTAAATAAATCTTGTTAAAAATGCCATAGTAACAATTATCTTATAAAATGAGCAACCAAAGTACAAATGCATATTTATTAAAATGTGGTTTGTTGACCATCTGTATTAAAATCAGAGAGGATTCTTTTTAAACAACCAGTCCGAGACCCCCATACTGGACCCCTCTCAGAACTGCAAATCAGAATTTATAGGAACAGAGCCTGGAATTGCATTTTATGGTCACCACATACACACCCACACCCACCCATGCCCACATACACAAAACCACCACCACACCACCACCTTGATTCTCTAGTAGTATAATATTTTGTCATACATTAGTTTAAGAAACATTTACAAACATTCATATTAAAAAAAATAGAGGTGACATAAGAAATTTCTCTTTATCCCCCTGTTTTAACAACAACAACAACAAAAAGAGACATATATCCACACACAAAAACACCTTTGCAGGTATTATGGGATCTAGCACCTTATGAAAAGAAACTCTGGAAGAGTCTTACCCACCTGTGCATCTGGTAATAGAGAGACCTCAGTATATCTGCAGACCAGCAGAGCCAGCAAACCTGAACATACCCCTCATGTCATGGCTGAGGAAAAGTCTGGAGAGTGCTGATCTGGGCAGATACCCATGCAGGAGAGAGAAATTGTAGAAGTCTAGCCTTCCTGAGGAGAGAATCCAGCAGGTGAATGGAGAAAAAAAATTGAGCTTGGTGGCAGTGGAGACAGCAATAAGAGAGACTTTCCCAGCACCTTCTTCCCCAAGGAAACTCTGCATGGAGCTGATCTATTCAGTGATAGTGTCTTCCACCATGGGGGAAAGGATGCCAGTAAATGAGTGCCTGGCTACACCAGTTGTGCAGGTCAGCTGAAGAAACCTGTTTCTCTCTAACAGCACCCAGAGCATGGAGCTAAGACCTCCAAACAGGGCATGGAGGAGATTGGGAAAGAGGCAGATAAGAATTTCAAAGGGAATGAATGGAATTGCATTCAGCATGAAGTCAACACAGGAGCTTCTGAGAGTACCACAACCAGTGATCTCCTTAACTGAGTACATGGGTACCCCAACGCTCTGAGTGCTAAACCCATACTTCCTCCAACTCTGTGGATGTCTCTTTGTGCATGCTTCTGTGTGTGATGCTGAGAGTTCTAGTAGACAAGAAACATGCCCAGAAAAAGGCATAGCAAGGGGAAAACCACAAACTTAACCTATAGCGCCATCTTCTGGAAAACAAAAGAGGAGTTTCCAGTAGCCAAACTGGTTAGTTACAATAAGGAGAAAGGACATAAAAGCTTAATAATTTTGCCACAAGAGAGAGCAAGAAAAGTGGAGCAGGTGTGCCTATACAAAGGTGGAGAAAATCCCAGAAAATAAGAAAAAGAGAATACTTCATCTGAAAGCAACTAGCAAAGATTTAAGGAAGTGTCTGTTACTTAAAATGTGAAATCAACAACACAAATCTACAGGGACCATGAAAAAAATCAAGGAAACATACCATCACCGGAAGAACTAACTATTCTTCAATAATCAAGTTTAAAAGCATGGAATTTCATGATCCAGTTGATAAAGAATTCAAAATAGCTGTTTTAAAGAAATTCATTGAGCTATGAGAAAAATAAAAAAAAAGGCAATTCAATAAAATCTCAAAAAGAATTACCATAACGAAAATGAGTTTTTAACAAAGAGATAGAAATCATGAAAAAGAACTGAACAGAAATTCTGGAGTTAAATAAGTCAGTGAATAAAATAGAAATGCAATAGAGAATGTCTGCAATAGCATAGAACAAATGGAAGATAAAATAAATGAGTTAAAGGATGAGAATTTTGAAATAACTCAGAGGAGAAAAAGAATAAATGAAAAAGAGCAAAGAAAGCCTACATGATCTATGACAATATATCAAAAGTACAAATATTAGAATAATCAGGATTCCCGATTAAGAGGAGAAAAGAACAGAAAACCTATTTAAATAAATAATAGGGATCCCTGGGTGGCGCAGCGGTTTGGCGCCTGCCTTTGGCCCAGGGCGCGATCCTGGAGACCCGGGATCGAATCCCACGTCGGGCTCCCGGTGCGTGGAGCCTGCTTCTCCCTCTGCCTGTGTCTCTGCCTCTCTCTCTCTCTCTCTGTGACTATCATGAATAAATAAATAAAAAAATCTTAAAAAAATAAATAAATAAATAAATAAATAATAGTTGAGAACTTCTCTAACCTGGAGAGAGAATTGGCTATCCCAGTTCACAAAGCTAATAGATCATGTTATTATCTAAATGCAAAAATACCTTCTCCAAAACACATTATAATAAAACCATCAAAAAAAAATCAGGGATAGGGGATCCCTGGGTGGTGCAGCGGTTTGGCGCCTGCCTTTGGCCCAGGGCGCGATCCTGGAGACCCGGGATCGAATCCCACGTCGGGCTCCCGATGCATGGAGCCTGCTTCTCCCTCTGCCTGTGTCTCTGCCTCTCTCTCTCTCTCTCTCATCTCTCTGTGTGACTATCATAAATAAATAAAAATTAAAAAAAAATCAGGGATAAAGAAATAATTCTGAAAGCAACCAGGGAAAAAAAGATTAAAATCTACAAAGAAACCCCCAAAAGGCTGTCAATGGTTTTCTCAGTAGAAACTACACAGGCTAGGAGAAAGTGGAATGAATATTTAAAGTGTTGAAAGAAAAAAATTGCCAGCCAAGTATACTCTGTCAAGCAAAGTTATCCTTTATTTATTTATTTAAAGATTTTTTATTTATTTATCCATGAGAGAGAGAGATAGAGAGACAGGCAGAGGGAGAATCAGGCTCCATGCAGGGAGCCTGATGTGGGACTCGATCCCAGGACTCCAGGATCATGCCCTGGGCTCAAGGCAGGCTGTAAACTGCTGAGCCACCCAGGCATCCCTATCCTTCATTTATGAAGGAGCAATACAGACTTTCCTGGGCAACAAAAGCTGAGGGAGTTCATCACCAGTAGACATGCCTTGTAAGAAATGCTGAATGAAGTTCTTCAAGGTAAAAGGAAAAGATGGTGATCAGTAGCATGGAAACATATAAAAATATACAATACATTGGTTAAGGTAAATATACAGTCAGACTTAGAAAACTTAAAATCTGTAGTAGGATGTTATATTAGCCACTTAACTACAGTATAAAGGTCAAAGTAAAGAGTATTACAAATAAGTATAGCTGCTACTATGTGTTATCAAATGCACAATGTAAATAGAGGGAAATAATTACATTGAAAATATAAAAGGGGGGAGTAAAAGGATGTTTTGTAGATGGTCAAAGATTAGTTACTATGAGTTGTCTTACATAAACCTCAAGGTAACCACAAGGCAAAAATTTACAGCAGATGTACAAAAGATTAAAAAAAAGAGAGAGAGAAGAGAGAATAGAGCATACCACCATGGAAAATCACCAATTTAGGGATCCCTGGGTGGCACAGCGGTTTGGCGCCTGCCTTTGGCCCAAGGCGCGATCCTGGAGACCCGGGATGGAATCCCACGTCGGGCTTCTGGTGCATGGAGCCTGCTTCTCCCTCTGCCTATGTCTCTGCCTCTCTCTCTCTCTCTCTGTGTGACTATCATAAATAAATTTAAAAAAAATAAAAAAATAAAATCACCAATTTATTACATAAAGGTAATTATATAATGATAAAGGAGTCAATTCATTAAGAAGCTATAACAACTATAAATCTATATGCACTCAATATTGAAGTGCCTAAATATATTAAGCAAATAGTAACAGATTTGAAGAGAGAAATAGACAATTTACTAATAGTAGAGGACTTCAATAACTTACTTTCAGCAATGGATAGATAATCCAGATAAAATCAACAAGGAACCAATGAACTTGACTCATATGTTAAACCAAATGGACCTAACAGACATTTACAAATATTCATCCAACATCCAACAGAAGCAGAAAACATGTCCTTTCCCAGTGCGCACAAAGCATTCTCTAAGATTGACCAAGTCTTAGCAAATTTAAAAGATTAAAATAATGCCAAGCCCCTTTTTGACCACAACAGTATGAAGCTAGAAATCCACAAGAGAAAAGCTGGAAAATCTACAAATATGTAGCAATTATGCAACACACACTTGAACAACCAATGGGGCAAAGAAGAAATCAAAAGTAAAATCAAAAGGTTGCTTGAAACTAATGAAATAAAACATGACATAAAAAAACCAATGGGATGCTGCAAAAGCAATTCTGAGAGGAAAATTTATAGCAATAAATGCATATTTAGTAAAAATAAAAAGATCTCAAACAACCAAACTTTACACCTCAAGGACCTAGAAAAAGAGCAAACTAAGCCCAAATTTCGAAAAAGGAAGGCAATTACACAGCCCAGAGTGAAAATTAATGAAACAAAGACCAACAAAATAGAAAAAATCAACAAAACTAAGAGCTAGATTTTGGAAAAGAAAAACAGAATTAACAAAACATAAACTAAGAAAAAGAGAAGACTCAAATAAAAATCACCAAAGGAAAAAAAAAAAAGAAATGAAAAAAGAGACATTAAAACTGATACTACAGTGGGACACCTGGGTGGCTCAGTGGTTAAGCATCTGCCTTTGGCTCAGGGCATGGTCCCAGAGCCCCGGGATTGAATACTACAAGGGGCTTCCTGCATGGAGACTGCTTCTCCCTCTGCCTGGGTCTCTACCTCTCTTTCTCTGTGTTTCTCATGAATAAATAAATGAAATCTTAAAAAAAAAAAAAAACGGATACTACAGAAATGCATAGAATCATAAAAGACTGCTGTGAACAATCATATGCCAAAACGTGGATAACCTAGTAAAAATGGATAAATTCTAGAAACATATAACCTACCAAGACTGAATCAGGAAGAAATAAAAAATCTGAGTAGATCAAAGATGAATAAGGATATGGAATCACCAATCAAAAACTTAACAATACAGAAAAGCTCAGGACCAGATGGCTTCACAAGTGAATTCTACCAAATATTTCAACCATTAATGTCAATTCTTCTCAAAACCTTCTAAGAAATTGAAGAGGAGGGAACATTTCCAAAACTCATGAAACTCATGTTACCCTGATACCAAAGCAAATATCCCTGATGATTTTAGATATAAAAAATTCTCAACAAAATACTAGCAAGCCAAATTCAGTAATACATTGAAAGGATGTCCAGGTGTGATGTGTCCTTAGGATGCAAGTTTGGTTCAACATACACAAATCAATAAATGTGAAATGAAGACAAAAATCATATGATTATCTCAATGGATGCAGGCAAAGCATTTGATACAATATCCTTTTATGAGTAAAACCATCAACAAATGGAGTATAGAAGGGACAAACCTCAAAATAAAAAAAAGACATATGTTTTGACAAGCCCATGGCTATTTTCATACTCAATAGTGAAACTTGACACTTTTCCTCTAAGATCAGGAACAAGACAAGGATCCCCATTCTTGTCAGTCCTCTTCAACATAGAACTGTAAATCCTAGCTAGAGCAATTAGGCAAGACAAAAACAGAGAAAGTATGCAAATCAAAGAGGAAGAAGTAAAATTGTCTTCGTTTGCAGATGACATGATCCTCTCTCTCTCTCTCTCTCTTTTTTTTTTAATCTTTTTCTACTTTCAATTTTTTTTGGTGTATTTTTTATTAGAGTTCGATTTGCCAACATATAGGATAATACCCAGTGCTCATCCCATCCAGTGCCCCCCTCAGTGCCCTTGGCTAAGTAGTGCTGGACCTGGGTCACATGATTACTTCAGGGTTTGTGATCAGGTCCAATTCCAGGAGATTTGTTGCTGAGGGCATAGAAGGAAGCATATCTTCCCAAGTCCTGGCAAATGGGACTGGTGGCAAGATCATGACCAAGTAGGGCTTCAGCTAATTCAACAAGGAGATGAGGCTGCTTCTGGTGTGCAGCCAGGATCCTGTTCAGTGAGCTTGACATCAGGGCATGTGCCTATGTCCTCACTGCTTTAAGGGAGGAGAGGTTTCTCAGAAGTCCTTTATTTGCCCATTCTCAGAGAGGAAAGGGTAGTGATGTTTGGTGAGTCCATTTGGTGAAATTTTTATTTCTCTTGTATTTTTGGTTCTGAAAGCCACATTTTAAAAATATTTGCCCAATATTTATTTTCTTTCTTTTTTTTTCAAGTTTTTGTTCAAATTCCAGCTAGTTAACATACAGTGTAATATTAGTTTCAGATGTACAATCTAGTGATTCATCACTTTCATACAACACCCAGTGATCATCGTAAGAGCCCCCCTTAATCCTTATCACCCATTTAACACATCTCCGCTGCCTATCTCCCCTCCAGCAACTTTCAGTTTGTTCTCTATAATTAAGAATCTGTTCTCTGGTTTGCCTCTCTTTTTTTCCCTTCTACGTTCATCTGTTTCATCTCTTAAATTCCACATATGAGTGAAATCATATGGTATTTGCCGTTCTCTGCCTGATTTATTTCACTTAGCATAATACACTGTAGCTCCATCCATGTTGTTGCAAATGGCAAGATTTCATTCTTTTTGATGGCCGAGTAATATTCCATTATATCTATATACCACCCTTTCTTTATCCATTCATCAGTCGATGGACATTTGGGTTCTTTCCATAATTTCGCTATTGTTGATAATGCGGTTATAAACATCAGGGTGAATGTATCCCTTCAAATTAGTATTTTTGTATCCTTTGGGTAAATAACTGGTATTGCAAATTGCTGGGCTGTAGGGTAGTTCTATTTTTGACTTTTTGAAGAACCTTCATACTATTCTCCAGAGAGACTGCATCAGTTTGCATTCTCACCAACAGTGTAAGAGGATTTGCCTTTCTCTATATCCTTGCCAACATCAGTTGCTTTCTGTGTTGTTTATTTTAGCCATTCTGACAGGTGTGAGGTCATATCTCATCATGGTTTTGATTTATATTTCCCTGATAATGAGTTATGTTGAGCATCTTTTCATGTGTCTATTGGCCATATGTATATCTTCTTTGGAAAAGTGTCTATTAAGTCATCTGCCCATTTTCTAACTGGATTATTTGATTTTTAGGTATGGAGTTTGCTAAATTCTTTACAGATTCTGGCTACTAACCCATTATCAGATATGTCGTTTACAAACATCTTCTCCCATTCTGAAGGTTCCCTTTGATTGTTTCCTTTGCTGTTCAGAGGCTTTTATCTTGATGAAGTCTCAGTAGTTTAGTTTTCCTTTTGTTTCCCTTTGTCTTTGCCTCAGGAGACATATCTAGTAAGAATTTGCTATGGCCAAGGTCAAAGAGGTTACTATCTGTATTTGCCTCTAGGATTTTGATGGTTTCCTGTCTCACATTAAGGGCTTTAATCAATTTTGAATTTATTTTTGTGTATGGTGTAAGAAAGTGGTCCAGTTTTGTTCTTTTGCATGTTGCTGTTCAGTTTTCTCAACACCTTTTGTTAAGGAGACTGTCTTTTTTCTATTGGATATTCTTTCCTACTTTATTGAAGACTAGTTGACCATATAGTTGTGGGTTCATTTCTAGGTTTTCTATTTTATCCCACTGATCTGTGTATCTGTTTTTGTGGCAGCACCATACTGTTTTGATCACTACAGCTTTGTAGTATAGTTTGAGATTTTTCTATCTTTCTACCTCTTTCAAGACTATTTCCCCTTACTTTATGAGGCATAGTTATGACAGCTATAGCAATGTATTTTTTGAATAATTACAACATTGAATATGTTTTCCCTTGAGAATTCAGAACTTCCTGTTCTTTGTACATTGAACAATTTCGAATTGTCACTTGGGCATTTTTAATATACAATTCAATTCTGGGTCTTTAAAAAAATCCTATTGAGATTTTTTAAACTGTCAATTGTGCCAAGTAGGTTTAGGCCACATGTTTTAACTTGCCTTCATTTGGCTATGGTTCCTATGTAAGTTCAGTTTCCAAAGCTTTAGCAGTTATTTAGATCTGTCCACTGTGTGAACCTTCCAGGGGCCAGTCTGAGACCTATGGTATGCTGTATAGAATCATATTTGTTGCATGCACACCTTGGAAATAAATCCAGAATTCATTGTCAACTTTATGGGATCTCATTTTCAAGTTCATTCTTCTCCCGGATCTTCATATTCTCTATCTCACAAAAGTCCTATTTTTTTGGTTATCTCACTAGAAATCCACAGTGTTTTTTCTTTCTGCTTTGTCACAAACTTTCCACATCTGGTTGTCTTTGGGGCCAAATGGCAAGAGGAGAGGGAGAGAGACAGAGACAGAGACAGAGAGAGAGAGTAAACAATGGTCTTTCCCACCACAGTCTTTGGGCCACAGTTTTTCTAATAACAGGGGATTTCCCTTTCTCAGAGCTTTAGGTGTCTACTTGCTTGCTGTTGCACCATTATTACAGATTTAAGCACTAGGATTGGAGCTTGCTTTGCACCAGACCAGGAGGTGGAAAATACAGAGGATATCTGCCACGCTTTTCGTCCCTTGTGCTTCTTTCTTCCTGTAACTCAGAACAGAAAAGAAAGGATTTCCCTTGCACTTCTATCTGTGCATTGTGCAGTTCCAGGAATGGGCTATGTTTGAGTCCAAGTGAGGACGTACAAAAGTGAAAAATAAGTAACAGCTCAGTGCTATATCATTCATTTGTTCAGTTCTCATTTCTTTCCCCAATCTTCTTGCTACTATTTACTTTGCAGATGCTCCAGTTAGCTGCTCCATTCAGTCTGTCCAAGGATTTTAGTCTTCAGTACAGAGAGCCAATATTTTTGCTCCATCTTAACAGGAACTGGACCTCCCTTCAGTTTTTGAAACACTGGAAATCATATTTTGTTCTTTTTTCTATTATTAAATATACATATTATATATGCATTCAGCTTTAAATGCAAACTCATAGAAAAAAATTAGTAGCAATGAACATACAATGAAGGTATGAATAGTATCCCTGCTAATAACTGGGCTAAAAACCAAAAAACTCCAAAAAAGAAAATCTCTTTAATAAAGGAGGATTGAAAACACTTATAGTCAGAGGCATATTTTTACTTGTAGATTAAAATATGGAACAAAGTGAGTTCTCTCTCTTCTAAGTTATGAGTAAGCCCACCCACAATACATTTGTCCTTTGAAATTCAGAGTAATTACTAAATTAGAGAAGTGTGTAATTACTAAGTTGGAACAGTGATTTGAAGAAAAAGTCAAATAAGGCTTATCCTTAAATCTTCTCCCAATTAATCTCAGACACTAAAGACACATAGGAAGAAATTCCTGGTGTAATTCTACTGGTGGCTCAAATATTAATAATTTAAGTTTTATACAAAAGTTTGCTATTTCAAACCTAAATTTCTCATTTGTATAATGTTATAAATAGGCATTATATTCTTGAGGGAAATTCAAGTGAGCTCTTCTACTGCTAAGGACAAAATAACCCAAATGCAAACAATGATCAAAGACACTGTCTTTATGCAAGTTCACCTTGAGCTACTACATAGCTCTTATCTGTTTGGGAGTCAGGGACATTTTTTTTTTCCATCTGACATTATTTTATTATTTTACATATTTTTTTAAATTGGAGTTCAATTTGCCAACATATAGCATAACACCCAGTGCTCATCCCATCAAGTGCCCTCCTCAGTGCCTGTCACCCAGTCACCCCCATCCCCCTGCCTACATCCCTTTCTACCACCCCTTGTTCGTTTCCTAGAGTTAGGAGTCTATCATGTTCTGTCTCCCTTTCTGATATTTCCCAATCAGTTTTAGTCCTTTCCCCTTTATTCCCTTTCACTATTTTTTATATTCCCCAAACGAATGAGACCATATAAAGTTTGTCCTTCTCTGATTGACTTATTTCACTCAGCATAATACCCTCCAGTTCCATCCACGTTGAAGCAAATGGTGGGTATTTGTCGTTTCTAATGGCTGAGTAATATTCCATTGAATACATATACCACATCTTCTGTATCCATTCATCTTTCGATGGACACCGAGGCTTCTTCCACAGTTGGGCTACTGTGGACATTGCTGCTATAAACATCGGGGGGCAGGTGTCCCGGCGTTTCACTGCAACTGTATCTTTGGGGTAAATCCCCAGCAGTGCAATTGCTGGGTCATAGGGCAGATCTATTTTTAACTCTTTGAGGAACCTCCACACACTTTTCCAGAGTGGCTGCACCAGTTCACATTCCCACCAATAGTGCAAGAGGGTTCCCCTTTCTCCACATCCTCTCCAACATTTGTTGTTTTCTGTCTTGTTAATTTTCCTCATTCTCACTGGTGTGAGGTAGTATCTCATTGTGGTTTTGATTTGTATTTCCCTGATGGCCAGTGATGTGGAGCATTTTCTCATGTGCTTGTTGGCCATGTCTATGTCTTCCTCTGTGAGATTTTGTTCATGTCTTTTGCCCATTTCATGATTGGATTGTTTGTTTCTTTGCTGTTGAGTTTAATAAGTTCTTTATGGATATTGGATACTAGCCCTTTATCTGATACGTCATTTGCAAATATCTTCTCCCATTCTGTAGGTTGTCTTTTAGTTTTGTGGACTGTTTGTTTTGCTGTGCAAAAGCTTTTGATCTCGATGAAGTCCCAATAATTCATTTTTGCTTTTGTTTCTCTTGCCTTCATGGATGTATCTTGTAAGAAGTTACTATGGCCAAGTTTAAAAAGGGTGTTGCTTGTGTTCCCCTCTAGCATTTTGATGGATACTTGTCTCACATTTAGATCTTTCATTCATTTTGAGTTTACCTTTGTGTATGGTATAAGAGAATGGTCCAGTTTCATTCTTCTGCATGTGGATGTCCAATTTTCCCAGCACCATTTTTTGAAGAGACTGTCTTTCTTTCCAGTGGATAGTCTTTCCTGCTTTGTCGAATATTAGTTGACCATAGAGTTGAGGGTCCACTTCTGGATTCTCTATTCTGTTCCATTGATCTATGTGTCTGTTTTTGTGCCAGTACCACACTGTCTTGATGACCACAGCTTTGTAGTACAACCTGAAATCTGGCATTGTGATGTCCCCAGCTATGTTTTTTTTTTAAATATTCCCCTAGATATTTGGGGTGTTTTCTGATTCCACACAAATCTTAAGATGATTTGTTCCAACTCTCTGAAGAAAGTCCATGGTATTTGGATAGGGATTGCATTAAATGTGTAAATTGCCCTGGGTAGCATTGACATTTCCACAATATTAATTCTTCCAATCCATTAGCAAGAAATATTTTTCCATCTCTTTGTGTCTTCCTCCATTTCTTTCAGAAGTGTTCTGTAGTTTTTAGGGTATAGATTGTTTACCTCTTTGGTTAGGTTTATTCCTAGGTATCTTATGTTTTTGGGTGCCATTGTAAATGGGATTGACTCCTTCATTTCTCTTTCTTCAGTCTCATTGTTAGTGTATAGAAATGCCACTGATTTCTGGGCATTGATCTTATACCCAGCCACACTGCTGAATTGCTGTATGAGTTCTAGCAATCATGGGTGGTGTCTTTGGGGTTTTCTACATACACTATCATGTCATCTGCAAAGAGGGAGAGTTTGGCTTCCTCTTTGCCAATTTGAATGCCTTTTATTTCTTTTTGTTGTCTGATTGTTGAGGCTAGGACTTCTAGTACTATGTTGAATAGCAGTGAGGAGAGTGGACATCCCTGTCGTGTTCCTGATCTTAGGGGAAAGGCTCCCAGTGTTTCCCCATGGAGAATGATATTTGCTGTGGGCTTTTCGTAGATGGCTTTAAGATGTTGAGGAATGTTCCCTCTATCCCTACACTCTGAAGTTTTGATCAGGAATGGATGCTATATTTTGTCAAATGCTTTCTCTGCATCTAATGAGAGGATCATATGGTTCTTGGTTTTTCTCTTGCTGATATGATGAATCACCTTGATTGTTTTACGAGTGTTGAACCAGCCTTGTGTCCCGGGGATAAATCCTACTTGGTCATGGTGAATAATTTTCTTAATGTACTGTTGGATCCTATTGGCCAGTATCTTGTTGAGAATTTTTGCATCCATGTTCATCAGGGATATTGGTCTGTAATTCTCCTTTTTGGTGGGGTCTTTGTCTGGTTTTGGAATTAAGGTGATGCTGGCCTCATAGAATGAATTTGGAAGTACTCCATCTCTTTCTATCTTTCCAAACAGCTTTTGTAGAATTGGTATGGTTTCTTCTTTAAATGTTTGATAGAATTCCCCTGGGAAGCCATCTGGCCCTGGACTTTTGTGTCTTGGGAGGGTTTTGATGACTGCTTCAATTTCCTACCTGATTATTGGCCTGTTCAGGTTTTCTATTTCTTCCTATTCCAGTTTTGGTAGTTTGTGGTTTTCCAGAAATCCATCCATTTCTTCTAGATTGCCTAATTTATTGGCGTAAAGCTGCTCATAATAAGTTTTTGAGATCATTTGTATTTCCTTGGTATTGGTGGTGAGAGATTCCCCCTAAAATCAATAAAAACCACTCAACACCTCAATATTTAATAGTGAAAATTGCAAATTCCAAAGATAAAGAGTAGATCCTTAAAGCAGCAGGAGACAAGAAATCTTTAACTTTTATGGGGAGAAATATTAGATTAGCAGCAGACCTCTCCACAGAGACCTGGCAGGCCAGAAAGGGCTGGTAGGATGTATTCAGGGTCCTAAATGAGAAGAACCTACTGCCAAGAATATTCTATCCAGCAAGGCTGTCATTCAGAATAGAAGGAGAGATAAAGAGCTTCCAGGATAGGCAGAAACTGAAAGAATACATGACCACCAAACCAGCTCTGCAAGAAATATTAAGGGCTACTCTGTAATAGAAAGAGGAAGTCCAAGGGAACAATCCACAAAAACAGGGACTGAATAGGTATCATGATGACACTGAATTCATATCTTTCAATAGTAACTCTGAACGTGAATGGGCTTAATGATCCCATCAAAAGGCGCAGGGTTTCAGACTGGATAAAAAAGCAAGATCCATCTATTTGCTGTCTACAAGAGACTCATTTTAGACCTAAGGACACCACAGCCTGTAAATAAAAGGCTGGAGAACTATTTACGATTCGAATGGTCCTCAAAAGAAAGCAGAGGTAGCCATCCTTATATCAGATAAATTTTATCCCAAAGACTGTAGTAAGAGAAGTGGGACACTTTATCACACTTAAAGGATCTATCCAACAAGAGGACCTAAAAATCAACAATATTTATGCCCCAAATGTGAGAGCTGCCAAGTATATCAATCATTAACCAAAGTTAAGACATACTTAGATAATAATACGCTAATACTGTGAGACTTGAATGTAGCACTTTCTACAATCGATAGATATTCTAAGCACAACATCTCCAAAGAAACAAGAGCTTTAAATGACACACTGGACCAGATGGATTTCACAGATATTTACAGAACTTTACATCCAAATGCAACTGAATACACATTCTTCTCAAGTGCACAGGGAACTTTCTCCAGAATAGACCACATACTGGGTCACAAATCAGGTCTGAACTGATACCAAAAGATTGGGAAAGTCCCCTGCATATTTTCAGACCATAATGCTTTGAAATTCTAACTAAATCACAAGAAGAAGTTTGGAAGGACCTCAAACACGTGGAGGTTAAGGACCATCTGGCTAAAACATGAAAGGGTCAACCAGAAAATTAGAGAAGAATTAAAAAGATTCATGGAAACTAATAAGAATGAAGATACAACCATTTAAAATATTTGGGATGCAGCAAAAGCAGTCCTGAGGGGGGAAATACATCGCAATACAAGCATCCATCCAAAAACTGGAAAGAACTCAAATACAAAAGCTAACCTTACACCTAAAGGAGCTGGAGAAAAAAACAGCAAATAGATCCTACACCCAGCAGAAGAAGAGAATTAGTAAAGATTAGAGCAGAACTCAATGAAATAGAGACCAGAAGAACTGTGGAACAGATCAACAAAACCAGGATTTGGTTCTTTGAAAGAATTAATAAGATAGATAAACCATTAGCCAGCCTTATTAAAAAGAAGAGAGAAAAGACTCAAATTAATAAAATCATGAACATTCTCAGTTTGTATCATCAGCTTTATGGCAGGTACTGTATCTGATCTCTATTTGTGTCTTTCATAAAATCATATCCAATACATAATAACCACTCACCCTATATGTGTTAAAAATTGAATTCATGCATTCATGAATTCATTAATAAATAAATAATTAATGGATAAATGAACAACCAAGGTTAGCAAATATCAGACTTTTTAAAAAGAATATATTTTCTGAAAGGAAGACATTGTGCTAACATTAATTTTACAGTAATTTACTGTAAAATGATATGATTAATGTAATGGAGATATGGGTGTGGGTCAACATTAATGTATAATCTAGATGCAGGTAGTTAACCTCTGAAGTATTCTCATGCAGGGATTCACATTCTTGTGGTAGAGAGTCATCCAAGGATATGTTCCAAGTTTCTCCAGTATTTATATTTAAATATATAACATAGGGTTTTTAAATTTAGCATAAAACATGGGTTTTCATGGTGATATTAGAATAATTCAAATTTTTAGTTCACTGGAAAGTTGTATAGGAACTTCCATCCTGTTTTGCAAGGATCTTGCAAGCTCAGGCAACTAACAACTTCAAAGAAACTCTCGAGATCCAAGATGCTGATCAATGCCAATCCTCTACCTTCAGTCTCAATACTTAATATGGGAATCTGTTGTCTGATGCAACTAGAAGCTTGCTGATCTTGCTATCAGAACATTGGTGCACCCATTTCTTTTTTTTAAATAATAAATTTATTTTTTATTGGTGTTCAATTTACCAACATACAGAATAACACCCAGTGCTCATCCCGTCAAGTGCTCCCCTCAGTGCCCGTCACCCATTCACCCCCACTTCCCGCCCTCCTCCCCTTCCACCACCCCTAGTTCTTTTCCCAGAGTTAGGAGTCTCTCATGTTCTGTCTCCCTTTCTGATATTTCCCACACATTTCTTCTCCCTTCCCTTATATTCCCTTTCACTATTATTTATTTTCCCCAAATGAATGAGAACATACACTGTTTGTCCTTCTCCGACTGACTTACTTCACTCAGCATAATACCCTCCAGTTCCATCTACGTTGAAGCAAATGGTGGGTATTTGTTGTTTCTAATGGCTGAGTAATATTCCATTGTATACATAAACCATCTTTCGATGGACACCGAGGCTCCTTCCACAGTTTGGCTATTGTGGACATTGCTGCTATAAACATCGGGGTGCAGGTGTCCCGGCGTTTCATGGTGCACCCATTTCTAAGTGAAACTTTGATGCAACGTGTTGTCTAAGTTTCCAAGAAGACAGATGATGACAGCTTTAAAGAATATAAAGAGCAGACTATATGCCTTTTTTCTTTTTGCCTGTTAATCTTTTTAGGTGTGGCAAAATTCAACCCAAGACCAGTTTTATTGTAATATGCCGCCTGATGGTGGGTCTATCAGAAAATACATCTATAACTCCTTCCTATGTTTGCTCTAAAACTTTTTTGAAAAAATCTGAAAGTGAACAAAAGTTTCGAGAATAATATAATGAGCTACCACATACTCTTCATCTAGATTTATCCATTATTAACATAAAGTGATTTCACATTTGTGCATGCTCTGTGTGTGTGTGTCCCCAGCTTCATATGTATTTAGTACTTAACTTTGAAAGTGAGTTATATATTTCATCACAATTCACTCCTTTTTAAAAAGATTTTATTTATTTATTCATGAGAGACAGAAAGGGGGAGAGAGAGAGAGAGAAAGAGAGAGAGAGAGAGAGAGAAAGGCAGAAAGAGAGAAGCAGGCTCCATGCAGGAGCCCAACCTGGGACTCCATCCTGGGTCACCGGGATCACGCCCTGGGCTGAAGGCAGCGCTAAACCTCTGAGCCACCAGGCTGCCCACAATTCACTCCTAAATACTTCACCATGTATCTTCTAAGAACAAGGGCATACATAACCAAAATGCAAAGATCACTTTGAAGACCATCAACATTTATATAATACCATTGTCTAATATACAATCCATACCTATGCTTCCTCTGTTGTTCTTTGCAGATCTTTATTTCCTGATCCAGAATCCAATCAAAGATCATGAATTGCCATTGTTTCATTTGCCTCTTTAGCTTCTTTAATCTAGAACAGTTCCCTAGCCATTTTCTCTTTTTTATTTGTTTTTAATGAAACTGATATTTTTGAGGAGTCCAGGCCATTTGTTTTGAACAATGTCTATCAATTTAGACTAGTCTGATTATTTCTGCATGATTGGATTTAGGTGTAAAATTTTTGACAAAAAGACAACATAGATGCTGTTCCACCCTCCTTAGTCCATCACATCAGGAGGGTAATTTTGTCCCACTATTGGTAATTTCAAGTCTGATCACTTGGTTAACATGTTATCCACCAGATTTCTCTTGCAGAGGTAACTTTCTTTTTTGTAATTAATAAGTAATCTGTCTGGTGATTTATTTAGACTATATGAATGTCATATTCCTTAAGCCTTTGCTCTTTGATGACTCAATATTACTAATTGAAACAATTATTTTTATGGTGGTCTTCCAATTCTGTTATTCAATTCAATGTTGGCCTTCCAATTCTATTATTCTTTTTATATTTATTAGATAGGCTTTTCTACAAAAAAGAACTTTCCCCTCACCTTACCTTTTTAATGTCACTATGCACTCATTATTTTTATTCAATGTGTTTCAATCCATTGCTGTTACTATTTTTTAATAGATTTTTTTCAAAACTGATCCAGTGAATTTTTCTTCAAGCTGGTCCTCGTATCCTTTTTTTTTTTTTTTTTCTTTTGTACCTCAACAAGATACTTCTAGTTTGTCTTATACTTTCTCTCTCATATCTGAAATTAGCTGTTTCTTCAAGGAGCCATGATTCTTTTATGGACAATAACATTTAAAACCAAGATCTGGGTAATAGGTTTTCTTATTGTTCCTGGAATATCATTGCTTCTAGGACCTTTCATTGAACAAGGCTTTTGACACGAGTTCATACTGTTAACTCTAATTCCAATCCATTACTTTAGATTTTTTTCTTTGTTACCAAGTCCATATTTATATTTTCCTTTTCTCACTTTTAGAACCATTTCCAACTTAAATATCAATATATTTTCTCATTTGCTCAATTTTATAGATCGCACAAAATAGTTCTTTAGTTACTATTACATATCACTGCTAATAAAAAAATAAAGTTTCTTAATGTTTTTGCAGTTCTTTATGTCTTTAAAATATATCCCAGTGAGGATATATGCTCAGAGTAATATGTTCAAATGCTACTTGATTTAAATCTATGTGTAGTTTTATTATTAATTTGATTAATAAGTACATCTATATTTTATTTTATTTTATTTTTTTTTTTTTTTATTTATTTATGATAGTCACAGAGAGAGAGAGAGAGAGAGAGGCAGAGACACAGGCAGAGGGAGAAGCAGGCTCCATGCACCGGGAGCCCGATGTGGGATTCGATCCCGGGTCTCCAGGATTGTGCCCTGGGCCAAAGGCAGGCGCCAAACCGCTGCGCCACCCAGGGATCCCTCATCTATTTATTTTAGTATTTAATTTTAACTTTTTTCTACTTTTGTTAATTAAATTTCAGTTTTTGAATATGTAAAATATTAACATGGTTTGAAAATCAAAACTATATACTAACAGAGTACTTGGAGAAGTCTTATTCTCTTCTTTATTGCTTTTATTCCATGACCACCCATAGTCTGTAGATGTCAATTTAGCTTCTGGTTTATCTTTCTTGCATCTCTTTTTCTAAAAGTAAACACACATACACACCCCTCATATTGTCCTTTCTTTCTTAGACAAAATATAATATATAGTCTTTTGCAAGTTTTTTTTCATTTAATGATATATTCTGGAAATTACTTAATATTAGTTAATTGAGATTCTCCTTGTTTTTCTACCTTTTTGCCAGATTTTACTCAAGTAATCTCCCAAGTATGGGCATTTCAGTTGCTTTCAAAATGTTGTGATAATAAATAAGGCCAGAGCAAATAAATTTTTGCATGTCTTTTCCCCAAAATTGATTGAGAAATGTCAAGAAGTGGTATTGTTGATTCAAAGGGTAGATACATATTTACTTTTGTTAGATATTATTGAATCTCCATCATAGGATTTGTACCATTTTGCATTCCCATTGGCAATATGTTAGAGTGAACTTTTCCTACAACCTTGTAAACAAGCTCACTGTTAAGCTTTTGTATTTTTGCCAAACTAATAATTGAGAAATGGTATTCAGTAGAGCTTCGATTTGCATTTCTCTAATTATGAGTGGAGTTTACCATATTTTATATGTTTAGGGCCAATTGGTACATCTTTTTTACAAACTGTCTATTTGTGCCTTTTGTGCATCCCCCTTTTCTATTGAGATTTTGGTGGTTTTCTGAATTTTCTGTTGTGAGACTGGCCCTTTACCTGATATCTCACCTTCTTTTTATTGTCTGATTAAATAAGATACCAGTAGTATTATGAATTCCCTAATTTACATAGGCTGATGCACAGTAAATTAATTTCTGCTCCTAGTGCACTGTGATTTGAGTCTTCTTACTCAAATAAAAGGTGGATACTTCATGTGGAGTTATTATTGATAATCTGAATTTATGTCCTCAATTTCTTATCTGAAACTCTTAGGGATAGGTATTTCTTACAGCTTATAATTTTTTGAATTTGAGAAAAGTAATGGGTGCATATACTGTATACTATAATAAATATCATTTATCATCCATTGGATAAGGGCAAACACCACATAATTACTCAAATATTTCTGAAACAAAGCTTACAAATATTTACACTAGATATGATAAACAGAGACCATAAATAGATTCACATCAGCTCAGGTCATGTTTTATGGTCAGATTAGTTTAGGTAATATCAGGTTTTGCCACAAAATTCTTTATATATAAAACTTTTAGTATTTAGAGCTTTTTTGGATTTTGGAATTATGGATAGCATATTTTAGGCCTGTGGCTCATTTTTTTTTAAAAGATTTTATTTACTTATTCATGAGAGACAGAGAAAGAGAGAGAGACAGGCAGAGACACAGACAGAGGGAGAAGCAGGCACCATGCAGGGAGCCTGACATGGGACTCAATCCCGGGTCTCCAGTATCACACCCTGGGCCAAAGGCGGTGCTAAACCGCTGAGCCACCCGGGCTGCCCAAGGCCTATGGCTCATTAAACCAATCATTTTTGTGTACTGTTTATTAGGAAAAAGTTGTATATTATTAAATAAAACTTTAGGAAAATCATTAAAAACTCAATATATGAAGGAGATTAAGGAGAGCACTTGTGGTAAGCAACAGGTGATATATGGAAGTGTTGAATCACTATATTGTACACTGAAACTAATTTTACACTGTAACTTAACTAGAATTTAAATAAAAACTTAAAAATGTCTTTTAAAAAAAAGGAAAATTACTTCTATTTAGCTGACAATACCAAATAACTTCCTTAAACTTCATAAACCCTACATAATCAATATGTATATGCAATTAGGTTCAAGGGTTGCTTGGGACTCTGCATAAATTTTTTTCTTATTTTGGACACATTTAGTGTGAGTTTTTTGAAAAGATACATAAATAACTTTCCTCCCAAATTATATATTTATTTGGTTATTTTTGTATTATTGTTGTCCCTTAAGGTCTATTTCATTCACTACTGTGTCCCCAGTACCTAAAATGTCTGATGGGCTATAAGTGCTTGATAATTATTTTTTTAAATAAATTCATGAATGAAAGGAGATCACCAGGAGGAGAATAATAAAAGGAAACAGGGGGGAGGAGCAAGATGGCGGAGG
The DNA here is from genome assembly GCF_048164855.1 of Canis lupus baileyi. NCBI lineage: Eukaryota > Metazoa > Chordata > Mammalia > Carnivora > Canidae > Canis > Canis lupus. The sequence goes on from NC_132876.1 coordinate 36,949,642, forward strand.
AGTAGGGTCTCCAAATCACCTGTCTCCACCAAACTACCTAGAAAACCTTCAAATTATCCTGAAAATCTATGAATTCGGCCTGAGATTTAAAGAGAGACCAGCTGGAATGCTACAGTGAGAAGAGTTCGCGCTTCTATCAAGGTAGGAAGACGGGGAAAAAGAAATAAAGAAACAAAGGCCTCCAAGGGGGAGGGGCCCGCGAGGAGCCGGGCTGAGGCCGGGGCGAGTGTCCCCAGGACAGGAGAGCCCCGTCCCGGAGGAGCAGGAGCTGCACCGACCTTCCCGGGGGAAAGGGGCTCGCGGGGAGTTGGAGCAGGACCCAGGAGGGCGGGGATGCCCTCGGGCTCCCCGGGACAGTAACAGCAACTGCGCGCCCAGGAGAGTGCGCCGAGCTCCCTAAGGGCTGCAGCGCGCACGGCGGGACCCGGAGCAGCTGGAGGGGCTCGGGCGGCGGCTCCGCGGAGGGGGTTGCGAGGCCCGGGAGCGCGAATCCACCAGCGCAGGCCCCGGAGCACAGGGCGCCGGGACACAGCCCAGGATCCCGCCTCCCCCGGGACAGGCAGAGGCCGGGAGGGCCCAGGACAGCAAGGACGCTCCTGCCCCAGCTGAGCACATCAGCGGCCCCGCCCCGGAGCCTCCAGGCCCTGCAGACGGAGTTCCTGCCGGAGCTGAATCCAGGTTTCCAGAGCGGCCCCGCCAATGGGGCTGTTCCTCCTGCGGCCTCACGGGGTAAACAACCCCCACTGAGCCCTGCACCAGGCAGGGGCACAGCAGCTCCCCCAACTGCTAACACCTGAAAATCAGCACAACAGGCCCCTCCCCCAGAACACCAGCTAGACGGACAACTTCCAGGAGAAGCCAAGGGACTTAAAGTACACAGAATCAGAAGATACTCCCCGGTGGTTCTTTTTTTGTTTGTTTTTGTTTTTGTTTTTGTTTTTGTTTTTGTTTTGTTTTGCTTTTTGATTTGTTTCCTTCCCCCACCCCCTTTTTTTTCTCCTTTCTTTTTCTTTCTCTTTTTCTTCTTTTTTTTTTTTTCGTTTTTTTTTTCTTTTTCTTCCCTTTTTTTTTCTCTTTCTCTTTTCTTTCCTTCTTTCTCTCCTCTCTTTTTCTCTTTTTCCCAATACAACTTGCTTTTGGCCACTCTGCACTGAGCAAAATGACTAGAAGGAAAACCTCACCTCAAAAGAAAGAATCAGAAACAGTCCTCTCTCCCACAGAGTTACAAAATCTGGATTACAATTCAATGTCAGAAAGCCAATTCAGAAGCACTCTTATACAGCTACTGGTGGCTCTAGAAAAAAGTATAAAGGACTCAAGAGACTTCATGACTGCAGAATTTAGAGCTAATCAGGCAGAAATTAAAAATCAATTGAATGAGATGCAATCCAAACTAGAAGTCCTAACGACGAGGGTTAACGAGGTGGAAGAACGAGTGAGTGACCTAGAAGACAAGTTGATAGCAAAGAGGGAAACTGAGGAAAAAAGAGACAAACAATTAAAAGACCATGAAGATAGATTAAGGGAAATAAACGACAGCCTGAGGAAGAAAAACCTACGTTTAATTGGGGTTCCCGAGGGCGCCGAAAGGGACAGAGGGCCAGAATATGTATTTGAACAAATTCTAGCTGAAAACTTTCCTAATCTGGGAAGGGAAACAGGCATTCAGATCCAGGAAATAGAGAGATCCCCCCCTAAAATCAATAAAAACCGTTCAACACCTCGACATTTAATTGTGAAGCTTGCAAATTCCAAAGATAAGGAGAAGATCCTTAAAGCAGCAAGAGACAAGAAATCCCTGACTTTTATGGGGAGGAGTATTAGGGTAACAGCAGACCTCTCCACAGAGACCTGGCAGGCCAGAAAGGGCTGGCAGGATATATTCAGGGTCCTAAATGAGAAGAACATGCAACCAAGAATACTTTATCCAGCAAGGCTCTCATTCAAAATGGAAGGAGAGATAAAGAGCTTCCAAGACAGGCAGCAACTAAAAGAATATGTGACCTCCAAACCAGCTCTGCAAGAAATTTTAAGGGGGCCTCTTAAAATTCCCCTTTAAGAAGAAGTTCAGTGGAACAGTCCACAAAAACAAAGACTGAATAGATATCATGATGACACTAAACTCATATCTCTCAATAGTAACTCTGAATGTGAACGGGCTTAATGACCCCATCAAAAGGCGCAGGGTTTCAGACTGGATAAAAAAGCAGGACCCATCTATTTGCTGTCTACAAGAGACTCATTTTAGACAGAAGGACACCTACAGCCTGAAAATAAAAGGTTGGAGAACCATTTACCATTCGAATGGTCCTCAAAAGAAAGCAGGGGTAGCCATCCTTATATCAGATAAACTAAAATTTACCCCAAAGACTGTAGTGAGAGATGAAGAGGGACACTATATCATACTTAAAGGATCTATTCAACAAGAGGACTTAACAATCCTCAATATATATGCTCCGAATGTGGGAGCTGCCAAATATATAAATCAATTATTAACCAAAGTGAAGAAATACTTAGATAATAATACACTTATACTTGGTGACTTCAATCTAGCTCTTTCTATACTCGATAGGTCTTCTAAGCAAAACATCTCCAAAGAAACGAGAGCTTTAAATGATACACTGGACCAGATGGATTTCACAGATATCTACAGAACTTTACATCCAAACTCAACTGAATACACATTCTTCTCAAGCGCACATGGAACTTTCTCCAGAATAGACCACATATTGGGTCACAAATCGGGTCTGAACCGATACCAAAAGATTGGGATTGTCCCCTGCATATTCTCGGACCATAATGCCTTGAAATTAGAACTAAATCACAACAAGAAGTTTGGAAGGACCTCAAACACATGGAGGTTAAGGACCATCCTGCTAAAAGATAAAAGGGTCAACCAGGAAATTAAGGAAGAATTAAAAAGATTCATGGAAACTAATGAGAATGAAGATACAACTGTTCAAAATCTTTGGGATGCAGCAAAAGCAGTCCTAAGGGGGAAATACATCGCAATACAAGCATCCATTCAAAAACTGGAAAGAACTCAAATACAAAAGCTAACCTTACACATAAAGGAGCTAGAGAAAAAACAGCAAATAGATCCTACACCCAAGAGAAGAAGGGAGTTAATAAAGATTCGAGCAGAACTCAACGAAATCGAGACCAGAAGAACTGTGGAACAGATCAACAGAACCAGGAGTTGGTTCTTTGAAAGAATTAATAAGATAGATAAACCATTAGCCAGCCTTATTAAAAAGAAGAGAGAGAAGACTCAAATTAATAAAATCATGAATGAGAAAGGAGAGATCACTACCAACACCAAGGAAATACAAACGATTTTAAAAACATATTATGAAAAGTTATACGCCAATAAATTAGGCAATCTAGAAGAAATGGACGCATTCCTGGAAAGCCACAAACTACCAAAACTGGAACAGGAAGAAATAGAAAACCTGAACAGGCCAATAACCAGGGAGGAAATTGAAGCAGTCATCAAAAACCTCCCAAGACACAAGAGTCCAGGGCCAGATGGCTTCCCAGGAGAATTTTATCAAACGTTTAAAGAAGAAATCATACCTATTCTCCTAAAGCTGTTTGGAAAGATAGAAAGAGATGGAGTACTTCCAAATTCGTTCTATGAAGCCAGCATCACCTTAATTCCAAAGCCAGACAAAGACCCCGCCAAAAAGGAGAATTACAGACCAATATCCCTGATGAACATGGATGCAAAAATTCTCAACAAGATACTGGCCAATAGGATCCAACAGTACATTAAGAAAATTATTCACCATGACCAAGTAGGATTTATCCCTGGGACACAAGGCTGGTTCAACACCCGTAAAACAATCAATGTGATTCATCATATCAGCAAGAGAAAAACCAAGAACCATATGATCCTCTCATTGGATGCAGAGAAAGCATTTGACAAAATACAGCATCCATTCCTGATTAAAACTCTTCAGAGTGTAGGGATAGAGGGAACATTCCTCGACATCTTAAAAGCCATCTATGAAAAGCCCACAGCAAATATCATTCTCAATGGGGAAGCACTGGGAGCCTTTCCCCTAAGATCAGGAACAAGACAGGGATGTCCACTCTCACCACTGCTATTCAACATAGTACTGGAAGTCCTAGCCTCAGCAATCAGACAACAAAAAGACATTAAAGGCATTCAAATTGGCAAAGAAGAAGTCAAACTCTCTCTCTTCGCCGATGACATGATACTCTACATAGAAAACCCAAAAGTCTCCACCCCAAGATTGCTAGAACTCATACAGCAATTCGGTAGCGTGGCAGGATACAAAATCAATGCCCAGAAGTCAGTGGCATTTCTATACACTAACAATGAGACTGAAGAAAGAGAAATTAAGGAGTCAATCCCATTTACAATTGCACCCAAAAGCATAAGATACCTAGGAATAAACCTCACCAAAGATGTAAAGGATCTATACCCTCAAAACTATAGAACACTTCTGAAAGAAATTGAGGAAGACACAAAGAGATGGAAAAATATTCCATGCTCATGGATTGGCAGAATTAATATTGTGAAAATGTCAATGTTACCCAGGGCAATATACACGTTTAATGCAATCCCTATCAAAATACCATGGACTTTCTTCAGAGAGTTAGAACAAATTATTTTAAGATTTGTGTGGAATCAGAAAAGACCCCGAATAGCCAGGGGAATTTTAAAAAAGAAAACCATATCTGGGGGCATCACAATGCCAGATTTCAGGTTGTACTACAAAGCTGTGGTCATCAAGACAGTGTGGTACTGGCACAAAAACAGACACATAGATCAATGGAACAGCATAGAGAATCCAGAAGTGGACCCCGAACTTTATGTTTAACTAATATTCGATAAAGGAGGAAAGACTATCCATTGGAAGAAAGACAGTCTCTTCAATAAATGGTGCTGGGAAAATTGGACATCCACATGCAGAAGAATGAAACTAGACCACTCTCTTGCACCATACACAAAGATAAACTCAAAATGGATGAAAGATCTAAATGTGAGACAAGATTCCATCAAAATCCTAGAGAAGAACACAGGCAACACCCTTTTTGAACTCGGCCATAGTAACTTCTTGCAAGATACATCCACAAAGGCAAAAGAAACAAAAGCAAAAATGAACTATTGGGACTTCATCAAGATAAGAAGCTTTTGCACAGCAAAGGATACAGTCAACAAAACTCAAAGACAACCTACAGAATGGGAGAAGATATTTGCAAATGACATATCAGATAAAGGGCTAGTTTCCAAGATCTATAAAGAACTTATTCAACTCAACACCAAAGAAACAAACAATCCAATCATGAAATGGGCAAAAGACATGAACAGAAATCTCACAGAGGAAGACATAGACATGGCCAACATGCATATGAGAAAATGCTCTGCATCACTTGCCATCAGGGAAATACAAATCAAAACTACAATGAGATACCACCTCATGCCAGTGAGAATGGGGAAAATTAACAAGGCAGGAAACAACAAATGTTGGAGAGGATGCGGAGAAAAGGGAACCCTCTTACACTGTTGGTGGGAATGTGAACTGGTGCAGCCACTCTGGAAAACTGTGTGGAGGTTCCTCAAACAGTTAAAAATAGACCTGCCCTATGACCCAGCAATTGCACTGTTGGGGATTTACCCCAAAGATACAAATGCAATGAAACGCCGGGACACCTGCACCCCGATGTTTCTAGCAGCAATGGCCACTATAGCCAAACTGTGGAAGGAGCCTCGGTGTCCAACGAAAGATGAATGGATAAAGAAGATGTGGTTTATGTATACAATGGAATATTACTCAGCTATTAGAAATGACAAATACCCACCATTTGCTTCAACTTGGATGGAACTGGAGGGTATTATGCTGAGTGAAGTAAGTCAGTCGGAGAAGGACAAACATTATATGTTCTCATTCATTTGGGGAATATAAATAATAGTGAAAGGGAAAATAAGGGAAGGGAGAAGAAATGTGTGGGAAATATCAGAAAGGGAGACAGAACGTAAAGACTGCTAACTCTGGGAAACAAACTAGGGGTGGTAGAAGGGGAGGAGGGCGGGGGGTGGGAGTGAATGGGTGACGGGCACTGGGTGTTATTCTGTATGTTAGTAAATTGAACACCAATAAAAAAAATAAAATAAAATAAAATAAAAATAAATAAAATAAAATAAAAGGAAACAAATATAATTGTTCACCCATTTGCAATAAAAATACAAGTTGAAAACAATAATCTGAAGGGTTATACTACTTTACTTATTCTACCCAAATTCAGATTTATCTAGAAATAAACTTATGTATATGTAGAGTGAGTGAATACTGCTTTTGCAAAGAGGAAGAAGTTAGCTTTGTGTTTGAATAGAGGGAAGTTAGTTACCTCCAGATGCCTTTACTCCTCTTTTCCCCCAATTTTCACCCCAAAAGTGGATTAGAGAAAAATTAAAATATGCAAATCCTGTCTGTATTTTCATTCTGCTCTCAATTTGTTGAACTGCTTTGGTTTAATAATACTTTTTCTCTTTTTAAACAGTTACCTATTTTTTGCATTATAAAGCAATTCATGTTTATGTCAGACCATTTAGAAAAATTATGGACCATTAGAAAATAGGGAAAAATAGGAAGAAAGAAAAATAATCCACAAATTCATTACTCAAAGACAATTTAAAAAAAGGACAATTCATAATATTTTGGTATATTTTCCTACAGTCATTCTCCTAAGCATAGTATTTTTAAATATATTATATGGAGATTAAAATCTTGTTTTCTAACCCTTTACACTATAAATATATTCTGGATTATTACGAAATTTTAGTGAACATAATTTTAAACAAAGGCATAAGATTCCATCACATGGAAACACCAATAATCTCTTAATTTTGTCCTATTACCAGATGTTTCAGTTGTTTCTGATGTTCAGATACTTTAAAGAGTATTTTAAGGCTTTAAAGAACAGATTGTAAATATTCTTTCTGTACTTGGCATTGCTTGCTTAGTATCCCAGGTGTGGAATTACTAGGTCACATGGAATGAAGATATATAGGCAAGTTAGACATTCTTATAAAATCTTTCCATAAGGCTATGGAATCCTGATAGATATCTAGCCCTATGAGATCATGTTAAATTCCAAGTATCTGGTAACATGAATCTGGAAACATATCCAAGAACTCCATTACCCACTTGCAGTATATGACTTTCGTTCTGAGCTATAATAATTCTACTCTTTGACTTTGAAATTGAGGTAGTTTTTGTCAAGCCATGAAGGAGTCTGAATGCTTGTTTTTAAGAATGTATTAACAAATTGCCAAGGAGACGTCTCCATCATGTTTGCATTTAGTGTTGTTCAATTGACTCCTTATTTCATGGATACAGTCATTGCATTATGTTTTAATACATCTTTATTTCACGGATACAGTCATTGCATTATGTTTTAATACATCTATATTTCACTTTTTATGGACTTAATCCCCAAATTATTTGAATTCCCCCTGAGGGTTCTGAAAACACAGCAGCATATTGACTTATTGTTTCATATTTGCCATCTAGTGGTTTAAGTGGGAAATTGCAGATTTACACCCTCTCCAGTTGGGGGAAGAAGACCCTTAAGGCTTGTTTTTCAAAGGAAATGCATAGTGGTGGAAAGCACAAACTGTCGGTAATAGTAGGGATGAATAGGATAGGAGTGCTTTATTGGGTAGTAGGGTGTACCCATGCTCAGTTAGAAGAGCCTACCTTAAAAGGAGGTAAGGCTCAAAATCATACATAGGTATTCCTCAGCAAATGCTATCACTTCATCCTTATACCCAAGCACACATTCTTCTCAGTGAAATCAAAGGGATATTAAGGGAAACTTTCAACTGTAAAACAAATTATTAAGGGCATCATGATTTCATGCATGAAATAAAGGAAAGGTAGGTGCCTCAGAGGCTTAGGTTTGGATATTGAGTCTTTATTATATGATTGTTTTAGGATGAGCCCAGGTCTTCTATTTACCCTCTTATAAAATGTCCTCCTTTCCTTTTTTTGTAGTCTGAGGCAATTTCTAATTAAATAGAATGTGTAGCTAAGGGATCCCTGGGTGGCGCAGCGGTTTGGCGCCTGCCTTTGGCCCAGGGCGCGATCCTGGAGACCCGGGATCGAATCCCACGTCGGGCCCCCGGTGCATGGAGCCTGCTTCTCCCTCTGCCTGTGTCTCTGCCTCTCTCTCTCTCTCTGTGACTATCATGAATAAATAAATAAAAATCTTTAGGAAAAAAAAAAAAAAAGAATGTGTAGCTAAAAAAGCAAATTTGCCCAGATTTACTGTACCTTAGAATTAGATGTACCTGGTAATTTTCTGCTCTTAAAGTTTTTCAAATTATCCCAACCTAATCAACTGATATGTAATTCTGAGAACATGGGCCACACAAATTATATGAGATTCTTTCTAAAGATATACAATAAAGATGCTCAGATTTGGGGAGGGAGTACATAAAGTAAATAAAGGTAAGGGGGTAAGCAAAGTAAATAAAGTTAATAAAAGAATTCAGTGTGTGTGTGGGTGGAAGGGCATTTTTTAAAAAATAAGTTGCAAAAAAGGCTAATACCTGAGCTGATATTCAAATATTTCAAGAATTTTCTTTTGCCTTCAGACACATAGAACTCAGGAAAGATGAAGAAAATGCTAAAGTGTGAAGTTAGAGGCAGGAAAATATTTTCAATAACAGCAAATTTATCAAGCAATTTTGAGTTTGAACCATTTCTGGATAATCAGTTACACATGACATTTATACAAATTTACAAACATAAATGCACATGCACGCACACACACATTAAAATGTAGCAAATACAGAAGTCCTCCCATCTGCACCTGAAAATCTTTTGATACATGTATCCAGAATCATTCCTTCACTCATCTATTCATTTGACAAGCAACTACTGAGTGCACTTCAAAAATAAAAACAAAAATACGTACCTTTGGCTCAACAAATCTATTGTTTAGAATTTACTCATTGTTGATTTTTATTTTTTGTATATTTTTTAATTGGAGTTCAATTTGCCAACATATAGTATAACACCCAGTGCTCATCCTGTCAAGTGCTCCACTCAGTGCCTGTCACCCAGTCACCCCAGCCCCCTGCCCACCTCGCTTTCCACTACCCTTTTTTTTGTTTCCCAGAGTTAGGAGTCTCTAATGTTCTGTTACCCTCACTGATATTTTCACTCATTTTCTCTCCTTTCCCCTTTATTCCTTTTCACTATTTTTTATATTCCCCAAATGAATGAGACCATATAATGTTTGTCCTTCTCTGATTGACTTACTTCACTCAGCATAATACCTTCCAGTTCCATCCACATCGAAGCAAATGGTGGGTATTTGTCATTTCTAATGGCTGGGTAATATTCCATTGTATATGTAGACCCACATCTTCTTTATCCATTCATCTTTTGATGGACACTGAGGCTCCTTCCACAGTTTGGCTATTGTGGACATTGCTGCTATAAACATTGGGGTGCAGGTGTCCTGCCGTTTTCACTGCATCTGTATCTTTGGGGTAAATCCCCAGCAGTGCAATTGCTGGGTCGTAGGGCAGATCTATTTTTAACTCTTAGACGAACCTTCACACAGTTTTCCAGAGTGGCTGCACCAGTTCACATTCCCACCAACAGTGCAGGAGGGTTCCCCTTTCTCCACATCCTCTCCACCATTTGTTGTTTCCTGTCTTGTTAATTTTCCCCATTCTCACTGGCATGAGGTGGTATCTCATTGTGGTTTTGATTTGTATTTCCCTGATGGCAAGTGATGTGGAGTTACTCTTCGATTATACTCAAAAAAGTATGAAAAGATATGGTTGTCAATTTATTTATTGCAGCATTGTTTGAAATAGCAAAGAGCTGTAAATGATCCATTGATGGTAGTGAGGTTAAACTAAACTAATTAAGAATAAATAAAAATAAAATTCATCACTACAATGGAATAGCATGCATCCATTAAAAAGAATGAAACAGAGTTCTATATGCTGGTACATGAAACTCTGCAAGTTGTAATAAGTGAAAGCAAGGTAATTAATACAAATACACCACACACATACACACAGATATAACTCTATGGTGCTAGACATTTCATTATGATAATTTCCCACTGGTGGAGGTTAGTTAAAAATATAATTACAACTAAAACAAAGCCTTCCTAAGATTATGAAATTCTCCATTGCCATCGAAGTCCAGTTTATGAAAGCCTGATGTATGGTGTGGGTTTATCCAGTCTGTTCCATTTCTAAAAATGGAGGAATAAAGAGAACTATCATGTATTTATCCTTACTTTTTCTAAATGAACCATATTTAAGTTAATCATGTCTGAAAGTATGTTAATATTTTGTGTGGATGACCTAGGACTCCAGGATCATTTTTAGCATTCAAAATGAGACCCTAATTCAGGGGCTGGAGTTTGTAGTCAAACTTCTTTAATATATATATATATATATATATATATATATATATATATATATATATTTATATTTATATATATATATATATTTTATTTGTTTATATGACAGAGAGAGAGCACAAGTAGGTGGAGCAGCAGGCAGAAGTAGAGGGAGAAGTAGGCTCCCCACTGAGCAGAGAGCCTCATAGTGGGCTTGATCCCAAGATCCTGGGATCATGACCTGAGCCAAAGACAGATGCTTAACTGACTGAGCCACCCAGGCACTCCAGTAGCCAAAATTCTTTTACATACTTTTGGACTTCTTCACTTGAGTACCTAATTCCATTATGTTGCTTATACTCAGTACAATTAGTATTCATTGAAGGAAATTGAGTACATAGCATTTACTGATGGCTTACTTAGTTACATACAATATCTTAAGTACTCATCAATCTTCACAACTTTGCTATGAAATAGGTATTAGTAGGTTCTCATTTTACAAATGAGAAAAAACACATTTTTATGCCCTGCCTAGTGGTGACCTCTTTAAGTAGCAGATCTATGACCTGGATTCACTTGTCTCTTCCTTCTTTCATTAAAATCTTTCTTTCCTCTGCATTTTTATTTCAAGAGCATTTACTTTTTCAAAGGTGATAATCTATTTAAAGATTTTTATGCTTAACTGGAGATTAACAAATCACCCTTCTTTGAGAATATTTACTTATTTAATAGGAGAGTTTACAGACACAGCATATATTCAATTATTCATTACTTGACCAATTTACATTATATGTACTAGAGATCTCTGTTCTCTTGGAACTTACAGATTTGTGGAACATTTAGATATTAATCAAATAATTCATAGAGGCATATAACTTTAAACCATGATAAATGCTATGAAAATAAAGCAAAGTGATTAGTGCCAGTCTAGTGAATTAGTTAGAACTTTCCTGATGAAATGAGATTTAGCTCAATATATGAAGGATAAATAAGAGTTAATTAAGCAAATTGAGGATGGGGACATTCCCCTCATCAGAACAGCAAGGGCAAAGGCTCAGGGGTAAGTTGGGAGCCTACTGATCTGAGAAAGAAAGCCTGAGTGGCTAGAATTACAGCATCACACTGTCAACAGTGAGTGAAGAGACTGGACAGTATTAAAAGGAAACCATAGACTTAAAATGGTGTCACTTAGGCCAAGTCACCAAACCATGGTTTAATAGCTAATCTAATTGCCGTTTCAACCTCTTTTGGAAATGTAAGTGTTGGGGACACCTGGGTGGCTCAGTAGTTGTGCATCTGCCTTTGGCTCAGGTTGTGATTCCAGATCTAGTCCCACATCAGGCTCCCTGTAGGGAGCCTGCTTCTCCCTCTACCTGTGTCTCTCATGAATTAAATAAAATCTTAAAAGAAAAAAAGTGTAAGTCTTAAACTGAGCAGTCAGAAATTTTCTGATAAGCACCAATGAGGAAATCTGTCTCCCCACCCTAAAGGAAGATGAAGGCATCTATATGATAAGACCCCCTTCTCTTCCTCCTGAGGGAAAATGACCTTACCTGGAACAATTGTTTTCTTTTGTTAATAACTTTATTGTCCCACCCTCCTTTCTGTTAAAACGTTTTTTGCCCAACTCCTTGGAGCTCTCCTCTACTTGCTAGATGGGATGCTGCTCCATTCATGAATCATTTAGTAAAACCAATTTGATCTTCAAATTTCCTTGGCTTATTTTTTTTTTAACAAGAGATAGGCAGAGACCAAAAACCATATGCAACCTGAGAGAAATAATGACAAGAAAAAAAGCAATTGAACAGGTAAAAATTGTATTAAGTGCCATAAATGAGATAAATGCTATGGAAATATGTAGGGGAAAGCTCTAAAACATGTTTTGAGATTCAGGAAATATTTCCAGAAATGTGAGCTATGCAGGAAGACTAGACATTAGCTAGAATACGAGGAAGTGGAGGTGGTAGTTAAAATAGTGTTCCAGACAGGAGGGACAACAAAGATGTGGGGATGAGAGATATCAATGCATATCTAAGGAACTAGGGGTGGCCTTATTAAAATGTAGATTTAGAACACTGACTCTGGCTGGCAGTGGGGGAAGATCACTGGGATAACAGTGGATATGGGAAAAAGGCTATTGGAGTAATTCTGGCTAAAACAAGATGCATGAAGCAAGTGGCAGCAGGCTAAGAAAAAAAAAGGACTGATTATATACATATTAAGAAGGAAGAATGACTGTGTGGTAGATTATTGTAGAGAAAGGCAAGGAAGACAAAGAAATCAGGTCTCTAACTGAGGTTACCAGGTGCATTAAAATGCCATTCATGGTATTACAGTAACAGAAGGAGGAGCAAGATAGGAAGTGAGAGTTGAAGGAATTTAATTTGGGGCATGTTAAGTGTTATGAATCTTTGGAGCACTCACAGGAGAACATCCAATCGTGAAATGTGTATTTGGCTCTGTAAGAGGACAGATATGTAGGCCAGAGTGAAAGATTAGGGCATTATCAATATATTGAAGGTGTGGAAATGAGAGTATACAGTATAAAAAAGGACTTAGAATAATACTTTAAAAACAAAGGCATTTAAGAGGTGAAGAGGAAATAGGGAGCCCTTGAAGACAAGCGATTAAGCAGCTAGAGAAGAAAAAATAGAAAAATGCGATACCATAGAATTTAAAGAAGGCATCATAAGAAGGAGGAATAATCAACATTGACAAATGGAAGAGCAGTCTAATATGGTAAATACTGAAGACTATCTGTTAGGTACATGACAAAGAATTTCTAAGTGATCTTTGTAATGTGGGAAACACAGGCAGAAGGAAATGTAGATTAAATTAAATGTCCCTATAACCTGCAGCCTATTGACAAATACTCTGAGGATGCAGAGTATAATGTTCTTCCAGGAAGCTCCTGTCTTAATGTTAATGTCTTGCTGGAGGGAAAAACAACCTCGGTTTGACAATAGCAAGGCCTCCAGTGTCCCCGAGTCTTCTTTTGCATATGAAAGTCCTTTTGAAACTTCCCGCTTTACCTCCTCCAACCCTAAAATATTTAATCAGTTGTTCCTCACAATCCTGGAGCAGCAGGGAGCAGCCGGCTGTAGCAACCTTTTCTGCCCACAGGTTCTGTCCCCATGCTTTAATAAAACCATTTTGCACTGAAGATGTCTCAAGAATTCTTTCTTGGTTGTGGGCTCTGGACCCCACCAAACCTCACCAAAACATTCCTCCAAAATGGCCTCATTTGCATAAGAAATTTCACAGAAGTGACTAAAACCAGGGGCCAGTGGGATTAGGAATAAGGAGGAGGTAAAAATCGTTAAAATAGTGAGAATAGATAACCCATTCATAAAGTTAGGTTATAAAAATTATGATTCAAATGTACAGAGTGCAGTTTCTCTCTCCCTCCCTCCTTCACTCTTGCTTGCTGGAAGAGGCTTCAGGCTCTTAGGTGGGAAGGAGCCAGTATAGATGAAGTAAACATCAAGGAAAGTGATAATAAATAAAGATAAATTACTAAGAATGAGGGAGTAAATAGGAGGCAGATTATAGGTGAAAATATTATTGCCAAGGATGCAGGCTACTGTTTTGATGCTGAAATGTGGGGAGGAGATGAATACACTGACAATATTTTAGGAACTTATGGTAATATCTCAACGGAATATCTTTCTTACATTTTCTTAATGAGGAAGAATTCATTTTCATCTGATCAAAGGGAGGATGATAGGTCATAACTCAGACTTTGGAGGGGATTGAAGAATAGCTGCTATGGAGAATGGGAGAGAGAGTGGATAAGTGACAGAAGAGAGTTTGGTAGCATATATGGCTCAGGTTAGGTTGAAGATTGTAAATCTGCATGGGAAGCAGTTGGCATGTTGGTGTGATTTTTATCTCATGTTCAACAATCAAAAGGTAGTACAGAGAATCTTAACTAGACCCAGGTATGGAGGCAGCAAATGATTACGAAGGTGTTGCATTGAACTACCATAGAAAGAAACAAACAAACATTCACTTTGTAACTAAACCACACAGCCTGTGACCAACCTGTGTGAGTACTCACAGTAGCCCTAGCAAGACTGGCTTCTTGCACGGTGAATGCAGTGAAAGAATAATAAAGAGAGGGGGCTGAGAATACTGTAAAGATGTAGAATGATAGTCCTTGGAAAATAAACTGGACAGTGAAGGAATTAATGGCAGGAGGGAGAAAGTAAAGGGCTAAAAGTACAGAGAATGCCTGTAAGCTGATGAACAGGTGATATGGGAAACAAAGGCAGAATAAAAATTATTAAATTTCCTTACTACCTACAGCGATTGATAAGTCCTTGAAACAGGCAAAGTGACATTCCTTTAGGGACTCAGCTGTTTAGATGTTGATACTTTGCTGAGGGCAAAAGGCAATCTTAGCCCAAACCCCAGTGATGAAGTTTTAGAATATCGGTGGGGTCCAGAGCCCAGAACCAATGACCAAGAAAGAATTCTTGAGATATCTTTGGTGCAAAATGGTGGTTTTATTAAAGCACCGTGACGGGACCCCTGGGCAGGATGAGCTGCTGCCCTGGGCCTGTGACGAATGGCTGATTACATACCCAGGAGTTGGGGGAGGTAGGCAAAAGGGAGATTCCAAAAAGATTTCATATGCTAAGGAGGATCTACGAGATACTGGAGGCCTTGCCACCATCAAGTTAAAGATTGCTTTTCCCTCTAGCAAGACATTAACATTAAGACTTGGGGGGGAGGGGGATCCCTGGGTTGCTCAGCGGTTTAGCACCACCTCAGGCCCAGGGTGTGATCGAGTCCCATGTCGGGCTTCCTGCATGGAGACTGCTTCTCCCTCTGCCTGTGCTCTGCCTGCCTCTCTCTCTCTCTCTCTCTCTCTCTCTCTCTGTGTCTCTCATGAATAAATAAATAAAATCTTTAAAAAAAACATAAAAATTCCTTTGGAAACTTCCTCCATCTCTAATCCCCAAGATCCATGTTGACAATCATCCCTCAAGTATATGACCCACAGATACACATCCGAAGTGTCTCATGACTAGGGTTTTATTAGAAGGTAATAAATGATCATTTCCCAACAATACCTAGCCCCCTCAAGGTCCTAGAAAACTTGCTTCTAAAATTCCGTAGAGACTTACAAGACCCTTAACCTCCTCCCAACTTGAAAATATATAATGGGACACTCCTCATGACCCCAGTGCAGCTCTTTCTGCCCACATGCCCTATTCCTGTGTTTTAGTAAAATCAGCTTTTTGCACCAAAGACATCTCAAGAATTCTTTCCTGGCTGTCGGCTTCAAGCCCTAACATCTTTTCCATCATACCTATGGTAGGTCTTATGCCTCCCAAGAAGGAGATTTTGATATTCCCTCCAAAGGCCCTAACACTATCCCTGGATAGTGTTATTCATTTTCTGGAACCACAGCATGGATGTATGGCCTGGCATCATCAAACTGGCTGAGGTCTCAAATAAGAAATTTGCTGGATACCAAGTAAGCTTGCAATTGCTGATGAAAATGATGTAAAGCGTGTGGCTTCTGAAGAGAGGAATAAATAAGCAAGTAAGCAAACAACCTTAAAATGCTTCTTAGCCTCAAGTTTTGGAATACAGTATCTACATAAATGAGAAAAAGAATCCTAAACTTTGTTCTTTAGTTCTCTTATTTCCAAATGTGTAATTCCTATTGTTTCAGAACTGCTATAATTTGGCAAATGCTTCATTTGTCAAACATATCTCCCAGATAAAATTTGAAGTTCAAGAGGTAAACGTTGAACCTAGTAAAAATAAATAAATAAAAACAAAATATCTGAGTTGATTTGTCAGGAAGACAAATATAAAGCTATTAATCAAAATTTATGATTAAGTCATCATTTACCAGCCAAACTGAGGGCAATTATATTCTCGGTGTATTGTGATTGATGAGTTAATTTATTTCCAGAATTCAAATTCTCAGTATGATGGGGAAGAGCTATAATAGATCTTGCACATATATAATTTAACATATTATTTTTTTTAATTTATGGTCTAAAATGTTTTGAGTATGTGCCTAAATCCTTCTGCTATTTTATTTCTTCTGTATTTCTGTTGTATGCAAATAGACTATCAATCAAGGATTTCACAGTCCATTTCTTTAGGTTCAGTGGTTCTGGAGGGCTTAAGATCAGACTTTGGCCCTTGTATCTCTACTCAAACCATATAAATTATATCTGTGGATCATTTCCACTATTAATCCTAATTTGGAGCCATAACAAAATAATAATTAAGAGTAAACAGTTTATCATAAATCACTTATTTGAATTCACAGAGACCAGAATAGACAAATTAGAACTTCTCTAAAAAGAGTAATTAACCTTGTGTGTGTTTGTGTGTAGACCAAGATAAAATTTATCTTCCCACCCTAAGTCTCTCTATATCTTGACAATGGCATGAAAAAAAAGCCAGCAGCTCTCTCTAAGAAGGTAAAATATTATATTTGGATGTGCTACTGAAGGGCCAGTGAGACACCCTAAATAAACTTTTTTTGTAAAGAATTTGACCTCAATACAATTTTACGGTATTCCTCAATATGTGTTAGAATAAGTTGACTGTATGAACAATCAAGTTTCCTGAAACAATAATTATCCTCACCTGTACCAAATGAATCTAAATATCTGGTTGGGTTGGGTTTGTAAATAATCATTTAAGAACTTCAGATGGTGAGTTTTGTATACATTGTTTGCCAATTTGTGTATGGGTGTATGTGATATTAGTTTTAAAAAGGATAGGAAAACAGAAAACTATAATCTCTAGTGTCTCATTTTTGCAGATGCTTACTTTTATAGCTTACCATGAAATTTTTATTGTTTATAATTTTTCAAGATGAACAGTTTTCTTTCATTGGGGTTTCACAGAAGTATCTGAATATAGAAGTCATTGACTATATGGTAAAATTGAAGAAAAATTGTTCATCATATATGACAAACACGTTTTTTCCCTCTCCATGACTCTAGAGTATTTTCTTCTGATTTAAATTGTCACCTACATAGAAATATATCTATTTGATTGCCTTATATATACTTACACACGCACACCGCACCCCTTCCATTAACTTTAGTCTCCTCTGAATTTAAATTTTGGTTCTGAGAATATACAACACTAGTGCTTCTGATTTGAAAACATAAGCTAGTAGAAGGCAATTGTATTGAAAATTCTGGTTGGAAATTCTACTTTATTAAACAAATTTCTGGTTAGGCATCTTTGGCTTGTTTATACTTCTGTCCATATGTTTATATGGCATCTTGCCATCTCATAAAATATGCCAGTTTTACAGAGGTACTAACTATTTAGAAAAGATGGATCTAGATGGGTTATCTGGATAATGGCATGAGTATTATGACCTTGGAAAAATGCCACCTCTCTGTGATAGACTCACATTGGAAGTCTATGTTTTTGTAATTAGATCTGTGGTGTATCAATAACCACATATATAATCTTTCTTCATGTGGTGGGGGGGAACCGCCTTGGGCTTCATGAGCTCTTCAGGATTCCTTTTTCTAGAATACCAAAAAGTGCATGGCAAAACAGTACAGAAATAATTTATAGTAAGAAAACATTACGACTTTGAGGGAAAGCTAAACTGTATTTTCCACAAATCAGACAATAAAAGTAGACTGCTAGCAATAACAACACATGGTGTCCATACTGATACTGCATTCTTAAGTGGTTTTCACTTGGGTAAGGAACAAGAGAAGAATAACCACAGATGGACTTTATATTTGTACAATTTATATGAGTCTAAAAGATTAGCAGAAGCAGAAAGTGAGTTAAGTCCGTTTCATTATGAAGCTGGAATACAATGGCCCTGCTGACTTACAAGCAATACTACTATTGAATCCCACATCTTTCTCACAGGCACTATATCAGACCAATGAAAGTACTGGGTGGTTTGTTTTCCAATCTCTCCTCGAACTGAATGAGAGTTCAGGATTATGTTGAGAGAGAAATGCCTTTATTTCTTATTTTCTAAGGAGTTAGTTTGGTTAGTCTTTGCTTTGGTAAATAAATGTATAAAATTGCTGTGACCTTTTCACATCAAATACCATGTATATCCAAATCAGTCTGAAAACAAATATAACAATAGACTTCAGTCAAGCTACTCATTACTAAAAAACAAATGGTTAGTAACTGGTCATACACTGGCTTCTTGACTTAATTTATCTTTCTACACTCATTCTAAGTGAGCTTTTTAATGTAGATGATTAAATTAGCCCCAACATGTCTAATACCTTCTAAGGTTATCTTCTTGGAGTAAAATGCCAGTGTACGTATTTGTATGAATTAAACAGGCTGCTTATATCCTCAATCACTATGACTTCTCAAAACTGTAAAAACGTTATATTTATTAAGAAATCTTAGATGCGTCTGGCTGGCTCAGTCAGTAGAACCTGCAACTCTTGATCTCAAGGTCATGAGTTTGAGCCCAATGTTGAGTGCAGAGATTTCCTAAAAATATATATATTAAAAAAATAAAATAAAATAAAAATATTTAACATCGTAGGGTAGTCACATCTGGATACTATTCTCCATTTTGTTTTTTTGTTTTTGTTTTTATTAAACATTTTATTTATTTATTTTTTAAAGATTTTTAATTAATTTATTCATGAGAGACACACATAGAGAGAGAGAGGCACAGAGGCACAGGCAGAGGGAAAAGCAGGCTCTATGCATGGAGCCTGATGTGGGACTTGATCCTGGGTCTCCAGGATCACGCCCTGGGCCAAAGGCAGGTGCTATACTGCTGAGAAACCTGGGCTGCCCCTATTCTCCATTTTGTCTAGTTTGGAATCTGTTCCTCTTGTTTCTTTGAAAAACTTTCCTTTAAAATGTTCCTCATCTCCATGCTAAAGACAAAATTGCCACCTTATTATGTAATACATACATATAATGATATAAGGGTATGTACTATCGTTTGTAATAAAATTTTATGAAATAATCCCTTGTGCCGAGGACTATTATGACAAAAACAACAGTTGATTAAGTGATTGTAAAATTATATGTACTATGTTTTTTATATTCATTTTATTATTTATGCTAATAACTTGACACAGTCAAGAAAAAATTGCTGTGGAAGCATGGAGGAAAGTTTCATAGAGAAATTGAAACTTAAGGAATAAGTAGAAATTTATCAAGCATTGAAAAAGAATATCATTTTGATTACTCAAACATATTTGCCTTAAGAGATTATGAAATGGTTAAATTTGGGGCTTGACTATTTATAAAAGACATTGATTTTAAATTGATATATGAGCTTATTACATAAATTTCATGAACTGGTCTTCAGATAATAATTGGGAGAACAATGAAGTGAAAATGATAAAACTGCTTAAAACAATGACTTAAAAGTCAGTGACCTAAAAGTCACTTAAAAGAAAAAATACAGTGACTTAAAAGACTACAACTTAATTGCTATTACACAATAAAAATGGGGTCACCACCAAGTATCTCTGAACCTTTTAATTTTGCTGTAAAATTGTGTCTGGGGCAAAAATGTTTTCAAGTTAACCAAACATAAAAAGATTAGTGATTCTCAACTATGGCTGCACATTAAAAAAATAATAATCTAATGGGCTTTTCAAAAAATAAGATACTGGAACCCCATCAACAGATAAATTCTTTTTTTTTTTTTAGGATTTTATTTATTTATTTGAGACTAAGAAGGAGCAAAGGAGAGTCAGAGCAAGCACGAGTTGGGGGCACAGGGAGAGAGAGAAACAGACTCCCCACTGAGCAACAGGTAAATTCTAATATATAGTCAAGTTGAGAAACCCTGGTCTAGATGATCCATACTAATGATATAGTATTCTGTGCTATGTCAAACTAACTTTTTAAATATTAGTAAAAGCTATTTAAAGAAAAATTCAATTAAAAATGCTTCTTTTTTTTTTAATTTTTATTTATTTATGATAGTCACACACACAGAGAGAGAGAGAGAGAGAGAGAGGCAGAGACACAGGCAGAGGGAGGAGCAGGCTCCATGCACCGGGAGCCCGATGTGGGACTCGATCCCGGGTCTCCAGGATCGCGCCCTGGGCCAAAGACAGGCGCTAAACCGCTGCGCCACCCAGGGATCCCTAAAAATGCTTCTAAAGTAGGTTCCTCAAACATGATCAAATCACTCAGATGGCAAAGGTGGCAACTGGTAGTGTTTCTTAGAAAAATAAAACAGGCATATGAAAACAAAAAAGGCACATGAAAGCTGGGGATAAATCCAAATCATATTCTATTAATTTTAAAATCATTATTAAACTTCTCTTTTGGGAGTATGAATTTTGGCCTTGTAAGAGGTATAATCTGAAATGATTATACATTATATAAATATTTCTATAATACATTATTAAAGATATTAAAACATTAAATTAGAATTAGTCATAAGAAAACATTTTTATAATGAGTAAAATCATTTTATTTAGTGAAAAAGTACTCTGACATGGTTTTAATATTCTAATTTTCCTCTAACATGGTAACAGAGTGCAGCATCCAATGCTTTTTTTAAAAAGTACATTTCAAAAAGCCCGATAAACTAACATCATTTTGGTACTCTTAGAGGGAAAGCATCAAATAATTCTTTCAGATTGTCGTCTCTACTTCTGATATATAGAGGCATATTCATCAAAATGCTTGTATAGCCAACCTTTGAGCAACATGGATTTTAACTGTGTGTATCCACTTATATGTGGATTTTTTACAGTACAATACGGTAAGTGTATTTTCCTTATTGATTTTCTAAATAATGTTTTCTTTTCTGTGGCTTACTTTATTGCAAGACTACAGTACACAACACATATACTATATGAAATATGTGTTAATCAACTGTTTCTGTTATCAGTAAGCCTTCCAGGCAACAGTAGGCTATTAGTAAGTTCTGGGGGAGTCAAAAATTATATGGATTTTTGTCTGCATGGGGGCTTGATGCCCCTAACCCTTGTGTTGTTCACGGGTCAGCCATACTCTTATAATCTGCTTTGTTTATTTAAAATCAAGTGATATTGCCAAAATTTAAACGAAATTAGATTACACTGGGAACATTAGAACACTGAAATTTCAGTTCATCCTTTATCAAAGAGTTGGAAAGGTTAACACAAATGAAATGCAATTAAATATTTAGTTCTTTGTGTTTTACTTCACAGTATGTGTTCATCTCTGTTGCATTTGGGTAGTAGAGTCACAGGGTTAGTTTTGTCTTCGAAAACATAATACAGATGTAGAGAAAATGACCTACAAGTCATTATGAAAATGTCAAAACCTAAAAATATGATCATACAAAATTAATTGTTTCTTGGGGCACAGTTCTAAATAGAAAAGAATCCTAGGATAGCTTTCAATTTGGTTTCCCATAAATATTTTCCAAGTTCACTTGGTATTTGAAATGATTTGGGTGGTATGGAGAAAAATAAACTGTAAGTAATTTTAGCTTTTAGTCCAACTCTGCTTTCATTTTAAGTAGTTGTTTAATCACTGGGATTTTAGGTAGAGAGATCTCTAAAGGGGATTTTCAGGAAGATTCACTGAGTCAAAATCTCTTCTCTCCCAATGCCAGGGATTAGACTTCAATAAAATTTTGGAATAGGCAATATTTACCTTTAATGTTTTCAATAGCATTTTATGTCTTCCTGTCCATCTCTATTCCACATTCAGTGTCTTACCTCCTCTGTTCTAATGTCCAGTCTTATCATTTTGTCTTATCTTTTGCCTTGTTGAGAAGCAATATTAAAAAAAAAATAGGGCACCCCGGGTTGCTTAGTGGTTGAGCATCTGCCTTTGGCTCAGGTCGTGATCCTGGGGTCCTGGGATCGAATCCCACATTGGGCTCCCCTTAGGGAGCCTGCTTCTCCCTCTGCCTGTGTCTCTGCCTCACTCTCTGTGTCTCTCATAAATAAATAAATAAAATATTAAAAAAAAATAAAGTGCTTCATGTAGTTTGCTTTCTAGGATAAAAGGAGGATACAGAGAAGAAGGCTAAGTGTAACTCAGAGGTGATAATTACTGAAGAGATAATTTCATATACTGTGGGTGAAGTCTTTTTTGTGCTCACCAAATCAACCAAAGAAGTAATTAAATGCCATTATGCATAAATGCAGTCCTTGGGTTAATAGAAGTTTAATTGATATTTTATTTTTCAAAATTTATTTTGATGTTCTTGGTTCTTTGAATTTCTGTATAGAACTTGGTTTATCAATTTCTCCAAAAATTCCTTCTAGAATTAGGATTTAGGATTGGCAGGATGTATGGATAATACAGGAAATAGTAATGTCTTACCAATATTGAGACTTCTGATCCATAAGCAAGGTATGTAATTCAGTTTATTATGATGTTCTCTAGTTTCTGTTAATATTTTACCATTTTCAGCATAGAGGGCTTATATATAATTTTTCAGTCGATCCTTCATTACTTTGTTTTTTATGACTTTAAATAAAATTTAATTTTTCTCCTCTGATTTCTATTTTGTTGTAATATGTTCTTGTTTTTATTACCTTCCTTCTATTTACTTTAGTCTATTTTGGTCTTTTTTAAATAATCTAGTTTATTAAGGTAGGACTTTAGGTCAGGGATCAGAAAACTTTTTTTGTAAGGAGATACAGAAAACACTTTAGGCTTTGCAGGCCATATGATCTCTGTTGGCAACTACTCCACTCTGCCATTGTAGCACAAATGCAGCCAAAGACAGCATATGAACAAAGCTATGTCCCCATAAAACATTATTTACAAAAATAGGTGGTGGTCCAGATAAGGCATAAGGGCAATAATTTGCTGACCCTTGCTTTAGGTCATGGTTTTGAGAATTTTCTTATTTTTTTTTCTAGTGTTAGGTATTGAAACCTACATATTCATCTATAAGCATTTCTTTAGTTATATCCCACAAATCTTGGTATTTAATGTTTTAAAAATTATTTGGTACAAAATATTTTTTTCTATTTTCTCCTGTGAGAACTTCGTTCTCTGCAATAAACAAGTATATTGTTTAATTTTCTAATATGTAAGGTTCTCCCAGATATCCTACTGTTATTGATGTCTAACATAATTCCTTTGTGGTCACAGAACATACTCAGGTGATTTCAACCTTTTTAAACTTCTGAAGACTTGTTTTATGGCCTGAAATATGTTCTATTTTGTTTGATGTAACATATGCCCTTGCCCTCGAAAATAATGTATATTCTGCAATTGTTAGGCATAGTTATCTATAAATATCAATTTAGTCAAGGTGGTTGATAATATAATCCATATCATTTATGTGTTTACTGAGTTTTTGTCTAATTGTTCTACCTATTGCTGAGAAAGAATGTTAACATTTCCAAATGTGATTTCATATTTGCTTATTTATCACTTTAAGTCGTCAAATGTAGCTTAATATATTTTTATTTGTTATTAGGCATGTACATATTTATGATTGTTCTATCCTTTTGATGAATTGATCTTTTATGATTATAAAGTGTCCTTTACTGGGGCACCTGGGTGACTCAGTAGGTTAAGTGTCCAACTCTTGGTTTAGGCTCAGGTTGTGATCTCATAGGTCCTGAGATTGAGCCCCACATTGGGCTCTGTGCTCAGTGGGAATTCTGCTTGAAGATTCCCTCTCCCTCTGCCTCTCCACTTGTTCTTTAGCTCTCTCTCTAAAATAAATAGTCTTTAAAAAAAAATGTCTTTTATTTCTAGTAATACTCCTTTTTCTTGAAATCTGTTATATCTGATATTAATGTATTCTCTTCAGATTTCTTATGCTTACTATTTATATTGAATATGTTTTTAAATTTCAATGTAATAAATATTTTACAGAATAAAATGAAGGTCCTTTCTGGCAGACTTGCAGTGCCAAGAAGTCAGTGATTTAGTGGTGTTGCCTATGTCCTGAGGAGGCACTAGGGTTTTTTGGAAAGCTTTTACTTAATAGCCTATAGGTTGTTGCCCAGCTGAGTTTTCAGCCCTGTGAGCAATTCTACTCTGGGGTTAATGCAGGAGCGAAAGAATTAGAGAATAAGAGAAGGGAAGAAAGGGGGAGAAAAAGAGGGAGTGGGACAGAGCAAGGAGGAAAGGGAGACTGCAATCTGTAAGTGCCAGTCCTGCACTTTGGGGGAAACTCAGGGAAGCAGGTTGTAGGGGGGAAAAAGACTATGATTCTGTCAACCAAGATTTCCTTGGTTATTTACCCTCCATCAACACTAAGTTTTGGTATATGCTTCTTCATCTATTTACTATCAACTACCTGTGATATATATATATTAAAATGCATCTCTTGTGAACAGAATATTACATCGGCATTCTTTAATCCTACTGACAATCTCTGCCTTTCCTTTGTTTTTCTTTTCTGTCTTTTGTGTTAAATTGAGTGTTGTCAGCAAGCAGACCAGTCAGGAAGTTATTGCAGTAATCCAGGCAAGTGGTGAATGTGGCTAAAATCAGGTGGAATTGGAGAAAGGGATCAGATTCTACATATATTTTTGTGGTAGAATTGACAATTCTTATATATGGATTATATATGCTCAGGAAATGATACCTAAAAAGTGCATAGCTTCTGTCTGGTACATAATAGTCACTCAAGAGATGTTAGTTTCCTCTTTTATATATCCCTAAAAACATCCTCAGATCCAGTTAGACTAGTCTCCTCATTGTCCCCTCAAACACACTATATTTGCTTATACCTTTATGTGCCTTTGCTCATGTTCAATTCCTATATCTTCCATTAAGTTGTTTATCCTAGAAAATCATTAATAAATAACATCTTCTTAATACATAAAAATAATAATGTAAATTCCACAGCATTCTAAGAGGGGCTTTCCTAACAAAAGGGTCTCAATATGTTTTCTATTACCTCATTCCTCAAACACAGGCTACTAAGCAACAGCAGGCTGTAGGACCACCTCCTACACCTGCAAAATGTGAATTCTTCTCAATGACTATTGTAGATGTTCTCATGGAGAGCAATGGACAGCGGAGATTCTCCCATAGAGTTGAAACAGGACATGAAGAACAATGGAAATCCTTGTTATTACAGGTACAACATTGTCCAATGAATTCAATTTGTGAGGATAGCGAGCCCTTGGTATTCCTATCCAACGGCATGTGATATATACTATGAATCATTATATTGTTTACTATTTATTCTCTTCTCTGAATAGGAATTTTTATTAGTTATCCCATTCTTTTCCACCATTGTATATTGCATGCATTGAGAATGAATAAATTATCATTTTTAAAATATGTCACCACACTATGAGGTAGTTATCTCTGGACTTGATAGCAAGGACAATACATAACCCTGAGATACTGGACTTGGTCCAGCTTTAATAACTGGATGAAATATTGAACAGTTTTCTTTGGATGGGGGTAGTGAGTATGCATACTGCACAGTTTAAGTTTATAAAAAGGGAGTAGGTATTCATGTTGGATAGACAGAAGGTAGTTCTTAGTTGATAATGTGATTGCCTCCCAAACATTCATTTCCTATACCCAATGGTTTAGCACCCATGTGGCTTCTCTGACTGGCCTAATGCTGTAGGATAACTCCACTTCTGTCAAAGGTGGTCCAATTGGAATGACTTGAAAACTGTTATGTATGTTTTGGGAAGAAAGTTCTCTCTGCCCTAGATGTAAGTACAAAGAAAATGTAGTCCAATTTGCTACTGGTAGTTATCATGTGAGTCCATGCATTTGAAGATAGTAGTTTTTGTATCCTTCCTACCTCTTCTCTCAGTTAAAATGAGTATCTCCTTTAAAATCCTGGTAACTCTTTTTGTGACAATCTAGTTTGTTTGTGTTTAAGAGTGCAATGCTCCATGCATAGTCTAACTAGGGCAATATGGAACAGGACTGTCTATCTACAGAGAAGGTAGTCCCTGATGGAAAGAGATCAGGCTAGTATCTTAATCTCATTGTGACTATAGCAGCATGCCACACCTTTTGGGGGGCATATGCAGCACAGTGTGGATAATTCAGGCAAATATACTTTACTTCTACCCATGGCTATGTCTTCAAAGTTCTATCTGGTATAATCCTGATTAAGTGACCTGGACTACACATGAGTTCAAAGCTTTCTTTTGCCATCTAGCTGGAGGCTTAGATGACAGGCAGTCTAAAACCAGCTCCTTGATCATTTTCCCCATAGCCCTTGTCTTGACACAGTGTCATAGAATACTGACAGCAAGAGGATGCATGGAAGAGAACATGAGCTCATTTTTAAAAATACTGCAGCTTACTTAAATAATTTCCCCCCCTTGGTGCTACAGTTCTACTTTACCAGCCATAGACAGAGGGAGTGTTTCTCAGATAGAAAGCAGATTCAAGTCCATATTCTATCAAGAACAACCATACTTAATGGAGAAATAGCATTAGGAATTTCAAAACAGTCAAGAAATAAGGCAGCTTCTCTTTCATTCCCTCACTTTCTAAAATCACAGGATCCCTTGGCTTTCTCTCTCTCTCTCTCTCTCTCTCTCTCTCTCTCAGTTCTAATTATGTTTTCCCTGCTCTACTTAAACACTGTCATTGTCATTTCAGTCCCCAGTTTACATATATTGCAACAAACTCAATGCCTGATGCTCACTGATCTACTCTCTCTAGTTACAAACTCCAAATTCCAAAACAGAGAATGCAATTGGGCCAGACAAGACTCAGGATAACTCCTCCTGAAATTAACAAGGCAGGAAACCACAAATGTTGGAGAGGATGCAGAGAAAAGGGAACCCTCTTGCACTGTTGGTGGGAATGTGAACTGGTGCAGCCACTCTGGAAAACTGTGTGGAGGTTCCTCAAAGAGTTAAAAATAGACCTGCCCTACGACCCAGCAATTGCACTGTTGGGGATTTACCCCAAAGATACAAATGCAATGAAACGCCGAGACACCTGCACCCTGATGTTTCTAGCAGCAATGTCCGCAATAGCCAAACTGTGGAAGGAACCTCTGTGTCCATTGGAAGATGAATGGATAAAGAAGATGTGGTTTATGTATACAATGGACTATTACTCAGCCATTAGAAACTACAAATACCCACCATTTGCTTCCAGGTGGATGGAACTGGAGGGTATTATGCTGAGTGAAGTAAGTCAATCAGAGAAGGACAAACATTATATGTTCTCATTCATTTGGGGAATATAGTGAAAGGGAATATAAGGGAGGGGAGAAGAAATGTGTGGGAAATATCAGAAAAGGAGACAAAACATAAAGACTCCTAACTCTGGGAAACAAACTAGGAGTGGTGGAAGGGGAGGAGGGCGGAGGGTGGGGGTGAATGGGTGATGGGCACTGAGGGGGGCTCTTGACGGGATGAGCACTGGGTGTTATTCTGTATGTTGGTAAATTGAACACCAATAAAAAATAAATTTATTTTAAAAAAATAAATAAATAAAATAAAATAAAATAAAATAAAATAAAATCTTTAAAAAAATTAAAAAAAAAAAGGATAACTCCTCCTGGCTGAGATGTCAGTTCTTGTCCAAATATGCTTCCCTATAGAGGCTACCCCTTGTGGGTGAGGAAGAGTTATCAAAAGACAAACTGTGATTTATTGTAGCTATGTAGTTCTGATCACTGTCAGTTGTCAGAGCAGCTTCCTTTTGCAAAACAAATGAAGATGGTGAGAAGAATGAGAATCTGCAATTATTACAATAGCCTACTAAACAAGGATTACAACACATAAAATCATCCCGTGTTTGATTTACTTATCAAAATAACCCTAGAGGAGAATGTATCCTCTTAAGAATAGAATGTAGCTCCAGAAAATTCTGATAGGAAACAAGGGGCAAACAAATACCTTAATTAAATACTATTACCAAGAAAAGTTTTGGTTAGTTGTTTTCTGCTTTTACCTACTCATGCTTTCACATCACTAATATATCTGAGGCTTCTAAGTCTATATTGCCAACAAAATTCTCTCAAGAGATAATTTGCTTTTGCATTTATAAACATCATCAGTCTACAATTGTTTGACAGAAGAGAACATAAGTTATTTACTTGTCTGTTGCCAGAATCTAACTTTCTTTTATTTTTTAAAAATATTTTATTTATTTATGAGAGAGAGAGGCAGAGACATATGCAGAGGGAGAAGCAGGCTCCCTGTAGGGAGCCCAATGTGGGACTCAATCCCAGGACCGTGAGATCATGACCTGAGCCAAAGGCAGATGCTCAACCACTGAGCCACCCAGGTGTCCCTAGCATCTAACTTTCTGTTTGGATCATAGAAATCATTTGCTGAATGAATGAATGAATGAATGAATGAATTGAAAGCCTGATTAGCTTGGACGGCATTCTGAGGATGCAGTGAAAGGGAGGGGAAGAAATCAGAAAAAGACATTGATGGTGGGGGAGGTTTGGAGCAATGGGAAAACATCAATTTTGCTTACTTATTATTTGGCCAAAAGTTGATCTCAGGAGTAAGATGAAGAGAACTGGTGTGAAAAGGTGTGTGGCTTTCCAGAAACTATCTTTAGCTAAATGGACTCAACAACCAAGGTTCTAATACCATGTCATTCTAGCATATGCTGCTGCTTTACATTTTTAGTTGGCTTTTGGTGTCTTATTTCCATTCAGGAAATTTGCATCCACATTGGATATCTACTTTCCAGCAAAAGGTGAAGTCTTGTGTTTCATTGCATATGCTCAAATGTGAGTCTATTCCAAAAAAGAAAGAAAGAGAAGAAAGAAAGAAAGAAAGAAAGAAGAAAGAAAGAAAGAAAGAAGAAAGAAAGAAAGAAGGAAAGAAGGAAAGAAGGAAAGAAAGACAGACAGAAAGAAAGAAAGAAAGAAAGAAAGAAAGAAAGAAAGAAAGAAACATAGTTCATATTTAGCCACCTTTGGTTTACTTTTCTTTAAAAATACTCATTTTTAATAATCAGTATGGATTATTTAGCAACTCATTACATAAAGGTGATATTCATGAGCATATAAGTTTCTATGAGGCCAATTTATAATCACTGTTTCACCAAATTTCAGCTTTCCTTTTCTTAAAATTTTATTTTATTTTACTATTTTTTATTTTAATTTATTCTTAAATACATATATACTACTTTAAGTACGTTTTAATGTAAAGATTCTGAAATTACAGCTAAAACCGAAGTCATTTTTGACCACTTGAATTTTGTTTCTGCTGTGATAATAACCACTTTCAATCCCTTATGTTGTGATTACTAGCTCTCCCCTTGCTTATCCTGCCTGCTCTGGGTGAAGGTTCCTCACAGCCAGGCTCCACTCTCTCTTGAAAATCCAGAATTTCCTCCCCCCGCAATCTGCTTCAGCAATTTGTGTAGAACACACTCCTCTCACTCGCCTGACCCTGCTAGGTGTTTTCCTATTTCTGCTTGTGCTATACTTTTTTTTTTTTTTAAGATTTATTTATTTATTTGAGAGAGAGAGAGTGAGAGCGAGAGCAGAGTGTAGGGGCAGAAGGATAAGGAGAGAGAATCTGAAGCAGACTCTGCTGAGCCCTGAGCACTTGGCAGTACAGGGCTCCATCTCGTGATCCCTAGATCACCTGAGCAGAAACCAAGTCTCACACTTAACTGACTGGGCCACCCAGGCAACCCTGCCTGTACTACTCTTTTAGCCTTCATTGCTTTCTTCCTCTCTTCCTGGTGTACTCCAATTTTTCTTTCCCTGCTGTGATCAGATGGCATCTCAATTCTGAAGTCTCTCCTGTGTCTGCAAATGGTTTTTGTATATTAAAAAGTCCTTAGAGAAATTAATCCCGTGAGATTCGGAGCTAGATTTTGTGGGTATGACTCTGGGTTTTGTCTCTTACAAGCTGCATGAGACCTTAGACCAGTTCCCGCATTTGTAAAATGAGAATCACATTAACACCTACTTCATAAAGCCTGTTAGTAGGATTAAATGAGTTATTAATGTATATGAAGATCATCGGCACTTGATAAATGTTAGTTATGATTAATATTGGACTATCCTTAATTAAAATGCTTTCCACATTTTATTATAACTTTTTCCTGTCTGTCTACCTTCTCTAATCCTTAAGGGCTGTGGTCATGTTATTGTTAATTTTGCTTTAGTCCCGTTTCATCAGGCCCCTATCTTAAACTCCAAAGCCTAGTGACGGGCACTGAGGGGGGCACTTGATGGGATGAGCACTGGGGGTTATGCCATATGTTGGCAAATTGAACTCCAATAAAAAATATATATATACAAAAAAGAAAGTACTAAGCACAATGCCTGCCACTTAGCAGGCACTCCATAAAGAAGAATGCACCTATTGGCAGCAAGTTCCTTACTGACAGAAATCTTCAATCTGGGGTATAAAACAGCATGCTTTCAGGGGATTCTTTATTCTAGCTCTCAGCCTCCAGACTCTCTTGCTTTCCCTTTTCCTTGAGGCTAAATAAAAAGAGAGATATTGGCTTTTCTATTCGAGAGATGCAGCCAATGGTCTCAAGCCCACAGCATAGCTCAGAGAGAGGCTTCTTTGGCCCCCTACTTCTCTTCATTCCTTGTGTCTCATTTTCTCATTCCCTACAATTCCACCTTATTGATCACTTTCTACCATAGGAGGGTTTCTTAGAGAAGCAGTCTTCTAAGCAATTTCAACAGAGTGCTTCAGACTTCTGGCCCCAATTGATCCGAGATTAAAGGTCTATGCTTTCATTCTTTCTTTCCCTTGGTACAATTTTGAAAACAATTGAATCAAACAAAACAGCATTTTTGCTGGATTTCACCTCACAGTTAACTTGAATCAAGCCTTGTAGCTTTTAACCCAAGGGAATGACATTTTTAAAAATTATCTTATTGGTGCATTTCAGTTGAGTGAATTCTGTTCTCTAAGAATTTTTAAAAATAAAAATGTACTGCAAGAATACAATTAAGATAAATAGATATATTGAATTAAATGCTTCTGTTAAGTGATGTAAACAAATAGATTCATAGCCTGCATTACTTCTTGATTCATTAGCTTTGGAGGAAACCATTGGAAAATTCTTCTGGGAAAGTACTGAGATATTTATGGGAAATGTTCAGAGAAATGGACCTGGTTAATACTTAACGAAATGTGTGTTACTATAACATTAGTTTAGCTTATGGGAATGTTTTAGAATGAATCTTCCTTTATGATGGCCAGTAATTCAAAAAGTACACTTTTTTTTAATTTTTTAAATTTATTTATGATAGTCACAGAGAGAGAGAGAGGCAGAGACACAGGCAGAGGGAGAAGCAGGCTCCATGCACCAGGAGCCTGATGTGGGATTCGATCCCGGGTCTCCAGGATCGCGCCCTGGGCCAAAGGCAGGCGCCAAACTGCTGTGCCACCCAGGGATCCCAAAAAGTACACTTTATTAAGAGTCCAGTGATGTTTTAAACTACCTTATACACAAACTAATGCTCTTTTCTTTTCTACTTCAGTATTTATCTATTTTAGTATTTCCATTTACTATGAAAGATTGTTTGGTGAGAATCTTGGAAGATCTAATAAAGCACTTAAAATAAGAAGCAAAATGAGAAACAGAAGTATTGTTTTGTTTAAGAGCAAACACCTGGCAGTTTTGAGTGCTGCTAGTGGTTCTCATTTAAGCTTTTCCTGGAACATACTACTTCTGACCTTTCTCAACTCACCTGATTTCTAGAATGAAATGTTTATCTCAGAAACTACTGAGACGATTTTAGGATTCCAGGCTGCTTGTGAAAGTAGCTGTGCAAAACTTTTTAGAAGAGAGACAAAAACAAAAAAGCATTCTACTGAGCTGGGAGTCAGGTCTGCATTTATCTGTTAAATTAACACCTCATCACTTAACTTCACCATAAAATGAGGATAATGAAAGCTTTTATTCTTCTCACAGGATTGCACTCTCAAGTGAGAAAACAGGTGTGTAAAAATAGTGAAAAATAATTTATGAAATATTACTTTTATAATCTACAATATCATTTGGAACCATACCATTAGTACCCATTCTTAAAGATTATAGGGTTGGCATGTGCCCAATACTATAAGTAGGTTCCTATGGAAATTTTTTATATGCAGGGATTTAAGAGTTGATGGGTATTGACCTAAGCCAACTTTGGCATTCAGCATATGACAAGTTCTTTTTGTAACTATTGGTAGTGTCCTACACTTAACTTACAGGTAGCTTGGACCTTTATATCTCCTTCTCTGCAAATTTGCTGAATGTGCCACTGCTCTAGGTTTTCCAACTGCTACCTTACATGAAAGATTCACCTGAAGGCAGACATAATGATATTCTGGCTAAAGGATGTAAGAATAATGGGACTCCAGACCTCAAGCACTGCACAAATGGTCCTGTGCTGCCTTGTTTGTTAGATTCATATATGTTGGTCATGCAAGGGCAATGGGACTTGTCCAAATCTACAGATCAACTGCTGATTTGGAACACATGCATTTTACTAGTTGAAAAACATCTATAATATTCTTTGTGCTTAATTATTAAATTCTTTCATGTAGATTTCACTTATGGTATCTGAGGTGCCATGTGACCAAGTCTCAAGTATGAGCCTCTAATTAGGATACCCCTAAGATGTATAATAGAGGTTTTGCACATTTATATATTACATGGCATAATGTATTTAATATACATAATATACAATAAAATCCAATGCCAACTACATAATGAGTGTCATTTTGTCATTAGATGAAATAAGTCTATATTCTAGTCTAAGTACTATTATAAAGGTCTGATACATGTTTTTCCTTTTCAAAATAACAGCACTTTAAAGAATACCTAACATCTATATAACATGACAGATGTTAAGTAAACTTACTGTGGAAATCGTTTTATAATATATGTGAATCATACTATTATGCTATACATGTTAAACTTATACGGTGTTGTAGGTCAAATTTATCTCAGTAAAACTGGAGAAAAATAGGGGTGTCTGGGTGGTTCAGTCAGTCAAGCATCTGCCTTCTTCCACTAAGGTCATGATCTCAGGGTCATGGGATTGAGCCCCATGTTGGGCTCCATGCTCAGAGGGGAGTCAGCTTCTGCATCTCCCTCTGTCCCTTCTCCTGCTTATGCTGTCTCAAATACATACATACATACATACATACATACATACATACATATGTAAACGTTTAAAAAACTGGAGAAAAATAATACTTAAGACATTTTAAGACAGAAACATCATTCATTTTAATAAATATTTCCTGAGTACTTACTATGTGCCAAGCACTATGCTAGGTCATCGGGTGATTAAAACAGGGCATAATTTAAGTTCTTATAGTCTAATAAGGAAGCAGGTGTTCAATTAAGAAGCCATCAAAATTACAGTGTGATATTTGCTATAAAAAATAAAAAAGAAATCTGAGATCCTTTAAAATATGACATTATCTAGAAAAAGCTTATGGAAAGAGGTAGAAACAATTTATCTTATAAATTAGAATTGCAGATATCGAGTTATCACTGTTAATTTCTTTCCCTTTTAAAGTTTTTACATTAAAGATGAAGATAAAGAGCAGAAATACTTCAAACTAGGAAAATAACTTTATGTGCTGTTGGATGGTGTGGCTGACTGAAACCATAAAGCAGGTTAACAACTGAATGTTACAGGAATTAAAGACACTTTCATTGAGTCAATAAGTCAATACATTACTTCTGTTCCCCTGAGGAAATCCACTTGCTACGTGGACAGTTCAAGACACAATAACATTCTTCTGTGGCAGCTGAGGAAAACAACCACAACACAGAGAACTAAGTCTAGGGTTTTAAATTATTTTCTCTGATTTTTTTTTTACTGTAGTATTTTATACATTTCCACAGAAAACATCAATAGACTTCAGGTGGAAAATAATCTGAAAGGCAATTTCTGGTTGTGTGGAGTGAATTCTGATTATGCTGAGACCTGATTCATTTACCCATTTCATTTTTTCAGGATTGATTTGAATTTACTTTTGCTATCACTTAGTATTATAAGTGTGATGCTTTTCACTGCAGTCTTAGAACTGTTAATTCTTACATGCAACTTTATAGAATGCATATAGTACATGTTATTATATATACATCATTTGAATATTTTATGTTTAGTCATTGAAATAAAGTATAAGAAACAGAGTTTACTAATGAAAAGGAAGTTATTAGATGATGTCTATCCATTTTACTTTTTCATAAGATGTTGAATAAATGAATAATGCAGTTCTCAATAAAAGAAACTACATTCACGTTTTTCTTCTGGTCTTTAATTACTAAAATGCTTTTCCATACACTCTGATTCATTTGTCCTTTAAAGATCCTAGCAAACAATATTGAAATCACCAAATACATACAAAAGAAAAGCCAGCAATTATTTTCTGATTGCTTCCGAACCCCTTCTTATCATTTTTATCTCAACCAGTATTTTAAAGTCCCAGTAGAATAAGAATGCATTGAAAATTGTCATAGAATTCCAAATATTTAAGATACCAATGCAGACATGTATAAACACAAACCTCAAAACAGCATGCGCATGCAAGACTCAAGTACCTCATTGTTTGGTATATTTCCTTGACATCTAAAATAACCCCACTGCAACACTGACATCAACAGTTTCAATGTCTCCATATTTTGACAGGTCTGATGATTCAGCAAACTAAATGGCTCAAAGAATCTGTGTAACTCTTTTATTGTTTTGGTTTTGATCTCTTGGTATATTGAATAATATTTATTGAGTGTCATGTGCCAGGAACTAGTCCAGATGTTGGGGTTAGAACAGTTAACAAAACAAGCACATTTTTTTTCCCCTCATGGAACTCAGGGATGTTTTTTATCCCACAGAAACACAGATAGATAAACCAATACACAGATACATAGATGGATAGGTAGATAGATGAATGATGGATAATAGATAAAAGTATAGATGTAGATATAACTATAGATAATTTGATACACACACACAAAGATGTTGATTGATATTTTTTCTATTGTTTGATCTTTCCTGTATCCACAGAATTGGTGATAAAGTCACTGAACTGGGGTGTCTCAATCAGTTAAGTGTCTGCCATTAGCATCTGTCTTCGGCTTGGGTCATGATCTCAGGGCCCTGGGATAGATCTCCTCAGCAGGCTTCCCTGCTTAGCAGGAAGTCTACTTCTCCTTCTCCCTCTGCCCCTATTCCCTGCTCATGAGCTCTCTCTCTTTCTTTCCCAAATAAGTAAATAAAATCTTTTAAAAAATTACTGAGCCAAAACAAAAATTGCTAATTACCCTCATAGTTTAAAGAAAATGCCCTCTTTGGCCACCGATTTGGGAACAGGCTGTGAAACCATTTCTATCTTCCTTCCTGGTCTATAGGAGAGAATTAAACATGGAGAAAAAATCTGTGGGGGCCTGTGTAGGGTGTTTGTTAGTGACAGAATGAATACTCTTTTCTCTGCCTTGGTCTTTTCTTTCTATGCCAAGCGAAAGGGAAAATTCAAAAAGGATATCTGAAGACTTGGAAATGCCTTTCAAAAAGGAAACACTAGCACCATGTTCCTTTGCTTAGATGCTTGATGAGATGAGAACAGCAGATGGACCTGCTGTTCTCATTAGAAACATGCACAGAAACAGATTTCTTGAAATTGCTCTTGAAGTTTTGGAGCCCACAGGAACACAGAAATGGTGTCCATCTCTAATCTAGAGATTTCTTAAGACAAGGACCTTGCTGAGGCTGCCCATGTTAGCAGTGTGTGAAGAGGTCATGGTGTAATGAGCTGGGGCAGAAAAAAATAGTAAGAGGCTCCATTCTAGTTTGCCTTGGCTTTTAGAGTCATGGAAATAAGGACGTTGGTGATTCTCAGGATTCCTCACAAAAGCATATGAAGATTAGATGTGACCCTGGCATAGCAATTACAAATCCTATTGAGACAAGGAGTTGGGGTCTGATAGAGGGGCTATAGTGAAATTTGGCTGCCTTTCCCTGAGGGTGGTCTTTAGATAGAATGAGCAAAAAAACTCTGCTTACATATGTTTTCAGGTATATTGAAAAGAATCACTCACCCCTTAAAAAAATTCCATCCTGCTTATTTACATTTCAAGTCCCTTTCCATCGAATCAACAGATATTTATTGAATACTGACTAGGTACCAGGCACTATTCTAGGTGTTGGAGGTGTAACAGTGAACAAGACAGATAGAGGGAGAGACTATAAATTGAGCCCACTATCAGTCAATGATGCTAGCACTGAGATTGCAAATGGTAATGACCACAGCATTTGGTACAAAGTGAGAGTCCAATATATATTATAAAGAATGGATAAGTGAAGGTAAAGTAGATGACCCCTATGTTCATTTCTAGTTCTAATAATCTGTGTTTCCCTTACTTTCTCAGACTCTTCAGTTGTATATATCTTATTTAACTATCTTAATTTTAATATTTAAACATTTTAAGTGCTAACTATGTACTAAATAATGCTAGAGTTGTCATATACTTGCATATGCTATCTCATTTAATCTTCATAGTAGCACTAGGAAGTATATTTTATTATCTCATTTTATAGATGACATGTTTTACCCAAATAGCAGAGCTAGAAGTTGAAGGCAAGGTATTTTTGCTCCAGAGTCCACAATTTTTGTACTAGATTATAGTCTCTCCTATTCTTATTGGACTGTTTTGTACTACAAAGTGTTAGATTATCATATATTTAATATTTATAGTGAAAACTTAATTTGTTTTCTTAAAAGATTTCATTTATTCATGATAGAGAGAGAGGGGGGGGGAGAGAGACAGGCAGAGGGAGGAGCAGGCTTCCTGTGAGGAGCCTGATGTAGTACTCAATCCCTAAACCCCAGGATCACGACCTGAACCAAAGGCAGACACTCAACCACTGAGCCACCCAGGTGCCCTTAGTGAAAACGTAATTCGTATAAGACTTAACAGTTTTCAAACTCTCATATATATCACCTCCCTTGGCATAGAAATCTTGTTTTTTCTTATTTATACTCTATATACTCTGTTTTACAGGTTTACAAACTGAAATTTATAAAATTTAAATGATGTAATTTTTATTTGTTTTTATTATTTCAGATGTCTATTAACAGGTGCTTGCCCTTTGTTGACATTTTTGAAAAAAATCAAATTGTAGGGCAGCCCGAGTGGATCAGCAGTTTAGCACCGCCTTCAGCTCAGGGCCTGATCCTGGAGACCTAGGATCGAGTTCCACGTTGGGCTCCCTGCCTGGAGCCTGCTTCTCCCTCTGCCTATGTCTCTGTCTCTCTCATGAATAAATAAATGAAATCTTTAAAAATATCAGGTTGTAAACTTGTGTTACAAATTAAAAATGAGGGATTGGAGAACCATTTACCATTAAAATGGTCCTCAAAAGAAACCTGGGGTAGCATTCTTTTTTTTTTTTTTTTAATTTTTTATTTATTTATGATAGTCACACACAGAGACAGAGAGAGAAGCAGAGACACAGGCAGAGAGGGAGAAGCAGGCTCCATGCACCGGGAACCCGATGTGGGATTCGATCCCGGGTCTCCAGGATCGCGCCCTGGGCCAAAGGCAGGCGCCAAACCGCTGCGCCACCCAGGGATCCCTGCATTCTTCATATCATATAAATTAAAGTTAATCCCAAAGACTCTACTAAGAGATGAATAGGGACACTATATCATACTTAAAGGGTCTATCCAACAAGAGGACCTAACAAACATGAATATTTATGTCCCTAATGTGGGAGCTGCCAAGTATATCAATCAATTAATAACCAAAGTAAAGATATACTTAGATAATAATGCACTCATAGGAGGAGACTTCAACATGGAACTTTCTGCAAATTACAGATCTTCTAAGCACAACATCTCCAAAGGAACAAGAGCTTTAAATGTAACACTGGACCAGATGGATTTCACAGATATTTACAGAACTTTGCATCTGAATGCGACTAAACACACATTCTTCTCAAGTGCACGTGGCACTTTCTCCAGAATAGACCACATACTGGGTCACAAATCATGTCTCAACCTATACCAAAAGATTGGGATTGACCCCTGCATATATTCAGACCATAATGCTTTGAAACTTGAACTCAATCACAAAAAGAAATCTGGAAGAAACTCAAACACATGGAGGTTAAAGAGCATCCTGCCAAAAGATAAAAGGGTCAACCAGGAAATTAGAGAATTAAAAAGATTCATGAAAACTAATGAAAATGA
The DNA here is from genome assembly GCF_048164855.1 of Canis lupus baileyi. Classification (NCBI taxonomy): domain Eukaryota; kingdom Metazoa; phylum Chordata; class Mammalia; order Carnivora; family Canidae; genus Canis; species Canis lupus. The sequence continues at coordinate 36,988,119 of NC_132876.1, forward strand.
AGATACAAAATCTTTGGGAAACAGCAAAAGCAGTCCTAAGAAGGAAATATATAGAAATACGAGCATCCCTCAAAAAATTGGAAAAGACTCAAATACACAAGCTAACCTCACACCTAAAGGAACTGGAGAAAGAACAGCAAATAAAACCTACAGCAAGCAGAAAAAGAGAGTCAATAAAGATTTGAGCAGAACTCAATGAAATAGAGACCAGAAGAACTGTAGAACAGATCAACAAAACCAGGAGTTGGTTCTTTGAAAGAATTAATAAGATAGATAAACCCCTAGGCAGCCTTATTAAAAACAACAGAGAAGAGACTCAAATTAATAAAATCACGAATGAAAAAGGGGAGACCACAACCAATACCAAGGAAATACAATTTTAACGACATATTATGAGCAGCTATATGCTAATAAATTAGACAATCTAGAAGAAATGGATACATTTCTGGAAAACCACAAACTACCAAAACTGGAATAGGAAGAAATAGAAAACCTGAACAGGCCAATAACCAGGGAGGAAATTGAAGCAGTCATCAAAAAACCTCCCAAGACACAAAAGTTCAGGGCCAGAAGGCTTCCCAGGGGAATTCTATCAAATGTTTAAAGAAGAAATAATACTTATTCTACTAAAGCTGTTCAGAAAGATAGAAAGAGATGGAACACTTGCAAATTTGTTCCATGAGGCCAGCATCACCTTAATTCCAAAACCAGAAAAAGACCCCACCAAAAAGGAGAATTATAGACCAATATCCCTGATGAACACAGATGCAAAAATTCTCAACAAGATACTAGCCAATACGATCCAACAATACATTTAGAAGATTATTCACCATGACCATGTAGGATTTATCCCCAGGATGCAAGGCTGGTTCAACACTTGTAAAGCAATCAATGTGATAGATCATATTAACAAGAGAAAAAACAAGAACCATATGATCCTCTCAGTAGATTCAGAGAAAGCATTTGTCAAAATACAGCATCCATTTCTGATCAAAACTCTTCAGAGTGTAGGGATAGAGGGAACATTCCTCAGCATTTTAAAAGCCATCTACGAAAACCCCACAGCAAATATCATTCTCAATGGGGAAACACTGGGAGCCTTTCCTCTAAGATCAGGAACACGGCAGGGATGTCCACTCTCACCGCTGCTATTCAACACTGTACTAGAAGTCCTAGCCTTAGCAATCAGGCAACAAAAAGAAAAGGCATTCAAATTGGCAAAGAGGAAGTCAAACTCTCCTTCTTTGCAGATGACATGATACTGTACATAGAAAACCCAAAAGACTCTGCCCCAAGATTACCAGAACTCATAAAGCAATTCGGCAATGTGGCAGCATACAAAATCAATGCCCAGAAATCAGTGGCATTTCTATACACTAACAATGAGACTGAAGAAAGAGAAATGAAGGAGTCAATCCCATTTACAATTGCACCCAAAAGCATAAGATACCTGGGAATAAACCTAACCAAAGAGGTAAAGGATCTATACCCTAAAAACTACAGAACACTTCTGAAAGAAATTGAGGAAGACACAAAGAGATGGAAAAATATCCAATGCTCATGGATTGGAAGAGTTAATATTGCAAAAATATGTATGCTACCCAGGGAAATTTGCACATTCAATGCAATCCCTATCAAAATACCATGGACTTTCTTCACAGAGTTGGAACAAATCACCTTAAGATTTGTGTGGAATCAGAAAAGACCCCAATTAGCCAGGGGAGGATTGAAAAGAAAACCAGATCCGGGAGCATCACAATGCCAGATTTCAGGTTGTACTACAAAGCTGTGGTCATCAAGACAGTGTGGTACTGGCACAAAAACAGACACCTAGATCAATGGAACAGAATAGAGAATCCAGAAATGGCCGCTCAACTCTATGGTCAAATAGTATTAGACAAAGCAGGAAAGACTATCCACTGGAAAAAGGACAGGCTCTTCAATAAATGGTGCTGGGAAAAGTGGACAGCTATGTGCAGAAGAATGAAACTAGACCATTCTCTTACACCATACACGAAGAAAAGTTCAAAATGGATGAGAGATCTAAATGTGAGACAAGATTCCATCAAAATCCTAGAGGAGAACACAGGCAACACCCTTTTTGAACTTGGCCACAGCGACTTCTTGCAAGATACATCTATGTAGGCAAGGGAAACAAAAGCAAAAATGAGCTATTGGGACTTCATCAAGATCAAAAGCTTCTGCACAGCCAAAGAAACAGTCAACAAAACTAAAAGACAACCTACAGAATGGGAGAAGATATTTGCAAATGACCTATCAGATAAAACGCTAATATCCAAGATCTATAAAGAACGTATTAAACTCAACAGCAAAGAAACAAACAATCCAATCATGAAATGGGCAAAAGACATGAACAAAATCTCACAGAGGAAGATATAGACATGGCCAACAAGCACATGAGAAAATGCTCCACATCTCTTGCCATCAGGGAAATACAAATCAAAACCACAATGAGATACCACCTCACACCAGTCAGAATGGTGAAAATTAACAAGACAAGAAACAACAAATGGTGGAGAGGATGTAGAGAAATGGGAACCCTCTTGCACTGTTGATGGAATGTGAACTGGTGCAGCCACTCTGGAAAACTGTGTGGAGGTTCCTCAAAGAGTTAAAAATAGATCTGCCCTATGACCCAGCAATTGCACTGCTGGGGATTTACCCCAAAGATACAGATGCAGTGAAAATGGCAGGACACCTGCACCCCAATGTTTATAGCAGCAATGTCCACAATAGCCAAACTGTGGAAGGAGCCTCGGTGTCCATCAAAAGATGAATGGATAAAGAAGATATGGTCTATGTATACAATGGAATATTACTCAGCCATTAGAAAGGACAAATACCCACCATTTGCTTCAATGTGGATGGAACTGGAGGGTATTATGCTGAGTGAAGTAAGTCAATCGGAGAAGGACAAATATTACATGGTTTCATTCATTTAGGGAATATAAAAAATAGTGAAAGGGATTAAAGGGGAAAGGAGTGAAAATGAGTGGGAAACTGGTAACTGCATGGAGGACTCCTGTGCCATGGATAGCATCTATAATGGTTATGGTCTGCTGCATATTTGCTGCCTTCCACTGGAACTCCACCAGTGTCTGTAACATTTGCTGCCTCCGCACCCTTTTTTCCTTCAACAACATCAAGATCCAATCTGTCCATCTCCTATCCTGTGAAAGTACTTCTTGTGGTTATTCTTCTTTGTGGCAGTCTGGTGTACAAATACATCTTCCTTGATGTCATTCCTGTTGATGAAACCATTCTTACATTGAATCATTTTACTGTTCCCAAAACCTTTGTGGATATGACCTTGTCCCTACCAGCATTCACCGCTGATGTGAGGCCACCAGGGACCCCACTCCCTGGGCTGCTGTCCTTGGTGCTGGGCTTTGTGTCAACAGAGCTGAGGGTGGGGTCAGAGGGTGGCTGCTGGTTCTAGGCCTTGCTGCTCCTGTTTGCGGTGATGGTGACTAGAACTGGCTATGGCAGCTGTGGGTCCTCCTGGGGCTGTGGTGGGGCTGATCAGGGTTCTCTGAGGTCCTCTCTCCACTCCTGCTACCCATTGGACTAGTAAGTGGCAATACTGACATTGGAGCTCATATCTTCCAATGCCTTCAATATACCACAGTGTAGTATGCTACTTTCAATATACTACAATGTTTCCATGGGCCGTGGAAGATGCTCTTTCTTCCCCAGTCTTTCTCAAATGCCATTTTAAAATATAACTCTTCTAGGGGTGCCTGGGTGGCTCAGTGGTTGAGTGTCTGCCTTTGGCTCACATTGTGATCCCAGGGTCTGGGGATTGAGTCCTGCATCAGGCTCCCAGCAGGGAGCCTGCTTCTCTCTCTGCCTATGTCTTGGCCTCTCTCTGTCTCTCATGAATAAATAAATAACATCTTAAAAAAATTAACTCTTCTAGAAAGTGTTTCCTGGTAATACCACTTGACCTCAAATCATGCGTATTCTCCAAGTATTTTCTGTACTTTTGTGTTGCACACAGTAACAATGGCGGATATTTACTAAGAGCCTATGAACTATCATATTATCTGGCATTTCCACCTCTGGCTACATATCTAAAAGAAACAAAAACACTAACTTGAAAGACATCTGCACCCCCAGGTACAATGTAGCATTATTTGCAATAACAAAGACATAAAAACAACCTAAACGGCCATCAATGGATGAATGGATAAAGAAAACCGGTTATATACGTATACAATGGGATGTTATTCAACCATAAAATAAGAGGATATTCTGCCATTTGTGACAACATGGATGGACTTTGAGGGGTTTATGCCAAGTGAAGTAAATCAGAGAAAGAAGAATACCATTAAATGTCACTTATAGGAAGAATCTCAAAACAAAACAAAACAAAAACAAAAACTTAAAAACTTAAAATATCAAACTTAACTCACAGATACAGAGATCAGATTTGTGATTGCCGGGTGTGAGGGTGGGGTGGGCAAAATTGGTAAATGTGATCAAAAGATACAACCTTCTAATTATAAAATAAGTCCCAAGGATATACTGGATAGCATGGTGAGTACAGTATAATACTCTATTGTATATTTAAAAATTGTTAAGAAAGTAGAACCTATAACTCCTCATTATAAGAAACTAATTTTTTAACCTATGTGTGATGATGGATATGACCTAGACTTATTGTGGTGATCATTTTGCAGTATATACAAATATCATTTCATTATGTCAGACATTGGAAAGTAAAATAATATTGTATGTCAATTATATATCAATTAAATAAGAAAATAAAGAAGACACTGAACACAGATTAAATAACTTTTGACAACATAGATCAGTGGGTTCCACCCTAGGAATTTCTGATTTACTAGGTCTGAGATGGAGCCCTAAAATTTGCATTTTGATCAAGTTCTCAGATGATGTTGATGTGGTTGTTCCATGGAACACACTTTGAGAACCACTGCCCTACAGAATTACTCTGCTCCATGAATGTTTTGAAATCCTTTCTAAAGGCATCTAGTTACTTACATTTTTCATTTCTTATGGTTTACTAGAAGAGAAAATGGCTCTACATTGTGATCATCTCCTGACTTTGATTAATGATCTCAAGTCTCTATACCATTAGTTACTACTAATAATGATCAACTTTCAATAAATGCTAGTATTATCAAATTGTTATGTAGCAGATGATTTCATTTTATTATAATCTATCAACTAAGTAATATTATTATTTCTGCTTCACAGATATGAAAACAAAGCCACACAATAGTAAGAAGTAGAGCCAAGATTTTATAGATGAGGACACTGAGGCACAGAGAGGTTACCTGACTTGTCCAATTGTCAAGAAGTAATAGGTAGAAAAACTGTACTATCAATGCAGACAATCTGACTCCAGAGGACCTTCATTCCTACCCTGTTGACTGTACACTCCTTGTGAATTATTTTACTTTGCTTTTGGTTAGATATTGTTTGATGTGTTGTTCAATCTTTCTTCATATCTCACTCTCAATAGGCAGGCTGCAACTTGAGTCTTTCTCTACTTCTACATAAGTAAGTTTCGGTATGTCATTCTACAAATGGAGGGAGTTTAGCAAATAATTTGAAAGACAATTGTAGGTCCTTAAGCATGGAGACTACAATTTAGCAATCTTTTCCAGAACAAAGGTCTGACTCAGCTCCTTTTCCTTTTCCTTCTTCTTCTTTGTACCCCTCACAGCAGGAAATATTGGACCTTAATGTGAAAAAATATCATGGTGTTTTTTTTGTACATTAAATTTGCTTTTCCATACTGATGTGGAAATTGTTTTCCAGGAATGAGAATGACTTTGAGCTGAAAAGCCATAACCTTTCCATCCAATGTCCCTGGTCATCAAAACACTGATTCTCAAGTTAGTGCTAGAGGGGAGGGTAGCTTTTTATAAACAGAGATTAAAAGAAAATAAAGGATTCCACAGAAAAGTTAGGCTCACTTCTAGTCCCTCTCTATGTTACACATGCATGTTATTCCATGTTACATACATATAGTTACCAGAGTGGAATCTTTTAAGCAAACATTATTCCTCCATTCTGCTGATTTCAAACATTCAATGGCTCCCCTCTGCCTGCAATAGTGTTTTTCAAATCTGGCTTAAGTCAAAATAATCTGGAAAATGGAAAAAATATAGTTTCCAAGGCCACAGATATTGTGTATTTACCAGGCTCCCTAAGGAATTTTGACGCTCATTCAAAGCTGAAAAACATAGACCTTAGAACTAAGGACAGTCTTTTCAGGTTTGTATTTAAGACCCCCCTTCATATTGTTCTGTTTTGGCATTTCCAGGTTTTTCTTCTGATAAGTCTATATTTGAATCATCTTTATATTTCCCAAACCTTTAGTACATGCTTTACACAGAGCATTCAGTATGTTTATAAATTGACCTTGCTATTTTAGTGTTCTAGTCCACTAAGCTAAGTAGCCATCAAGGTGTTGTGGGAAGTGATATTGGTCCGTGTCCTTTGCTTACTCTGCCACTTCTCCTTTCTTTCCCATCAAATGTATTGCTGCTTGAAAAATGAAATATCAAGGTGACATTCAGTTTTTACTTAGTCATTGAACTTCAAAGAACGGTCACAGTAGAGTGGAGATGTAGAAGGCAGAAATATCCCTCATGTCCAGAATAACAACCTCTAAAGCAGAGAAAAAATCATAATCCAGTCACCTCTTCCATCATTTCACATTAATGATTACAACTCTGAGGTTTAAAATACTGATTCTTTGCTGTTTCGAAAAGCCCTCAATTTCTCCACATTCCCAGTTCCATCTTAGATTCAAAAAGAAAGATGTAGTGCCAGCTACCACTTTCTCTCCCTTCAGTCTAGAGGAATGCCAATGTTCCTAACTCACACCAAATGGTTCCATTATTCTTATTTGCCTGTCTGTCTTTTGAGGTCTTATTGCCCCTTGCTCCCTTGAAAAATAATGTCAACATCTATAAGATCACTTAACTGCTTCCTGCTCTCTGGGTATTGTGAAAACTCACTGATGGAAACAGGGATTCTCCCAATATGAAAACAACAATAGCCCAACATTTACTTTAATATTTGGCAAGTCAAGTTGACATAATTCAAATATGAATTAGCTAAACCAAAGCATGTGCTCCTATGTGTGTGTATGTGTGTGTGCATATGTATGTGTGTTTGTATATTCATTGCACTTGTGTGTACGCAGGGAACAGAGGAAGCTGAAATCCAGAATGTGCTCTGCATGTACTTTGCTGCAGTGGTGGATAAGCCAGGAGGAAGGAGTGCCTTTTTTCTTGCCCAGAGGTTACAGCTGATCATCACACCATGTACCCAAGGGGCCACCTTTTTTTCTAATTTAACCATTAATAGAGGGTAGCTTTTTCTAATGTTCACAGAAATCCATATACTAGCAATGTCTGTGTGTAAATATATGTTCATACCTATGTTCATATTGTGTATGCATGTGCATGTATGTGTGTGTGAGAGAGAGAAAGAGAGAGAGAGATATGATAAAATCATGCATTTGTAGACTTGAAGGGCTGGCATTCACACAGTGTTTCCACCTACTGTGGTAGGAAGAAAAGTTAAGATCTTCTTCTTCTTCATGATATTAGGTACCTATGCAAATATCCCCTCCCCACACCACACAAATACTGCTGATAATTATCCTCTTTGACCCAAAGAAATGGAAAGTGTCCCTCACAGTGGTAGTACGGTAAAGATGAAGGAGCATTGGAATGATAGTTGGGAGATTTGAATTTTCTCCTATCCCAGCTCTAATACTTAGCTGTGTGACTGGGTGAATTCTACAAATGTCAATATTCTCATGTATCTACATGAATTCCTTGGGCCTATCTGTCCTTACACAACTCCATCTATGTACATATAGTGTATATGTATTTATCTTCAAAGAAAGAGGAAGAGTGGCTTGCTTGATATTTTAACACCACTCCTTCTTGTTCAGGCACCTCTAACTTCCTCTATAATAAAGCCATTTGCTGTCTTGTAACTTTTCTTCTCTGGGCTATCTTAGAAAAAAAGGCTGCCCATTCTTTTCTTTTTTAAAATGAGCTCCTTATTGGTTTTCACTACATGGAAATGGATGTGAGTTGATTAAAAATAACAAGTACTTCCTAGAGAGGGGACTTTGTGGCCGCAGCCAGTGCAGCGAGGGGGTCACCAAAGTGCTCCGATTCTCGCGGCTGTGCAGGGATTTAACCGCCACCATGTCAAGCAAAAGGGCAAAGACCAAGACCACCAAGAAACGCCCCCAGCGCACAACATCCAATGTATTTGCCATGTTTGACCAGTCACAGATTCAAGGGTTCAAAGAGGCCTTCAACATGATTGATCAGAACAGAGATGGTTTCATTGACAAGGAAGATTTGCATGATATGCTTGCCTCCCTAGGGAAAAATCCAACCGATGAGTATCTGGATGCCATGATGAATGAGGCTCCTGGGCCCATAAATTTTACCATGTTTCTCACGATGTTTGGTGAAAAGTTAAACGGCACAGATCCGGAAGATGTCATCAGAAATGCTTTTGCTTGCTTTGATGAAGAAGCAACTGGCACCATCCAGGAAGATTACCTGAGAGAGCTGCTGACAACCATGGGAGACCAGTTTACAGATGAGGAGGTGGATGAGCTGTACAGGGAAGCACTTATCGACAAGAGGGGAATTTCAATTACATTGAGTTCACACGCATCCTTAAACACAGAGCAAAAGACAAAGATGACTGAAAAGACCTTCAAATTCCAGCCAAACGTTCCTTGTTGCCACTTTGGGTATTTCTGAGACTTTCTCTTAGAGTCTGTTGCATGCCCTTAGCTTTGCAGCTTTTGCCTTTCTTGTTGTATTTATTCTCAGCCATTTGGGGCACATGCATCTCTATAATCAGACTGGAAATGGGATTTTTTATGATTTTTCAGAATAGAAAATAGGGCAATTTAACTTACCAGCCCCCCTCCCCAAAATAACCGCAGTCTACACAGAGTCAGTATAGTTTTTCAGAGAAAGTTATTCACTCAACTTTTTCTGAACCATAATTAAACTTTATGATAAAAACTTACTTGTTTAAACTTCTTATTTACTAAAATGAGCTTTTGTTAGTTGCATCTTCCAAAGAAAGGTAGATGAGGGACGCCTGGGTGGTTCAGCAGTTGGGTGCCTGCCTTTGGCTCAGGGTGTGATCCTGGATGCCCAGGTTTGAGTCCTGCATCAGGCTCCTTGCATGGAGCCTCCTTCTCCCTCTGCCTGTGTCTCTCTTGTGTCCCCTCTCTCTTTGTGTCTCTCATGAATAAATAAATAAGATCTTTAAAAAAACAAAAACAAAAACAAAAAAAACACAAGTACTTCCTAGATTAGGAAACTGGAAATTTCAGAAAATGTCAGTGGAGACTTGGAAAATTTAAGAAGCTTTATCAGGCTTCTTTTCCTCTTTCAGTTCAATAAATAGATGTTGAGAGACTACAAGATGGCAGGAAGCATCACAGGGAACAAATTAGACCAAAAAAATTGCTATCATGGAGCTTACATTCAACATATATATAATGTATTTTATATATGTACACATATACACATATGTGTATATATGATACATATATAATATATATAATATGTATTATCTGATATATATTACCTGATATATAATATTTGATATATATTACTCATATGTATATGATATCTGATATATAATATAATAAATATTAAAATATAAAAATAATGTTTGATATATATTATATCAAATAGTAGTTATTATTATAGAGAACAATGAGGAAGGAAATGGAAATAGGGTATGTGTATGTGGGGAAGAGGCTATAGTTTTAAATAGAATGGTTGGGAAATGCCTCACTGGAAAGGTGACATTTGAGCCAAAATATGAAGGAGTAAACCATGTGGTTATCTGAGAAGGGCAATCTAACACAATGGACTTGAGCCAGAGGCATGACTGGCATGTTCAAGTAACAGCAAAGAAGTCAGTGTGGCTGGAGCTGAGTGAATAGTGGAAAACTAACAAATGTCAGAGTTAAGATAGCGGCCTGCTGTGTGGGACCTTGTGAATCACTGCAAGAGCCTTGGATTTTACTTTGAGTGGAACAGAAACCACCAGAGAACTGAACAGATGAGTGATATGATTACAATTATAATTTTGAAAAGATTATAATAAATACTGTGCTTAGAACAGAATAGTAGGGACAAGGATTGAGGTACAAAGTTCAATTTAAAAAATATTGCTATGATTTAAATGAGAGAATGAAGGTAGCCTGGATCAGAGTGGTAGCACTAGAAAGTAACAGAGTGATTGAATTTTCTGTATATTTGGAAGTACCTCCACAAAATTTGCTTATGGTTTGGATGTTGCTGAAAGAGAAAGAATGGCATCTAGGATGACTGTAGGGTTTCGGGCCTGATAACTAAAAGTATGTAGTGCTATTTACTGATATGGGAGAAGGTAGTGAGAGAAGTAAGCATCTTGATGGGAAGATAAAGGATTCAATTTAGACATGTTGATTGGACATCTTGATAAAAATGTCAAGTTGGTAATTTGACACGTAAGTCTGTATTTTAGAAGAGATATCTGGGTAAGCTAGAGATAAATATTTAAGAATCATAAGGATAGGGGTGGGGGATGGGTGAAATAAGTGATGGGAATGAAGGAGGGCACTTGTTGTGATGAGCACCAGGCATGTGGAAGTATTGAATCACTATATTGTACACCTGAAACTAATGTAACACTGTATGTTGACCAACTGGAATAAAAATAAAAAGTTAAAGAAAAGAATAAATATAAAAAATTAATCATCAGAAAATAAATAGCAATGAAAATCATTAGACTAACTCAATCTCTAAAGATAAAAGAAGAGATAGGAAGGAGATAAAGAAATCTAAGCAAGGAGTGAGTCCTGGGACACTACTATGTGAACCAGAAGGCAACAGAAGGAAAGACAAGACCATAAGAATGTATGAAGTTCTGGAGGCCAAGTCAAATAATGTTTAAAGAAGGGAAAGATCAAGTGTACCAAGAGTTGAGGATAGGGAAGTTAAGATGCACACGGATAACTGGATTTAGCAATGTGGAGATATTGGCAATTTAGACAATGGTATATTCAGGTCAATGGTAAGGATGAAAACATGTAGCTTAATAAGTAATTGCAGAGGGAACAGCCGTGTAACCCACCTGAATCAAGAAAGAAAGCAGGGCACCTGGGTGGCTCAGTGGTTGAGCATCTGCCTTTAGCTCAGGTGGTGATTCCGGGGTCCTATGATGGAGTCCCACATCGGGCTCTCTGGAGGGAGCCTGCTTCTCCCTCTGCCTATGTCTCTGCCTCTCTCTCTGTGTCTTTCATGAATAAATAAAATCTTAAAAAAGAAAGAAAACAGGGATCCCTGGGTGGCTCAGCGGTTTGGCGTCTGCCTTTGGCCCAGGGCACGATCCTGGAGACCCGGGATCGAGTCCCACGTCGGGCTCCCGGTGCATGGAGCCTGCTTCTCCCTCTGCCTGTGTCTCTGCCTCGCTCTCTCTCTCTCTCTCTGTGTGACTATCATAAATAAATAAAAATTTAAAAAAGAGAAAGAAAACATTGCAGCACCCTGGAAATCCTCTGTAGGGCCTTGCTGCCCCAAAAAAACCTTCCCCTGTCTCTTAGAGCTAACCACCATCTTGACATTCTCTATCACTTCCTTGAAATTCTTTATATCACAGAAATCACATGAGTATATATCCCTAAACAACAACTGTTTAGTTTTGCCAGATTTTGACATTTACATAACTGTAATCACACTGTATGTATTTATGTCTTGCTTTTTTCACTGTTTTTCAGATTAATTCATATTGCAGTTTTTAGTTATACTTGCTTTATTTTTACTGCTGTATGAATATACTATAATTTATATATCAATTCTCTGGGGATATTTGGTCCTTTCTAGTTTATGCCCTGCCCCATGTTCCTGTGGCCAATATCAGATTTCAGTTGCAGCACTGGTCAGCAATACCACTGCATGATGCACTGGAAGCAACCCAAGTGAATCAGTGCCTACGGTCATTTTGGCTTTTTTTTTTTTTTCTCTTTTACTTCAGGTCTTTTCCAAAAGACTCAGTTGATTTCTTTGCTTGCTAGCAGGACAGCTCACAAGAACATAGGAACTAATTTTCATATGGTCAGTTCTCAAGCAATGAGGGACAGCAGTCTTCTGCAGGGACAATTTTGAGGTGAATTCTACATAATTCTTCATAACACAAGGTGAGCCCCAGTTACCAAGATTACCACTCAGTTTAATAAAGCAAACTGTTAGTTTTCCTTTTTATCTTGTCTCGTTCTTGCTGCTTCAATTTGTGTTTCTGGGGATCATCTCTGAAATAAACTACCTGAATTCAAATCTTTTCTCAGAATCTGCTTTAAGGGAAACTAAAAGAAGGACAAAGCTTTTTTTAAAAAATTATTTTTTGGAGAGAGAGAGGGCATGCATGAGGAGGGGGAGGGACAGAGGGAGAGGGGAAAGCAGACTCCCCCGTGGAGCAGGGAGACTGCAGGGAGGGGGGTGCTCGATTCCAGGACCCTGAGATCATGACCTGAGCCAAAGTCAGATGGTTAACTGGCTGAGCTACCCAGGCACCCTGGACAAAGCTTTTGTAAATAATGCAACTGTGAGTATTCTTATACATACTTCTTGGGGTACATGTATACACATCGCAGTAGGGCAGGACTTAGCAAACATTTTCTGTGGAGGGCTAGGTAATAAATATTTTAGGCTTTGCTGGTCACATAATTCTTTTTGTCATTGATTTGTTTTCACAAGCATTTAAAATGTAAAAGCCATTCTTATCTCTTGGGGCAGATTTGACCCAAGGGCAATAGTTTACCAACCACTGCTTTAGGATATAGTTTTCAGAACGAAATCACTAGGCCAAAGTGTAATCACAAATCACAAGGCTCAGCTTATACATTGTCAAACATTTCTTGAAAGTGGTTGTACACTCTCAGTAGCAGAGCATAAAAGATGCAGCTATTCTATAAACTTGCCTACATTTTGTATTTGACAGAATTTTTAATATCAACCATTTGGGGTGTGTGTAGTATTATCACAATGTGGTTTTATTTTGTCTTTCCTTAATGAGTAGTCAGGTTGATAAATTTTTCATATGCTTGATGGCTAACTTTTTCTTTTCAACTAGTACTTGTTCAGGTCGTGTTTTTTTTTTTTTTTTTTTTTGGTTTTCTTATGGTATACCTATCTTTTACTTTTTGATTCATAGGAGTTCTTTATATATTCTGGATATAAATCCTTTTATTCATTTGTTTGTGCTGTAAATATCGTCTCTCATTCTATGACTTGTACTTTCACTATATTGATGATATATTTTGATTTAAAAAGTTAGTAGTTATATTGAGGCAAGATTTATCAATCACTTATTTTATAGTTAGTGAACTCTGTTCAAGAGTTCTTATCTCAAGGTCATAAAGTTATTCTTCTATGTGATCTTGCAGATCTTTACTTTTTTTTTCTATCACATTTCATTCTAAAATCAGACTGTTGGGGCACCTGGGTGGCTCAGTTGGTTAATTGTCTGCCTTCTGGTCAGGTCATGATCCCAGGGTTCTGGAATCAAGTCCCACATTGGGCTACCTGCTCAGTGGAGAGTCTGCTTCTCCTCCTTCTGCACCTCTATTTGCTCACATACTCTCTCTAAAATAAATAAAATCTTAAAAAAAAATAAAATCTAACTGTAGGGGTTTCTTTTGTTTTGTTTTTGGTGTAATGTGAGGTAGAGATCAAATTTCATTTTATTTTCATTTGGATATCAATTATCCTAGCAGCGTTTGTTTAAAAGATTATTCTTGCCCCACTCCTAAACTATGGCAGCTGTGTTATAACTTACTTGTCTATATATATGTGGATCTGAATCTGGGCTCTATTCTACTAGTCTATTTTGGTGACTCTGCACAAATACAATACTGTACATAGAAATTTTAAAGTCAAACTGTCAGTTCCCATAAACACAAAGAAAACTAAGATTTTGGTGATGATTGCATTGGATCTATGGATTAAATTTTGGAGATATGTCAGTTTATAATATTGAAAATTCTAATATAAGGATATAGTGCATTTCTTTTATTTATTTAGGATTTCATTAATATCTTTCAATAATGTTTGTAGATTTCCATGTAGATTTATCTCTTGATTTTGACTTTGTTAACTCTACTGCGGATTTTACCTTTTTAACTTGAATTTTTGATTTGGTTATTGAGAGATACAGAAGTAAAATTGATATATATATATTATATATATATATATATATTATATATATATAGTGACATTCTGTTCAGAGTCTTCACTAAATTCATATTTTTTTATTGTGATAAAATACACATAATATAAAATATACCATTTTAACATTTAAAGTTTACAACTCAGTGGCTTTTAAGATATTCACAAAGTTGTGCAACCATCAACACTATCTAGTTCAGATTATTTTCAACATCCCAAAAGGAAGCCCTGTACCTATGGATTCCTCTGTTCCCCACCCACTGCCAACACATACTCCCTGTAACTACTAATCTGTCTTTGGTCTCTATTACTTTGCCAATTATGGAAATTTATAAATGGAATCATACAATATGTAGCTTTTCATGTCTGGCTTTGTTCCTTTAGCATAATGCTTTATTTATTTATTTATTTATTTATTTATTTATTTTAAAGATTTTATTTATTTATTCATGAGAGACACAGAGAAAGAGAGAGGCAGAGACACAGGCAGAGGGAGAAGCAGGCCCCATGCAGGGAGTCCAATGCAGGACTCAATCGCAGGACTCCAGGATCACACCCTGGGCCAAAGGCAGGTTCTACATCGCTGAGCCACCCAGGGATCCCTAGTATAATATTTTAAAGGCTTATCAATGTCATAGTATGGATCATTCCTTCATTTCTTTTTGTGGCTGAGTAATATTCTATTTCTGGATTTACCACATTCTGTTTATCCATTCATTAGTTGATTGACATAAGGGCTATTTCATTTTTTGAATATGTAGGTAATAGTGCTATGAACATTCATATATAAGGGTTTCATGGATATGTTTTCATATTTTATACATATACATAGAAAACTGGAATTACTCAGTCATATGATAACTCTAACTTTCTGAGAAACTGCAAACTGTTTTCCAAAGTGCATCATTTTACATTCCCACCAGCATTGTACAAGGAATTCAATTTTTCTACATCCTTGACAGTAGTTGTTATCATCCAACTTTTTCATTATAGCCATTCTGGTGGATGTGCAGTGGTCTCTTCATCGTGGGTTTGCTTTACATTTCTTTCATACCTAATAATATTGAGCATCTTTTTATATTATTTGATGGTCATCTGTATATACCTTTTGGAGAAATAACTATTCCCATTATTTGTTTTTAAATTGGGTTGTTTGACTTTTGTTATTGAGTTTGAGAGTTCTGTATATAGTCTGGATACTAGATACTTATCTGATATATGATTTGCAACTATTATCTCCCCTTCTTTGTGTTCTCATGATTGTGTCTTCTGAAGCACATAAGTTTCTCGTTTTGATGAAGTCTGACCTACCTATTTCTTTTTCTTTTGTTAGTTGTGCTTTTGGTGTCTTATCTAGGAAACCATAGCTAAGTCCAAGCCATGAAGGTTTACCCCTATGATTACTTCTAATAATTGTATAGTTTTAGCTCTTACACATAGGTCTTTGAGTTAATTTTTATATATTGTGTGAGGTTGAGGTTCATCTTCATTTGATTGCATGAAGATATCCAGTAGTTCCAGCAACATTTGTTGAAAAAAAACTATTATTTTCCCCATGGAATTGCTTTAGCACCCTTGTCAAAATCAATTGCCATAAATGTGTGGTTTTATTTCTGGACTCTCATTCTACTCTATTGAACTATAAGTCTGTTCTCAGGGCAGTACAAGATAGTCTTGATTAGTGTAGCTTTGTAGTAAGTTTTGACATTGCATGGTGTGAGTCTTCCCTTTGTTATTTTTTGTTCATGATAGTTTTGGCTATCTGGAGCCTCTTACATTTTCATATAAATTTCAGAAAAATCTCATCAATTTATCCTAAAAGCCTGCTGGGATTTTGATGATTGCATTGATTCTGTATATCAGTAATTAGTTCTTAACAATATTAAGTCTTCCAATCCATGAGCATGAAGTGTCCTTCCATTTATTTAGGTTTTTGAAAATTTCTTTCAATGGCGTATTGTAGATTTCAGTATTCAAGTTTTGTATTTCTTCTGTTAGATTTATTTTCAATGTATTTTATTCATTTTGATGCTTCGGTAAATGTAATTGTTTCTAAATTTTATTCTTGCATTGTACATTATTGGTATATAGAAATATAATTGAATTTTGAATATAGATCATATATCTTCCAACCTTGCTGAACTTCTTTATTAGCTCTAGTAGTTTTCTTGTGGGTTCTTGGAATTTTTTATACAGTAAATATTGTCATCTGCAAACATAATTTTACTTCTTTCCAGTCTGGATATTATTACTTAATTCTCTTGCCTAACTGCCTTTTCTAGAACACCCAGTACAACAATGAATAGCACATGTGAGAGTGAACATCTTCATCTTCTTTATAAATCTTAAGGAGAAAGTATTTTATCTTTCACCATTAAGTATGATGTTAAATGTGCATTATTCATAGATGCCCTTTATTAGGTTAAGGTTATTCCTTTCTTTTTTTTTTTTTTTTCATAGAAGTGGATTTTGTCAAATGCTTTTGTCTGAATTTATCAAAATAATCATATGTATCATAGTGTATTCTAGTAATGAAATTTTGCATGTTGAAGTAATCTTGGTCATGTTGTATATATAACACTTTTTTATATAATGTTGGATTTGGTCGAATTTTGGTGAAGATTTTCGTCCATATTCATAATTTATAATGGTCTGTAGTTTTACTTTCATGTTATGTATTTTGGCATCTTGTTATCAGGTAACACTGATCTCAGAATGAATTAGGAAGTGTTCTCTTTTCTTCTATACTTTGGACAAGTTTGAGATGGATTGGTGCTAATTCTTTTTTAAGCCTTAGATAAATTCACCAGTGAAGACACTTGGTCCTGGACTTTTATTTGTAAGAAGTCTTTTGATTACTAATTAAGTCATTTTACTTGTAATAAGTATATTCAGATTTTCTATTTCTTCCTAAGCTTCAGAATTTTATATCCTTCCTTGAATATATGCATTTCATGTAGGTTATCTAATTTTTTGACATAGTCATTCATAATATTTTGTAATCATCCTTTTTATGTTTTTTTAAGGTTGATAATATTGTGCTATGCTTCATTCCCAATTTTAGTAATTTGAGTCTTCTCTAGTTTTTTCTTGGTTGGTCTAGCTAAGGGTGGCCTATTTTCTTGATTTTTCAAAAAGCTAACTTTTAGTTTTATTGATTTTCCTCCATTGTTTAATACACTTTATTCCATTTATTTATGCAAAAATTATTTCTTTACTTCTCTACTTCTTTTTGCTTGTTTTGGATTGTTTTCTAGTTTCTCAAGGTGTGAGCTTAGGTTATTGATTTGAGGTGTTTCTTATTTAATGCAGACATTTACAGATATAAATTTCCTTCTCAGCATAATTTTAACTGAATTGCATATAAATTTTAGGATGTTACATTTTTATATTTATTCATCGCCAAATACTTCTATTCTCTTTTTATTTCTTCTTTGACTCATTGCTAATTTAACTATGCTTTAATTTTCACATATTTGTGAATTTCTCAAATTTACTTATGAAAATAATTTCTAACTTTAATCCACTGGTCAGACAACAAGTTTTCTATAATTTCAGTCCTTTTATTTATATTGAGACTTGTTTTATGACTTAGTATATGGTCTGTCCTGAAGAATGTTCCATGTGCACCTGAGAAGAATATGCATTTTGTTGTTTGGGTAGAGTGTTCCATAGATGTCCATTAGAGCTACTTGGTTCATAGGGTTGTTAAAATCTTCTATTTCCTTCTTAGCTGATCTTCTGTCTAGTTGTTCTATTCATTAATGAAAGTGTGGCTTTTATGATCTATAGTTGTTCAATCCCTTACGTAAAGTGGGAATTGAAGACTCCAGCTATAACTTTTGAATTGTCTAGTCTCTCTTCAATTCTGTTTTTGCTTCATGTATCTTGGGGCTCTATTAGTAAATGTTACAATTGTTTTTTTTAATTTAATTAATTTATTTATTCATGAGAGACACAGAGAGAGAAAGGCAGAGACATAGGCAGAGGAAGAAGCAGGCTCCATGCAGGGAGCCTGATGCAGGACTCGATCCCAGGACTCAGGGATCATCCCCTGAGACAAAGGCAGACGCTTAATCACTGAGCCACCCAGGCGTCCCTAAATGTTACAATTGTTGTATCTTCTTGATGAATTGACTTTTTTATCATTACAAAATATGCTTGGTTTCCTCTAATAACAATTTTTGTCTTAAAGTCTTTTGGTTACTGGTTTAATATCATATATGTTGCCGTTTCTTTACTTTCAACTTATTTTCATGTTTGAATCTAAAGTGAGTCATTTGTAGACTACATATAGTTAGGTAATTTATTTTTATCCAAACTGAACATGTCTTTCTTCTAATTGGATTTTAATTCCATTTAAATTTAATGTTATTATTCATAAGGTTATATTTACTTCTGCTGTTTTGCTATTTGTTTTCTATTTATCGTATGCTAATATTTTATAGATAATTTTATATATAATCATATATTTTATATACACTGCATGTTTATAGTATATGTGCTGTGTATATATATTTATAAAACATACAGTGTATGTTTTATATACTGTGGCAACCCTGGAAATCAGATTCTCGTTCCTTCCCAGGGTTTGTTGTTGGTACTGTTGGTCTAGCAACTTTTCTACACTGTTTATAAATTCTGTATATTTTTCATATGTGGATTCTGAAATCTCTTTCCAGTTAGTTTAATAGCTAATGATCAGCAGGAATTTACTTAAATGCCTGGAATCAATGATCTTCTTAGTTGTTTCTGAAGGGCTCTGTGTGCATATTGAGGTATGCCTTGGAAACTCAGCTAGGAATTTTACTAGTTTATCTCATCCTTCATTACTTGTTTTTGTATAGCCATTTTCATTGATGTCACCTTTTCCTTTCTTTTAAATATTGTTTGAGAACTTGGCATGCATCCTTCACATTGCATGTATGATCTCATATTCTTTTCCCAATATCTTTATAAAGTAGGCAGTATTACACTCATTGTATAATGATAAAGCTAGGTCTCAGCTACATCTTTTGAGTGGCTGAGTCATGTCTTGAGTTCACATATGACTTCAGAGTCTGTCCCCTTAACCAGAATCCTGTGTTAATGTTTTCTGAAATAGAAAATCAACTATTAGCATCCTTCTTCCACTTTAGATCAGGTGAAGTACTTTAATCTCCTTTTCACAGTGAGAAGCCACCCATCTAAATACTGTTTGTATGGATCCCTGAGGGGTAGGAAATTATTTTTGCAAAGTAACAAGACATTCAATTTCCCTCAAGTGCCATAGTATTAGGCCCTTTACACTTTCTTATATTCAAAGCGTCTAGTGATAACTGCCCTCTCTTCAGTGGCTATAGCTTCAACTTTCCATTATTATGTCTTAGAATATATTTGTATTTCCTCTAAACTCACCAATTTCTTTCCTCTTGTATTCTCTTTCCCTTAAGGGCATTGGCCCCTGCTGGCTATGTGTGAAAACATGCCTTACAGATCTCTCTCCTGGGGACTAATTTTATGTAAATCTTGACTGGTGTTTCAAATAATGACTCTGACTCTCCATTCCATTAAGGATATCAATGTCACAGCTAAGATTTATATTCATTTTTGATTTGGAGGAAGCTTTGTAACATTATTGTGTTAGTTTAAGTCCTCTGAGGAGCATACTCCCAGATGCAATTAAATATAAAATAAAATTATTGGATTCTGTGAAGGATAAATAGGGAGGAAGCAGGAGTAGGCATAGCAAGGTTACAGACTATGAAACAAGAAGGCAGAGAGGCTTCAGGCTATGACACTTATTAAAGGAGAGTGGAATGAGGTAGGATTTGGTAAATAAAGTCTCAGAGAGCAGTGGAGTTGTAACAATTTTGGCCAGGTTTATGGGGAGTCTGCAAACCAAACTATCCATTAATGGAATCCTATGTCCCACAGGAATACGCCTGAAGTAGAATCATTGCCATATTCAGTCAGTGGCCATGAACAGTCCCGAGAAAGTGTGGTCTTGGCATTAATATGGTGGTAAATCTGGACAAGCAGCAGCTGGGGTTATCACTCAGCTATGCTCCTCACAGTGGGATATCTATCTGGTGCATATTCATGGCTGCCACAATCCTGCACACTTAGATTTACATCTCATATGGTCATTTGTTTCTGTAAAGCATTAGGATTTATTAAACAGATTAAAGGTAGACAAAACAACAAAGAATGTCTAATAAAACATGGATTGCCAAAAAACCCTAAATTAGTAAATGGTACAATAATTAAAATATATGTTGGGTTTACATTTTTTAATTATAAAGCAAACTTCAATACAGTAAAAAAAATGTGACTTAAACCTTTCCATACCTGTAAGAAAACAAACTTACCAATGACTTGAAATTTTATTCTAAGCTTTAAAAAAATGTTGGTCTTCAAAAAGAGGAAATAAAAATGAATAGATTCCATCATTTTGGTATTGGAGAAACAAATATTAAAATTGTGACTATAGCCATGGGAGAAAAATAATTTCACTCTTTAACCAGACATTTTTTAAAAAGACAGCAGAAATGTCAACAGCATTTTTTTTACAGGACTCGAACAAATAGTCCTAAAATTTGTGTGAAACCACAAAAAACACCAAATAACCAAAGCAATCTTGAAAAAGAAAAATGAAACTGGAAGTATCAAAATCCCAGATTTCAAGATATACTACAAAGCTGTAGTAATCAAAACATCATGGTACTGGCACATAAATAGGCATATAGATCAATAGAACAAAATAGAACCCAGAAATAAATCCATAATCATATGGTCAATTAATCTTCAACAAAGGAGGAAAGGATGTGCAGTGGGAAAAAGACAGTCTCTTCTACAAATGGTATTGGGAAAACAGGACAGCAACATGCAAAAGGATGAAACTAGACCATTTTCTTACACCATACATAAAAATAAACTCAAAATGGATTAAGGACCTACATGTGAAACCTGAAATCATAAAACTCCTAGAAGAGAGCACAGGCAGTAATTTCTCTGACATCAGACACAGCAATATTTTTCTAGATATGTCTTCTGAGACAAGGGAAACAAGACCAAAAATAACATATGGGGACTTGGGACACCTGGGTGGCTCAGTGGTTGAGCATCTGCCTTCAGCTCAGGGTGTAATCCCAGGATTCTGGGATTGAGTCCCACATCGGGCTCCCCGCAGGGAGTCTGCTTCTCCCTCTGCCTATGTCTCTGCCTCTCTCTCTGTGTCTCTCCTGAATGAATAAATAAAATCTTAAAAAAAAATACCATCGGAACTCTATCAAAATAAAAGCTTTCCAAATAGCAAAGGAAACAGTCAACAAACTAAAAGGTAGCATACAGAATGGGAGAAGATATTTGTAAATTATATATCCAATAAAGAGTATCCAAAATATATAAAGAATATATACAACTCAACATCCAAAAAACAAGTGATCCAGTTTAAAATGAGAAGAATATGTGAACAAAGATTTGTCCAAAAGAGACATCCAGATAAACACATGAAAAGATGCTTAATATCACTCATCATCAGATAAATGCAAATCAAAACCAAAATAAGATAACCTCACACCTGCCAGAATGGCTAAAATCAACAACACATGGAACAAGCGTTGAGGAGGATGTGGATAAAAAGGAACTCTCGTGCACTATTGCTGGGAATGAAAACCGGTTCAGCCACTGTGGAAAACATTATGGAGGTTCCTTAAAAAGTTAAAAATAGAACTACTGTATGATCTAGAAATTGCACTACTAGGTATTTACCCAAAGAATACAAAAATACTGATTCATAGGGGCACATGCTCCCCAATGTTTATAGTGGCATTATCAACAATAGCCAAATTATGTAAAGAGCCCAAACAACTGTCAATTGATGAATGGATAAAGAGGAAGTGGTGTATATATACAATGGAGTATAACTCAGCCATGAAATCTTGCCATTTGCAACAACGTGGATGTCTCTAGAGGGTATAATGCTAAGTGAAATAAGTCAGTCAGAGGAGGACAAGTCCCATATGATTTCACTCATATGTGAATTTTTTTTTCATATGTGAATTAAAAGAAAAGATTTATTTATTTAAAAGAGAGAGAGAGAGAGAGAACAAGCATGGAGGGAGGGGCATAGGGAAAGGAAGAGAGAGAATCTCAAGCAGATTCCCCACTGAGCACAGAACCTGATACGGGGCTTGATCCCATAACCCTGAGATCATGACCTGAGCCAAAAATCAAGAGTTAGATGCTTTACTGACTGACCACCCAGGAGCCTCACACTCATATGTGAAATTTAAGAAACAAAACAAATGAACAAAGATACAAAGGGACAAACAAAAAACCCAAACTCAACTATAGAGAACAAACTGATGGTTACCAGGGGGAGTGGGTGGGGGGATGGGTGAAACAGATGAAGGGAATTAAGTGTACACTTATCATGATGAGCCCTGAGTGATGTATAGAATTGTTAAATCATTATATTGTACACCTGAAATTAATATAACAGTATATGTTAAATATACTGGAATTAAAAAATAAAAATAAATACAAACGCAGTTATAGCAATCAGAGAAAAAAGATATACATTTTATTTCATCAAAATTAAAATCTTCTGTACTTCAATGGATACTATTAAGAAAGTGATAAGACAATGCCCAGAATGGGAAAAAAAATTTGCAAATCACAGATCTGATAAGGGACTTGCATCTAGAATATATAAAGAACTCTCAGGACTTAATAATAAAAAGACAAGTATCCTCATTTTAAAATGGGAAGGAAAAATATACAAAAAATAAAAAATAAAAAATGGGAAGGAATCTGAGTAGACTTCTCTCTAAAGATATACATAGCCAAAAAGCACATAAAAAGTTGCTCAACATCATTAATATTCAGAAAAATGTAAATCAAAGGCAAAATGAGATACGACTTCACATCCATTATGATGGATATAATCCAAGCACTTACAATTACAAGTGTTGGGGGGATGTGGAGTAGTTGGAGCACTTATACACTGCTCATACTAATGGAAATAAGTATAATTCCTGTGGAAAAGAGTCTGGGAATTTGTCAAATAATTAAATAGGTAATTACTCTCTGATGCAGAAATTACTTCCAAAAGAAAGAAAATGTATGTTCACACAAAAAAGTTATGCATGAATGCTCATAGCAGCATTATTTATAATAGCCAAAAGGTCAAAACAAGTCAAATTTCTGTCAACAAATGAAAGGATAAATAAAATATGGTAAAAAGCATATAATGGAATGTTATTTAGCCTTAACAAGGAAAAAAATAATGATACATATGATTTGTAGATGACCCTTGAAAACTGTATCCTAAGTGAAAGAAGCCAATCACAGAAGGACATGAATTGAAATGTCTGGAATAGTCATGTTAATAGAGACAGAAAGTAGATAAGCTGTCATGTATGGATGGAAGAATATGGAAATGGAGAGTGATGGCTAAGGGTATGGGATTTCCTTTTGGGATATGAAAACATTCTAAAATGTATTGTGGTGATGGTTCCACAACTCTGTGAATATATTATAAACCAGTGAGCTATATATGTTAAGAGTGGGTTTTATACTATGAATTTTATGCTGAATAAAACTCTAACAACAAAAGACAGTAACAATAACAAACTGATCTGTGATTACAGATGATCCTAAGTATAATCCATTATAAATACAATGATATCAGTAAGATGCTTATTAATCTGCATAATAGAATTTATTTAACTGCTGAGAAGTGAGTTCAAATGATTAAGAAGTATAATGTGTCCATACGGACATTTCAACTCTGAAATGCAATTACATTTAGAAAAGCCATTAGCAATATAAAACAATTTGCAATGAACTCAATGTTCAGTAATTATCCTAGAAAAGCAATGTTATTAAAGTAAAAAGAATCCATGTTGCATACAGAAAGTAGAGATCTTTCAATTAAAGAAAAGAAACATAAAATGAGTGTAACAGTGGGGCACCTAGGTGCTCATTCAGTTAAGCAGCTGACTTTTGATTTCAGCTCAGGTCATGATCTCAGGGTCATGAGATTGAGCCCCAAGTCCAGCTCTGCGCTGAGCGTGGAGCCTTCCTGAGATTCTTTTTCTCCCTCTCCCTCTGCCCTTCCTCTGCATGTCCTCTCTCTCTCAAAAACAAACAAACAAAGCAGCAAACAAAAAAACCGTAATGCAATTAAAGCCTCTATACTGGAGCAAGTAATATTTAATTGGGAACATTTACTTCCATGATAAAACAGCTACCAAAACTAATTTTATTTTATTTTTTAAAAAGATTTTATTTATTTATTCATGAGAGACAAAGAGAGAGAGGCAGAGACACAGGCAGCGGGAGAAGCAGGCTCCATGCAGGGAGCCCTACATGGGACTTGATCCCAGTTCTCCAGGATCACACCCTGGGCTGAAGGCGGCGCTAAACTGCTGAGCCACCCAAGTTGCCCACCAAAACTAATTTTAAAGTATATTTTTCTCAAAATAAAGGTTGTATTTTTTATTTTATCGTTTTAATATTCTACTTCATTTTTGTATTTAGGAACAGAAGATCTTTAACCTTTGAAAAAAATGAGATATTGCTTTAGTTCAGCTTATATTAAGTACAAACCAGAGAAAAATTGAATCAAATTTCAAGACAGAGTTCATGGTATATGGAGACTACAACTGAAAACTGGTCAAGAAATCAAGGTAGTTACACCAGAGATTTTTACTTTCACTCCCTTTTTTCTTCTTACCCCTTCTCTTCTTTGCCTGACTTCCATACTCTCTGTGATCTTTCTTCACTGCTCCTTCATTATTTTGCCTTCAACATGGCTTTAGTTGGCACACTCTCAACTTCAACACCCCCTCCCACATCAGGTACTAGATCCTTATGACTTCACATAAATACCTCACTGGTGACTGAATAGACAAAGTCATATTCTGGTTTTGTTTTTTAACCACATTATAAGTCACAAATTGTTAGCCAGCCTATGGATTGGATACATTTTGTACACTGCCCAATGTGAATCTACCCAATTTGCTATAAAATATGAAAAGGTCACTCAACGTAAAACTGCCTAAGCAGTAGGTGGTATAAGGCACCTTCTTTAGAAAAGCATATTGGAATGGCCAACAGACACATTAAAAAAATGCTCAATATCACTTGATATCAGGGAAATAAAAATCAAAACCACAATGAAGTACCACCTCACATCTGTCAGAAAGGCTAAAATTAACAAGACAGGAAATGAGAGATGTTGGTGAGAAAGGGGAACCCTCTTACACTGTTGGTGGGAATGAAAGCTGGTACAGCTTCTCTGGAAAATAGTATAGAGGTTCCTCAAAAAGTTAAAAATAGAGCTATCCTATGACCCAGCAATTGCACTACTGGGTATTTACCCCAAAGATACAAATGTAGTGATCCTAAGGGGCACCCACACCCTGATGTTTATAGCAGCAATATCCACTATATCCAAGTTACAGAAAGGGCCCAGATGTCCATCGACAGATGAATGTATAATAAAGAATATGTGGTGAATATATACAATGGAATATTACTCAGCCATAAAAAGGGACCTCTTGCCATTTGCAAAGACATAGATGGAACTAGAGGGTATTATGCTAAGTGAAACATGTCAATCAGAGGAAAACAATTATCATATGATTTCACTCATGTGGAATTTAAGACAAAACAGAGGATCATAGGGGAAAGGAGGGAAAAATAAAATACGAAATTAGAGAGGGAGACAAACCATAAGAGATTTTTAAAAATATTTTTATTTATTTATTCATGAGAGACACAGAGAGAGGCAGAGACACTGGCAGAGGGAGAAGCAGGCCCCTTGCAGGGAGCCCGATGTGGGACTCAATCCTGGGATTCCAGGATCACGACTCGGGCCGAAAGCAGGCGCTCAACCGCTGAGCCACCCAGGCATCCCAAGAGATTCTTAATCATAGAAAGCAAACTGAGGGTTGCTGGAGGGGAGGGGTTTGGGAGGATGGGGTAATGGTGTGACAGGCATTAATAAGGGCATGTGATGTAATAAGCACTGGGTGTGATATGCAATTGATGAATTACTACATTCTACCTCTGAAATTAATAATGCCCTATATGTTAATTAATTGAATTTGAATAGAAAAAGAAAAGCATGTTGGTAGGATAGGTAATTTTTCCTGCTATTATGCTTTAACCTTGAAATCATTTTCAAAATATTTCATTATATCAATGTATTAATAACAATCAAAAGTAAAAGCTCTATAAAACATATATGGAGGACATAAACTATATGGCTCTACTGATTAAAAGTTTGGAATCTAATAGCCTAGGTTTCATATAATTTACTTTAGATCAAGTGAACATTATAAATTTTCCTATTTCCTTGAGTCTGATATATTATACTAGTGTGCTACTATAGAAATACAGAATTCAGAATGGTTGAGGACACACGAAGAAAAGCCTTTAAATAAAAAAATCTTTTAAGTTAGATTATATATATTAAATATATAGATATTTTGGCTCTTCTTATTTTTGAAAGGCGAATTTGGTTGAATATTTTATATGTATTTTTCTAAATAAGAAAGTCTTCAATGTAATAAGCTGCTCTCTGCTTATAAAGATTTTTTATTTCGGGTTTATCATTGGCTATAGATAAAAAAACTTTCAACCACTAATATGTTATGACTAATGTCATTGATATAGAGTTATATAATTCAGTTTTGTTAGTGATGCATAAACTTGTAAACTTACTTGTGCCATATATTAATTTTAACTCATTTTCTTTTTTTTAAGATTTTATTTATTTATTCATGAGAGACACACAGAGAGAGAGAGAGAGAGAGAGAGAGAGAGAGAGAGGCAGAGACACAGGCAGAGGGAGAAGCAGGCTCCATGCAGGGAGCCCGACGTGGGACTTGATCCCAGGTCTCCAGGATCAGGCCCTGGGCTGAAGGCAGCGCTAGACTGCTGAGCCACCCGGGCTGCGCCTCATTTTCATATGTTAGCTGTACGTGAAAACTGAAGTATCAAGGTCTTAAAAGTTAGAGTTATCATATGAGAGACAGGTAAGAATCAGCTCCAATAAAACCACACAGTAGAAAGATGGGAATAGTATTCAGGAGACTGTTTCTGGTCCAGAACTTAAGCCAGTATTATGTATGTGAAAAAGCAATTCCTCTTTTATGGGTCTCAGGTGTTTCAAGTATCAAATGATGAAATTCAACTAGATGATCTCTAAGGACCTTTCCTTTATGGCAGATGCTAGGGATGCTCACTGTTTGTCTGCTTCTCCTGTCCTTTGGGGTCCACAAGAGCACTTCCCTACTTTCTTTAAACTTAGCCATTTGCTTTGGCCAATGAAATGTAGGTATGTGATATGTGTAACTTCTGTGTGGAAGCCTTTAAGAGCTTGTGATCAATTCTCTGTTTTACCGCTTCCTGCTACAGCTACCAGTAACATTTATGCTGGTGGAGCCTCCATCAACCTGCACCCTTGAGTGGAAATGATGTGAAGCAGAGACTCCTGTGAACACAAAATGGGCAAGTAGTGAGACAAGAAATGCTCCTTGTTCTTTTTAAGGCACTGACGGTTGGGGGTTGTTTGCTCTTTATAGCATAATCCAGTCTTTGCTGACTGATACAAATGATGATACCAGAAGTAGAGCACCATAACAACAACAACAAAAAATCCCCTATAATAAATACCATTAGCTTTGAAGTTCAGTAATGTTTGGAAGAGAAAACTACTACCTGAGGCTTGAAAAATGATAATATATTGACAAAACTTTTGTCAAATAAGCCTTCTGTTAAATATTGGAATGTAGCTCATATACCCAATGAACTTGTAGCTTCAGAAGAGGTTGGAAAGCAGAATGATAGTGGCAGGAGTTAGTTGCTTTTGGCAACATTTGACAAGAAAAAAAATGAGTTCAGAAAAAAAAAGAATCAAGTTAGAGATTAGGGACATTACAATGTTGGAAAAAGTAACTGCTTCTTGGAAGATAAACAATAAGGAATAAAATTAAGAGAGACTTTGAAGGACTCAAGTTCAAGTGAAACTGATCCTTGAAACAGAGAGCCACTTAAGAATAAGCCTCCATACCTATTGTTAAACCCCACAAATGGATATAGGTGTTTCAAAGCAAAGGTCAAATTAAGACTGTTATGTTCAATAAATCTTTTACATTGGGAGTAATGACTCCAGGAGAAATGTCTAAGAGAGTAGCTCTCATTCTGAACCTCCTTGGTTTAAGTAACTGGCCATTAATTTGAGATATAAAAATGGAAGTGTTTCTTGACTGGATTTTTGTTGTTTTTTGGGTGTTGATATGTTAAGCAAAATAAATCAGTCAGAGAATGACAAATACCATATGATTTCACTCACATGTGGAATTTAAGAAAGAAAACAGATGAACAGAGGGGAAGGGAAGGAAAATAAAAAGAGGAAAACAGAGGGAGACAAGCCATTAGAGACTCTTAACTCTAGGGAACAAACTGAGGATTGCTGGAGGGGAGGTAGGTGAAGGGATAGGGTAACTGGGTGATGGGCATTAAGGAGGGCATATGATGGAATGAGCACTGGGTATTGTATGCACCTGATGAATTACTAAATTCTACGTCTGAAACTAATAAGGCCCTATATGTTAATTAAATTGAATTTAAATTAAAAACATTTTAAATGGAAGTATTAAATCCAATAAATAAAATATTTCTAGAAAACATGTCTTGAACAGAACTGTTGTTAATGTTTTTGGCACATGAAACTGACTATATAATAGGTAAGAAGACTATTAAGTTTTCAAGATAGTATTATTGCTAACTGAACCATGCCACTGTGATTGTTAAGATTTAAAAGGAACCCTGGATTCCCAGCTATTTATGAAGAGTAACCTGGTTAAGAAATCTGTTGTGTTTTTAAGGAGTCGATATAACATGCCACCCTATTCACATATGGCAAATTCTGTACAGTGTAACCAGTGACAATAGAGAAAAATGGGTTGGGAGGCCTTTCCCAGAGATCAGGACCATCCTCATTATGTCTTTCTTTGGATAATGAAATTAAAATATTTCAAGTTTGCAGTTTTGGGTGTTAATCAAATTGAAAACATAAAATTGCTCAATAAATATTCAATATTTCATACTCATGAATATAAAAGACAATTTTTAGGCTTCTGATAATTAACCCCAGGGGGGAAATAACCCCCTAGAGGATGCTTTTTCACCAAAGAATTTTTAATTTTTATTTTTGTATTTATATTTCTTCAAAGACAATTTTAGAGTATATTTAGGTTCACAGCAAAATTAAGAGGAAGATGGAGAGATTTCCTATATACCTCTTGCCCCTATAGCATAGCCTCCCTATTATCAATATCCCACACTAGAGGGGTACATTGTTACAACTGATAAACATCATAATCGCCCAAAGTCTATATTTCACATTAGGATTCACCCTTTGTGTTGTATATTCTATGGGACTAGAGAAATGTATAATGCAATGTATCTATCATTATAGTATCATATTTAGCATTTCCACTGCCTCAGGAATCCTCTGTGTTCTCCCTATTCATTCTCCTCACCCTCAACAACCTCTGGAAACCACAGGTATTTTTATTGAATTCATAGTTATACCTTTTAAGAATGTCATATTGTTGGAATAGACTTTTTAGATTGGCTTCTTCACTTACTAATATGCATTTGAATATCTCCCACATGTTTTAGTGGCTTTTTTAGTGCTGAATAATATTCCATTTTTCATTTTCATTGCTTTTTTAGTGCTGAATAATATTCCATTTTCTGAATGTACCATAGTTTATGTAACCATTTACTTACTGAAGGACATCCTGATTGCTTTCAAATTTGGGGGATTATAAATAAAGCTGCTATAAACATCCATGTACAAGTGTTTGTGTAGAAATAAGTTTTTAATTCCTTTGTGTAAGTACCAAGGAGCATGATTGCTGAGTGGTATGCAAAGAGTATGTTTAGTTAGTTTTTGTTTCTTTTCTTTCTTTCTTTTTCTTTAGAGAGGGAGGCAGGAGGGACAGAGAGAGAGAATCTTAAGCAGGCTTCATGCCCAGCATGGAGCCTGACTTGGGGCTCCATCTTACCACCCTGAGATCATGACCTGAGCTGAAATCAAGGATCAGTTGCTTAACCCACTGAGGCACCCAGGCATCCTAAGAGTATGTTTATTTTGCAAGAAATCACTGAATTGTCTTCCAAAGTGACTTTGCATTTCCATAAGAAATAAATGAGCATTCCTGTTGTTCCACATCCTCATCACCATTTGGTGTTCTCAGGGTCTAGATTTTGGCGATTTTAAAAGGTGTGTAGTGATACCTCATTGTTTTAATTGCAATTCCCTAATAACATATGATGTGGAGAATCTTTCCATATACTTATTTTCCATCTATATATTTTCTTTGATGAGGTATCTGTTTATGTCTGCACATTTAATTTTTTTTTATTTTGAGTTTTAAGAGTTCTTTGTATATTTTGGATAACAGTCCTTTATCAGAAGTCTGTTGCAAATATTTTCTTACAGTCTTTGACTGGTCTTCTCTTTCTCCTGACATTGTCATTCACATAGGAGAAATTTTTAATTTTGATGAATCCCAACTTATTAACTATTTCTTTCATGAGTATTGCCTTCAGTGTTGTATCTAAAAACCCTTTGCCATACCCAAGGTCATCTAGGCTTTTCCCTAAGTTATCTTCCTGGAATTTTATAGTTTTATATTTTACATTTAGGCCTGTGTCCATTTTAGGTTAATTTTTGTGAAGTGTGTAAGATCTTTGTCTGATTGTTTTTGCATGTGGATGTCCATTTGTTGAAAAGACTATTTTTTCTCCATTGTATTGATTTCGCTTCTTTGTCAAAGATTAATCGACTGTATTTATGTGGCTATATTTTTGGGCCTTTTATTCTGTTCCATTTATCTTTTGTCTATTCTTTTAGCAACACTATATTTTCCTGATTACTATAGCTTTATAGTAAGTTTTGAAGTTGGGTAGTGTCACTCCCCCAACTTTGCTTTTTGCAATATTGTTTTGGCTATTCTGGATTTTTGTCTCCCCATTTAAACTTACAATGAGTTTGTCTATATCCACAAAATAACTTTGATTGGGATTACATTCACTCTGTAAATCAGATTGGGAAGAACAAACATCTTGACAATATTGAGTCTTTCTATTTATGAGCATGGAGTAGCTCTCCGTTTATTATTTTTTTTCCATTTATTTTTTTTTATCTAATTTATGAGAGTTTAAAATTTTCCTTGTATAGGTCTTGTACAAATTTGTTAGATTTATACTTAAGTATTTCATTTTGGGTATGCTAATGTATGGTATTGTGTTTTATTTTCAAATCTACTTATTCATTGCTGATATATAGGAAAGCAGCCAACTTTTATACATTAATCTTGTATCCTGCATCCTTTCTATAATTGTTTTTTAGTTCCAGGACATTTGGTGTTGATTCTTGCATATTTTCTACATAGATAATAATGTCATCTGTGAATAAAGATAGTTTTATATCTTCCTTCACAGTCCATATACCTTTTGTATTTCCTTTTCTCGTCTTATTGCATTAGCTAGTACTTTTAGTATAATGTTAAATAGGAGTAGTTAGGGCAAACATCTTTGCCTTGTTTCTGATCTTGGTGGGGATGCTTTGAGCCCTTAGAGATTTTAATACAAATATACATCTGACAAAGTATAGTTAGTTCACTCAGTTCTAACCAGTAGAAATTCTAAGTTTTCTTAGAATTAATGTATTTTCCTTTCATGGAGTTTTCTTGATCCAAAATCCTATAGGCAGTATTTGCATTTCAAGTAAATGTGAGTGAAGTACTTTGGACTAATTATCCTGTCTAAAACAACTGGGATAGCTGATTAAAATTTAAAAAAAAAATCATCTGCTCAGAGGTATTTGGAAGCTAATGAGATAGCATAAAATCACTGTGCTAAAATAAAATTTGGGATAGTATGGGAGCTTTGGAGGCAGCTGGACATATATGGAGCCACTTTACTTTTATGACAGGATTGGCGAACTATGACCTACAGGCCATATCCAGCCCACCTCCTATTTTTGTATGTAAAGTTTTATTAGAACATAGACCCATTTATTTATTTATGTATTTCATGCTACAGCAGTAGTGTTATGTGGCTACATCAGAGACTTACGGCCTGTAGAACTTAAAACACTCACTAGTTGATTATTAGGGTTTGGTGTGATTCCAGAGGAGGCAACTGAGAGTCTGAGAAGATGAGTAAAAATTTTAAATAACTTGCAGGGTTAGAGAGATAAAGTCCAGAACCCACTGATGAGTAGGCAGGATATCTTATTTGTAAAATTGGATTGAGATATTGTCAAATTGCTAATGTCAATAGGCACCCAGCAGAAGCAAATGCAAATCCGTTCTGGTTAAAGACTGTTTCTTCAAACAATTGTTCAAACATAATAGCCAGAAAAAAAATCAGGTACAAAACAAGAAGAGGCTACATGAGTAAAAATCAGCAGAAACAATAAATAATAGAAATATGCCAAAATTAGCTCTGGAGACACACTTTAAAATCCATATGAGACTTGATATTGGAGGAGATATTTCATATCAATAATTCATCAGACTTCAAGTAAAATCTTAAAAAAATAATTCATCAGACTTCCTTAAAAGTTTTTTTTTTAATCAGCTACTTGGATGGTTGGTATATGGCTAATAAAAAGTGGTGCTTTCCT
The DNA here is from genome assembly GCF_048164855.1 of Canis lupus baileyi. Taxonomy (NCBI): domain Eukaryota; kingdom Metazoa; phylum Chordata; class Mammalia; order Carnivora; family Canidae; genus Canis; species Canis lupus. The sequence continues at coordinate 37,021,095 of NC_132876.1, forward strand.
GATAGCATTTTAATACATTGAAGCATTGTTTATGTCTATTCAGCTCTCTCTGTCCTATTCCTTTATTCTCAAAGGCACAGAATATATGTACTGTACAAACATACCAATGTAAACCAGGAATTCTGCTCTCTCTAAACCACTTATTGAAACACCATCAAGTATCCTGTCTCCAAAAGATAATGGCTTTTGTAACTTCCAATACCTAACCAAATAGCTTAAATTTCTGATGGACTGATACACTTAATCATTCATTTTAAGTAGGCGATCAAAACCAAAAACTTACTCACATGAAACAAGTACAGCTAAGTAAAGTTATTAATGGAAGTTGGAGTATAAATAAAACTGCCTAAAAGTAATATCATTTCTGTTTGACAAGAGAAAAACGCAATTGTCTAAAATCACAGTGTTAGAAATGACAAATACCCACCATTTGCTTCAACGTGGATGGAACTGGAGGGTATTATGCTGAGTGAAATAAGTCAATCGGAGAAGGACAAACATTATATGTTCTCATTCAGTTGGGGAATATAAGTAATAGTGAAAGGGAATAGAAGGGAAGGGAGAAGAAATGTGTGGGAAATATCAGAAAGGGAGACAGAACATAAAGACTCCTAACTCTGGGAAATGAACTAGGGGTGGTGGAAGGGGAGGAGGGTGGGGGGTGGGGGTGAATGGGTGACGGGCACTGAGGGGGGCACTTGACGGGATGAGCACTGGGTGTTATTCTGTATGTTGGCAAATTGAACACCAATAAAAAATAAATTTATTATAAAAAAATAAAAATGTATATAAGCAATAAATAACATTTACTCTAAAAAAATAAATAAAAATAAAATCACAGTGTGGAACTCAATTGTTTTAAAGTGGTCCAAACTACTTTTCAATTTATTAAAGGCAAGAGAAAAGTGAATAGAACCAAATATAGCTCTCAAGAGATGTTAATATTGGGAACTTGGCATAGATGGGTGTCTGGCAGGTGTCAGCCAAAGCCTTAGCCACTCAGCAAGGTAGGGCAGTCCAAGTTGGGGAATCCAAGTTCAGGGGCATCAGCCTTAAGTCAGTAATGCTGTCCCCAGTAAAGGAAGACATTTTGTAAGCATGCAGCATATCATCACAAATTTTCTGTATTCTATGTGTTCTGTCTCTTGGTTGGCACGCAATAGCTCTGACCTTTTAAGTCATTCTTTATTGAGCCAGGAAAATGAAAGGCCAGTCAAATCTTTGAGGAGGAATGGAGAGGAAGGCAAATGCTTTTCAGGTGTAGCCCCCTCCCTTCTTTGACAACATCTTTTCAGCCCTAATTAACAACTTGGGCCATTTCTAAATCTATAAAAAGTAGGCAGTTGCCAAGTATTTTCGCTCTTTCTCTGATATATTTACTTTCTAGATCCCTTCAGTATTCTTTGAATATGGAAGACTACCTATTTAAAGAGGGTTTGGAATATAAAAATGAAAACTAATAGTTCTGCTCTCAATTATTAAATCATCTTAGACTAATGCTGAATGTCCTGATTTGAACCTGATCTATATTTTTTTTTCTGGCCTATAATTTGAAATACATCCTGCACTACTTTTGGAACTTCTTTCCAAAGCAGTTTATAGTTTTGTTTTGTTTTAGCTTCTTCCAAAGGAGAGAGGTAAGTTCTCCTGGTTGACTTTGGTAGTAACCTCTTTATGTTTTAACTAATCCTTTTGCTTTATACCTAGAATGGTAAATACCATGATCATGCTGGTACCTCCTTGCTGATCATTTCACTTTAGTGTGCTTTGAGTTTTGGATTTCAGTGTTCCTTCCGATTAATTTTTACCCATGTAGCTGTTCCTCTTCTTTATAATGGAGAGAACTTTATACCCTTAACACAGATATACTGTCAAATGTGAGACACAGTAGCGTGGTTAAGTGTTTAGATTCTAGAATGAAACGTCCTAGGTTCAAAACTCAGCAACACCACTTAGTAGCTATGTGCTTCCAGGTAATCACTTTTAGTCAGTCACTGGGTAGTTAGTTTCCAGATTTTTACCACCAATAAAGCAACATTTGCATAATATTTGATTTCCTTTTATTTTGGTTATATATATAATAGAATTTCTGGGTTCTATGGTAAGTGTATGTTTGACTTTTAAGTAGCTGCCAAACTTTTCAAAAGTGGCTATACATTCTACATTCTCACTTTAGGCAACTCTTTTGGGACCCCTATCACTTCTGAGACCTTTCTCTGTATCTTAATAAACTTCTCTCCTTTTACTCAAAAAAAAAAAAAAAAAAAAAGGGACGCCTGGGTGGCTCAGCAGTTTAGCGCCTGCCTTCAGCCCAGGGCCTGATCCTGGGGTCCTGGGATAGAGTCCCATGTCAGATTCCCTGCATGGAGGCTGCTTCTCCCTCTGCCTATGTCTCTGCCTCTCTCTCTCTCTCTTTGCGTCTCTCATGAATAAATAAAATCTAAAAAAAATAATACATTCTCACTATAAAAGTATTAAGGTTCCAGTTTCTCTATATCATCACCAACAACTGGTATTGTTGGTCTTTCATTATAGACATTTTAGTGGATTTGTAGTGATATCTAACTGTGGTGTTAATTTGCATTTCCTGAAAAATTATGGGTATCTTTTCCTGGAACAGGAAGAAATAGAAAACCTGAACAGGCCAATAACCAGGGAGGAAATTGAAGCAGTCATCAAAAACCTCCCAAGACACAAAAGTCCAGATGGTTAAGCATCTAACTGTTGATTTCAGCTCAAGTCATGAACTCAGGGTCATGAGATCGAGCCCCATGTTGGGCTATGTGCTGTGTGTGGAGCCTGCTTAAGTTTAAATAAATAAATATTTTAAAAAATTAAAAACCTAAAAATAAGCTGGCCCATGGACTGTAGTTTACTGACCCTCAAGTTACATGACTTGTAAAAGCATTCTTGAATGAGATAGTTGGAAGCTATGCAAATATTCTATTTCTCTTTTAGGTTTCACCAACTAATTTTAACATCTCCCTGTGATTCTTCCTTTCAGCAATTATTATTATACTGTTTTAATGGTGATTTTCTATTCCCTGCATTTCTTGTGTATTTATTACTTGGAATACTTCTATAAAAATGATTTGTTCCTTTTCCTTTATTAATTCAATAATTCATTCACATGAGTATGGTTTCATGTGTACTTGTTTCATCTGGGGGTTATAAACTGATAACCTTAATATTTATTTTGTTGCTCAAATTATTCTATTTAGGAGCTCTTTCAGAGCTGTGTCCCTTTGGTTCCTGTGTTCTTTTGACATGCCCCTATCCTTTGTGTTCTAAGCACTTCCTCACTTCCAGCAACTCTGAGATGCATCAGGCTCGCATCATATTTTCCTACTTCAGCCCTTGAATCAGCCTTTTCTTCAAGGAGCCCTGTTCTTTGTTTTTGTTGTTGTTCTTGTTTACTGGAAAATGATTTAGAAATTAAAATGTGTGTCTGGCAGACTGTTGCAATTTCACTGTATTTCTAAGGACCTTTTAGTGGGCAGAACCATATATTATGTAGGCTAACCCATGTATAGAAACATTGCTATATTTATCTGCCTATGTGCCTTTATGTATGTATGTATGCATGTATTTGTATTTATAATAAAATACACAGACATTCCACTGATATCTCTAGCTGTATTATGGTGCCACATACTCACTCTAGCTCTTCCTGCTTGCTATCTGTAGATATTTTAGCTGATATTTTCATCCTTCATTGTCCACAATATATTTACTTATGTATTCAAATCTAGTATATGTATAAAGCCGTTTCATAATTGCCCACCCATATCCTTTGAAAAACAACTTCACCAACTAAAGTAAAAGATTCATGTACAAGTGATTTGGTTTAAATTTAGCCTTACAGTATTCAATCAAAAAACTATTTTGCAAAGACCCTTAGGTCAGCTCTGTTTTCCCAGTCATTTCAGTGAAGTAATGTCATACATTTGTAATACAGGTAGACTCATTTGTCATAATCTGCATTCCATCCTGGTTTCCCTGTGACATTCTGGTTGATTTTTTTTAGGTTTGCATACATCAAAGTTTACTCTTTGTAGTGTATGGTCCTATAAATTTTGACAATGAATAGAGTCATGTATCCACTGCCACAACACTACATAAAATGTTGCTCTGTTACTTAGCTTTGTCTGCTCATCCTGACTTCTTTTTAAAAAAGATTTTATTTATTTATTCATGAAAGACACACACAGAGAGAGACAGAGATATAGGCAGAGGGAGAAGCAGGCTTCATGTAGGGAGCTCACTGTGGGACTTGATCCTGGGACTCCAGGATCACACCCTGAGCCTAAGGAAAATGCTCAACTGCTGAGCCGCCCAGGCATCCCTGCTCGGCCTGACTTCTGAACTCAGAGCCAGTTTCTGTTGACTGCTTCATTTTCTGAGGTTGTTCCACACTTTCCTGTTTCTCCGAATGTCAAGCAGTTTTTGATCAAAAATTGGCCGCTGTAGTTTATACATTGTAGTGGCACTGGAATCTGTTCATCTGAAAATCACTCTTTATTTACTCTACCAAGCACTGAGCGTGTATGGACTCAAGATTCGAAATCTTTCTCCCAGTGACATACGACAACTGACATCATCGCTTAGATTTTTTGACTTCCAGCTGCTCTATCATGGCCTTCTTTGTGTAATTTTATAATCAAAAAACTTGGGCAGATTTATTCCAAGATTTTTGCTCACTCTGTGTTCCTTTGATTCTAGAGTTTCCCCCCTAAATTTTCAGTTGTTCTTCTAACTTTGACTTCCCCCTTCCAACATCTCAAGTCATTAAGGCCTCCACTTTATATCATGTAAGCTCTGTGTGTGTGTGTGTGTGTGTCTGTGTGTGTGTGCATTATAGGATGTACTATGTCAATATCACAGCAAAGCCCCAAATCTGATCATGAAGAGTTCTGTATATGAAGATAAATTTCCACCGTCTGGATTCCGCCTGATTTTTCAGCAGATTCCCTAGGGTTATCTACATGTCTATATGCCAAGTTTTAAGATTAGTCTGGATATATGGGCAAATTTTGGATTCACAGTTTGGACATCAGCCTCTTTATAGCTCTCTTCCCCTTAAAATTTCCACCTTAAATTTCTAGTTGCCTTGTTGGTGGCAATTCGGTAACCTGCCACTTCTAGCCAGTAGCTGAGTTTTTCCACACCAGGGTTTGGGAATTGGCTAGTGCTTTCAGGAAAAGAATATACAAACTTGCAGTTCTTTATGCAGTAGTAGTTATTCAAGAGTAAGCCTTAGCAGTTTCAACCTGCTCGTGCTCATTCTCCAATATTTCCAAATCATTTTTCTTAAAATAATTTTTGTCTGATTGTTATAGCTATTATCTGCATGAAGAATTGTATGATGGCTTATCCTGCCACTACTGGAAGTTTCCTTGTCTTTATTTTCTTTTACAAATATTTGAAAAATAAACTATTATAATTTCCTCTATATTTGCCTTTTATCCTAATCCTCTTCATTATTTCCTGCAGAGCCAGGTTTTTATCCAACATCATTTCTTCTCAGCTTTAGTCACTTTTACGCCCTTGTTCTGAAGTGCAACTAGAGATGAATTCCCTCAAATTTTGGTCCTGTTGCTGTCTTTATCTTTCTTTTTGAAGAATATTTTCATTGGATTTTCATTTTCGGTGGGCAAAATAGTGCCCTCCCAAAAGATATCTATACCTTAGTGCGTGAAACTTGTGAATAGTTACCCTACATAGTAAAAAAGACTTTTCAGATATGATTAAGTTAAAGATCTCAATGGGAAATTATACTGGATCATTCATGTGGACCAAATGTGATCACAAGAGACTTTATATGAGGAAGGTAGGAGAGTCAGAGTCAGAAAGAGGTTGGAAGATGCTATACTGCTGGCTTTGAAGATAGAGAAAAGGACCATGAAACGATGTACAAAGGAAGCTTTTTAAAGCTGGAGAAAGCAAGGGAATAAACACTCTCATAGAACATCTAGAAGCCATGCAGCCTGGGTTACACCTTGATTTAGGTCCAGTGAAACCCATTTCGGACTTGACTTCCAGAATTCTATGATAACAAATTTATTTTAGACACAAGCAATAGGAGATTTGTTACACAAGCAATAGGAGATTAAGACATAGTTTAGGAATCCCTGGGTGGTGCAGCGGTTTGGCGCCTGCCTTTGGCCCAGGGCGCGATCCTGGAGACCGGGGATCGAATCCCACGTCGGGCTCCCGGTGCATGGAGCCTACTTCTCCCTCTGCCTATGTCTGCCCCTCTCTCTTTCTCTCTGTGACTATCATAAAAAAAGAGAAAAAAAAAAGACATAGTTTAACCTTTTTTTTTCCACATTAAAGATGTTGTCTTCTGCTCTCTATGGTCACTGAAGGAAAGTCAAATACTCTTCTTTTCACTGTTCCCTTCAATGTATTGTGTTTTTTTTTTTTTATCCTAGTTGCTAAAGGTTTTCCCGTTATGTTTCTATTATTGTAACTCCATATGATTTGCTTAATGGAGCATTCTTGGCATTTATGCTGCCTAGAGTTTACTCAGCTTAATGGATTTGGGGGTGATTTTTTGATTAATTTTTCAGCCATCATTTTATTTTATTTATTATTTTTTATTTATTTATTTATTTATGATAGTCACAGAGAGAGAGAGAGAGGCAGAGACATAGGCAGAGGGAGAAGCAGGCTCCATGCACCGGGAGCCCGACGTGGGATTCGATCCCAGGTCTCCAGGATCACGCCCTGGGCCAAAGGCAGGCGCCAAACCACTGCGCCACCCAGGGATCCCTCAGCCATCATTTTAAAACACCTTTTCCCCCTTTTCTGTCTTTTCCTCATTGTATGATAGACGACTCAATATTGTCCCACAAATTATTGAGGCTCCATTCATTTTTTTTCCCTCTGTGCTTCAGTTGGGAAAATTTTACTGCCTTCAACTTCCCTGAACCTTTCTTCTGCATTGTCAGATATACTATTAATTACATTTAATGATTTTTTATTTCAGATTTTGTATTTTTCAGTTCTCAGATTTCCATTTACTTCTATTTGAAGATACCATATCACTTTATAATTCACCATCTTGTAGTTTTTTATGTTCACATTTTCTTATACATACATTAACATGTTTATAATAGCTATTTTAGTGCCCTTGTCTGCAGATTTCAATATCTGGGTATTGGTGTTGATTTCATTGTCTATTATCTTGGGTTTTTTTTTGGGGGGTGTCACATTTTCCTACTTCTTTATATGTCTAGATATTTTGCTTATATACTGAGAATTGCAAGGTATTTGTTCTACTGAGTCTGGATTGTTATTTTCCTCAAAGAACATGAAATTTTGTCATGGTAGGCAGTATAATTACTAGCAAATCATGTTGATCATCTGAATACTTGGTTTTAGGCTTTTAAGGGCAGGAATAATTTAGTCTTTCCCTTCTTTATTAGGCATAGTACATGATTGTAGGATATGGTGCTTAGTTCCGAAGTGTAAGCCTTCTGAGTTTCTAATGGAAACCTTGGCTGCTTATCAAGCTCCTCTAATTTAGCAAGACTTGAACTCATAACTGTGTTCCTCCAACTATTGGCAACTACAAAAATATCTACTCCATTCCTTGTACCTCTCCAGAAGTTGCTCTTCTACAGGGTTGCTTGGAGTCCCATCCTATGTGTACAGTGTTGGTAGAGTATATAAGGATAACGTGTATATAAACTTTGGGTCGCCTCTGTCTGTGAGTCCCTCTATCCCAGAACTCTTCTCATAAATTTTCAAATGCTCTGGAAGCTTTAATTAACAACACTGTTGCACTCTGCTGGATCTATACCCTTCATTTTCAATGCAAACTAAAAATCGCACATATGGAAAAAGGGTAGTTAAAAGTAAATTTTACCTAGGAAATACTAAATACTGAGTTATTGATAAAAAAAAATAGAGAATAGAAAAAAATCAGTAGAATTAATGAAATCAAAAGTTTGCTTTTTGATAAAAGCAACAAAGTTGACAAAACTTTAGTTAGACTAAGAAAAAAACAAGAAGTCTCAAACTACTAATATCAGAAATGAATGTGAGGGCATTAATACCTCGACTTATTGAAATTTTAAAACAAAGTATAAGAGAATACTATGAACAATTGTATGCCAGGAAACAAGATAACCTAAATGAAATGGACAAATTTCTAGAAACATGAAAACTACCAAACCAATCACAAAGAAAGAAAAATCTAAAAAAAAAAAAAAAAGGAAAAAAAAGAAAAGAAAAATCTGAAAAGACCTATAAAAAGTGAAGAATTCATGAGATAAAATATTTCACGAGGAAAAGTCCAAGAACAGATAGCTGCACTGGTAAATTCTACCAAACCTTTAGAGAAGTATAATAGTTATGGAGATCCAATATACAGCATGGTGACTATAGTTAATAATACTGTATTGCATACTTGAAATTTGCTAAGAAGAGAGATTTTCCTATTCTTACCACACACATACAAGGACACATGCACATGCACATACACACAAAGGTAACTATGTGAAATGATGGAAATGTTAATTAGCTTGATTTTAGTAATCATTTCACAATGTGTATATGTATATCAAAACGTTGCATTGCACACTTCAAGTAATCTTTACACCAAACATGGGGCTCAAACTCACAACCTCAAGATCTAAAGGTGCATGCTCCACTGACTGAGCCAGCCTTGTGCCTCTCATTGCACACTTTAAATATATACAATTTTTATTTGTTAATTATATGTCTATAAATCTGGGGCGAAGAGGAGTACCAATTGTTCTCAACTCTCTCAAAATATGGAGGAAGGAACAATTTATACCATTCTATGAGGCCAACATTACTTTGATAACAAAGCCGGGCAATGACATGATAAGAAAATTATAGAACATATTCTTTGTGTGTCTAGATGCAAAAATCCTCAAGAAACTACTAGCAAGAAAAGAAAAAGAAAAAAAGAAACTACTAGCAAACTGAATATAGAACATATTCCAAAGATTATTCATAAAGACCAAGTGGGATTTTTTTTCCAGGAATGCAAAAGGTGGTTCAATATCTGAAAACTGACCAAATGTCGTGTACTGCATTAACACAATGAAGGAAAAAACACATAATCATCCTGATTGACTCAGAAAAACATTAGACAAAATCCAACACCCTTTCACAATAAAAAGACTCAATAATTTAAGAATAAAAGTAAACTTTCTCAACATAATAAGGGCAGTATGTGGAAAAACCCACATCTAACATCATACTCTGTGGTAAAAGACTGAAAGCTTTCCTCTCAGATCAGGAACAAAACAAGAATGCTCACTTCACTTCTATTAATGCTGTACTGAAGTTCTAGACAAAGGATTAGGCATTAAATAAATAAATAAATAAATAAATGGCATCCAAAATGGAAAAGAAGCAAAACTATCTCTATGTGCAGATGACATGATCTTTATGTATAGAAAATCCTAAAGAATCCACAATAAACTTAGAATCAATAATCGAACTCAACAAAATTTCAGGACATAAGACATGTAAAAATAACTTGTACTTTTATATAGTAGCAATGTGCAGTCTGAAGAAAAATTAAGAAAACATTCCATTTATCATAGAATCCAAAAGACTAAAATGCATACGTTTAAGTTTAACCATGGAAGTAAATGACATGTTCACTTTAGACTGTAAATCATTGCTGGAAAATTTAAAGATCTAAATAAATGGAAAGACATCCCATGTTCATGGGCTGGAAAACCAAATGTTATTATAACAATACTTGTCAAAGTAACTTACAGATTCAATGTAATCCCTATGAAATACAGAAGGTCTTTTTACAGAAATAGAAAAGCTGATCCTAAAATTCATGTTGAATTACAGGGATACCAGCTAACTAGATTAATATTAGAAAAGAATAAAGTTGGAGAACTCACATGTGCTGATTTCAAAATATGTAACAAATCTACAGTAATTAAACCAGTGTGGTACTGACATAAGGACCTGTGGACATATGAAATAGAATTGAAAATCTGAAAATCAATCAATTGATTAATAAGCAATTAATTTTCAAAAAGGATGCCAAGACCATTCAATGGGAGAAGTATGGTCCCTTCAACAAATAGTGCTGGAACAACTGTATAAACACATTCAAAAACTGTTTAAACTTTATTTCACATCTTATACAAAATCTAACTCAACATGGATCAAATATCTAAATGTATGAGTTAGAACTATACAATTCTTGCAATAAAATATAGGGATAAATCTTCTTGATTTGGATTTGACAATGTTTCCTTAGATGTGATCCCCCAAACCACAAGCAACAAAAGAAAAAAATAGATGAATTAGATTTTATCAAAATTAAAACTTTTATGCATCAAGGAAAATTGGGGTGCCTGAGTGGCTCAGTCTGCTAAGTGTCTGCCTTTGGCTCAGGTCATGATCTCAGGGTCCTGGGATCGAGCCCCACTTCAGGCTCCCTGCTCAGTGCAGAGTCTGCTTCTCCCTCTGCCTCTGTACACCCCCCACCCCCACTTGTGATCTCTTTCTCAAAAATAAAATAAAATAAAATAAAATCTTTAAAAAACCCTTTATTCATCAAATGACATTTTCAAGAGAGTAAATGTATATGTATATAACTATATGTCATACGTTACATAGAGACAATAAATATATACAATGCAACTCAGCAACAAAAAGACAACTCAATTTACAAAATGAGCGAAGGACTTGAACAGACATTTCTTCAAAGATATTCAAGTGAATAACAAGCATATGAAAAGATGCTCAACAATATTAGTCATTAGGGAAATGCAAATCAAAATCACAATGATATACCACTTCATACCCATTAGAACGTGTATAATCAAAACCATAGAAAATAATAAATGTTGATGAGGATCTAGAGGCATTGGCTGTCATACATTCTCTCATTTTACATTTTCACACTCATCATTCTGATTAGCAACCTAAGGAACTTTCTTAAAATCACCTTTTCTCACCAGATCACAAAATTATAAATAACAATTTTATCTTATATAAATATTTTTCTCTGATAATTTTCTCATCATTTTTTAAAAATAGAAAACAATAGCTTCTTGGGTGGCTCATTCGGTTAAGTGTCCAACTTGTGATTTTGGTGCAGGTCATGATCTCATGGGTCCTGAGATCAAACTCTGTGTCAGGTTTCCTGCTCAGCAGGGAGTCTCCTTGAAATTCTCTCCCTTTGACTCTCCTCCCACTTGTGATCTCTCTCTCTCTCAAATAAATAAATAAATAAATCTTTTTTTAAAAGGGGAAAAAAAGAAAATAATAGTTTCTGGGCAAAGTATGACTAAGAAGCCTGGCTGTTTTCTTCAGAAACAATATGTCCCAGGACGCCTGGGTGGCTCAGCAGTTGAGTGTCTGCCTTTGGCTCAGGGGTGACCCTGGAGTTGTGGGATCAAGTCCCATGCCGGGGTCCTCGCATGGAGTCTGCTTCTCCCTCTGCCTATGTCTCTGCCTCTCTCTCTGTGTCTCTCATGAATAAATAAATAAAATCTTTATATAAATAAAGAAACAATATGTCCCATTTTCTCTGGTGATTGGCTGCTTCTATTTCACAAATGCAGGCATACCTCATTTTATTGCACTTTGCAGATATTGTTCTTTCCACAGATTGAAAGCTTGTGGCAACCCTGCATCACTCAAGTCTCTCAGTGTCATTTTTCCAACAGCATTTGCTCATTTTGTGCCTCTGTCACATTTGGTAATTCTCACAGTATTTCAATTTTTTAAATCAGTATTATATTTGTTACATAGTGATCTGTGATCAGTGATTACAACTCACTGAAAGCTCAGATGATGGTTGGAATTATTTAGCAATAAGGTATTTTTAAAATCAAGGCATATGCATTGCTTTTTAGACCTAATTCTATTGCATACTTAACAGACTACAGTATAGTATAAATATAACTTTTACACACACTAGAAAAACATAAAAGTCATTTGACTCGCTTTATTGTGATATTTGCATTTATTGCAATGGTCTGGAATTGAACGTACACCAATCCTGAGGTATGCCTGTACTTTCTCTGACAAATAAAAAATGATGGATAAATTAATCATGTGTACCATATAATAACTGTTATCATTCTAGGAGTAAAGCTTATTTTAAATACTTTAAAGTCTTTACTTCTTTCCTTTCCCAATATCACCTAATACCAAATTGCTGTAAAACACCTCTTAAACGCTGCTGTTTGTTTTGTGCTTTGGAGAAAGAATCAGGGTGAGAACCGACAATGTGATTTACTTCATGCTGCATAGGAAATTCACTAATAGAGCCAACATGGAGTGTGTTGTTACTCCCAGTAATTGCCATTATCCGAGCTAAATTACATTACCTGTGAAGTCTGAATAAGAACCAAATATTGTCTAGAAGTTCTTTGGAACTGTTTCCTAACTAGGAAAAAAAAACCAAATAGGGTTTCTTCCATTTAACTTTACTTATTTCTTTTGAACCAAGTTATCACAGTCAACCTCACGATCTACTTTGTGCTTCAGAAATGTGTTTCTTGGGGCAGCTGGTTTGTTCAGTTGCTTAAGCATCTGACTCTTGGTTTTACCTCAGGTCATGATCTCGTGGTCATGGGATTGAGCCCCACATTGGGCTCTTCACTCATTGCAGTCAGCTTCAGATTCTTTCTCCCTTCCCCTCTGCCCCTCCCTGTTCACACCTCACCTCTCTCTTAAATAAATATATAAAATATTTTTAAAAATGAAATGTGATTCTTAGAATTCTTTGTGTCTCCTGAATAAACTGCTTAATCTTGTTCAAAAAAGAGAAAAGTCTGCAAAATCATTAATGTAATTTTGTGTAACTATGTACACGATTACAATGTAATGAATGTGATGAGTATAGAAAGCTATAACCTTAGTTATCTTATATGACACATTCTCACATTTAATGGAAATAGTAAAATTTATGGAGATTGATAGCAAATCTGTCCTTCACCGCATACACACTTGAGTCAAGTAAAAGAGAGGAAAAAGCAGTGGCAATTTCACAGATTCAAGTGACTGAGCGTGCCTTAGGCATTTTGCTGATCTTTAAATATACTGTCAGTCAAATAAATCTTTAAGCATCATGACTGGACTGTACAATAAGCTTTGGTTTCATCTGAAGGTTTTCCCAGATTCTTTCTATCACCCACGGACTGCTGTGTAACACATGAACAGCACGAAAGTTAAAATGATATATTTCAGAGCACAACGTATAGGGTTGAATATTGTTCAGCCTCGGGAAGTCTTATATAATGGTTCCCATGCCCCACTGCGCATCAGTATTATCTGAAGATCTTCAAAAACTATATATGACTATGCTTATCCTTGGTGTTAGGATTAATTTTGGCCAGGGTGGAGGGAGGGGATTGGGTGAAGATACTACCATTTTAGTACAAACTCTTTATGTACTATATCATGAGACAGACCTAGGGAAGGGAGGCTATAAAGCAAAGGTCACACCAGTGAGGAACAGGGGTAACACTCCTGACTGCAATTCCTAGGCCTGTACCTCTTGATTTTTTTTATATCATATCTTTTTCTGAAAAACGTTAGAAATTAAAACTATTAAACTAAAACTAAATTACTAAATTACTGTTAAACTAAACTACTGGGAGACAGAACGTAAAGACTGCTAACTCTGGGAAACGAACTAGGGGTGGTAGAAGGGGAGGAGGGCGGGGGGTGGGAGTGAATGGGTGACGGGCACTGGGGGTTATTCTATATGTTAGTAAATTGAACACCAATAAAAAATAAATTAAAAAAATAAACTAAACTATTAAAACTAAAACTAAATCTATTAATTGATATTTCCAAATGAGTTAAATACTGTGAAGACTAATTAATGATTGTAATTTTAAGGAAAAACTATTCTGATACTTGAAACATATTTACTATTGCTTTGAAAATATAATATGAATCTCCTTTTAGGCTGTTTTCTTTCTGCAAACTTTACTATCCTTTTCAACTAATATGAAAAGGTTATTTTGAAGATAAATCTTAGTAGTGTATATTTCTCTTTCTCTTTCTTCCTCTCTTTCTCTTTCTCCTGACAAAAGCACAGAGGATGAGTTAATTATACTTCTCAGTTTATGGTAAATATTTATCATTGGTTCAGTCAAGGCCTTTTCCATTTTATTTGTTTGTACATATTTATTATTTTTTATCCTCACACCTAATTCTTGCTGTTGCCTATAAGCAACTACTGTTTAAAGTATATGTTTTATGGGAATGTGTCCAGCTATCTTTTAATTTTGTATATACTATCTAGAAATCCTTGATTTTGAATCAATCAACTTTATCAGAATTTTTGCCTTGTAATTTGTACTTTTGAGGTTGTATTTAGGAAGATCTTTCCTGCTACTAGGTCACAAAGATATCATTTAAGATATTTTTCTGTTAAATACATAGTTAACATTGATATTAAGATTTAATAGATGCACCTTTATATTACATGTTAAACAGAAATTTAGTTTTATTTAGTTTAAATGAGCCAGTTTTTCCAAAACCATCTATTAAGAAATACATCTTTTCTCCATTGGTTTATAGTATTCCCCTTATCTTATATTATTTGCACACACACACACACACACACACACAGACACATCATATCACATCACATATATTAGTCTGTCTCTGACTGTTCAATTCTTCTAAACTGGGTTTTTTGCCCCCTTTGGTCAATACCACACTGGTTTTTGGCATGTCTTCCTTCATTGTCCTTAATTTTTAAGGTTAAGACAAAAATCTTTATCCTCTATATAAATTTTGTCTTAAGTTTATCATGTTCCTCAAAAGATAAAAATCCAGCTGAAATTGTGAAGGGTATTTCCTTCAATTTGTAGCTATTGTGGTCCTTATAATATTAAGCCATCCTTTTCAAAACCATGGGGTACCTCCTTTCTAAAATTTAGATCATTTTCTGTGTCCTTTATTATTGCTTTGAAGTTTTTATCAGAGAGGTTTTAAAAAATATTCTTAATTTCTAAATACTGCTTTTATTGCTATTGTAACAATATTTTATTTAAATTATATTATCTAGTTGCTTATTTTTGGTATAAAAATGTTATGTATTTTGTAGGTTTCTCTGAAAATCGGCAACCTTTGTTTCATCTCCTTATTAATTCTAACAATTCCTCATTAATTCTATGTTCTTTTCAGATTTATTTTCATAATGTGCAAGCACTGCTTTTCTCAAGGGAGATGATATGCTTGGTACCCTTACCCATCAACCTTTCTCATTCCTGGAACAGAACACTATTTGTAGATATTTTATTTTTTAATTACTCATATATGTTTTTTGAACACTTTTTATATTCTAGAAACTGTGAAGAATATAGAACGGTGAGCATGGCAAGCATTGTTGCTGCCCTAATGGAGCATATAGCCTAGTTGGGGAGATAGACAATCAGGTAAACAATTACATTAAGGTATGTGTTACTATCATAAAGTAGGTAAAGTTGCTACTAGAGCACATTGCCAGGGCAAATAACCTAGTTTAAGTGATCTGGGAAGGATTCTTGAAAGAGGTGTTTCAGCTAATATGTGAAGAATGCATAACTATTATCTAGCCATAGGTAGAGGGAAAGAGTATTCCATGCAATATAAATTTACTGGGGCAATATAATTTCCATGAGATTTATAGTAACTGAATGAATTTTACTAGGGGAACAGTGCAAACTGTACAAGAATATTTGCACAAGATATAACTGATGTGTTAGGAAGGGGCCAGCTCAGTAAATGCTTAGCAAGGACTTTTACATTGAGAACAATGGAGAGCTACTGAAATGCCTTTGGCAAATAATTGACATAATTTGATTTATAATCTAATATTGGAATTATTCCTATCTAGAGGTAAAGTATATAATGTGGGCCTGTAGCAACTCCCCTTTCTGCAATAATTTCTCAATTAAGAATATAAGGATTATGGTATGGTGTTTTGTCTAGGTCTATTTAACAGAATTATTAAATAATACAGAAATGTTATACCATAAAACAAGATGAATGGATACAGAGTGTTTCCAGGATTAGTTAATTCAGTAGCTTATCAACTTCAGTGCTCTTTGTTAGCTTCTCTTCAATTTTCTTGTTTTTAAATTTACAGGATAGTTAAGCTCACATAATACTGTCCAAAGGCAGAGAGTTCCCATTCAATAAATATCTTTTATATCATAGAAGAAAATCATTTGAGAAGTTTCCTTGGAGACATTGCCTTATGTCGCACTGGCTAGTGTTGAATAACTTGCCCATTCACAGAATGATCAATCACGAATGACTATGATTATCTTAGACTAATGAAACTTCAATTCCTGGGGCTAGAGAGGGAAGTAGGTCATCTTGTCTGAGTATAAAAGTCAGAACCCTATCAACAATAAAGAAAGGAGGTGAGGGTGGATATGGGGTAGGCAACCTACAGCGTGTACTGTGCTATACCTACCACAGCCAAAAAGATTCTATATGTTATGGCCCATCCCTATTCTTCTGACCTCATCTTCTCCTTTCCCCATCTATACTGGTATTCACTACTCTATGTTAGAGTCTTTACACTTGATGCTTCTTTTGACTAGGATGTGGAGGGAAAAGGTAGGTAAGTAACCAACTAACTGTGGGTAAGTAACTGTCTGTCAGAAACCATTGTCATATCCTTTATTTTGTCATCCAAACAAGTTAACTGAGGTAGGAAGGGGAAACTCAGGGTGGGGGCCTCTTTATCTTGCCCTTCTTAAAGCTCCTCACTAATAATCTTGCTCACATGCTCTCTCATGCTTACCTAATACAGTGGTAGAATGTTTTATGTATCTTGATGCATTCTCACATAGTACCTTAGTTGATTCTTTTTTTTAAGATTTTATTTATTTATTCATGAGACACAGAGAGAGAGAGAGAGAGACAGAGACAGAGAGACAGAGGGAGAAGCAGGTTCCATGCAGGGAGCCTGACGTGGGACTCAATCCCGGGCCTCCAGGACCACAACCTGGGCCGAAGGTAGCGCTAAATCGCTGAGCCACCCGGACTGCCCCACCTTAGATGATTCTTGTACAAGATCCATTAGGTGACTCTTGGATTGAAAATTATTTCACACAATTGTGACTTCTTAGGTATTAGTCTATAAATTCTTTAAATTGATCATTCACTATTAACTGTGATTATACTCTCTTTTTTCTTTCATTTGAGAAACATTGTACTAGACAATAACAAGATATAATTTGGACAAAAGAGCCGAAAGAAACTGTAGAAAGAGAATGTATTTAGTTGAGAGGGAAATATAAGCCAAATCATGCCCAGGTCTCAGTACTTAGGCAGTAGGAAATCTGAGCCCACAGTCCAGTTAAGCCAGCCATTTGCATAAACCTCAGCAGGAAACTCCAGAATGCCTTTGCACCTGCTCCAAAATATTGGCAAATGAAGTGCTTTGAAACAGGCAAACCAGGGTGCATTGGAATTAGGCTTCAGAGGATCACTCATGCCTAGCCAGTTTTCAGGATAACGGCATTAAGCCCAGATGATCTGCATACTGTGTTGCTTATATCATAAGATGGCTGTGGACTCTGACATTCAAAAATCCATTGCAACATCAATTTCCATTGTCAGTTCCCCCACCAAAAAGAAGAAAGCAGGCAAAACAAAGCCATCCCCCTCCTAACTAAAATCAGATTGAAAAGACATCTTTTGTCATGAATTATGTACTTTTGTTTACCTGATTATTTCTTGAGGTATCATATCAGATCTGAGAAGTCATTTTAATTCAAACACACAATCTGAAAAAAAATTGTCTTTGTTTAAATGAGTGCTTAAATGTTTATGTCTGTTTTGTAGGTGCTTTGTATTTTATATTTTCTATACAGAAAATAATTTTTGCAGCTTTATTTTTTCATCTAAATGAAAGCATGTCTAATAGGACATTTATAGGGCTATAAGTGAGCCTAATTAGAAAGATGCAATCAACATTATGAGTCTTATGTTCAGCTTCTTACGTGTTTACCATCCAGTACCTCCCTCAAGCCTCATACCCAGACCCTACTTCCATCCCTATACTTATTATCTACATTATATATGTGTTAAAATATAGCTTACTGTTTTTCTTTGCCATTGGAGTACGTGTTTTGAATGGTCTATTTTATTATTTAAGAGAATTACTTTTTTAAAAATTCAATTATTGGAAACTAATATCTTAAGAGATGGACTATTTAAGATCAAAATATTCAATGGAACAGAATAGAGTGTGTAAGTAGACCCAGGGTTGAGTTTGATCTTAGGCAAGCTATTAAATTGCTCTAAGTTCCAGTTTACTCATAAATAAAGTGAAGATTTTAATACTTCTCTAAAAGGTTTAATGATTAAATACCTAATGAAGCATAAAGGAACACTTCCAAATTCACCTTTTGAAGCCAGCATTACCATGATATTAAAACCCAGACAAGGACACTACAAGAAAAGGAAACTGCAGGCCAATATGCCTGAAGAGCATAGATGCAAACATCTTCAACAAAATATTAGTAAGCTGAATTCAACAATATATTAAAAAGACCATTCACCATAATTAACTGGGATTTATTCCAGAAATGCAAGATGGTTCAACATCTGCAAGTCAATGTGATACACCACATTAACAAAATGAAGGATAAAAATCATATAACTGTCTTAATAGATGCAGAAGAAGTATTTGACAAAATTCAACATTACTCATGATAAAAACTCTCAACAAAGTGGATATAGAGGGAATGTGCCTCAACATAACAAAGTCTGTTTATGAAAAACCCACAATTAACATACTCAATGGTAAAAAGCTGAAAGTTTTTCCTCTAAGATCAGGAACAAGGCAAGTATGCCCACTCTCACCACTTTCATTCATATAGTGCTGGAAGTCCTAGCCAGAGAAGTTTGGTAAGAAAAAAGAAATAAAAGGCATCCAAATCAAAATAGAAGAAGTAAATGTCTCTATTTGCAGATGGCATAATAAAATGCATAGAAAATGTTAAAGACTCCACCAAAATATGGCTATAACAAATAAAAACATTCAGTTGAATCACAGGATACAAAATCAATATACAAAAGTCAACTTCATTTTGTATGCTAGTAATAAACTATCAGAAAGAGATGTCAAGAAAACAATCCCATTTATAATTGCATCAAGATAATAGAATACTTAGGAATAAACTTAATCAAGAAGGTGAAAGATCTTATGCTGAAAACTATAAGAGATTGATGAAAGAAATTGAAGAGGTCACAAAAATTGGAAAGATATTCCATGCTCATAGATTAGAGGAATTAATAGTGCCATAATGTCCATACTACTCAAAGCAGTGTATAGATTCAATGCAATCCCTTTCAAAATTCCAATGGTAGTTTTCACAGAAATAGAACAAAAAATACTAAAATTTCTATGGAGCCACCAAAGACCCCTAAATAGTCAAAACAATCTGGAGAAAGAAGAACATAGCTGGAGGCATCATGTTTCCTGATTTCAAATTGTATTATAAAGCTACAGTAATCAAAACAGTATGGTATTTGCATAAAAACAGATGTAGAGATCAGTGGAATAGAATAGAGAGCTCAGAAATAAACCCATGCATATATGGTCAATTAATTTATGGCAAAGGGGCAAAAATGTATAATGGGAAAATAATAGTCACTTTAATAATTGTCGGGAAAACTGGATAGCCATATGGAAAAGAGTGAAACTAGATCTCTATCTTATACCATACACAAAAATCAACTCAAAATGGATTAAAGACTAAAACATAAGATCTAAAACCATAAAACTCTCAGAAAAGAGGAAACAGGGGCACCTGGGTGGCTAAGTAAGTTAAGTATCTGCCTTCGGCTCAGGTCATTATCTGCAGGTCCTTGGATTGGGCCTCATGTTGGGTTTTGTGCTCAGCAAAAAGTCTGCTTCTCCCGTCACCTCTCACCCTCAGCTTGTGCTCTCTCAAAGAAATAAAATCTTTAAAAAAAAATAAAAGTGGAAACAGTGGGTCATCTCTTTGATATCAGTCTTGGGAAAATAAAAAGTTTCTGCACAGCAAAGAAAACCATCAAAAAATGAAAAGGCAACCTAAAGAATGGGAGAAAATATTTGTAAATCACGTATCTGATAAAGGGTTAATATCCAAAACATATAAAGAACTCACAACTCAAAAAGCAAACAATATAAAAACTTTATTCAACTTACCCATAAATAAAAGAAAAAAACTGACTAATACCTCAGGTGAATAAAGGGCAGAGGCTTTAAACAGATAATGTATATAAAAGAAAATAGAAATGGCTCAGATTTTTATTAGTAATCAGAGCATCTGTTGAACCCTGAATTCTGCTCCCTCTACCACTGGCTTTCCTGTAGTGATCCTAACAGGAGAGGAAATGTAAATTCATTGATTTCAGCAAGCTGAATTGTACGCCTTCCAAAAGATATGTCAATACCCTAATCCCCCAAAACCTTTAAATATTACCTTATATGGGAAAATATATGATTAACTTAAGTCTCTTGAGAAGATGAGTGTATCTTAGATTATTGGAGTGGGCCCTAAGTGTAGTCACAGGTATCCTTATAAGAGAGAAGTAGAGGAACTTTTGACACACACACAGAAAAAAGCAGTGTAAACAAGCAATCAGAAATTAGGGTGATGCATCCAGCAAGCCAAGAAAGCAATTTTGACGGTCACCCAGTGCAAGGGGGGACATGGATTAGATTCTCCCTCAGAGCCAGAGGGAGTGTGACTCTGCCAGTGTCTTAATTTTAGATTTCTGGTTTCCAGAACTGTGAGATAATTAATTTCTGTTGTTTTAAGCCTCCAAGTTTGTGGCAATTTGTTGTGATCATCCTAGGAAATGAATACACTATTATTTGGTTTATATAATCTGGACAGTATAAAGAATGGGTAGGTGCTGTGATGGTCCTTAAATGCAACAAAACTGAGTTCTCTTTTCCTTGATACTGCCCATCTAAAAACAATTGTCGCCTCCCCCCAATTTGAAGAAAACTAGAGATTGGTAATAACCAATATTAGCAAAAGATGAGGCAAAGTTCCATCTCATACACTCCTCACCAGAGTATATATTAGTTCCATCTTTTAGGAGAATGCCTACTCAATTTTCGAGTGTGCACAGTAATTCTACTTCTAAGTTTATTCTGAATAATATTTCCACTTTCACAGTGAGGCACCTACAAGAATATTCATTGCAACATTGAGAAAGAGGAAAAAATGTATTTACCTATATGTCCAGTAAAAGAAAATAGGTAAGTTAAATCCGGTTTAGAATACAACATAGTGATTAAAAAAGAAAGCAACAGGGGTGCCTAGGTAACTCAGTCAATTGACCATCCAACTCTTGGTTTTGGTTCAGGTCCTGATCTCAGGGGTGGTGAGATGGAGCTACACGTAGGGCTCCAGGCTTAGCAAGGAGCCTGCTTGGGTTTCTCTCTGTTTCTGCACCCCCCACCACTCTCCCTACTCCCCATTCTCACATGGGTGTTCTCTTTCTAAAATAAATAAATACATCTTTTGTTTTAAAAAAAGAAAGCAACAGATTTATATAACTGACATGGAATGATCTGTCAAATGTATATTTTTATTTACAAAATCAGAGCATGATATATATAGTCTAATAAATATAATTATGAAATGAAAGACCTTAAATCTATTTGCAATACCACTGTTCTCACCCTAGTCCAACCTACCATCTTATCGTCAGTGGTCTTTCAGCTTCCTCTGGCTCAATCTACATTTTCTCTCACAGGCATTTTCCCCAGTAACCAATAAACCTCTTGTACTTCTTAACTTATCTTGGTGTCTACTTCTCAGAGGAACGAGATTCACATGCCATATCTAAAGTGGTTTCCCCCAACCAGTATTTAATCCTCTTGCTTATTTTCTTCTGAGTATTTATGTAGCCTGAAATTACTGATTACTTGTGTATTCATTTGTTGTACACCCACTCCACTCTGAGCTTTATGAAGACCATATTTTTTTCTTATTTGTCCTCTGTCCCTGCATAGCATGTGGCACTAATTAAGTATTCAATAGATAATTGTTGGATCATTTAATCTATTCATCAATCACTGTGTGAACAGAGAAGAGGAAAAACTACAAAATCTTGCCGGGGATATTAAAAAGAGGTAACAATACCTAAGTATACCTATAGCAAAGAGAGGAAGATTAAGGGACAGTATTGAAGAAAGAACTTGAAATTTTACTCTGTATACTTTAAAATTTCAGAAAATGTGTGGTTTTCTCACTTAATTTATAATTTCAAATAAATTAAGATAAAGTAGGTAAAAATTAAAATATCAATAATTCATATCAATGGAAGAAAAAACAATTCAAACTGAATTCCAGTAGAAATCAAAGTAATTCATCCTTTCATTCAACTTTCTGATTATCTTGTCTTATTTTTTAAAAAATTATTTATTTATTCTTGAGAGACAGAGAGAGGCAGACATAGGCAGAGAGAGAAGCAGGTTCCCTGCAGAGAGCCCGATGTGGGACTCGATCCTAGATCCCAGGATCATGCCCTGAGCCGAAGGCAGAAGCTCAACTGCTGAGCCACCCAGTCATTCCCGGATAATCCTGTCAATGAGATTTTAAAACTTATTATAGACTGTAATATCCCTTTACTTAATGAATATAACATAATCTTCATGCTTGCTTCATAAACCTGTAATCTAAAGAGAGAATGTGAAATGATTAGAAAATGTAAGGAAAGGACAAGAAATGTTTCTAGAGTCACTGAGTGACAAGTCACAAAATAGTGTCTTGCCTTTTCTAGTCATAATTTGTGATCTTATAATGATTACAGAAAAGCTCCCCTAAAAAATTAATAAAAGATTTTAAGAAGGGTATGTTGTCAAGTGAGCACACAAGGATATTATTCTAAACATATGATACCACAGAATACTAGCTGAGGTTATACAACTTCAGCAAAAGAATAGGGTAGATAGGAAATGGGTGTCCATATTACCAACCCAATGCTCTTGAATGCTTACTATGTGTCAGGTTTCAAGTTAGAAAATTTGGATAATAAGAATGTCAGAGTTCTTAAAGTCATAAACCTTATAAACCTTATTAGTTTAATGGAGAAGTCCGGTGTGAACAAAAATGCGTAAATATCTTATGGTAAGGGCAATAAGTATACAATGTCAATATATGTGATAGCAGCACGTCCCAAGGGCAGTGATGGTAGAAAGGAAAAGTCCCTCTTGCATTCTTGTGTAAGGATGTTGGAGAGTAAATTGGTAGGATCTAGAGCTAGAGAAAGAGGTTGAGCAAGATATGGGGAGGCTTTGGATATTCTGCTGAGTAACTTGGACTTTTTCTCAGAAGCCATTGATCTCTCAATTTTTGACTGTGCAGCCCAATCAGTTTTTAAAAAATAACTTAATGTAAATATCCAATGAATGCACATTTTTGTGTAGTTATGAATAGCTTGATGAATAGATACATTATAAAGCATCTCAAATAAAATGTTGAAAGGTAAGGTAACATTAACATAAAAAAAAGGTAGGATATTTTCTTCCAAATAGCATAGTCTTGATCATCACTTTGGATAGTAAGTGTTTAGTAGGAGAGTAAAATGATCTGATTTGAGTTTTAAAAAGATTACTGATGGCCATGTGGTGAAGAGATTGTAAGAATATAGGTACTTGAGGACCACTTTTGAGCCTATTGCACTTGTGATGATGAGTAACTAAAGTGACATGATTATTAGGGAAATGAAACATTGAGGGTAGACTTCAAAGACATTTACTAGAATAGATATGAGTATTTGGTTGGATATGAATGGAGATGATCATTGCAAAGATGAATTAAAAAAGTAATCTGTAAGTTTGCAATATCTCCCTAATTCCTTATTTTGATTTTTGCTTCCATTAACAAATCAAAAGGAGGATAAAAAGTCAGCAGAGTTTAAAGTGTTGTAGGGATAGATTTAATGTTGGATTTCTGAGATTGAAGTACAGGTATAATATACACGTGGAAATGTGTGATAGACATTTGGGTTTGCAGAAATGAAGCTCAAATCAAAGATGTGGACAAAACATCTATTCTGGGGAATGATAGTTGAAATCACAGGCTTTCTACCACACATTCCAAAATTTCTCCTGTCATCATTCATGGTTAAATTAAAAATCCATATTAAACCAGTTACTTTTTAAATTCAATTAATTAACATATAGTGTATTGTTAGTTTCAGAGGTAGAGTTCAGGGATTCATCAATTGCATATCACACCGAGTGCTCACCACATCATGTGCCTTCCTTAATGCCCATCACCCAGTCACCCCATCCCCCCACTTCTCTCCCCTCCAGCAACCCTCAGTTTGTTTCCTAGAGTGAAGAGTCTCTTATGGTTTGTCTCTCTGACCAGTTACTCTTAATGCTGTGCTTACATTGTAATCAGCTAGGGGACTTTTTGAAAAGGGCTACTATATATCAACAAATACAGGAATCTCTATGGGTGAAATGAAAATATTGATGCTTCTTTTTAATATCCCTAGTAATATTTTGTAGTTTTTAGTAAAGAAGTTTTGCACAATATTTATTATTTTTATTCCTGGTGATTGGCATTTTTATGCTATTGTACATATGCTTTACATCTTATTTCCCAGGTTTTTTTGTTGCTATTATGTGAAAATACAATTGATTTTGTATTAGTTATGGTTCCAGTTGCGTTGTGGTATAGATTCCTTAGAATTCACACATAATAACCGTGCATCCTTTTGATAAGCAGCACTTGTCCATAATGCATTATCCTTGCCATACATTGCTGTGTTTGATTTGTTAATATTTTATTAAGGATTTTATATCTGTTCACATACAGATAAAAGTTTCTTTACTTGTTATGTGCACATCAGATTTTACAATCAAGTTATGTTGGTCTCATAAAATGAGTTACAAAACCTTTTTTTCTCTTTTAGTTTTTGAGAGTTTTTGCATAAAATTGATATTAATTTTTACTTAAATCGTTGAAGAAAGTAATGAGTGAAGCCTTTTGGGCCAAAAGTTTTGTGGAAATCTTTTGATTTTTAATTCAATTTCTTTACGGGATATACTGTAACATCCATTTTTGTTCAGTTAAGTTTTGTTAAATTGAGTTTTTCAAGGAAATTGTGAATTTCTTGGAATTCATTGAATTATTATCATTTAGTGCTCGGTCATATTTCCAGATATTTGACCCATAAGAGAACAAGTGTAAAGAAATTATAAAATATTATTACTCATGGCATAGCAGGCAGAATGAACTATACACACATAAGTTCCCCTTTCCCCAAAGTCCCATGGAAGTGATGTGGAGTGAGCCAAGATGGATACTATACACCTAGACTTCATAGGAAAATGAGAAATTCATGAAGAATGATCTCCCCCAATTTTTTTCTTTAGTGTAGTTATTACTTGGAGTTTTTTCTCATTGTTTTTCTTCTACATTCTTGCTAGTTCATAAATCTTAAAAATATTTTCAAGGCACTGCTGTTCATTATCTGTCTTGTTAATTTTTGCTCTTTTTTAAAATTTTATTTATTTATTTATGAGGCAGAGACACAGGCAGAGGGAGAAGCAGGCTCCATGCAAGAAGCCTGGGTGGGACTGGATCCCGGGTCTCCAGGATCAGGCCCTGCACTGAAGGCAGCGCTAAGGAACTGAGCCACCCGGGCTGCCCTGCTCTCATTCTTAGTGTTATACTAACTTTGAGTTTGAGTCTTAACTTTATTCTTTCTTGGATCTTTAGGGTAGAAACATATCACTACTTTTAAACCATCCTTATGTTCTAATGTGTGCATCTAAAGATAAAATTATTATCACTTGAGTTGCATCCTGCAAACTTTGATGTAATGCTTTCATTATTATTTCATTATTATTCAGTTCTAAGTAGTTTTTAATTGCCCTCAGAATCTCATATTTGACCTTTATTTAGAAATGCATTGCTTGGGGGGCCGGGCAAGATGGCGGGAGAGTAGGATCCCCAAGTCACCTGTCCCCACCAACTTACCAAGATAACTTTCAAATCATCCTGAAAACCTACAAATTAGACCTGAATTTTAAAGAGGGAACAGCTGGAATGCTACAGAGAGAAGAGTTCATGCTTCTATCAAGGTAGGAAGGCAGAAAAAATAAATAAATAAAAAAGCATCCAGTGGGGGAAGACCCCGGCAGGAAGCGGGCTAAGGCGGGGCAGCCAGAGCCCCCAGGACAGGAAAGCCCAGCCCTGGAGAAGCAAGAACTTTAAAAATCCACACCAGATTCTTCCTGGATGGAAAGGCGCTTAGCAGGGAAACCAGGCAGAACTATAGGAAGGGCGGTGGAGCCCCCAGGTTCCCAGGGTCACTAACAGAGGAGGTGTCCCCAGGGGAGAGCAGGCCACACCCCGCGGGCCCAGCGGTGAAGGGCTGGAGCTCAGGTCTGGCCGGGCCTCGGGAGCAGCTCAGACCCTGGCTCCAGGGGGAGGGGGCTGTGGGACCCTGGGAGCGCAATTCCAGTGGTGTAGGCCCCGGAGCCCAGGGCATCAGGGGACTCAGCCCAGGATCCTGCGCCCCCCCTCCCCCCAACAGGCGGAGGTGTGGAGGACACAGGACAGGGAGGACACCCCTGCCACCGGGCGCCTCCAGGCTGTGCAGGTCAGCTCCCCCCACTCCCACACCACACCCCCGGAGCATCCAGGCCCTTGAGGACTGAGAACTCTGGGAGTTACTGCGGGAGCTGACTCCAGGGCTGGAGAGCTGGCTGCAGCCAGTCTTGTTCCTCTCTGTGACACCTTGTGCCTGGGACAGAGTGGGGCCACCAGGGAACAAGGGCCTCACAGCATAAACAGCTCCCACAGAGCCCAGCACCTGGCAGTGGGACGGGGCATCTCCCCCAGGTTCACACACCTGAGAATCAGCACAGCAGCCCCTCCCCCAGAAGACCAGCTGGAAGGACAGGGGAAGAGCAAGTTCTTGACCAAGCAGCGCTGGAAAGCTCCAGGGGAAGTCGAGGGAGTTACAGTATATAGCTGTATAGGAGATACCCGTCCTTGTTTTTGTTGTTGTTGTTGTTTTTTGTTCTTTGTTTTCCCTTTTTTTCCTCTTTTTTTTTTACTTACTTTTTCCAGTACAACTTGTTTTTAGCCACTCTGTACTGAGCAAAATGACTAGAAGGAAGAACTCACCACAAAAGAAAGAATCAGAAACAGTCCTCTCTCCCACAGAGTTACAGAACTTGGATTACAACTCGATGTCAGAAAACCAATTCAGAAGCACTATTATAAAGGTATTGGTGGCTCTGGAAAAAAGCATAAAGGATTCAAGACACTTCATGACTGTAGAATTTAGATTGAATCAGGCCGAAATTAAAAATCAATTAAATAAGATGCAATCCAAACTGGAGATCCTAACGATGAGGGTTAATCGGGTAGAAGAATGAGTGAGTGACATAGAAGACAAGTTGATGGCAAGTAAGGAAGCTGAGGAAAAAAGAGAAAAACAATTAAAAGGTCATGAGGAAAGGTTAAGGGAAATAAATGACAGCCTCAGAAGGAAAAATCTATGTTTAATTGGGCTTCCAGAGGACGCTGAAAGGGACAGAGGACCAAAAAGTGTATTTGAACAAATCTTAGCTGAGAACTTCCCTAGCTTGGGGAGGGAAACAGGCATTCAGATCCAGGAGATAGATACCCCTTAAAATCAATAGAAACCATTCAACACACCAACATTTAGTAGTGAAACTTGCAAATTCCAAAGATAAAGATAAAGAGAAGACCCTCAAAGCAGCAACAGACAAGAGATCCCTAACTTATATGGGGAGAAATATTAGACTAACAGCAGACCTCTCCACAGAGACCTGGCAGGCCAGAAAGGGCTGGCAGGATATATTCAGGGTCCTAAATGAGAAGAACATGCAGCCATGAATACTCCATCCAGCAAGGCTCTCATTTAAAATACAAGGAGAGATAAAGAGTTTCCAAGATAGGCAGAAACTGAAAGAATATGTGACCACCAAACCAGTTCTGCAAGAAATGTTAAGGGGGATTCTGTAAAAGAAAGAGTAAGTCCAAAGAAACAATCCACAAAAACAGACTGAATAGGTATTATGATGACACTAAATTCATATCTTTCAATAGTAACTCTGAACGTGAATGGGCTTAATGATCCTATCAAAAGGCGCAGGGTTTCAGACTGGATAAAAAAGCAAGACCCATCTATTTGCTGTCTATAGGAGACTCATTTTAGACGTAAGGACACCTCCAGGCTGAAAATAAAAGGTTGAAGAACCATTTACCATTCAAATGGTCCTCAAAAGAAAGCAGGGGTAGCAATCCTCATTTCAGATAAATTAAAGTTTATCCCCAAAGACTGTAGTAAGAGATAAGAAGGGACACTATATCATACCTAAAGAATCTGTCCAACAAAAGGACCTACCAATCATGAATATTTATGCCCCTAATATGGGAGCTGCCAAGTATATCAATCAGTTAATAATCAAAGTTAAGACTTACTTAGATAATAATACACTAATACTGGGAAACTTTAACAGGGTGCTTTCTGTAAATGACAGATATTCTAAGCACAACATTACCAAAGAAACGAGAGCTTTAAACGATAAACTGAACCAGAAGGATTTCACAGATATTTACAGAACTTTACATCCAAACACACCTGAATACACATTCTTCTCAAGTGCACATGGAACTTTCTCCAGAATAGGCCACATACTGGGTCACAAATCAGGTATTAACCAATACCAAAAGATTGGGATTGTCTCCTGCATATTTTCAGACCATAATGCTTTGAAACTAGAACTAAATCACAAGAAGAAGTTTGGAAGGATTTCAAACACGTGGAGGTTAAGGACCATCCAGTTAAAAGATGAAAGGGTCAACCAGGAAATTAGAGAGGAATTAAAAAGACTCATGGAAACTAATGAGAATGAAGATACAACAGTTCAAAATCCTTGGGATACAACAAAAGCAGTCCTGAGGGGGAAATATATTGCAATACAAGCATCCCTGAAAAAACTGCAAAGAACTCAAATACAAAAGCTAACCTTGCACCAAAAGGAACTGGAGAAAGAACAGCAAATAAAACCTACATCCAGCAGAAGAAGAGAGTTAATAAAGATTTGAGCAGAACTCAATGAAATAGAGACCAGAAGAACTGTGGAACAGATCAACAAAACCAGGAGTTGGTTCCTTGAAAGAATTAATGAGATAGATAAACCATTAGCCAGCCTTATTTAAAAGAAGAGAGAAAAGATTCAAATTAATACAATCAGGAATTAAAAAGGAGAGATCACCACCAATACCAAGGAAATACAAACGATTTTAAAAACTTATTATGAGCTGCTTTATGCCAATAAATTAGGCAATCTAGAAGAAATGGACGCATTTCTGGAAAACCACAAACTACCAAAACTGGAACAGGAAGAAATAGAAAACCTGAACAGGCCAGTAACCAGGGAGGAAATTGAAGCAGTCATCAAAAACCTCCCAAGACACAAAAGTCCAGGGCCAGATGGCTTCCCAGGGGAATTCTATCAAACGTTTAAAGAAGAAACAATACCTATTCTACTAAAGCTGTTCCAAAAGACAGAAAGAGATGGAACACTTGCAAACTCGTTCTATGAGACCAGCATCACCTTAACTCAAAAACCAAAGACCCCACCACAAAGGAGAATTTTAGACCAATATCCCTGTTGAACACAGATGTAAAAATTCTCAACAAGATACGAGCCAATAGTATCCAAAAGTAAAGTAAGAAGATTATTCACCATGACCAAGTGGGATTTATCCCTGGGATGCAAGGCTGGTTCAACACTCGTAAAGCAATCAATGTGATAGATCATATCAACAAGAGAAAAAACAAGAGCCACATGATCTTCTCAATAGATGCAGAGAAAGCCTTTGACAAAATACAGCATTCATTCCTGATCAAAACTCTTCAGAATGTAGGGATAGATGGAATATTCCTCAGCATCTTAAAGCCATCTATGAGGGCAGCCCGGTGGCTCAGCAGTTTGGCGCCGCCTTTGGCCCAGGGAATATTCCTGGCGACCCGGGATCTAGTCCCACATCAGGCTCCCTGCATGGAGCTTGCTTGTCTCTGTCTCCCTCTGCCTGTGTCTCTACCTCTCTGTCTGTCTGTCTGTCTGTCATAAATAAATAAATAAACACACAAATACAATCTTTAAAAAAAAGCCATCTGGGATCCCTGGGTGGCGCAGCGGTTTGGCGCCTGCCTTTGGCCCAGGGCGCGATCCTGGAGACCCGGGATCGAATCCCACGTCGGGCTCCCGGTGCATGGAGCCTGCTTCTTCCTCTGCCTATGTCTCTGCCTCTCTCTCTCTCTCTCTGTGTGTGTGTGACTATCATAAATAAATAAAAATTTTAAAAAAAGCCATCTACAAAAACCCCACAGTAAATATCATTCTCAATGGGGAAACACTGGGAGCCTTTCCCCTAAGATCAGGAACATGACAGGGATGTCCATTCTCACCACTACTATTCAACACAGTTCAAGAAGTCCTAGCCTTAGCAATCAGGCAACAAAAAGAAATAAAAAGCATTCAAATGGGCAAAGAAGGAGTCAAACTCTCCCTCTTTGCAGATGACATGTACCTTGAAAATCCAAAAGACTCCACCCCCAGATTGCTAGAACTGATACAGCAATTCAGCAGTGTGGCAGTATACAAAATCAATGCCCAGAAATCAGTGGCATTTTTTTAAGGATTTTATTTATTTATTCATGAGAGACACAGAGAGAGACAGAGGCAGAGATACAGGTAGAGGGAGAAGCAGGCTCCATGCAGGGAGCCCAATGTGGGACTCAATCCCGGGACTCCAGGATCATGCCCTGGGCCGAAGGCAGGCGCTAAACTGCTGAGCCACCCAAGGATCCCTCAGTGGCATTTCTATATACTAACAATGAGACTGAAGAAACAGAAATTGAGGAGTCAATTCCATTTACAATGGCACCCAAACGCATAAGATACCTAGGAATAAACCTAACTAAAGAGATAAAGGATCTATACCCTAAAAACTACAGAACACTTCTGAAAGAAATTGAGGCAGATACAAAGAGATGGAAAAATATTCCATGTTCATGGATTGGAGGAATTAATATTGTGAAAATGTCAATGTTACCCAGGGCAATTGACACATTTAATGCAATCCCTATCAAAATACCATGGACTTTCTTCACAAAGTTGGAACAAATATCTTAAGATTTGTGTGGAATCAGAAAAGACCCTGAATAGCCAGGGGAATATTGAAAAAGAAAACCAGAGCCAGGGGCATCACAATGTCAGATTTCAGGTTGTACAACAAAGCCGTGACCATCAAGACAGTGTGGTACTGACACAAAAACAGACACATAGATCAATGGAACAGAATAGAGAATCCAGAATGGGCCCTCAACTCTATGGTCAACTAATATTCGACAAAGCACAAAAGACCATCCACTGAAAAAAAATACAGTCTCTTCAATAAATGGTGCTGGGAAAATTGGACAGCCACATGCAGAAAAATGAAACTAGACCACTCTCTTTCACCATACACAAAGATAAACTCAAAATGGATGAAAGATATAGATGTGAAACAAGAATCCATCAAAATCCTAGAGGAGAACACAGGCAACACCCTTTTTGAACTTGGCCACAGCAACTTATTGCAATATACATCCATGACATCAAGGGAAACAAAAGCAAAACGAATTATTGGGACTTCATCAAGATAAAAAGCTTCTGCACAGCAAAAGAAACAGTCAACAAAACTAAAAGACAACCTACAGAATGGGAGAGGATATTTGCAAATGACGTATCAAATAAAGGGCTAGTTTCCAAGATCTATAAAGAACTTATTAAACTCAACAGCAAAGAAACAAACAATCCAATCATGAAATGGGCAAAAGACATGAAGAGAAATCTCACAGAGGAAGACATAGACATGGCCAACAAGCACATGAGAAAATGTTCCGCATCATTTGACATCAGGGAAATACAGATCAAAACCACAACGGGATACCACCTCACATCAGCGAGAATGATGAAAATAAACAAGACAGGAAACAACAAATGTTTGAGAGGATGTGGAGACAGGGGAACCCTCCTGCACTGTTGGTGGGAATGTGAACTGGTACATCCACTCTGGAAAACTGTGTGGAGGTTCTTAATGAGTTAAAAATAGATCTGCCCTACGACCCAGCAATTGTACTACTGGAGATTTCCCTCAAAGGTAGAGATGCAGTGAAATGCCAGAACACCTGCACCCCGATGTTTCTAGCAGCAATGTCCATAATAGCCAAACTGTGGAAGGAGCCTCGGTGTCCATCGACAGATGAACGGAAAAGAAGATGTGGTCTATATATACAATGGAATATTACTCAGCCATTAGAAATGACAAATATCCACCGTTTGCTTCGAAGTGGATGGAACTGGAGGGTATTATGCTGAGTGAAGTAAGTCAGTCGGCGAAGGACAAACAATATATGGTCTCATTCATTTGGGGAATATAAAAAAAATAGTGAAAGCGAATAAAGGGGAAAGGAGAGAAAATGAGTGGGAAATATCAGAGAGGGTGACAGAACGTGAGAGACTCCTAACTCGGGAAACGAACAAGGGGTAGTGGAAAGGGAGGTGGGTGGGGGTTGGGGTGTCTGGGTGATGGGCACTGAAGGGGGCATTTGATGGGATGAGCACTGGGTGATATGCTATATGTTGGCAAATTGAACTCCAGTAAAAAAAGAATAAATATATTGCTTAATTTCTAAATACTTAGCAATTTCCTAGATAGCTTATTTTTATTTATTTCTAATTTAATTATATTGTGATCAGAGAATATATTATCTCTGAGGTAGATTATCTGCAGTTTATTGAGGCATATTTTATTGCCTACCATAAGATCTGCATTGCTGAACACTATGTGCATTAATAAGGAATATATATTTCTGTAGCTCTTGGGTGTATGTTGTATTGTGTGAATGTCATTTAGGTCATATTTGTTGATAGTATTGTCCAAATAAACGGTATTTGTTCTATCAATTTCTGAGACAGAGTTGTGAAATTTTCCAAGTATGATTGTTGATTTTGCTGTTTCTCTATTTATTTATTGTTTTTCTTTATTGCATCTGAAGCTTATGTTAGGTGCTTAACACATTTATGGTTGTTATGGCTCCTTGATTATTTGACACTTCAACATTTATCACTAGTAATAAACCTTGAATGAATTCTCCTTTATCTGATTTTAGATAGCCATGTGAGTCTTCTCATGCTTAGTGTCTGCATGCTTTATCACCCCTCCTTTTTACTTTGATTCTTTCTGTGACTTTTTATATAATCAATATTGTTTCCTTAAAATTTTTTAATTTAATTTAAGTTTAATTAATATATGCTGTATTATTAGTTTCAGAGGTAGAATTCAGTGATTCATCAGTTGCATAGAACAGCCAGTGCTTATCACATCACATGCCCTCCTTAATGCCCATCACTCAGTTACCCCATCCTCCCACCCACCTCCTCTCCAGCAACCCTTAGTTTGTCTCCTAGAGTTAAGAACCTCTCTCTTTTTTTAAATAAACAGCATAGAGTTGGGTCTTGCCTTTTTATTCAGTCTGACAATCACCTGCTAAGTGGATTGTTTCATACATTTATATTTGCTATAATCATTGATATGTTTGGTCCAAAACTTACCACTTGGTATTTGTTTCATCTGTTCTTTTTTCCTTCTGTTCCTTCTTGCCCCACTTTTTTTGGATTAATGTAATATTCATAGTATTTAATCTTATTTTTCCTGGTGAATTTTTGGCTCTAATATATTTTTAATACATATATTTAATACATTTTACTCTAAAATTCAGAATGTATATCTTTATCTTCATTTATCTTCAAATATCAGACATAAAAATTTTTACCAGATGAAAAAAAAATCCTCTAACAGTATAATTTCATTTATCCATTTCCAGTCCTTTAGGTTATTTTTCTTCCATAGATTTTATTCTATATATATTGTATATCCACAACACATTGTTATTATTTTTTATTTTCATAGTCAGTAATTTACATTCACATATACACATACTGCTGTATGTGCAAGGCAGTTTGTTGGGAAGTAGACTCTTGGAGATTCCCATTAAGAAATTTTATTGGGAGCATTCTCCATATTAATAACTGTAGAAGAGAAGAAAGTAGGATTTGGCAGAGAAGTTAGGATATAAAGTCATCTCAACAAATGCCTTAGCCTCTCCCACTGGGGGCTGTGAAACTGGGATGAACCTTCAGATTTGCCCTATGATGCAGCAAAGGAACCAAGGTTTTATATTCCCACATTGACCAAATAATTGGATGTAAGATATTCCCAGAAAGAAGCTGTGATGTGGAAAGAGTCATCTCCAATAAGGGCAACTTCTGATGAGGGCTGAAAACTGAAGGCTATCAATCAAGAGCACTCTTAGTAACTTGAGGAAAATGTCCTTTAGCTCTGAACCTGAAAAAATCTTGATAATGCACCACATGGCCCACTGCAGATATACAGATTATAGATAAATGACATATAATAGAAATTTTATATATACATTTTGGGGGGTTTTTTGGTATATTTTTTATTGGAGTTCAATTTGCCAACAGATAGTATAACATCCAGTGCTCATCCGGTCAAGTACCCCCCTCAGTGCCCGTCACCCAGTTATATATACATTTTGTTAGCACTTTGACAATGATGTGCCTAGGTGTGACCTTCGTTGATGTAACCTACTTGAAATTCACTGATCTTGGTTGGATCTGCAGGTCTTTTATCAATCATAAAACAATCTTAGTCATCTCTTCAAAAATTTTTTGCTGCCCCATTCTTACTCTTGTTCCTTTGTCCAACTCCCATTACACATGCTAAACCATTTGACACTGCCCACATCTTTCAGATGTTCTGTCAAGTTTTATTCTTTGTTTCAGTTTCAATACATTTCTGTTGACTACCTTTGAAGTCCATGACCATTTATTCCACCATGTATGTCCTGCTATTAAGCAGAATGAATTTTCAAATCCAATTCTGTCTTTTCATTTTCTACTTAATTTTTAAATTTAATTTTCTACCTAATTTTCATTTCCACTTGGGGCACCTTGGTGTCTCAGTTGGTTGAGTGTCTGACTCTTGATTTTGGCTCAGCTCATGATCTCAGGGTCATTGGATCAAGCCATGCATTGGGCTCTGGGGTCAGTGAGGAGTCGGTTTGAGATTCTCTCCCTCTCTATCTGCCCCTCCCCCTGCTCTCTCTCTCAAATGAATACATATTTTTTTAAAATTTTCATTTAGTTATCTTACATATTTTATATTCTTCTGCTTACATTCTACCTCTCTTCAAACGGGTAGTTCACTTTTTTCTCTAGACTCTTCCACATTAGTTATTATACTTACTTAAAAATCTTTTCTGCTAATTCCTGTATCTGAATGAATATTTGATGTCTACTATTGTTTGCTCTCTTTATTATGGGTCATGTATTCCTACTTCTGTACAGTTTTCATATCATTTTATTGTATGGCAGGTATTGTGTGTAAAAAACAGTAGAGGCTGAACTATATTATATTAACCCTGAGAAAAGGACACCTGTCTTCCTGTGTGAGGCAATAAGTTAGTGGTCTGAGTCCATCTAAGCTATGATTGAGCTGGATCTGGGATTTGTTGCAAATTCAGTTCTCCACAGATTTAAAATATATTGTGGATTTTATGACTTCATATTTAGTATTACTTGGACATTTGTCTTTGTGTTAATCCCAGCTTCCTGCTTTCTGCAATGCAGATATATATACCCTGTTTTTAAGCTGATTTACCATCATTTTATGACAACCAGGAGTTCTATTTAATCTTCATATCCACCCTGGCTCTCTGTGCCTTAGGAGAGCTTTCCATTCTGCTTCTCTGACACATTTCAGTGGGCCATTAGTGCTGCACTCAGCAAAACCTGCATTTGCCTTGATTGGAGTCTCTCCATCCTCTTAGCCTTATCTCTAGCTCTCAGCATGCCTCACCCATGCATTCAAGGAAGGTCCAATGGAAAACTTAGGCAGGTAAGTGGAAATTGGTTTTGTGATCACAGCTCCTCTGGATACTTATCTCTTGCTCTAAGCCACAGTCAGCTGGCCAATAAACATACCCCAACTGTAGTGAATTTGCTTCTATTCCTATAGTTCTGCCAAGATTATAAGTGTGGCAGTCATACATCTCTTCACTCCTAGGAAAAGATTATCCTTTATTGGAAATTAGTGCTTTTAGTTTGTTAGCTCACTGTGTCACACACACACACACACACACACACACACAGGGAAAGAGAGAGAGCCAGAGAGAAGAGGAAGAGAGAGAGAGCTTATTCCATTATTCCACTTTTTCTATTTTTTGGGCTACCAATGGTGGTCTTGTAAATTTCTACATCAAGACTGGACATAGAAGTCAGGTTATTACTCATTATTAAATATGTTCTCACAGTCTGTATTTTCTTTGTCAGTACTCTGACTAAATATTGTATTATAAATTCTCAATCACATTTGCAATTTCCATGTAAATTTAAATTTTTCTAAGACGCACTGTTTGCCACAATTTTTCCTTTTTTCCCCACTATTATACATTCAAAATACTTGCATGTCTGATAATGGCTTTTATTTGTTTCTGACGAGTGAATGATACCTTGATTGGCATAGTAAATTCAGATTTTATTCTGTTTTCAAAATGGTCTTTGATATTTCCCTCCTGCATCCTAACTCCTTGCTATGCTTAAATTAAGGTGGTCTATGGGCCAATAGCTTTGTCATCACCTGAAAGTTTGATAAAATTGCAGACTTTATAACCCTATTCCAGACCTACTGAATCAGAATGTGCATTTTAAAAAGATCCTCAGACCATTTTTGTGTACATTCTAATTTGAGAATCACTGCTCTAGTTTTGTCCTTTTGTGATGACAAGCTTAATACCAGTCCGGTTCTTTTTCTTTGTAATTAAACCAATCTTCCTAAAAGAAAGCTTTTTATATATTTTTCTTTGCTTTGAAATTAAGGAATTTCACCAGGACTTTGTCAAGTTATTCATCATCTGTTTTCATTAATCCTGCCCAGTAGCCTTCTCAATCTGCAAAATTAAGTATTTATATGTATAGAATATATTTTATTATTGTTATACTTCTATCTATTCACTTTTCTCTTATATAAGACCGTATAGTCCAGTGTATAAATTAGCTCTATTCAAATCCTAGATTTTTCACTTGGAAACTCTGTAACCCTGGGAATTTTGCTTAACTTCCCTTTGCTTCAGTTTTCTTATTTATAAAATAAAGATAATGATAATAATAGTACCCACTCCATATGGTGTTTTGTTTTGTGCTTTGAGGTTTAAATTAGTTAATACATATATATTCCTTAGGAAGAGTGCCTGGCAAATTTCAAGTGCTCAGTAAATGTTAGCTAAATCTCAGGTCTTTATACTGTATATTTCCATCTCTTCATGTTTTTGCTCTATATGGCATTTTTCCACTTGATCTTCCAGACTACTAAATAATGTTTTGTAAGTGATTATTTACTGATTTCAAAAATAAAAAATCAGGGCTTAAAAAATAATTCCAGAAAGTCTATTTTATTTAGTTCTAACTATATTTTCATAGAGAATTCTCCTTTTTTTCTTCTTCTATCTTTTGTTATCTTCCCCCCTCTGCCACAGTGTGTGGAGAATGTCTCCCTCCTCTCATGTCTCCCTATTTCTTTTCCAAATACAGGGACTAGAAATAGGTCAGGTCACTGTTGCATCAGTCTTTTAGGAGCACCAATGTCAGCAGAATCTGGTAACCATTGTGGGGACCATCTGTAGCAAGGCAGCAGGCATTCCTTTTTCTGATGGGTTGCTGCCAGATGGGCTACCTCAGATGACTATGAAATCTAGATTCTCTTTTCCATAAGAGGTAAGTGTTTGACTATGCTGGTGGTCCCTTGGGTCTTGCACAATGTCAGAGCCATTGACAAAAGAATGAACTTCTCTTCTTCAAGAGATCTTGAAAGCCTCAGAAGCATTTTCTAGGCTATGACAGCATATCTGCCTTGAATCCACTTTTCAAGACACACGTGTGCATGCATACACGCACATACCCATCTTGTATTTTTATACACTTCTGTATGTTAAAATTTTATATTTTAAGAGCAATACGTATTATTACAATTGTAAATAATAGATTTTTAAGTGAGTAAAAGGTTATGTGGGAAGCAAGCTCTAGAGAATTTCTCTTAGAAGTATGGCTGATAAGAAAAGGAAGCAAATAGATTTAAAGAGAAAAACTAGGTTCAAGAGCTGTTTTGCCTGGTTTGTTTTGGTTTGTTTTTAAAGATGGAATACGCTTGAGCATGTTTACATATTAAAGTCCAGAAACAGTGAACAGAAAGATGTTGAAGATCCAGCAGAGTGATGAGAGTATAGTGCTTTTTCAACTAACCAGGGTGCTCACATTGTAGTCACAGTCTTAACAATTGGCTGTTAGACACTCTCTTTTATTTCATCTCATTTACTTTCCTCTTTAAGAAATCCATTTTTAAAGTTCCAAATCTATCTTTGTACTTTAGTAAATTCTAGTGAAGAACTTTTCCAACATATCTGGATTATAATAGGTATGTAGAAAATGGGATTTTGTGTTTAAATAATTAATTTAAACAAATTTTAGAAAACTTTTTTAGTAGAACTTATTGCTTTAATATGTTATCTGAAAAACTACTCAGTCTTTCCTGAAGTTATTTGATCATGCTGTTCCCTACTTCTGCCAAACCTGAGGAATCTTAGAAAGCTACTATCATGTAACACACATTGGGAAACAGTGCTTAAATCACTAGATTTTTGTCAATTTTTTATCAATCATCTATTGTTGAATTACAAAATCTCAGTGGTATATAATAATAAACGTATTTCTTTCACATCTGTATGTCAGCTAATCTAGGCTGGCTGAAGGCACAATGAATTTTGTTAGCACAATTCAAGTACCTGCATTGTATGTCCCACTGACCAAAAGTTATGTGGCCAAGTCCAAAGTTAAGAAGCTGGAAAGTATGTGATCCTTTCTGTGGAGGGATTGCAAAATTACATGAAATATGATGAAGCTATGGATTATGAGGAAGAATTTGACCTCGTAACTCAATCTACCAGAGTTCTCAGGATTAGCATTTTGAATGATGCTGCATGTAGGAGTCAGGACACCTGAGTTTGAAGTGTTTTTCGCTGGAAGTACTACTGATATTTTACAAAGGAAAGCCTTCCTGGATGTTGTCAGATTTTATCATTGCTGGCTTTCATCTACTAAATGCCAGTAAGCATCCCGACAAACTTTTCCAAATATTCCCTAGGGAATCAATAACATCACTTTTTGAGAAGTACAGTTCTATTCTACGGTTTATTAATTTTTTGACCTTGGGCACATAATTAATCATCTCACTTTTCTAAGCCATTAAGAAGAGGTTAGAATTAACAAACTCTAATTTTTGTTTCAGCATTAACACTTGACAAATTGAAAGATAGAAAATAGGGATGACTGAACTGAATGTATCTGAAAACCAGTATATATGCTCCAGGTCATTTATTCTACCTCCAGATCATCCTAGAGTGTATGGTTCCTTTCTCATACTTTAGGATGACAGTAATAAGCTAAAGAATGTCAGAGGAAAGCAATTAGAATGGTTGCTGAGGACCAAACAATGTCATATTAGTGACATTTGATCCAACTAGGGTTGTTTAGTCAAGAAATGAAGAATGAACTTGGTTAGAAAAGAGAATTGGAACATGAGGATAAAAGTCCAATAACAATTTCACTCACTCATTAAATCATTATTGAGTGCCTAATATGTGCTATGTGTCATGTTGGCCCTTTTCAAGTTTATCGTGGAAGACAGACATAATATGGGTTTTTCAGGGTCATTGGGTGAAATGGTAAGTAAATTATTTTTGACTGAAAGTAAGAAAGAAGGGCATAATTATTAGGGAGTTTGAAAACGAGATGAGTAATTTCAGCAGTTAGTGAGGTTCCCATCATTTAAAATATTCAGCTTTCCAGAGGGTAAGGGATTAATCTTATCCATCTTTGAATCCTTGGTAACTTAGTACGTGCTGAGCACACAGTAGGTGTTCAATAGGAATTTGTCGTATAAACAAATGCATCAAATGGGTGACAGAAATAATTTCTTTCTAAAGTTATCCAACTCAAAAATTTGGTGATTTTAAGAGCATGGAACCCCATGAAGTCATAGCCTTTTTTTTCTCACCTGGTAAAGTATGTTAAAGGGAAGTATCTCTTCAAAAGAAGTTTGAAGACAAAACAGAGGAAGAAACTAAGTTATCCAAGGGTAGCTAGATACATGTATATGGAGGGGGATATGGAGTAGTGCTGAGCTTTTCATGGTGATATCTGGTTGGGGGCCTACAGTATGCGTGAGTCATCATTCCCTCTTGCCTACCATCTATATTGCTTTGAGAAGTACTAAGATAAATTTTCTAGAGAAATTACCCTAATCCTCCATTTCCTTCATTACTTTTGAATTGCTACAACAGATTGTATCTTGTCATTAGTTTCCTTCAAACAAATAAACAAAGCTAAATAGAAGCATAGTATCAGAGAAAAACAAGTCAATTACAGGCTTCGGTTAGTTAGGTTTTGGTTAATCAAGGTTTTATCTTACTAAAAATGTGGGAAGGCATGTTTTTATTGATTGGAAGTAAATAGTTGCCAGATATAAGCAACTGAGTAGGAATATATGTTTGAGTCACCTATGACTCCCCAAGGAAAATGTTAAGAATTAGAATGGCCCTTCTTGATATAACTTAATCATTCAAATATAATTTGTATTTCCACAACATATAAATTTTACTACCAAAATAGGTAATGAAATCTAAAATATTATCTGTTGCCGAATTAACTATCTATTGCCACCTGAGGTTAGGGCTGAATCAGAATTATATTGAAATGAAAAGATACATCCTGAGCATCAAGTCATCTTAATGTATGCACATTGATTCAGCACTTACCACAACACTAGAAACGTGCTCATCCTGTGGGCAATAAAAAAGTAGATAAAATATATTTCTCATTTCTGGTTATGGTGAAATAATAGAGACTAGGTTTATCCTCCCACTGAAAATAACTAGAAAATTGGACCAAATATGTGAAATAACAATTTTCATACATTGGACAACAGGCAGCACGAGGAAAAGAAATGAGGTGAGCCCTATGATAACATTGATTTTTTTTTTGCCTGAAGGCATATTCCACACCACAAAGCAGCAGGGGGACTCTGTCTAGAACAGGAAGGTTGATGGTTTCCTGAATTTAAGAGCCAGAG
Source organism: Canis lupus baileyi (assembly GCF_048164855.1). NCBI lineage: Eukaryota > Metazoa > Chordata > Mammalia > Carnivora > Canidae > Canis > Canis lupus. The sequence continues at coordinate 37,062,401 of NC_132876.1, forward strand.
ATTTAGGGAAGCTGAATGAGCTAGAACATAAAAAGGGCAGAGTCCTGAGAAGGCAGAGCTACCCAGAAAAAAGAACTCCAGAAGTTTACTTGCTGAAAATATACTTCAAAAATAAAGGCAAAATCAAAATACCCAAATAAATGAAAAATGAGAAAAATTTGCACCAGTAGACCTACACTAAAAGAAATGCTAAAGGAATTTCATCAGGCTAAAGGACAGGTATACTTGATAAGAAATGAAATCTAAAAAAAGAATGAGAACCAAACATTTAATATGTGAATAAATATAAAAGACTTATTTTTGTTCTTCTTAATTCATGTAAAAAACTATTGACTATTTAAAGCAAATATAATAAGGTATTATGGGCTTAGACATATGTAGAAATAAAATATCTGAGAGCAATAAGAAAAAAGATAAGTGGGGTTAAATAAAAATATACTATTGGTAATATACTATTGGAAATATACTTAGACTGTATATAAAGCTATATAATATTAATTCAAGGAAGAGACTAAGTAAAGTACATGTAATTACCAATCATTAATCTACAAAGTATCAAGAAAAACAGCAGACTGAAGACATCTGAAAAATCAAAAATCACAATGGCAAAAATTGTGAGAATCAGCGTTTTCAGGATGCTGGAAATTTACTAATTGCTTGCAGCAATCCAGAGAGCATTTGTTCTAGAGTATATCCTGAATCTCAGTAAGAACAGTGTATTCTGTGGCTTTTTAATTTGCTCAGTTCCTGTTCTCCTACCCTGCCCAAACTGAGGTTCATAGTAGCCTTGAAAACCAACAACCCACAATTATGGTGAAAACCAGCATTCTGACAGCCAGCACTGGAAGGGATAAAACAGAGTTGGAGCTCCTTTCATATCCTCATTCCCAGAAAATTGATGTTATTTTTTGTCTGGTGATTCCCTGGAAGACCTCACTTGCAAGGCAGTCTATTTGACCTGACCTGAAAGTAAAACAAAAACAAACAAAAACAGAACAAAACAACACAAAGCACACACACACACACACACACAAACACAATCACACACACTCCCTGGGTTATTTGTCAAAACATTTTATTAAAAATTGCTTAAAATGACACATGCCTAGAGTGGTGCATATCAGCTGGGGCAAAAGAGGGTAGCCAAAAACCTTAAAATGAAACCCTAAAGAATGAGATATCCATAGGAGCTTTGGAAACCTCGGACATATCACTGGGAATCTAGAAGACAGTGTCAATATGTAGGGCTGTGTGTACATGCTCAACCAAAATCTGAGAAGACCTTCAGGCCTCACTAAATTCCTAGCTACAAATCTTTGCAACAATTAGCAATCCTAGTAAGGCAATAAAGCTAATATAGGAGCAGAGTTTTCTATATTAATGACATTGAGTTGGTACTAATTTAAAAGTGTTATGTTAATTAATTTTAATACTCTGGACAAGCACCAAGAAAATGATCCCACAAAATATAGTAAAGAAATGGCAAAGGAGGGGCAGCCCGGGTGGCTCAGCGGTTTGGCACCGCCTTTAGCCCAGGGTGTGATCTTGGAGACCCAGGATCGAGTCCCACATAGGGCTCCCTGCATGGAGCCTGCTTCTCCCTCTGCTTGTGTCTCTGTGTCTCTCGCTCTCTCTACTCTCTGTGTCTCTCATGAATAAATAAATAAAATCTAAAAAAATAAAAAAGAGAAATGGCAAGGGACTGAGATGGTACACAGCAAAATGTCTATTTAAAACAAAACCATAGGGACCTGTGGGTGGCTCAGTCGGTTAAGCATCTGCCTTTGGATTTTGGCTCACATCATGATCTCAAGGTCATGAGATGGAGCCCCGTGTCAGGCTCTGGGCTCAGTGGGGTATCTGCTTGAATATTCTCTCCCTCTGCCCTCCTACCCTTCCTCTCATACTCTTTGTTTCAAAAACAAACAAACAAACAAAAACAAAACCACATATTAAATAATTCAATTTATAGGAAATGTTCAGAGTAGGCAATTCTATAGAGACAGAAAATGATTAGTTGTACCTAGGGCTGGAGGGATTGGGTAAATGGGGAGAAACTGTTTATACGTGTGGGATTTCTTTTGGGGGTGATGAAAATGTTATCAAAGTAAATAGTGACAATTTTTATGCATCTCTGTGAATATACTGAAATCACTGAGTTGTCTACTTTAAAAAGGTGAATTTCATGGTTTTTAAATTATATTTCAATTTTAAAGTACACCATAAAAATGTAAAATTCTAAGTAAATAGCCCATAAAGGAGAACAAATGGAATTGTAAATACTCTATCCAAAAGAAGATAGGAAGATAGAAAAGAAGTACCAAGAACAGATGGGAGAAATAGAAAACAAATTCTAAGATGGTAGACTAGATCCAATAATGTCAGTAATTAAATAAAAATAGATGAATAAACTCTGTAGTTAATAGGTAGAGATCATCATAAAAGATACAAAGTAAAATCCAATCATATGCTGCTTATAACAGATTCACTTTACATATGAAGACACAAATAGTTTAAAAGGAATATACTGTAAACAAACAATATCATTATAATGCTAGAATGACCATCATTATCAAGATGAACCATATCCTGGACCATAATACAAATGATTTCTAAAATATCAATGGCTTAAAATAACATAGGGTATTTCCATCTTTTGAAGCTAAAATATACTAACTCAAAGCCACAGTGATTTGAAGGGAAGATATTAATAATAAGAGTGGAAATAATAGAGGAAACCAACAAAGCAAAACATTGGTTCCTTGCAATGGCTGTTAAGATTTATAAATAGGTAGCAAGAATAATAAAGAAAATAAATGAGTATAAATTAGCCAAATCAGATATGAAAGAGGAGTCATAAGTGGATACTAGAGACATTAAAAATAATAATGGAGTATTATGAACAACTTTATGCTAATAATTTGAGAACATTGACAAAATGGACAATTTCCTTGAAAGATGCAACTTAGCAAATTGCCTCAAAGTAGCTCGTAATATAAAATTTGTAGTTAAAATCCTGTCATAATGGAAATATTGGACCCAGAGGAATATTCCAATCCTTTTAATGAGGCAAATATAACACAGATACCAAAAGCTGAAAAAGATATTACAAGCAAAGAAAATTATAAATCAATACTCTCCATGAATGTAAATATAAAAATTCATTTAAAATATTAACAAATAAAATTCAGCAATATGTAAGAGTGATAAATCATTATATCCAAGTGAGTTTTGTCTCACGAGTGCAAGCTTGGTCCAACTTTGGAAAGTCAATCAATGTAATTGAATACATTAATAGAACAAAAGAGAAAAACACATGATAATCTCAATGGATGCAGAAAATACATGAGACAAATATCAATGCCCATTCCTGATTTTTTTTTAAAAGAACGGTTTAGCAAAGTAGACATGAAAGGAAATTTCTTCAAAATGATAAAGTACATTTGTGATAAACCTAAAAGTAACCCTAAACTTAATGCTGAAGCATTTAATGTTTTCCACCTAAGGTTGGAAACAATGCAAGGATGGTCACCCATACTATTTTTAATCAACACTGTAACGAAAATTCCAGCCACATAAATAAATTGGAGAAGTAGCAACAAATATGTTTATTTTCATGGCACGATTGGCTATGTAGACTATCCTAAGGAAGCTGCCTCCTAAAATTCTCAGTATTAATTGGTGATTTTAGCAAATGCTTTGGATACAAGGTCAATATAAAAAATCAAAATGCATTTCTGTATCCTACCAACAATGTTAATATAAATGTAAAAGTAAAAAGTTAAAATAGCATAAAATAAAGTAGTAATAAATCTGACAAAAATATGCAAAATCTTTTCAACAAATACCCAAAACATCGCAGAGATAAATAAAGAATAAATTGATAGAGGCCTTTTGTTTTTAGATGAAAATCAGGTAATTAACAATGTCTTTAGATTTGAAATGAGAGCTAATTCCCTCTTAAGCAAAGCTCTTTCCTTTTGTTACGGCAAGATTAGAAGGCCTGGAAATTTGGGAACCCATTGCCCAGTGCATAAAATCAAAATTCTGATTCCCTTCCAAATAAAAATGCTGGTTTTCAGCTTCCTGCAGGTGTGTGTTAAGCATATGCGGCTAGAAATGCTGCTGTGCTATTCTGCACAGTAAGTAGTTTATTTTACTGCTTACTGCAATGAAAAGCAATTCCCTGAAACCTTGATTCAACTTTCCAAGGAATAGTACTTCTCAGTACTTTGAATCTCCTATTTTGAATAAATATCCAATAACAAGAGAATTGTCATGTCTGCCTCTTGAAATTTAGCATGTTTTTGAACTGTGCACTGACTTTCTATCAAGTTAGCATTATCACTGAAGTGCCAAATTAGTAATGTTGTGCTGTTTCATATTTAGATAGTAGCAACAGGATAAAAGCCTGAGTAATTATCTTTCTATTTAGCTAGAACCTATTTCCATCTTCAAGAGGAATTTAGCCTATCCTCCAAATCATTTTGCTTGTAGAAGATGTGCATTCATCATTTATAGTCTTCATTTTGCAGAAGGCTTACCTGATGTCAATGGGCCATTCAGGAATCATATTACCACATTAAAATCTATCAATGGAAATTTTGAAGGAAAATAGTGTCTCCTAGCTTTCCCACAAATAAGAATTTGAACCGATAACTTAGTAGTCAATGCCATTTTAAAAATGAATTATGAAGGGAATTTCATATTACATTGCTTCTCTTTAGAGTGTGAAAAATGGATTATACTGCAAAACTACATAAAGACTCTCTGAAGGCTCAGAAAGTGGAGCTGCTCTTTGACTTAACACTTAAGCAAAGGGATGTTACTGTCCCAGTCTGGCCTTGGAGGCCTGATATTCACTCGTGATTTTCTTTATGTTCCCAGCATCAAGGATTATTAGGGAAAACCTCAGTTTTACAGTGGAATTCTGTTCTTGCACTGGTTTATTCAAGAAACCGACCAGTCCAGTTCTTGCCATCTGATCTATTATATCCCAGTTTAGCTATATAAAATTACGTGTCTTCCTTCTAACCCACTGAACCCAAGTACTAGTGAGTCCTCCCATTAAAGGTGATTTTTCTGTGTGTTACTGAAATATCGCTTATTTCTCACTGCGTAATTATGTCTATTATGTCTAAACACCTGAACCAGTAATAGAGAAAACAAAACATTTGGCAGTTTCATGATCAGAACCTTTTAGAACTTGTTGAGCTCAGGGAATGTACATTATTCAGCTTTGCGTCCCCAGTGTTGAGAACAATGCCTGATAAAGGAGTAATCAAGAAATCCATGTTTAATAAGTAAATATGTTAATGAAGTAAAACACCTCCATTTTAAGAATATTCAACATCATCATAACCAGTTTCACTGATTTTTTTTCCAAGTTTTGTGTTAAGGGTATGTGTGATTTTATGGATGAAAGCAGAGTCAAACCCATTTAATTACTACAGTTCTTGTGTTCAAAATCAGCAAGGTGAAACTACAACTGATCTTTTCTGTAGGTTTTATGTTTTTTTCTCTGGAAAAGCAATAGACATTTCTTCTTAAATCAAGCATGCACTGTCAGGATCATTTCCCACTCATTCCCACACATTTAAACATAAATAACTAAGTCTACCGCCAACTGCTTTATAATCTCCCAAGCTCTTCCTTGTCACTACATCTAGAGACCCTGTCTATGCTCTAGTTACTAAAAGACTTGGTTACAACCTTCCTTCTGACTCTATTTGCCTTTGTGCCTGTACTATAGCATAATGGAATGACCAGCACTAAAACCAGTTTTATTTTTAACTCATTCTACCTTTCTTTGTGTTCTTACGATGGCTCGCTATTGGACTGTAGGTTTTTAAATATTTGTTTTCTACACTTACTTTAAGCAAAATATAGTACACATGTGCACACATGTGTATTTGTGTATATAGAAAAGAATAGGGTCCTCAACCTTGAGAAAATTGTAATCCGTAGGGGAAAATACACACACACACACACACACACACACACACAATTTAAGGCACATTTAATGCAAGCCAGTCATCTAAAACTCCTTTGCATGTTAATGAAAACATAGTAAAAAAAATATATATATATAGTTGAATCCACATATACATGTACTTCAGAACTAACTAGAAATATTAATCAATTTTCATAATAAACTGTTTTTATGTCCCCTGTAAATGATGCTTTCCTTCTCTTATTCTCCCATTCTTTCTAGATGCCTGTGTCAAATGCAAAATAATCTATATATCAAAATTTTTATTGGTATCATAATTTATTTAAGAATCATCAGATTCTGTACAGGAAATCTCATAGCATGTCATCAATAACATCTGGAGAAGCTGCACATTCCAAAAGACATGCCTTCGTTTTAAATATCTGTGATCCCTGAACTCACAGATTTTAATGCATGAAGGGACACACAGATTCAAAAAGGGACAGACCGCATTCATGTCTCATTTTATACTGGGGCAACTTTCTTCAACTTGTAAAAGGGTAGGTAAAGGGGCATCTGGGTGGCTCAGTGTTTGAGCATTTGACTTTGGTTCAGGTCATGATCCCAGAGTCCTCAGATGATCCTGGGGTCCTCAGATAGAGTCCCGCAGCAGGCTTCCTCCTGCCTGTGTCTCTGCCTCTCTATGTCTCTCACAAATAAATAAATTTAAAAAAATCTTCAAAAAAAATAAAAGGGCAGGTGAAGGAAGCTGGCACCAGGATCATGGGCACCAAGATCATGCCTCCAATTTTCAGTCCAGACATGTTTATAACAACACTAGCATTAATTATTTTACTCAGGACTTTAGAATGACAACAGAAAAAGTTAATTGAGAGTAATCAAGATCACCCTATCAAATGAACTATATACAGTTTACAACAATCAACATCAGCACAATTATATACAAGAAATGATAGATACTATGTTTTGTATTTCGACCTCTAACATCCATTGTTTCTTACTAAATTGGTGAAGCCATTAGCAAGGTGGGGCCTAAAAGGACTATCTCTATTCTGACAGAATCCATATCTTCTTCCACTGCCTTCATCCTGGATCTGACACTCTTCTATGAGTGACACCAGTCTGCATTTGTGCAGTGTACTTCTTGTATTAGATATATTAACTGCCAAAGATTCTATCTTCCTATCTTCAATGCCTCAAACTTCACCCTTTCTGTATAGTCTTTAGCAGCTATATTTGCATGGCCCCGGCAATCCCTTTTCTTGCTTTGCTACTGGACAGATCCTGGAACTGCCACACATTTTCTTCAGAATGTTCTATGCCTCTCTCTCCTGAGAATGACTTCTTTCTCCCTGCTGTGTTGTTGCTCTCAGAACTTAACTTTCTTTCTTCTGTGCCTGTGATTGTCTGTGCACAAACAGTGAGAGGTTTTACTATCTGCTTTGGTTTCTTGGCACAGAGAGGAACACTATCTCTGTAACCGAACATTACCCAAAGAAAGCTCCAGGCTGCTTAGAAGACACAGACAGTGATTCTGCTCAGGTAGCATGATCAAAGGCTCCAATTTCCTGTCTTCAAAGACCACCTGGGCAAAACTTGGCCAGATTAGAACAGCATAGAATTGTGTGAAATGGGACCACAAAAGCAGTGGGCAGGAACATCTTAGGAGCTCTGCTAGGCAGCAGAGGGTAAATGGCACATATCCATGAAAACAAGAAAATAAGAAAGTTCTCCAGGGAGAACCAGTCATTGGGGGCCCAAACACTTTCAAGAATTTTACCTCCAGGAGCTTGACCAGGTTCTCACTGTGACTATCGGACAAAAATTCCCTGATAATTTCTGGGCATGTGGAGGGGAAAAGGAACCATTTTAAAATGGCAGTCCACTTTGTTCTTAACAAAGCCTACCCTCAGGAGAAACTACTTAACCAGAGCCTAAACAGCTGGGGTTTCTAGCAGGGAAGAGGGAAATACCAAACTCCAGCCCACTCTAATCATCCTGTCCCACTGAAGGTAGGGCTGGGGACTGAGAAGTACAGTTGACCCTTGAACAACATGGATTTCAACTGCATGGGTCCACTTACAGTGAGGTTTTAGAGTCCAGTACTGCAAATGTATTTTGTCTTCCTTATGATTTTTTAAATAACATTTTCTCTTCTCTAGCTTACTATATCATAAGAATACAGCATATAATACATAAACATACAAAATATGTTTTAGTTGACTATGTTATTGGTAAGGCTTCCAGGAACAGCAGGAAGTTAGTAGTTGACTTTTTCAGGAATCAAAATCCATACATCGATTTTTTTTACTGTGCAGGGGAGTGGGCACTCCTAACCCACTCATTGTTCAAGGGCCAACTGTACATGTGAAGTTCAGAGTCCAGGGGTACACACTTACTAAAAGACTGACACCTACTCATAGGACTATAGAACATGTTCTCTCCCCAACACCTTAATGCCACATTACTAAGGGTCTATTTACAACAGTTGCTTTTACGCAATGCATCATGTTTGGCTATCAAGAAAAAAATTAGAAGACATACACACACACAGTTTGAAGAGAGAGCAAGCATTAGAACCAGACTTAGATATGGCAGGGATGTTGGAATTGTCAGACTGGTGATTTAAAACAACTATGATTTATGATTTTTTAAATTTCTTTTTTATTGGAGTTCAATTTGCCAACATATAGCATATCACCCAGTGCTCATCCTGTCAAGTGCCCCCCTCAGTGCCCATCACCCAGTCACCTCATCACCCCGCCCACTTCCCCTTCCACTACCCCTTGTTCGTTTCCCAGAGTTAGGAGTCTCTCATGTTCTGTCACCCTCTCTGATATTTCCCACTCACTTCTCTCCTTTCCCCTTTATTCCCTTTCACTAATTTTTATATTCCCCAAATGAATGAGACCATATGTTTGTCCTTTTCCGATTGACTTACTTCACTCAGCATAATACACTCCAGTTCCATCCATGTCGAAGCAAATGGTGGGTATTTGTCGTTTCTAATGGCTGAGTAATATTCCATTGTATACATAGACCACATCTTCTTTATCCATTCATCTTTTGATGGACACTGAGGCTCCTTCCACAGTTTGGCTATGGTGGACATTGCTGCTGTAAACACTGGGGTGCAGGTTAAAACAACTATGATTAAGAAGCTAAGGCCTCTAATGTATAGTCTATATTATGCAAGAACAGATGGAAAATGTAAGCAATGAGATGAAAATTCTAAGAAAAACCAAAAGAAATGCTAGAGATCTAAAACACTAACAGAAATGAAGAATGCCTTTGATGGGCTTAGTATACTGGACACAGCTGAGGAGAGAATCTCTGAACTTGAGGATATTTTAGAAGAAACCAATACAACTGAAAAACAAAGAGAAAAAAAGCCTGGGGAGGGGCAATAAGACCAGAATATTTAAGAACTGTGAGACAACTACAAAAGATAAAACACATGAATAATGGGAATTCCAGAAGGAGAAGAGAGAAAGGAATAGAAGGAATCAGTAATTAATAACAGAATTTTCCCCAAATTAATGTTAGACACCAAGCCATATATCCAGAAAGCTCTGAGAACATCAAGCAGAATAAATGCATATGTTTTGTAGGAGATCTTGAAGAAGAGAAGAGACTGTTTAAGGTAGAGGGGCAATATAAGAGATTATAGAAAATTTTTCATAATGAGGATATAGATGTATTTTTGGATTCAAGAAGCACAGTGAGACCCACAGAGAAAGAAAAGATACTCAGATGTATTGTAGTGAGATTGTAGAATGGCAAGGAAAACAACCCTAAAACCAACAAGAAGTAAAAGAGAAGTTTTGTACAAAGCACTGAGAAGTCATCTGACAATAAGCTCATTCAAATGTGTATTCCAAAATGCTATGATATTCACAAAATTTGGTGAGGGAATGAAGAACTACGAAGATTCATAATAGCAACTATTTATAGTAGGTCAATTAGAAAATCCTAATTTTTTTAAATGGGAGGAAAAGCTATAGTTCCCTGTGATGGTTTGACACCTGAAATAAGTGGCAGTTCTTTTGTATATACAGTGTGAGTTCACTTAAAGCCACAAGATGTAGCTGGTGATAACCAACATTCAACCACATAGAACTTTTGTTTCCCCTCCCACTCAAACACACCAGAATACTCATGAGTGAGAATGTCATCATCCTAGAGACAGTCTTGAACCTGTTCTAAACTATAAAAATGAAACAAATCATCACTGTACTAATTATACGACCAGTAACAAATTTTATGTGAATATAATTTGACACTACTTATAAGACACATCCTGTCTTGACAGACACCCAGAATAGTTCAAGTATCCCTATAGAAGGATTGGCATACTGTTATTTTTAAAAATTTTTTTAATTTTTATTTATTTATGATAGTCACAGAGAGAGAGAGAGAGAGAGGCAGAGACACAGGCAGAGGGAGAAGCAGGCTCCATGCACCGGGAGCCCGACGTGGGATTCGATCCCAGGTCTCCAGGAACGCGCCCTGGGCCAAAGGCAGGCGCCAAACCGCTGCGCCACCCAGGGATCCCTGTTATTTTTAAAATATGTTTATTTCACTACTTTACAGAAACTGGTGGAGAATAAAAGAATAAACAGCACATTTTTAAAAACAAAATTGAGAATTCTAACAACAGAGTTAGAACATTTTCTTGATTGATTGATTTTCCCTTGTTCTTTACAACTCAGAAGGCTTATTGTTCTGAATTGGACAATATCGATCTCTGAAGTAATTCTGTTCAGAAGCTTTATTTATAGGAGTTAAATGCCAAACACTCTTCATTAATGTCCACATGAGGCTCAGCTCTCAGTGCTACAAATGTATTCCTAATTCTTGGGATTTTCACATCATTGATCAAAAAGGAAAAGAAAGGTGTGTTTTTTGTTTCTCCTAAGATCCACATCACAAATAAGTCTAGATAGTTAAGAAACAATTTGAACATATTTAACTATAATATTCTTTCAGTATTCTTGGCTTTCCTCCAAATCCAAATGATTCTAAAAGACTAACCACAATGTACTGGCCACGTATGGATGATGACGGGGAGTTAGTGAAAATAAAAGCAAAAAAGAAGTCATTCATCAAAAGCAAACTTACTTTTGGAAAGTAAATATGTGGAGAAAGTATATATAATAGCCTATGAAATAAATCTTATTAGTAGCATTGTTCAAGTCTTCTATATTTTTATAATATTTGGTGTGATTTATTAGTAACAGAAAGAGGTTTTTTAAAAGATTAAATTGTTAGTGTGGATTTATCCATTTTTCCTTGTAGTTTTACCCATTTTTGTATCATATATGTATAAGTACACTATATATAAAACATATGTTATATTTGGTGTGTTGAAGAGTTTGTTTTTTGTTGAATAAATGTGATGCATATCATTGTATGAGGTTAAGGTATACATAGTGTTACTTTGATACTCATATTGTAATATGATTGCTGATATCGTGATATTTATCACATTACATAATTACAGTACAATATTATTATCTATATTCATTATATTGTGCATTAGATCTCTATGGTTTATTTACTACCTATTATAAGTTTGTAGCCTTACACACCATCGCTCTTATCCCCTCATCCCCTCATAAGCATCATTTTTCTCTCTGACTTTTACAAGGTTAACTTTTTTTAGATTTCACACAAAAGTGATATCATACAGTACTAGTCTTTCTCTGTCTGACTTATATTTCCATAATGTGCTCAAGCTCCATCCATGTTTTTGCAAATGGGAGGATATCTTCCTTTCTCATGGCTGAATAATATTCGATTCTGTATATGTACCACATCTTTTTATCCATTCATCTGTTGATGGGCATTTGGGTTGTTTCCATATCTTGATATTGTGAATAAAGCTGTGGTAATCATGGATGTGCATAAATCTCATCAAAACTCTGTTTTCATTTCTTTGGGTATATACTTAGAAGTGGAATTGCTAGGTCATATGGAAGATCTATTTAAAATGTTTTGAACAACCTCCATATTGTTTTCTCTAGTGCTTGCACCAATTTGCATTCCTACCAACAATAGATAAGGGTTCCCTTTTCACCATATCCTGCCAGCACCTGTTGACTCTCATCTTCTTGATAGTAGCCATTTTAACAAGTGTGAGGTGATAATTCATTGTGGTTTTGATTTGCATTTCCCTGATCATTAGTAATGTTAAATACTTTATCATGTGTCTGTTGTTCATTTCCCTTACCAAATATATGGTTTGCAAAAAATGTCTCTTGTTCTGTAGGTTGTCATTTCATTGTGTTAATTTTTTTCTTTTCCCATGTGGAACCTTTTCAGTTTGATGCAGTCTCCTTTATTTATTTTTTCTTTTGTTGTTTATACTTTTGGCATCATGCCAAAAAAATTCTTGCCAAGACAAATATTGATGAGCCTCTTCCCTACATTTTCTTGTAGGTCTTACATTCAAGTCTTCAATGCATTTTGAGTTAATTTTTGTGAGTGCTATGAGATAGAAATTTAATTTCATTGTATTGCATGTGTTTCCCCAGTCTTTCTAGTGTGATTTGTTGAAGAGACTATCCTTTCCCCATTTGGTATTCTTGGCTCCCTTGTTGACTATTAGTTGACCATATATGCCAGGGTTTAATTGTGGGCTCTCTATTCTGTTCTATTGTTTGATGTGTCTATTTTTGCATTAGTACCATATTGAATTATCACTATACTTTGTAGTATAGTTGGGAATCTGGAAGCATGATACTTCTGACTGTTCTTTTCTCTTGGATTAATTTGGCTATTTGTTGTCTTTTGTAGTTCCACACAAATTGTAAGATTGTTTCTTTTATTTCTGCAAGGAATGCCTTTGTATTATGATGGGGGCTGTGTGGTATCTGTGGATGGCTTTGGATAGTAATGGCCATTTTAACAATATTAATTCTTCTGATTCATGAACATGGGGTATCATTCCATTTGTTTGTGTTTTCTTCGATTTCTTTCAGCAAGGTTTTGTAGTTTTCTTTGTACAAATCTTTTGTTTCTTTGGCTAAATTTATTCCCAAGCATTTTATTGTTTTTGATGCTATTGTGAAGGGGATGGTTTTCTTTACTTCTTTTACAGATTCTTCATCATTAGGGAGAAGGAATGCCACTGATATCTGTAAGTTGATTTTGCTTCCTTCCACTTTACTGATTCTTTGGGATTTTCTATATATAGGATCAGATCTTATCATCAGCAAATAATGACAGTTTCACTTTTTTCTTTACAATTTGGATACCGTTTATTTCTTTCTTTTGTCTAACTGTCTTAGCTAGGACTTCCGGTACTATATTGTAAAAGAGTAGTGAGAGTGGACATCATTTCCTTGTTCCTGATTATAAAGGAAACACTTTTGATTGCTCTCCATTGAATATAGTGTTAGCTGTAAGTTTGCTGTATATGGCCTTTATTATGCTGAGGTATGTTCATTCAATACCCAGTATGTTAAGGGTTTTTAACTTGAAAGAGTGTTGTGCTTGTCAAATGCTTTCTCTGTGTATATTGAGATGACCACATAATTTTTATATTTTATCTTATTGATGTGATGTATTATGTTTATGTTTTCAAATTATATATCTGATGATGGCTTAATATCAAAAATACATAAAGAATTTGTGCGACTCAATAACAAAAAATAATTTGATTCAAAAGGGGCAGAGGATCTGAATAGACACTTTTCCACAGAAGACAGCCAGATGGCCAACAGGCACATGAAAAGATACTCAACATCACTAATCACCAGAGAAATGCAAATCAAAACCACAATGAAGTATTACTCCCTGTCAGAATGGCTAGTATCAAAAAGACAAGAAATAACAAGTGTTGGCAAGGATGTGGAAAAAAGGAAATCCTCAAGCACTGTTGATGGGAATACAAATTCATATATCCACTGTGGAAGACAGTATGGAGGTTCCTTAAAAAAATAAAATATAACTACCATATGATTCAGTAAGTCCACTACTGGGTATCTATCCAGGGGAAAAACACTGATTTGAAAAGATATACACACCCCTATGTTCATTGCAGCATTATTTCTATAGCCAAAATATGGAAGCAACCTAAGTGTCCATGGATGGATGAATGGATAAAGAAGATGTGGTAAATATCCACAATGTAATCCTACTCAGGATAAAAAGGAATTAAATGTTGCCATTGGGGGCAACATGGACGGACCTTGAGGGAATTATGCTAAGTGAAATAAGTCAGACAGAGAAAGATAAATATTGTATGATTTCACTTATATGTGGACCCTCAAAAAAAAAAACAAAACAAATAAGCAAACAAAATCCAGACTTAGATACAGAAAACAGATTGGTGACTGCCAGAGTAGAAGGGATGGGGAGGTGAGTGAAGAAGATTAGGAGTTACAAACTTCCAGTTATACAATAAGTAAGTCATAGGGATTTAATGTAAAGCATGGGGAATATAGTCAATAATATCTTATTAACTTTGTAAGGCAGCAGATGGTAACTAGACTTACCGTAGCAACCATTTTGCAATGTATTCAAATGCTCAGTGTATATACAATGTACAATTGCTATGTTGTACACCTGAATTAATATAATATTAAATGCCAATTATACCACAGTAGAAAAAAGAACAGATAGTGGCAACAAAGTGATTTAAGAAGATTGAAAGTAAAATAACATGAAAAGGTGTACATAAAACCTAGTAGAATTTATAGCCTTAATATCAGACAACATTGAATATGAGGCAAAAGTTTTAAATGAAACAAAGATATAGCATTGTATGATACTGAAAGTTATAGCCACAATAATGTTATAACAATTATAAATATATATGCATCAAATAAAATGGAAGTGATATTTATATAGTTAAAACTACAGGATACCAAAGAAAAAGAAAAGAGAAATGCATTATTGGCAGCAGATTTATTTATTCACTGAGTCAATTTGAGGCCAAGTGGACAAGGAATAAATACAAAAGATCTAAAAAACACAACTAGTAAGGTATAGTTATTTGATATATATTATATTCTATACCATGAAATACAGAATACACTTTGTACTAAGGGATATCTTGGAATATTCTCAAAAAATGACTATATTTTGCTAGAAGGTAAATATCATTGTTTTTCAAAATACCTGAAAAGCAAAACAATGGAAACAACATTTACTAATTAAAATTCAATAAAAGTGGAACTTGTTAACAAAACCACGACAAAAAAAAATCATGCTCTAGACACTTTTATCTTAAACAATTCAAAGAGAAAATAAAACCTTATATTAGAATATCTAATTTGATGATAATAAAAACACTACTTTCAGAACCTATGTGATGTTTCTAGAACAGTGTCCAGATAAAATTCCAAAAATTTAAGTCTTTTGACCAGAATATTAAAAACTAAAAATATATGAATCATCAAGCCAGAAAAGGGAAAAAAGACAAATAGAAAATAAGTAAAATGAAATCAGAAGTTAGGAATTAAAAAGATAAAAAAAAAATTATTAAATAAGAATATAGTGGGTTCTTTGAATAACCATAACTTTTATTGGCAATTAGCAACTAATAAAAAACAAACATGAGAGGGGGTTAAAATGAAGAATAAAATAATCACAGATGGAGACATTACAGAGAATGGTAAGAGACCACTTTGTTCAACACTGTGAAAATAAATGTGAATAACGTAATGAAATGGATAGTGTTTTAGAAAAATACACCAAAAGTCACTCATGAAGACATAGGAAATTGATCCTAAGAAAGCATTAGGGATCAACAGCTTCATGGCATTTCTACTTTTTGTAATTTATCCTGTGGAAATGATGTATGCATAAGGTTGTTTACTGAAGGATTTTTTGTAATAGCAAAAAATTGAACCTAAATGCCATCTGTACAGAATTGCTTACAATGAATTATAATACAGTCATATAGAATACTATGCAGCTGAAAAAAACAAACAAACAAAGCCTAACAAGCACATAGAAGCTTTCTATGTCATAATGGAACAATCTCCAAGAATATATTGTAAAATGAAAAAAAATTGATACACAAATGAGTGTATAGTATATTAGCATTGCCTAAAAAAGATCATTGTATTTGATTTTGTATGTGGATGTTTGTGTATTCATACACATATACGTGCATAAAAGTGTTTTGGAAGTAAAACGAGAAATAAACATATAGCTAGGTTCTATAAAATAGAACTGGGTATTTAGGGGACAGAAGCAAGAAAGATTTTTTTCATTTTATAAACTTTTTTACATTTTGAATTTTGAATCATGAGAATGTTACCTATTTAAAAATATAAGTGAGGTGGGTGGGGTGATGGGGTAACTGGGTGATGGGCATTAAGCACTGGGTGTTATATGCAACTGATAAGTTATTGAAAACTATGTCTGAAACTAATGGTGTTCTATATGTTGGCTAATTGAATTTAAATTTTTAAAAAAGTATGGAAAAAATGTTTTAAAAAAAGTATGGGGTGCCTAGGTGGCTCAGTCAGTTAAGTGTCTGCCTTTAGCTCAGGTTATGATACTAGGGCCCTGGGATCTAGCCCTGTGTCGCACTCCCTGCTCAGTGGGGAGTCTGCTTCTCCTTCTCCCACTGCCTCTCCTTGCTTCTTCGCTCTCTCTCTCAAATAAATAAGTTTAAAAAATATTTAAAAAAGGGAAAAATAAGTATACTTTAATTTTTAAAACTAAAAAAGGAAAAGCAATGACCAAAAAAAAAAAAAAAATCCTTCATCAAGAGAAGAGCTGAAAATTAAGGGTTAGTTTAGATATTTGAGCTCTGAATCCTTATGTCTTCTACCCAAAACAAAAGTGGAGGAGCCTGCTATGTTTCTATTATACTGAGCCACCTTGTCCTTCAAAGTAAAATGAAACTGTTAATATAGTTGGGAAAAAAAAGGAATACATTTTAAAAATTCAAGTGAAATCTTTTTAAATGCATAAGATTTTCTTATGATAAATTAGTTCTTGGACTTTAATACCTCTTTTTTTTTCCAAATGGTAATGCAATTTGCACTCTAAGTTACTGTTTGGTGATATGTAACACGAGTCTCATTTAATCATTGGGAAGATATATTTTTTTTAATGTTTACAAGGTCTGCTATTTATTTCCAGGATCATAAACAGTTATCTCTATAACATTGGATGACTCACAATGCTTTGATGCCCAAGTCTGAATCTTTCCAAATTGGGTTAAAATCAATGGTTTAAAGCCATCTCTTTGTAATGTTCTTAACAAAATCGTGTTTAATCAATGGATAGGTTTGGGTTCTGAAACTGTCCCTTAGGCTCTAACAATACAAGTTAATGTGATTTAACCTGCTGAAGAGAAAGTAAAAGTGCAAGAACACTTTTAGCCCGTCAGGAATATATATCCAAGCACAAGAGCTACTTGAACTATATTGTGTTAATGGGTATGTTAAGATGGTCAAGTCCATCACGTGGCCTATTCATAATTTAGTGCTATCTGCCTAATGAATGATTAAAGACCAATTATTTCAGATTGGTAAAAGTGTTTGCTATGTATAACCTTTAATAATCTTTATTATTATTATTATTTATGATAGTCACAGAGAGAGAGAGAGAGGCAGAGACACAGGCAGAGGGAGAAGCAGGCTCCATGCACCGGGAGTCCGACGTGGGACTCGATCCTGGGTCTCCAGGATCACGCCCTGGGCCAAAGGCAGGCGCCAAACCGCTGCGCCACCCAGGGATCCCAATCTTTTTTTTCTTTTTGCATTTCCTTTGTCTTTACTAATTATTGTTTAGTAAGCAAAAACCAAAATTCTTATCCAGAACAAGCACTTTCTAAAAAAAAAAAAAAAAAAAAAAACTATCTTGTAGTCTTCAATGTCCTTTACATACAGTAGAAGCTGTCACCTGATAGTCTTTGGGAAAATGTTTTATCTTTAATCTGCAGGTTTAAATCCTGTCAAGCTGTTTTTCATTTTATTTTTGTTTTTAATAGCTTGAATGAAGTATAACTGACATAGAATAAGTTGCATGTATTTAAAAGGTACAGTTTGATAAATTTTGATCATGATACTATCCCCACGATGAGGATAATGACCATATCATCCATAACTCCCAAAAGTTTCCTTGCGTCATTTTTGCCCTTCCTGCTCTTTTGTTCCCAAGCAAGCACTCATTTGCTTTTTGTCACTACAGATTAATTTGTATTTACTAGAAATTTATATAAATGGAGTCATAAGTATGTGCTCTTTTTGTCTGCTTTCTTTCACTAAGCATAATTATTTGAAATGTAGTCACATTGTTGGGCTATCGGTAGTTAATTCCTTTTAATAGCTAAGTAGTATTCCATTTAATGTGTATATCACCATGTGTTTATTCATTCACCAGTGGATGGTCATTGGGTTGCTTTCAGATTTTTGCTTATTACATACAAAGCTTTGGTGAATAATTATGTACAAATCTTTGTATGGGAATAAGCTTTCACTTCTTACATAGCCGCCTAGGAATAGACTGCTTAACCATGGTAGATAGGTATGTTTAACGTTTTAAATTGAGATCTAATTGACATATAACACTATATTAGTTTCAGGTGTACAACATACTGATTTGATATTTGTATATATTGTGAAATGATCACCACAATAAGTCCAATTAACATCTATTGACATACATATAGTTTTTTCTTATAATGAGAAATTTTAAGATCCACTCTCTTAGATACTTTTAAACATGCTATACAATATTATTAACTATAGTCACCATGTGAGACATTACATCTCCATGACTTATTTATTTTATAATTAGAAATGTGTACCTTTTGACCCTCTTCATCCATTTTGACCACCCTCAATCCCCACCTCTGACAACCACCAATCTTTCTTTGTATCTATGAGCTTTTTTTTTTTTTAGAAAGAGACAGTATGCACAAGCTGGAGTGGAGAATCCGCAGGAGGGGGAAAGGGAGAAACAGAATCTTAAGCAGGGTCCACACCCAACATGGAGTCCAATGTGGGTCTCGATCTCATGAACCTGAGATTATGACCTGAGTCAAAATCAAGAGTCAGATGTTTAACCGACAGAGATAACCAGGCACCCCATGAGCTATTTTTAAACATATTTTTATTGTAGCAAAATATACATAACACTTATCTTTTTAGCCATTTTTAAGTGTATAGTTCTGTGGCATTAAATACATTCACATTGTGCAACCATTACCACCATCTATCTTCAGAAATTTTTCATCTTACAAAACTAAAACTCTGTACTCATTAAATACTAACTTCCCATTCCCTTCTCCTCTAGCCCTTGCCAACTATCATATTACATTTCATCTCTTTCAATGTGGCTATTCCAGATGTCTCAGGTAAGTGAATATTTGGGCTTTTAGTGACTGGCTTATGTCACTAAGCATAGTATCTTCAAGGTTCATACATGTAGCAAGTGAATTCCTTTCCTTCTTAAGGTTAGTAATATTCCATTATATGTGTATACCACCTTTTTGCTTTATCTATTCATCCAATAATGGACATTTGGCTGTTGTGAATAATTGCTGCCATGAACATGGGTATACCAATATCCATCTGAGTCCCTGCTTTCATTTCTTTTGGGTACATACCCAGAAGTGAAATTGCTGGTTCATATGGTAATTCTATGTTTAGTTTATTAAAGAATCACTGTACTGTTTCTCAGAGTGGCTACACCATTTTACATTCCCACCAGAAATGCACAGGGGTTCTAATTCCTATAGATCCGATCCTCACCAACACTTGTTAATTTCCTCTTTTCAATGACAGCCATCCTGATGGCTGTGATTATATAACCTTGGTGAATACTGACTACATGAAATGAATGAAAACTTAATTAAATGATACCCAGTGTTGTTTAAGAGCATTTGAGCCATAGAACCTTTGGTTCTAACAAACTGTATGCAAAAGCTTACTCTGTGAAAGAGATAACAACATGGCCACTCTGTTTGAAGTGTGGATGGGGGCAACAAAGCTCGGTCAAACTTCTAGGCTCTCAGCCTTGTTCTTCTCCTGGTGGCATCCTAAAGAGACAGTCTAAAGCAGTCAACAATGTCAAATGGCTTAAAATATCACCACTTCAAACCTATAATGTTTCAGACTTGTAGCTTCTGCTTGTAACCAGTATAGCCATCATTTTGTTCAGTAAAGTGAGTTTCAAAAGTTAATGCAAATAATTAAAAACTCAGAGCTAGACTTGAAGCGGTTAAATATCCTGTGTAATCCTACAAGTGCCCTCATGGTTCCTTAGTATCTTAAAGTACTTTGGCAAATCCATATTATCCCTTAATCCTCTCAAATTGACTTGAATGCATTAAGATCCTTTAAAAACTAATTTGAAGCTGATGAACCTTTTACTGTCCTTGTATTTTAAACATGAATAGGCTGGAATCTAAATTGCATGATCATCTAGTTATCCTTACAAGCATGATTTTTCCAACAAATATACTCTATAGGAGCCACTACTTAGTGAGTCCCCAATATTCCATTACTCTTAAATTCATGAATGCTTTTTAGATATGTATACGTAAAAGGGTTTCTGAATCAATCAGACAGTAAGGAGGCAGCATTGTGTAATGGTTGAGAGCACGGACTATAAACCAGACTGCCTGAGTTGGATCCTGGTTGTACTACTTACAAGCTGTTCCACATTGGATAAATCAGGTAAATTCCCTGGGCCCAATTTTCTGATCTGTTTAGAAGGGGTAATGATATTGGAACCTATTTCATAGAATTGCTAATACTCATAAATTAGAACAGTGCTTGGCACATAGTAAACACCATATATAAAATTGGATGAAATTTCCTTCTTTTCTGACAAAGGCTATGTTACAGCTATATTTCTCTAGAGATGTGCTAAGTTCTAATACTGATCTTCCTTGACTTGGGATGGGGTTATGTCCCAATGAACTCACTGTAAGTTGAAAATATCCTAAGTCAACAATGCATTTAATACACCTAATTTACCAAACAGCCTAGCTTAGCCTAGCCTACCTTAATAAGTGCTCAGAACACTTCTGGTAGCCTATAGTTGGGCAAAATCATCTAACACAAAGCTAATCTAATAAGAAAGTATTGACGATCTCATGCAATTTATCGAATACTACATCTACAGTGAACAACAGAATGGGTATATGGGGACACAACTGCTGTCAGTGTGTTAGTTGTTTAACCTCATGATTGGTTGCTGACTGGGAGCTGTGGCTGCCAGGCATCATGAGAGAGGATTGAACTGTGTATCTATCTCTAGCCTGGGAAAGAACCCAAATTCAAAATTTGAAGTATGGTTTCTATGGAATATATAACACTTGTGTGCCATCATAAAGTCAAAAAATCTCAAGTTGGGCCAGCATACATTGGTCTGTGTATATTGTCTGTGTGCTACCTCACTTTTTAAAGCCAAGGAACAGGAGGCCTGGGTGGCTCAGTTGTTAAGTGTCTGCCTTCAGCTCAGGTCATGATCCCAGGGTCCTGGGATTGTGTCTTGCATCATGATCCTTGCTCAGGGGAGAGCCTGCTTCTCCCTCTGCCTGCTGCTCCCCCTACTTGTGTGCTTTCTCTCTCTCTCCAACAAATAAATAAATAAAATCTTTTTAAAAATAAAAAAAAATATATAAAGCCAAGGAACTGCCTATGTACTTGATCACTGTCTTTCTACAAAGTGTTTTCAATGCCAATAGAATGGGAATAGATGACTAAGAGCATTTATCTTCCTCCATAACCTGTCGCCTGATAATTTTCTTGCCCTCTGCCACCAATCTGTCAAATACATCTGATTCCAGTCATAATGAAATCCTTATAATTATCCAAAGGAATTATGCCTTCTCAACTTCTACACCATGTCACATCCTTTACCTTCTTCCTTAATCATCCTTTCAACACATCTTTGCCTAGCTAAATCACAGGAGATTTCAATACTGATTAAGAAATTGTGATTAACAGGTGAATTTATTTGAGTTCTGGGCATGAGGACAGGCTAGCAAAATAATCCCTAAATCAAGAAACACCATCAGTAAGCAAAATTTAAAAAAAAAAAATTCCATGTTACCTTTGTCATCAAGCATTATGTTATAGCAGAAAATTCATTCCACTTAATATACAACTTATTTCTTTCCTTTTTAAAAAGATTTATTTATTTTTAATTTTAGGGAGATAGTGTGTGAGTGCACATGAACGGGCAGAGGGGCAGAGGGAGAGGGGGAAGCAGACTTCCCTCACTGAACGAGGAGCCAGGTGAGAGGCTTGATCCCAGGACCTTGAGATCATGACTGAGTGGAAACCAAGAGTCAGATGCTCAACCAACTGAGCCACCCAGGTGCCCCACAACTTATTTCTCTTATAGAAAAAGAAACTGGGTGGTCATGCTACATGTAACCAAGGCATTGGTCCTTCCTATCTCTTTATCCCATTCTCCCTTTCCTCTCTCTGAGGTCTGTCCCTTGGCAATGTTGCTTAGTGCTCCTGGTTCAACTCTAGACCAGTATTCACCACTTGTCACCCTATAAAATTCAGAACACAGTTGCCTCACAAGTTGCCATTCCCTTTCTGTGCAAGCCCAGAGACAATGCCTGCTGCATTGTTATAACGACCACA
Organism: Canis lupus baileyi; assembly: GCF_048164855.1. Classification (NCBI taxonomy): domain Eukaryota; kingdom Metazoa; phylum Chordata; class Mammalia; order Carnivora; family Canidae; genus Canis; species Canis lupus. The sequence goes on from NC_132876.1 coordinate 37,084,934, forward strand.
CACACTAGATAGAAATATATTCAAAACCTTCATCCTACTTCCCAAATGCCCTCTGAAGTAACCGATAATCTTTTACCATCATATACTAGTATTGGCTCTTCTTAAATTTCACATGAATAGGGGCACCTGGGTGGCTCAGCGGTTGAGCATCTGCCTTCAGCCCAGGGCATGATCCTGGAGTCCTGGGATCGAGTCCCACATTGGGCTCTCTGCATGGAGCCTGCTTCTGCCTCTGTCCTGTGTCTCTCATGAATGAATAAACAAAATCTTTAAGAAATATTTCACATAAATGTAATGTAGCATATACTATTTCTTTTAGCACTAATGTAAATAAGATGCAATATTGTTCCATGTAGTAGTAGTTTGTATTTTCATTGTTGCTCCTCATATGAACTTACAGCAATTAATTTAAAAATGGTATAGTTGGCTATCTGTGTTATTTTCAGTTTTGTGTATTTTAAGTAGAGTTTTATAAAGTTTTTTTACATGTCTTTTGGTACAAATATCAAATATGCACTTCTTTTTTTAGAGAGAGAGAGGAGAGAGAATCTTAAGCAGGCTCCACATCCAGCATGGAGCCTGATGCGGGCTCGATCTCACAACCTTGAGATCATGACCTGAGTCGAAATCAAGAGTCAGAAACTTAACCGACTGACCCACCCAGATGCCCCTACACTTATTTCTTTTGTGTGTATACCCTAAAGTGGGATTCCTGGGTAGCTATTGGGACTTTTACTATTTTATGAAGTCTGGTGTTAGTGATGATGCATACTTTATTTCCCAAACTTGGTGAACAAGAAATTGTTTTCTCAGACTACCTAGTAACATCTTTTTGAAATCAGTGATTTTTAGAACCCAGTTTGAGAAATACATGCATGGTTATATAAGGGATTCCCTATGGCCAAATGAGCTGAGCCCATTGCTTCCCTCTAGAGGGGCTGGAGAAGAATCCTCTGCTCAACAGTTATTTGCTGCATGACTCATGTATTGCCCTCCCTGCAATGGGTACAGGGGAGATAAAAGATTCAAGCCCTCCTCTAGAGTTGCTTGGAGGCATGACTAGCTCTCACTTGTGCAAAAATCATCTTATTCAGGGCTAGAATCATAGAGCAATTTTCTTACCTGGAAGCATATCTAGGAGTAATATCTCCACAGGGCTAAATTATCCTTCTGTTTCTTTACGAATGCAATTATGCATCCCCCTTAATTCTGACCAATATTTATAGGAGCACTCGGTTTTAGAATTATACTATATTTGGATAGTACTTCCTATTTTGCATGTTCTGTATCTCATTTTATGATTATTGGACAAAAGAGAGGGAAGTAATATGGATGTTAGCATGACAGAGTCAGAAAATAACTGAATGAAGATGAGAAAACCTATGCCCTGGTTCCCTAGCAGCTATTACCTGGCTGTATAAGTTTTACAGTTGCTTAGTTGTCTATTTATCTTTTGAAAAAATAAAATCTGTGCTATGTACTTGTTGGGGTTGTTGTGACTTAAAATGCAGATAAAATACTTTGAATAGTATAAGCACTAAACAAATGTGAGGTGTTCTTATTAACTTGTTCACAGCTCTACACTTCATCATGGATGCAGTCAGTATGAGGAACCAACCCTCATAGATGAATCTGGTGCTTTTTACCATGATATTAAGATCACACAAATGGAAATGTTCAAATGTCTTCCTGTTTTTCCCCGATTTCATGCTGGAGCTACAGTAGCCTGAGTAAGCTTTTAAACCATGAAAATGTTTATCATGTCATTCCCCTGCCTAAAATTGCTTTATGACTTCCCAATGCACTAAAAATAAAATCTACATTTTGTTCCACGATCTACAAGACCAGGCCTGATCTGGCTAATACCTATCTTACCAACCTCTATTTACTATTCCTATCAATTACTGCCCTTCCGATACATCTATTCTACTTCCTTGAATTCTCCAAGCTTTTTCCTATGTCTAGAGCTTTTGTACATGCTAGTGCCTCTATTTGAAATGACTCCTCTGCCTTCACCTGGCTAATTGTTCCTCATATTTTAGCTCTCAGATTAAATATCACTTCTTCAGGAAGGCCATCCGTGTATGTTATATATATCATGGCATTTTCTCTGATTTTTCTCCCTTTAAAAAAATGTCAGTCTTTATAATCTTTATTTAAAAAAAAAAAACAAATGAAGGATCTTTTTTAATGCTTGCTTTCCTTGATATATGATAAACCTCATGAAGGCAACGACTTTATATGTGTTGTTTATTGGGCTCTGCCCAAAGCTTATCACAGTAACTGACACATAGTAGCCATTCAATAAATGTTTGTCGGATTAATTGGGGGCATTCTGCTTTTTATCAAAAGTATCAATGTTCTCTTTTGATAAAGGAAGGAATACTACTTTATGAGGGCAAGCAGCGACTAAACCTTTATTTTGAAAGAATAATCATGAATAGTATCAAATATTTTGAGATTATATTACTAATTTTTTAACCTATGGTCCCCATGTGAAGCATACTAGTAAGTCCTTCATCCCTAACAACTCACTGGCAGCCACCATTCACTTTTGTCTTTACTGTCAGTACCCACTTCTCTGATTTCATACAAACTTTGGGAGAAAACAGGTCCTCCTGGAAAATATGCATTTGTTGGGCAAGTGAACAGAGTCACAACCAATGGGAAGGATATATTAACTGTAGCATCTATACAGCATGATATTTTTAAAGGAATTCTTAAGCATTAAGTAAAGATTTTCCCTTAATCACATGCCATTTTGGTTCTTATTTAAAAGGACTAGAAAGATAAAATTTTATTTGTATAATATTTACTTTGTAATAAATAGCACCAGAAGACAAAAATCAAACACTAAGTAATCAGACAGAATTTCACTCCAGTCTTTTCTTTCTTCTCATGTCCCAAAGGACCACTCCTGCTTTCCAGATATTTTAGCCTGAATGAAACAAATGGCTTATAGATCATGCCATTGCTGGGGATGTCTTGCAAAGACCTGTATATTTTGTTCATCTTTGAGCCCAGCTGCAGTCTTCCTGTGCCAACCCTAAAAATGATCTGTAAAATGTTTAACAGTTATCTTCAATGCTTCTGGATTCCCAATGATATCAGGATACTAAGCTTTGACCATTGCATAATATCTTCTACATAAAGGAAAAAATTATAAAACAAATCATATCTAAATTCTCATTTCTTCTTTTTTTCTTGTCACTAATCAACAGTTGAGCATAGTTGCAGGCCTCTGTTTATTTTATTACTTCTTTCTTTCTTTATGTATATATGCACTCATTCAGTCATATGTTCATTTTTCAATATTTTATTTTGAAAAATTTTGAAATTAACTTAGTAATTACAAGAAAAGTACAGAAAGGTCTCATGTGTCCTTCACTTGGCTTCCCCCAGTGACAATATCTAACAAAGCCATAGTACAATTACCTAACCAGGAAACCAACATCACTGCAACACAGATTTTATTCAGACTGCAACACTGTTTACATGGATTTTTTTTTGGTGAATAATTATGTGAAATATTATCACATGCATAGGTCTGTGTAACCAGTACCATGATCAGGACACAGACCTGTTCCATCCACCAAAGAAATTCTTTCATCCTGTCCCTTTAGAGCTATACACTCCTGGCAACCCAAATCCCTGACAAATACTGATCTGTTTCCATCACTATAATTGTTATTTTGAGAATGTGGTGCAAATGAGATCATAGACAAGGTAATTTTTAGAAACTGGCTATTTCTATACATATGTATTTCCAGTTAGTTAACATACAGTGTTACATTATTTTCAGGTGCAGAATACAGTGATTCAACAATTCTATACATTACTCAGTGCTCATCATGATTAAGCGTACTTTCAACCCCTTCATCTATTTCATCCATTCCCCAAACTAACTCCCTTCTAGTAACCGTTTATGTGTTCCGTATAGTTAAGAGTCTATTTCTTGGTTTGCATTTCTCTCTTTTTCCCCCTTTGCTCACTTGTTTTGTTTCTTAAATTCCACATATAAGTGAAATCATATGATATTTGTCTTTCTCTGACTGACTTATTTTGCTTAGCATTGTACTCTTTAGCTCCATCCGTGTCACTGCCAATGGTAATATTGCATTTTTATGGCTGAATAATATTCCATTGTATTATACATACTACTTCTTTATTCATTCATCTATTGATGGACACAGGCTACTTCCATAATTTGGTTATTGTAAATAATACTGATATAAACATAGGGGAGCATGCATCCTTTTGAATTAGTGTTTTTGTATTTGGGGGGGGGGAATACCCAGTAGTGTGACTACTGGATCATAAGTTAGTTCTATTTTTGAGGAACCTCCATACTGTGTTCCACAATGGCTGCATCCGTTTGCATTCCCATCAACACTGCATTAGGGTTCCTTTGTTTTTTCTACATCCTCTCAACACTTGTTGCTTCTTGTGTTGTTGATTTTAGCCATTTTGACAGATGTGAGGTAATATCTCATTGTAGTTTTGTTGTGAATTTTCCTATTGATGAATGATGTTGAGCATTTTTTCATGTATCTGTTGGTGATCAGCATGTCTTCTTTGGAGAGATGTTTTCATGTCCTCTATCCATTTTTAAATTGGATTGTTTTTTGGATGTTGAATTATATCAGTTCTTTATATATTTTGGATACTAACCCTTTATCAGATATGTCATTTGCAAATATCTTCTTCCATTCAGTAGGTTGTCTTTTAGTTTTGTTGGTTTTTTCCTTTGCTGCACAGAAACTTTTTATTTTGAAATAGCCCCAATAGTTTATTTTTGCTTATGTTGCCCTTATCATAGGAAGCATGTCTAGAAAAACATTTGTATGGCCAACGTCAGATACATTACTGCCTATGTTTTCTTCTAGGGTTTTGATGGTTTTCTGTCTTGCATTCAGGTCCTGAATCCATTTTGAATTTACTTTTATGTATGGAAGAAAGTGGCCCAGTTTCATTCTTTTGCATGTAGCTGATCAGCTTTCCCAACACAAATAGCTTAAAAGACTGTCTTTTTACCATTAGATAATCTTTCCTTCTTTGTTAAAGATTCATTGACCATGTAATTATGGGTTTATTTCCAGGTTCTCTATTTCATTCTATTAGTCTATGTGTCTATTTTTGTGCCAGTACCATACTGTTTTGAATACTACAGCTTTGTAATATAAGCTGAAGCTTAGAATTGACAAAGTACAACATCCATTCATGATAAAAGCCTTCAACAAAGTCAGTTTAGAGAGAACATACCACAACATAATAAAGGCCATATATAAACAACCCACAGCAAACATCCTACTCAATGGAAAAAACTGAGAGCTCTCCTCCAAAGGTCAGGTACAAGACAAGGATGTTCACTGTTACCATTTTTATTCAACATAGTTTTGTAAGTCCTAGCCACAGCAATCAGACAACAAAAAGAAATAAGAGGCATCCATTTTGGTAAGAAAGAAGTAAAACTTTCACTATCTACAGACGACATGATACTCTATATAGAAAACCCTAAAAGCTCCATTAAAAAAAAACTACTAGAAAAAAAAACTAGTAGAACTGATTAATACATTCAGTAAAGTTGCAAGATACAAAACCAATGTACAGAAATCTGTTGCATTTCTACACACCAATAATGAAGCAACAGAAAAATTAGGAAAACAATCCCCTTTACAATTGTACCAAAAAAACACCTATAAACCTAATCAAAGAGGTGAAAGATCTTTACCCTGAAAACTACAGAACATTGATAAAAAAAATTGAAGACAACACAAAGAGATGGAAAGACATTACATGTTCATGGATTGGAAGAACAGATATTGTTAAAATGTCTATACTAAAATAACCTACAGATTTAATACAATCTCTATCACAAAACCAACACCATCTTTCACAGAACAAAAACAAACAATTCTAAAATTTATATGGAAACACAAAAGACCCCAAATAGAGCAATCTTGAAAAAGAAAAGAAACTGGCATTTTAAAATTCAGTATATTGCTGATATCCAAACATGTTGTATGTATCAACGTTTCAATGTATCAACATTTTATTGTTGAGTAGTATTCCATGGTAATCCATTCAACAGTTGTAGGACATTTAGTTTTTATACATCTTTGTGAATTACAAATAATGCTGCTATGAACATTTCTATACAGGATGTTGTGTGTATATATGCCTTCATTTCTCTTGAGTAAACACTTAGGACTGGAATTGCTGGGTCATCTGGTAAGTGTATGTTTAATTTTGTTAAAACTGCCAATATATTTTTCAGAGTGACTGTGCCATTTTCATTCCCACCAGTAATGTAAAAGTACTCCATTCTTTCCATATCCTTGTCAAAATTTTGTGTTGTTGCTAATTTCTATTTTAGCCATTCTTTTATGTATATAGTACTATCTCATTGTAGCTTTAATTTAAATTTCCTTAATGGCTAATAAAGTTGAACATCCTTTCATATGCTTACTTGGAATCTATGTATTCCCCTTGATGATATGTTTATTCCTGTCTTTAGCCCATTTCTAATTGCCTTTTTTATTGCTGATTTTAGAGAGTTCTTTAAATGTTCAGGATATGTCCTTTAGTTGGAGGGTTGATTTGCAAATATTTTCTCCCAATCTGACTTGCCTTTTCCCTCTTTTAATGGGGTTTTCATAGTGCAATGGTTTTAAATTTAATGAAATCTAATTTTAAAATTTTTCCTTTTGAGATCATGCCTTTGGTTGAACCTAAGAACTTTTTTCCAAATTCTGAACAATGAAGGTTTTCTCCTATTTTTCACTAAAAGTAGTATAGTTTTACACTTTACATTTAGTAGCATGATCCATTTTGAGTAAAATTTTTTAAAGACTTATTTATTTGGGAGAGAAAGAGTGTGCACATGTGCAAGTAGAGGGCAGAGGAAGAAGGAGAGAATCCCAAAGAGACTCCTTGATCTCACAACCCTGCAATAATGACCTGAGCCAAAATCAAGAGTCAGATGCTTAACTTACTGAGCCACTCAGGCACCCCTTGAGTTAATTTTTATGTAAGGTATGAGGCTTAGGTTGAACTTTCTTTTTCTTTTGAACCTATGTATATCCAATTGTTGAAAAGACTGTCTATCCTTCCTTCTTTGAATTGCTTTTGCATTTGTCAAAAATCAGTCAGCCATATATGTTTGGATCTATTCTGGACTCTATTTTTTTCCATTGATTTATATGTCTATCACTCACCAATACCACATTACCTTGATTATTATAGCTATATAGTGAGTCCCAAAATCAGGTAGCAAGATTCCTCCAACCTTAGTCTTCTTTCAAAATTGTTTTGTATATTCTACATTCTCTACTTTTCCATATAAATTTTAAAAGCATCTTGTTTATATTAACATAACATCTTATTGGAATTTTGATGAGGTTTTCATTAAACCTGTAGATCAATTCGGGAAGAATTTACATTTTTGCTCTTCTGAGTCTTCCAATCCATGAACACAGTATGCTTCTCCATTTATTTCAGTTTCTCATTACTTTCTTCATACATAATTTATTAGACATATATGTAAATATTTCACTTTGGGAATATTGTAAATGGTATTGTATTTTAGATTTTGATTTATATTGCTAAAATTTGAGTTTTTCATTGCTGGTATATAAAAATATGATTCATTTTTATGTGACAATTCTGTACCTAGGCAATTGCTAAATTCATTCATTAATACCAGGAGTTATTTAAAAAATAACTATATATAATTATATATACATGTACAGTATATTATGTAATAGTTATATATAACTATATGCATAATTATTTAAATATATATATATCCCTCCTCATGATTTTCTACATAGATAATCATGCAGCATGAGTATTTTTGGCATTAGATTTACACTACAACTCTGTGAATAGGGAACTTATAATGGTTTTCTTTTTTTTTTGCAGACTATTCAAAGTTTTTTTAAATTTTTCTTTCTTCTTTAATTCTAAAGCTCCAAATCAAGTAATGACACTAGATAAGGCTTTGCATCTCCAACACAGTATTCCTAAATTGAAAATTCTGTCTCTCTTGCTTCCTTCATTTTGACCTGATTATACTATCAAAGGTTATCCTGAAACCATCTGCACATCTCTGCAGAAAAGAACTTTTGGAGAATTAAAATTTAGAGATAAGAACCTCATAGTAAAAATAGCTACAGAGGCAAATCTTTCTGTCTTGTGAAAAATATAACAAATAACTACAAGTCTCCTTCCAAATATAAAAATGTGCCTTTTGTTTAATCATTAGATATTACAACTATGAATATACAAGACTTTCTCCATGTTTGTTCCTTTCCAATATATTCTATACCCAACAGCAGAAATTATATTTTTTCTCAAATGTTCTCATTAGATATCTTTGCAGAGAGAAAATTTATGTTAATATTTGTCTCTTTCATACATCTGATATTGTCACTATGTACCCACTCAAACTTATTTATCACAAGCCAGCTTGTACTTGCTGGACAATTAAGTATTGCAGACAGGGAGTGTGGATCAAATTTATTGCATTTATTTATGTTTGAGTTCTTTGTTGAGAGGCAGTCCCTCTTTGGAGGGCATCAGAATCTGACAAGGTGAATCTGGGTATGTTAGTTCAAAAAGCTGGCCATTGATCATCACCATTCCCTAGTTGAAAATTACTAGAGAACATTTTCTGTGTTTGGGTGGCATAGGGTTAACAAGAGCATTTTTAACCTAATAAAAATAGTTGTTTAAGGCCTTTCTTTCCCAACTGGATTAGTGCCATATTAAAAATCCCACAGGGGAGATATATTGACTCTTTGATATCCATGCTGTAGTATCCTTATAAGTTTCCTGATGGCCAAGATAGGCAAAACATTAGTCTTCAAAATCCCTATACAGAAAAGAGTTGGCATTCTTTCTCAGTCTATGTCATCTACCCAAGTCAGGTGAACTGAAAAAGTACTGAACAACTATGTTTCTTATTTTTAAAATAACTAAATTCTATGCAGTATTAATTTGTAAAGACTTTTGCTGACAAAATCTTACTATTGTAATTCCGTGACCTCAAAGCAGCTCAGGTGCCTCTGAGATAAAATCAATAACAGCAATAAATTCAAGATAGAATTGACATTTAATAAGAACATTTTGAGAGTAAAATTGGTCTGTAAACAAGTAAGAGTTGATGTACATTTGTATGATGTCAAAGTAGGACTTTGGGGGCCAGATGTTTTATTCAAAAGGTAAACAATACTAAAGACAATGCAATAATCTTGAATTAATTGAATTAAAATTCATGATGTAGCTCACAAAAATGAGTCAACCCACTTTCTGGCAGATTCCTATTTATACTGGTTACTATACTTTGAAAATGAACAGTATTAGCATTATTTGCCTCCCTTCAATTTTAATGTCCTGAGACAAAGTCATAGTCCCTTTGCCCTAGTTCCAGCTTTACTTATCAATCAAAATACACATCCATTAACCAAACTCAAGTAACCATTATCCTCAAGTTACTGTATGTCTTATCTGCACTCCACCAGAAAAGAAGAGATCAGAGTTTTAATTTTTAAAATGCAAAAAAAACCCAGAAAAATTAATCCAGAGTAGTCAACCTGTAGTCAGTATACTTTCACCCCAATTTCCTAAATCTACTGTGTTGACATCTAATGTTCTGAATAATGAGGATGGATCTTCAATCAAGATGATAACTTTGAAACCTTCCTTAATTATAAAGTCAGGCAATTTGGCACATTCCTTGGCATTTCCCAGTGGGAAAAGGGGCAGCATGTGCTATTCGAATATTAAAATAAGATAGCTGGGGGAGGTGGTGCATATGTAGGTAGGTGCAGGCTGTATATGAAAGAACCTTCGTACCTTTGGCTTAGTTTTGCAGTGCACCTAAAACTTCTCTAAAAACTAGCCTATTTAAAAAAAATAAATAAATGGCAATGTTCTGCTAATCTTTAGCTATCCTGAAGTTCAAATGATCAGAATCAAACTTCCAAAAATATATGCCAGTTAAATATGGCTTTTTTTTCTTTTTCTGTGTTTCAAGTCAAAATGATAAATTAGCAGCCTTCTGTGCTTTAGGTATGAGTCTCACATCAACTACAGCTGATAGAGCATTCTACTGAAGGCTCATGAAACTGTACAGCATTTGGCAGTGACAGATAGATTCAGCTGACAGCAATAGAGACTCAACACTTGGATATTGAGTTTCATTCAGCCAACACTAGTATGAGGAATAGCTTCTAAAATACTTTTTCACGCACTGATGTTTCACTGCCAGTAGAGCAAAAGTACTATGAGCATTTTTTACTACCTCATCAGCAGGTACAGAAAATCTTCCTGTTTCCCAAATTTAGGAGTCAGTTTTAGAAGTTTCAGTTCTGACATTCACCTCCTGCCCCAAATAGCTAATTATGTTTTCTGTTTCTTGGCATTGCTTCTGTCGTAGCCTGGGAGGACCCTCCTTATTGAAAAGGGTATTGGTTAATGTCAGTGTAGGTTTTCAGACTTATAACATTTGAAAAATCAAAAGTCATGGAAAGGAGAGAACTTTATTTCAATAAAAACAAGAGGAAGAATAAGAAAGCTAATATCTACTTGGGGAAAACTATAGCTAGTCTATAGGTATAAGTAGGTATATTCCTATAGTTTGAAAAGGCCAAACTATAAAATGATCCACATTTTCTTTTTGTGGGACATTCTAGGGGCAAAATGTTTGCCATATAATTCATTTTAAGGATGACAGTCAGAAGGATGATTTTTGTCAACATGCTCCAATCCTAGAGCCAGGCTAATATCTGTGGTAGCAGTGCCATACAGAGAGTTAAAACTGTTTAGATGTAGTGTGCTAGACTAAAAGAATATGCTAGATTAAAAGAACCAGATAACTGTGAAAAAAATTAGAAATAATTTTAAAGTCCTCTTTTTCTCAGAAAGCTTTTGAATGTGTAGTGAAATAAAAAGAAAGGCATCTGTACCTCTCTCAGGCAATCTAAAGGAATATAGCCAAACAGAGGTTACTGGCAGATGTTCTGTCTCCAATTATTAATCTGGACAGAAACAGATTTCAGCAATTGAATTCTATGTGCACTTTCCATAATCTTGCAAACACCTTTCAAAGTACTGTACTTATATTGCAGTTCCAGGGTTGTTGAGGGGAGAAAATGCCTGGCATCCTTTGGAATTGGCATAGCCAATGTTTTTCAAAAGGGACTAAATTCCTGGCATCTTTCCTAAGCTTATTAAAGCGTTGTATTTGCCTTCCAAGTGTCATTTTTTAACCAGAACATTCTCGCAATTTTACCCTAACTCTGTGACAGCTCCTGTTTTTTAAGACAGCCGGAATTTTAATGTTTTGTACACATAACAAGTGAATAAATGGTCCCTCCGTGAATAATTTTCATTTTTGCAGGATGAAGTTATTAAGCAGAAAGCTTCAATAGACCTGCTGTCACTGTTTTAGAGACAGGAAAAAGAAATAATATTCAAGGTGATATGTCTAACTGCCATGAACAGCCACAGTAATAATACTCATTAACTTTAGGTGAAGGGCCACAGATTTTAAAATCGATTCCAGTAAATTAGGGGGAAAAAATCTGTTCTAAGTGAATAGTTTTAAAGAAGCATAGTTATAAGCATATGGGAAAAATACAAAGTGAATTGATAAAATAATTCCCAGCCAAACAGATGAAATATGGAGTCAAGCCTGGTAGAATGCCTTGGTCTGGAGAAAAAAAAAAAGATAGCAGTTACATTAAAGATGCTCATATGGTGCAGAGAGGGAGGGAGAGACAGAGAAACAGACAAGTAGGTAAGTAGGTGAGTAGTTGTAGACCCACATTGACTCACAGGGTAATACTGTGTGGAATACTGAGGTTCTTTATAATGAAGGTCTTCTACATTCTTATGATATTAACAATAAAGAGGGAGGTTGAATTCCTCTTTCAAGATAAATTTGTATGCTTCCAGAATTGCCCTCCATAATTCTTGTCAAAGAACTACTGAGGGTGTCCTGATTGTCAGAGATAAAGTATCCTTTCAGGGGGAAAAATCCCCTTACCACTTGTTATAACTGAGAAATAAAGTTTTCTTGGAGTGAGACTGGAGGTCATCCCCTTGGTGCTCTTTCCCATTAGTGTTGTTCACTATCCTCATGCTGTCAAATAAATGAATATGAGATATCAGTGTCTGATGAAGCCTAAAACGTTACTCTCTGTCTCAGAGCTATCAATCCTTTAGCTAGGAATCAAAGAATAAGTGAAAAGAAGGAAACTATAACTACAGCATGTGTCCAATTTTGGGGGTCCAGGTACATCCTTGGACAAGAGAAATCTCTTGATATATACTATTAGGGTTTCAGTGCAAAACTCTGTCATTGCTATTTGCATTTTAATAAAGACCAATCTTGTTTCTTAAAATGTTAGTCTCATGCATGCATTCTCATATTAGTTGTTACTGTGTATGCTTATGCTTCCTCTCTCAGATAGATTATACACTTCTTTAAGTGTAGGAATCATTTCATCAAAGCTTTCTTGTACTCTTCCCTGCATGCAACACATGGCTGGCTATGTAGTCAGTGTTCCATATAGAATTCTAGAATGAACAGATTTATTACTTCTCTCTAAGATAATAGCTAGATTGTTTTTATGAAGGACACAGGCTTCAGAGACTGACAATCTCAGATTGGATGATACAAATTTACCAGCTGTGTGGTCTTGCAGAAATTACTTGACAAGGCTGACACTCAGTTTCTCACCTGTACTATTGAGAAAAATATCAATGATTCTATCTCACAAGCTTGCTGTGAAAAGAGATAACATTTGTGAAATATCTAGCACATTTCCCACCTCCCACAATGTACAGAAGCAATAAACATCCCTTCCTGTTTCTCTCTTTCTATTTTTGTTTTTCCTTTAAAGTAGAATCAAATAATCACAGAAATGACCCGGAAGACCTCAACAGAAAATCAAACGAAACATCATGCCATGGAATCACACAGAACAAGTGACTTCACTGCAATTCATTATTTATAAAATGAAGATAATATTACTATTCTCGCAAAGCTAATGGGAGGAGCAAGTGAGAATAATCATGTAAGTAAAGCAATTGCTGCCGTCCCTAGTTCAGTCAATGATCTATACATGATATTTATTATTGGAGTGATTTATTAAACCAAATTTCTCTATGAGTATGAACTCAATTTTTAATACATTCATCAGTTCTAACATTATAATTAAGAGATAATATTGTCTAACTCTATTTATGATATACCCATGGCAGTATGTGTAGACCCTGCACAGAATGTCTGGTTTAATCCGGTTGGTAGTGAAATGAAATAGAGAGGCCAGGCAAAAGTTGGTCGAAACAGGCTTTTATTTATTGTTTTTAAAGATTTTATTTATTTATTCATGAGAGACACAGAGAGAGAGAGAGAGAGGCAGAGACACAGGCAGAGGGAGAAGCAGGCTCCATGCAGGGAGCCCGACGCGGGACTCAATCTCAGGTCTCCAGGATCAAGCCCTGGGCTGAAGGTGGCGCTAAACCGCTGAGCCACCCGGGCTGCCCCAAAACAGGCTTTTAATGGACACAGTCTCAGGCGACGTTCTGCGGGCTGCAAGGGAGTGAGACAGGGGAAGTCGCAAGGCTGGGAAGTCAGGCCCAGGGGAGTACTAACGGCTTTTTTAAGGGGGAGGGGTAAGGGGTTGTGTGTATAGGGTGATAGGGCATAGTACTGGTGGAATTGGTATGGGGTGATAATTGCTTATGCCCTTATATGGGGTTTGGGTAAGGTGCGGTTTCTGTTTCCTGCATAGGTCCTGTCTCCCTATGATGACGTGTCCTTGGTGGTCTGCTGGTGGTGGGAAAGTCCCAAGGCGAGGGTGCAAGATGGAGGGTCCACTGCCATTTTGTTGGTGCCTCCCAATCCTCCTTGATCCCAACGGCCCAACAGAATGTATTTATGGGTTGCTTTCAGATTGATCCTCAGCCTATATTAGTGTGTCTTCTGTGCTGCTGTTCAAGACATACAAAGGCCACCACTCAATATACTGCTGAGAAGAACAGGCACAGTGCTGGGGCCACAACAAGGAGAAAAGGGGAACACTGGGGATGAGAAGACTAACCCTCTATCTTTCCAAACCTACACAAAATCAGAGAAAATCATGTAGAGAACTCCTATGTCCACATTACTAGTTTCAATAATCATCAACCTTTGGCCAGTTCTGTTTCCTCTATCAGGTCCTAATTCTGTAATGTGTGGGTATTGGACTATTTTAAATATAATACCAGACATCATGTTATTCCACCTACAAATACTTCAGGACATATGATACAGACTTTTTGCTACAAGAAACACCATGCCATCATCTCATTCCCCAGAATTAATGTTAATTCCATACTATCACCTAATACTCAGTTCAAATTTCAATTGATCTGATCTTCTCAACACATTTTTACAGTTGAGTTTGGTCCAATCAGGATCCCAACATGGTCTATATATACATTATCTTTAGTTGTTATTTCTCTTATGTCTCTTTTATTCTGCAAGAGGCATTTCCTTTTCTTTGCCAGTCTGAGTTGTGATGTGAGCAAATTTGTGACCCTCATTCAGACATGTTGCCTCGAGCTGGAAATGCAGAGTTAGAAAGCCTCATTGTAATGCTGAGATCTGGTGACCATTATAAACTTATTCAATAAACACTAGCAAACACTACAAAATAGTCTGACTATACCTGCTGAATGTGACTATATCACACTTTAAAATAAAGGAACAGAAAAACAAACAGAAGCCATAGTTTTTGTTGCTTAATCTTACTCCTGTGTATCATCAGTTGCTTTACTGTTATGCTTCCCTTTTCAGAAGGTAAAAGAGATTCTCTAGAGTCTTACAGGGCCTACCACTGAAAAGGTTACTGTACTAGTGATAACAAAGAAAAAATACCTCAGTTTCTTTGTTTCTTCCAGAACTGCCCTCTGGAGAAACTTAGCTTCAAGTTTTATTCTGCAGCACGATCCAGAGCTTGCTCTTCCACAAAAATTTTAGCTTCAAGATGCATTTAGCTAATAAACCCTAAAATGATCTGTACTTTTCACCGTTTAACACATTAGAACATTTTTCTTAACCATTCTTTATTGCTTTTTAGATTCCCCAAGCATGTCAGTATCCTGGAGGGTATTAACCTGACTCATGCAGTTTGCTGCAAAATAAGGTAATAGATATTGTAGTCATAGTTCTTTTATAGGAGTGGCATCTTCGTGGTAAGCAAGTTCACCCCTAAAAGAGCAGTTGGTCTTGGGCCCCTAGCATATCACTTTGTATGGAAATTTACTCTAGAATTTACATTTTAAAAATCCACACTAACATTTTATATTCTCTTAGTGTATTATATCCCTTATTCTATGTGTCTTATTTCTTCATCAAATATAACTTTTAGGTTTACTCTCTTCATCTTGGCATTCAAAAATCTCAAAAATCTCACCCAGAGGTACAATTTCTGTGAAGCTAATTGAACTTAATCTATAGATACCTGACTTGCATGGGTCCCTTTTCAAGATTCTGTGTTCAGGGCAGCCCGGGTGGCTCAGCGGTTTAGCGCCTGCCTTCAGCCCAGGGTGTGATCCTGGAGATCCCGGATAGAGTCCCACATCGGCTCCCTGCATGAAGCTTGCTTCTCTCTCTGTCTGTGTCTCTGCCTCTCTCTCTCTCTCTCTCTCTCTGTGTGTGTGTGTCTCCCATGAATAAAAAAAAAAGGATTCTGTGTTCATATGGCCATGAATTTCTGAAAATTCTGCAAAAGTATCATACTTTAACTAAATTCAGTTAGGACCCCTGTTTCCTTCCACTCTGATTTTGCCTTACGTCAGATGGCATTGGAGGGATCATAGTCATAGGCCTTTTTATAATCTGACTAAAGAGAAGTTGACAAGTTATCAGAAGCTGACAAGGATAACACAAAATTCATAATTTGCCATTATAATGAGTATACTGATGACAAATTTGTTAATGGGTGCCATCAATTCAAAGAGTGTCTAAGATCAGTCATTGCCCAAGAAAATCTGGTGTCAAAGAATCTTTCAGCTTACATCTGAAAGAAATTCGATAGCAGTTTTATCAAATTTGACAATCCTAAAAATTTACATGACATTATTTATAATGACTTGTGAAGCTGAATGAAGTGGTTTTAAACTAGAAAAAAAATTCCTATCTATCACACTACAGGTTAAAAGAAATCATCCCTCTATTCTTTCCATGAACATTATATTACAAAACCATTGTCTAATGAAGAGGCAATCAACAAGTGTCAGGCAAAACTTGTATAAAGAAAAGTATTGTAGAGGTGTTCAATTTAATAAAAATGTTGTTTCTAGATGTTAAAAATGTTTGTCAACTTTCTAAAACTTGAAGTTCGTTGAGATTGCTTTTCTTTTTCTAAATATTTTTGCTTGCACCTAAAATTGCATTCAAAATTTCATACTATTTCCCTTACAGAGGGCCTCAAATTATATAAGCTTTAAAACCCACCAAACCTAGATGTGCTCCCACTCTGACCATTCGTTACCTAGTTAACATCATCTCCCTCTACTTCCCAATATGGCATCCTTCAGTTGCCCAACTATGCATATATTCTTCCTCCTTAAAGAGTTAACTCAAGAGCCATCATCTGTTTTCCTTGATTTGATCATTCCCCTTCAGATGCGATTTGGCCACTCTTTTCTCTGAATCAGCTTTCACCTTATATTAATTTATAAGGGAATAGGTACTGTAAATTAAGCCCTCACTAGATTGTGATTGTTCTAAGAGCAGGAGGAAGCACCTCTAGGGTCGTTTTTCCCAGAATGCTGGGGACATGATTTTCCTCACTGTAGGCTTTCAACTGATGGTTGAATCAGTAGGTGAGTGTGTAGTGGGAGTCTATTTTTAGAACACAACTGCATTACACCCCTATGAAGCTATTTTTTCCTCTCTACACAAGCCCAAATCAATTTTTCCCTTTGTAAAAATTTCCTTTTTTTTAAAATTTCCTTTTGCATTATGATCTATATCTTGATCTTTTGTCATATAACAATAGCAATTAATATATGTTGTCTTCCCATTTGAATTGAGAGTAGGAACCATGACAGATTTCCTTAGGAACTACCCTAGACCTTTACTATTCAACTGAATTGTTTAATTGCATTTTTAAGCACATTTTACTTATTTCTCCACTACAAAATATTCTTTCCTTTATTTTTTTTTTAATTTTTTTTTTTAATTTTTATTTATTTATGATAGTCACACAGAGAGAAAGAGAGAGAGGCAGAGACACAGGCAGAGGGAGAAGCAGGCTCCATGCACCAGGAGCCCGATGTGGGATTCGATCCCGGGTCTCCAGGATCGCGCCCTGGGCCAAAGGCAGGCGCCAAACCGCTGCGCCACCCAGGGATCCCTCTTTCCTTTATTTTAATTGATGATGGAATGTAACAAAAAAGGATATTTTAATCATATATATATAATGAGTGTATTGAGAGAAAATAATAGGTAAATGGGTGCAAGATGTTGGAAAGTTATGGCAGTGATATATATATACAGCTTAAGTAGAAAGTCAGGATTCCTAGTCACAAAGAACAGTTCTGATTTCTAGCTTCTGTCAAAATGCTCTAATCCCAAGCCCGTTTCCTATTTATGAAATAAGAAGATTTTCAAATGTTAGCATGAAGTTAAAGACTCATTAGCACCAAACTGGGACTTTCTCCTCAACGTGATCCAGTCATTCATACAATTGATATTTGTTGTCCTCCTACTCTGTGCGTGGATACTCAAGATACCTGGTCTCACTAGGACCCTAACTGGCAGAAACTAGTAATTAGTACAAATAAGCACATAAGTTAATTTGAGTTGGAGCAAATTCACTGAAGAAAATAAAATAGAGTAATATGAAAGAGAGTGACTGGGATGAGATCATTTTTGATTGGGCGAGTAGAATAATAAAAAGAAGATTAAGAAAATAGCTTTCTCACAGTTATTATTTGTAAAAGCTATCTCTGTGTGTCACCCAAAATAATCCATGTATAGCACAGATGTATGTGTCTTACACTTTGGCAAACAGTAGACTGTATTTACATTTTACAGTAAATAGATCTGAATAAAAGTTTCAGCTCTACCACTTAACAGCTGTGAGATCTTGGCCAAGTTACCTAATTCTTTTCAGCTTCAGTTTCCTTAACAGAAAAATGAGGACAATCAAAATAAGATAAAAAAAATCATAGGAGTGTTGTAAAGATTAAAGGAAAGTAGGTAATATGCTTAGCAGAGTGCCTGGTGCATCACACAGTCTTTCACAAGAGCCCATTGGCAATTTCACCCTTTAACAATTGTCAAGTCCTTTTGGTAAATAAAGAGAGCCTTTGGTAATTAGAAAGTGGCAGAGGCTATGCAGTTCCTACCACAAAACCTCACCACTCTATGGTATGCTTCATTGAAAATAGGTCTTTGACCAAATTCTGTCATATGTACAAATATTTGTAAGCACAAAAACATTTATGACTCCACGTAGCTGAAGTGAATTTCCACTCTGCACTGAGGTACACAGAATGACACTTTGTAGGAAAGGTTTAGTCTGGGGTAGATACAATGATATTCCTCCAGCAAGAACAGCCCATGGGGTAGTCTCATCAGGGGGCAGAAGAGGAGGGACAGGGAATCCACAGGGAATGTGGATCTAGATATTGAACTCTGCACAGAGGATCATAGGTTGTTGGGATTGTCAGATTCTTATACCTGCTTCTTCTAAGCATAGCAGGACCTGTACAGTCTTTCTAACCAGCCATCTCTCTAGTAATGAAACATATTAACATCTCTAACATCTCTTATTTTAATTGCAAGTTCTATGTATTGATTTTGACAATAATATTGGAAATGTTAAATAATTATTTCTGTTTTGTGGATTCCTACCTAAGTTATTTCAGATGCTAAATAACTGTCCCTACAGTGAAGTTGTCTTAATTTGTACACACATTTATATCATACTGTATAGGAAAGTATTTTTAAAGTAAAATACTCTACCATATAACAAATAATGCTAGCTGTTATTTACAGTATAATAAATATAGGTAGAACCTTTGTTGTAACAATTACAACTAGTTTAAAGGAAAATTCAATTATCTTATTATTGGATAGCTACCTATTCTTTTTATCCCCGTGTCAGATAAATAGTAGGTGTTTACTGTATCCTTCTTGCTGGATGGACAGGAGTAGTCCCAAAACACTGATTTATAGGTATTATTATGATGACTACTTCTGTTTCAGAAGGAAAGAGAAAATGAAAACTAATACTTTTCTTTCATTTTCCCTCCAGTTTTATTTGTTTGTAATAGAAACAGCATGGTGTACAACAGGAAGATATGAACACCCAGGCCAGTTCTGCCACTAATTAGCTATGCAATTATGCACAAGTCACAGCTTCTGTGCTTCCATTTCCTTATCTATAAAATGTGGATTATACGCACTCTACTTAACTGGCAGAGTTGTTTTGAAAAGAAAATGAAGTTGGTAGATAAGGACAGGCATTGAAAACTTTAAAAGCACTATAATAATATGGTCTGCTATTCTTAATATTTTTCTTTCAGCTTGAGTTTTAATCAGAAAGCATAGTAACATAGGAGCCAACAGTAATAGCATCAGTGCCAACAGTCCAATTAGACATCAGTGGATGGCAGAAGGTAAGCTACTAAAATATATCAGCATATACAGAAGTCATTCATTTTTCATAAATGCCAGAGTAAAAGAAATGTTTTCTTCAATGGAGAAGCTGATGCTGTTATTTATAGAATGGCAATAAACTATTCGCCAGTTCTCCATCTCCAACTTTTTACATTTGTATTTTACATTTATATCTATAAGTCTAGCAGAAACATTTTCTTGATGTTTTTGAGTTGTATTTGAGTACACTGTCATGACCAATGTTGTAGGCTAGGTAACTGCCTCTATGCTGTGCTTCTAAAAGCTCAAAAAGGTCTTCTTTCTCCAATATTACTTCTGCATTCCTAAAAAGGCCAAGACCATTTGCATCAACTTTTAGGAGTTTTCCTAAGAAGATTTTTGACTGGATTAGGTGCCCTTTACACTGGAGGAGGAGTTGGTAACCGTACTGTAGGAATTTATATTATTGTTAATTTAATGTCAATGTCCAGGAAGCAATGGAATGAGTATGAACATAGAGAAAAAGCTCTAAAATGAATATCTGACTTCATACAGAGCATAACATGGTAAGGCTTAAATGAAATAGTATTTTCTGTGCAATACTTCTTTACAAGGCTGGCCAGAGGCCAAACTATAAATGAAGTAAATTTTTTCTTTGGAGATTTTTCATTTTGATGTGGCCTCCCTATCTCTGAATGTTTGAGAACTCTCACTGGGAATTGAGGGGCTAATTGGGCTTTTACCAAACCAGTTGATCCCTCATCTCTGTTTTCAAAGTTAATCTCTAGCAAAGTGGTGAAGGACATCAAGTTGGTCCTCTGTTCGCCCATCTCTCTATCCCTTCTGTTGTTGTTCTCAAGCAGTCCCCTGCTGTCCCTTCTCTCTCCCTTGCTTCCCTTACATTTCACAAGACCAAGGAAAGGTGTACATAAGATTCTGAATGATTCCTGTTGCTATAAGTCAAATATCTGATATTCCTCAATCTCTTTATTAAAGTCAGATATTCTCCAGTTCAAGAGCCACCTACTAATGGCTGGGCACAGTGATAAAATCTGTAAGATAAAATCTGTAAGATATAAAAAAGGGGGATCTTTAATCTCCAAGAAAACTAGCTCCTTTTATAATCCTTTTTTAGTATCTCATCTGTAGGCACTCACATCTTCCTACTGTAGGCTCTGAAGCCATACACAACCAGGGAAAAGTGCACACAGATTTTGAATTAATCCCGTTGCTATAAGTCAAATGTCTGATATCCCCCAATTTCTCTGTTAAACCACATATATGTACAATTTGTGCTATTGAGTTAGGTCTTGGTTTCTGATTGTTAATCTGTTCACTGTAACTGAAGCCTTGTCTGGATCCTGAATACTGGAAAACAGAGTATGTTTGGGGCCTTGAAAAACTTTCCATGTATCATCAACTACTTTTGTCTATGTTTCCTCCACCTGCCCAGAGCCTTGCTCAAAATTTGATATAACACCTACAAACACATAGTGCTGCAATAAATCTGAAATTGCCAATCGCGCTTTCTGAAGCCTCCTGTTTCCGTGACTTTTCACAGTAGATCAGATTCCTTAGGACTCCATTGCCAGCCAAGATAAAGCACAAGTTAACCATGTTTGGTTGAACACTTTAATTTAAAGCTATTGATTATCCTTCTCAGGAATTGGTTTTATAGTGATGTCAGCAAATCATCCCCATTCTACCTTTTCTCCTATTCTTTCCCCACTAGCTTTGAACTTTAGCCTATCTGGGTCACAGTTGTCACCTTAACAGTCAAGAACCAATGATTGATTTTTTTAAAGATTTTATTTATGTATTAGAGACAGAGAGAGAGAGAGAAAGAGAGAGAGAGGCAGAGACACAGGCAGAGGGAGAAGCAGGCTCCATGCAGGGATACAGACATGGGACTCAATCCTGGGTCTCCAGGATCACACCCTGGGCTGAAGGCGGCGCTAAACCGCTAAGCCACCGGGGCTGCCCTCAATGATTGATTTTGATTGATTTTCCTATGATTGATTTTCCTAATCATAGTCAAAATATATATACAAATTTTCTACTGTGTCTTGTCTGCTCTTACAATCCAGAAGTGCAAACTATTTTTATTTTCACATCTTCAAACCAGAAGATTAATTTATGATGGCACAACCATCTGTTATTTCCAAGAAATATCTACAGTGAATTTACTGATACCTTAAAAAAAGTGAGAAAAAGGGAGGAAGGAAGGAAGGAAGGACGGAAGGAAGGAAGGAAGGAAGGAAGGAAGGAAGGAAGGAAGGAAGGAAGAAAGGAAGGAAGGAAGACTCATTAAGCACAATAAAAAATTCAGTGTTTGGGATGCTGGCTTATATTCTAAGTATATTTCAAATGGAACATAAAAATCTGCAACTTAAGATACTTTAAGATGTGAAAATTTCTCCCTTGATGCATACTTTCTTTGGTATGGAACTCAGAACAAAATAAAACAAAACAAAAAACACTGTTCTCTGTTCAAGGAACACTCTTGTTATATGACATAGCACACCATTAATGCAGAAATAAAAACTTTTTAACATTAAAAATTTATATTTGTGATTTACATTAGTTTCCACAGCGTGGCATATGATATTGTTTGCTCTTATGATTAAAGCACTTATCTTAAAAACACTGCCTTAGATGGCAGAGGAGAATAAATG
Source organism: Canis lupus baileyi (assembly GCF_048164855.1). Classification (NCBI taxonomy): domain Eukaryota; kingdom Metazoa; phylum Chordata; class Mammalia; order Carnivora; family Canidae; genus Canis; species Canis lupus. The sequence goes on from NC_132876.1 coordinate 37,107,278, forward strand.
AGCATAAATAGGAGTACAAAACATGAAGGTGTAAATTGCCTTCAAAAGTCAAGTCTAGAAAAAGAGATTAGAAGACAAATTTCACATTACTGTTTAGGATCTAAATTGAAGTGTAATTATAAGATAATGAAAGTTATTTTCTTGTGTGACACATCAACTGGCGCTGATGGCAGCTACCAAAATTGAAATGCACCCAGATTTGCAGCGATGTCAATAAAGTTAGAGTATGTGTATGGTCTCATAAGGTGACTGTATGAAATAAACAATGTATTTGTTTTGGTTATGAGTTTCAGATATATTGGTCTACTAACCATCACCCCATAAATCATTCAATGATGTGAACAAAGACAGAAACATAAAAATGGACAAGAATACAGGCTTCTATTCTCATATGAAATTGTAAAAATACCAATTTCAAAGTCATAAAAAGCTGAGGAAATTTCATAATAAAAATATATCACATGACTAAATAATTCATATTCCTTTTTTATTTCACATCTTTTGTTTTTCTTTCTGAGAATTACTTAGTGTAAAGATGGCATGTGAAAGCAACATTCAATGTCCTTAGGTGGTAGTCAAGAAAACTTTACTTTCTTTATGGACAAAAGACAAATTATGACCATAAAATAACCAAAGCAGAGAGTAGTATGTTTTAAGAATGAAAGTGGTATAGAGGTGCTTGGGTGGCTCAGTTGGTGAAGCATCTGACTCTGGATTTCCACTCAGATCATGATTTTGGGGTCCTTGGGATCCAGCCCCAGGTCAGGCTCTGCACTCAGTGGGGAGTCTGCTTCCCTCCCTCTTTCTGCCCCACCTCCTGGGCACCTGCACATACTCACACATGCACACTCTCTCTCTCAAATAAATAAATCTTAAAAAAAATGAAAGTGGTATAAATTTAGGTTTTATAGTATCACTTCTTCCCAAGGGGGACACGGAAAGGGTAAACAAAATTAAAGTATCATTGAAATTAAGACAGTATCCTGGTCATGTAACACAACTTGGAGGAATATCACACAGATAATATTTTGGAGGAAGTTAAAAGTATACACTAAGGGAATTTAAGAAAGTAAACAGATGAGGGAAAAGGGAAGAGGGAAAAGGGAAAAAAAGAGAGAGGAAAACAAGCCACAAGTGACTTTTTTTTTAAAAAAAGATTTTATTTATTTATTCATGAGAGACACAGGGAGAGAGAGGCAGAGACACAAGCAGAAGGAAAAGCAGGCTCTATGCAGGGAGCCCGATGCAGGACTCAATCCCGGTACTCTGGGATCACACCCTGAGCCGAAGGTAGATTCTCAACCGCTGAGCCACCCAGGCATCCCCACAAGTGACTCTTAATGATAGAGAGCAAAGTGAGGGTTGATAGAGGGGAAGTGGGTGGGTGATAGGCTGGATAGGTGATGGGCATTAAAGAGAGCACTGAGTGTTGTATGTAAGTGATGAATCACTGAATTCTACTCCAAAAACCAATATTGCACTGTATGTTCACTAACAAAATTTAAATTAAAAAAATATACACTAAGAATCAACTATAGAGAGATCAATGTAATTTGGTGGGATACAAGGACAAGAAAGAATAAAAAAAAAATCCTCACTGCTATTTTTCAAATTGGATGGGCAGCCCAGAGTATGATGTCAGCCAAGAAACAAATTGAGGAACTATAATAGTATCACCTAGCATTAAAATGCGATTAAAGTAGAAAATTGCTGCTGTTTTTTTATTGGTAAAAACTAGAATGGAAGACAAGCATGAGTGCATAACAGATAATGCTAAAAAGGATAAAGAAGAAAACCCACTATGAGCAAAATAGGGTAAATACTCATAAAATGGGGATTCAAAATCTGAATAACTGATATGCCTGATAAAAAGAAAAAAATAGAGCAACAACGACAAAATATTGACCAGTATAAAAGAAGAAAATCTTCCAGAAATGACAGAAGTCTTGAGTCTGTAAATCAAAAGGATTCGTTATTCCAAGAAAAGTTTATAATGATAAAACAACACAGAGGTATTCCTCATTATTTAACTTTGGAAATGGAGAAGGATTGTTACAGATACCCAGATATAAGAAGAAGACCACTATAGTATGGAGATATTTTTGGCTACAAGTCAAAGAATGAATGGTTTAAAGTGGCTTAAAATTTAGTGTTTCTATTTTTGTTCTGTTTTTGTTTTCCTGACACTAGAAGAAGTCCAAAAGAAGTTGTTCCCAAATTGGTACAGTGGCTAAGCAATGTCCACAAGGATCTAGGCTCTTTATAAGTTTCCACATCACCATCCTTAGCATGAAGACTTTTGTATTCAGCTGTTTCTCTCATGGTCAACATGACTATTATGCCATGTCTCAAGTCCTTACACAGCTATTTGCCAAAAATAGAAATAAAGGGTAGATATTTCTCCTCATTGTGTGTCTATCTATCTACTTATCCATCTATCACCAATCTATTTAGCTGTTTATTTGACTAGAGGTTTTATTTTAGCAGTACAAAGGATGGAGGTGCAATAATATTTGGAATTTTTCATTCATGTTTGTTTTATTTAATTTTAATGCTACATCCATGTGGTGTTGAGGTGAGAACAATACAGATTCTGTATCTGTGGCTCGAGGCAGATATCCCATAGTACAACTGAGCTTCAAGTTACACACACTGAACAAAAAAGGTTGAGGAAGTGAAGTGGGGGAAGGCACGTGCCAGAGAAAGAGAAAAAAAAAAAAACAAAGAATTGAATATCCATGCAGACATTTCCATATCACCTTCAGTGCTAACCTCCCTTAGAGGAAGAGTAAAAAGGAGGCAAGAATAAGATTCATAACTGTTGACCAGTTACCAGCATCATGCTTTTCAGCAACATTTCAGAAGAATCTGAAGCACTTTTTAAAAAGATTTTATTTATTTATTCATGAGAGACACAGAGGGGGAGGTAGAGACATAGGCAGAGCGAAAAGCAGGCTCCCCAAGGGGAACCTGATGCAGGACTCGATCCCAGTACTCGGAGATCACAACCTGAGCTGAAGGTAGATGCTCAACACTGAGCCACCCAGGCGTCCCATCTGAAAGCACTTTTTACAACAAATTCATAACAACAAACTCCCAAACAACCTTAACCACCTCAAGCTAACACCCAATTAATTTTAAGCATTGACATAAAATTTGATTTAACTACTTAAAGAAAGGAAAAATGATACCACTTGTACCTCCATAGTGTGATTAACCTCTCTCTTAGATGCTTGCATTACCTAGGAGTTAAATGGCTTTTGAATTTAATTTCCATCCCTAATGGTGATCTTGCCCCATCTGGCAGAAGATAATACAGTAATGCTGAAAAAAGTTTCTGTGCAGTTCTGCGAGTGTCTCAAAGAGCCGAAAAACTGGAACCAGTAAAACCCACCGACGTGCATTCTTGCCTTTAAGAATTTTTGAAAAAATGTTTTTAAAAACCCAGCAGGGCAGAAACCTAAATTCTGAGATCAAATGTAAAAGTCAGATTTGGGGTTCCTCAGTGACAGTGGGAAATTTCCAAAGGCAACGGGGCAGTCGCAGGGAGGGGATGAGGAGGAGTAGGGAGGTCAGAGATGGTTTCTCTTGTTGGCATTTAGGTCTCATTGATTTTCATTTTCTGTATCCTGCAGAAATTCTTTATTCTGCTCTTTCCCATCACCCTGCATGTCTGAAATCCACAGTGTCAGATTATCACGTGACAACTGCATCATAAGTATAGAGTTCTAGAGTTTCCTTCACTTAACATATTCATTTCTGTAACTGCATCACCAAAAGCCACGTTGGCCAAACTGCAGGCATGGTCAGAGGAATTAAGAATTTCACAGTAGAATACAGAAAAATTGAGAGCAAGACCTAAGTGAGTGAGATGTGGTGGCCCAAGTTTTACAGCTGCAATATCATTAGTGGCTTTAACGCAACTAGGTTGTTCTCCACAGCCTCCTTCCTATAGGGAATTCAGCCAGATGCCTGTAATAGTGCCCTTTCATTTTATTATAGAAAACCTTGGACTCTCCAGTGTTAGCCACTGGAACGAAGTGTTTGTCCAATGTTTCCAAACTGTCATAAAAGACCAACACTAGCTCAATCTCAACCACTTGCCAATATTCCTGAATTATTTTCAGTTTGTCTACTCCTTCCTTGTTTTCTTCTACCTGTTCAATGCTACTGATTAGTCTCCAAGAGGATCTTCTAGCTAGCTCCAATCGCATGTTTGTATGCAACAGATAGAAGGGTTCATTCTTTGAGTGTCATCTTAACATTCATCCCTGCTACTTTCTTTATTAATTTTACCATTTCGTCCTATCACAAAGATTGCTTGGCCAGCTTTACCTGGTACACCAGATCTTCATGAGCATCCATAGTGGTGGCAGCTCCAGTGGGGTCTATGTGACAGATGGAAACAGATAGCATCTCGACTCAGCCTCTCTCTCCACACCTCTGTCTCCATTTACTAGTGAGGAAGATCTTTTTTATTATTAGTATTATAAAGAGAGAGTGTGTATGCATGTGTGTGAGTAGCAGGGCGAGGGTGGGGGGCAGATGGAAAGGGAGAGAATTCCTGACTCTGCACTGAGCTCAGAGCCCAATGTGGAGCTTGATTCCTTGACCCTGAAATCATGACCTGAAACGAAATCAAGAGTCTGACGCTCAACCAACTGAGCCACCCAGGTGCCCCAAGGAAAATCTTTCTTAGAACAATCTAGCTAAATATCCTTATATCTATTGAGTTAGAACAAGGCCATATTACCACTATCTTATAGCTATAAGGGAGGCTATGGAAGTGAGTACCTGACATTTTCATGCTCTGTTATTAACAATGGACTCTGATGACAAGTAAGAAGTAAAAGGGAATTGGCTAATACACAGGCAACTAAGTGTCTCCTATAGTCATCTACTAAGGGAAAAAATGATTAGGTTAGGCTATTCTTATATTTTCAACAATACCAGATGCCAAATATAAAAGTAATATCAGAAAATTTTATGAACTATATATTTATATATATATATACATTTATATACATATACTTGTTTTTTTTAAAGATTTTATTTATTTATTCATGAGAGACACACAGAGAGAGGCAAGCAGAGATATAGGCAGATGGAGAAGCAGGCTCCATGCAGGGAGCCCGATGTGGGACACGATCCCGGGACCGTGGGATCATGCCCTGAGCTGAAGGCAGATGCTCAACCGCTGAGCCACCCAGGCACCCCAGGTTCAGGATTTTTTAAATGCCAAAATCCTTAACTTGATGAATTTCTGGAATATTCTCTTTTATAAATAATTATTACAATATTGATCTATTAGATAATACTATATTAATACTAATTAATATAAACGTAATTGTTTATACGTGTTTACACATATGTGTACTTAAAAGTACACAAATAATGTTTACATGATTTAATGAATTTTATACACAATGAACATACTTATAAAATCACCCAGATTAAGAAATACATTATTACCAGGACCCCAGAATCACCTCTTTTACCCACCTCCTCTCCAAATGTAACCATTATTTTGACATCCAACATCTCTTATTAATTTTGCCTGTTTTAAAATTGTATATAAATTGAAGAATACAGTATATACTCTGTTGTGTTTGGCTTCTACTCAGTCACTTTTGCACAAATTGAAGTTGAATTTAGTTCATGTTGAACTCTTTTCTGTATTGTAATAGTATTACTCAATAAAATCTATCCTTACCACTTTAGCTGGTATCTGACTTTATTGACCTTTGGCAGTGATTAAGAGCATGGGATGTTGCCAGATGACAGTGTTTCAAATCCCGGCAGAACCACTAGTTGTAGAACCTTGGTCAAGTCACAGACCTGCTCTATATCTCCGTTTCCTCATCTGAAAATAGGAATAATAATACTAGGTTTGTAGACAGGATTAGGTGAGCTAACACATGCAATTAACTTAGAACATGGCCTGGCACACAGTGAAGGCTACATAACAGTTTTACTAATTACTATCACTGTTCCTCAGCAACCTACTAGAAATTGGTGGCAAATTGACAAACAGGGAAATATCTGCATAAATATTTGCAGTATTTCTGTCAAAGAGTTTATATAAAAAGGGTCCTTTTAGGGATACCTGGGTTGTGCAGTAGGTTATACACCCTACTCTTGGTTTCAGCTCAGGTCATGATCTCAGGGTCGTGAGATCAAGCCTCATGTTGGGCTCAGTGCTCAGCACAGAGTCGGTTTGGGTTTTTCTCTCCCTCTCCCTCTGTCTCCCACCAAATAAATGAATAATTATTTTTAAAAATGAGTCCTTATAAATTAATAAGAAAAAGAATGAATGTTCTGATAGAAATGTTTGCAAAAAGCAGCATCAGACAATTCATAAACAAAAACAAAAATCTGTCAATAAATGTATGAAAAGCTCTTTGACCAAAGAAATGCAAACAGACAGACAAACAGAAAACCAACAATGAGATGTCATTTGCTTTTGTGAGCCTAACAAAAGTGAAAGAATTAAAGAGAAAATTGAAATATCCAGTATTGGTGAGCATGTAGGAAAATGAACACACATTCTTGGTATCTTCAAGTTCCAAATAGTAAAATATTCCAGAAAGTTATCTACCAATAAGTATAAAATTTTTATGGGGATCCCTGGTGGCGCAGCGGTTTGGCACCTGCCTTTGGCCCAGGGCGCGATCCTGGAGACCCGGGATCAAGTCCCACATCGGGCTCCCGGTGGATGGAGCCTGCTTCTCTCTCTACCTATGTCTCTGCCTCTCTCTCTCTCTCTCTCTCTCTCTCTCTCTCTGTGACTATCATAAATAAATAAAAATTAAAAAAAATAAATAGTAAGATAAAATTTTTATGTATGTATATATACTCCGGAAATTCCTGTATAGCAATATATCATCATTAAATCGTCATAAAAAAGAAAGACATGTATAAAAATAGTTGTCTTTGCCTTGCTTATAAATGCAAAAAAAATGAGAATAAGGTAAATGCCCATCCATAGATATTTGGTTAATTGTCATGATTTTTCCACATAAGAGAATGTTAGGAAGCTATTTACAAATGATGCCACTTTTGTTTAGTGAATAAAATTGATTGACTAGAGAAAATGTCCACAACACAATGATGCATAAAAAAAAGCACATTGTGAAACAGCATGTAAAATGTGGTAGTTTTATCTTGTGAGGATTTCACTGATTTAAAAAAATCATGTTTTAGTTTTTCACATTATTTGAATTTTTCTAAGCATTTATTTTTGTAAACTAAAAAAAAAATTGATAACAAAATTGGCTTGGTCATAAGTAGTGGATGAAGAGTGAATACAGAACTTTTAGGACAAAACCAATGAGATTAAAACAGTGCCAGTAAAAAGCCCACCTGCCCAGCATTATATAGCAGGAACACTGGCAAGGAATATCTTACTAGAGTTCAGTTAGAAATGTTCCTGTGGTGAGGCGCCTGGGTGTCTCAGTTGGTTAAGTACCTGACCCTTGATTTTGGTCATGGCTCAGGTCATGATCTGCAGAGAGTGAGATACACCCTTGAGTCAGGGTCAGCACTGGGCTTGGAGCCTGCTTAAGATTCTCTCCTTCTTCTTCTGCCTTTCCATACCCTCCCACCCCTGCAAAAGGAAAGAAATGTACCTGTGGCCTTAAGTAAATTTGGAGAGACATGGTACTGGTCAAAAACATAACTTGGATATTGATTAGGGCTAGGGACTAAAAGATAATATATAGAGAAAACTTCCTTTTTGGGCAATGCCACTATTGGTGAGTGATGTCATAGTTGGTTAGAGATGAACTAGGTAGATAGAGCTAAATACAGACTTTGAGTGATTATAAAAGAAGACAACTGAGAATTGAACGAAGAGAAGGATGCATTAATACATTGAATCCTTACAACAATCCTATGAGGTAAGGACAATGATTTTTCCCACTTTGTAGATTAGGAAACAGAAGCACAGAGAAGACACTCTCCCAAGGTCATACGATTTCTTATGAAAACCCTAGTCGGGGGTGTTTAGGATGTATATATAATAGTATACATGAAGTCAACTTCATTTGTAGCATGTGGAAGAAGAGGAATACTGGCACCAGAAGTTGGAAGCAGGTGGTTCAGAGGCATACCCAGCTTGTATATTGCTTTGCTTGGCCAACACAGTGTTTGATGTTTGCTTATTTCATTGTGTATTTAAAATATGGTAGATATTTTAAAATCCAAAAAGTCCACATAATATTTCAGACCAGCAGTTGTTTTGTAATTTTTTTTCTCTTTTTGGAAAAAAAAAAATCAGATCGGCTGATACTCATTTCTTCACTGAAGCCATCTGTCAGGTCTGAGTTGAGGCAGTCCCATTTGGAAGATGCATGCACGCTCCACTCAGCCTGCCTGCCTTCCTTATATCAGCTGCTCCGTCATTTCGGAATTCATAGCATTTGCATCTGTGAACACACAAAGATCATTAAAGAGTACCCTTAATTGTCTGTAAAGATTAGGATGGCAATTCACTCTTTTGTAACCCAGATACAACGGGGTGAAGACAGAAACAATTCCAACTAACTTGTAATATATCTTGTCATTTTCTATACCCTGATAGAGAATTCACTCTACCAGCAGTATTAATAAACTGATATTTTGCTGATGATTTGTTTGGGGAGTGGAGGTTAGTTTTACATTACACCCAAAAGCAAAATTCTAAGAAAGAATCAATGAGGTATCTCTGTTGTCCCTCTAAAGTTCTTCAACCACCAGCACCCTCATCCCTCAGACCCAGCTTTCCACTGGGCTACCTTGTTGGCTTGGGCCTACCAAATCAAGTATGCCACACCTCCAACAGGTCTCCCTTTTCCTGTGCAGCAGAGCAATTCATTTTTTTCTTATTCTTTTAACTTCACAATTATAATGCAACTCTGGTAACAACGGGCTAACCTTAGGATCAGCTCTCCATAGAAATTGCATGGTGATTATAAATAACAAATTATTCATCCCCAGTTACAATTTTTCCCCCTTTTATACTTGTATTTTAATTCTTCCAAAGTCATGACTATTTTACACATTGAGACAGCAGTTGACTTAGGGGGGAGAAAAACCACATTTTTCCCCAATGCCCGCCACTTGCTAACTGGATTACTTAGGGTAAGCTGTATACCTATTGGGTTCTCAGATCTTTCATTTGTAAAATTACAATATAATAAGTACATTTCCTATCTAACAGGGCTCTTATTAACATTAAATGCACTTTCTAACCTGGAAATGCATAGAAAATAAAAATTGTAATTTTTAAAGTGCATTTTTAAATGTTCTGGAAGTTAGGTTTCATATAATGAGCATCTTCTCTTGAACTCCTAGTGTACACCATGCACTGTGGTGGACGTTTTGCAAACACTTTCTATTTTAATCTTCTCTACAATCTTTTGGATTAACAGTGATATGCATTTTCCACCTAAAGAAATTGACACTCAGGCAAGTTAATAACTTGTCAAAGGCCATCTGGCTGAGTCAAAAGCCCATGTTCTTTCAATGACGCTGCAGTGTCATCTGCCCATTAATCTGGAACTCTCTGGATGTGCCTAGGGAGGATCACAAAATTATTGGACTTTATAAAAACATTTTCATACTCCTGTACACAGCCTCAGGGTTAAAAACACTAAGCAAACTGAGGATATATTCTATCAAGGACTCAGTGTTTACAAAAAGTATTTCGTAGTAGTATTTCTGCAGCAATCAATTCTATTTACACGTAGTCTTATTCTACTCAGTGTTACCTATCAATTGGTCCTGGCTTATTTATTTTATTTTATTTATTTATTTATTTATTTATTTATTTATATTTTTTTGATTTATTCATGAGAGACACACAGAGAGAGGCAGAGACATAGACAGAGGGAAAAGCAGGCTCCTTGCAGGGAGCGGATGCGGAACTTGATCCCAAGACCGGGATCATGCCCAGAGCCAAACAAAGGCAGACGCTCAACCGCTGAGCCATCCAGGTGTCCCTGGTCCTGGCTTCTTGCAAACTAGGAGGCAACCAAGGAGATTAGGCTCCAAGGGTGTGGAAACAAACTATCAGTTATGTTTAGTTAAATGTGCTGAAACAATATGTTTTTTTTCTTTTTCTTTTTTTTTAAGATTCTATTTATTTGAGACAGAGAGAGGGAGAACAGGAGCAGGGGGATGGCAAAGGGAGAGGGAGAGAGAGCAGCAGGCATTCTGCTCAACAGGGAGCCCAATGTGGGGCTCGATTCCAGGATCCTGGGATTATGACCTGAGCTGAAGTCAGACACTTAACCAACTGAGCCATCCAGGTACCCCTGGAACAATACACTTTGAACAAAAAAACCTGATGAAGCTAGTGGATGTTGTGAAGATAGAGTTTGAGCATTTAGAGCCCCCTAATGACCACTAACACAATCTGACCTTGACTGATTTTCATTTTCAAATGGCCTTGTTCTGATGTGACAACACTGTCCCAACATAGTCTCTTCTCTCTTTTTGTGTAAAGGCTCTTTGCAATGCTCTCTGAGGGGCAGAATTAGAATCAGAATGATTTAGCAAAAAGAACTGAAAAGAGTTCCTCTTGTTTTTTTCCATCATTATGAAGAAAGATTTTCCATGAAAAAAAACAATAATGTTCATGTCTACTCACTAGGTGGGAACTGAGTTTCCAATTTGATTGACAATGTTGTGATAGCACAATAAAATTAGGTTTGTATGCTAATAAAATATGTTTCCTATTTCATTCTAGTAATACTTCTAGGGCTCTCAATTCTATTTTGGCTGAAAGTAATAACAGAGAATTGAATAATAATTTGATTTTTGCCCACTCCCCCATCCACAACCATCTATTCTGTAAGGCACTTCTCTTTTGGATATAAACGAAATGTCTTTAATTTTAAGAAGCCTGGAGAGGATAATACCTTTGCACAGTCTTCTGGTGCTGTAAATTTATAAAAAGTGGCCCCTAATTCAAGTTAAATCTGGGAAAGCTCCCAAACATGTACTAATTCAGGAGTTATGGGGCTGTATAGTCCTGAGGCTTAAGAATTTGACAAGTAGAAGGAAGGTAAAGGCAGGCCCAGATGTTTCCTTCCAGACTGAATTGTCAGCCATCTCTGCTCTACCTTCCTCAGGCTTGAGGCTAGTACAGTCAGAGAAAGGAACAAACATGATCAGCAACAGTGACTTCTAACTTGTTGAAAACAAGAAATTGAGTACTTCACATGGGGCCCTCGAGGACATATGGAGAAGCTAGAACTCCTTAGAGGGAAAAATGTCTTATGTATGCTGACAATAACAAGAGAAAAGCTCAATTGTGATTTCCAAAACAAGAAAGTTAAAAGGGCTGCAGATGTTATTTTCTTTAAAGATAATGATAGTTTAAAAAACAGTATTGTCACAGGGATAATGGTCTCCTATAGCTATGTAAATGTCAGGAGGAAGCCAGGATACCTTCTTCCTGAAAATATTGGATTGATCCTTTGTGAAAGTTCAGTGACAAAGAACTCTATTATGCCAAATAATAGATGAACGCCAAGCTGTTTTGTCAAGTATAGAGATGTGATTGAATCACAACTGTATCGTAGTCTATTAATAACTACCCCCCCTTTTTTTTTTAAATACAGAGAAACAAGGAATTATCACCTACTATGGCAATCAATTAACTCTGGGGAAAAAAAACCAACAGATTCAGTCATTTTGTTTTTATTCTCTTTTGAGAGCACCTTACATATATTAATACAAGATAGGATTGTAGAAGAGTAGGACTAGTTTTATCCTCTTCAAAGTAATCATCTTGCCTGTATACTTGATAACTATCGGTTCCAAATTGTCAAGGACATATAATCCAGATGTCCTATAATTTTATTATACTCAATAAAGGTGATTCATTCAAGGTAGAATGCAACATTGCTTAATCTGAATAATTTTCATGACTTTTTGCAGATATTTATAAATCTGGAAAAACACTTGATTGAATCACATGTTGTGATTTGGAGTTCAGCAAATATGGTTGCAGAAACCTTGTAGTCACTCTAATAATGTGTGGAATTTTTCTGGTAACTGACACCCGAATCAGCTTATGAGTCACACAAGGAAATCATTATTATTAATTTCACAGTGGTATATGTTCCTATGGATGAGCATAAAAGCATCTCAGCAACCCATTGTCTTCACACAGGTTTCATATGCTGACTTCTGAGTCCAGTGTTTCCGTGTTAAACTGACATACTTACATGATTCCCATTCTTAGAGGTTTCCTTACTGAAGTGTTCAAAAATGTGGAATTCTGAGGGCAGTACTATAATGAAGTACAGTATTACATTATTACATAGCATATTACATTAAATTCATTGGAAGCATTTATTCTGGGGATTTAAAATACTCTCATCATTTTCATATATTACTTTCCTATGGATCTATCCATTAATTTATAGATATTGAGTGATGAATTTGTGCCTAATACTGTGGAAGGTGCAGCCAATTAGTTTGCAGAAAGATACTGTCAGCTCCAATTTTAATAATGAAAAATAGATGAACTAAGAAATTAAATCATTAGCCTGAGTTCACATAATGACACACTGGTAATCCCACTGAGAAAGCCAGCTTTCTTAATCTTAACTTAGTGATCTTTCACGAATAACTCTTTTTTTTTTCTCTCTCTCTCAATCTAAGGGTTCATGTGTACACACAAGTGCACGCATGTGCATGCACACACACACACACACACTTTGTAGCTTTATTTTCTAAATTATTTAAAACTATTTGAGTTGATGGCTTTTGCACTGACTATGTTGCATCTACTTAAGGATGTTCAGAGTGAGGTATGGGGATGTGAAATGTGGGGAGGGAAAGTGAACTCATAGCCTGATCTATGCTAGGTCTGTTAAAGAAAAATTTAAAAGACTGTAAATTCACAAATAACCCTATTGGGCTCACCCTACTTGAACAAATAGAAGTCTCTCTTACCTGAGTTGAGACAGGAAGACAGTGATCCACAGAGAGAAGATACCAACTGATCAGGAGAAAACATGGGAAAGGCCGTACTCTAAGAACGTTAGGTTTATATTTTGCTTACCTATGACTTAAAGGCACCCTGCCATATCTCACACTTACACTCTGAATTCCTGGCTGAGTGAAGTATCAGTTATGGATCAGTGAGGAATGGTAGGGAGAATGGTTAGGGTAAAGACTGCAGTCCCATAATGTCAGCTTAATGAAAAAACCATAACAAATCTGAGGACAGGGGTGATAGAATTACAAAATTTTCTGATAAAATGTCAAAGGCAATTTTCAAACCTCTTCCAATCCACAGTCATCCTTATCATTGTGATGCGTGGGTCCCAACAAAAATGTTTATATATTTGGGGTAAATGATCATAATGACACTTTACCAGCTAAATTTATTGTTCCTTCTGTGCAGGCAGGCACCATGTTGCTTATTCTATCAATTTATGTGCACAATAGTCTTCTGAGATAAGTGCTATTATTATCCCTGTTCTACAGATAAGAAAATTCAAGCTCAGGGAGTTTAAGCAACATGTCCTTATCACACTACAAAATACTGATGGAACTAAAGCTCCCAATTAGGTTAGTCTGACTCCATTTGGTCCTCATAATGCCCTGTAGGAAAAGTGGGTGGAAAATGGAGTCTCCTGCTGGGTTCTTCATTTACTCTTTAATTAAACAATTATTTGACCTATAGTCAGGTCACTCTGTGTATGCACTGAGAATATAGTGGTAAATAAAACAGACCTGGTTGCTGTTATCATGGAGCTCACCATTACTGGGGAAATAGAATTATAAACAAAATCTCCTCCCAGCCCAGAAAACATTTCCACAAAAGTAGCAGACAAAGAAAACAATTTTATTATTGAATAAGCAATAAATAAGAATGCAATGCACATTAAAGGCAATCCACTAAAGAGATTGCAAAGACAGCAAGAAATATCACTCTTTTATATAGCTAAATAGATACAAGACATTAAATTGATATTTTCAAGATAAAATGGCTAATTTTCAGGGATCCCTGGGTGGCTCAGCAGTTTAGCACCTGCCTTCGGCCCAGGGCGTGATCCTGGAGTCCTGGGATCGAGTCCCGCATCTGGCTCCCTGCCTGGAGCCTGCCTCTCCCTCTGCCTATGTCTCTGCCTCTCTCTCTCTTTCTCTCTCTCTCTCATTAATAAATAAATAATAAAAAAGGCTAATTTTCTACTCTTTTTAGGACTGAAGGTAGGTTTTGCCCTTTGGAGTAAGGTGGCAGCTGAATTTAAGCATATGTCCTATGAGGACACTGGGAGAAAGGGTGTTATATTCCTTGATGATTATACTTCAACAGGATGGCTCTCAGATACTCAAGGAAATATTCCTGACTTGTGAGACTGGCAAGAGTTTTATTTAGTCATTAAAAAGATTTACATATTTATGGAGAGGACAGGGAAAGAAATTCCAAAAGAAAAAGGAGGAGGATTTCTTCCTTTCTTTTCAATAGGGAGAATGTTTAAGTCACTTATTTGAATTTGTATTTGCTCTTATATCATTAAGTGGGGAAAGATAATAATAAGTAAAAACTTGAATAAATATAGTTATACATTTTGATAAATTCTCTGAAACCAGCATTCTATAAGAATAATAAGGGGGGGTGGTTAATCTAAGATGCATCCTGAGCAATGAGCAAGAATTAGTTTCTTGACAGACAGGAAAAAAACTATTCTGGGAAAAGACAAAAATGCGAGTGAAAGCTCTGACATGGGAGAGAGCTCATTGTTTTCAAGTAACTAAAGGAAAGCTATTGTTAGAGAAGAATGAATGAGACAGCAAGTGACATGAGGGCTACAAACACGGCTAGAGTTATAGCATCTCTTAACCAAGGGACACGTGGAGACAAGGGAACCTGTCCTCTGAGACTGAAATTTTAAACACATAAACAAGCGTGCCTGGGTGGCTCAGTCTGTTGAGCATCTACCTTTGGCTCAGGTATGATCCTGGGAGTTCTGGGATGGAGCCCTGCATTGGGCTCTCCACTGGGCGGGGAGTCTGCTTCTCCCTTTGCTTCTCACCCCGCTCATTCTCTCTCTCTCTCTCTCTTTCTCTCTTTCTTTCAAAAGAATAAATAAAATCTTTAAACACATTAACAAGAGTAGAAAGCTGTTTCAGGCTACTCAAGGAAAGAAAATGACTCTCAGATTTGCAAGCCTTGACAGGGACTTGACTGCAATTAGTATTGTATCTAAAGGAAGGAATTGGGGGTACCTAGGTGGCTCAGTTGGTTGAGCATCTGACTCGATCTCATCTCAGGTCTTGATCTCAGGGTCATGAGTTCAAGTCTCACACTGGGCTCCATGTAGGGTGTGGAGCCTAGTTGGAAAAAAAAGAAAAGAAGGAATTGTTAAGAACATCACATTGTGCACTCAAGAGGATAGATTGTATATGAAGTGCCCTTATCACAATAAAAAATAAAAAGAAATAGAGGAAGCAATACTGAGTCATACCAAATCAAATTGCTTAAGACTAGTGCTTGAGAGAAACTCTTACAAGCAACTAGAAAAAAAGCAACAAATGTACAGAGCAGCAGAGAAAAGAAGGGTAGCAGATTTCTCATTAGAAACAAAACAGTGAGAAGATAGTAGGGCAATTTTTTTGAAGTGTTGAAAGAAAATATAAATTAATCAGCTTTGGCTTCTATAACCCAATGGGAATATCTTTTTATAGAAAAGGTAAAACAAAGACTTTTTGAGATACAAAAAGATTAAATAATCACCAATAGACCATTAATACAAGAAATGTTAAAGGAAGGTCATAGGACAGAAGGAAACAAATGCCAGATGGAAACATGCATCTACACAAAGGGAATAAAGAGCATTGGAAATAGTAACTACATTGGGTTAATGTATACCATTATTTTCTTATTATTTAAATCTCTTTAAAATGGACTTTAGGTAAAAATCTAAATTAAGAGAGTTGACCAGTAAATATAACAAAAACATCACTAAAACAAACAAAGATAATCCTAAACAAGCAGAATGCAAAATGCCCTGGCCCAGAGATAAAATATTTTGTCCCTGTAGCAAGTACATCTTTATTACAGGAATGCAATTAAATAGAAAGCCTAATAAACTCTTCTTATCCTAAGTTCAGATTCATCAGTTAAAATTTGGATAATATTTAGGTATTCCATATAAGGGAGAAAACAAAATGGTGAGAGAAGCAGAGTCCTGCTCCACTTGACAGTTTTATTTTTTAATATCACATTGCTGTAAAATATTAAGTGTAATGTGAGTTTGTTTTGTTGAAAATTATTTCTTAGTAAAACTGAAAGTCCTCCATAAGTGCCTATTTGGGCAAATCTCTGGCCTTTCTCTTCATTGCTATTCATTCTCCTATGGAAACTTCTATAGGCCAATTATTCACCATTAGTCTACTCACTTATTTTTCTTCACTCATAGGGTTTCAGTTATAGGGTTTGATTCATCTTCTTTCTCTATCTTGTTTGTCATTTATTTTGTCATCTAGATCCTTCTCCCCCAGCTGCCTATAAAACAATGCTAGCCATCTTTACCCCATTTCTAATCATTGCTCAAAACATAATAATATAAAAGAATTGTTCTAAAAAATATTTAGAGAGCAAGATGAGTTCTTACTAGTTTTATTTTCTTTTTCTTATCAACTGGCCCCCATTGTTTACTGAAATGCAGAAGGATAAGGGATACTTAGTGCCCTTATGAACTCTCGCTTGCTTATGATTTCAGAAAGTGACATCTTCCCTGACTCCCTTTTTTTTTTTGACTCCGTTTTTAAACATAATTTTGCCTCAATCATGTTACTATAGCTAAGAGTCAGCACACAGTATGCAGCAGTGTGGCAGGCAAGTATGTATGTACTGTAGTTAGGCTTCCTAGGTTCAAAATCAGAGCCTAATCTTGGCTCTTGGGCAAGTTACTGTGTTTTGTGCCTGTTTCCTCATCTGTAAAACAGGACTTGTAATCTTATTTACCTCTTAGGGGATTAAACAATACAAAACTCAAAAAGCCTCTATAAAGTACTCAAATGATAGTTAATACCATATTTTCTATACTTATTATTTTATGCTAACTTTACTCACATTAGACAACCAGCATCTGTATGTGAGATATACCCACCAGGATGTAATCAGATTTTGATAATACTTCTTTCCAAATGGCAAGGAAGTAAAGCACTCCCATCATTTATAATTCCCCATTGGTTAACACTGGAAATGGTAGTTTATATAGGCTGTGGCATAGAAAAAGATACCCTTCAGGATCCGGGTAATTATCCATTGAACTGTAGGGTAGGGAAAATTTTTCTTCTACCTGCTTAGGTTTAAGGCTGGGACTTGAAAATTAAACTTAAAAAAGACAGGCAAATAGGGGGAAAATGCATACAAATTTTATTTTACATGCATAGGGGCTTCACATACACAAAGCAATAAAAGGATCAAAAGAAATGGTTAGACCTCAGGGTTGACATACCATTTTAACAAAGGGCAATAAATTGGAAAGAAATGATTAGAAAAAGAAAAGGGAGTTTGGGCTTCTAAGGGTGGTAACTGTGATAAATATATGGGGAAAATGAAGGGTAGATAGGGTTATTTAGTAAGATTTGTTCATTGCAGGTTCATCTCAGTGTTATTTCCATCTCTGGTATTAAGAGTTGTTCTCCTCTTCTTGGTATAGGAGAGAGCAACATGTTCACAAAAGAAATATATTACCCTGCTCTTAGATAGATAAGGGGAGTGCAGAAAGTTTTTCCTGTGTCTGTTTTTTTTTTTTTTTTGAGTTGCCTGCAACTCAAAATAATACTTATGCCAAAGTGGCATATTTTGAGGTGTCATATTCTGGATCAGCAAATAGTTTTTGAATGCCAACTATATGGCAGGCTCCAGGCACTAGAGTTCACAGAGCTTACTTTTTTGATTGGAGAGAGAGAAAATAAATAAACAAAATATATGGGGGCAGCCCTAGTGGCTTAGCAGTTGAGCATCTGCCTTTGGCTCAGGGCGATCCTGGGGTCCTGTGATCGAGTCCCACATCGGGCTCCCTGCATGGAGCCTGCTTCTCCCTCTGCCTGTGTCTCTGCCTTTCTCTCTCTCTCTCTCTGTCTCTCATGAATAAATAAATAAAGTCTAAAATATGTGTGTGTGTGTGTGTGTGTGTGTGTGTGTGTGTGTGTGATATTGGAAAAATAACAGAGTAGGGATTGAGAGCAATAGAGTGGGAATACTACTTTTGATGTATATGCTCTCCAGTGAGTTAACTGTAACTCCACTCTTTGTTTTTCTCCCATTCCTAAGAACACTTCATAGTGCAAGCCTGAGTGACTTTACCATTGGGACCATATTCTGTCCATTTTATCTTACCTTTAAGTGTAAACCTTTTGGAAACTTCCGACAAAACATAGTTTGTAATAAACATTAATGCAGAGCACAACTGATCGCGATATTCATCAGTGTTCCACAGCCACACTAAAGATCTCTACCTCATCCTTACCCAAATCATCACCCACTAAATCTTCCACTGCATATTGGTTTCTAAAGGGCTCCCCTTTGTTTTTGGCAGAGTTACGAAGCAGAAATGATTAACACAAGCTCAAGGAATGATCGATTCTTTTCTGGCTCAGGTTATGAGCTATTCCTACTTCCTCTCTTTCTCATGGAAGGAGCTACTCTCTATGTGCTCAGAGGAATGATGTTCTGAAAATTATTATTAATAGTTCACCTTCACAAAACAAAACACTGTCATCATCATCATCATCTTCATCATCATCATTTTCAACAGGGACAGTGAAATATTAACCTAAGGTAACAATACAGTTTTAATCGGGGAGGTTAATGGACTTGCTGAAAGTCATACAAGTTCATGACAAAGGTAGAAATTGAACCTTATAGTTCCTCATTTTAAAAGATCATGCTGAACTTTAAAACAGAACTGGAAGTACCTTTAAAAGGGGTAAGAAAAAAAATAAAATAAAAGGGGTAAGAAAGGAAAACAAAAGAAATTTTCCTCTGAAAAGTTCCAGTACATAATAGATTCCTCTCAGTATGTGGAAATATAACAATCAGTATGGGACAACGGAATTAGATAAGACTGAAAAATTCTGCTAGTCCAGGTATCACTTTACAAGTGGAAAAGAGTGTTATTTTCAGCCTGACACAAGATGCTTCAAATCCTCAAATCCTCAGTCACATCTGATTCAACTAAAGGCCCAGCCAAGGTCTTTGTTTTACCAAGATAAGGGTGTCACCACGGAAGCTTCACATAAAACTCTATAGAATCCAAATGGCCAGTTTCCTCATGAAAGGAGAAAAGAACATCACTGACATGGGAATATGAAATTAATTGGATCTATATTTCATTTCAGATCTCCAAATCATCGCTGATAAAGGAGTCTTTAATCTCCAACGTAGGAGGATTCTGTATCGCAAGCACAATTGAAATCTATCCACCAAAACTAGCTCTTTGAAAAAGGCAGCCTTCATAACCTTAGCAGCATTCGGGGGAATAATTTCTTACCACCTGTACTATCAGCTCTATTCCTTTTATTAGAGAATCTGTCAAAAATGGAGTCTTGTAAAATGGTTATGATTTTAATCTCTCTGGTGATTGGAAAAGGAGCACAAATGGTTTTGATTGCAGGCAGAAATGTTTGCTAAATGTCATTACAGCTTTTGCTTCTAACCCTCTTAAATAAATTAATAACGTTTGGTGAGAAAAACACCCTAAGGTCTCAATATTATTTCTGTAACACCTAGGTAGTCTCAAATAATGAACATGTTCTGGAACCATTACTTTTTTCAAATTGCTAGGAAAATGTATAAATATCAAATAACCTTTTCCTCTGAAAGACATACTAAAAAAAAATAAAATAAAGATATACTAACTCCTAGTTAACACGTAAATACATTTAGGTGTGCATATGTAAAAATATATACTATACATACAACAGGATACACGTATATGCATCAAATGAACTCCCACAGTTTAGTATGTTTCTGAATTATCCCTCATAACAACAAAGAAGAGAAGAAAGCATCTTCGGGGGGCTCAACGGCATCATACAGATAAGAAAACTATATCAGTACAAAGCACATAATATTACATGAAAAAGTGCTATGCCTGCATGGGCTGGATATTATTCACAGAGAGAGATGGTTTATTATGAATTTTATTTTATTACAGTTTCTGAAAAAGAAGAATGAAA
The DNA here is from genome assembly GCF_048164855.1 of Canis lupus baileyi. Classification (NCBI taxonomy): domain Eukaryota; kingdom Metazoa; phylum Chordata; class Mammalia; order Carnivora; family Canidae; genus Canis; species Canis lupus. The sequence goes on from NC_132876.1 coordinate 37,127,474, forward strand.
GATGATAGAGAGCGAGGGTACATGCTCCATAAATATGCTAATATTTTAGATCTTAGATGTGTGCTGGTATATACACACACACGCACATGTGCGTGCATGCACACACACACAATGAGCGTGTGTGCATGCATGTACACCAGGTCAGTGAAATTGTAAAAGCTGTAGCATGTGTGCAGGTATTGTTTTCTGACCTCTCTCTAACTCACAATCTATGCTGTGTAATAGATCCATTCCATCCAGAAGAAAGCCTCTCTCAAAAGCCCTCTACAAGTTATTTTACTGGGATTACTTGAACATGTAAAAGAGAAAAGGGAAAGGCTTGTTAGTTTAATGTGGAGAAATGGAGAAGAGGAGAGGTGGGGAAAGAACCATTATCTGGAAGCAATCAGACCTCGCTGTTCTCTTAGTTACACCAGTATCAGCAATTCTTTCTCTGGGTGTACCAGACCCTCCTTGATGCTAAGAAACTGGATATATTTAATGAAGTTCACTAACATACTCAGCATGCATCAGTAGACATGTGAAATATCTAGATTATTTTATATCTGTACTAGATTTTTATGCTTGCAAGGCTTTAAAAATCTCAAACTATTTTTGCATATTTTATATTCTATTTGATTGGTTTGTTAAAGGTTTCTCTTTTGTTTGAGTTTTGCTTCGGTTGATTTTCTATACTTAATCCTACTTTCCCTCTGTCTTCATCTGTCTCCTGAAAGGCTGACACACTTAATTCTCCCTCTTCTTGTTCTGGAGTTTCAAGAATAGGAATAAGTCTGATGTGCTCATTTGAATAATACCATCGGGATCCCTGGGTGGCGCAGCGGTTTGGTGCCTGCCTTTGGCCCAGGGCACGATCCTGGAGACCTGGGATCGAATCCCACATCGGGCTCCCGGTGCATGGAGCCTGCTTCTCCCTCTGCCTATGTCTCTGCCTCTCTCTCTCTCTCTCTCTCTCTCTGTGTGTGTGACTATCATAAATAAATAAATAAATAAATAAATAAATAAATAAATAAATAAATAAATAATACCATCGTCTATGTCATCCCCAGAGGTTTTCTTACTACCTGTCATACTAATGACAGAGAATTAGACATGCACAAAAGCCCTTCTGGGATTCTATTTACTGTAAATAATACTGTTTTGTTGCTGATCTTAAGAATCATGTGGGGATGCCTGGGTGGCTCTGTCAGTTAAACATCCGACTCTTGATTTCAAGCAGATTATGATCTCGGGGTCCTGGGATCAAGCCCCACATTACGCTCCTTTCTGTGAGGAGTCTGCTGGAGATTCTCTCCTTCTTCCTCTGCCCCTCCTCTCTCTCTCTCTCTTTCTCTCTCTCTCCCTCTCTCAAATAAATGAATACATCTTTTTTTTAAAATAAGATTTAGGTGGAATAACTACTCTCCATAACATACTTACTAGTAACTAGATCTATGTTATTTAGTTTATTGAATTGTTGTTTATCAATTGTAGAAAAGGAATCTGGCAAATCAGTTTTGCTCATTCTGAATACCCTAGAAGTGATGGTCAGGGAAGACATTGAGAGTGAGAAACTGAATTAGATTAATTTCAATACATGATCACCATTATCTTTCTTACTTTCTCTAGCCAGAAAATTTTGTACCCTACCTATGGCACTATGAAATGGCCCTTACCTATTCTGTAATCTTTGAAACTGCATTCCTACACCCCTGCTTTAACTATTTCTGCTAAAAAAAGTCCTTCTTACTCCATATGTATATGGTTTGTATATGACAACAAAGCATAGGAAACGTCCCCAAAATCTTAAATTGACTTCAGGTTATTGAGTTTTTTTTTTTATTTTGGAAGGTGAGGTAGGAAGCCAGAGGGCTAGGGAAGTCTTTTTAGGTGAAGTATAACCTCTTAAAATAAGCTTTGTATAAGAACAAAAATAAAGAAAAAGAAGACAGAGTGAGAAGATGAGACAAATACTCTGACAGAATATGAGAGGAAAAAGGCATACAAAGGAGTAAAGAATAAAAGAGAAAAAGAACTGGGATATAAGGAAGTGGGACACTGAGGGAAGGCTGCAGCAGGAGTAGGAAGGCACAGAGGGTGATTATATTTTCAATCAATACTATTCTCCTTGCTTCTGTGGATTCTGTGGAATAATTATCTATAGTTTACTGTGCATATTTGTGCTCAAATTTGATACTCAGAAATATAAAGCTCTGATCTCTAGCATTTTGAATTACAACAGCATAAAACACCAACACAAGATGATGTACTATGATGAAAGCAGCTTTGCCTAGGCAATTCAATCACAATGTTGGCAAGAAAACAGGGAGCTTGAGAGGGAAGACACAAAGTTGAATTTGGGAACAGAGTTTATTTGAGGTGGTGACAGCATTTCCAAAAAGAGATATCCTAGCAATAGTATAAAGCCAGCGTCTAGAGACTGCTGGGAATATGTAGCTAGTGAGTAAACTGGAGGGTCATCAGCAGAGACTAGACAGTCAAAACCAAGGGAATTAGTTCAGATAAAAAGATATCCCATGGGAATTCTGGGAATTACAGGCTCGGAGGAGAAAGAAGAGCCATCAAAGAGAGAGAGAAAGGGCAACCACATTTGGTTGCCCATTTTAAACATACACACTTTGCCTGGTACTGTGCTACATGCTGGGGATACAAAGATGACTCAAATACGGTCTCTGCCCTTAAGCTCACAGTTTAGTCCCAGAAAACAGATATTCTAGCAACTATCTACACTGAAGGGACAGAGTAGATACAAAGAATCATTGAACTATGGGGAAAAGAGAATAAAAGCATACACTCATAGAATACCTAATACATCATTACCAATGTCTAAAGCCTTTGTATAATTGTTTATTAAGTCTCCACAAGCACATTGTATAGTAGATTCTAATATCGTGTTCATTTTATAGATGAAGAGACTGAGGCCCAGAGATCTTCAGTAACTTGCCCAAGATCTCACAGAGTTGAACTAGCAGAGCTGGCAGGCAATCTGGCTCCAGAAGATTTAAGCATACCCGCCATACTTTAGAGGAAGGAAGAAAATAGAGTATGAGGTATTTCACTTGCTATTAAGGAATGTGTTATAAATCTGTCAGGTATTCTAGGTTGGAGAAAGATATTCTAGACAAAAAGAAAAGCATAAGCATAGAGCCATGGCATGGCATGGCATAGTCACTAAGAAGTCAGTACAACCTGGCTACGAACATAGCATCCTGTCTTGGAACCCAGCCTTGATGGTTCCTAAGAAAATGCTTCCAGCTGCTGTATAGTTTACAGTTTTATTAAATTATGAAAACTATTTTCCATTTAGTTGGTGCCTCCATTGGTCTCACTTTTAGCTAAATGCTATATAGAAAACTATCTTCTCAATCTGAGGTGTTTTGGAAAATTATAAAATAAATAAAATAAAAGTAAAGAAGCAGAGTGAAGTCCATTTTTTTATTTTTATTTTTTTAATAATAAATTTATTTAAAAAAAAAAAAAAAAAAAAAAAAAATAATAATAAATTTATTTTTTATTGGTGTTCAATTTGCCAACATACAGAATAACACCCAGTGCTCATCCCGTCAAGTGCCCCCCTCAATGCCCATCACCCATTCACCCCCACCCCCCGCCCTCCTCCGCTTCCACCACCCCTAGTTCGTTTCCCAGAGTTAGGAGTCTTTATGTTCTGTCTCCCTTTCTGATGTATACAATGGAATATTACTCAGCCATTAGAAATGACAAATACCCACCATTTGCTTCAACGTGGATGGAACTGGAGGGTATTATGCTGAGTGAAATGAGTCAATTGGAGAAGGACAAACATTATATGTTCTCATTCATTTGGGGAATATAAATAATAGTGAAAGGGAATAGAAAGGAAGGGAGAAGAAATGGGTAGTAAATATCAGAGTGAAGTCCATAATAATAATAATTGAAAAGTCTAAACAATCCAAAGCAGCTCAGATTACTTTGATTTATAACTCACAGGTCCAAGCCCCAAGAGTCTGCCAAACTTTGTGGGCTCTGCCAAAACACAGACAAGAATTTTTTTCTTGTTCCTCTACCTCAACATGTAGCTGGTGTTTCTGCATTCTCTCATAACCTTTATATACTAATTATCACTCTCAACTTTCCTTCTTGAAACATCATTTTCCATCTTCCTTTGCTAGTCCTGTCATCTTTTCCCCTTTCTTCTGCATATTTTTTTTCAATTTCCTTTGGTCAAGTAGTTCTTCCAAATGCCTCAGCTCATTCTCAATAACAACCAAGAGCACCAACATCCTAAGACAGAGAACACAAAACTTGGAGGTAGCTTTCTATGCTGATGTGTGGCAGAGCAATTATTATGTTTAATTTAGTAGACTGGCCCAGAGATTAGGTTGGAGATAGGCTGTTGTCACAAAGTTTAGGTCCTGGAATATTGTTGTATTTTACCTGAATTTCTCCTTAATCTTTTTTTTTTTTTTCATGAAGAAGGCTGTAGGCTGCTGCATCTTTAAGATTTTTCTCCCTTTTTTGCTATACCAGTTTTGTCTCAACAAATTGAATTAGAGATGAATTTATTGTGTTTGTCTATGGAAAAACATTCCTTTATAGTAGTGACAATTATCAAGAGATGAGAGAAAAGACTTTGTGAATATTTATTATACTTCAAAATGACTCATAGTCTAATGAAGCAAATGCCTTAGGGCCAGTTGAGAACCTTATGCATAGATTAGAAAAGGATTAAGAGCAACAATTAATTTAGTAACAAGGATAAGTGAAATGGGAGTTTTTCTTAAGGGAACTGTTTTTAGAAAGTGTATTCAATCTGTTTCCACTTTCAAGTTTCCTTTTACCTGTTGACATTTACAAATTCAGAATAAAACACCTGTGCCCCTACATTTAGTGCACATTATCCCTATGCTTTATATTTTGTGCTCATGAGAAACACTGTTCCTATTCTCAAGAAGGCCACAGTCTCATGGGAGGAATATCACATCATATTATAACTGCCTGTTTATTTGTTATTAAAGAACAATAGGATACAGGATGTTACTATAGGGCATAGGGAGAACCAAGCTCTCTCTAGGCATCCTGAAAGAAGTGATTTCTCTTTTTTTTCATAAAGATTTATTTATTTTAGAGAAAGAGAGAAAGAGAGAGAGAGAGAGAGAGCATGGTGGGGAGGAGCAGAGGGAGAAGGAGAGAGAGAACCTCAAGCAGACTCTCTGCTGACACAGAGCCCAATGCAGGGCTCGATCTCACAACCCTGAGATCATGACCTGAGGCAAAATCAAAAGCTGGACACTTAACTGACCAAGTCACTCCTGAAAGAAGTAATTTCTAAGAAAAAAACTTAAAGAAGAACTCTGGGGATACCTGAGTGGTTCAATCAGTTAAATGTCTGCCTCTGGCTCAGGTCATGATCCTGGGGTCCTGGGAACAAACACTGTGTTGAGATCTGTGCTCAGTGGGGATTCTGCTTCTCCCTCTCCCTCTGCCCTCCCCTTGCTCTTTTTCTCTCTCTCAAATAAATAAATAAATAAATAAATAAATAAATAAATAAACAAACAAATCTTAAAAAAAAATAAAGAAAAACTCTGGGCTGGCCAAAGAAAGAAAAGTATAGGGCAGTGGTTAAAAGTCAGGTTTTGGCATAAGGTAGAGAGGACCTTAGTTAATATATCCTTTCATAACAGTAAGAAAACACTGGAAAATGGTCAAAATCAACTTTTTCAAAGCTCTGTAAACTAACCAAATGTAACAAATGCAAGGAGTATTAAAGAAACACTGGTGAATCTTGGTAAGAAGATCAGAGTTTGTGGTATTTAATGTAACCTATATCTATCCACCCCCTTCTTCCTAGTTCTATAATAACCTTGCAAATTAGTAGCCTCACAAATATGGTAGCTGTGAGAACCAGCAGGCTCACATCCACTAGAGGAGATAGACAAGATTTGGAGTTTTTCAAGTGTCATCTCCAGACCATTTTCCCTACTTGACCAGACTGGCAAGTAAAACCTGGAAAAACCCCATTCACTGGGTCTTATTATTTGACTTATCTCCCAGCTTCAGCTCAAACCACAGGAAAAATTTTATCCCAAGGCAACTATTTACTGTTTTAGCTGCCTAAGATATAAATGCAAGTAGGGACAAATGAGAGGCTGGCCAAAAACTTCAACAGAAGATCTGGAGAAGAGATGTCCATAGGAAGCTTTTAAAAACTCTGGCATAGTACTGGGGATTTAGAAGGCTAAGTGCATATGCAGGGACTTGGAAATAACAATGAAAGAATTAAGAAAGCCTTGATCTTGGAAACTATTAAAATTCTAGAGAAGAACACAGGTAGTAATCTCTTTGACATTGGCCTTAGCAACTTCTTACTATAGATATGTCTCTGAGACAAGGGAAACAAAAGCAAAAATAAAGTATTAGGACTTCAACAAAATAAAAAGCTTCTACACAGCAAAGCAAGCAATCAGCAAAACTAAAAGACAACTTCCTGAATGAGAGAAGATATTTGCAAATGACATATCCAATAAAGGGTAGTATCCAAAAAATATATAGGTAGTATCCAAAATATATAAAGGACTTATCAAACTCAACACCCAAAAAACAAATAATCCAGTAAAAGAATGAGAACACATGAAAAGACATTTTTTAAAACATTTTTTAAATTTATTTTTAATTTTTATTTATTTATGACAGTCACACAGAGAGAGAGAGAGAGGCAGAGACATATGCAGAGGGAGAAGCAGGCTCCATGCACCGGGAGCCCAGCATGGGATTCGATCCCAGGTCTCCAGGATCACGCCCTGGGCCAAAGGCAGGCGCCAAACCGCTGCGCCACCCAGGGGTCCCATGAAAAGACATTTTTAACAGATTCTTGAAAAGATGCTAAACATTACTCATCATCAGGGACATACAAATCAAAACAACAATGAGATATCACCTTACACATGTCAGAATGCCTAAAATTAACAACACAGGAAACAATAGGTGTTGGCAAGGATATGAAGAAAGGGAAACATTCTCCACTGTTGGTGGGAATGCAAACTGGTGTAGCCATTCTGGAAAACAGTATGGAGGTTCCTCAAAAAGTTAAAAATAGAACTATCACAAATTGAACACTAATAAAAAATAAATTTATAAAAAAAATAGAACTATCATATGACCCAGCAATTGCACTACTGGGTATTTACCCAAAGAATACAAAAATACTTATCTGAAGGGATACATGCACCCTGATATTTATAGCAGCATTATCAGCAATAGCCAAATCATGGAAACAACCCAAATATCCATCAACTAATGAATGGATAAAGAAGTTGCATATATATATATAGGCATATAATATATATATTCTATTGTGAGTGCATATATATATACACACACACAATAGAATATTGCTCACCCATAAAAAAGAATGAAATTGCCATTTGCATAGATGTAGAAGAGAGTAATGACATGGATGGAGGAGAGAGTATTATGCTAAGTGAAATAAGTCAGAAAAAGATAAATACCACAGGATTTCACACATATGTGAAATATAAGAAACAAAACAAATGAAAATGTGTGGGGGAGAAGAGAAGCAAACCAAGAAACAGATACTTAACTATAGAGGACAAATTGATGGTTACTGGTAGGGAGGTTGGCCAGGGGATGTGTTAAATAAGCAATGGGTGTTTTTTTTTTTTTTTTTTTTTTTTTAAGCAATGGGTTTTGAGGAGGGCCCTTGTTGTGTTGTGATGAACACCATGTGTTGTACATAAGTGATGAATCACTAAATTCTACACCTGAAATAAATATTATCTGTATGTTAACTAACTGGAATTTAAATAAAACTCATAGAATCTAAAAAAAAGAAAAGAAAAAAGGAAAAGAAGGTGCTGATCTCCTATCTGTGCTCATCTTGAGGCTCTGCACAATTAGGAAATGAAGGCTAAATGAAAACTGTGAGCATTGAAAGAATGCCCCAATACATAAACACAGAATCCCTCAGAAAAAGTTCAAAGAATAATTATTTAAAGGCATCGGAGGATCTGTGTTCAATTGTTAGCTGATCATTAAGCTAATCAAGCAGAATTTAGTGGCTGGAGAAGACATGGAATACAGATGTTATCAGATTAGTCCAGAAAAGACACTAAATAGACAAACAGCAACAAGAATGACTGTGACAACAATAAACCTTGGGGCAAGGTAAATCTGATATCTAAAGTTGTCATATATTATTACTGAAATCTGGTTTTCAACAACAAAAAATAGTGCAAGAAATACCAATAAACAGGAAAGTATGGCCTGGGCTGGAAAAAATTGTCAGTGGAAACTATTCCTGATATAGTCAAGTCATTTGACTCACTAGAAAAAGACTGTAAATCAGCTACTACAAATATGCTGAAAGAACTCAAAGAAATCATGTCTAAAAGTGCTACAGGAAAGCATGACCATAATGCCATAATTTTTACTTTAAGTGAAACATGTACCAAATATCAACAATGATAGAGTAATTATTTTAAAAAGAATCAAGTAGAAATCCTGGAGCTTAAGTTGTATTAACTGAAATGAGATATCCACTAGAGGGGCTCAACAGCCTAATTGAACAGACAAAAGAAAGAAACAGGTCACCCTGAAGCCAGGTCAATTGAGAGTATCCAGTGTAAGGAACAACAACAGAAAGACTAGGAAAACTGAATAAAGACTCAGAGATCTGGAAGCCATCTTCAATCACACTTCCACATGCAAAAAAAAGAGAGGAGAGACAGAAAGGGGCAGAATTAGTATTTGAAAAAAAGAATGGCTGAAAATTTCCTAAATGTGATAGAGAACATTAACCTATATATCCAAGAAGCTCAATGAGTTCCAAGTAAGATCAACTCTTTGAGGTCCACATGTAGACCCATTATAGTCTGACTGCTGAAACCCAAATGCAAAAAGAATTATGAAAAGAGAAAGAGAATAGCCAGAACAAATGATCTTCAATAAGATAAAAAGCTGACTTCTCACCCAAATCCATGGGACCAGAGGTAGTGGCAGACATTCAAAATGTTGAAAGAATAACTGTCAACAAAAAAGCCTATACCCAGCAAAAATATTCCTGAAAAATAAGAAGAAATTAAGATGTTCACAGATAAACAAAAATGGGAAAATGCATTACTGGGAGACATCTCCTATAAGAAATACTGAAAGAAATCTGGCAGTGGGGGCACCTGGGTGGCTCAGTGGTTGTGCATCTGCCTTCAGCTCAGGTCATACTCCCCGGGTCCTGGGATCAAGTCCTACATCAGGCTCCCCACAGGGACCCTGCTTCTCCTTCTGCCTGTCTTGGGCTCTCTCTATGTCTCTCACGAATAAATAGATAAAATCTTTTAAAAAAGTTGTAATTCCCAGCACAGCCCTTCAATCACCAAAGTATTCCAAATATAGAGAAAAAAATGTAAGTGATACAATAGAATCTATCTAACGCAAAAGAACACAGTAATGGAGTAATAAAGCAGCAGAAATGACATAAAACAAACAGAAAACATCAGAATGCCAGACTTAAATCCTATCTTATCAGTAACTACATTAAGCTACAATGAATCAAACATTCCAACCAAAGGGCAGAAACTGATAGAATAGATTTGAAAAATATATAATCTGACTACATGTAGTCTATAGGGGACACATTTTAGATTCAAAGATACAAATAGGCTGAAAGTAAAAAAGATGAAAAAAAATATATGATATAAGCAGTAAGCAAAATAGGCAAAAAGCAAATCAGGACCTGCTAGCTCCTTTTAATATCACACACAACAGCTCATATGAAAATCCTCTCTGCTTAATTTTATTTTCAGTATTGATTTTTACTTTAAGTGAAACATGTTCAGAAAATATAGTATAATACAAATTCCTTGAAATTTGTTAAAGACTGATTTTATAGATAATATATTGCCAATAATCTTTAAATTGTCTCTATATGCTTAAAAAGAATATACACAACTTTAAGGAGAAAAGATGTGATGGGGAAAAGCTAGTCTCATGCCTTCTCTTCTCTTATTAGAAAAAAAAGGGGGATTTGAGGTATGTATAGGATATTCAGTTGGAAATAACCATAAAATGTCAGATAGATCAGGAGCAGTCTGGATTGGAATAGAATCCTGGAGGTCATCAGCAAAGAAGTGCAATAAGTAATGGACAGAGATGTCTTCCAAGACTAGGCTAGTTTGGTGGGTTTAGGTTGTTTGTGATCAGAAACTAGGTTTCATTGTAGGTTCTTGAGTAAGGGCTATGATATTCAGTGTAACCTTGCTAGCACTGGACAAATAGTGCTTTGTGTAGGCACCATGCTAAAATAGCAGAGAAGAAATAAGGTCTCTGATGAGCTTATGATATAAAAGGGAAATTCAAGAATTATCAAAAACATTTAGTTTTTCTGTTACCTATTTAACATCTTGATATTTAGTCATTAATTTTTTAGATTAAATTCTCTCTGTTTAATGGAATAGATTTTATTTAACAGAAAGATTATTTTTTATAAGAAGCAACTCAATGTTTAACATGTTATTTAATATATCTAATAAAAAAAGTACTGATAAGTATGTTAGAAAGCCGGATCTGGTTCTGGTGAGGCATTTCACATTAGAGTTCATATACTCTGCTGAGTTTTCTGTTTGTTTTGTTTTAGTTTTTGTGTTTGATTTTGCTCTTCTGTAATGGTACTGTCGCATTATTTTTTTTTGTTAGTCTACTTTATTATTATTATTTTTTTATTGGAGTTCAATTTGCCAACATATAGCATAACACCCAGTGCTCATCCTGCCAAGTGCCCCCCTCAGTGCCCATCACCCAGTCACTCCAACCTCCCACCCACCTCCCCTTCCACTACCCCTTGTTCATTTCTCAGAGTTAGGTGTCTCTCATGTTTTGTCACCCTCACTGATATTTTCACTCATTTTCTCTCCTTTCCCCTTTATTCTCTTTCACTATTTTTTATATTCCCCAAATGAATGAGACCATATAATGTTTGTCCTTCTCTGATTGACTTATTTCACTCAGCATAATACCCTTGCATTATTAATTCAACTTCTCAAATTATTCCATTATGACATGAATCATTAAATAATAAGCAATATACATTTATCATTAATTATAATGATCATTAGTTACATTTAGTAAGTATATATTTATTGTTATAGAAACATTCTCAGCAAAAAAACTAACCAATATTCAAATTTAGCAGAATTATATACATTTTTAATATTACATAATGTAATAGAGAATTATAAGCTAATATACCATCTATACCAGATGTCAAAAAGAAAATTAATGAAATTATCAGCATCAGAAAACACAAAATACAAAAAAAAAAGAAAACACAAAATACAAAGCCATTAAACAAGAAAATTAAATAAAATTATTTTGATAAGCTCATTTTTTTTTTATTGGTGTTCAATTTACTAACATACAGAATAACACCCAGTGCCCGACACCCATTCACTCCCACCCCCCGCCCTTCTCCCCTTCCACCACCCCTAGTTCGTTTCCCAGAGTTAGCAGTCTTTACGTTCTGTCTCCCTTTCTGATATTTCCCACACATTTCTTCTCCCTTCCCTTATTTTCCCTTTCACTATTATTTATATTCCCCAAATGAATGAGAACATATAATGTTTGTCCTTCTCCGACTGACTTACTTCACTCAGCATAATACCCTCCAGTTCCATCCACGTTGAAGCAAATGGTGGGTATTTGTCATTTCTAATAGCTGAGTAATATTCCATTGTATACATAAACCACATCTTCTTTATCCATTCATCTTTCGTTGGACACCGAGGCTCCTTCCACAGTTTGGCTATAGTGGCCATTGCTGCTAGAAACATCGGGGTGTAGGTGTCCCGGCGTTTCATTGCATTTGTATCTTTGGGGTAAATCCCCAACAGTGCAATTGCTGGGTCGTAGGGCAGGTATATTTTTAACTGTTTGAGGAACCTCCACACAGTTTTCCAGAGTGGCTGCACCAGTTCACATTCCCACCAACAGTGTAAGAGGGTTCCCTTTTCTCCGCATCCTCTCCAACATTTGTTGTTTCCTGCCTTGTTAATTTTCCCCATTCTCACTGGTGTGAGGTGGTATCTCATTGTAGTTTTGATTTGTATTTCCCTGATGGCAAGTGATGCAGAGCATTTTCTCATATGCATGTTGGCCATGTCTATGTCTTCCTCTGTGAGATTTCTGTTCATGTCTTTTGCCCATTTCATGATTGGATTGTTGTTTCTTTGGTGTTGAGTTTAATAAGTTCTTTATAGATCTTGGAAACTAGCCCTTTATCTGATATGTCATTTGCAAATATCTTCTCCCATTCTGTAGGTTGTCTTTGAGTTTTGTTGACTGTATCCTTTGCTGTGCAAAAGCTTCTTATCTTAATGAAGTCCCAATAGTTCATTTTTGCTTTTGTTTCTTTTGCCTTTGTGGATGTATCTTGCAAGAAGTTACTATGGCCGAGTTCAAAAAGGGTGTTGCCTGTGTTCTTCTCTAGGATTTTGATGGAATCTTGTCTCACATTTAGATCTTTCATCCATTTTGAGTTTATCTTTGTGTATGGTGAAAGAGAGTGGTCTAGTTTCATTCTTCTGCATGTGGATGTCCAATTTTCCCAGCACCATTTATTGAAGAGACTGTCTTTCTTCCAATGGATAGTCTTTCCTCCTTTATCGAATATTAGTTGCCCATAAAGTTCAGGGTCCACTTCTGGATTCTCTATTCTGTTCCACTGATCTATGTGTCTGTTTTTGTGCCAGTACCACACTGTCTTGATGACCACAGCTTTGTAGTACAACCTGAAATCTGGCATTGTGATGCCCCCAGATATGGTTTTCTTTTTTAAAATTCCCCTGGCTATTCGGGGTCTTTTCTGATTCCACACAAATCTTAAAATAATTTGTTCTAACTCTCTGAAGAAAGTCCATGGTATTTTGATAGGGATTGCATTAAACGTGTATATTGCCCTGGGTAACATTGACATTTTCACAATATTAATTCTGCCAATCCATGAGCATGGAATATTTTTCCATCTCTTTGTGTCTTCCTCAATTTCTTTCAGAAGTGTTCTATAGTTTTGAGGGTATAGATCCTTTACATCTTTGGTGAGGTTTATTCCTAGGTATCTTATGCTTTTGGGTGCAATTGTAAATGGGATTGACTCCTTAATTTCTCTTTCTTCAGTCTCATTGTTAGTGTATAGAAATGCCACTGACTTCTGGGCATTGATTTTGTATCCTGCCACGCTACCGAATTGCTGTATGAGTTCTAGCAATCTTGGGGTGGAGACTTTTGGGTTTTCTATGTAGAGTATCATGTCATCGGCGAAGAGAGAGAGTTTGACTTCTTCTTTGCCAATTTGAATGCCTTTAATGTCTTTTTGTTGTCTGATTGCTGAGGCTAGGACTTCCAGTACTATGTTGAATAGCAGTGGTGAGAGTGGACATCCCTGTCTTGTTCCTGATCTTAGGGGAAAGGCTCCCAGTGCTTCCCCATTGAGAATGATATTTGCTGTGGGCTTTTCATAGATGGCTTTTAAGATGTCGAGGAATGTTCCCTCTATCCCTACACTCTGAAGAGTTTTAATCAGGAATGGATGCTGTATTTTGTCAAATGCTTTCTCTGCATCCAATGAGAGGATCATATGGTTCTTGGTTTTTCTCTTGCTGATATGATGAATCACATTGATTGTTTTACGGGTGTTGAACCAGCCTTGTGTCCCAGGGATAAATCCTACTTGGTCATGGTGAATAATTTTCTTAATGTACTGTTGGATCCTATTGGCCAGTATCTTGTTGAGAATTTTTGCATCCATGTTCATCAGGGATATTGGTCTGTAATTCTCCTTTTTGGCGGGGTCTTTGTCTGGCTTTGGAACTAAGGTGATGCTGGCTTCATAGAACGAATTTGGAAGTACTCCATCTCTTTCTATCTTTCCAAACAGCTTTAGGAGAATAGGTATGATTTCTTCTTTAAACGTTTGATAAAATTCTCCTGGGAAGCCATCTGGCCCTGGACTCTTGTGTCTTGGGAGGTTTTTGATGACTGCTTCAATTTCCTCCCTGGTTATTGGCCTGTTCAGGTTTTCTATTTCTTCCTGTTCCAGTTTTGGTAGTTTGTGGCTTTCCAGGAATGTGTCCATTTCTTCTAGATTGCCTAATTTATTGGCGTATAGCTGTTCATAATATGTTTTTAAAATCGTTTGTATTTCCTTGGTGTTGGTAGTGATCTCTCCTTTCTCATTCATGATTTTATTAATTTGAGTCTTCTCTCTCTTCTTTTTAATAAGGCTGGCTAATGGTTTATCTATCTTATTAATTCTTTCAAAGAACCAACTCCTGGTTCTGTTGATCTGTTCCACAGTTCTTCTGGTCTCGATTTCGTTGAGTTCTGCTCGAATCTTTATTAACTCCCTTCTTCTCTCGGGTGTAGGATCTATTTGCTGTTTTTTCTCTAGCTCCTTTATGTGTAAGGTTAGCTTTTGTATTTGAGTTCTTTCCAGTTTTTGAATGGATGCTTGTATTGCGATGTATTTCCCCCTTAGGACTGCTTGCTGCATCCCAAAGATTTTGAACGGTTGTATCTTCATTCTCATTAGTTTCCATGAATCTTTTTAATTCTTCCTTAATTTCCTGGTTGACCCTTTTATCTTTTAGCAGGATGGTCCTTAACCTCCATGTGTTTGAGGTCCTTCCAAACTTCTTGTTGTGATTTAGTTCTAATTTCAAGGCATTATGGTCCGAGAATATGCAGGGGACAATCCCAATCTTTTGGTATCGGTTCAGACCCGATTTGTGACCCAATATGTGGTCTATTCTGGAGAAAGTTCCATGTGCGCTTGAAAAGAATGTGTATTCAGTTGAGTTTGGATGTAAAGTTCTGTAGATATCTGTGAAATCCATCTGGTCCAGTGTATCATTTAAAGCTCTCGTTTCTTTGGAGATGTTTTGCTTAGAAGACCTATCGAGTATAGAAAGAGCTAGATTGAAGTCACCAAGTATAAGTGTATTATTATCTAAGTATTTCTTCACTTTGGTTAATAATTGATTTATATATTTGGCAGCTCCCACATTCGGAGCATATATATTGAGGATTGTTAAGTCCTCTTGTTGAATAGATCCTTTAAGTATGATATAGTGTCCCTCTTCATCTCTCACTACAGTCTTTGGGGTAAATTTTAGTTTATCTGATATAAGGATGGCTACCCCTGCTTTCTTTTGCGGACCATTCGAATGGTAAATGGTTCTCCAACCTTTTATTTTCAGGCTGTAGGTGTCCTTCTGTCTAAAATGAGTCTCTTGTAGACAGCAAATAGATGGGTCCTGCTTTTTTATCCAGTCTGATACCCTGCGCCTTTTGATGGGGTCATTAAGCCCGTTCACATTCAGAGTTACTATTGAGAGATATGAGTTTAGTGTCATCATGATATCTATTCAGTCTTTGTTTTTGTGGACTGTTCCACTGAACTTCTTCTTAAAGGGGAAATTTAAGAGGCCCCCTTAAAATTTCTTGCAGAGCTGGTTTGGAGGTCACATATTCTTTTAGTTGCTGCCTGTCTTGGAAGCTCTTTATCTCTCCTTCCATTTTGAATGAGAGCCTTGCTGGATAAAGTATTCTTGGTTGCATGTTCTTCTCATTTAGGACCCTGAATATATCCTGCCAGCCCTTTCTGGCCTGCCAGGTCTCTGTGGAGAGGTCTGCTGTTACCCTAATAATCCTCCCCATAAAAGTCAGGGATTTCTTGCCTCTTGCTGCTTTAAGGATCTTCTCCTTATCTTTGGAATTTGCAAGCTTCACAATTAAATGTCGAGGTGTTGAACGGTTTTTATTGATTTTAGGGGGGATCTCTCTATTTCCTGGATCTGAATGCCTGTTTCCCTTCCCAGATTAGGAAAGTTTTCAGCTAGAATTTGTTCAAATACATATTCTGGCCCTCTGTCCCTTTCGGCGCCCTCGGGAACCCCAATTAAACGTAGGTTTTTCTTCCTCAGGCTGTCGTTTATTTCCCTTAATCTATCTTCATGGTCTTTTAATTGTTTGTCTCTTTTTTCCTCAGTTTCCCTCTTTGCTATCAACTTGTCTTCTAGGTCACTCACTCGTTCTTCCACCTCGTTAACCCTCGTCGTTAGGACTTCTAGTTTGGATTGCATCTCATTCAATTGATTTTTAATTTCTGCCTGATTAGCTCTAAATTCTGCAGTCATGAAGTCTCTTGAGTCCTTTATACTTTTTTCTAGAGCCACCAGTAGCTGTATAATAGTGCTTCTGAATTGGCTTTCTGACATTGAATTGTAATCCAGATTTTGTAACTCTGTGGGAGAGAGGACTGTTTCTGATTGTTTCTTTTGAGGTGAGGTTTTCCTTCTAGTCATTTTGCTCAGTGCAGAGTGGCCAAAAGCAAGTTGTATTGGGAAAAAGAAAAAAAGAGAGGAGAGAAAGAAGGAAAGAAAAGAGAAAGAGAAAAAAAAAGGGAAGAAAAAGAAAAAAAAAACGAAAAAAAAAAAAAAGAAGAAGAAAAAGAGAAAGAAAAAGAAAGGAGAAAAAAAGGGTGGGGGAAGGAAACAAATCAAAAAGCAAAACAAAACAAAAACAAAAACAAACAAACAAAAAAAGAACCACCGGGGAGTATCTTCTGATTCTGTGTACTTTAAGTCCCTTGGCTTCTCCTGGAAGTTGTCCGTCTAGCTGGTGTTCTGGGGGAGGGGCCTGCTGTGCTGATTTTCAGGTGTTAGCAGTTGGGGGAGCTGCTGTGCCCCTGCCTGGTGCAGGGCTCAGTGGGGGTTGTTTACCCCGTGAGGCCGCAGGAGGAACAGCCCCAGTGGCGGGGCAGCTCTGGAAACCTGGATTCAGCTCCCGCAGTAACTCTCCGTCTGCAGGGCCTGGAGGCTCCGGGGCGGGGCCGCTGATCTGCTCAGCTGGGGCAGGAGCGTCCTCGCTGTCCTGGACCCTCCCGGCCTCTGCCTGTCCCGGGGGAGGCGGGATCCTGGGCTGTGTCCCGGCGCCCTGTGCTCCGGGGCCTGCGCTGGTGGATTCGCGCTCCCGGGCCGCGCAGCCCCCTCCGCGGAGCCGCCGCCCGAGCCCCTCCGAGCTGCTCCTGGAACCGCGCAGCCCCCTCCGCACGGAGCCTCTTCCTCTGCCCGAGCCCCTCCGAGCTGCTCCCGGGGCCGCGCAGCCCCCTCCGCGGAGCCGCCGCCCGAGCCCCCCGAGCTGCTCCGGGTCCCGCCGGGTCCCGCCGTGCGCGCTGCAGCCCTTAGGGAGCTCGGCGCACTCTCCCGGGGCGCAGGTGTCTGTTAGTGTCCCAGGGAGCCCGAGGGCATCCCCGCCTTCCTGGGTCCTGCTCCAACTCCCCGCGAGCCCCTTTCCCCCGGGAAGGTCGGTGCAGCTCCTCCTCCTCCGGGACGGGGCTCTCCTGTCCTGGGGACACTCGCCCCGGCCTCAGCCCGGCTCCTCGCGGGGCCCCTCCCCCTTGGAGGCCTTTGTTCCTTTACTTCTTTTTCCTACCTTGATAGAAGCGCGAACTCTTCTCACTGTCGCATTCCAGCTGGTCTCTCTTTAAATCTCAGGCCGAATTCATAGATTTTCAGGATAATTTGAAGGTTTTCTAGGTAGTTTGGTGGAGACAGGTGATTTGGAGACCCTACTCTTCCGCCGTCTTGCTCCTCCCCCGATAAGCTCATTTTTGAAAAACATAGATGGAAAAATGAAAAAAAAATTCAAAAATTTCTAGCCTCAGTATAACATAGCACAGATAAAATACAAATGAAGTAGACTGAGGATTTACTTTATCTTCAATACCTACGTTAACCAAATAACATTTTTAAAACCATAAAATGTAAATAACTGAACAATTATTGACTAAATGTATTTTCTGCCAATTCTGGCACGTAGGAGTATAATTTGAATATTAAACAATGGACACTGTTGTTGAAAAGCTGCATGTTTTGAAGTTTATGAAACTTGGTCTACAAATCACTTGATTCTGGTTATTTATTTCACCTGAAATAATTCCATCATTTTTCAATGCTCCAAACTCTTAAGATACAAAAAGATCCCCTGCAACATAGAAGCACAAAGATTGGCAGCATGGGTCAAGTTTGTTAAACTTGAGGAAAGTGAAAGCATATTAACAATAGTCCTAGGCACTCAAGACTTAAATCCAGGTTGAAATAACTGACATGATATAGAACATTAAAAATAGGGAAATGAGAAAAATATTATGCTTTTGTTCAATGCACAAATATTGGTTTCTACATTTAGCAAAACAATACCTAGCATTCAGACTAAGATTATCCAAGAAATTTTATGAGCATAATACTGCCAATATTATTCATTTGGAAAAAATAAACACAACATTTGATAATATTTCTAGCTAAGCATGTATGCAAAACACAATGACACTAAATAGTATTAAAGATTTTATGGGATGAAATCCAAAGACAAATAATTAAAATTATAATAGATGAAGTGAGCAAAATAACTTGAAGCAATGTAAAAAATTTGAAATACTATTTGATTACTTTAGTATAGACAGCATATTTTATTTTATTTTTTTAATAAAGATTTTTTTTAATTTTTATTTATTTATGATAGTCACAGAGAGAGAGAGAGAGAGAGAGAGAGAGGCAGAGACACAGGCAGAGGGAAAAGCAGGCTCCATGCACCGGGAGCCCAGCATGGGATTCGATCCCGGGTCTCCAGGATCGGGCCCTGGGCCAAAGGCAGGCGCCAAACCGCTGCGCCACCCAGGGATCCCAATAAAGATTTTATTTTTAAGTAATCTCTATACCCAATGTGGGGCTTAAACTCACAACCCTGAGATCAAGAGTCATGTGTTCTACCAAGTGACCCTGCTAGGCATCCCATATTTTAGATATTTTAGTATATTTAGTATCAAAAAAGAGCAATGCATAAGAAAGTGACAGAAAATGAAATAAATGAAACTAACTGTATTTCAACTAAATAATATCATATTGCAGTAATGCTAGCTCAAAGTACTTTTTGAACAAAGTGTTTTGTTCACAGGCACTTGAAATAAAGATAATTAGAACTATAACTAAATTGTGCACACTCTGGTTAATTTGTTTCCCTGATGGATTGAATTAGCAATTTTGACACTTCATATATATTGTAGGATTGATCAAATAAGTAAATATATTGTGGATAATTAGAATCAGGCTTTCTGCTGTTGGAGAAGAATTAACAATATGGAAACAGGAAAGAAGAATAAACTCTGTGTTGTTCACTGTATTTGAAAGTATCAGCATTAGTATATATTAATATATACATATACATTCTAGGTTTATATATATATATATATCCTAAAAATAAATGTAATACATACATATGTATATTTACACAAATCTATGTATATATTTATACATAGTGTATATTTATAACATGCATATATAATTGTATACATATATAATGTATATATAGATTATAAATATAATACATAGTATGTTTTATTTTATATTTGTATACATAGCAAGAACACAATAGTGGCAATCATTGAGCTCATCTAGCACCCAAATATTGGTTTCTAAATACAATTTTCCACTAACAGGAACCAGGTTCCTTGAGAAGGTTTGGCGCAGGGAAAGTAGAAGATAAGCCGACAAGAACTTACGCCAGAAAATGAAGAAATGCTCAAATAATGATTAAGACATGTTAAAAAGACAAATCAGCTTGAAGGGGCTAACACTTGCCAAATCAGAAACAATTCAAGAATCATAGTAAGTAATGCAGTAATAGACAATAATCCATAGAATAAAATTTTAAAAACATGAGTTGCTATTAATATATGTATAAGTGAATAAAATAAATAGGGGAGAAGAGAAAAGTCATCTTTACATTAGAATCCCAACTAAACTAAAACTAAAACTAAAACTAAAAACGAAAAGAACAAATTAGAAAATCACCCCTTTGCAACTACCGCAGAAATTATTGCTTGAGACAAGGGTCAACAGTGGACACCGAAGCCAGTGAAAGATGGGAAACAAGATATTTCATTAGTATCTTTCCAAAAATATATATACTGATTGCAAAAGGAAAACTAGTAAATTTATAGTGGAGAAACCTGGAAGTCACACCTTTAACCAAATGATCAAAGTTAACATCGCCAGTGAGGGACAAATTGCCATCATGGACCTCATCATAGTGATGAAAAGAACCAATACTAATTCTGTGACATTCCTGTAAAAAAATGTGTAAATTGAATCTAATCAAAAAGGAAACATTAGGGGGACACCTGGATGGCTCAGCGGTTGAGCTGAGCCTTTGGCTCAGGGCCTGATCCCGGATTCCCAGGATCGAATTGACATTGGGATCCTTACATAGAGCCTGCTTCTCCTCCCTCTGCCTGTGTCTCTGCGTCTCTTTTCTGTGTCTCTCATGAATAAATAAATAGAATCTTAAAAAAAAAAAAAAAGAAATATCAGGTAAACCTAAACTGAGGGACATTTGACAAAATAAGTGGCCTCGACTGTCCAAAAATGTCAAGAAAGAAAAACAAACACTTTTGAAAAGTTTGATTAAAGGAGACTAAAGTAATGTGAAAATGAAATGCAATATGTGAAAACAGAAAATAATCCTAGACCAGATTTTTTTTTCTATTCTGATGAAAAACGTTAGTGTGATAATTGGTGAAATTAAATAGCACTGAAAATCATCTAATATTATTTGATCCTTTTTAAGTTCCTCATGGTGATAAGTATATATGCTTATGTAATAGAATACACATTATAAAGAAATACATATTGGTATATTTAGAGATCAGTGGGATTGTATCCCCAATCCTTTCTTAAATGGTCCTGAAAGAAATGATGTACATATGACAAAGGAGAGAAATACAGAGACAGAGACAGCAAACATGGTAAAACTTTAGCATTTGGGGAATCTTAGTGAAGAGGTATATAGGAATCATTTGATTTTTATAGTATCTTTGCGATTCTGACTATTTCAAAATGAAAAGATAAAGTAAAAAGATAATTTTAACCATCACTCAGCTTTAAGGTACAACTGCTGATGGGTGAACCAGTTAAAGCAAATAGAAATTAACAGATTTTTAAATTTCTGAAATGCAAATGCCATTTTATAGAACATTTGTGGGTATATTCTCCAGCAGATGTCACAAATGGAGAATTATACATGTTTTAGTAGTCTACTGTCAAAACTGAATCTTAAGAAAAATAACTTGAGAGAGGCCAGGGATACTCTACTGCCATAAATATTCATTGAAAGCATACAAATTTCAACAGGTCTTAAACAAAATCCCACATATTCTATTTTCTTTTCTCTGTAAATTCTTTAAACTTCATAGTGAATGATACAGAAACATCTCTTTTGACATCACTAGGAATTATACTATCCAAGAACTGTATCACTAGTTTTCTGCTTCAACAAAACATTGGAGTATGCTGAAAACACATTCGCCAAACAATTTAAAGCATTCCAAATATGCAATAGAAAAAACCAAGTTGATACCATCATGCTACTAGAAACCCAATTAAAGTAATATGGAATTTCCTTGATATTAATAAATATATAGATTCAAGAATGGGACTTAACTTTTTTTATTTTATTTTTTTAAGTAGGCTCCAGTCCAGCATGGAGCCCAATGTGGGGCTTGAACTCACAGCCCTGGGGTCAAGACCTGAGCTAAGATCAAGAGGCAGACACTTAATGAACTGGCCACCCAGATGCCCCAATTGTCTACTTTTAAAATGTTAATGGAACATGTATTTTCTCACATGAAGCCATAGGAGACCCTGCACTATATTAATGCATCAGGTATCTGAGCAAACAATGTGAAAATTCAAATGCCAGAACTTCTAATGTCACTTTCTTAGAAAAGATTCACCATACCCAAATATGGTTCTTGTGCCCTGATGCCCCTGCCATCTTAGTCTCCTCTTAGCAGCACTCCCCCTACATACAAAGCAAAAGTTTCAAGCCTCTCTAGGACTCCAGTTTTTCCTTACAAATGTCAGCAGTTATTGACTTCCTAGTCTGTGCTAGATTGCCAATTCCAGTAAACATGTACCACTCTCATCACCATTGACACTTTAAGATAATTGCCCTATAGCATCACTGGCCATAGAATATCTTGTAATACTGAGGTACTGCATTAGTTTGCAAGGGTTGCTGTAACAAAGTACCACAAACTGGGTGGCTTAAACAACAGAAATTTATTGACTCATAGTTCTAAAGGCTGTAAATCCAAGATTAATGTATTGGGAAGGTTGGTTCCTTCCAAAGACTGTGAGAGAAAAATCTGTTTTATGCCTCTCCCCTAAGCTTCTGGTGGTTTCCTAGCAATTTTTGACATTTCTTAATTTTTAAAAGCATCATATTGATTTCTGCTTTCATATGTCATTCTATCTATGCACATGTCTCTGTGTCCAAATTTCCCCCTTTTTGAAGATTTTATTTTTTATTTATTTATGAGAGACACAGAGAGAGAGGCAGAGACACTGGCAGAGGGAGAAGCAGGTTCCCCATGGTGAGCCCGATTCAGGACTTGATCCCAAAACCCCCGGATTAGGACCCAAGCCAAAGGCAGACACTAAACCACTGAGCTACCCAGATGTCCCCAAATTTCCCCATTTTATAAGGACACCAATTATACTGGATTAGGACCTATCTTAATAACGTTGTTTTAACTAATTACATCTGCAACAACCATATTTCCAAATGTTAGGACTTCAACATAGGAATTTTAGAGGGACACAGTCCAACCCATACAAGCGTGAATTACTCCTCATTCAAAAATAGTATCATTTTCAGCATGGGCTAAGCATGATTAATAAAGAAGCTCTTTTTCCTCATTGTGGGAATTTGCTTCCTGTCGATGACTAGAATACTGAAAGAACTATAATAAGTGGTTGTGGTGAACCTCACTTCAGGTTATCTTATGCCTTCTCCATTGGATATTCCGATGAGATGTTTTTTATGACCTGACTCCTCAAGCTAAGAAGATTATATAATTGACCTGGTTAAACTGGATATGGATTTTTGTAGCAACAGAGGAAGTCATTGAATGGAATCCATTTATAAGCCATTAATAGATTATCTACCCCTTGAAGACACCTTTTTGTAGATATTGTCTTGTGTCAGAGTAAAATTCATGTTTCATTCATTGCCTGTTCCACATATTGCATATTTAGAAAACTTCATATAAAGGCACTGACTAGAAATCATATGTCTTGAAATGGAAGTTCAGGTAAACTTTCACCATGTTTCCTCATCACTCCTAAGCAAATGGTTCCAGTGTGGTGGTGAAGGAGAAATGTACAAAGAAGAGATTATTCTAGAAGAAATTGGACAACAGCAGAAATGACTAGCTATCCAGCAAAGATTCTTGCTTTGTAGACTAATGGCTGAATAGTGATTACCTAATTTGTGCTGCATGTTGAAGATGAGAGTGCTTTGGGGCATACATTTTTAACATTACCAAAAGGACTTCACATGAGTGAGAAATAAAGTCATATTGTCTTAATCCACTGATAATTTTCAATTTAATCTTCTATCACCAAAACCAGCACTTACTTACCTTTCCTAACGCAGACACAAAAAATGTCATCTTTCTGACTGCTCAATGTGCTGTGACAACTAAAATGAGTCCTGGATTTACTTTGCACAGTTTACCTTAAAAACTATACTCCAAATTTAGTAAGACTTTTTTTTCTCTTTTTTCCATTTATTTAAAAGAAATGATAAGCTTCCTACAAGCTCTGAGGTGAGACCAGCGGAGGTAGTGATATTATAACTGGATTTCAAGGTTTGTTTTAGCTATTTTTGGGTTGCCGTATGTGGAGAAGGGAAGGGTAAGTAAGGAGGTGAAACATAAAGATTCTACTCTTTAAGGATGGAGGCAATAGCTTACAGTATTTGGGTAGGTTTAGCAACTAGTATAGGGTAGATAATTGAGTGATAGAGCAAAAGGCTGAGTAGCCTCTCCAGTAGAGTGATCTCTTAAGAGGATTTATCAGATCTAAGTGCCAACGCCAGGTAATTTCAGACAGTGTCTTTAAACATGGAGAGATGACCATAAAATAATATTTAAAATTATATTAGCTTAGGGAAGAAAGCTAGGAGTTGCCATGATTCAGTGTTAAGTCTTTTGTTGTCTGCTGAACTGAGTTTACTTTAATTTTGCAGCAAAAAAATTATTTTTGAAGCATGATTTGCTCTTTGCTTAAATTTTGCTATTGATACATCATTAGCCTAAACTGACCTAAATCACATCATACCAAAAAAAATGCAATGCACCTTTCCATTTCTGTATTTCCTCCCATTGTTCTTCCTGCCTGAATATGTCCTGTTTTCCCTGTATCTAAATCTTGCCTTTATTTCAAAGTTGAGCTCAATTCCTATCACTTTCCCCAAACCATTTCAAACTCAAATGACCTTTTCCTTCTCTAAATTCTTTTGATCCTACATTCCTTGTATCATTCATTAGTTATAGATCATAAACTATGATGTTTCTTTATCTTTCCAAGTCGACATTTTGTTTCTCCAGTTACATCACAACTTTCAGGGGTAGAGCCCCTGTCTTAGATTATTTTGCATTACCAAAACCTAGCAGAGTACCTTTGCCTTACATGTAGTTAAGAGTCAAATAAATGCTTCAAAAAGGGTACACATGAGGTAGTGGAGAAAATATTCTAACGGGGAACAAAAGACGTAAATTTGAGGCTAGATTCTGATGTTTGTCAGCTTAGTAAACTCAGACAGGCATTCAACTTCATTGGTTCTCTCTTTCCTCCTCTGTGAAATAGATTAGTTCTAAAGATCCAATGGGGCAGAATTTATCTTAAAGTGCTTTGTACACTTAAAAGTTGTAAAGTGGTATGCAGAATTATTTTTTCATTAAGTATGGTATGATATGGTACAGTACGTTATGGTATCTCCACAATGCCTTGCCCATAGTTGGCCCTCAATAAATACTTGATGAAGGAATGGATGAATAAATTATTTACTGATCAGCAAATTAAAGCAAGTAGTTCTTTTAATTTAAGGTCCCTAAGCAATCTTTCTGAGGCAAGCATCTGTTATTACAATTTTTATTTTTCTTAACCAGAGAACAAATAGCTTACCTAGCTCTTCATTTCTCCTCACTCAAAGGCTCTAACAGGAGGAATGTATGTTCTGTCAAATATTACTTCTCTTCACACATTCTGCTATTCCAAGCTAGTTTTCTTTCTTTCCTCTTAAAAATTTTGCCAGTCAATATAGAGGTAGCTTTTTCTATCTTAAGTACTTCTAGCTAGTATGAATCTCACATGAAAAAGTTTTTAGGAGGTAATTGTTAAAACAAATTTTCAAAATCAGTAAAAATGTAGTGTTTAAGTGTCTCAACACTAGAGTCTACATTGCCATATTTTTCACAACTGCCAATTAGTAGTTGTGTGACCTTGGCCAAA
The DNA here is from genome assembly GCF_048164855.1 of Canis lupus baileyi. Classification (NCBI taxonomy): domain Eukaryota; kingdom Metazoa; phylum Chordata; class Mammalia; order Carnivora; family Canidae; genus Canis; species Canis lupus. The sequence goes on from NC_132876.1 coordinate 37,152,874, forward strand.
GTATTTAACCTCTGTTCCTCAGTTTCTCCAATCCTAAACTTGGGGAATATAATAATATCTACTTGATCATCATGAGATTAAAATTAAATAATGCATATAATAAAACTTAAAATCCTGTCAGACTAGTAAATGCTCAATAAATGACAACCATTATCTTCAAAGTAGAAAAGCTTTAAACAACCCCTACTTCCATTACATTCTTAAGATTTCCTACTACACTAGTCTATTTAACCCAAATTCTCCTCTATTTCTCTCTCTGTGGTAATATGGTAGAATGGAATTGCACACTAATCTAGAACAGTCTTTGAAAAACAGACAGACTTGTGTTTTAATCCTGACTTTACTGAGTTGTCTGACATTGGGAATGATACTTAACCTCTTTCAACCTTAGTCATTCCATCCCTAAAATGGGATAATATCATATCTCATAGAGCTGTGCTGAGGATTAAAAGGTATGATGATTAATTGTATTTTTATTTTAAAAAAAAAACACGTTTTAAATAAGTTCCCTACCGGGTGGCACATAATAAATGTTCAAAAATAGCAACCATTGATATTAAATATAACAATTTTAAATCATCTTCTAATAGCTTTTTCATAGTACTAGCTCTGTGCACATTTCTTACATGTTACACAGTAAAGGAAGCACTTGATCTGGACAGGAAAACAGATATAGCAAAATAATTTTATATAATTCCCTCTGCATTATCCATCAATTAAAAATTTCTGCCATCTGCATATTGGACTAATTTGGTCATATTTAAATTGATCTGATGGATGCTGTGATGGGTGTAATTGGTAGGTGATTTGAACATATAATAAGCACACATAGGGCATCTGGGTGGCTCAGTGGTTGAGCATCTGCCTTTGGCTCAAGTTGTGATCCTGGGGTCCTGGGATCGACCCTGCATTGGGCTGCTTGTGAGGAGCCTGCTTCTCCCTCTGCCTATGTCTGTGCCTCTCTCTGTGTGTCTCTCATGAATAAATAAATAACATCTTAAAAAATAAATAAGTACACTTATCACAATGAAATTAAAACACAAGAACGTGAATATTCCATTTTAAGTTAGCTATGATGTGATTTGAAATATTAATTGAGCAAGCTATATTAAACTCAAATATAGTCTAAATGGTGAATTGGTGCCTGGTATATAGTAGTGATGAAAACAGACATGCTTACTTTCATACTGGTTTATAAGTTCTATATTAAGCATATTTAACTTTAATGGATCACAAGGGAAAATGGAAAGTATAGTAAAGTCATTAGTTTTTATAGCTAATTTCTGCATGTACTTTTGAAAAAATGCTATAAAGCTAATATGTAATAAATAAGAAACCTTTTCCCAGCTTAGAAGAGTAAGATGTAAGGGGCGCCTGGGTGGCTCAGTCAGTTAAGCGTCTTACTTCTTCAGTTCAGGTCATGATCTCAGGGTCCTGGGATGGAGCCCATGTGGAGCCCCATATGGAGCCCCACATGGAGCCCCACAATGAGTGTCCCCCTCACCCGCCACCGGCAAGGCCCAAGTAAGGCTCATAGTCAGTGAGGAGTCTGCTTGTCCCTCTCCCCAGCCACCCCCACTTGTGCACTCTCTCTCTCTGTCTCAAACAAATAAAATCTTTTTTTTTTTAAATTTTTTTATTTATTTATGATAGTCACAGAGAGAGAGAGAGGCAGAGACATAGGCAGAGGGAGAAGCAGGCTCCGTGCACCGGGAGCCTGATGTGGGATTTGATCCTGGACCTCCAGGATCGGGCCCTGGGCCAAAGGCAGGCACCAAACCGCTGCGCCACCCAGGGATCCCACAAATAAAATCTTTTAAAAAAGGAAGAGTATGATATAATGATGATGATAATGATAGTAATAATAATAATAAATTAATATCTTCAAACATTATCTTTGGCTCAGAAATACTGAAAATAGAATTTAATCATTTAAAACTTTCATTAGGGACGCCTGAGTGGCTCAGTGGTTGAGCGTCTGCCATCGGCTCAGGGCATGATCTCAGAGTCTGGGATGGAGTCCTGCATCGGGCTCCCTGCATGGAGCCTGCTTCTCCCTCTGCCTGTATCTCTGCCGCTCTCTGTGTCTTTCATGAATAAATAAATAAAATCTTAAAAAAAACTATCATTAAAAAATAAATTTATCATTCAACTGAAATTCAATACTGTAAATAACATTTGATCATCAAAAAAACAATTCTTACTTAAAGATTAAATGGAAATTGTTATGTTGTAAAAGACATTTTTAAAGCCTATAGATCCAGGAAGTATGCTTTCTAAAAATATTAAAGCCTAGAACAAAATATCAATATAGACATTACTTCCACTCTGCCCAGTACACTTCCTTCCACAGATTTTCTTTAAAAAAAAAGATTTTATTTATTCATTCATGAGACACACATACACACACACACACACACACACACACACACACAGAGGGAGAGAGAGAGAGAGAGGCAGAGACACAGGCAGAGGGAGAAGGAGGCTCCATGCAGGGAGCCCCACGTGGGACTCGATCCCGTGACCCCAGGGTCATGCCCTGAGGTGGACATTCAACCATTGAGCCACCCAGGTGTCTCTCATTTAATCTTTAAATACAGGCTTCCTTTATAGTTTGGTGGAGAAAAAGTAGTCTTTAGTTTTGCAACCAACATCCAAGCTTTATGTGTTTCAACTATGCTACCATGTATGTGATTGGCAATAGCAGAATCCACCCCATGTCAACATGGTAACACAGCTACCTCCAAATGTTTTCTTATCATCAATGTGAAAATTTGACTTGATAGTCAATATTTTAAGTTACCTTCTAAGAATTATTCTTACTCGTGAACAGGGAAATATGTAAAGGATGCTGTACCTAGTTTTTTTTTTGGTAATAAAGCCTATAGACCCAGGAAGTATGCTTTCTAAAAATATTAAAGCCCAGAACAAAATATCAATATAGACATTACTTCCACTCTGCCCAGTACACTTCCTTCCACAGATTTTCTTTAAAAAAAGATTTTATTTATTCATTCATGAGAGACACACACACAGAGAGAGAGAGAGGCAGAGACACAGGCAGAGGGAGAAGCAGGCTCCATGCAGGGAGCCCCACGTGGGACTCGATCCCATGACCCCAGAGTCATGCCCTGAGGTGGACACTCAACCATTGAGCCACCCAGGTGTCTCTCATTTAATCTTTAAATACAGGCTTCCTTTATAGTTTGGTGGAGATTGGAAACAAGTGAAATGTCTATCAAGAGACGGCTGGTTGAAATGAATTATGGTACATCCACACAATAGAGTATTTTGTAGTGATTCTAAAAGAATAATCCTACTCTATATGTGTATGTAGGGAAGTATCTTCAAAATATATATTAAAAAATATATATATATTAAAGTGAAGAAAAGTAGCAAGATAGTATATACAGTATTCTTTGTATAATAAAACATTATGTTTGTATAATCATTGACATTTCAAGGAAAGTATACAAAAGACTATTAACATTAGTTATTTCTGGGGATTAGAAAGGAAGGTCAAAATAACTATGGCTTTTAAAATTGCAGCAAGATTCTGGTTAGGCAATTTGCCTGATTAATTATAGAAATTAGGTGCATGCCTAAATACATAGTTAATTGAAATCCACTTCACAAAAATATTATAGTCAAAAGATACAGAATGAGTACTAACCAATTGGAAGAGAGATCAGTAAAAAATCAGCAGTCTAGGTGAATACCTGCTGAATACCAGCTTAGCTTCTCAACTGGTTTATTGTGTCAGCTGAATTGGTAGTGAATGCAATTTTAAACTCCTACTCAAAAATTATCCTTAAAAAACAAAACTCTAAAAGCTAACCACCTTTGCTAATGAAATTGCTGAAATACTGAACTGATTAACCAAAGCGCTCTCTTGACATTTAAAGTGTTGGTCATTATTCATAAGTCCACCCTCTGTGCCCCCCCTGCCACTGATTAACAAATTATAAAGCAAAATATCCAAACAGTTCAAGGGAGAAAACATCCCCCAAGGGATTTCTATCATAAAGGACACCATGTTTGCTCTTTTTTTTAATATTGATTTTTATTGGAGTTCAATTTGCCACCATATAGCATAACACCCAGTGCTCATCCCACCAAGTGCCCCCTTAGTGCCCACCATCCAGTCACCCCAAACCCCCACCCACCTCCCTTTCCACTACTCCTTGTTCATTTCCCAGAGTTAGGAGTCTCTCATGTTTTGTCACCCTCACTGATATTTCCCACTCATTTTCTCTCCTTTCCCCTTTATTCCCTTTCACTATTTTTTATATTTCCCAGATGAATGAGACCATATAATGTTTGTCCTTCTCCAGTTGACTTACCTCACTCAACATAATACCTTCCAGTTCCATCCACGTTGAAGCAAATGGTGGGTACTTGTTTCTAATGGCTGAGAATATTCCATTGTATATGTAAATCACATCTTCTTTATTGTTTTTAATAAAATAATTTTTTATTGGTGTTCAATTTACCAACATACAGAATAACACCCAGTGCTCATCCCGTCAAGAGTCCCCCTCAGTGCCCGTAACCCACTCTCCCCCACCCCCCGCCCTCCTCCCCTTCCACCACCCCTAGTTCCTTTCCCAGAATTAGGAGTCTTTATGTTCTGTCTCCCTTTCTGATATTTCCCACACATTTCTTCTCCCTTCCCTTATATTCCCTTTCACTATTATTTATATTCCCCAAATGAATGAGAACATACACTGTCCTTCTCCGACTGACTTACTTCACTCAGCATAATACCCTCCAGTTCCATCCACGTTGAAGCAAATGGTGGGTATTTGTCGTTTCTAATGGCTGAGTAATCCATTGTATACATAAACCACATCTTCTTTATCCATTCATCTTTCGATGGACACTGAGGCTCATTCCACAGTTTGGCTATTGTGGACATTGCTGCTAGAAACATCGGGGTGCAGGTGTCTTGGTCTTTCACTGCATCTGTTTCTTTGAGGGAAATCCCAAGTGGTGCAATTGCTGGGTCGAAGGGTAGCTCTGTTTTTAACTCTTTGAGGAACCTCCACACAGTTTTCCAGCATGGCTGTACCAGTTCACGTTCCCACCAACAGTGTAAGAGGGTTCCCCTTTCTCCGCATCCTCTCCAACATTTGTTTGTTTCCTGTCTTGTTAATTTTCAACATTCTCACTGGCGTGAGGTGGTATCTCATTGTGGTTTTGATTTGTATTTCCCTGATGGCCAGTGATGCAGAGCATTTTCTCATGTGCATGTTGGCCATGTCTATGTCTTCCTCTGGGAGATTTCTGTTCATGTCTTTTGCCCATTTCATGATTGGATTGTTTGTTTCTTTGCTCTTGAGTTTAATAAGTTCTTTATAGATCTTGGAGTTCTTTATAGCCCTTTATCTGATAGGTCATTTGCAAATATCTTCTCCCATTCTGTAGGTTGTCTTTTAGTTTTGTTGACTGTTTCTTTTGCTGTACAGAAACTTTTTATCTCGATGAAGTCCCAATAATTCATTTTTGCTTTTGTTTCTCTTGCCTTCATGGATGTATCTTGCAAGAAGTTGCTGTAGCCAAGTTCAAAAAGGGTGTTGCCTGTGTTCTCTTCTAGGATTCTGATGGATTCTTGTCTCCCATTTAGATCTTTCATCCATTTTGAGTTTATCTTTGTGTATGGTGTAAGAGAATGGTCTAGTTTCATTCTTCTGCACGTGGATGTCCAATTTTCCCAGCACCATTTATTGAAGAGACTGTCTTTTTTCCAGTGAATAGTCTTTCCTGCTTTGCCGAATATTAATTGACCATAGAGTTTAGGGCCCATCTCTGGATTCTTTTTCTGTTCCATTGATGTATGTGTCTGTTTTTGTGCCAGTACCACACTGTCTTGATGGTCACAGCTTTGTAGTACAACCTGAAATCTGGCATTGTGATGCCTTCGGCTCTGGTTTTCTTTTTTAATATTCCCCTGGCTATTTGGGGTCTTTTCTGATTCCACACAAATCTTAAGATGATTTGTTCCAACTCTCTGAAGAAAGTCCATGGTATTTTGATAGGGATTGCATTAAATGCATACATTGCCCTGGGTAGCATTGACATTTTCGCAATATTAATTCTTCCAATCCACGAGCATGGAATATTTTTCCATCTCTTTGTGTCTTCCTCAATTTCTTTCAGAAGTGTTCTATAGTTTTTAGGGTATAGATCCTTTACCTCTTTGGTTAGGTTTATTCCTAGGTATCTTATGCTTTTGGGTGCAATTGTAAATGGGATTGACTCCTTCATTTCTCTTTCTTCAGTCTCATTGTTAGTGTATAGAAATGCCACTGATTTCTGGGCATTGATTTTGTATCCTGCCACACTGCCGAATTGCTGTATGAGTTCTAGCAACGTTGGGTGCTCTATTTGTTTTAATAGCAAAAGAGATGGAATACAATTCTGGAAAACCAATCATTTGTTTCAAAGCCTGGATGGGAGGTGGGGGGCAGTAGTGGGCAATGTTGCATTGCCCTCTAGGTGGCCCCCATATATATTTTCCTTTATAATAAAAACATGGAAGAAACAAAACAAGTGAAAGAGAGATATTTAATACTGTATGATTCTTTACCTTTTGCCTTAATACTCACATATAGAAATTAGGACTCCTCATTTGCCATTTATTTATTAAATATGTGGAACTAGTAAAACTACTACATTTTCTCAGCAACATTTTCAATGGCTGTATGGAAATATTTTAAGAATTAAAAGTTTTAATGTTTAACTTCTAGGCAACACCAAAATTCTTCATTTAATTTTGTTCTGATATCTAGAAAGAGCAATTTTTTTCTTTCCTAGTTTTGAGTCACTGCTGCTTCCCATATACTCCTCTGCTTTAAGTAAATCTTCCCTTAAAACAAAACAAAACAAAACAAACCTCTGTGAGCTTACCTTTTTTTTTTTAAGATTTTATTTCTTTATTTGAGAGAGAGAGCATACGCAGGGGAAAGGGCAGAAGGAGAATCAGGCTGAGCAGAGAGCCTGTTGCAGGCCTGGATCCTAAGTCCCTGGGGTTAGGACCTGAGGTAAAGGCAGACACTTAATCAAATGAGTCACCCAGGCTCAGCCCCCCAAGAGTTTACATTTTGAGCGTAAACAAGTCATTTACTTACAGATATGCATAGCTTTCTCTTATTTATCATATTGCATATATTAAAAGGCAATACACTTTTTATGTAAAAATGACAATTAACCTAAAATGTCAGCTGATTTGTATTTCATTTAGCTCAAAACCCATTTAACAATCAGCTATATTTAAAGAGGTGCTTTCATTATTGTGCATTTATAATGGAATATCTGAGATTCCTAAAAATAGTAAAGAATAAGTGATTGCCTTAATGATTAATCACCTGTAGTTTGCTGGGTTACAGAATACCAATGTGTATCACATTTCACTAATGATCATTACCTTGATTTTCTCATTTTCTGCTTTCCCTAAAGAAAGGGCTAATCAGTTTCATGTCCTATAAAATTTTAAATAGAAAACAAATTTAACTTCTCCTTGCAAATTATACTTTCCCCATATGTGATCCAATTCAGACATTCAAGTCTGGTTCCATATAGCCAAAAATCCTGCCACCAAAATCACCTGTTTAAAAAATGTTCAATTCTGACTTCCCGTTTTTATGGGCAATTTCCTAATTAGATTCTGTTTCCTAAGGGCATTGGGCAGGACTAAAAATACCTCAAATGCTGGGGACTGCTGTTACCCCCTTCTTTTCCACCAGTCTTGCTTCCTTTGATCAGCTCTTTGATTTATTTTCTCAACCCTTGGAATCTGCTTAATTATGAGGAGGTTTTAGAATCTGAGAATTAGAAATCATTGTGTTAGCACAACTCCAGAACAGCCTTCCTACCCTAACATTTGGCCTTTGGAAAAGGAGAAGCTGGAAAAGTGATCGAAGCTGTTCTTTGAATCTATGAATGACTATCACCCTACTGTACTACTATAACAGCAGTGAGATTTAAAATCGCATTGCAGCAAGGAAATCAGGTTTTTGATGCACTTAGACTTTTCTCTCTCTCTTTTTTTTTTTTTTTTAGAAATACACTTATTGTTGCAATCATTTTATTTTATTGTTTAAAGATCTTATGTATCTATTAGAGACAGAGAGAGAAAGAGAGAGGCAGAGACACAGGCAGAAGGAGAAGCAGGCTCCATGCAGGGAGCCCGACGTGGGACTCGATCCCGGGTCTCCAGGATCACGCCCTGGGATGAAGGCGGCGCTAAACCGCTGAGCCACCGGGGCTGCCCTAGACTTTTCTCCTTTATAGAGACAAGTATCATATGAAGACTGAAATAGCCCTGGTTTTTGTTTCCTTGTTTTACGTGGTCAGAAGATATTAAATGCGATAAAACATGACTATGAAAATATTGTCTATGTATATAGGTAAATTTTGTGCTTTGCTCACATTCTCTGGTAAAAAAAAAAAAAAGCTCTTGAAGTTCAATGGGGCACTGGGACACATTGCCCTCAGGCCAGTTCCCAGGGTGACTTCCGGGTCCCTTGTGTATAATAGTCTGTGTTTCTGTGCTTTTTATTCTTTTTTTTATTTTTTTTTATTTTTCTTCATTCCAGAGTCCTTCATTGAAAGGTTAAGAATAATATCTGCAAATAGGTGTTTCATCAGGGGAAACTTTGTATAGAGAGTCATTTGAAGGACTCCTTTTCTTTGAATGCCTTATCAGAAACCATTCAGAAAACACATTCCCTCAGGCAATTTCAATCTATTCAAATTTCCTGAGAACTTTAAAGGTGTTAGTTTCTAAATTGTCTGTTTTTACTGTATAAGTCTTCTCAGATGGCCTTGGAGGAAAGGAATCTTTAAGAGAAGAAAGGACAGGAGTTCATGATCTCCCCTCCATTTACAAAGACACCGTCTGAGAAATGAACTTTCTATCTGCATAGGCTGTATTTACCATTGAATTTGAAGTCAGGAATCAGAAACTCCCAGGATAAGAAAGAACTATAAAATCATTTAATGCTGATTCTTCTTTATAATATCCCTATCAAGTACTTCCCTGGCCTTTGCATCATCTTGCTCCATTACTGGGAACATCTACCTTGAAGAGAGAGCTTTTGAAAATTGTCTAAACTTCAAAGATCAGGTTAAAACTCCTCATCCATGTCCCATCCTCCATTCCAAAGGTATGGGGGTAACTTTACAAAAGTAACCACTATTTTAACTTTCTTCTTGGTCCTTTACTAAGCTTTTCATATTTAAGTAGACATCTGATTTGAGTTTTGTCTTTGTTATTTGTATTAAACAATGATGGTTTTTCCCATTTCACTATAATAAGCAGTGCTACAGACATTTTTTCCCATGCCACCTGTGTGTTCCAGAGCTTCTCTGGGGTAGACATGGAGATTTAATTTTTAGGAGGGAATTGGGAAGGTAATAGACACTTTTTAAAAAATATATTTATTTATTTGAGAGAGAGAGAGCAAGAGACAGAGATAGCATGAGCAGGAGGGAGAGGCAGAGGGAGAGGGAGAGGGAGAAGAATCCCGCTGAGCAGGGAGTCTTATTCAGGGCTTAATTCCAGGACCCTGAGATCATGACCTGAGCTGAAGGCAAGTGCTTAACCGACTGGGCCACCCAGGCATCCCACTATAGCACTTTTATTCAACAAGTCCAGTCAAGAAGTATTTATCAAGTGCCTACTAAATTTCAGACACTGTTCTGGGTACCAAGGATACAGCAAGGGGCAAGACAGGAAAGGAGTCCCCTAACAGTTTCTCATTTAATTATCATCATTACCTTCAGTGTTCGCCCATTTTATAGGTAAGGAAATCAAAGCTCCAAAAAGCAACGTTCAAAGGAAAGAGCTGTGACTTGAACTCAACATCTATGTGAATCAAGAGCATAGGTTTTATACTTTCCCTCACATTCTAGAGAGCTCTTAATATTAACGAGTTCTTCTGTCTGTTAAGATGCAATTACAACTTACACATGTCTGCTATTTTCTTAGAACATTTGTTTGGAGGTCAAATCTCCTGCTTTCACATTACAGTCCTTAAAAAAAAAATACTACTAGCTATCATAGTATTTACGATCCATCAGACCTAATAAGAACTTCATGCAGGCCAAGTAGTTTAATCCTGAACAAACCTCTTTGTGGTTTATTTTATTTATTTTGCAAACACTTATATCACAGTTGATCTCCATCAGGCTTTGTTTTGAGGGCTTTACAGATAATAATTCAGTATATCCTCCTAACAGTTCTAAAGGACAGGTGCTATTACAATCCAAATGTTACAGAAGAGGAAAATGAGACTTCAGGAGTAGCTAAATAATTTGCTCGAGGTTGCAGATGTGTGTAGTGCAGAGTTTGGATTTAAATTTAAGCAGTGTGTCTCTACAACCTGCTTTCTTACTATATTATGCTACCTTACTTTAAAATCTTAGAGGATGAGGGCACATACACTCCTATGTTTATAACAACACTATCCACAATAGCTAAACATGGAAAGAGCCCAAATGTCCATCAACTGATGAATGGATTAAGAAGGTCGGTGTGGTTTTGTGAATACATATTCCATTAATAAATATATAACGGAATATTACTCAGCCATCAAAAAGAATGAAATCTTGCCATTTGTGGCAACGTGAATGGAATTAGAGTATAGGCAATTTACATATATGACTTTATTAGAATGGATAGCCAAAAAGCTAGTGAAAGGCAGGAAAAATTTTTCTTTTGCCCTTTTAGGGTCTCCAGCTGAGTCTAAAAAGTAAACTAATATAAGGCAGATTAACAGGAAAAAAGCATACAGGTTTTACTAGAATTTTACACGTACATGGGAGTCTTCACAGGAAAATAAAGTCCCAAAGACGTAACCAGAGCAGAAAGCTTATATGTCTTTAGAAAAGGAAATGATGAAATCATGGAGAAATGATAAGTCAATGGGATATGGGTGAGGTACAGTAAACTGCAGATAAGTGACTAAGTGACATATGGTGGTAGGGGGAAAAGGGAAAGATAGCGGTTATTTTAGTAAGTTTGTACAGATCCATTTCAGAGTTGATTCTCAGTCTCTGGTAATAAGGTGTTCTTCTCTTCCTGGTACAAAGAGGGTACCTTTCTCATGGGAAATTGTATGGCCTGTATTTAAGAAAAAAAAAAAAAAGGAAGCCAGCATATTTTGGGTAGCATGTCCTGAGCTCCTTCACTAGGATGGGGTTGGGAAAGGAGTTATTATTGCAGGCAGAGGATACTGGAATTTCATGAATGAGACTGACTTTTTTCAATAAAGATGAGCCATTTGGGGAAGGGGTGGACAGTGTTATTGCTACATTTCTCTTTGCCGACCTTTTCCGTTTAAGCACTTCATTATTGTCAGTAGCACTCAGTACCACTCAGTCCGTTATGGCTTCTCTACTTTTTCTTTTTTTTTTAATAATAAATTTATTTTTTACTGGTGTTCAATTTGCCAACATACAGATAACACCCAGTGCTCATCCCGTCAAATGCTCCCCTCAGTGCCCGTCACCCAGTAACCCCCATCCCCCTCGCCCACCTCCCTTTCCACCACCCCTTGTTCGTTTCCCAGAGTAAGGAGTCTCTCATGTTCTGTCTCCTTTACTGATATTTCCCACTCATTTTTTCTCCTTTCCCCTTTATTCCCTTTCACTATTTTTTTATATTCCCCAAATGAATGAGACCATATAATGATTGTCCTTATCTGATTGACTTATTTCACTCAGCATAATACCCTCCAGTTCCATCCAAGTCGAAGCAAATGGTGGGTATTTGTCATTTCTAATGGCTGAGTAATATTCCATTGTATACATAAATCATATCTTCTTTATCCATTCATCATTCGATGGACACCGAGGCTCCTTCCACACTTTGGCAGTTGCGGACATTGCTGCTATAAACATCCGGGTTCAGGTGTTCTGGTGTTTCACTGCATCTGTATCTTTGGGGGACATCCCCAGTGCAATTGCTGGGTCATAGGGCAGATCTATTTTTAACTCTTTGAGGAACCTCCACACAGTTTTCCAGAGTGGCTGTACCAGTTCACATTCCATCAACAGTGTAAGAGGGTTCCCTTTTCTCTGCATCCTCTCCAACATTTGTTGTTTCCTGCTTTGTTAGTTTTCCCCATTCTCACTGGAGTGAGGTGGTATCTCATTGTGGTTTTGATTTGTATTTCCCTGATGGCAAGTGATGCAGAGCATTTTCTCATGTGCTTGTTGGCCATGTCTATGTCTTCCTCTGTGAGATTTCTCTTCATGTCTTTTATCCATTTCAAGATTGGATTGTTTGTTTCTTTGCTGATGAGTTTAATAAGTTCTTTATAGATCTTGGATACTAGCCCTTTATCTGATAAGTCATTTGCAAATATCTTCTCCCATTCTGTAGGTTGTCTTTTAGTTTTGTTGACTGTTTCTTTTGCTATGCAAAAGCTTCTTATCTTGATGAAGTCCCAATAGTTCATTTTTGCTTTTGTTTCTCTTGCCTTCATGGATGTATCTTGCAAGAAGTTGCTGTAGCCAAGTTCAAAAAGGGTGTTGCCTGTGTTCTCCTCTAGGATTTTGATGGAATCTTGTCCCACATTTAGATCTTTCATCCATTTTGAGTTTATCTTTGTGTATGGTGTAAGAGAATGGTCTAATTTCATTCTTCTGCATGTGGATGTCCAATTTTCCCAGCACCATTTATTGAAGAGACTGTCTTTTTTCCAGTGAATAGTCATTCCTGCTTTGTCGAATATTAGTTGACCATAGAGTTGAGGGTGCATTTCTGGGTTCCCTATTCTGTTCCATTGATCTATGTGTCTGTTTTTGTGCCAGTACCACACTGTCTTGATGACCACAGCGTTGTAGTGCAACCTGAAATCTGGTATTGTGATGCCCCCAGATATGGTTTCCTATTTTAGTATTCCCCTGGCTATTTGGAGTCTTTTCTGATTCCACACAAATCTTAAGATGATTTGTTCCAACTCTCTGAAGAAAGTCCATGGTATTTTGATAGGATTTGCATTAAACGTGTAAATTGGCCTGGGTAACATTGACATTTTCACAATATTAATTCTTCCAATCCAAGAGCATGGAATATTTTTCCATCTCTTTGTGTCTTCCTCAATTTCTTTCAGAAGTGTTCTATAGTTTTTAGGGTATAGATCCTGTACCTCTTTGGTTAGGTTTATTCCTAGGCACCTTATGCTTTTGGGTGCCATTGTCAATGGGATTGACTCCTTAATTTCTCTTTCTTCAGTCTCATTGTTAGTGTATAGAAATGCCACTGATTTCTGGGCATTGATTTTATATCCTGCCACACTGCCGAATTGCTGCATGAGTTCTAGCAATCTTGGGGTGGAGTCTTTTGGGCTTTCTACATACACTATCATGTCATCCGCATAGAAGGAGAGTTTAACTTTTTCTTTGCCCATTTGAATGCCTTTTATTTCTTTTTGTTGTCTGATTGCTGAGGCTAGGACTTCCAGGACTATGTTGAATAGCAGTGGTGAGAGTGGACATCCCTGTCTTGTTCCTGATCAAGAAAGGCTTCCAGTGCTTCCCCATTGAGAATGATATTTGCTGTCAGTTTTTCGTAGATGGCTTTTAAGATGTTGAGGAATGTTCCCTCTATCCCTACACCCTGAAGAGTTTTGATCAGGAATGGTTGCTGTATTTTATCAAATGCTCTGTCTGCATCTATTGAGAGGATCATATGGTTCTTGGTTTTTCTCTTGCTGATATGATGAATCACATTGATTGTTTTACAAGTGTTGAACCAGCCTTGTGTCCCGGGAATAAATCCTACTTGGTCATGGTGAATAATTTTCTTAAAGTACTGTTGGATCCTATTGGCTAGTATCTTGTAGAGAATTTTTGCATCCATGTTCATCAGGGATATTGGTCTGTAATTCTCCTTTTTGGTGGGGTCTTTGTCTGGTTTTGGAATTAAGGTGATGCTGGCATCATAGAACAAATTTGGAAGTGCTCCATCTCTATCTGTCTTTCCAAACAGCCTTAGTAGAATAGGTATGGTGTCTTCTTTAAACATTTGATAGAATTCCCCTGGGAAGCCATCTAGCCCTGGACTTTTGTGTCTTGGGAGGTTATTAATGACTGCTTCAAGTTCCTCCCTTGTTATTGGCCTGTTAAGGTTTTCTATTTCTTCCTGTTCCAGTTTTGGTAATCTGTGGCTTTCCAGAAATGTGTCCATTTCTTCTAGATTGTCTAATTTATTGGCGTATAGCTGTTCATAATATATTTTTAAAATCGTTTGTATTTCCTTGGTGTTGGTGGTGATCTCCCCTTTCTCATTCATGATTTTATTAATTTGAGTCTTCTCTCTCTTCTTTTTAATAAGGCTGGCTAATGGTTTATCTATCTTATTAATTCTTTCAAAGAACCAACTCCTGGTTTTGTTGATCTGTTCCACAGTTCTGGTCTCAATTTCGTTGAGTTCTGCTCGAATCCTTATTAACTCTCTTCTTCTGTTGGGTGTAGGATCTATTTGCTGTTTTTTCTCTAGCTCCTTTAGGTGTAAGGTTAGCTTTTGTATTTGAGTTCTTTCCAGTTTTTGGATGGATGCTTGTATTGTGATGTATTTCCCCCTCAGGACTGCTTTTGCTGCATCCCAAAGATTTTGAAGGGTTGTATCTTCATTCTCATTAGTTTCCATGAAACTTTTAATTCTTCCTTGATTTCCTGGTTGACCCTTTCATCTTTGAGCAGGATGGTCCTTAACCTCCACGTTTTTGAAGTCCTTCCAAACTTCTTGTTGTGATTTAGTTCTAATTTCAAGGCATTATGGTCTGAGAATATGCAGGGGACGATCCCAATTTTTTGGTATCGGTTCAGACCCGATTTATGACCCAGTATGTGGTCCACTCTGGAGAAAGATCCATGTGCACTTGAGAAGAACGTGTATTCAGTTGAGTTTGGATGTAAAGTTCTGTAGATATCTGTGAAATCCATCTGGTCCAGTGTATCATTTAAAGCTCTCGTTTCTTTGGAGATGTTGTATTTAGAAGACCTATCAAGTGTAGAAAGCGCTAGATTGAAGTCACCAAGTATAGGTGTATTATTATCTAAGTATTTCTTCACTTTCATTATTAATTGATTGATATATTTGGCAGCTGCCACATTCGGGGCATATATATCGAGGATTGTTAAGTCCTCTGGTTGGATAGATCCTTTAAGTATGATATAGTGTCCCTCTTCATCTCTCACTACAGTCTTTGGGGTAAATTTTAGTTTATCTGATATAAGGATGGCTACCCCTGCTTTCTTTTGCGGACCATTCGAATGGTAAATGGTTCTCCAACCTTTTATTTTCAGGCTGTAAGTGTCCTTCTGTCTAAAATGAGTCTCTTGTAGAAAGCAAATAGATGGGTCCTGCTTTTTTATCCAGTCTGATACCCTGTGCCTTTTGATGGGGTCATTAAGCCCATTCACATTCAGAGTTACTATTGACAGATATGAGTTTAGTGTCATCATGATATCTATTCAGTCCCTGTTTTTGTGGATTGTTCCATTGGACTTCTTCTTAAAGGGGATTTTTGAGAGTCCCCCTTAAAATTTCTTGCAGAGCTGGTTTGGAGGTCCCATATTCTTTCAGTTCCTGCCTGTCTTGGAAGCTCTTTATCTCTCCTTCCATTCTGAATGAGAGCCTTGCTGGATAAAGTATTCTTGGTTGCATGTTCTTCTCATTTAGGACTCTGAATATATCCTGCCAACCCTTTCTGGCCTGCCAGGTCTCTGTGGAGAGGTCTGCTGTTACCCTAATACTTCGCCCCATAAAAGTTAGGGATGTCTTGTCTCTTGCTGCTTTAAGGGTTTTGTCTTTATCGTTGGAATTTGCATGCTTCACTATTAAATGTCAAGGTGTTGAATGGTTTTTATTGATTTTAGGGGGGATCTCTCTATTTCCTGGATCTGAATGCCTGTTTCCCTTCCCAGATTAGGAAAGTTTTCAGCTAGGATTTGTTCAAATACATATTCTGGAACTCTGTCCCTTTCGGCACCACCCTCAGGAACCCCAATTAAACATAGGTTTTTCTTCCTCAGGCTGTCGTTTATTTCCCTTAATCTATCTTCATGGTCTTTTAATTGTTTGTCTCTTTTTTCCTCAGTTTCCCTCTTTGCCATCAACTTGTCTTCTATGTCACTCACTCGTTCTTCCACTTTGTTAACCCTCATCGTTAGGACTTCTAGTTTGGGTTGCATCTCATTCAATTGATTTTTAATTTCTGCCTGATCTAAATTCTGCAGTCATGAAGTTTCTTGAGTCCTTTATGCTGTTTTCTAGAGCCACCAGTGGCTTTATAATTGGGCTTCTGAATTGGCTTTCTGACATTGAATTGTAATCCAGATTTTGTAACTGTGTGGGAGAGAGGACTGTTTCTGATTCTTTCTTTTGAGGTGAGGTTTTCCTTCTAGTCATTTTGCTCAGTGCAGAGTGGCCAAAAACAAGTTGTATTGGGAAAAGGAGAAAAAGAGAGAAGAGAAAGAAGGAAAGAAAAGAAAAAAAGAAATAAGGAAGAAAAAAAGGAAAAAAAAAGAGAAAATAAAGAAGGAAAGGAAAGAAAAAGGGTGAGGGAAGCAAACAGAAATCAAAAAGCAAAAAAAACAAAAACAAAAACAAAAACAAAAACAAAAAAACAAAGGGGAGTATCCTCTGATTCTGTATACTGTAAGTCCCTTGACTTCCCCTGGAACTTTCCAGTGCTGCTTGGTCAATAATTTGTTTTTCTCCTGTCCGTCTAGCTGGTCTTCTGGGGGAGTGGCCTGTTGTGCTGATTTTCAGGTGTTAGCACTTGGGGGAGCTGCTCTGCCCCCTGCCTGGTGCAGGGCTCAGTTGTTTACCCTGTGAGGCCCCAGGAGCAACAGCCCTAGTGGCGGGGCCAGCTCTGGAAACCTGGATTCAGCTCCGGCAGTAACTCCGGAGCTCTCCGTCTGCAGGGCCTGGAGGCTCCGGGGCGGGCCTGCTGATCTGGTCAGCTGGGGGCAGGAGCGTCCTTGCTGTCCTGGGCTCTCCCGGCCTCTGCCTGTCCCGGGGGGAGGCCGGATCCTGGGCCGTGTCCCCGGCGCCCTGTGCTCCCGGTCTGCGCTGTTGGATTCGCGCTCCCGGGCCACAGCCCCCTTCCGCGGAGCCGCCTCCCGAGCCCCTCCGAGCTGCTCCCAGCCACGCAGCCCCCTCTGCACAGAGCCTCTTCCTCTGCCCGAGCCCCTCCGAGCTGATTCCGGGTCCTGGGGTGTGCATGCTGCAGCCCTTTAGGGAGCTCGGCCCGCGGGGTGTGGCGCTCTCCCCGGGGCGCGGCGCTCTCCCCGGGGCGCAGGGGTCTGTTAGTGTCCCAGGGAGCCCGAGGGCATCCCCACCCTTTTGGGGTCCTGCTCTTACTCCCTGCGAGGCCTTTCCGCCCTAGAAGACTGGTGCAGCTCCTGCTTCTCCTGGACGGGGCTCTCCTGTCCTGGGGGCACTCGCTGAGGCCTCAGCCTGGCTCCTCACCCCTTGCATGCCTTTTGTTTCTTTATTTCTCTTTTCCCCGTCTTCCTCCCTTGATAGAAGCGTGAACTCTTCTCACTGTAGCATTCCAGCTGTTCTCTCTTTAAATCTCAGGCTGAATTCGTAGGTTTTCAGGATGATTTGAAGTTTATCTAGGCAATCTGGTGGGGACAGGTGACTTGGGCACCCTACTCTTCCGCCATCTTGCCCCTCACCTCCTTCTCTACTTTTTCATGTACCTTCATAGCAACCTAAAAGACGAATGCCTCTTTACTGTGATATAAAATGCAAATCTCATGTTACAGCAGTCATCTCCAATCCATTACTACTCCCAGGACACACAAGAACTTTGCTGATCCCTGAGAAAGCAAGATCTTCCCTGATTGGCTTCCAAAGCTGCCTCTTTGTTTTCCCTCAAAACTGGTTTCTTCATGAAAAAAATAATCTTGTCTTCATAAGTCCCTAGATCTGAACATAAAGTCTGCATGGGAATGTAAACTTTATGAGGGCAGATATATTTTACTTATTTTATTCACAGTACCAGTTACACACACACACACACACACACCTTCTTTAACTTCAGTATGCACTAATTACTTTACCTCCCATGTATCCCAGAAGCAACTCTCCTCCTTCTATACTCTATTATAAACCTGTCTCACTATTTTCCTATAAGCTTCAAGTTAGTAAGAGAAAGAAATCTTGAAGTCAACCAAGTAATGTTTGCATTATGTAAGCCTGTAAGAGCATAGGCTTTCCTACATAGCTTTTAGCTGGTGCCTAGTCATGTCATTAGGCCCTTCTTGTGCACTCTATTGTGTGACAGATGATATTAGTGCTCACGAAGATTTTTGGTTCTCCTCTACTTTCAAGCACATTATTCCTCAAAGTTAGATATCCAGAAATGTGTGTGTGTGTGTGTGTGTGTGTGTGTGTGTGTTGGTCAATTAACTGTCATTGGAAATGTCACTTCTAGAAAGAAGCACTTAAGAGTTAGTGTACAATTCTCCATGCTCTTTCTTCCCAGATTCTAGAAATTATGGAAGCGTGTATTAATTGATAAAATGTCACAAAATTAAAGCAATCTGGCATACTATGCCACTATGTGGAACACAGCTTCCCTTAGGAACTCATCTGGACGTGAAGCACTTTGAATGAGTAAGGAATATACTTTGGTTATGTTAAGCTGATAAAATTTTGGTGGTGTTACTTCAGCATAATTCAGCTCATCCCAACAGATATAGAAATTGTATACACAGAAAAAAGAAGGAAATCTTATCATTTGTGACAACATGGATAAACTTATGCTAAGTACAATAAAACAGACACATAAAGACAAATATTGCATGATATCATTTATATGTGGAATTTAAAATAGACAAACCCATAGAATCAGAGAGGAATGTTGGTTGTCAGGGGCTAAGTGGAGGGTAAAAGAAGATGTTGATCAAAGGGGTACAGAGTTTCAATTGTGCAGAATGAATAAGTCCTAAAGATGTAATGTGTAGCATGGTGACTGAAATTAATAATAGCATATTACATACTTGATATTTTTAAGGGGGTGTATCTTAAGTACTCTCACCACAGAAAAATTAAAAAAGATAACTACATGGAGGTGATAGATTTTTCAATTAGCTTAATTGTGGTGATCATTTCACAAGGCATACATATATCAAAATATCAAGTTATATTCCTTAAATCCACATAAATGGTTTTTTTTCAATTATACAGTTGACCAACTGTATAATTTTGAACTTACATAACTGTATAAGTTTGAAATTATAAAACTGTATAAGTTTGAAATGCATGAGTCCACTTACATGAAGATTTTTTATGGTATAACACTGCAAATGTATTTTCTTTTCCTTATGATTTTCTTAATAACATTTTCTTTTCTCTAGTTTACTTGATAAGAATACATATATAGGGCAGCTCAGCAGTCTTGTGCCGCCTTCAGCCTAGGGCCTGATCCTGGAGACCTAGGATTGAGTCCCATGTCAGGCTCCCTGCACGGAGCCTGCTTCTCCCTCTACCTGTGTCTCTGCCTCTCTCTCTCTCTCTCTCTCTCTCTGTCTCTCATGAATAAATAAAATCTTAAAAAAAGAATACAGTATATAAAAAATATATAGAACATGTGTTAATCAACCATTTGTGTTATCAGTAAGTCTTCTGATCAATAGTAGCCTATTAGTAGTTAAGATTTGGGGGAGTCAAGGTGCCTGATTTGCTCAGTTGGTTAAGCATCTGACTCTTGGTTTTGGCTCAAGTTATGATCTCATGGGTTGTGGGATTGAGCCCTGTTTCAGGCTCCGTGTTCAGTGGGTAGTCTGCTTGAGATTCTTTCTATCTGCCTTGCTCACTCTCCCTATCTCTCTCTCTCTCTAAAACAAATAGATCTTTGGAAAAAAAAAACATTTGGGGGAGTCAAATATATATGTAGATCTTTGACTATGTGGAGGATGGCTCCCCTAACCCCCACATTGTTTGAGGGTCAACTATACTTCAACAAAGCACACACACAAAAAGAAATCAGATAGATAGAAGGAACATGTTGTAACATTGGTTCAGTGCAATGAATGTAAATGTATGGCTTCTCAACTAACCATAATTCACAAGCATTTCAAAATACTGCAGTTGACAACCAATATTGTTAGACTGGAACCTTCTCAATCAATATTGTTAGACTGGAAATTTTTGAAGGATCAAACCATTACCAAGATGGGTTGAACTAGAAGCTACTAGGACATCCTCTGATTTTGTTATAAGATTGAGTCACATTGTATCTTCTGTATTCTAAGAAGGTCAAGTTCCAAACTGGTTATGTCACTCATTCAGTCAAGAAATATTTGTTAAGTGCCTATATATATATATATCAAGAACAGTACTATACACTGAGGATATGTTTCAGTCAAGATAGGCCAGGATTAGCCAAAGCAAGACTTTGTCTTACTGAAGGGAATATATGCCTGTTCACCCTTCTGCTCAACAAATATTTGGCTCACTTTCCCTTTTGCAAGTGGGTGCAAACTAGGAAACTATTAGAGGTTATGAAGATTGTGACCTAGATTGTGGGAGCAGAATGTTTATCCTGTGCTAACTGGCAAAACAGATCATGTACTAATTTGCTCATACCTCTAGAAAGATGTTGGATAATTGAAGGAGTTACAAGAAAGAATTTAGCTCAAGAAACTGGCCAATTGGGGCAGCCCCAGTGGCACAGCGGTTTAGTGCCGCCTGCAGCCTGGGGTGTGATCCTGGAGTCCTGGGATCGAGTCCCACATCGGGCTCCCTGCATGGAGCCTGCTTCTCCCTCTGCCTGTGTCTCTGCCTCTCTCTCTCACTCTGTGTCTCTCATGAATAAAAAAAAAAATCTTAAAAAAAAAGAAAAAAAGAAACTGGCCAATTTGTAAACTGATGTAAAGAAATGGAGTTCAGAAATTCAGATCCTTTTTACAGTTGAAGAAATAAAGATAACTGCTTCTCAATTTAAAATCTCTCAACTTTAAACGAAAAAGAGAAACAACTGAGAAAACCTTTGAGAAATAACCATTTAGTAGATGCTTTCTCCCAAGTAAATTCCATGAAGGCAAACTGATTATGAGTATGGATACCCAATAAATCTCTTCAGTTATATGAATTGATTGAGAATAAGAGCCAAAGGATATGGTTTTTTCAGTAAAGCCCTCAGTTCGAGGTTCTAGCCTTTAGGTCAAGACAGAGAGGTAAGGGGAAATAAAGCAAAGAAATATATCAGTTTTGTATATTACATCTTGAAAAATAACTATGGATTCTTAAAAACATGCTGATTGCAATCGAATGGTTAAGGATCTGCTATGTTTTCAGACTTGCACTGCCAGGAAAACCGTAGCTCTGGAATAAAAATGTCCAACTGTTTAAGATTTAAAACAACCTTTGTACCTTTTTTTCTAAGGGTAAGAAGTAAGCTGAAAAAGTTGCATGCCCGAAGTCATACATATTTCCCAATGTTCATTTGCTTGGAGTCAAAGAGGATGATGGAAAGGGGAGAACATCCCAGATGGCAGAAGCAAGATCTACAACTCTGAGGAGACTCTTCCCAGGTTTAAACCATACCCTCATTCAAAGATTTGCTAGCAACAGGGAAAGACTGCCCATTGGGATTTCAGAATTGCTGAAAATATCCACTGCTTTTTGTCTCTCATTCTTCCCCTTTCCATTGGTGGTGCTAATTGAGATTATCCTGTCCTTGCCCCACCATGGTATGCTGAATATGTGGGGAGCTGATAACTTGTCTTTTTAATTTTCAGAACCATTCTTGGGTTCTGAGGTAGGCAGTTGTTCAGAGACCTTAGGCTTTGTGCTCACTTCCTTGAAAAATAATCCAACTTTTTGATTTGTCTTCCTCAGAGAGGGAGAGTATATACCCACTTGCAAAAGGGAAAGTGAGCCAAATATTTGTTGAGCAGAAGGGTGAACAGGCATATATTCCCTTCAGTAAGACAAAGTCTTGCTTTGGCTAATCCTGGCCTATCTTGACTGAAACATATCCTCAGTGTATAGTACTGTTCTTGATATATATATATATAGGCACTTAACAAATATTTCTTGACTGAATGAGTGACATAACCAGTTTGGAACTTGACCTTCTTAGAATACAGAAGATACAATGTGACTCAATCTTATAACAAAATCAGAGGATATCCTAGTAGCTTCTAGTTCAACCCATCTTGGTAATGGTTTGATCCTTCAAAAATTTCCAGTCTAACAATATTGATTGAGAAGATTCCAGTCTAACAATATTGGTTGTCAACTGCAGTATTTTGAAATGCTTGTGAATTATGGTTAGTTGAGAAGCCATACATTTATATTTCTTCAACAAACATTTACTGATTGGGTACCTATTATATGCTAGGTAGGGATTGTTCAGTAAGTTGGAGTACACAGTAGTGAACAAGACAAAGTCCCTGCTGTCTAAAAATTTACATTCTAGAGGTTGGGGAGAACAACAATAAAAAATGAATGTATGTTTGATTACAACTTGTGCTGAGCCTTATGAAGGAGAGATAGCTAGTGCTATGAAAAGGAACCATAGGGATCCCTGGGTGGCGCAGCGGTTTGGCGCCTGTCTTTGGCCCAGGGCCCGATCCTGGAGACCCGGGATCGAATCCCACGTCGGGCTCCCGGTGCATGGAGCCTGCTTCTCCCTCTGCCTGTGTCTCTGCCTCTCTCTTTCTCTCTCTCTGTGACTATCATAAATAAATTAAAAAAAAAAAAAAAGAAAAGGAACCATAGAAGGGACCTAATTCAAATTGATTGCCAATAAGGAGTATTTAGGAAGACCTCCTCGGGGAAATGATTCTTTGTTGAGACCTCATGGTTGCCTGGAACTTACCAAGACAGTGTTTGGAAGAATATTTCAGGCAGAAAGAATATCATTTTTTTTTTTTTTTTACTGGTGAATTAAAGTAACAAAGATTTATTTTTAATAAAGAGGAATTTAGATTATTTGTACAATTACATTGACTTTCATTCTGATAGACCTTGAATAAGAAAGAAGTGGGTGAAATTATATTCAGGGTACCACAAAATGTGCATAAATAACTCTGGGTATTCTGCAGGCAGTGTGCCTCAAAGTATAAATGTCATGCGTGAGAACCACTGATATAAAGAGACCGAGTTTAGAATTTTGTGGTCTTTTTCATATTTATTTTGTTGTATTATAGTATTACAAGAGTTTTTTTTTAATATTTAGAACATTCTTAGTATTGGGCTTCTAATTTTGCTGCCTTTTTTGTAGTATTTTAGACTTATTTTTGTTTTGATATTTTAACTTTTGTGTTTTGAGATAACCATCATTTAAAAAGTACTTTTGCCTTAAGTTCTTTTTTTTTAAGGATTTTATTTATTTATTTGAGAGAGAGAATAAGCTGGGGGTAGGGGTGTGGGGAGAAGCAGGCTCCTCTCTGAGCAAGGAGTCCAATGTGGGGCTTGATCCTAGGACCCCAGGATCATGACCTGAGCCAAAGACAGATGTGTAACCAACTGAGGCACCCAAGGCACCTTTGCTTTAAGTTCTTAATGCTTTAGTGTTTTTAAATTTCTTTGAGTTCTTTTTAAGTTTTTATCAGTTGTCATATTCCAGACCTTGGAATGTTTTCAGATTGATTATTTTGATCTCTTTTTCCTGATTAAACCAGTAATAATGTTATTTTTGAATATTTAGTAACACTTTACAACTTTAAACATTTTAAAAATAAAAGGTTCAGATATTTTTCAAAATACATGTTACCATTAACTTCTATTGAGTATAAATACAATAAAGGGTCAGGAAAAAAATGAGTATCTATTGAAATGATCATTATCACCTAAACATAAACCCAAATGTAAAAAATGTATTAGTTCTATCATTCTTCATGAAATAATAATTTATTGCACTATCTTCAAATAAATTGACTAATTTAAATGTGGTAAAGTTTAATTTTCAGAACAAGAAAAAGAAAATTAACAACAAACCAGACTCCATTTCAACTCCTGAGCCTTACCTATCATACCTACATATTTAATTCTAAATATTGAGGGGATTCTGACTAAACTCTTTCATTTGATGACTAAAACTCTTCAAACAAAATGAAATGCTAAATAATTAACAATAGGTAATTTCATCTCAATTAACGTGTAAACAGAGTATGCGTTTATCTGACTAAAATTGATAAAAACAAGATGCCTATTAAAGAGATCAGTGGTGCTAAAGGTTTAGATACTTCTTTTATTTCTCTCAAAATCCAACCCCAAGCCCCCAGTAAAATATTCTAAGGAATTTTAAATGCAGAAAACTTATTTTTCAAGAGGTGACAAAAAAGATGCATTTATAGTCTCAATCTGGCTATCTCACTATCTCTCTATCATCTATCATCAAAGGGTATAGCAAAAACCCTGTTATAATTATATGAGCCCAGAATCTATTTGAAAACTTAAGTGATAGGCTCAGAGGTTTAGAAAAAAAAAAAAAACCCACAAGTAATCCTTATTAAGCACCTACTGTGGCAGTTTAAAAATAAATAACAGGGACACCTGGGTGGCTCAGTTGGTTAAGCACCTGCCTTGCTCAGGTCATGATCTCAGTGCCTTGGGATTGAGCCCCTTGTCAGGTTCCCTGCTCAGCGTGGAGTCTGCTTCTTCCTCTCCCTCTGACCCCCTGCCCCAGCTTGAGATTTTTCTCTCTCTCTCTCAAATAAATAAATAAAATCTTAAATAAATAAATACCAAATTTCTAACAGTCCTTCCATGGAGATTTAGGGCCTAATTCCCCTCTTATGAATACTGAGCTGGTTTGACTAATAGAAGTTGACAGTAGTGAATTTCTGGGACTTTTGAGGTTAGGCCATAAGATGTCCTCCAGCTTCCACCTAGGTCTCTGGGGGCGTTTACTCTTGAAGCCATGAGCCACCCTATAAGAAATCTGATCTGTGACTACTTTGCTGTGGAAATAATGTGCAGGGACCCTAAGACTACAGGACAGATAGTTTCAGAAGAATTCAATTTTCTAGTGGCACTGCCAAGACATCAGGCAAGTGAATGAATCTTTCTTGGATCCTCTAGGCCTTCTCAGCCATTAGCTGAATGCCACCGAGTGACCCCAGTTGACACCATGTGGAGCAGATGAATCATTCAGCCAAGCATTGCTGGAATTCCTAACACAAAACCATGAAGGACTATTTTTTTTTTAGCCACCAAGTTTTGGCGTAGTTTGTGTCAGAAACTGTGCAGAACCTGATTTATAGTACTTGCAAGCTAACTAGTTGACAGAATACCAGGGTCAGAGACAGAGGACTGTATTACTCACAGCAAAAGGAGTCATGAGAGCTTCGTGTTGATTTGTGTAGTATCCCCATGCCACCCATATCCCACTGGGGCAACCCAAAGGGTCCGTGCTAAATGCCTATACACAAAATGGGTTGTGTTACAGGAGAGTCATGTTAAGTTTAGAAGATTCAAAAAGTAGAAGCAAACCTGTTCCTTGGAAGGAGATAATACCCCATCCTCCAGGTTTCTTTGCAAACTACCTGAAGAAATGGTCCAAATAAAGAGTAATCAAAACTTCATATGTTGGTATACCCAGTGAGAATATGCTGAGATGCTCAGGGGCTATGGTGGACTGCTTCTCCTAAGAGGCTGTTATTCAACAACACACTTCATTTTCTCCTGAGCATTTATCACTACATAACAAGAGCACAGCCTTGTACCTGGGTACTGAGACATAAAAATTATTATTGTTTTTGTGGAATCTCATGGGAGAAAAGAAATGCTATATGATAGAGATTTGCCACCTCTTTGCAAAATTTCTAGTCTCATTTTTAAAAATAAAATAAAACACTTCCCTTTCAGTGTGGTCTTCATTTTCAATTCCCCTTTCCTCCCACTAACACTTAATTATGAAACAGGGATTTTTAATGTAGTGTTTTAGTTTCTTGATGGGTTTAATGGAGTATGTGAATGCCCTGAAATTGTGTACAAAATATTATGCATGTCTATTTATATTTTCTTTCTCTGTGGAAATAATACATAGTCCTTTTCAAATTTTCAGAGAAATGTGTGACTTACGGGCACCTGGGTGGCTCAGTGGGTTAAGCTTAAGCATATGCCTTTGGCACAGATCATGATCCTGGAGTCCTGGAATCAATCCCTGCATCAGGCTCCATGCTCAGCGGGGAGTATGCTTCTCCCTTTGCTCCTCACCCTGCTTGTGCTTTCTCTCTCTCTCTCTCAAATAAAAATAAAAGAGAGACAGAAATGTGTGGCTTAAGCAAGGTTAAGAATAGAGAAGATATTCAGAAAGCCACCATTTTTATATTAACCAACCTAGAGATTCATCTTTAAAGCCATAAAAATGATTCACTTGCCATCACTGGCAAGCTAATCTTTAATCACTGATCTTTCCCAAATGGTTTGGTGTTATACTGTGTTGCATAGCTACTCTGATGCCTTTAGAAAATTCCTTTCTCACAGTTCAGTGTGTGTCATGTGGAAATTTTATTGGCAGAGTTGGAGTAGATAGATGTGAGAAATGTAATCTGCACAAATGACATGAATCCTTTTTCTGATGAGAATAAGCCAGCACAAACACATAGATTACCTGGTCTTAGATTTCTCAAATTATTGTTTCTCTACTAGTTATACAGTCTCCATAGAGCTGGATAGAATAGGCCTTTGGAATGTAAACCTTATTCACAAGTAGTCAAAGATCTTAGAGTACATCTGGTCCCATCTGACATACCTAAATTAGGAGCACTGAAGTTAGCAACATGACTAAAATCTCAGGCATCAGTAATAAATCCCACTTTATCCCCCCTCTCCTATGTACCTGGTCTATCTGTATAGCATAAATCTCATGTCAAGATTTATAATTCTCATTGCCTTCTTAGTATATACTAGAGTGAACTATATATTTAAAAACCATTATATTTTGATCACCCTAATTCCAGATAGATTAAAACTAATTTTTAAAAAATAATTAATAAAGAGATTCAGAGGTTGTTTTGAGGACAGATTTATTTCTTAGTTGTCAAAGGTTTCTGTTAAACTGAAAGCTTATCTCTTTTATTTCAATGTTAAAGCAAGTCCTTTCAGGTCCAGCAGAGATTTGAAGCTACTTAATTAATTAATTTAAAATATAGTACTACTTAAATGACTCCAGTTATTTTTTTAAAGATACAATAGCATTACACTCTTCCCCCTCAACTGAATTCCTATCTCTCACACTATCCCAAATATATCTATGTATACAATCACAAAAAAGCTGGCTATTTATAAATTTGCTCATAATATAATGAAAATGAGCTGAATGCCAAATCTTGAACTTTGGTATAAGTAGTGGTATTCTTTTAGAGTAGTATTCTTTCAGAGAATATCACTGTGTTCTCTTGAGAATATGGCAAAACATTTTAATTCACATTTACTGAATATAATTTTGTGTTTTCAAAATGATTCCTCATACAACTAAAATGTTTTCCCAACTATTCTTATTCTGTTGTTCACCTGTCCTTCAATTAGTATGATTTTTTTTGAAAACGAACTGTTGCATAACTTTCACTTTATCAAATAATCAAGGTAGTTATATACAATGTATGTACTTACATAGATACTTAGCATTTATTTAGGTAATTCAAATAATTATAGTGATTAGTCCATAATTAAATGCTACTAAAGTTAATATGCTCAATTGCTTCAGACTTTGAAAATTTCTTTTCTATTTTAGAATGTCTACAGAATGGTACTAGATAATCAGCATGGAGGTGATTTCAGGTATAGGAGAAAGGCCCATCTCCATCAATTTCAATGGAATCTGTTCCACTGCCTTTTATACATTGCACACATATATTATCCCACATATTTTTTTATCCCACATATTTTAATGAAAAGAACCAATTACTGTGACTTATGGAAAGTAGCTTAAACTTTTTGAGACTCAGTTGTTCCATCTGTGAAACAAAGTAGTGATATCTAACTCATATCATTATTTTAAGATTTTAATGAGTTGTTGGTTAAAATAACTATCACTTCTTTACTGTTCACTAAGTTCCAGATACATGCATGAGCTGGAACCCAAGCAGAGTACAGTCGTCCAGCTGAATAAAAAAGACAGATAAAAAAATAGAGAGAGATCAGAATTCAGGGTAACAGACAAGTCTAGACATGTACAGCAGGTTGCCAGAGACAAGAGTGCTGTACAGTGGGGGCTCTAAGTCTATGTGGTATTATTGATTCTTTAGTGATGAAGAACTTTGAATTTCTGGCATACCAGAGAGGAGCAATCTGCATAACACTATTCTGATAAATGTAGCATCCAACAGAGATATACATAAAGGCTGTGCCTTAGGAAGAAGGACTATGTCCTCAAGTGAAGATTGGCAAAATTTTTCTGTAAATGCTAAGTAATAAATATTTTAGGTTTTGTGACCTATACAATCTCTCTTGCTCCTCCTTTTCATTCTTCTCCCCTTCTTCCTATTACTCTTTCTTTTTAAAAGCCCTTTAAAAACATTTAAAAAAAATTCTTAGCTTGGTGTTATAGAGAAACAGGTCCATATGTTTGCTGACCCTTGTTTTAGAGTAAGGTCTAATGTAGTATCACATTAACAAAGCCCCAAATTAATGCCTTTGAAAATTCTAGGTGAAAAGAGTTTAGAGGGTGGGTTGTACCATGTTATTGGGGTTTTGAGAATACCTTAGGTTTTTTTTTACAAACTTGCCTTAAAAATGTGCAAAAGCAAGCCTATCCAAATTCATGGTGACTATACAGTTATTTAATTCTTTACAACATAAAAAAAATCAGCACCATTCAGAGGAAGAATAAAAAATCTGGTATCTACACAACATACCAGTCACAAAGGTTAGTGTAGGATAAATAACAATAGACAATAAAACAGGATAATAAGACCCATTGTCAAGAAAAAAGTAGCTACTAAAAATCAACTCTAAAATTGTCTAGACGTTGGATGTAGCAGACAAAGATTTTAAAATGCTCATTAAATATATGTCCAAAATATTAAAGAAAATATGATTCAGGGCAGCCCGGGTGGCTCAGCGGTTTAGCGCCGCCTTCAGCCCAGGGCGTGATCCTGGAGACCTGTAATCAAGTCCCACCTCAGGCTCCCTGCATGGAGCCTGCTTCTCTCTTGGCCTGTGTCTCTGCCTCTCTTTCTCTGTGTCTCTCATGAATAAATAAATAAAATCTTTAAGAAAAAGAAAATATGATTCAAAGGGTTAAGGAAAAATATGGTATTAATGAGTGAACAGATAGGGAAGCTTAGTAGAGAAATGAAAACTATACATAAAAATCAAAAAGAAATTTTAGAAAGGCAATGTAGAATAGATGAAATGTAAATTTTACTCTCTTGCTTAATAATAGATTGGTAATGGTAGAAAAAAGAGGAAACTGAATACAGATCAATAGAAATTTCTTAAGAAAGAAAGAAAAAAGATTTATTTAAACTTTAAAAAGAATTTTTTTTTAAATTTATTCATGAGAGAGACAGAGGCAGAGACACAGGCAGAGGGAGAAGCAGGCTCCATGCAGGGAGCCCAACGTGGGACTGGATCCCAGGTCTCCAGGATTGTGCTCTGAGCTGAAAGCAGCGCTAAACTGCTGAGCCACCCAGGGTGACCCAAAAAAGATTTCTTTAAAAAAAAAAGGTTGGGCAGCCTGGGTGGCTCAGCAGTTTAGCGCTGCCTTCAGTCCAGGGCACAATCCTGGAGAACCAAGATCGACCCACATCAGGCTCCCTGCATGGAGCCTGCTTTTCCTTCTGCCTGTGTCTCTGTCTCTGTCTCTGTCTCTCTCTCTCTATGAATAAATAAATAAAAATAAATAAATAAATAAATAAATAAATAAATAAATAAATAAAAAGGTTAACAGAGTCACAAAGAAAATGAGACAATATCAAACAGCTTAAAGGAAGTAATAGATACATATATAAGTATAGCTCAAGATTTGTACCCACTTATCAATACCTGTCATACTCTTATTATCTCCAGATACATATAATTGGAGTCTGGGAGGAAAGAAGAGTTATAGTGAGGGGAAAAATATAATATTTTAAAAATAGGAGTCACATAAATGAACTGGTGAAGTTGTCTCCAAATGTCTGTCCTTCCAAAGAAACATTGAAAAACAAGCAGATGTTTTTAGAACCAACTCTGTGAGATTTCTGGAAAATAGTCAAGAGTTTA
Organism: Canis lupus baileyi; assembly: GCF_048164855.1. Lineage (NCBI taxonomy): Eukaryota > Metazoa > Chordata > Mammalia > Carnivora > Canidae > Canis > Canis lupus. The sequence continues at coordinate 37,183,067 of NC_132876.1, forward strand.
CAGCAATGAAATGAACACTGCATCAGGAAAAAGGCAACTTAAAAATGGTGGAAAAGCTTTGTGGGGTTTTTACCTGGCTTTGTCTCATACCATTCCCTGGCTCAGAAACAGTCCTGAAGATGACAGACTGCATTCTCATGGTGAGACTGATCTCCTGTTTTGAAGCGGGTAGAACAAATCACACTGATAAATTATTGTGTTTGTCTGTTTTAATCAGGCTGATCAGTTTGAGGACTACCTGAAGTCTAAAACAAGGCATTCCTCTTTGTTTTACCTACCTTGGAACTCACTCTGGGCAGAAATACTGTTTGAAAATACTGTAAGGAAAATAAAAAGCTAGCAGTGCCTGGGTAAAAGATTATGGTTAAGTCATACAATAGACCACCTAAAGCCTGGGAGGAGAAGCTGAGGTGAGAATTTCCTTAGGATATTAGGATTCTCAAAAGTGTGAGTCTATTCTAGGGAATTAAGAAAGCTACATGCATGGATAGGACAGGATGCACACTCTAAAAAGACATGAGAAAATCCTAAGCTTTTACATCTGGCTGATCTCCAGGTGCAGGGCAAGCAGGAAATGAAGGCTAAGACACAGTTACAAACAGCTCCAGAACAGACACACTCTGCAAAGACTGAGACATGCTTTTTTTGTGTTTTCTTGTTTGTTTTTAATCCTGTGTTCAAGGAAATTTTTGTCAAAACACTACCTGAACACAAAATAAAAGAACGGAGATTTTAGTGACCATACATGACAAGCAATAGAGTCTTTCTAAAAAGAATTTGGAAGACTAAATAGATGATCACAACCTTTAATAATCCAGAACAGCTAAATCTTGGGAAGAGGGAGAATCTGATTTCCAGACTTATCACATTATAATATTCAACTGCCCAGTTTTCAACAGAAAAAAATCAGCATAGAAATAAACAGTAAACTATGACCCAAAGAAAAAATAACAATAAACTGACAGAAACCATTCCTGAGGACAGATTTTGGACTTAATAGAAAAAAGACCTTAAACCTACTGTCTTATTAAATATGTTCAAAGCCAAAGGATACCACGAACAAAGAATTAAAAGAATTCAGGAAAATGATTTACGAACAAAATGATAATATCAATAAAGAGTTGTAAATTATAAAAATACAAATTCTGCGGCTTAAAAGTAAAATAAATGAAAAATTCACTGCAGGAGTTCAAAAGCAAATTTGAGCAAGAAGAAAAAAAATCAGTGACTCTGAAGATAAGATTATTGAATTATCCAGTTTGGGGAGCAGAAAGAAAAAATAATTTAGAAAAATGAACTGAGCCTCAGAAAACTCTAAGACACCTTAAAGCAGACCAATATATGCATGAAAGGGGTCTCAGAGGAGATGAGAGAGAGAAAGGAGCAGAAGATTATTTAAAGAAATAATAGCCCCCCAAAGCCCAAATATGATGACATACCTGAATCTTCCCCATCCAAGATGATCAATAAGCCCCAAGTTAGACAAACTAAAAGAGATCCACACTAGGCTATATTATAATCAATGTGCTGAAATTCAGCCAAACAGAATCATACACAAGGGATTCTCAATGATATTCTCAGCTAATTTCTCATCAGAAAGCATGGAGGGCAGAAGATAGTGGGGGAAAACCATCACTCCATTCTATATTCAGCAAAACTATCCCTCCAATATGAAAGAGCAATGAAGATATCCCCAGATAAACAAAAGCTGAGAGATTCTGTTACCAGTATAACTGCCTACAAGTAATGATAGAGTTCTCCACATTGAAATGATGGGACACTAGAAGGTAACTAGAAGCTGTATGATGAAATAAAGATCTCTGGTAAAGATAACTACATAGGTAAATATAAAAGCCAATATTAATGTTTTTTATTTGTAACCACAATTTTTATTTTCTACATGATTTAAAAGACAAATGCATAAAAGAAGTATAAATCTAAGTTATTTGTCACACAATATATAAAGAAACAACTTGCAAAAGCAACAATATAATGGGGAGAGATGGAACTGTATAGCACTAGAGTCTCACTCCCCAGGACAGAGCCTTTATTGCTGAACACAAAATGCCCACCAGGGAGGCCTGGCTGACAGCCTATTCCCCAATCAGGAGTCCTTGTGAGGGAGGCTGAGGGGGCATGGAACAGTGGCTGCCACACCCACAGTAAGGACAGGCCTGGGGATGAGTCCTGCCCAGCACCCCTCAGGGTGGGCTTTGGATACATGTCCTGCATGCAAGGCTGAGGACCCAGGAGAGGGGAGGTGGGGTATGCAGAGGGCTGGCTGACTGGGCCAGGGGGCCAGCCCAAGGAGAAGAGGACTAGAGTTTTTGTATGTTATTGAAGATAATTTGGTGGTAATTCAAACTAGATTGTTATAAATTTACTATGTTAATTGTAATTCCAATGGTATTCACTAAGAAAATATCTAAACCAATAGAAACAAAAGGGAAGGGAATGGAAACATGTCACTACAAAAATCAGCTAAACACAAAGGAAGGCAGTAATGGAGTCAATGAGGGATGAAAAGTATAAGACATTTGAAAACCAATAACAAAAAGAAAGTAATAAGTCCTTCTTTGTCAGTAATTATTTTGAGTGTAAATAAATTAAACTCTTCAATCAAAAGTAAGATATGACCAGAATGATTGAAAATACATGATCCAATACTATGCTGTCTATGAGAGTTTCTTTAGATCAAAAGGCAGGAATATGATGAAAGCGAAAGGATGGGGGGAAAAAAGCTATTCCAACTTCAACTAAAAGAGAAGGGGTATTTATATTAATATCAGAAAAAAATGACTTTAGGTCAAATATTGTTATAAGAGACAAAAATATCACATATTGAGAAAAGGGCCAATTCATTAAGAAGATACAAAAATTATAAACATATTTAAAACACAGAGCCACACAGTATGTGAAGCAAACCCTGCCACATTTGAAGGGAGAGACAGAAAGTTGCAAAATAATACTTGTAGACTTTAATACTCCACTTTCAATAATGAATGGATTATCTACTCAGAAGAGTAACAAGGATACAGAGGACAAAAACAAAACCAAACTAAGTAGACGCAATAGGCATATAAAGAATACTAGAACCCAAAATAATAGAACACACATCTTTCTCAAGTGCAAATAAAAAAATCTCCAGGACTATGTGTTAGGCCTCAAAAACAGTCACAGTACATTTTGTAATATTGAAATCCTGCAAAGTGTCTTCTTGACACCAATGAAATGACTATAGAAATCAGTAACAGAAAGAAAACTGTAAATGTCACTAATATGTGGACAATACACAACACATTCAACAACCAGTGGATCAATGAAAAGGAAAATCACAAAGCAAATTAGAGAGTATTTAGAGATGAATGAAAATGAAAACACAACATACCAAAACTTTTGGGGTGCAGTGAAAGCACCGCTCAGAAAAACATTTACAGGAATCAATGAGTACAATTGAAAAGAAAGATTTCAGGGATCCCTGGGTGGCGCAGCGGTTTGGTGCCTGCCTTTGGCCCAGGGCGTGATCCTGGAGACCCGGGATCGAATCCCACATCGGGCTCCCGGTGCATGGAGCCTGCTTCTCCCTCTGCCTGTGTCTCTGCCTCTCTCTCTCTCTCTGTGACTATCATAAAAAAAAAATAATAAAATAAAAATAAATATTAAAAAATAAAAAATAAAAAAAAGATTTCAGAGAAATAATCTACTTTACATCTTATGGAATTAGATAAAGAAGAGTTATAATACCAATATTGCTGAAAGGGATCTGCAGATACAATGCAATCTCTATCAAAATTTAAATAGCCCTTTTATAGCAAAAGAAGTACAGATCTTCTAATTCATATGGAATTGCAAAGGCTTTCAATAGCCAAAATAATCCTGAAAAACACATTTGCCAAAGACTGAAATGCCTCTCTATTCTTTTTACATATATCCTCAATTTTATGAATGTTTTTCCTTGGAATGCCATATAATTTGGTTTCTTTCTTTCTTTTTTTTTTTTTTGAAACACATATATTTTTTTTATTGGAGTTCAATTTGCCAACATATAGCATAACACCCAGTGCTCATCCCCTCAGTGCCCGTCACCCAGTCACCCCCACCCACCTCCCTTTCCACCACCCCTTGTTCATTTCCCAGAGTTAGGAGTCTCTCATGTTCTGTCTCCCTCTCGGATAATTTGGTTTCAACAAGAAAACAAACAGCACCCCACCCCTACTACCACAAGGAGGCAGAGGAGTCACTTTGATTAACTCTCCACCTTCCCTGGTGCTCTCCTTAGTATACTAGGGTGAAGCAGTAGGGTGGTGGCTGACTGTGGTATGAGTGAGTGGGAACACAAGTAGGGTGACATCTGGACCTAATTCTGGGCCTCTTGATGGAGGCTCCTTTTAGAAAAAGATACTTAGTGATGTAGTATCACTTTTTTTCCTCAATTTTCAGCTGTGAGTTCTGGTAGACAACCTCAGGGCAATAAGAAAAGTCCTAATCAACATTCTGTTACATTAGCCTTACACATTTATTGTAAGTTCTCTACCAAGTCTCCTATATTCTCCTAATCTCACTTTGTGTATTAGTACATTGTAGAGAATAATGTACCTACCCTTTTAGAGTTTCTTTTAAAGTTGAAATAACTGTGGATGTAAAGGACTTGTCTAAAAGTTCAAGAAAGTTTGTAAGAAATACTTTTAAATGTTTATTTGGGGCAAGCTCTGATTTCAGCAGAAATTAAACTAATACAATGAATGTCATGTTTCATAACTTTTGGGGAAATGATTTTTTTACAGAATATAAACTTTACTACATATTCTTAGGCCAAAATAAATTATAATACTAGTGAGTCTCACATATGAATCAATTGATTGGTCATAGAATCACAATTATCCTTCAGTGAAGTAGATATCCTTAATTTTATCTTTACTTTTAAATTTGATTATTCTGTGCTTTTGAGAAAGAAGAAATTATCCTTTAGAATTTGCTCAATTTTTTTTTATACCTAAGGACTCCTCATTACTTTGCATTGTTTTCTTCTCCAAAAGAGCAGGCTATTCATATTATGCTGCATTATCCACTTTGGAATTAGGCACTGAGATGATTCATTATAGTATGTATTTGACACAAAAAGTAGGTAAGGTAGGCTATTTGATGATAGCATGTCTCATAACTGGGAGATAGTTTGAGAGCTGTGAAAATTAAAGGAGCTTCCTCCTATAAAGCACTTTAGCAAGGTGACTGGCATATAGTAAAGCCTCCATAAATGCTAGCTACGATTAAAATTATTATGAAGCTTTCTACAGAGGCTTTTAACTATTATCATCATGCCAAGTTAGCTTAAAATAATAAAATGCTAATAGGAGAAAAATGGAGTCGGACAGTGATAATTGAAAACTATATTTATTCATGTGACTTCTCCATTTTAGAAAGCACATACTTCATGTTATTAAAATACTGTTGAAAAAAAAAATAAAATAAAATACTGTTGAATAGCCAAAAAAATACAGTAATTTTCCAGAAAACTGCCTGGAAATGAAAGTTTCAAGGTTAATCACATATAAAAGGGCATTGATAAACCTTTTTTTTTTTTGTAACATAATGGTAGTTTCTTTTAAGTGTGCTAAATTGAAAAAACTATTGATTTTGTATACTGAAAGCAAAGGCCCTATGTAAAAAACGGCCAATATATACGGTTCATATATATCTTCTTTATCCATTCAGTTGATGGACAATTGGGCTTTTCCATAATTTGGCTATTGTTGACAATGCTGCTATAAACATAGGGGTGCATGCACTCCTTTGAATCAGTATATTTTTATCCCTTAGGTAAATAGCTAGTGGTGCAACTGTTGGATCGTAGGGTAGGTCTATTTTTAACATTTTGAGGAACCTCCATACTATTTCCAGTTTGCATTCCCACCAACAGTGTAAGACTCTTCTTTCTCCTCATCCTCTCCAATACCTGTTGTTTTCTGTGTTCTTAATTATAGCTATTCTAATTGGTGTCAGGTGATATCTCATTGTAGTTTTGATTTGTATTTTCATGATGATGAGTGATGTTCATGAGTCTGTTTGCCATCTGTATGCCTTCTTTGGAAAAATGTCTATTCATGTCTTCTGTCCATTTTTTAAACTGGATTATTTGGTTTTTGGGTGTTGAGGATAAATTCTTTATAGATCTTAGATCCTAATCCTTTATTGGATATGTCATTTGCAAATATCTTCTCCCATTCTGTAGGTTGCCTTTTAGTTTTGTTGTTTCCTTCCATGTGCAGAAGCTTTTAATTTTGATGAAGTCCCAGTAGTTTATTTTTGCTTTTGTCTTCCTTGCCTCAGGAGACATATCTAGTAAGAAGTTGCTACAGCTAATGTCAAAGACATTATTGCCTGTGTTCTCCTCTAGGATTTTGATGGTTCCTTGTCTCACATTTAGATCTTTTATCCAGATTGACTTTATTTTTGTGTATGGTGTAAGAAAGTGGTCCAGTTTCATTCTCCTGCTGTCCAGTTTTCCCAGTACCATTTGTTGAAGAGAATGTCTTTTTTTTCCATTGGATATTCTTTCCTGTTTTGTCAAAGATTAATTGACCATAGAGTTGTGGGTTCATTTCTGGGTTTTCTGTTCTGTTCCATTGATCTATGTGTTAGAGACATACTTTTAATAATATTTTCCAAATCACTGAAGTTAGTTTTCATAGAAAGAACAGCTCTTCTTGCATTTGTATTTCATCACTTCACATAACATTTCCTTAAATCACTATATACATTAACAAGTACAACTGGCATAAACAAATTTTGGAACAGACTCAGCAGACTCTTAGTAAGCAAAGAATTTGAATAGTGGGAGGAAAAGCATGTGAAGGTACTAAGAATACAGCCAACTATCAGCAGTTACCCTGCCCTGGGCATCAATTAGAATGCTTTATACAGGAAACAGAATATTGATTATTTTGGCAAATAGTTAACTGATAGTGTGGTTAAAGGAGCTTCTTTGTATTGTATTCTAATAGGATGACACTTTAAACTGCTATACCTGGGAAAATTAATCCACTCATTCACTATCTCTAGGTAGTCTAGATTTTTATCAATGAGTTCAGATTTGTACAATTTATTTTCATTGTTATTGGAATGAAAAAAAATAGCTAAATCTCTTTCAACTAAAAGTGAGCTCCAAAGAACCACTTATGTATAATTTTCCTCAGCCCTTTCTGAAAGATGTCCTTGCAAAAGGTAAGCAATAAACAATGTACCCAGAACATAATTTCAAGCTATTAAAGTAATGGCATAGTTCTCTTATAATAAAGGATTGTTGGTTTTATTCCTCAGAAGGTGCTATATATTTGGGAAACAGGCTTTGTGTCTCGATGTCTTTCTGTAGCAGTATTTAGCTTTAAATGCATATGAAGCCCTTCCTCATATAGTGTGATTCAGAGTTCCAGACGTCCCTTAGTCCAACCAAGCAAGAAATTGTATTTCTTTTTTCTTGTTTTCCTTTTGCTTTTGGGTGATTTTTCAGAAAGTCGAGGTAGAAAATTCCATTTTAAGACCAGATTTCTCTAATCTTTGCAAAAATAGATAAATTTAAACATATTTAAAAAGCATCTGAAATCAAAGTTATTCATTTACATGCACACACACACACACATCTTGTATAAGTTCTTTGGAAATTAAATCTTCAGACTTGATAAGTATTATTTCAAAGGTCACTGATATAACGATTTATTCCCAAGCCTCCAGAGAAGAGCAAAATATGAGAAGAATCACTTTTTAGTTAAAATACAAATGATAGAGACTACCTTAATATTTTATTTTGGAATAATTTATTATTTACAACTGATTTTTTATTATAAATCTCTACATTTTTCTTTTGGTATTATTTTTCTTAATTCTGAAAAATTTCCTTTATAGTTTTTATGATGCAAGTCCGTTAGTGACAAATTCTTTTCTTTTATCTGAAAATGAATTTGTTTTGTCTTTATTAACAAAGTATGATATCAGATTTCAGATTTTTTTCCAGCACTTAACAATGTTTTTCTACTATCTACAGACTTCCATTATTTCTTATGTTATGTCACTATTTATTAAATAATTTTCCCCTGATTTAATGCATTACTTTTCCTTGCTGTTTTCAAATTTTCTCCATCATTGGTTTTAAGCAGCTCACCTATGATATGTCTAGTGGTTGTTTTTGTTGTATTTATTCTGTTTGGGCTTCACTGAGTTTCAAATCTGTGAATTTACACATCTCACCAAATTTGTGATTTTGTTTGCCATTATTTCTTCAAATACTTTTTATGCTCCATTCTCTCCTCTTTTTCTGTAATTCCAATATTATGTTAGATTTCTGTTCATTTAAATAACAATGTTTCTGTTTTTCAGATAGGATACTTTCTCTCTTTTTTTCATCATGATAAGTATACTCTTTAATCCTCATCATCATCATCACCCATCCCTCCATCCACCTCCCCTCTGGTAACCATCGGTTTGTTCTCTGTAGTTGAGAGTCTGTTTCTTGGTTTGTCTCTTTTTTTTTCCTTTGCTCATTTTTTTCCTTAAATTCCACATATGAGTGAGATCATATGGTATTTGTCTTTGATTTATTTTGCTTACCATTATACTCTACCTCTATCTATGTTGTTGCAAATGGCAAAACTTCATTCTTTTTTATGGCTGAGTAATATTCCATTATATTGGAATATATATTATATATTATATATATTTCAGAATATATATATATATATCACTTCTTTATCCATCCATCAAAAGACACTTGGGCTGCTTCTGTAGTTTGGCTATTGTAAATAATGCTGCTATAAACATAGGGATGCAAGTATTCCTTTGAATTAGTGTTTTTTGTAATTTTTATGTTTTATTTATTTTTTATTGGTGTTCAATTTACTAACATACAGAATAACCTCCAGTGCCCGTCACACATTCACTCCCACCCCCCGCCCTTCTCCCCTTCTACCACCCCTAGTTCGTTTCCCAGAGTTAGCAGTCTTTACGTTCTGTCTCCCTTTCTGATATTTCCCACACATTTCTTCTCCCTTCCCTTATATTCCTTTTCACCATTATTTATATTCCCCAAATGAATGAGAACATATAATGTTTGTCCTTCTCCGACTGACTTACTTCACTCAGCATAATACCCTCCAGTTCCATCCACGTTGAAGCAAATGGTGGGTATTTGTCATTTCTAATAGCTGAGTAATATTCCATTGTATACATAAACCACATCTTCTTTATCCATTCATCTTTCGATGGACACCGAGGCTCCTTCCACAGTTTGGCTATCGTGGCCATTGCTGCTATAAACATCGGGGTGCAGGTGTCCCGGCGTTTCATTGCATTTGTATCTTTGGGGTAAATCCCCAACAGTGCAATTGCTGGGTCGTAGGGCAGGTCTATTTTTAACTCTTTGAGGAACCTCCACACAGTTTTCCAGAGTGGCTGCACCAGTTCACATTCCCACCAACAGTGTAAGAGGGTTCCCTTTTCTCCGCATCCTCCCCAACATTTGTTGTTTCCTGCCTTGTTAATTTGCCCCATTCTCGCTGGTGTGAGGTGGTATCTCATTGTGGTTTTGATTTGTATTTCCCTGATGGCAAGTGATGCAGAGCATTTTCTCATATGCATGTTGGCCATGTCTATGTCTTCCTCTGTGAGATTTCTGTTCATGTCTTTTGCCCATTTCATGATTGGATTGTTTGTTTCTTTGGTGTTGAGTTGAATAAGTTCTTTATAGATCTTGGAAACTAGCCCTTTATCTGATATGTCATTTGCAAATATCTTCTCCCATTCTGTAGGTTGTCTTTGAGTTTTGTTGACTGTATCCTTTGCTGTGCAAAAGCTTCTTATCTTGATGAAATCCCAATAGTTCATTTTTGCTTTTGTTTCTTTTGCCTTCGTGGATGTATCTTGCAAGAAGTTACTATGGCCGAGTTCAAAAAGGGTGTTGCCTGTGTTCTTCTCTAGGATTTTGATGGAATCTTGTCTCACATTTAGATCTTTCATCCATTTTGAGTTTATCTTTGTGTATGGTGAAAGAGAGTGGTCTAGTTTCATTCTTCTGCATGTGGATGTCCAATTTTCCCAGCACCATTTATTGAAGAGACTGTCTTTCTTCCAGTGGATAGTTTTTCCTCCTTTATCGAATATTAGTTGCCCATAAAGTTCAGGGTCCACTTCTGGATTCTCTATTCTGTTCCACTGATCTATGTGTCTGTTTTTGTGCCAGTACCACACTGTCTTGATGACCACAGCTTTGTAGTACAACCTGAAATCTGGCATTGTGATGCCCCCAGATATGGTTTTCTTTTTTAAAATTCCCCTGGCTATTCGGGGTCTTTTCTGATTCCACACAAATCTTAAAATAATTTGTTCTAACTCTCTGAAGAAAGTCCATGGTATTTTGATAGGGATTGCATTAAACGTGTATATTGCCCTGGGTAACATTGACATTTTCACAATATTAATTCTGCCAATCCATGAGCATGGAATATTTTTCCATCTCTTTGTGTCTTCCTCAATTTCTTTCAGAAGTGTTCTATAGTTTTGAGGGTATAGATCCTTTACATCTTTGGTTAGGTTTATTCCTAGGTATCTTATGCTTTTGGGTGCAATTGTAAATGGGATTGACTCCTTCATTTCTCTTTCTTCAGTCTCATTGTTAGTGTATAGAAATGCCACTGACTTCTGGGCATTGATTTTGTATCCTGCCACGCTACCAAATTGCTGTATGAGTTCTAGCAATCTTGGGGTGGAGGCTTTTGGGTTTTCTATGTAGAGTATCATGTCATCGGCGAAGAGGGAGAGTTTGACTTCTTCTTTGCCAATTTGAATGCCTTTAATGTCTTTTTGTTGTCTGATTGCTGAGGCTAGGACTTCCAGTACTATGTTGAACAGCAGTGGTGAGAGTGGACATCCCTGTCTTCTTCCTGATCTTAGGGGAAAAGCTCCCAGTGCTTCCCCATTGAGAATGATATTTGCTGTGGGCTTTTCATAGATGGCTTTTAAGATGTCGAGGAATGTTCCCTCTATCCCTACACTCTGAAGAGTTTTGATCAGAACTGGATGCTGTATTTTGTCAAATGCTTTCTCTGCATCTAATGAGAGGATCCTATGGTTCTTGGTTTTTCTCTTGCTGATATGATGAATCACATTGATTGTTTTACGGGTGTTGAACCAGCCTTGTGTCCCAGAGATAAATCCTACTTGGTCATGGTGAATAATTTTCTTAATGTGCTGTTGGATCCTATTGGCCAGTATCTTGTTGAGAATTTTTGCATCCATGTTCATCAGGGATATTGGTCTGTAATTCTCCTTTTTGGTGGGGTCTTTGTCTGGTTTTGGAATTAAGGTGATGCTGGCCTCATAGAACGAATTTGGAAGTACTCCATCTCTTTCTATCTTTCCAAACAGCTTTAGGAGAATAGGTATGGTTTCTTCTTTAAACGTTTGATAAAATTCCCCTGGGAAGCCATCTGGCCCTGGACTCTTGTGTCTTGGGAGGTTTTTGATGACTGCTTCAATTTCCTCCCTGGTTATTGGCCTGTTCAGGTTTTCTATTTCTTCCTGTTCCAGTTTTGGTAGTTTGTGGCTTTCCAGGAATGCGTCCATTTCTTCTAGATTGCCTAATTTATTGGCGTATAGCTGTTCATAATATGTTTTTAAAATCGTTTGTATTTCCTTGGTGTTGGTAGTGATCTCTCCTTTCTCATTCATGATTTTATTAATTTGAGTCTTCTCTCTCTTCTTTTTAATAAGGCTGGCTAATGGTTTATCTATCTTATTAATTCTTTCAAAGAACCAACTCCTGGTTCTGTTGATCTGTTCCACAGTTCTTCTGGTCTCGATTTCGTTGAGTTCTGCTCGAATCTTTATTAACTCCCTTCTTCTCTCGGGTGTAGGATCTATTTGCTGTTTTTTCTCTAGCTCCTTTATGTGTAAGGATAGCTTTTGTATTTGAGTTCTTTCCAGTTTTTGAATGGATGCTTGTATTGCGATGTATTTCCCCCTTAGGACTGCTTTTGCTGCATCCCAAAGACTTTGGATGGTTGTATCTTCATTCTCATTAGTTTCCATGAATCTTTTTAATTCTTCCTTAATTTCCTGGTTGACCCTTTCATCTTTTAGCAGGATGGTCCTTAACCTCCACGTGTTTGAGGTCCTTCCAAACTTCTTGTGATTTAGTTCTAATTTCAAGGCATTATGGTCTGAGACTATGCAGGGGACGATCCCAATCTTTTGGTATCGGTTCAGACCTGATTTGTGACCCAATATGTGGTCTATTCTGGAGAAAGTTCCATGTGCACTTGAGAAGAACGTGTATTCAGTTGAGTTTGGATGTAAAGTTCTGTAGATATCTGTGAAATCCATCTGGTCCAGTGTATCATTTAAAGCTCTCGTTTCTTTGGAGATGTTGTGCTTAGAAGACCTATCGAGTATAGAAAGAGCTAGATTGAAGTCACCAAGTATAAGTGTATTATTATCTAAGTATTTCTTCACTTTGGTTAATAATTGATTTATATATTTGGCAGCTGCCACATTCGGGGCATATATATTGAGGATTGTTAAGTCCTCTTGTTGAATAGATCCTTTAAGTATGATATAGTGTCCCTCTTCATCTCTCACTACAGTCTTCGGGGTAAATTTTAGTTTATCTGATATAAGGATGGCTACCCCTGCTTTCTTTTGCGGACCATTCGAATGGTAAATGGTTCTCCAACCTTTTATTTTCAGGCTGTAGGTGTCCTTCTGTCTAAAATGAGTCTCTTGTAGACAGCAAATAGATGGGTCCTGCTTTTTTATCCAGTCTGACACCCTGCGCCTTTTGATGGGGTCATTAAGCCCATTCACATTCAGAGTTACTATTGAGAGATATGAATTTAGTGTCATCATGATAACTATTCAGTCCTTGTTTTTGTTGAATGTTCCACTTAACTTCTTCTTCAAGGGAAATTTTAAGAGTCCCCCTTAAAATTTCTTGCAGAGCTGGTTTGGAGGTCACATATTCTTTTAGTTGCTGCCTGTCTTGGAAGCTCTTTATCTCTCCTTCCATTTTGAATGAGAGCCTTGCTGGATAAAGTATTCTTGGTTGCATCTTCTTCTCATTTAGGACCCTGAATATATCCTGCCAGCCCTTTCTGGCCTGCCAGGTCTCTGTGGAGAGGTCTGCTGTTACCCTAATACTCCTCCCCATAAAAGTCAGGGATTTCTTGTCTCTTGCTGCTTTAAGGATCTTCTCTTTATCTTTGGAATTTGCAAGCTTCACTATTAAATGTCAAGGTGTTGAACGGTTTTTATTGATTTTAGGGGGGGATCTCTCTATTTCCTGGATCTGAATGCCTGTTTCCCTTCCCAGATTAGGAAAGTTTTCAGCTAGAATTTGTTCAAATACACATTCTGGCCCTCTGGCCCTTTCGGCACCCTCGGGAACCCCAATTAAACGTAGGTTTTTCTTCCTCAGGCTGTCGTTTATTTCCCTTAATCTATTTTCATGGTCTTTTAATTGTTTGTCTTTTTTCCTCAGTTTCCCTCTTTGCTATCAACTTGTCTTCTATGTCACTCACTCGTTCTTCCACCTCGTTAACCCTCTCGTTAGGACTTCTAGTTTGGATTGCATCTCATTCAATTGATTTTTAATTTCTGCCTGATTAGCTCTAAATTCTGCAGTCATGAAGTCTCTTGAGTCCTTTATGCTTTTTTCTAGAGCCACCAGTAGCTGTATAATAGTGCTTCTGAATTGGCTTTCTGACATTGAATTGTAATCCAGATTTTGTAACTCTGTGGGAGAGAGGACTGTTTCTGATTCTTTCTTTTTAGGCGAGGTTTTCCTTCTAGTCATTTTGTTCTGCAGAGTAGCCAAAAAGAAGTTGTATTGGGAAAAGGAGAAAAAGAGAGGAGAGAAAGAAGGAAAGAAAAGAGAAAGAGAAAAAAAAGGAAGAAAAAAACGAAAAAAAAAGAAGAAAAAGAGAAAGAAAAAGAAAGAAAGGAGAAAAAAGGGGGGTGGCGGAAGGAAACAAATCAAAAAGCAAAAAAAAAAAAAAAAAAAAAAAAAGAACCACGGGGGAGAGAGAAGGAAAGAAAAGAGAAAAAGAAAAAGGAAAAAAGAGAAGAAAAAGAGAAAGAAAAAAGAAAGAAAGGGGAAAAAAGGGTGGGGGAAGCAATCAGAAATCAAAATGAAAAACAAACCACGGGGGAGTATCTTCTGATTCTGTGTACTTTAAGTCCCTTGGCTTCTCCTGGAAGTTGTCCGTCTAGCTGGTGTTCTGGGGGAGGGGCCTGCTGTGCTGATTTTCAGGTGTTAGCACTTGGGGGAGCTGCTGTGCCCCTGCCTGGTGCAGGGCTCAGTGGGGGTTGTTTACCCCGTGAGGCCCCAGGAGCAACAGCCCTAGTGGCGGGGCAGCTCTGGAAACCTGGATTCAGCTCCGGCAGGAACTCCGTCTGCAGGGCCTGGAGGCTCCGGGGCGGGGCCGCTGATCTGCTCAGCTCGGGCAGGAGCGTCCTTGCTGTCCTGGGCCCTCCCGGCCTCTGCCTGTCCCGGGGGAGGCCGGATCCTGGGCTGTGTCCCGGCGCCCTGTGCTCCGGGGCCTGCGCTGTTGGATTCGCGCTCCCGGGCCGCGCAACCCCCTCCGCGGAGCCGCCGCCCGAGCCCCCCGGAGCTGCTCCTGGAACCGCGCAGCCCCCTCGGCACGGAGTCTCTTCCTCTGCCCGAGCCCCCCCGAGCTGCTCCCGCCCCACAGCCCCCTCCGCGGGGCCGTCGCCCGAGCCCCTCGGAGCTGCTCCGGTCCCGCCATGCGCGCTGCAGCCCTTAGGGAGCTCGGCGCACTCTCCTGGGGCGCAGGTGTCTGTTAGTGTCCCAGGGAGCCCGAGGGCATCCCCGCCCTCCTGGGTCCTGCTCCAACTCCCCGCGAGCCCCTTTCCGCCCGGGAAGGTTGGTGCAGCTCCTGCTCCTCCCGGACGGGGCTCTCCTGTCCTGGGGACACTCGCCCCGGCCTCAGCCCTGCTCCTCGCGGGGCCCCTCCCCCTTGGAGGCCTTTGTTTCTTTATTTCTTTTTTCCCCCCAGTCTTCCTACCTTGATAGAAGCGCAAACTCTTCTCACTGTAGCATTCCAGGTGTTCTCTCTTTAATTCTCAGGCCGAATTCATAGATTTTCAGGATAATTTGAAGGTTTTCTAGGTAATTTGGTGGAGACAGGTGATTTGGGGACCCTACTCTTCCGCCATCTTGCCCCTCCCCCCCAATTTTTATGTTAATTCCCAGTAGTGCAATTACTGGATCATAGGGTAGTTCTATTTTTTTTTTTTTTGAGGATAAAAATACTGTTTTTCATAGTGGCTATGCAAATTTGCATTTCCATCAACAGTGCATGAGGTTCCCTTTTTCTCCACATCCTCACCAATCATGTTGCTTCTTGGGTTTTTTATTTTAGCCATTGTAACTGATGTGAGATGATAGCTGTAGTTTTGTATTTGCATTTCTCTGATGATGTTGATGTTGAGCATCTTTTCATGTGTCTGTTGGCCATCTGCAGGTCAATAATTTTCCTTTGGAGAAATGTTTCTTCATGTCTTCACTCTGTTATTTAATTGGGTTATTTGCTTTTGAGTATTGAGTTGTATCAGTTCTTTATATATTTTGGATACTAACCCTTTATCAGATATCATTTACAAATATCTTCTCACATTCAGTAGGTTGCCTTTATTTTTGTTGATTGTTTTCTTCACTGTGCAGAAACTTTATTTTGATGTAGCCTCAACAGTTTATTTTTGCTTTTATTTCCCTTGCCTCAGGAGACACACCTAGAAAAATGTTGCTATGGCTCATGTCAGAGATTACTGCCTGTGCTCTCTTCTAGGATTTTCTTTTGCATGTAACTATCCAGTTTCCCAGCACCATTTATTGAAGAGACTATCTTTTTCCCATTGAGTATTCATTCCTCATTTGTCAAAGATAATTAATTGACTATATAATTATGGGTTTATTTCTGGATTTTCTGTTCTATTCCACTGATTTGTATGTCTCTATTTTTATGCCATTACCATGCTGTTTTAATTACTACTGCTCTGTAATATAACTTGAAATCTGGGATTGTGATGGATCCAGTTTTATGTTTTTCTTTTTCAAGATATCTTTGGCTATTCAGGGTCTTTTGTGGCTCCATATAAATTTTAGGATTGTTTGTTCCAGTTCTGTTAAAAATGCTGTTGGTATTTTAATAGGAGTTGCATAAAATCTGTAGATTGCTTTGGGTGGTATGAATATTTTAACAATATTTGTTCTTCCAACTTATGGGCATGGAATATCTTTCCATTTCTTTGCTTCATCTCGAATTTCTTTCATCAGCGTTTTGTAGTATTCAGAGCAAAAGTCTTTCACCTCTTTTGTTAGGTTTATTCCTAGGTATATTTTTTAAATTTTTGTGTAATTGTAAATGGGATTATTTTCTTAATTTCATTTTCTGCAGCTTCATTATTAGTGTATAGAAATGCAAAGATTTATGTACACTCATTTTTTATTCTGTGACTTTACTGAATCATCTACCAGTTCTAGTAATTTTTTGGTAGAGTCTTTAGGGTTTTCTACATAAAGTATCATGATACCTGCCAATAGTGAAAATTTTATTTCTTCCTTACCAATTTGGATGCTTTATATTTCTTTATGTTGTCTACTTTTGTGACAGATGGGGTAATTTCTATTGATATATCTTCAAATTTCCTGACTTTTTTTCCTGGCATTTCCATTCTGCTGTTAAGTCTATTCAACATTTTAAGATATTGCATTTTTTAATACTACAAGTTCCCTTTTGCTTATATTATAGGTTCTATTTTTTGCTAAGATTTCTTTTAATTCATAACAAGCATACTTTCTTTACATTCCTGATCATAGTTCTAAAAGCTGTGTTATATAATATTGGGTTTTTATGAGGATGGAGAAAGAATGCACACTGAAGGTGAAATGTTACTGTAGCAAGCTTTCCCCTTGGTATTAACAAGGTGAAGGAGGAGAATTTGGGAACTCTGTTTTCCCACTTCTCCTTGCCAAAAAAAGTGGTGAGATGAGGTGATCAGATCATAAAAAGTTAAGAGTGGAATTCGTCCAAGCTCATGCAATAAACTTGATTTTTTTTTTTCAAAAAGGAGACTCCCCTGGCAAGATGGTGGAGAAGGGGGTCTTCATTCCCAATTTCTCACAGTTGCCAATTTGAGGGCTTCTTCTGGTGGGATCAGATATAGTTCAGAGTGTGGGAAATGGAGAGTTTAAATCCCACCTGGGGGAAATAAAAAACCATACAATATATAAATAAAATCTTGGGTTTTTAGAGTAATAAAATAGTCATAAAATCTTGATGTTGATCTCTACTGATTTTATTTCCTTTTGAATCAGTCGTTTCACCAATTATTCATATTCTGAATGTTTTTGATTGTACATTAAAGTTGTAAGCTTTGTGGAGACTGTGGGTTTCATTTTGTAATTTTTTTCTAAAGAGTATTATTTTTAAAATAGGCTGTTAATGTAGTTGAATTCATAATGTGAGCGATGTCTACCTTGTGATGGATGACAGCTCAGATCTCAATTCAGTGCCTTTCCTTTAGTTTTATTCATTGCATTCTGTCTCACTCATGTGTAATTCAGGGGTCAGCCAGAGATTTGATCAGAGACTATTCATAGTATTGGGCATGTCTCTCCCAGGCTCTTCCTTCTGCCATTTTCTCTTCACTTTTCAGTGTCTGGGGTTTCCTAGAACTTTTTCCTGCTTTTTCAAGCCAGTTAGACTACAGTTTTTCTATCATAGTATTATCTATAAAGCTGGCAGTGACTGGGGCCTGTCTTCAGGCTAAAAGACACTAGAAATAGAAAATAAAATCTCCTCTAGTACCTTAACTTTCTTCCAACAGTCAAATGTATTCCCAGTTATTACTTGCATTTGGTCAAATCCAATGCCTTATAATATATTTTTTTTTAGTGTTTTGTGCAGTGCAGTGTTATCTTTACAAGGATTTCTCTGGTAAGGGATACTTAGCCATTACTGAATGCTGAATTCATCTATATATATATATATATATATATATATATATATATATATATACACATGAGAAGACAAAACAGTCACATGGATACTAAAAAATACCAAGTTGAGTTGCTCTAAAGGTTTAGTTTCAGAAAAAAATAGAGGTGAGTCTTTGATTCTTATAGTTGCTAGCTATTTTTCTTCAAGTAGAAAATTAAGGGAAGAGAGAACAATATGATTTGTCTTTAAAATAAAGCAGAGAAAGTAAACTTGGTAGGAAAAGTTGTGTGAAAACAGATATGTTTCTGGAGTAGTGAAAACATATTGCCAAATGCACTTTGATATGCATAGATAATTCCAAAGGCATGTAATGTAGTAAACAAATTTTAAATTATACATATATATGTACATCCGTGTGTGTGTGTGTGTGTGTGTAGAGAAAGAGAGGGAGAGAGATAGAGAGAAAGGAAAAGAGAGACAGACATGACACATATTAAGGCACATATTCTTCATATTCACAGTCAATTTAATTTAAAATGCATAGAGTACTCTAATCCCAACTTAACTGTTCCTTAGTTTTGTGCATATCCTACCACATCTTGGTTTAGAAAAACATGTACTTCAGCCTTAGAAAGTAAGGATTTTTAAAAATGAGGTTTGCTCTACATGGATCACTAGGTAATCGAAAGGCTTATAATTTAGCAAACGACAGTAATTATTACTTAGTGTATTATCATATTTAACCATATGTGCTAAAAATGAAGAACCACACATGAAGTAGCATAAATTTTCTCCAAAATGTTAGTAATATTGACAATCATAAAGGTATAATTATATTCTACTCCCTCCTTAGCCAATAAATAACTAATGGTTGCTGAAAAAGACTAGTTTCAGTTTTCTTTAATATTAAAAGTGTTTCTTTCTTACTCATTGATTTCTAAATCCAAGGGGTTATTTCATGTGGTTAACCTGAGTAGAGGTACAAGAGTATAATCATATCTAATCATATTTTTTTTGGATTACTGGCAAATTTAGAAAAATTGCAGGAACAAGTAATAGCTTTATTCTCCTATACTTTTATGTAATCATTTATGAGTATTGTCTCCATGAAGCTAGCTAATGGTGTTCCATAATAATCATCAAATCCATTTTGCCAGTTATTCAGGTTCAAAATCTGAGTCATTTCTGAATTTTCCTTCATTTTCACAATCAATGCAGTCACAGAGCCCCATTTTTATTTACCTCATAATATCCTCCCTATCTGTTCTTTCTTTTTGATTATTATTTTTTTCTTTTTGATTATTATTGAAATTGACCTGGCTCTGATGCTTAATGCCTGTACCAGTTCCATTGATTTAATGATACCTTTCCTTGTTATTGACACCCTTACCTCCAATCCATCCTGCACAGTGCTGCTACTAATAATAGTCCTAACTATTGCTAATAATAATAAAATATTCTTTTTTAATGTTAATTGCTTGGTCATTAATACTTGATGACCCATCATTCCATAGTTTAAACTCCTTAACCTGATGGCAGACACCATTCCAGTTTGAGCCATCTGTTTCATCAGTTTAATCTGCTCATTACTCCTCCAAGCATTCATGTTGTTGCAGGGTAGGGGCAGCATAATTCTCTTTTGAATTTTAATGTTTTAAGCCTCTATCTTGGTGTTTTCTCATGATTCAGTGTAGGTAAGGATCACTTGATATATTCCTAGGCTTCCATTCCCAGAGACTCTAACTCATTAGGTCCATAGGTGGCACTTGGGAATCTGCACTTTTAGCAGCTACCTGAGTGGATTCTGATGAGGGTGATCCATGGAACAAAAGGAGAAATATTGGTCTGTCCATTTTTTAACCTTACTTATGCTCCTAAGACTTTTATTCCATTTTTAAACATGAAGACTTCAAGATTACTCTAGTGAAGTAAATATCTCCCTGTACCATTTCACTCATTCAGCTCTCACAGAGGACTGGTTTTTAGAATGACTATTCCACTCCTTTATCCTCTTAATTTGCTTTATTTTCCTCTATACCACTTATCACTGCTTGATATTACAGTATGTCTATTAGTCTATTTTCTTATTTGTTATTTTCCCCACTTGAAAATCAGCTTTATGAAGACAGATATTGTGTAGTTCACTCCTATGGTATTGTCAGAGCCTAGAACAACATAGCAGGTACTCAAGAAATACCCTTGAACAAATGAATTTGACAACATATAAGCATTTCATTGTTAATTGTCTTTTTGTGAATGTTCCTGATGATTCAACAATATAGTATGCTCTTTGGGGTAGGGCCTACTTCTTTGTATTTTACTTTATAGCACCCAAACCAATAGCACAGATTTGTTGATACACTATTGCTCTATTGACAGAGTCTGAAATGATATTGATAATAGACTTAAGTTTTATTCTTTAAGTAATAATGTAGAAGAAAGAATAATGCTCACCCCTCAAAAATGTCCATGTTCTAATCCACAGAACCTGTTAATACAGTACTTTGCATGACGAAGGGACTTTACAGATATGTTTAGGGTTAAGGGCCTTGAGATGGGGAGATTATTCTGGATTATCAGGGAATGTCCAATCTAATCTCATGAGATTTTAAAGGTGGAGAGTCATTCCCAGCTGCAGAGAATTTAGAGACATAGTACCATGAGAACTACTAAACCTGCTGTTGCTGGCTTAGAAGGTGGAGGAGGAGGAAGGCCATGAGAAAAAGAATGTGGATAGCTCCAAGAGGCTAGAAAAGGCAAAGAAATGGATTCTCCACCAGAGTCTTCAGAAAGAAATGCAGTTCTGTGGATGCCTTGATTTTAGCCCAGATGGTCCATGTTGGTCCATCTACAGAGATTATTTTAAGCCACTAAATTTGTTATAATTTGTGTGGCAGTGATAGAAAATGAATATAAACAATTTTAATAAAAATATGCATTTTAACTTCTCCATATGAGAAATGAAGCAGATTTTCTGCAGGGCTGGAGAACTTTCCATATATACTCAATTATAAGATAATTTTGAATATAAATACTTTTTTCTGTTTCCTTGAGGAGAAAAAATTTAAAGAGAGTGTGTGGCTAACGTGAAAAAAGAAAATTATATAAATAGAAGTTAAATAAGCAAGAATCTTCTTATAATATTGACTTTGAAAATAATAAATTAGTTACACATGTATACTTAAAACCACACATTTAGCATGCTATATTCTCTCTCTCATGTTTCATGAAACAATTTTATTCACACTCTATTTGGAAATTTAACATCAGTTGTGATCATCACTGAAGTTTCTTCCTGAGTGATCTAACCCAGTTTTCCAGAGCACAACATATTTATTTTCGTCTAAGACATTTTAGAGAAAACACGTTTTATTTTTTATTTTATTTTTAATTTCATTTATTTATTCATGAGAGACACAGAGAGAGAGAGAGAGAGAGGCAGAGACACAGCCAGAGGGAGAAGCAGGCTCCATGCAGGGTGCCTGAAGTGGGACTCAATCCCGGGTCTCCAGGACCACAACCTGGGCCAAAGGCAGAGCTAAACTGCTGAGCCACCCAGGCTGCCCGAGAAAACACTTTGTAAATCTACATGTAATGCTGTCATGAGAAATGTATTTTAAATCATAAGTATGTATCTATTTTCATCATTTTTATGATGTAACTATTTATATATTTGCTTTTAAAGTAGTCTTTAAAACGTTTGTTCATACAACAAAAAAAAGAAAAAAGAAAAAGATTTGTTCTTTTTTTTCTTTAAAAGATTTCTTCTTAATGGTATCTAAAATCTGCAATTGTGACATCATCTCCCCTCTCCATAGACAATCATTTTAAATTTAGTATTAATATTTCATCATCATCTTTTTTCTTACCAATGGTGACTGGTAATTTCTATTAGCATCCCAAAGTAACATTAATAGGGCTTAGTTTAGATCAATGTATCTTCCTCAAGTAGTTGTTTAAAATAAAGCAATCATGAGAGGTCTTGTAATATGAGATAAGAATTATAAAGATCTCTTCTTTGCGATAAAATTTTGGAGCTAAAAATTCACCTTTTATTCAGGAAGATAAAGAATTCATTTACTTAGTTTTCTTCCCTTTTTATGGCTTCTTTAATACAGATATTTTAATAATATCCTATTTAGTATCCTCTTCAATTGCTATGTGCTATTTTCCCTAGTCCTCTATTAATAAACCTTTAATTGGGGATCCCTGGGTGGCTCAGTGGTTTGGCGCCTGCCTTTGGCCCAGGGCGCGATCCTGGAGTCCCGCCCACTTCGGGCTCCAGGCTTGGAGCCTGCTTCTCCCTCTGCCTGTGTCTCTGCCTCTCTCTCTGTGTGTGTCTATCATAAATAAATCTTTAAAAAAATAAACCTTTAATTCCAAATTCTAACAATGAAAAATGATGATGCAATAAACATTACCTTGCATATATTGTTACATACTTGTGTATTTCTACAGGATAAATTCCTAGAGATAGAATTGCTATGTGAAAGGGAAAAAGCAGAATACATTTGAAAACTATTGCCAAACTGACCTACAGATATATAAATAAATTTATGTTGCCATGCATAATGGCATGAAAAGGTCCTTCTCATCTCTCTGATGATAGGTAGTATAATTGACCTGCAGCCCAGCTGCAGCACTTTGAAATCAATCATTGTATTTGCTCTGTTCAGAGGCCATTCTTCTCATCAGTTGCTCCCAGTCAGTAAATAATTGGGCATAGCAAGTATAAGACAGGTCTACTTCTGAGAC
Source organism: Canis lupus baileyi (assembly GCF_048164855.1). NCBI lineage: Eukaryota > Metazoa > Chordata > Mammalia > Carnivora > Canidae > Canis > Canis lupus. The sequence continues at coordinate 37,205,827 of NC_132876.1, forward strand.
ACTCAGGACTGTTCTGATGGGAGACTTTGGCTCAGGGATGCCCCAATGATCTTGCAGAAGTTTCTTAGGACTGCAGTGCAGGCTAGAATGCTTTTAGCCACTCTTTATTTCTCTCCTCTTTACCTTTCTCTTTCATCTAGAAGGCCACATGTATAGGACTGTGAACAGGTCTAGGGCTATCCACAAGCTCAGAAAACATCTGAGAAGGCCCTAATCTCTCACCTCTCACTATCTTAAGTCTTTAAACAAGCAGGAAGTGAAAGCTAAGATGGAGTTGTAAACTTCCTGGCCAAGTGTTTAAGATATATCCAGGCATTTGCATATATCCCCACAGATAGCCCTGCTACAAAAGCTGGGAGATTCATTGGTTTCAGGTATCTAAGGAAATCTTCATATAATCACTAGCTGCCCAGTAAGCAGCCTGAGCAGAGATGTCAGAGGTTACACATCACAAAGAATACAGACTTTACTGCATTATTTTAGAAACTCCACTAAAAAAAAAAAAAAAAAAGAGAGAGAGAGAGAGAGAGAGAGAGATAGCACTACACATTTATTAGAATGGCCAAAATCCAGAACATTGGCAATACTAAATATTGGCAAGGATATGCAAAAGAATCTGATTTGAAGGTTTCCTGCATAATAATATCTAAAATGTGCAGGTTTCAATAAAAATTTGGGCAGCCCCAGTGGCTCAGCAGTTTAGCACCGCCTTCAGCCTAGGGTGTGATCCTGGAGACCCCTGATGGAGTCCCACGTCAGGCTCCCTGCATGGAGTCTGCTTCTCCCTCTGGCTGTGTCTCTGCCTCTCTCTCTCTGTGTCTGTCATGAACAAATGAAATCTTAAAAAAAATTGCAACATATGCGAAGGAATAAGAAAGTATGGCTGATACATAGGAAAAGCAGTCAGTATGACATGTCCCTGAGGAAGCTCCAACATTGGACTTACTAATTAAATGTTGAAATTGCTAATTTAAAAAAAAAAAAAAAGAAATTGCTAATTTAATATGTTCAAAGAACTAAAAAAAAATAATAATCACACCTAAATAACTAAAGAAAATATGAGAACGAGGTCACCAAATAGAGAATATAAAGAAAGGAGTATAATGTATTTCTTAAAAAGGACCAAATAGCAATTCTGAAGTTGATTAAATAACTGGAATGAAAAATTCACTAGAGTGGTTCAGCAGCAGATTTGAAGAAACAGAAGAAAGAATCAGCAAAACTGAGGCTAGTTCAATTGAGATTATCCAATCTGAGGAAAAGAGTCATGTAATTCAAGAAAGAAACAAAGGATCACTGCTATTTTTGAAGGTACAAAGGAGGATGAGCCAAAAAAGAGTGCAGGTAGTTTCCAGAAGCTGAAAAGGCAAGGGAACAGGTTCTCTTTTAAAGCCTGCATAAAGGAATACAACTACTTAAACATCTTGACATTAGCCCAGTGAGACCCACTTAGACTTCTGAGGTATTGAAATGTAATTTTTAAAATTGGTTATTTTAAACTCATAAGTAGTGATAATTTGTTACAGCACAACAGAAAATTAATACAAATTTGGGAACACAATCTCCAGAACTGAGTACAGTTAATCCTTGAACAATGCAGTAGTTATACATGCCAATCCCTGACAAAATTGAAAATCCACATATAACTTTTGACTACCCAAAAAGTTAGCTACTAATAGCCTACTGTTTAGTGGAGCCTTATAGACAATATAAACGGTTTATTAACATGTATTTTATAAGTCATATGTATGTATGTATGTACTGTATTCTTACCATAAAGAAAGCTAGGGAAAATAAAACGTTATTAAGGAAATCCTAAGGAAGAGAAATTGTTTTTAAAGTACTGTGCTAAAAATAAATAAATAAATAAATAAAGTACTGTGCTATAAAAAAAATCCACATATACGTGAATTTCCACAGTTCAAACTTATGTTGTTCAAAGGTCAACTATATATGTTAGGCCACAAAATAAGTCACAATAAATATAAAAGGAAATCATATCAAGTATGTTTTCTGACCACAATAGAATAAAATTTGAAATCAATAACAAAAAAAACCCTGAAAAATCCTGCAATCTATGAAATTAAATAACATGTTACTAAATAACCAATGAGTCAATAAAGAAATCACAAGACAAATTAGAAAATACTTTGAGCCAGATTCAGTTGTGGCCTTTACATCAGATGGTGAGTGACTTGTTGGCATGCCAGCCAAGAGACAGGTTGTCACCAACCCAAACAATACATTCTATGCCACCAAGCATCTCATTGGCCGGTGATATGATGACCCTGAAGTACAAAAAGATATTAAAAATGTGCCCTTTAAAATTGTCCGTGCCTCCAATGGAGATGCTTGGATTGAAGCTCATGGAAAACTCTATTCTCAAAGTCAGATTGGAGCATTTGTGTTGATGAAGATGAAAGAGACTGCAGAAAATTACCTTGGGCATACAGCAAAAAATGCCGTGATCACTGTTCCAGCTTATTTCAATGACTCAGAGATAGGCCACTAAGGATGCTGGCCAGATATCTGGACTAAATGTGCTTTGAGTAATTAATGAACCCACAGCTGCTGCGCTGGCCTATGGTCTAGATAAATCAGAAGACAAGATCATTGCTGTATATGATTTAGGTGGTAGGACTTTTGATATTTCTATCCTGGAAATTCAGAAAGGAGTGTTTGAGGTGAAGTCCACCAATGGAGATACTTTCTTAGGTGGCGAGGACTTTGAACAGGCCTTGCTATGACACGTTGTGAAGGAGTTCAAAAGAGAGACAGGAGTTGATTTAACCAAAGACAACATGGCACTTCAGAGGGTTCGGGAAGCTGCTGAGAAGGCTAAGTGTGAACTCTCCTCATCTGTGCAGACCGACATTAATTTGCCATATCTTGCTATGGATGCTTCTGGACCCAAGCATTTGAATATGAAGCTGACATGGGCTCAGTTTGAAGACATTGTCACTGATCTAATCAGGAGAACCATCGCTCCATGCTAAAAGCCATGCAAGATGCAGAAGTCAGCAAGAGTGACATTGGAGAAGTGATTCTTGTTGGTGGCATGACTAGGATACCCAAGGTTCAGCAGACTGTACAGGATCTCTTTGGCTGAGCCCCATGCAAAGCTGTCAATCCTGATGAAGCTGTGGCCATCGGAGCTGCCATTCAGGGAGGTGTGTTAGCTGGTTATGTCACAGATGTGCTGCTCCTGGATGTCACTCCTCTGTCTCTGGGTATTGAGACTGTGGGAGGTGTTTTTACCAAACTTATCAACAGAAACACCACTATTCCAACCAAGAAAATCCAGGTGTTTTCTACAGCTGCTGATGGTCAGACTCAAGTGGAGATTAAAGTGTGTCAGGGTGAGAGAGAGATGGTTTGGAATTCCAATCAAAGGTAAGCAGCCCCTCGTGGAGTCCCTCAGATTGAAGTTACATTTGACATTGATGCCAATGGGATTGTACATGTTTCAGCCAAAGATAAGGGTACAGGACACGAGCAGCAGATTGTGATTCATTCTTCTGGTCAGTTAAGTGAAGATGATATTGAAAATATGGTTAAAAATGCAGAAAAGTATGCTGAGGAAGACAGGTGAAAGAAGGAACGAGTTGAAGCAGTTAATATGGCTAAAAGAATCATTCATGACACAGAAACAAAAATGGAAGAATTCAAGGACCAATTGCCTGCTGATGAATGCAACAAGCTAAAAGAAGAGATTTCCAAAATGAGGGAACTTCTGGCTCGAAAAGACAGTGAAATGGGAGAAAACATAAGGCAGGCAACATCTTCCCTTCAGCAAGCATCACTGAGGCTCTTCAAAATGGCATACAAAAAGATGGCATCTGAGTGAGAAGACTCTGGAAGTTCTGGCACTGGGGAACAAAAGGAAGATCAAAAGGAGGAAAAACAGTAATAACAAACTTCAGAGTCAAAATATGATGCTTGGGAGTGAAGGGACTTTTGAGCAGAAATGGGGAAACTTCAATCTTTTACTGTGTTTTTGCAGTATTCTATATATAATTTCCTTAATATGTAAATTTAGTGACCATAAGCTAATGATCATTTAATGAGAATTTCAACCGTACAAAATTCACAGTACTCTGTACTTAGTCATTTATCACCTGCATGTAAAGGGAGGGGAAGATTTGTTGATCATTATATAAACAATGTTTTGTGCTTTAGTAGCTGTATTTTCAAGAGATGAAACCATCTCCAAGCAGAATGATGAAGGTAGTCAGCCACACACCTGGAATGAGACCATGTGGGGATGAGATCTTCTAGTGAATTAAGAACTACTACACCAGCCTTTGTGTACATGGGATTCTTCATGAAACTGAGGCCTTACAAGGCAAGCCAGCTATGCCATGTTGGAGGGTAGGGCAGGAGTAGCTAGATAACAGAAAAATAGCTGTTAGTTACAGCTTTATATTTTTATTTTTATTTTATTATTTTTTTTCAGCTTTATATTTTTAAAGGTAATAGGGCTCCCTAACTTTCCTAAGGCATATTTTTCCAGCTACCTTCTGGCCTGTGTCTGGCACTTCTGTCCTTGTTGATGGCTCTTTTTTTTTTAATCCATTCTGGGTTTTTTTTTTAAATAAATATGAAAAAGTAAAAAAAATACTTTGAAATAAATGAAAACAAAAACAAAACATATCAAAACTTGGGATGCAGAGTAAGCAGTGCTTAGAGCTAAAATTATTGCTCCATGTGACTATATTAAAAAAATATAGATCTCAAAATTAGTATCCTAATCTCTTACTTTGGAGTTTGGAGCAAACTTCAGCAAGCTGAAGAAATAAATAACAACTAGAGTGGAAATAGATAAATCAGTAAACAAAATATAGTAAAATAATAAGGACACTCAAAATCCATTTTTTTCTTTTGAAAAAATCAACAAAACTCACAAATATTCAAGTAGACAGATCGAGAGGAAAAAGAAAACTCAGATGATTAAAATTAAGAATGAAAGAGGAAATACTGATTTAAAAAATAAAAATAAATTATAAGGGAATATTAAAAAATGGTTGTATGCAAACAAAATAGATAACATAGAAAAGACAAACTCTTCTGGGGACACAGTCTATCAGAACTGACTAAAGAGGAAATAGAAATCTGAATGTACCTTTAAGAAATAGATTGAATAAATAGTAAAAAAAAATTCAACAAGGAAAAGCCTAGCACCAGAGGGCTTTCTTGATGAATTATACAATCACTTAAAAAAGATTTAACACAAATCTTTCCCTAACCCTTACATATAATAAAAGAGGAAGGAACAATTTCAATTCATTTTAGGAAGTCAGTGTTATCCTGACTCAAAAATAAAGCAAAGATATAACAATAAAACTAAAAGCTAGTATCTCTTTTGAACATAGAACCAAAATCCTCAAAAAGTAGCAAATCACATTCAGCAACATATGAAAAGGTTCATATGGGAGTGAGTCCAGCAAAACTGGAGGAGCAATTCCAAACATCCATTACTCCACAAAAGCATTGAAAAACAAGCAAGAACTGTCAGAACCAGCTTTGTTAGACATCTGGAAAACAGTTAAAGGTTTACAGCAAACAAGTGAATGCTAAATAAAGAGAAAAAACAACTTAAAAATGGTAGGAAAGCTTTGTGGCATTTTTACTTGCCCTTACCTCACCCTCTCCTTGGCTCAGCAGTGTCAGGCCTTTGTACCTGGTTCTGGAGACAGCCTAGTGGATGTTATTTGCAAATTACAGTGTTTATCTGTTCTAACCTGCCTGGGGCTACCTGAAAGACTGACTAAAGGTCCCAATCTTTGCCTAACTAAAAACTCACTTAGAGTAGAAAAAAAAATGGCAGGCATTGCCCAAAAATATTGTAAGCCTAAAGAAAAATCCACAGCCAACTGGGACCATAGATTATGTTTGAGCACACAATTGACCACCTACAGCCTGGCAGAAAAATCTGGGGAGACAATTGCTTTGGGAAATAAAGACATTTAGAAACACCTGTGTACACTGAGGGATTTAGAAAGCCACATGCATATCACTAGACAAAATGCATGCTCAGAAAACAGAATGAAAAACAATTCAGCTAAGTTTTCTGGTGTATATAATAAAAAATAATCTTTCTTCTGATTGCCAATGATAAACTCCCCATTTCTTTCTGCGCCTTCTCCAGAAATGCCTCTAATGCACATGTTTCTACCACCATTCTGTTCATCATGACAGGCAATATATGTATTCCATTAGATGATACAGGCTTTCTCTACCATGTTTCTCATTTCCTCCTGAGCCCTCACTGGAAGAGCCTTTAACATCCTTATTTCTATCAAAAGTCTATTCAAGGAAATCTAAGCTTTTTCCACCATGCTTCTCAAATTTCTTCCAGCTTCTATCCATAACTCAAGCCAAAAATCACTTTCGGATTTTTGTGTTTGTTACAGCAGCATCCCATTTCCAGGCACAAAAATATCTGTATTATTTTCTTATGGCTTCTATAGCAAATTACTAAAAAGAGTGCATTATTTAAAAATAAACACACATTTATCCTCTACAGTACTGGGGACCATAAGTCCAAAATCAAGGTATAAGCAGAGCCATGCTCTCTCTGAGGATCTAGGGTAGAATATGTTCTTGCCTCTTCCAGCTTCTGGTGGCTGACAACATTCCTTTGCTTATGTCCGTATCACTCCAATGGAATGTCATTCTACTTTTTTCTTATACGGACACTGATGATGGCATTCAGGGCCCACCTGAATAATCTCATCTCAAAATTCTTTTTTTTAAAGATTTTATTTATTTATTCATGAGAGACACAGAGTGAGAGAGAGAGAGAGAGAGAGAGAGAGATAGGCAGAGGAAGAAGCAGGCTCCCTGCAGTGAGCCTGATGTGGGACTTGATCCCAGGAACCCAGGATCATGACCTGAGCCAAAGGCAGATGCTAAACCACTGAGTCACCCAGGCATCCCTCAAAATTCTTAACTTAATCACATCTGCAAAGACACTTTTTCTAAATTAGATGGTATTTACATTTTTCAGGAATTAAAACTTAATACTTTTTGGGCCACCATTCAACCTACTACATCCTTGAAAAGAGGAACCAGCTTTAATTAAAGAAAAATTATAAACAAACTTCTTGGCCCTACAATCACTTGACTTATTCAGCTTATTCAGCTTCTCTGTTGTAAATAGCTGTTTCTGAGTGGATAAACCAAAAGGTAGAAATGATTCATAATGCATTTACTGACTATTGAAATTGACAAAAAAAATAAAATGAGAGTAATCTGGTCTATTTTGTGTTCTTGATTTTATGTAACAAATTTCTCTTTACTGAATTGAATGTTTTCTAATTGAATGTTTTTGGCCTTCAATAAAGATCTGTTATTGCCAAATTGTTTTACTACAGTTCCTCTTTTTATCCATGTGAAATGTAATATCTAAGTTTTATTGAAGGCTAGTGAAAGATGTTACAGATAATTTTGAAAAGCCATAAAGTATGAAAGTCAGTCTTTTTTTTTAAGTCAGTCTGGTTTTTCTTCCTTTCTTCTCTTCTAACTTAAAGTGATTTTGTCACTTCATATACTCTAAAAGTTCAAAGCAACTTCTGATTGTTGAAATAGTTGTTTAAATTGCTATCTCTCTGTTATTTATAGCTATTGATATGAAGCTTTAATTACAAAAAATAGCTTATGGCAGTTTCTAAATTTAAAATAAAACAAAGAGCTTTGTTAAATTTTGAAAAAGCAACCCCAAATTCAGAGATTTTCTGCTAGTGCCAGGACACTGGCAGTGTGTCAGGTCACTGCCATCATCTTTCTATGGAATAACAGGCATCAGAGCTTTACTCAAGGCCTATTTGATAGACAGGAACTAGAAGAAACAGAAAAAATGATGAGAAGAAAGTATTGTTCAGGACAGGAAAAGACTGTACATGGCAGGTTAGTGCATACTGGAAAATGTAGTGTGGGTTCAAGCCTGAGTAAGGAAGGTATGGGAAAGGCCAAGAGGGAAGGTACCTGAGTGGCTAAGTGATTGAGTGTCTGCCTTTGGCTCAGGTGGTGATTTCAGGGTCCTGGGATCGAGTCTCGCATCGGGCTCCCCGCAGGGAGCCTGCTTCACCCTTTGCTTCTGTCTCTGCCTCTCTCTCTGTGTGTCTCATGAATAAATAAATAAAATCTTTAAAAAAACAAAAGAAAGAAAGGCTAAGAGGAATTGACAGGACCTTTACTCTTTTTCTCTTTAGAAAGAGACAGAAAGGTAGGATAGGACAGAAATGTCTAGAGCAAGGAAGGGTTGAGCAAGTTGGAACAATGAAGGGAAAAATACGGCATGATAGACTATGTCAGGGTGAACTAGCATAAGGCAGGTGGGGCACCGCTGACAATTGGTCAGGATAAGGTTGAAAAACTAAAATCTATATAGTGCTAAGAGGGAGGAGAAGAAGGCCATTATAAAACTAAGTGTAAAGTGGGTTATGGTAGGGCATAACTATACCTAACAGAGAATGGAAAGGCTAAATAGGATAGAGTAGTAGAGGGCACAGAAGACATGGATAAGGTAACACAGGGAAGGGAAGGGCAAGGAATAAGCTGTTTGTATAGACATCTTGAGTCCCTGATGAAACTGAGAAGAGTCCCACTAATTAATAGAAATTATGTGGAATATAGTTATGATTCACATGAGTTTTCAATACTGGTAGTATATACTAAACAAGTCTAAATATTGATTATCCCAAACTCTAAGGGTCCTACATCAAGGTGCCCATCAACACTCATGTTACTCATCACAGAATTTTGTTTTACTCTTGGTCCTTAAACCTTAAATTTGATTTTAAACATATAAATAAAGTAATGCCTACTGTCATAGCTAATCTCCACATATTCATAATATAATAGTATTTCTCAATTTGAGTGTTAGGAATCACATGTGGAATTTGTGGAAATTTATATTTTAAGGTTCCTCCTATAATGGCAGATGAAATGAAGTTGGTGCTATATTATTCTCACCAGATTTTTTCATCAGAAAAAAATGAAAACTTAACATTCTAGTGCAAAGATCTAAGAGGAGCCAATAATACCACATCTGTCATTAGCAACATCTATTCCAAAGGGAAGAATGTTCACAGTCTTCTTCCCTGAGACAGAGGGTGGGACAATGGAAGTATATTTAGTGAACACTACTCCCTCTTTCCAGTTAGTGGATATATTTCCATCTGTTTTAATGTGCCTAGCATTTGAGTATACAACTTACATAAGTCATAATGGAGGTTACTGCCTTGGTTAAGGACTAGATTCATCTCATCTTTGAACTACTGCAAAAGTATTCTAAGTGGAGTCTCCTAGAGTACTATCCCTCTTCATTTCTTTCTCATAGCACTACTTGGTGTAAAATTTTTCAGGAGCTCCCACTACCAATAGGATAATCAAAACAGCCTTGAATGAAATGGAAAAGCACTTCATTCTAGACTATTATTTAGGCTAAAAAAATCTATTCTTTCCCTTTTTTTGCCAAATGGTCACACACTCAGCTACAATCTACATTGCCCACCCTCCTTTGCAGGTAAGTATAACCATATAACTAAATTCAGGCCCATGGAATATGAATGTAAGTACTGTATACAAGATCTGAGTCATTTCCACTCAAAAGACAAGTTAATTTCTATGGACTTTGATTTTTTTTTATCCTTCTCAAAGGCTAGTTTGATCTTGTGGATAAGGTCAAGATCCTAGGAGAAGGTGGAGTGAAAAGATGGAAAGAAAATTTTTTTCTTCTATCTGTCCCACCTAGTCTGGAATTGAGAGAGAAATAAACACATGTATTGTAGAATCCACTATAATTTTGGATGTCTTTTTAGAATAGTATAACCTTTAAATTAATAAATTAAATATATTTTATGGTCTTCCTTATTTATCTGTGTCTCACTCATGAAGTGTTTCTTGAATGAATGAATAGTGATACACTAATACTGACCCATCTTGTGGTGGCAGGCATATGCTACTGAATATATTAAAACACATATTATCATCTGTGATATCTTGTTACATTTAATTCTCATTTCTAGTTTATACTTCAAATAATGTAGATGTTTTTGTATGTCTGCCATTTTTACAAAAGATTTTTGTTGAGTGTGCAATCTTTATAAAAATACCCTTTGCAGTAAGACCAGGAGTATCCATCTATTTCCCATTCTCTCACCACAATATGTCAAATGCCTCATGGGAATTATATCTTCTGTATCAATTTATAGGGTCTCTAGGAAGCCCTAGTTAAGATGAAAGTTAACACATCAAGCTACTCTCACTCATTTACCACCTGAAATAATTTAGTCTTGGTTCTACTTTCACATATGACAGTTGGGGTTCACAGGCCCTAAATAATAAGAAATTGAAAGGAAGATTTGATGAGATGGAAAGTCAGAAAAAGCAGTCCAGGCCATGGAGTGCTGCTAGGACAGCACACATCTAGCCAGATCCCAACTCTGTCTCTGTAATCAACTGCTGAATGTCCAAAATTTACACATAAGTATTCATTAATTCTTATCACTCATAAATGCTCAGATTGAAAGTTATTAGTCATTGGTTGGTTGAAATTGTTTTTAAAAAGTAAAAATATAGGGGTGCCCATGTGGCTCAGTTGGTTGAGCATCTGACTCTTGATTTTGGCTCAGATTGTGATCTCAGGGACATGTGATTGAGCCTCATGTCAGGCTCTATGCTCAGTGGGAAATCTGCTTGGTATTCTAGTCTCTCCCTCTCCTTCTTCTGCCCCACTCCCCACTCACATGCATGTGCATGTGTGTTCTCTCTCTCAAATAAATAAATAAGTCTTTTAAAATATGATGGCAATTAAATATAGAAAAAAAGAAATGTCTGCAAGCACCAATTGATAATATCTTGGGTTTAAAAAAAGATATCTTAGATAAACAAAGTTAAAAAAATAGAGGATGAACTGAAATAATACTGTCAGGAAGATCACAAGGAATTTACAATGTTGACTCAGTATCATACCCAAAACTGAAAAAGATGAATACATTTTAAGAAACAAATATTTTGATTTTCATTCTGAAATTGAGGAGTAAAATGATCATGTTTATGGTTTGAATAAAATTTCTCTGACCTTATTCATGATTTGGTGTATTAGATAGTAAGGGGTTTGATCTCAAATCATTCCCACTCCCCTGGCAAGTTACTAAATGAAAGTAGAATAATTGCCCATAATAAAATTGTCATTTTCTTTAAAGGTTCTTGATCTTTCCATATGGTAGTCCTCCTGGTGAATTTTCAAAATATATTATTGGTCATTGATTTTGTTCATGCAAAGTTAGCATTAAAACCCCATTATGAGATGATAAATGATAAGTTGGCAAGCCCACCAATAGGTAACTTTTACTGTCAACTTTAAGTGAAATAATAAGCCACAAATATCTTTCTAGAGATGTCAGAGCCTACTAGCCATTAACTTAAGTATTCCAATCTAGCCCTCTCCTATGGGGTTTCTCATAGCTGAAATCCCTCTTCTGGTCTCTATTCTGCCACAAAAGACTCTTGAGTATACCAATTTACAGTTGTCTCCTGCCTAGACTTTACCTTTGAGATCTACTGAATAGTAATGCTGAGTTGATAAGTATCACAATATTAGTAGAAGGAGAGAAGAAGGTCCTAGGTCTTCTTCTTTCTTTATAATCCTCAACACTACATAGTCTTTTAATTTAAACATACCCCCATCATGTCAGTAAGAGAAACAAGGAGTGGTTACCATCTTTCTCCACCCCAGTAGCCTGCTGCTCACTAAAAAGAATCCTCAGATTTAATCAGTCCAACTAATCTCCTTTACTACGAATGTACTACCATTATTCCATCTGTGACTTTATTTCTTTTGCCAAAAATGCCATCCCTTCTCTATTCTACTTACACGTCTTGCATCAATTCAGTTCTTACCTCTTCCATTGAAGCCTTCCCTAAAAAATCAATTATAATTAGCTTCCTCCTTTTAAATTCTCTAAAATGTACAGTCTTCACCATGAATGCAGTAGGTTGCATACCTATCTTCTACTGATAACAAACTGTCCTATATTAACTAATTCTGGGTTCCATCTACATTGTGTTTATGTACTTCCAAATCCTTCATAGCATCTTACAATGCTCAGCTAATCGCCACTCTTATTCCAACACAATATATTTCACAGAGCTTCCAGAATAATCTTTTTAAAAACATAAATCAAATTATTCCACTCACCAGATTTCAAATCCTCAATGACTTTCTATCACAAGTAGAATAAAATCAAATCTTTTTACCATGGCCTACACTGCTCTGTGTAATCAAAGTACAAACCATATTAAGGATCAGCTCTAGGGATCCCTGGGTGGCGCAGCGGTTTGGCGCCTGCCTTTGGCTCAGGGCGTGATCCTGGAGACCCAGGATTGAATCCCACGTCGGGCTCCTGGTGCATGGAGCCTGCTTCTCCCTCTGCCTATGTCTCTGCCTCTCTCTCTCTCTGTGTGACTATCATAAATAAATAAAAATTAAAAAAAAAAGATCAGCTCTAACTGGTTTTAATCCCATGACTAAGACTCTTCTACCAACTTTCCTTCTAATCAAGACATAAAAGTATAGTGTTCCACTGAAATGCAGCCCAGCTCAGCTTGTTGCCACATTAGGATGGATATGTTCAGCAAACACTTGTCATGTTATTTTACAAGTTATTTCATTCAAGATATTTATTCAACACCAACAATATGCTGGGTTATGTTCTAGATGTGGCAGTATAGAAAAAACAAGAAAATGTCTCTGAGTTCTTGATTTATTCTAATTAGGGTAACCAACTGTCCTGGTTTAAATCAGGAAAAAGAGGTTTTCTGTGACATGGGGTTTCCAGTGGTAAAACTTAGAAAAATCTCAGAGCTAAAACCTGTGATGAGTTGATCATTGTAATTCTAATGGAGGAAACAGAATAAATATATACATACAGAAAAGACATCTAACATATACCTGTTGAATCAATAAATCAATACAAATTGATTAAGGAGGAAAAAAGTCTTTGCATATGTCTTAAAACATCAGTTAATGAGCTTGAAGCCCACCTTATGATTTTCATATGGAATTTACCATGTGTATTGTTGCATAATAAATTATCCCAATACTCAGTGGGTTAAAAAAAACAAGCATTTACTTTCTTACAGATTCTAAGGTTGAGGATCCATATAGGAGTGGCTTAGCTTCATGGTTCTGGTTCAAGATGTGCCATGAAGTTGCTGTCCAGATGGCACCAAGGGCTGCAGTCATTAGAAATATTGATGGAGGCTATGGGGTTTTCCACTAAGCTCATTTATATGATTATTGGCAGGCCTTAGTTCTTCATAAAATGTTGGCCAGAGGCCTCAGTTACCCATAATGCCAGCCTATCTCTAAGCCACCTCACTGTCCTCAGCTGTCTTATTCCAGAGCAAATGATTATAGAGATCCCCCAAGATGGAAGCCCTCAGTCTTTTTATAACTGAATATAGGAAGCAATATCCCATGTACTATCATTTCTGCCATATCTTATTGGTAATAGAGACCAAAAATGATCAAATGTGGGAAGAGCCTATATAAAGCTGTATATACTGGGAAATGGGGCTTATTAAATGCCAATTTGGAGTCTTGTTAACACACCATGTTTCTATTTCAGATCATCTCTGCTTCTTACCTTAAACCAGTAGTTTTAAAATTTAGTGCTAAAGAATCCCCTTTTAAAAATACAGAATATCAGGGTCCATATCTAAAGATTTTGATTCAGTATGTTAGGGTACAGCATTTTTATGAAGGCTGTGTGAAGATCACACATTAAGAACAGAACTCAAAGCATATTCTCAGGACATTTTCATTTAGTCCTGTTGGTTTAAACTCCCTCTTATATAAAGACTTCCATACATATTTTTTTCTGGTCTAGCTTCAGCATCATTTCACAGAGATGTTTCCCAGGTAGTTCAAACCCATTTTTTTTATCCCAACCCAAACCATTCCATAGCTGCACTTTTCCTCAGTTCCTGAAATTGATGAACAGAAATACCATTTTTTTCAATAGCTCAAGTGAGAACTCCTTTGCTTTGCTAAAACCCCTCATATCAACATATCACAAAGTATATTGATTCTATTTTCTTATTATTTTTAAACTAGTCTTCTCTTTCTTTGCCAATTACTTAGTTCATGCACTTACTTCCTATTGGATTGCTGACGATTACCTTTAACCAACTGTACATAATGTCAATGCTACCCTTTTCCAATCTATTCTCCATACCACTGCCAGAACGTTTTTCTAGAACAATGATTTGATCATCTTACTTCCTACTCAAAACCCTTCCACAATTCCTATTACTTTCTGAATAAAATACAAACTTTGTACTGCAGTATAGAAGGATCTTTTTTTATAATCCAGGCTCTGCCAATATCTCCAGTTTTGCCTCCTGAAATTCCAGGAGGAATTAATAGAACAATGTGAAGTTACAGAACTCACTGCAGTATCTCAGGTCTCCATGATATTTTTAAATCTGTAAATTCCTATTAATTATGAGACTCAGTTCAGGTATCCCCTTTTCTAGAAATCTTTTGCTATGGTTTTCTACAAAAAAAAAATCCTCTTAATCGCTTTCTTTGTATGGTTACTTAACTGAGTGCCTATTAATTGAATAGTAAATGTTTCATAAAACCTTTATTATTCACTGACTGATAAGTATAATATATGAATTATTATCAGGAAATATAAGAGAAGATTTTAATTTAGGCTAACAATACATCTTCTTTGAATCTGCCTTTGGAATCATAGAACAATGAAACAGCAACAAAAATGACCTCAAGTTTGGATAACATCTAATTTTTGTCCTATCCTCATTTTGCACGTAAGAACACTCCGATTTTGAATTATTTTTTTCATTCAAAATCAATAGCAAGTTAATGAGAAGATAAGACTAGAATATATTGATATAGGCAGCATATGCGTATGGAGAATGAGACATAAATACACACACATCCCCTATATCCTCATATATCAAACAAGACCAGATTTCACTTAACCTGGCATTAAGATAATATCTGAGCATACCAGTTAATGTTTGTTGAGCAAGAATGAGCAGACATAGTTTGCACAAAGTTAAGAGGGGTTTTGTTTTTTAGTGAGAGAGAGAGAGCAAGTGAGTGCCTGGTCAAATGAAAGGAAAAAGAAATGTAGGTGATATACCGCTCATTGGAAAAATTGGACCCTTGACCCTACTGAATGAGTTAGCAATTGAGTCTTGTAGAGAAATGGGCTTTAGGTAACAGCTCTTTGTTTCCTAGGAAGACTGTGAAATATGGGGAAATAAGTAATACTATTTCAGGGCCTGGATGACAAAGCATAACACAAGAAGAAAGGACATTTTCCCATTTCTGCAAGGACCATGACATAGTTTTTAGCCACTTAAGATTCCAAAGGGCCATGTATCATTTCTGCACCCCACGGGTTTGCAGCTGGAAAAGAATTAGAAGATAGTTCCCTGTCATTCATACTATGGATTTGGAAAAAATAGTGTCAGCTCGGGTTGCAATAACAAATTACTACAGACTGGGTAGCTAAACAATACACATTTATTTCTCACTCTTCTGGAGGCAAGAAAGTCCAAGTTCGAGGTACCAATAGACCAGTGAGAATCTCCTTCTTGGTTTGCAGATGATCATATTCTCACTGTATCCTTACATGTTAGAAATTAGAGAGAGAAGGGAAGCAAACTCTCCTATGTCTCCTCTTGTAAGGGCACTAATCCTATTGTGAGGATTCTACCCTCATGATCTAATCACTTTCCAAAAGCCTCTTCTCCAAATGACAACACATTGGGGATTAGGATTTCAGCATATAAATTTTGGTGGTACACAAACATTCAATCCATAGTGAACACCATCACCAAATACTATCTTGAAGTATTTTATTGGACATGGTTCAAAAACAAGGATGGGAATATAACATGAAAATATTGCTTGTGAACATGTGTGAGACACACGGTTTTGGATAAACAAAAATGAATCTGAGAATGGTGGTCTTTCTAACATTCTAGGATCTTCCACATGAGACTCATCTAGTTTGAAGAATGCTGAATGAATAATCATTGTATTTGCAGTATGTGCCATTCTGACTTCCGTAGACAATGATAAACATTCTGTGTTTGTCAATATAATTTGAAACAAAGTAAACATAGCATGCCTCAGAATCCTGCAATGAAATTAGCCTTGTTGACTAATGTCCACAGAAGATGAATTAGTGTATACATGTATGGAGTGGGAGGGGTATTGTAAAATGAGAATTGTTATTGCCAAAATTCTCATGGAATTATATTTCCCTGCCTCAGTATGAGATACACTATCTATGGAGGCAGCAAAACTTTTCTGAAAAATAAAAATTAAATAAGGCTAGCCTTTAAATAGAACAGATGGCTTTATTCGTATCCCAAAATATTCAACTGTCAAACACTTTTTCTCCATATTGTGCAAAGAAGTATTATTGGAATTTATTATTGTATGAAAGAAGACAATGTTCTGCAGATCTGAAGAAAAGTCAAAGAACTGTCAAAGGTCCTAATAAAGAAGCTCTCCAAAAGTCCTCTCCTCCATAAAAGTAATGAGAATATTGGAAGAAAAATATTTAAAATCAACGCTTTTTAAAACTCTGAAAATTAACTAAAGACATATAATAATCCAAGGAGTAATTTTTTCAAGAGAAACAGTTGAATCTCTGTAAAAACAGTAAGCTCTGTGGTATTTTAGCTTGCCCTATTACTATCCTCCACTCCCCAGATCTATGGGAACGTTAAAACTAATAGCCTTGGAAGTATAGTAGCTATGAAAACCAGCACAGTAGCAACCATTGGAGGGAACAGAAACAGGTTTGGAATTTGACAAAACCTATCTCCTGGTAATTATCATTACTTGACATGACTGGAAACTCCTTGCATAGCTCCCTTCTCAGGATTGTCTTTAATTGACCTGAGTCAGAGCTCTCTCTGTGCCAACAAACCAATACTTAGAAAATTTGTTGAAAAAAAAATAATGGTAATTTTTAAACACTGCAGCTGCCTGATATAGTGTTATCAGTGGAGTTAACAAGAGGCTGATAAAAAAAAATGTAAAAGGAAAAACTGGTGAATGAGATGTTCATAGCAGGCTTTGAAAAGCTCAACATGTTTCTGGGATGCTAGAAGTCCATGTAGGTATTGAGGACTGTAGGCATGCCCAAGAATGACCTCAGAAAACCTTAATCTTTCACCTCTGACATTGAGGCTCCAAATAAACAGGAAGCAAGGCTAAGCCAGAGCTGTAAAGTACAGGACCATTGAAAGTATGTGTCAAGGAACATACAAAATTCTTCAGCATAAGCTGGAAGAATTGATGGTTCACAGCATTGAAGGAAATCTCTGTCCAGTTGTTAGCTGATTGTTGGACTAATCAAACAGACATTTTACTGGCTACATATGAAAAACAAAACAGATTTTCTAAAATTAAGAAAGTCGCTAAACAAATGAAGAATAGCAACAACAACAGCTAAGAGCAATAACAGCAAATCATGGGGAGAGTGAAATTCTGATTTCCAGTTATCACATTTTATTATTTAAACTGTCAAGTAAAACATTAGAATACGTGCAAAGAAATAGGAATGGATTGTCCATACAAAGGAAAAAAGGCAGATAACAAAAAATGTCCCTGTGGAAGCCAAGATGTTGGACCTATTAGAAAAAAAGCTTTAAATAAGTTATTAAAAAATGTTCAAATAAAGAAAAACATATCTAAAGAATTAAATGGAGCATATGATAATGATATCTCACCAAATTGAGAATGTTATTAAAGAGACAAATCATTAAAGGAAAAAATAGCTATTCTATTGCTTAAAAATCACAATAATTGTGTCAAAGGTCTGTAGAACACCATCACATATACAAATATATATATAGATAGATGATAGATAGATAGATAGATAGATAGATAGATAGATGATAGATAGATAGATAGATAGATAATGGGAGTTCTGAAAGGAGAAGAAAGGGCAGAAAGAGTAGTTGAAATACTACTTGGTAAAAATTATTAACATTTGGTAAATCTACACAGCCAAGGAGTTCAATGATCAATCAGTAGGATAAACTAAATAATATCCACATATCCACACATCACAAACAAATTGCCAAAGTCAAAGATAAAGAGAGAATCTTGAGAACAGCAGGTGAAATGTGACTCTTACATATTAGGGGTCCTCAATAAGAATAACATTTGACTTCACATCAGAAATCATGGAGGCCAGAAAGCAGTGGGACAATATATTTAACATGATGAAAGGAAAAAAAAAAATCAAACAAGAACTCTACACCAAGTAAACTATACTTCAAAAACAGATTTTAAGGGACACCTGAGTGGCTCAGTTGGTTAAACATCTGACTTGATTTCAGCTCAAGTGCTGATCTCAATGTCATGAGATCAAGCCCCACAACTGGCTCCCTGCTCAGCGGGGAGTCTGCTTGAGATTCTCTCCCTCTGCCCCTACTCATGCATGTGTGCACTATCTCTCTCAAATAAATAAATAAATCTTTAAAAAACAGACTTTGAGACCCTAAATTAAGAGTAATTACAACTAGCAAACTTTTATAAATCAGCACCAAAAAAAATAATCTAATTTGAAAAATAGGCAAGTCTCTGAATAGACATTTCTTCAAAAAAGATAAATGAAAAAAAAAAAAAGATAAATGAATGGCCAATAAGCACATGAACGTTTGTTCAAAATCATTAGCCATTAGGATAATGCAAATCAAAATGATATTAAGGTACCACTATATAGGGGGCGGAGCAAGATGGCAGAGGAGTAGGGTCCCCAAGTCACCTATCCCCACCAACTTACCTAGATAACTTTCAAATCATCCTGAAAACCTATGAATTCGACCTAAGATTTAAAGAGAGAACAGCTGGAACGCTACAGAGAGGAGTTTGCACTTCTAACAAGGTTGGAAGGTGGGGAAAAAAAAAAAAAGAATCCAGTGGGGGAGGGCCCCCGCGAGGAGCTGGGCTAAGTCTGGGTGGTGAGAACCTCCAGGACAGGAAAGCCCAGCCCTGGAGAAGCAGGAACTTTAAAAATCCTCACAGGATTCTTTCCAGACAGAAAGGTGCTTAGCAGAGAACTCTGGCAGGACCACAGGACAGACGGTGGAGCCTCCAGTCTCCCGGAGTCACTAACAGAGGACGTCTGCTGCGGGGAAAGGACACCACAGACTGTGGGCCGATCCCTGTAAAGCCCTGGAGCGTGCCTGGTGAGGCCTCGGGAGAAGCTCAGGTGGTGGCTCTGGGGGAGGGGCTGAGCCCTGCAGCCTTTGGGAGCCACAGCCCTGGATCCCAGGGCTCCAGGGGACACAGCCCAGGATCCTGCACTCGCCCTGGGACAGGAGGAGGCAGGGAGGGCACAGGACAGCGAGGACTCTCCTGCCGCTGGACACCCCCAACCTGTGCAGATCAGTGCCCCCACTGCCCCAGGAGCATCTAGGCCAGTGCGGACTGGGGGCTGGGGTAGTTATTGCGGGAGCTGACTCCAGGGCTGGAAACCTGGCCACCACCAGTGTGGTTGTTCCTCCTTGTGTCACCCTGTGCCTAGAACAGAGCAGTGCTGCCAGGGAACAGGGGCCACACAGGATAAACAGCTCCCACTGAGCCGTGCACCTGGCAGTGGGCAGGGCGGCTCCCCCAGGTGCATACATCTGAGAATCATCACAGCAGGCCCCTCCCCCAGAAGACCAGTTGAAAGGACAGGGGAAGAGCAAGTTCTTGGCCGAGCACCACTGGAAAGCTCCTGGGAAATTCGAGGGATTAGGGCTTACAGTATATAGAACCAGAGGATACCCCTCCTTGTTTTGTTTGTTTGTTTGGTTTTTCTTTTCTTCCTTTTTCCAGTACAACTCGTTTTTAGCCACTCTGCACTGAGTAAAATGACTAGAAAGAAGAACTCACGACAAAAGATTTACCCCAAAGATAGAGATGCAGTGAAACGCCGGGACACCTGCACCCCGATGTTTCTAGCAGCAATGTCCACAATAGCCAAACTGTGGAAGAAGCCTCAGTGTCCATTGAAAGATGAATGGATAAAGAAGATGTGGTCTATGTA
The DNA here is from genome assembly GCF_048164855.1 of Canis lupus baileyi. Classification (NCBI taxonomy): domain Eukaryota; kingdom Metazoa; phylum Chordata; class Mammalia; order Carnivora; family Canidae; genus Canis; species Canis lupus. The sequence continues at coordinate 37,225,932 of NC_132876.1, forward strand.
TACAATGGAATATTACTCAGCCATTAGAAATGACAAATACCCACCATTTGCTTCGACGTGGATGGAACTTGAGGGTATTATGCTGAGTGAAGTAAGTCAATCGGAGGACAATCATTAAATGCTTTCACTCATATGGGGAATATAAAAAATAGTGAAAGGGAATAAAGGGGAAAGGAGAGAAAATGAGTGGGAAATATCAGAGAGGGTGACAGAACATTAGAGACTCCTAACTCTGGGAGATGAAAAAGGGGTGGTGGAAAGGGAGGTGGGCAGGGGGTTGGGGAGACTGGGTGATGGTCACTGAGGGGGGCACTTGACAGGATGAGCACTGGGTGTTATGCTATTTGTTGGCATTTCAAACTCCAATAAAAAATATATATATACAAAAAAAATGGTACCACTCTGCACCGCAAGGATGGCTATAATCAAAAGAAACAACAATAGCAAGTGTTGGTGAGGATGCTGAGAAATTGAAACTGAAGGTGACAAGGATATGCCACTGCAAAATATGCCACTTGGACATAAAGATTATATTGAGCTGAAGGCAATGAAGAAACAATAGACAGAAGAGGAACTCTCTGCCCTCCCTTTTTCTAGCCAAATCTGAGCATACATTTCCCTTTGGTGGTGTCCCCCTCTCCTTGCATCTACCAGAAAATGGAGATGACTCATCAATTGAGACAGCATTGACTTTGTCTACACAACTAATCTTACTAAATAACCCTCATTTTCTTGTCATGTCCTCAAAATTTAACACCCTTTGTTAGAGTGGTATATAAGCCCCTGGGCCTAACCACTTCCTTGGGATTTTCATTTTCTTCCAATAGAATTGCTGAGCGCATGTGAAATAAACTTGTCTCATATTAATCTGTCTTTTGTTATTTTAATTCACAGTTCTAAGACACTTAATTTAAGATAGTAGAGGAAAAGTTTCTTTCCTCCCCTACAGAAGCTTTATTCACTGCTAATGGGATTGTAAAATGGTGTAGCTATTTTGGCAAAACAGTTCGATAATTCCCCTAAAAATTCAATGCAGAGTAGCCAGCAATTTTACTGCTAGGTATGTACCCAAAAGAACTGAAATAGATAAGTACACACAAAAACATGTGTAGGAATGTTGAATGCAGCATTATTCATAATAGTCGTAGGGAAATGGGGAAATGGGGAGTGACTGCTAATGTATAGGCTTCTTTTCAGTTGATAAAAATTTTTGAAATTAAATAATGGTAACACCTGTAGCATTCTAGTTGTCCAGTGAATACACTATAGACCATTAAAGAACAAATTTTATGATATGTGAATTTCATCTCAAAGAGTTGTAAAATTGTTAATAAATCTGATTAAAAAGAATATCCACAGTTTTTCAAAAATGTTAGTCTGTCATATGGATAAGTTATTCCCTATCAGTGCCCTCCTATTGCCATAAGAACAGAGTAACATTTGTCTGTCAAATGACAGCCTTTTGTATGCTAATTATCAATATTTTCATTAGAGTTCCAGAATTTTTTCTTTCACATGCTAATCATCTATAGTATTCCAATTAAATATTGGATTTCCTATTAAGACAGAAGGCTTTCATTGAGTTCTTATAAATGTCAAGAATATGATAAATTTGAAATCACAAGTTAATTCATGAGTACTAAAAATATTAATGACTGCCAAAAGAAGTCAAGTCTATATCAGCCAACCAACAGGTCTGGCTTCTTTTATTCAAATTTTGGTATAGTCGTATAATAATAACAATAATAATAGGTAAAATTTATTGAAACTTACTATATAACATCAAATGAAATAAAAAAATTATGATTTTTATAGATGTGGAAACTGAAACATAAAGTGACCTACGGCCACTCAGTTAACAAGTGGCAGAACTGGGATTATTTGAGTTTATCCATATACTGACATGTCTAATCCTTTTAAACTTGATTTTCAGTAACCAGTTTAGAAAGCAAGTATTTCTTTTAACAAAGTGCAATAATAAAGTATGATAATGTAGCATATTTCTTCTATTCTTACAGTAAATAAAGCTAGGTATAGCATAAAATTAGACTTTTATTCTTTTTTTTTTTTCAATCAGAATCTAACAACTCTGGTCTTCTTTTGATCTCAATATTCTCAAGGAATCAGATTTTAAGGAAAAGTATTTGATCACACTCAGTGCTATCATTTCAGTTATTTTCAAATTCCCAAACAAAATATATTGTTACTGTATATGTACATCTCTCAAATATGAATACAATATGTAGTTTGATGAAATGGGTGAATAGACCAATGGACTATTGTATTCCCAAAATAAAACCTAGCTTTGATCAGAGTTTTAGCTGTATAACAGTTTCTGATTTGTAAGTACACATGAATATTTACAAATTCCAGATAAATCATGTATGTCTTAATGTTTCATAATCATATGATCAGGCAATACGAGAAAAAATGGTGAGTTACTTGGTTGTAATGACTATTTCTTAACCTATTAGCAACATTCATATTTCTCATACTGTATTTATAATTCATAACATTTGGCTGAACAACCAACCAAAACATCTCATAGCTTTGTTTTTATGTTATCCCAATACCTACTAAGGAAGAATGTTTTCATTGCATAGATATAAACGTTTCAGAGTCAAAAGTGGTGGGGAATATGTGAGTACACCCATTCAGAAACTCTACAAGTAGTTAACATATACACTTGATAAACAGACAAATTTATGCTTTCAAATGACATCCCAGAATTTTAAACATCACTCCAAGTCATGACGGTTGTCACAGAAATTACCTGCAGTAGAGGATACGGAATTATAAGGTATACATTTTACAATTCCTGTTACTAGGATTTTGATCTACAACATGCTTTGAAAGTAGTAGTATGCAGGGTACTAAATTGAGTTATATCAGTAATAAGTGAGTATCAATTATTAGTGATATTTAAAAAAAACTATAATCAAGGTTTTTTTTCTAAAGATTTTATTTATTTATTCATGAGAGAGAGAGAGAGAGGCAGAGATACAGGCAGAGGGAGAAGCAGACTCCATGCAGGGATCCAGACGTGGGACTCAATCTCAGGTCTCCAGGATCACGCCCTGGGCCGAAGGTGGGCACTAAACCACTGAGCCACCCAGGGATCCCCCTATGATCAAGTTTTAAAGGCTATTATCTTAGAAATTTTCTTCTGAGTCTTACATCTGAACATCTCAAATAATTTTTAGGGAAAAATCATAGAAAATGATAGACATTTTCACTTCACAAAAATATGCACTACCTTTTTTTTTTTAAGATTTTATTTATTTATTCATGAGAGACACAGAGAGAGGCAGAGACAGGCAGAGAGAGAAGCAGGCTCCATGCAGGGAGCGCAATGTGTGGTACTTGATCCGGGGACTCCAGGATCATGCCCTGGGCGGAAGGGAGGCGCTCAATCGCTGAGCCCCCCAGGCGTCCCTATGCACTGCCTTTTTAATAGCCCCTTTAGTAAATGAGGTTTCTTACATTACCTTCAACCTAGGGATTTTACCTTAAAATATGGTTCTATTATGAAAACCTTATACATGTAACCCAGTAGCCTTTCTGGACAAGGAGATATTATATTTAGGGATAGAACTGCCAACCACCCCCAAAGTTCCCTACCTCCCCAAGTATTAACTCTTCTGCTTCTTTCTGTCTGATGTGATGTCTGAACTTCTTTCAATATGTATTAGAAACGGCCTAATGAGTTTATTAAATGTATTGTATTTTCTTGTGTCATTGCTGCCCATTGACCCGATCATTTGTAGTTCTTAACAATTGGGCAAATAAGAACTTCTCTGAAAATACCATTCTAATGTCATAACAAAACTGATCTCATGTATGCACAAAGTAAAGCTATAAAGCAATGAAAATGATTCCTCAAATGAACAAAAAAAAAGGAAATGAATGATGAAGTATCAGTTACTTTCTTATTTGACAGATACATTTGTTTTTATTCACTGTTTTCCTCTCAGCTTATTCACAGTTTTGTAACAAAATTGAATTTTTGTATGGCCCTTTCTACAATTACTTTGTGAAAACCCATAATATAAGAGACACTAACGTCTTTTCTTTTAAAAATAAAGAAGCTTCCTCTTTTTAGAGAAGGATCGGCCGCAGTTTTTCTCTCTAAACAAAACCTCTGCTTTGTGGTTCATGTTCAGATGTAGACTTCATTCAAATCTGCTTCCCTTCTTCTCAGCTGCTAATGGGAGCATATGGTAACATTTCTGCCGAAGCTAATTTAAATCATCTCCCTTAAAGTAAGGCTGAGTAGATACTTCACAAGTTATCTGCTTTATACAAAGAGGTCTATTTTGACACAGTGTGTGGTTGTATATATACAACTGAATAAATACATTTTAAAATAATAGATTTTCTTCTCCCACACACTGAATGGAGTTCATTGTATGGTGAAAATGGCTGACATGTAATCCTTCCCTGAGAGCAGCATTAACCACAAAAAGTGGGGATAAATCAACAGACCCCCTGGGTTTGTATGCCAGGAAAGGGAAAAACACTGTGGGGGTAGGATTTACATGAGTCTTCTTTTCAATATACCTTTGCCTCAGGGATGATGGGCCATATAAGGAAGCTTGTATTCCACTCCCCTTGCAGAATTTGAGGTATTTTTGTGCTTTTTAAAAAATCTATGAGTAGGAAGAAATGTACAGCACATATTAACAAAGAACCTTCCTGCAACATTTTAAGTGTCAAAAAAGTCATGTCTATATCCAGTGGGATTTTCTTTTTAAGATTTAAAACTATTCCTGCTACAATAAACTAGGCTATTCAAGCAATTCAGTGCCCATCCATCTAGTCTCATGTTTTTGAAATATAAAGCTTTCAGTCCTGTTGCTTATAAAATCATATAGTGCTTTCATTCCAATTTATGTTGATTTAGTTCAAATAATGGAAATTTTAAATCACATCACAGCTATTTTGACAGGCATACAGACCATGGTAAAATGGTTTTGGACATGTGTGCAGAATTTTATAAGCGAAGCAAAAAATAAGAAATATAAATATCAAGGATATAAATATAAAGGATTCCTGACTTACAATGGCTGCTCTTTGCATGAAATTCATCTGTAAGCAATTATTTTATAAGAAGTTTCAGTAATATACACTAAAATGAACATAATATTGTAAATATGTCAAAACTTCCATTAAGTTTAGTTTTATATCAAAATTCTCATAAAAAAGATGTTGCGGGCAGCCCCGGTGGCTTAGCGGTTTAGCTCCTGCCTTCCAGCTAGGGCGTGATCCTGGAGACCAGGGATGGAGTCCCACATCGGGCTCCCTGCGTGGAGCCTGCTTCTCCCTCCGCCTGTGTCTCTGCTTCTCTCTCTGTGTCTCTCACGAATAAATAAATAAAATCTAAAAAAAAAAAAAGATGTTGCATTTTATTTCCATAGAAAATAAAGGGCAATGACATTGCCAAGTTATGAGACTGTGAGTTCTGATCCACAAAAATTTAATTAGTGAGGTCCTAATGCCATATATTCCAATAGATCAAAAAAAATTGAACTAAAAGTGAATAATTCCCTTAATCCTGACAAACATTGAGTGTCTTACCTACACAGAGAGTTTTCCACACAGTACTCCAATTGATTGACAGGTTTATAGATCAAAGTTCTTTTCCCTTTCACCTTATATTATTTCTCTTCCAAGGTTATTTCTACCACAGATGCTCTCTGCACTTGGTAGTTATAATTACTGAACTTGAACAGTTTAGCTTTCTGACCATTATAAGAACTCAAGGTAGAGTTGGCCTTACATTCCAGGATAATAGCCAGTGGGATATAAAGATTACTAGTCTCTGTAATACCCTTCTCTCCTGGAGACTCACTATAGTGTAATTCCCATCAGTAAAGATTTCCCCTTTATGAGCAGTCTCTTTCAAAATTTCTCTTGGAGACGTAAGAGATCAGGTATCTGGTACCTTATTGACAGTTAATTTACCAGAACTCTTTCCTTCATGACTTGGAAGATACGGGCCATCAGGAAGGCACTGGACACCTGGGGCTGAGGCATTACACGGGGGCCAAAGAACATTCAGGAGGTTGGCAGAACATCTCTGAGGATCAATATTACCTCCTTTACACAATTTGACTAAGGGCTGAACCCTTGAGCCAAAAGAACCTCTCTAATGAACAGTTGTGTCCATAGGGCACACCTCTGAAGGACAATTATTTCTGGCTGGAATGTACAAAACTAAATAGCTTATTTTCCCCCTCTTGTTCCATTTAGGTTATAAAATCTTAAATACAAATCCCAGGACAAAGTTCCTTAATAAGAGGAAATTCCTCTGGAATTGAGTAGGGAAGATTAGCAGTAGCTATTATCCCCTTTTATATTCATGTAGCTACTTAAAACAAAATGAAAGAAGACCCCCTGCCTTGCTTACATTGTAAACACATGGGAAAGAATGGGATCACTTGCCCAGGCAGGCCTGTATGTGCTTGAAGGGCATTCCAAGGTCCTGCACCCCCACCTCCCAACTGACATGGCATTCATACCACTCAAGTCATTCTAGACCTGTTTTAACAAATGAAATAGAAGAATCAGGGGACCCAAGAGCCCCCAGGGTCATCCTCTTCCTAGTTCCATGATAGTAGCTCTGTGGCATCACTGAATGCCTCACTATATGGAATAAATAAAGATAATATTTTTTAAAGATAATATTAATGAAAGTTCATCATACACCTGGAACTTTACATTTATCTGAGTTAACTGTGGCAACAATTCCGTTTAGTATGCTTATTATATTCATTTTGTAGATACAGAAATAGGCAAGGAAAGGTTATTGAATGCCCTAAAGTGACACAATTAGTGAGCAGCTGAAAAAGGATTTGGATCCTGGCAATGTCCCCACATTGCCCACTCTTCCTACTGTTATACTAAATTGTCAGTGGATGAACAGGACCCAATGAAAATGTCATCAACAGTCCCACACTTTACACACTGTTGTATATTTTACATCATGGAGACAAATATTCCGGTGGATGATTAAACATTTTAGTTTGTGTCTGGGTGTTCTGGCATTATAGGAAGAAAGGAATGGGACTTCTATTCAGTTGTTTACCATTTGTGGTGATATCAGCACTCCATAAACAGAACGAGAGAAATACATGGTAGTGGTCATACTATGTCTCTGTTGTGTTGAAATGCACCTCTACAACTTCAATTGCTTGGCTTAATATATTTCAGCAACATGTCTCCAGGAGCAGCCTCAGCAAAACTGTGAAAGTTAGATTCATTTCTGGTGCCTTTTACATCTTCAGGGATGCACTACCCTTTTGTTCTCACCAGATGAAAGATGATTCATGCTTTATAAATCCCCCACTCACAGCATGCTCTTAAAAACAATCCATTTATAGCAAGTCATCGGAAAAGGGTCAACATTTTAAGTAACTGTGGTGCAAACTGATGGTAGAATTTCAGGTACCTGTCATGGGTGACACTTGGTGAACATAATGGACTTCTGAGGCCCTTACAAGCCCCCTACAAAACCACGGGATTATATGATTCCAAGGCCTGCATAAATCCTTGTATAGGAAAAATACAGTGATAAACTCAATGACTGATTAATTACTAATTATGTAAGTTAAAAGGATGGGGAACACAGATTCCACATGGTAGTGGTTTAGACCAGAACTATTTCTTGGAAAATTTCAGTGAACAAAGTACTTTCACTATGCTCCTGCCTCCCAAAGGCTGTAATTGAAGACCCGCTGTAAAGGCTACACAGGTGCCAGTTACTGTAAAACATAACCTGTTAATTTCCCTGTGTGTCAACCTCTCTCTCCTTGTCCCCTTCTCTCAAAATTGTCTTTAGAAATACAGCTCTCAGCTCTGCTGTTGTAGCATAGACGCGTCTATAGAAAACATGCAAACACATGGGTGGAGTTCTTTTCCAGTAAAACTTAATTTATAAGACAGGTGGCTAGCACATAGGCCATAGAAAGTTGAACCCTTTTCTACAAGTGTTATAATTTTAGGTTTTATATTTAGGTCTATGATCAATTTTGAGTTAACTTTTGTATATGGTACAAGATATGGATCAAATTTCATTTTCTTGCATATGGATATCTAATTGGCCAGTAACTTTTGTTGAAAATCCTTTTTTCCACTCGCTTTCTTTTGTACTTTTGTCAAAATCAGTTGCCCATATACTTGTGGGTTTCTTTCTCAGCTCTTTCCTCAGTTCCATTGATTTATCTATCCTGGAGGTGAAAATCACACTGCTTTCTATGTTTTATGACTATATAATGAATCTTGATATCAGATAGTGTTAACCCTCCAAGTTTGTTCATTATTTTCTGCCTGCTTTTTCTGTTCATTTCTGTTTTCAAGCAATCCAATAGTGATGTGCCTTGTAGTTTTCCTTGAGCTCTTGTCCTTGAGGTTCTTTGAACTTTCTGTTTTATGATTTTTATCAATTTTGGAATTTTTTGGGCCATTATTTCTTGAAATATCTTTCCTGTCCTCCTCTTTGTCTCCTCTTCTGTAAGCGCATGAATTATACATATATAGTAGGCTTCTTGAAGTTATCCCAGAGCTCAGTAATGATCTGTTTCTTTCATTGGATTATTTTTCACTCTTTGCTTCATTTTGGAAAGTTTCTATGGATATGCCTTTGAATTAATTAATCCTTTCATCTCCAATGCCTAGTCTACCCTTAATCCCAACCAGTGAATTTTTCATCCCGTATGTTGTAGTTTTCATCCCTAGATATTTTACTTGAACCTGTTTAAATATTTTTCATATCTCTGCTTACCTTCCTGCACATACATAATACAATTATAACAACTGGTTTAATGTCTTTATCTCCTATATCTAATATCTAGGTCAATTTTAATTATGTGATTTTTCTCTTCGTTATAAATTATATTTTCCTCTTCTTTCCATGCCTGCTAATTCTTTATTGGATGATAGAATTTGTGAGTTTTACCTTGTTGAGGTAACATATATATTCTTATAAATAAATATTCCTGGGGCAGCCCAGGGAGGCTCAGTGGTTTAGTGCCACCTTCAGCCCGGGGCATGACCCTGAAGACCCGGAATCAAGTCCCACATCAGGCTCCCTGCATGGAGCCTGCTTCTCCCTCTGCCTCTGTCTCTGCCTCTCTCTCTCTGTTTCTCATGAATAAATAAAATAAAATAAAAATAAATAAATATTCCTATGTATATGCATATTGTATATATATATTCTTATGCTTTATTCCAGAATACAGTATAATTACCTGAAAAGGGTTTGATCCTTTCAGGTCTTGCTTTCAAGAACTGTTAGGCAAGACCTAACAGTGATTAGTCATATTTATTCCCCACTAATGAGTCAAGACCCTTCTGAACACTCTGCCCAATGACCCACGAACTATGAGATTTTCCAGTCTTGCTTGTGGAAAAAGGCATGATTTCCAGTCTTGTGTGAATGCCAGATACTGTACTCTCTGATCTTCTCTGACAATGTTTTCCCCTGACTCAGGTAGTTTACTCACACTTGATCCAGTCATCCACTCAAGATTCTCAATACTCTAAGTTCTCTCTTTGTGTGAAGAAAAGGCAGGCCTGAGGCTTGGCTTATACAGGCTTGGCTTCTTTTGGTATTCATAAATTTCTTTAGTACTCGTGTTTTCTTGTCATTTCTGACATCTAATATCCCTGGCATTTGTTACAACTTCCTGAACATGCTCTCTAATACACTACCCTACATATTTTAGTTAGCTTGGTTTCTCCAGACCTTCAGTCCCTCAGCACAGGAACCCCACAGAACTCTACATGGCTTCTCCCTATCTGTACTATGGCCTAGAAACTCTCTTAAAGCAGTAAACTTGGAAAATCATATGGCTCACCTTGTTTAACTGTATTTCAGGGTTTACTGTCCTTGATTACCTGCTGTCCAATGTCTTGATACCATTGTTTCAAATACTTCGTCATTTTTTGTTTGTATGCTTGAGGAAGGAGTTTAAATCTGGTCCCTATGACTCCACTTTTTGCCAGACTGGCATTCTCCACCTGTTTAAATTTACATTTAAATGTGAGAAGATATCCTTCTTATTGATATGTCTTTCAGTGACTTATAAATTCTAGTTCTGTGAGAGCTCATTTAGATGGCATCTAATAGACTAATTGAATATTTTAGTCTTTACTGAAGACTGTAGTAGTTATAGTACTTTAGTAGCTATAGCTACTAAGATCCTCACTTGATTATTTTATAACTTAAGGTACTGAATGCTAGTATTTAATATTATCATTATTAATTTATATGGATATTCACCAGAGCATTGTTTATAATTTCAGAAATTAAAAAAACATACACTGCACATATCCAATAATGGGAACGTTAAGATAAATACAGAGGGTGGAATATTATACAGTCATTAAATAATACAAATTAAAAATATTTAATTACATTAGAAAATTATACTGTTAAATAAAATTGTATGGGCAGCCCGGGTGGCTCAGCAGTTTAGTGCCACCTTCAGCCCAGGGCGGGATCCTGGAGACCAGGGATGGAGTCCCGTGTTGGGCTCCCTGCGTGGAGCCTGCTTCTCCCTCTGCCTGTGTCTCTGCCTCTCTCTCTCTCTCTCTCTCTATGTGTGTGTATGTGTGTGTGTGTCTCTCATGAATAAATAAAATCTTTACAAAAAAATTGTATATAGAGTCAAATATCAATTCCATTAGTAATACACAAATACACATTTTAAAATTGGATGAAAATGCATTACCTTGTTAATAATAACAGTGGTTATTTCTGAATGTTAATATCTGCTAAAATTTTAGCCTTCTTGACACATGATAGGTTTGTATTTCCTGGTTTTCTTCTAGTTGGATGGAACTATATAACTATTTCTGGACAGGGTGTTGTGAATAGAAATGATAATATGTTACTTCTGGGATGCAGCATTTGCTTGGTATTATTAGACTCTCTAAAATCCCCCTGCCTTCTGACATGACTCACAGTAATGTTAAATTCAGTTGCTGCTCCATTAAGCTCAGTCCTTAAATGACTATCATGAATAGAAATTATCACTGCCAAATCACAATTGACAGGTAGAATGAGTAAGCAATAAATCTTTGTTTTAGCAACTGAGATTTGGGGTTGCATGCTATAATATGGACTGGACTATTCTGACTCATACCTGGCAATTATGGAAGATTTCATTTTTCTCTTTTTATACAATTCACTATTTGACAAAATATATGCAATGAACCTGAATCAATCTTGTGATATAATAATCCTTCACTATTAACTTGTTTCACCCAATGAAAGATGACATCAATTGTAAGAAACATTGTTACTGGGGGAGGGGGCAAGATGGTGGAAGAGTAGGGTCCCCAAATCACCTGTCCCCAACAAATTACCTAGATAACCCTCAAATCATCCTGAAAATCTACGAATTCGGCCTGAGATTTAAAGAGAGAACAGCTGAAATGCTACAGTGAGAAGAGTTCACGCTTCTATCAAGGTAGGAAGACTGGGGGGAAAAAAGAAATAAAGAAACAAAAGGCCTCCAAGGGGGAGGGGCCCCGTGAGGAGCCGGGCTGAGGCCGGGGTGAGTGTCCCCAGGACAGGAGAGCCCCGTCCCGGAGAAGCAGGAGCTGCACCAACCTTCCCGGGTGGAAAGGGGCTCGCAGGGAGTTGGAGCAGGACCCCAGGAGGGCAGGGATGCCCTCAGGCTCCCTGGGACACTAACAGACACCTGCGCCCCGGGGAGAGCGCGCCACACGCCTTGGCCGAGCTCCCTAAGGGCTGCAGCGCACACGGCTGGACCCAGGAGCAGCTCGGAGGGGCTCGGGCGGCGGCTCCGCAGAGGGGGCTGCACGGCCAGGAGCGCGAATCCAACAGTGCAGACAGGGAGCACAGGGCGCCGGGACACAGCCCAGGATCAGGCCTCCCCCGGGACAGGCAAAGGCCAAAAGGGCCCAGGATAGCGAGGACGCTCCTGCCCCGAGCTGAGCAGATCAGCGGCCCCGCCCCGGAGCATCCGGGCCCTGCAGACGGAGAGCTCCGGAGTTACTGCAGGAGCTGAATCCAGGACTCCAGAGCTGGCCGCCGCCATTGGGGTTGTTCCTCCTGGGGCCTCACGGGGTAAACAACTGAGCCCTGCACCAGGCAGGGGGCAGAGCAGCTCCCCCAAGTGCTAACACCTGAAAATCAGCACAACAGGCCCCTCCCCCAGAAGACCAGCTACACGGACAAGTTCCAGGGGAAGTCAAGGGACTTAAAGTATACAGAATCAGAAGATACTCCCCCGTTTGTTTGTTTGTTTGTTTTGCTTTTTGATTTCTGTTTGCTTCCCCCACCCTTTTTTTCCTTTCTTTCTTTTTCTTTCTCTTTTTCTTCTCTTTTTTCTTTTTTCTTCCTTTTTTCACTTTTCTTTTTCTCTTTTCTTTCCTTCTTTCTCTCTTCTCTTTTTCTCCTTCTCCCAATAAAACTTGCATTTGGCCACTCTGCACTGAGCAAAATGACTAGAAGGAAAACCTCACCTCAAAAGAAAGAATCAGAAACAGTCCTCTCTCCCACAGAGTTACAAAATCTGGATTGCAATTCAATGTCAGAAAGCCAATTCAGAAGCACTATTATACAGCTACTGGTAGCTCTAGAAAAAAGCATAAAAAACTCAAGAAACTTCATGACTGCAGAATTTAGATCTAATCAGGCAGAAATTAAAAATCAATTGAATGAGATGCAATCCAAACTAGAAGTCCTAACGACGAGGGTTAATGAGGTGGAATAACGAGTGAGTGACATAGAAGACAAGTGGATGGCAAAGAGGGAAACTGAGGAAAAAAGAGACAAACAATTAAAAGACCATGAAGATAGATTAAAGGAAATAAACGACAGCCTGAGGAAGAAAAACCTATGTTTAATTGAGGTTCCCGAGGGTGCCAAAAGGGCCAGAGGGCCAGAATATGTATTTGAACAAATCATAGCTGAAAACTTTCCTAATCTGGGAAGGGAAACAGGCATTTAGATCCAGGAAATAGAGAGATTCCCCCCACCCTAAAATCAATAAAAACCCTTCAAGACCTCGACATTTAATAGTTAAGTTTACAAATTCCAAAGATAAAGAGAAGATCTTTAAAGCAGCAAGAGAAAAGAAATCCCTGACTTTTATGGGGAGGAGTATTAGGGTAACAGCAGACCTCTCCACAGAGACCTGGCAGGCCAGAAAGGGCTGGCAGGATATATTCAGGGTCCTAAATGAGAAGAACATGCAACCAAGAATACTTTATCCAGCAAGGCTTTCATTCAGAATGGAAGGAGAGATACAGAGCTTCCAAGACAGGCAGGAACTGAAAGAATATGTGACCTCCGAACCAGCTCTGCAAGAAATTTTAAGGGGGACCCTTAAAATTCCTCTTTAAGAAGAAGTTCAGTGGAACAATCCACAAAAACAAAGACTGAATAGATATCATGATGACACTAAAATCATACCTTTCAATAGTAACTCTGAACGTGAACGGGCTTAATGACCCCATCAAAAGGCGCAGGGTTTCAGACTGGATAAACAAGCAGGATCCATCTATTTGCTTTCTACAAGAGACTCATTTTAGACAGAAGGACACCTACAGCCTGAAAATAAAAGGTTGGAGAACCATTTACCATTCGAGTGGTCCTCAAAAGAAAGCAGGGGTAGCCATCCTTATATCAGATAAACTAAAATTTACCCCGAAGACTGTAGTGAGAGATGCAGAGGGACACTATATCATACTTAAAGGATCTATCCAACAAGAGGACTTAACAATCCTCAATATATATGCCCCGAATGTGGGAGCTGCCAAATATATCAATCAATTAATAACCAAAGTGAAGAAATACTTACATAATAATACACTTATACTTGGTGACTTCAATCTAGCTCTTTCTATACTCGATAGGTCTTCTAAGCACAACATCTCCAAAGAAACGAGAGCTTTAAATGATACACTGGACCAGATGGATTTCACAGATATCTACAGAACTTTACATCCAAACTCAGCTGAATACACATTCTTCTCAAGTGCACATGGAACTTTCTCCAGAATAGACCACATACTGGGTCACAAATTGGGTCTGCACCGAACCAAAAAAATTGGGATCGTCCCCTGCATAGTCTCAGACCATAATGCCTTGAAATTAGAACTAAATCACAACAAGAAGTTTGGAAGGAGTTCAAACACGTGGAGGTTAAGGACCAACCTGCTAAAAGATGAAAGGGTCAATCAGGAAACTAAGGAAGAATTAAAAAGATTCATGGAAACTAATGAGAATGAAGATACAACCGTCCAAAATCTTTGGGATGCAGAAAAGCGGTCCTGAGGGGGAAATACATCGCAATACAAGCATCCATTCAAAAACTGGAAAGAACTCAAATACAAAAGCTCACCTTACACCTAAAGGAGCTAGAGAAAAAACAGCAAATAGATCCTACACCCAGCAGAAGAAGAGAGTTAATAAAGATTCAAGCAGAACTCAATGAAATCAAGACCAGAAGAACTGTGGAACAGATCAACAAAACCAGGAGTTGGTTCTTTGAAAGAATTAATAAGATACATAAACCATGAGCCAGCCTTATTAAAAAGAAGAGAGAGAAGCCTCAAATTAATAAAATCATGAATGAGAAAGGAGACATCACTACCAACACCAAGGAAATACAAACAATTTTAAAAACATATTATGAACAGCTATACGCCAATAAATTAGGCAATCTAGAAGAAATGGACGCATTCCTGGAAAGCCACAAACTACCAAAACTGGAATAGGAAGAAATAGAAAACCTGAACAGGCCAATAACCAGGGAGGAAATTGAAGCAGTCATCAAAAACCTCCCAAGACACAAGAGTCCAGGGCCAGATGGCTTCCCAGGGGAATTCTATCAAATGTTTAAAGAAGAAACCATACCCATTCTACTAAAGCTGTTTGGAAAGACAGAAAGAGATGGAGTACTTCCAAATTCGTTCTATGAGGCCAGCATCACCTTAATTCCAAAACCAGACAAAGACCCCACCAAAAAGGAGAATTACAGACCAATATCCCTGATTAACATGGATGCAAAAATTCTCAACAAGATACTAGCCAATAGATTCCAACAATACATTAAGAAGATTATTCACCATGACTAAGTGGGATTTATCCCCGGGATGCAAGGCTGGTTCAACACTCATAAAACAATCAATGTGATTCATCATATCAGCAAGAGAAAATCCAAGAAGCATATGATCCTCTCATTAGATGCAGAGAAAGCATTTGACAAAATTCAGCATCTATTCCTGATCAAAACTCTTCAGAGTGTAGGGATAGAGGGAACATTCCTCAACATATTAAAAGCCATCTACGAAAAACCCACAGCAAATATCATTCTCAATGGGGAAGCACTGGGAGCCTTTCCCCTAAGATCAGGAACAAGACAGGGATGTCCACTCTCACCACTGCTATTCCACATAGTACTAGAAGTCCTAGCCTCAGCAATCAGACAACAAAAAGACATTAAAGGCATTCAAAATGACAAAGAAGAAGTCAAACTCTCCCTCTTCGCCGATGACATGCTCCTCTACATAGACAACCCAAAAGCCTCCACTCCAAGATTGCTAGAACTCATACAGCAATTTGGTAGCGTGGCAGGTTACAAAATCAATGCCCAGAACTCAGTGGCATTTCTATACACTAACAATTAGACTGATGAAAGAGAAATTAAGGAGTCAATCCCATTTACAATTGCACCCAAAAGCATAAGATACCTAGGAATAAACCTAACCAAAGAGGTAAAGTATCTATACCCTCAAAACTATAGAACACTTCTGAAAGAAATTGAGGAAGACACAAAGAGATGGAAAAATATTCCATGCTCATGGATTGGCAGAATTAATATTGTGAAAATGTCAATGTTACCCAGGGCAATATACACGTTTAATGCAATCCCTATCAAAATACCATGGACTTTCTTCAGAGAGTTAGAACAAATTATTTTAAGATTTGTGTGGAATCAGAAAAGACCCCGAATAGCCAGGGGAATTTTAAAAAAGAAAAGCATAGCTGGGGGCATCACAATACCAGATTTCAGGTTGTACTACAAAGGTGTGGTCATCAAGACAGTGTGGTACTGGCACAAAAACAGACACATAGATCAATGGAACAGAATAGAGAACCCAGAAGTGGACCTTGTGCTTTATGGTCAACTAATATTCAATAAAGGAGGAAGGACTATCCACTTGAAGAAAGATGGTCTCTTCAATAAATGGTGCTGGGACAATTGGACATCCACATGCAGAAGAATGAAACTAGACCATTCTCTTTCACCATACACAAAGATCAACTCAAAATGGATGAAAGATCTAAATGTGAGACAAGATTCCATCAAAGTCCTAGAGGAGAACACAAGCAACACCCTTTTTGAACTCGGCCACAGTAACTTCTTGCAAGATACATCCACAAAGGCAAAAGAAACAAAAGCAAAAATGAACTATTGGGACTTCATCAAGATAAGAAGCTTTTGCACAGCAAAGGATACAGTCAACAAAACTAAAAGACTATCTGCAGAATGGGAGAAGATATTTGCAAATGACGTATCAGATAAAGCGCTAGTTTCCAAGATCTATAAAGAACCTATTAAACTCAACAGCAAAGAAACCAACAATCCAATCATGAAATGGGCAAAAGACATGAACAGAAATCTCACAGAGGAAGACATAGACATGGCCAACATGCACATGAGAAAATGCTCCACATCACTTGCCATCAGGGAAATACAAATCACTGATATCACAATGAGATACCACCTCACACCAGTGAGAATGGGGAAAACTAACAAGGCAGGAAACCACAAATTTTGGAGAGGATGCAGAGAAAAGGGAACCCTCTTACACTGTTAGTGGGAATGTGAACTGGTGCAGCCACTCTGGAAACCTGTGTGGAGATTCCTCAAAGAGTTAAAAATAGACCTGCCCTACGACCCAGCAATTGCACTGTTGGGGATTTACCCCAAAGATACAGATGCAATGAAATGCCGGGACACCTGCACCCCGATGTTTATGGCAGCAATGTCCACAATAGCCAAACTGTGGAAGGAGCCTCGGTGTCCAACGAAAGATGAATGTATAAAGAAGATGTGGTCTATGTATACAATGGAATATTACTCAGCCATTAGAAACGACAAATACCCACCATTTGCTTCAACGTGGATGGAACTGGAGGGTATTATGCTGAGTGAAGTAAGTCAATCAGAGAAGGACAAATATTATATGTTCTCATTCATTTGGGGAATACAAAAAATAGTGAAAGGGAATAGAAGGGAAGGGAGAAGAAATGTGTGGGAAATATCAGAAAGGGAGACAGAACATAAAGACTCCTAACTCTGGGAAATGAACTAGGGGTGGTGGAAGGGGAGGAGGGTGGGTGGTGGGAGTGAATGGGTGACGGGCACTGAGGGGGGCACTTGACGGGATGAGCAGTGGGTGTTATTCTGTATGTTGGTAAATTTAACACCAATAAAAAATAAATTTATTATAAAAATAAATAAATAAATAATAAATAAATAAATAAATTCCAGTTAAAAAAATAAAGAAAAAAAAGAAACATTGTTACTTTATGTACTCCTAAGAAAAAACAAATGTAAATGGGTCTCCAAGGACTAAAATCAAGTTGTCAGCAGGGCTACATTTCTTCTACTTGAGAATCTGTTCCTTGCCATTTCCAGCTTCTAGAGACTGCCCACATTCCTTGGCTCATCCTTCCATTCAAAGCTGGCAATGTCAGGCTAAATTCTTGCACTGCCATATCTTTGATTCTCTTATGCAGTCACATCTGCTACTGACTTTGAGTCATCTCCTGCCTCTCTCTCCCACTTTTAAATACCCTTGTGATCACACTGGATTAACACTGATAATCTGTTAGGATAATCTCCCTGTTTTGAGGTCTTCTGATTAGCTGCTTTAGTTGCCATTTACTATATAAGGTATAGGGTAACATTCTCAGGTTCCCTATATAAGATATAGGGTAACATTCTCAGCATTCAGATGTTGACATCTTGGGGAGAGGGGAGGCATTATTCTGCTTACCATGATCACTAATATCAAATTCAGGCCCCCTTTTCTTCTTCTGTCCCCTTCCTGCATGCTTAGTAACTTTTGCCTGAAAGAGAAATCACATTACAGTCTTTCTGGAGACAGTTTTAAAAATAATATATATAATACCAAAAAAATATACAAAACCTTGTAGTCATGACTATATAAACACCTCTGATCAAATTTTACTATGCAGACAATGGCAACTAACTTATACCCTATATCAGCCCTATATCAAAGATATTGAATGTAAGAAAGCAATGTGTGTCTTAGAATGAATGAGATACCCTATATACAAAGGAACAATCCACCAATCTGCCAGCAAATCATCTGATGGGGCTCTAAAGAATGGAATCCATACATGGTAAGCTTTGACAGGAGACGTAGAACAACAAGGGCATAGACTATGGTGAATAGTGAAAATGAGGCATGAAGACACTACATGCCTGTGTCACAAAATGAATGCCGAGATGACCAGCATACACAAGGACTGAAATGTAAATAATCTCATGCTCATTCAGAAAAAGGAAACCTTCAATAAATCCTCAAGGAGGTTTTCCATTTTCATAAACATCAACTATGTATGGTTTACCTGTGTTTATATATTTTGACATTTTGAATTGCACCCAATGAATGTGTTTTGAAGAGTGATTAATTTAAGAAATCAAATCATGCACCATAAATCAGATAATGAGTATAAAGCGATTTCACAATCTAACATAAAAAGTCTTCAAGTGCACTTTTCTAAAAAACATTTTTTGTAGTTAATTTCCTTTCTCTTTATATCCATGATAGGGACATTGATTTATTAACTTTCTTGAGATGATAAAAATACAAGGATAGCGAATAGAAACAAAACTTTATTACTGTTTACTAAATTTCCACTTTGAAAAATAACAAAGCTTCAAGATGCAACTATGGATGAAACTTCAATAATTAAGAATAATTGGGAGGAAGGCAATTCTGATGTAGTGAAAAGTCTAAATCACAAAGTTTGAAAAGAGATACAGTGCAGTTGCTTTCACATTGTCATGAGATGGATTTTTAAAAAGTTAACCAATTATTAGCAATTGATGGGACCTGCTTTTAGATTATAATTGTGACTAGGCTATAAACAGACAGTATGAAACATAGTAGAAATACTCAATGGACTCAGAGTCAAGTCATGTACCCTGTTCCCCTATCTGTCACTAAGCATATGCTGTCTCCTCATCTATAAAATGAGGGGATTAGAATGGATATAAACTGAGATTTTTGAAGCTCTACAATGCTTGAAGTATTTATTTATCAGTAAATATAGAGGTTGCTACAATGGTTTTAGAACTTAAGAGCTTGAATCAGTGATTTTAGCGTTCCTCCTATAATCCTCTGTAAAATATTAATTGGTTTAGCAATCCCCTTTTCTTGACATAGCCCCAAAATGAGTCAGTCTCTGGCAAGGCTTGTTATTGCTGTTGTTGTTTTTAAATTGGAATTATTTTTTCTGGTATTCTGATGGCTTCCTGTAGTTTACAATCACAGATAAATGTCAGTTGAAGCAATTAAAAAAAAAAGTTAACACACTAATGGGAAACACAACAAAGGAAGACATCAGTATTTCCACCTGCTTTCATCTTGGCAAAGCATTAACATTGCTCTTTATATAAAAATGATGCAATGCAGTCATTTTGCTGTCAGTCAAAATTTGCTCTGTGCTTTCAACTGAATGACAGCAAGGATTAGCGGGACTGATCTAGTCTGAAATGTGTGTGGGAAGGACAAGGATGAGAAAAAGAGGAGGAGTAAGCTCACAAGAATGAGTCTCAAGCTCTTTTTGGTTTTTATGTGTCTCACAGCCCACTCTTCTGTGTTTGTGCAGCTGCAAACCTTTCCAAAACTCCTTCCTTGTCTTCCCCACTCGTTTGCTTTGTTTTACCCCTTCCTTTTCTTTCTTTTCCTTCTCTTCCCCTACTGTCCCTCTGTAACCATTCCTTGCATCTCTCACTATTGAGCAAAAGGCAAACCTAGATGAGATGAAGTAGTGCCTATTTTGCTTAAAATTTGCTAAAATTCCAGTTAGAATGCCAAATTGGGATTACTCTGCCAGCAGCTGTTTCCTTCTATTTTATCAGGATCATTTGTAATAAAAGCAGCCCACAAATTTTCTTACAGTTTTACATTTAGCTCTGTTTGTAATGGAAAATTCTATTTAAATTGAAAGAAAAACTAAGTAATTTGCATGCAAATATAGCAATAAAGAGAAGTTGCACAAATAATGAACATGGTATATTAGCCAATCTTCCCGCAATCAGTGACCAGAAATATATTCATTCTGAATGATTCTCTGATATATTTTAGTCATTACTATAAGCGTGTCCTAAGATGTGTATATCACTTTAGATTAAATGGCAGTGACTCACAGTATATTTTCCTCACAATGCCATGAATTATAAGGACTGTATCTGCATTGGATATGCTTAACAGTCATATCATTAAATTATAAATTGCTAAGTGGACTTTGATCAGAAAGCATTTGGAAAACTAACACTTCATGAATGGTTCATGAATGGTTTGTTTATGTTTTTCTTCATGGAGCTTCATCAAACTGAAATATGACTTATCTTCTTTGACAAGAAAAGGTTTGGATTTCTTTGACTTTGAGAATACTGCAATATATGTGGGTACTTTTAGCTAAAGATGAATGAGCAACTAACAGCAAAATGACAAGTTTGCTGCCATCCACAGTAATAACCATGTCTCTTTTTTTTTAATCACATTATATGGGATAGAAAGGGCCTTTCTATCTAGTGTTTCATTTGATTCCTGGCACATCCTGACACAGGATATCAAGCCTGGGTATTTATCCCTGTTTTACAACAGGTGGCTGAGGTTCTTCCTCAGAGACTGTATTACTTGTCTAAGGACACTCAGCACATGTTGTCATATCTGTTAAGTCAGTGTTTCTTAAATGTAAGAATAGATGGAAATTGTATTTTGAAAATAGAGGTAACTTTTGTTGCATTAGCTTCAATCTGTTTTCAATCTTTATATTTAGTTTATTTTAAAATTACAAATACCATTAAGAGTAACTTAAAATTGTTTACATATACCAAAGAGGCATGGCTTATAAAATGTGGGAAAATAATATTCTAAATATTCTGATATGTTTTGATATTAAAAAATGTTCAAGGCAAAATTACCATTAGATGAAATTGGCGAGGAAATCCTAGTTTTGCTTGTCTTTTCCCATTTATTTGTTAACACTTGTGGACAAAGACTTTTTTTTTAATGAATTACTATATTTGAAATACAAATAGCCTCTCATTATTGATAACTATCAACTGGATGATATAATAAAAACAGTAACAATAGCTACCACTTATTTAGTACATTCTTTGTATCAAGCATTATTCTAAAGCTTTAAAATTTTTACTAACTTTAACTCATTAATTCTTCTGATAACAACCCTATGAGGGAACCCTGGGTGGTGCAGCGGTTTGGCGCCTGCCTTTGGCCTGGGGCGCGATCCTGGAGACCCAGGATCGAGTCCCACGTCGGGCTCCCGGTGCGTGGAGCCTGCTTCTCCCTCCTCCTGTGTCTCTGCCTCTCTCTCTCTCTCTCTCTCTGTGTGACTATCATAAAAAAAAAAAAAAACCAACCCTATGAGGCAGACACTATTATTGTTCCATTTTATAGGCATGGGAACTAAGGCACAGAGAGTTAAGACATTTTTTTATGGTCATGCAACTAGTAATTGAAACAATTAAAATTAAGGGATCCAAACCCAGGCAGTCTGGCTCCAGAGCCATAAGTCTTAACTATTATGGATGCTGCCTAAACAAATAAAGAAAGAGAAGTTTCTAGAGCCTGCAAATCTGGGCTCCAGTCCTGGATCTATCCCTGACTAGTCACAGGCAAGGGATATCTCTAGACCTCAGTTTCTACATCTGTAATGCTACAATCACATCAACCTCATAGGGTTAATTAATGTAATATGGATATAAAACAAATTTAATGAAATATAGCAAGGTGCCTAGAAACTAGTTGTTAATGACTGTTAATCCTCCTTTTTTAAAAAGATTTTATTTATTTGAGGAGTGAGAGAGAAAACATGAGTTGGGGGAGGGGCAGAGGGAGAAGCAGACACCCTGCTGAGCAGGGTGCCTGATGTGGGGCTCAATTCCAGGACCCCAGAATCATGACCTGAGCCAAAGGCAGACACTTAACTGACTGAGCCACTCAGGCACCCCAATTTTCCCTTTTTTAAATGACAGTTTGAGTACTGCCTCATGAGAATCCTATATCTAAATTTGGAGTTTATCATAAATCTGTATTTATAACACAATCTCATCTATGCCTCCTATCTCCCAAAGAATTGCATTTACACTATCTAAAAGTACCTAGGTGACCTAGCAAAAAAGAATTAGTCAACCAGATGATTAATTGATTTACCTGAAAGAGCTACTGATTTACCGAATTTTTATTTATCTTGAGTAATTTGTTTTTAGATTAAGATTCCTTAAGAGGCTGCTCTAGATTTGGTCTCGTGTATACAGTAAACTAACACTGTTAAAAGGCACTATACAATTAGTGTCCACCTCTAAGAAATGAATGTGTTCATCCACTTTAGTTTGTTTAGGAAATTACTAACAAGTACCCTGAATGGAGAAATTTCAAAATCCTAAACCTCTATTACATTAACCACTTTATCCAAATGTACTTTCCTGGCATCTGACTACAGATCAACAAATATTACATTTTCAAGAGTTAAAAATAACGTTCAGTGAAGTAATTACGAAGCCCTCTTTATAGGCGAGAAACTGTAAGGGCTCTCAAAAGATTTCAGAAGTTTTGTAATTATGAAGTCAGTTTGCCAGAATTTGTCTGTGGTGTGCACTTTAGTAAGCCCAGTTTGGAAGGATGTTTCTGATTGATAACAGAATCTTAACCAAGATCCAGTAATGAGTTACCCAAAACACAAACTAAACTCATGTTTAGAGCAGAAGCAAAGTTCAGTCTGGATTAATCTATCTAGATTTTGTAATAAAAGATATCTAGAAGAAAAATATCTAGAAAAATATCTAAATTATTTAATTTTAGCTTATATTCAAGTTTTATGTCATTTTGAAAAACAGTTTTATTTTTAATTGCGTATCAATGTATCTTTCATACTCTTTCAAGGCTTAGAATCTTAATCTAATTTCACCAAAAGTTATTTTCTTGGTGACACCACTGTGATCTGTGTGGCTAATAACCAAATGGGGTATGTTCTGGGAGAGGGCCTTGGAGCAAAGATAGTATGAATGAGGACAGGCCATTTCTAAACAATCTTGCCAAAGCTGAACTTTGAGTTAGTATAAAAACTATGGAATTTCTAACTTCTGAATTTCAGCTCACTTTTTAACTATTAGAGCTTGACACAGAATAGCAGCTTGGGAAAGGCTAGTTGGTTGATTGCTGATTGATTGCTTCAGGGGTCTGTTCTGAAGAGCCTTTAGAAGAGCTGCCTGCCTCCTGCCCCTGTGCTGTTCCTGCAACACAGGCACAGATTTCCTTGCCAAGGCTGACTGCCCATTGTTCAGGGAACGAAGCCCCTTCAAGCATCCTTGAAAGGCCTTTTCTCTTTGGAAAGAGCATCTTGCAAACCCTCACAATTTTGTTTCCTTGGATGTTAATTGGTTTCTAAGCCTGATGCATTAACAAAAGTTAGCTAAAATTTCAAGTTGCCTTTGACGTGTAAGTACCCAAATGGATAGGCATCTCTAGCTGATTTTCTCTTTCAGGTGACTTTGTCAAATATAATCCTAGTTTCATATTGTAGAGTTGAGGCTGAATATAACCATGTTTGAAATGGATGTTAATTGCATGTTAACAGATTTCAATCACTGGGCAAAAAGGCCATTGTATTTAAGGGTTCTCTTTAAAAGGCAGAAAATAGTTCAAGCTTATGAAAGACAAAAACAGGGATTTTACCCCTACATTGATTAACACTCCTGTGTACCCATATGAGCATAGGCTTTTCTGGGATTATGTAAAGAAATTGACAGTTGCACAAAATAGTGACCCTGCCTCAACTGACCTCAGGTTCAACTAAAATTAGAACTAAGGAACTGGAATTAGTTCCCAGAAACTTTCGACTATATGACAATCACACGTTTACAGAAGTATGGAAGTACAGAAGTAAACACATGCACATAAACTCACACACAAATTGTGAAAAAGTTACCACTTCAAAATACATCCTTGATATCTACTTGAATTTTGGTTGAGCCAATTGATTAAATTAATTAATTAATTAATTGATTTTCTTTTGTTTACTCTCTATTCCCAAATAGCTTCCCTTCAAGCTTGCCCATTCTTTTCTAACATGCTGATAGTTGAGTTATTTAGGTTGGCATGCTTGGATATGGGCAAGATTGGTTAGATGTATGCATGCATGGGAAGAAAAGTTCATCAAATCACTCATAGTCTTTTTCTTTCACCTCAACCTAGAAAAACAAGGGTATCTTTTTTTTGGAAGGACAATACCCAGAATTGTTCAGGAGTGTGGAGAAATGTTTAAAATTCCTTTATTTTTATAAGCACTAAATCAACATCTATGGGTTTTCACAGATAACAATATCATTAAATGCTCAATTCATTACATATTCTTTTAAAAAGATTCCAAAAACATTTAACATCAATATGTTTCCCTTCTTCAGCTCTTTCCATAAAAATGAAAAAAGGTAAAAAAAAATTTTAAAGGAAATAAAAGAATGGTAAGCTGAAAACCAAATAAAAGCTTCTTTTGGGGTAAGCAATTTTCTTATAATGTGAGTATCTACTTAAGTTTGGAAAATTCTTTTCTATTAGTAGTGCTATGTGGTTTTGTTTCATAGTTATGTTCATTCATTTGCATGACTTATAATTAATAATAAGCATTACAGACACCTTGAAAACCTCTGAAGCCATGAATTTCCTTTATTGAATCTTCTTTATGTTCAGCATAAAACACATCAAAATGGTAACATGTTAAATTTATCAAACGGAAATGTGAAGATTAAGGTAATAGCCTATCCTCTGCTCATGCACACTTTGCTGGGAAAAGCTTTGAATGATAAGAACAATGTAATATCTTGATTCCTTGCAGAAAATCACAATTCAAATCCTTATGAATACATTCACAATGCTGCTTGGAAAAGAGAATTTGGCTTCAATATTGAAGAGTTGTCACAGAGTTTCGATTATGTTGTTGAACTAGGAAATATTTTGATTTTGGTCCTTGTGATAATGGTTTACTTGTATATATTTTAAAATGTTGCATGTACATGGTGGGGATTTTGAGTGCTTATTGGGGTTGGAGGAACAGATTTTCTTGTAATTAATATAATGAATCAACCTAGCTAAGGACTGGAGAAAAACTGACAAAGTAGGAAGACAGGAGTTATTCATTAGTTAATGAAATCAAGTTAGAGTTCTAAGATTAGGCTTAATTGGATATATACATTTGGAGCCTTATTGAGAAACTCTCAAAATCCATGTTTGCTAACATCAGTAATTTATGAAATGCTTGTTTATTATAAACAAATAATGCCTATTCCAAAAATGTAATTTTCAAATTACTTCTCCTGAATGAGAATTCTTTGCTTTACTTGTTTTTACATAGTGAGCTATGTATGCCAGAACACCTGCAAATAAAGCATCCGACTTCTATTTCAGAAGTTGATTGTGATATTTTTATTCATGTTTTAGGAGGGAGATTTCAAGATCAGCAAACAGTTTATTTTTTCCTGAATACTTTGACTGCAATTAAAAGCTGCCACCAGGTGGAAAGTGGTATTATCATGACAGCTAGGATCACTACCATATGTCCCAATTGGCTTAGGAGAGATTTAAATTATGCCTATTGTCTCACATGAACTATTAATAGCACCTCCTTTTCACTCTCAAGTTTCAAGTTTAGACAATTTTATGATCACTCTCTGATGACTTCAATATCAAAGATCATTGCTCACTCTAAATTTGGGTGAATGGGTTCATGGTCTTGCTACCATGATGCAGGAGGTAAAGAACCTAGCAATCCTGGTAATATTTCCTTTTATGTACAGCATTTTCCCTTAGATTTAATAATTGTATATATTTTTATTTGTCATGTTTCCTTTGAATTATATCTTTTTATTTATTTTTTTTTTTACGTCTGTCCACATGCTTAAACCAGTCTAGTAATCTGTAGGTTCCATGCTTTTCTGGAGGGTTTTATCTTCTAGTCTAGTCTGGACTTGGTGCACTTCAGCTCTGCTGAATAACTGATATTCTGGGACTTCCACTGTCCACTTGTGAGATTCCTTTCATCCCTCTGTCACTCTCTCATGCACTGATTAACCTGCTTCTTACATACCACTCTGTTGACTCCTTGTTTTGGTAGAATACTTTCTCCAGTAGCTTTAAATTTTTGAGGCTTTTCAGGTATGAAAGCATGTACAAAAAGAAACTCTGACTGATAATTTGACTTCATATGCAATTTTATTTTATTATCATTATTTAAAAAAATTATTTATTTGAGCAATGCCTGGGTGGCTCAGCAGTTGAATATTTGGCTTCAGCTCAGGACATAATCGGTTTGGGGATTGAGTCCCTCATTGGGCTCCCTCCTGAGAGCCTGCTTCTCCCTCGTCTATGTCTCTGCCTCTCTGTGTGTCTCTCATGAATAAATAAATAAAATATTTAAAATAAATTTATTTATTTGAGAAAGAGTGAGCAAGAGACAGTGAATGAGCAAGAGGGAGGGGCAGAGCGAGAGGAAGTAGTAGACTCCCAACTGAGCCATGCAGGTACTCCTCCACATGAAATTTTATTTATTTATTTTTTTAAGATTGTGTTTATTTATTTGACACAGAGAGCATGAGCACAAGCAGGGAGAGAGGCAGGCAGAGGGATAGGGAGAAGCAGGCCCCCCCGCGGAACAAGGAGCCAGATGTAGGGCTCAATTCCAGGACCCTGGGATCATGACCTGAGCTGAAGGCAGATGTTTAACCAACTGAGCCACCCAGGTGCCCTGATATTTTAGGTTAAAATAATTTTTCCTGAGGATCTTGAACATTACGTTTTAGCTTTCTGGTATTGGTATTACATTATTACAAATTTTGAAGCAGAGCACCTGGGTGGCTCAGTCAGTTAAACATCTGCCTTCAGCTCAGATCATCATCCCAGGATTCTGGGATCGAGCCCCACATTGTGCTCCCTGCTCAACAGGAAGTCTGTTTCTCCCTCCCCCTCTGTATGTGTGTTCTCTCTCTCTCTTCTTTCTCTCTCTCTCTCTCTCCTAAATAAATAAATCTTTTCTAAAAAAAGAATTTTAAAGCTATTCTGATTCTCAATACTGGAATATAACTTATTTATTTTTCTCTTTGAAAGCTTCTCTTTGTCCCCTGAGTCCTAAATTTTAGGTTGTTTGCTTTTGTGTAAGTCTTTTAATTTTTTGTATGAGAGGACTAATAGTTACTTTCAATCAGGCAGCTGATAGCTTTCCTTTCTAGGAATTATTTTTCACCTGTTCCATTGATGATTTCCTAACCTCTACTGCATCCATACTCTTTATTAATTGAATTGAGCTTTTACAGTGGTGAAACATATCTCCCAGTACAGGTATTTTTAAAGGGTCCATTAAAAATAACTTTGGAGAGTCTAGCTCAGTGCCTGGCACAGATTTAAAAAGTTAATAAGAGTATATTGAATAAATGACAACTATGATCACTTAATGCTAAGCATAAAATGCAACCTCTGCTTATGTCCAGTCTTTCCTCATACTGATTTTTCTATTTTACCTGGAACCAATTGTCTCAAGGAGATGTGACAGGAATATTCTGATAATGTGATATTATCCTCCCTCATAATGTCTCATTTCACTCTAAAGTTATTTACTGGAAATTTTTTCTAACATTTAGATCTTCAGGTGCTGTTTTTTACTCCCTTGGCTTGTGGATACTGCTAAAATTCAATGATGATCCCTAGTAGGTCATCATGTTTTGAAAGACAACCAGTTGGTTCCCCTGAAACCAGTTTTAAAGGCTGAGTTTGAAGAGCGCTATCATCAAATATCCTGCCAGCTAGAGCTAATGGCTCAGAAGGGGTGATCCATACCTAAGCAGGGCATGAAGGTGAGATCAAACATAATCTCCAAAATGTTAGCTTATTTTCCAAGTTTCTTCTGCTTTAACAGTTGAAAAGCTTAGTATCATCAA
This sequence comes from Canis lupus baileyi, assembly GCF_048164855.1. NCBI lineage: Eukaryota > Metazoa > Chordata > Mammalia > Carnivora > Canidae > Canis > Canis lupus. Next base: position 37,254,182 of record NC_132876.1, read on the forward strand.
ATGACGTTTAAGAAATTCAGAAATTGGGTGAATTGTAGCAATATAAGTTTCTAAGGGTATCTAGGAACTATTTACTACTCAAATCCAGCTGTATGGTGAGTTCTCAACCTAAATGAAATAGCCTCCTATTAAAAATGTTATGAGTTGTGGGACCACTCCCCTTCACGAACAAGCAACAAACTTTCCTAGCATGTGTCCATCTTCCACAGCATACCAATTCTCATCATTAGAACCTTTTTGGCACTAACATGGCAAATTAATTAACTAATTAATTCTAGGATGGCATGATTCTTCTCTGTGGAAGCTATACTCTATAACCTTCCTGGCATTCAGAGGACCAATTCTTTCACCATTACCAACTCTCTCCACCCACCCCCCTCCACTCACTCAATACACACAGAACAAGATTTTCAGGTGATCTTTAGGCATAAGAGAAATAAAGACTACCTCTTCCATGGTGGTGTACTTTCAATAAATTATTTTAAAAATACCAATCTACTGACTCATGGATTCAACGAAGCCTAAGTGGGATATATTGTAGTTATATATATAAATCTACCCTAAGACATATGGTGAAACTGTAGATAATTGGTAAAGAGAAGATTTTAAAAAACAGTCACAGTCAAATAATTGTTAACTTTTTGGGGCACCTGGGTGATTCAGTCTGTTAAGCATCTTCCTTTGATTCAGGTCTTGATTCCAGGGTCCTGGGATTAAGCCCCACATCGAACTCCCTGCTCAGTGAGGAGCCTAATTCTCCTTCCCCTTTCTGCTTATGTTCTCTCTCTCACTATCTTTCTCTCACACAAATAAATACATAAAACTATTTTAAAAAATAATAGTTGACTTTTCATGTGCTAAAATAGAAGTCAGAAGACAGTGAAATAATATTTTCAAAGTGCTAAAACAATAATTGCAAACTTAGAATTCCATTCCCATTGAAATATGCTCATCTTCCAATGATTAGTGAAAAATATGACTTTTTCAGACAATAGTAGATTCTCACTAAAAAAGAAAACTCTGAAGAATGGACTTTTTAGGCAGCATAAATGGAATCCAGGTACAACAATAATCATAGTGAGTAAGGGACAGACAGCGCTAGGTAGGAAAAGATAGGTAGGGGGCCATGGAATCAGGCTCACAAAACAAAATCCCCAAAATGCTGAGATGTGAGGAAACCAGAGATAAGGGAACAAGCCAGACCACTCTGCCCTAAGTATGGTGGGGAAGATTTGTGTGTGTGTGTGTGTGTGTGTGTGTGTGATAGTCGCCTGTAATCAACAAAGAATACCTAGATCCAAAAGGAAGCCATTAAAGTTGTTATCACCAGTCCTTACTCAAACCAAGCCATCACAAGAATGATAAGGCCACAAGCTCCCTAGAAGGTCAGTTCTAAATAAAAGACTGTCAGTGGAGACCCACGTTGGCAATTCTGTGGGACTCTTCTCACTCCTGAGAGCTTTTTCTGTATCCTTGCTTAACAAACTTCCATTACTTTACTCACTCTCCTTTGTCCGCAAGATTCATTCTTTGACTCCGTGTGACAAGAACCTAGCTCTCCCACTTCAATAAGAAATTTTGAACACAATAATAAAGGAATAACAAAGAAAGTAGAATAAAAAGTATTGTTCTTCTCTGTGAAAATGTGGCAATCTCTGAGTTAAAAGTTCTCTTTAAAGACTCCGTTAAATGTAAACATGCTACAAAAAAGGAATGACATATCATGTCATTAATATTTCTCATACAGTGTGTGCTCTAATACAGAAAGTGTGTTCTCCAGAAGATTAGTGCTCTGAGATACATTAATAAGTGTGACCTGAAAATAAGGTTACTTGTTCAAATAAGTGTGGGAAGCATGGTATTAAATACGGTGAAACCAGATTCTTGTCTGCTGGACTTCTCAGGACTTTTAAGTATGCTAATGCACATTTTGAATTACCAAGAAGGTGATAGAATATACAGCATTCCCCAATTTTATTTAACCACAGATTTTTTTTTCCCCAGAGGAACACAGTGGATTGGTATTCCATAGATCACACTCAAGTATGCTATGTCCTAGCATTTTCCTTGTGATTCTTTATCAAATTAGATAGATGGTAACTTAAAAACAGCAAACAGTTCCTGATTCAGTGGGGAACTGAATAGGTTCAGTTGCCCACTGATTCAGTGGGCAAGAGATAGGTAAATCCTAACGGAAAGAAGTGAAAAGGGCACGATTTAGAGTATGAAGTGGTTCCTGAGATGAGAGATCCAGATAGGGGAGCTGCCTTTGTGAGAAGGAGAATTGCAAAAGCACTGAGGACCAAATGGCAAATAACAGCATGTGTTTAAGACTTGGGCTGGGGGGATCCCTGGGTGGCGCAGCGGTTTGGCACCTGCCTTTGGCCCAGGGCGGATCCTGGAGACCCGGGATCGAATCCCACGTCGGGCTCCCGGTGCATGGAGCCTGCTTCTCCCTCTGCCTTTCTCTCTCTCTGTGTGATTATCATAAAAAATTAAAAAATATTAAAAAAAAAGACTTGGGCTGGGGCTGGGATGCCTGCATGGCTCAGTGATTAAATGTCTGCCTTCAGCCTAGGGCGCGATCCTGGAGTCCTGGGATTGAGTCCCACATTAGGCTCTGTGCATGGAGCCTGCTTCTCTCTCTACCTGTGTCTTTCATGAATAAATAAATAAAATCTTAAAAAATAAAAAGACTTGGGCTGGGGCCTCTGTTGCTCAACTACGTGGGTCATCCATAAGTATCTGCAATCTTTTGGCAATATAAAATAACACGATTGAGACATGAAATAAGCATAGGCATCCAAAATATGCAACTGGTTCTCCTTTTGATGCATCTGATCAGAAAGCAGCATCTACTGACCATTCATGCAAACTAATGTGAAATCCTTAAGTATAATTTTTGCCTCATTATAAAAAATATAAAATAAGGAAGTCAAGTGATTTTTAATTATACAATATTAATATGATTTTACATGCAATGACCAAATATTTATTACATAAAACAAACATCATTAAAGGCCTATAAGAGTATGATAGGCTTCCTAAATTCTACATATGTGTGAAATCATGTGGTAATTGTTTTTCTGACTGACTTATTTCACTCAGCATAATACCCTCTAGTTCCACCCACATTGTTGCAAATGGCAAGATTTCATTCTTTTTTATGACTGATTAATATTCCATTTATATATTTAAGAAACAAAACAAACAGACATGAAGGGAACAAAAGAGAGGCAAACCAAGAAATAAACTCTGAACTATAGAGAATACACTGATGGTCACCAATGGGGAGGTGAGTGGGGGATGGGTGAAATCGGTGATAGGGATTAAGGAGGGCACTTGTGATGAGCACCAGGTGTTGTATAGAAATGTCAAATCACTAAATCCTACACCTGAAGCTAATATTATGCTCTATGTTAACTAACTGGAATTTAAATAAAAACTTGGATGAAAAGAAAGGCTATCAATAGGTTTCTCATTCATCAGCAAGATTCATGTATATTCTAATATGAAAATCAATAATATACTTCCTAATAAGAATAAGAGTTTATCCTAATAAATTTAGAATTTAAAATTTTTAATCATTAAATCAGTATTAGTATTAAATTAATATTTTATTATTAAATTTTATTAAATTTATTTATGGAAGGGAAGAAGAGTTGAGTAGTATTTTTCTTTTTTTTAAAGATTTTATTTATTCCTGAGAGACACACAGAGAGGCAAAGACACAGGCAGAGGGAGAAGCAGGCTCCATGCAGGGAGCCCAATGTGGGACTCGATCACGGGTCTCCAGGATCACACCATGGGCTAAAGGCAGCACTAAACTGCTGAGCCACCTGGGCTGCCCATGTTCTTCCACACCTTTGCAAAGGTATAGAAGGACTTTTAAGTATGCTAATGCACATTTTGAGAAATAGGCAGAGCAGTAGTATTTTCATTGATTGGCAGATTATGTGACTTGCCTAAGGTCATGCAGCTACTTAAAGATTATAAGGATTAAAGGATTATAATGATTATATAAAGATACACAAGGATTATAAACTGATGTTCTACTCCAGATACTTTCAATTAAATCATATTGTCTTTTTTTTTCTTTTCATGAACTAAAGTCTGGGCCAGGAATGTATTCCAACTTAATTTTTCATAGTATAGAGCAAGGAAGAAGTTTCTTTAGGCTTTATATAGAAGTGCTTTCTCTTGAAAAGATCATTTTGCTTTAAATCTCATATATTTTCTCCACATGTGCTATTTCACAAATAGAGCAAATGAGCCTTAGAGAGTACAGGAAAATTGCCCAATATTACGTACAAAATACATTTGGAATCTTTGACTAAAAAGAAAGGCCTGCTTTTGTACATATGTTCAATGCTGTGTGGGACTGTGCTTACGGATGCTAATGAACAGAGATAATTGTCAATAGAGATAAGATCTCTGGGTCTCAGAAAGATCAACTCTCTGCACCACTGGTGGATAAAGAGCCAGATCCCAAAATGAGGCTCAGTAGTGAGAATAGAGTAGTTAATAAGAGAAATAAAAATATGCACTGGTCAACTTTAAGAGGTGTGGAGACCAAGGAAGGCCAGCAACTACTGAAATAGAAGCATTTATGCATATGCCAGAATCCATCCCAGAGGAATCAAATTGGAGTTACTGCTTCATTAGTGATGGCAAGAGCTCAAGAAGTTCAGGTTGCATTGACAGTAGGTGCATGTGGAAGCAGAAAGAATTCAGATTTCTGGGAAGGACTCCAGTTAGAAACAGGCTGAGTTCATAAGGTCAGGGAGAGGTATTGTTTTATGTTGTACTTGCATTGTTCTAAATTTACCAGCAGATATTAGTTGACTTTCATTACAATATTTTCAGATCACACAAACTTAAGGACACGTAATTGTTTAGGTTTTGGTTCTTAAACTCCATTCAACTTTGTCACTGCACTCTAAAATTCTATATTCTTCCTTTCTTATGGTGTCTGGGTGATTTTTAGACCATCTTAATTAGTCACTATAAAGTTTGGATTATAGCCTAGATTGTGGATTGTAGAATTTGCTCTCCTATCTTTGAAAAAATTCATTGTCTTTCTCTTTTTTGCTGCTTACAATGCTAGTGCAGGGTCTTCAAGGAACTATACTTATTTCAATTAAGTTTAAATTGTCTGGTCTTCATGGGACCACAGCTGAGTTACTCATTCCACATGTAGCCTCTTTGATCTTCAATGTTTCTCCTATCAGGGATGACACATTTATGAGATGTGTAGTCCCTTCTCCTGGTAACACAGCAAACATTGCTAGCTAAGTACATGATTTCTGTCACTGGGACCAGACAAGAACCATATAACACTTCTTATGGATGAAGTACTGTTAGAAGCCTTTTAAAGCTATCAACAAACTTCACTTCCAGATTCACCTTATAAGAGAGCTATTTCCATTATCTCCACTTTACAAATGGGGCAACTGAGGCACAACAAGTTTAAGTAACTTGACCAAGATTGCACAGACATCACTTGTAGAGCTAGAACTTGAATACAGGCCATGTGGCTCCAGATTCTATGTGCTTTGCCACTGATGCTACATTACCTTATATTCCCCAAAAGAAAAAGCTTACATGAGCAACCCCAAATGATCACAGGTCTGATTCCTATAGATCTCACATTCCTCCCACTGATATAGAAGAGGAGGGAAAGTGGCTAGCATGATATGTGTATTCAGTCATAGTTCTCACTGGATTTGTCTCCTGCTTGAAAGTGTTGAATGAGGAATTAGTCACACAGAATCACACAATACACATGCAGCTATAATGTACAAAGTTGATTCTTTAAACCTTGGACCTGTAATAAGAGTTTGTTTCTGCTTTGTTAGCTTCTTGATGTAAAGGATATGTCCTGTGACTGATTCCTCAGAATTTGGTAGCTACCTCATATTGGAGGCTTGGCAACCCTGTTAAGGAATTAATAAAGTTGGAGACAATACTTACAATGAGTACAACAATACAGAGCACACAGATTAAGAAAGGCTCCTAACGACTACAGATGACACAGAATTGGTTTGTCAGAAGTCACTGACTTGGGAAAACAGAAACCTGGGTTTTTCTCAGGGCAAGTAAGTATTGTTATCTGAGGTTTTAGGGAGGGAGAAAGAAAAGGGAGAAAAAGTATAAGTCTAGAAAGGCCTAAGCAAACAGACAATAATAGTGGAGAACACTATGTAGTTGAAAGCCAAAGATAAAATCAGTAAAAAAAGAAATAGCTAAAATGGCAAAAAAACAAAAAAAAAAAAACAAAAATTAGAGGTAGTAGTTGAGATCCAGCTATCATTTCTGGCTCTTCTGAAGCATATGTTACTCTTCATACTTTATCATAAAATATATCACTTCAGAGTTCTTATTTATTAAATGACAAGTACTGGACTAAATAATCTCTAAATACTCTTTCAGCTGAATCCTTCCATGATTCTATGATCCACAAATTAACAAAAAAATTAGAATTCTAATTTCTCTGAACTATACAATACAACCAATTAAAAAAGCATTGGTTTTGGCAGGCTGCTTGGCTGACAAATTGAAATCAGATGAATGGTATTACCTAGGATTTTTTTTTCTTATCCTACTATAAGAACTCAAGTAATTTTAGGACTTGCCTTTGACTTTTCCCAAGGGGCTTCCAAATCTACCATTATGTCAACCAACATTTACTGAAGTTCTACAAAATGTGTGGGCACTGGGTTAGGCCGTAGGAATAGAACAGTGAATAATAATACAGACTCATGGTTTTAAAGACAATCACAGTATTGGGGGGGAGGATAGAACCATACGCCATGGGCACAATATAATGATAGAGATATATGTAGGATATTATGGGCACAGAGGATAAGAGTATGTAACTCAAATTGAGAGGGTTGATAATAGAAGGTTTCTAAGTAGAGATTTTACCTTATATCATTTGTCAAACCAGGGTGTGTTCTTGTGGGAAAATGTTGGCTAGAGCATGCAACCAAAGAGAACAATATCAGCTAATGGATGGAGGTGAGAAATAGCATTATGAAAAAGGTAGGCCTCTACTGTGTATACTCCTTTTCCCTGTCGTAGTTTAACCATATATTTCTCTCACATTCCAAGTATGTGGTGGGACTGTTAAGCTTGTTACATTACTCCTGTGGATATAGGGGTGGGCATGGGTTCCAGATACAGTCAATCATAAGATACTGTTACCCCAAGCATAGCTGTTCATACAAGGGATGGCATATTGTCCAAGCCAAATCAATCAGACTCTTTCACTAAGGTTTTAATATACCAAAGTTGCAAATGAAAAAGTGTGTCACAAATGCTAGGATAATATACTCTAGTATAAGGCTGCTTGGGTTCAAACATAAGTTCCACCACTTACTAGCTGTGTAAACTTAAAGCACTAAATAATTTTTTGTATCTTATCATTTTCATTTTCAAAATAGAGACCACAATAGTACCTACATCATAGTATTGTGAGGATTAATCTGTTAATACACATAAAGCACTTTCTTGGCACACAGTAAGTACTTAGTAAATACTGTTGATAACGTCATTGCATTTTTATACAGTATTATTATATTTGTTATATACTAACTACTGATTGTTATGTGATTCTTTCTTTTGGATGATATACAATTTAAGTCACCCCTCGAGCAAGGTTTCTCAACATTGGTGCTACTAACATTTGGGCAAGATACTTCTTTGTTGGGGGCAGTTGCCCTGTGCATTATAGGATATTTAGCATCACTCCTGGCCTCTTCCTATTAGATGTCAGTAGCATCACCCTAGTTATGGCAAACAAAAATGTCTCAGAAATTTCCAAATGTTTCATTGGGGACAAAATTGCCTCAGAGTGAGAATCACTACAGCAATTTTACCTTCCAACTAGAGAAAGACCACATACCAAAGAAAAGAGGGAAGTCAATATGTGAAGGAAAACATAAACGAGAGATGGGGAGATTTAGACAGAATGAGTCCTTTATTATATATTATATCTTTAGTTTTAGTCTCTAAATCTAAACCATACTCGCTCTTGCAGATCATCCTTTTCTTTTATTTATCTTTCTGTTAAAGTTTTTCTTTTTGAGGGGTAAATCAATTACTTGGATTTCTCTCACTTGCAAACAGGAAGAGATCTGGAATAATGGTGCATAGAGGTTATCATTATCACGTGTATGGATGTATGTATATTCTGTGTCCCTACTGCAATGCAAGTGCTATGAAACCAGAGAATGTCATGTTCACTACTGTATATCTATGGTCAACAACAGGGATTGGCATATAGGAGGTACTATATAAACATCTGTGGATGAGTCAGTGAAGAAACTACAAGCAGTTGCATGTCACTAGAGCTAACAGTATATGAAAGTGAGTGTGTTGTATGTTATAAGGGAAGTTAAATAGTTTTAGAAGTGCCCTAATTACAATAATGTCTCCTGGGGTTATCAACACCTGAAATACCACAATCAGGAATTATTTCCCTAAGGATTAGTTACTTAACAATGATCATCTTTAACAAAAGCTATATCATAAGAGCTCCTCCTTATTTTCAGGAATATAAGAAATGAATTTTAATTGATGAAGTTAATGGTATTCAAGGTAGGTTATTGTTAGAAGTAATATGTCAGACCTACTTACTTTTTCATGGAGAAGGTTGAGAGTACAACAAAGAGCTAGAGGTTTAGAGCCCCTTTGGTTTTATGTACCTCCATTTCTCAGTCTTCTGCTGCCTAATCTGACTGCAAAGCTCTCTAGTCCTAGCACTGCTACTTCACTTCACCTTCCTCAGAATGTGATTTACATGCAAAGTGCCAATTTTGAGGTTTAGGTCAGAAAGTGAGATCCCCCAGAACTACAGAACAGGTTTCATTCCTAAAACATGTTTTATATGTTGGATGGAATTTAATTTGAGATATTCTTTCATTGTAATATACCATCTGCTACCCAGGATGTGAGAGAGAACATATAGCTCCCAACTACTTCTCATCACCAGAGGCTACCAATATTTACAAAACAACAAAAACAACAACAACACACACACACACAAGCTTGGCATTTGCTAAATTGTACAAATTAATTTCACTCATTTGCAACATGTAGGCATGGGCTTCAAAAGAAACAAGTATAGGTTTAGAGTTATCCTGAGTTGGAGAGAAGCCACTAAAGAGTTTAAAAGAGGTGAGTGAACTAATAAGATCTGAAATTTTGATGTCATTGCTATTACTATGTGGACAAAGAACTCAAGACAGGAAAAAAAATATGAAAGCAAGCAGATTAATTTGAAAGGTTTTAATCCAGGTGAGAAATAAAACAGAAAGTGATTGCAGGGGAGAAGAAGAGAAGACAGATTACAAAAAATATATGCAGTATTTAGAATAAGCATCGAGGGGAGCTGTGAAGATAACAGGGGATTGGGTCCTCACCACACATGGCCCCACCAACTTACCTAGATTACTTTCAAACCATTCTGAAAACCTACAAATTCAGCCTAAGATTTAAAGAGAGAACAGCTGGAATGCTACAAAGAGAAGGGTTTTCGCTTCTAACAAGGTAGGAAGGTGGGGAAAAAAAGAAAAAAAGAATCAAGTGGGGAGGGGCCTCGTGAGGAGCTGGGCTAAGGGGGGCTGCGAGAGCCTCCAGGACAGGAAAGCCCAGCCCTGGAGAGGTGAGAACTTTAAAAATCCAAAAATCCATGCCGGATTCTTCCCAGACAGAAAGGCACTCAGCAGAAGGGGCAGAATTACAGGATGGGCAGTGGAGCCTCCAGTTTTCCGGAGTCACTAATAGAGGAAGTACACCTGGGGGAGACCGCACCACACACCATGGGCCAATCTCAGTAAAGGGCTGGAGTGCACACCCAGAGGCGCCTCAGGGAGAAGCTGGTTGGTCAAATAAGCCTCAAAATGAAAGGTTGGAGAACCATTTACCATTCAAATGGTCCTCAAAAGAAACCTGGGGCAGCAATCCTCATATAAGATAAATTAAAGTTTATCCCAGAGTGTAGTAGGAGATCAAGAGGGACACTATATCATACTTAAAGGGTCTATCCAACAAGAAGACCTAACAGTCATGAATATATATGCCCCGAATGTGGGAGCTGCCAAATATATCAATTAAAGTAGAGACATACTTAGATAATACACTAATAGTAGGAGATTTAAACATGGCATTTTCTGCAAACGACAGATCTTCTAAGCACAACATCTCCAAAGAAACAAGAGCTGTAAATTATACACTGGACCAGATGGATTTCACAGATCCATGCAGAACTTTGCATCCGAATGCAATTGAAGACACATTCTTCTCAACTGCACATGGAACTTTCTCCAGAATAGACCACTTACTGGGTCACAAATTGGTCTCAACTGATACCAAAAGATTGGGATTGTCCCCAGCACATTTTCAGACCATAATGCTTTGAAACTTGAACTTAATCACAAGAAGAAATTTGGAAAAAACTCAAACACGTGGAGTTTCAAGAGCATTCTGCTAAAAGATGAATGGGTCAACCAGGAAATTAGAGAAGAATTAAAAAGATGCATGGAAACTAATGAGAATGAAGATAAAACCATTCAAAATCTTTGGGAAACAGCAAAAGCAGTCCCAAGAGGGAAATACATCGAAATACAAGCGTCCCTCAAAAAATTGGAAAAAAAACTCAAAGACACAAGCTAACCTCGCACCTATGGGAACTGGAGAAAGAACAGCAAATAACACTTACACCTGGCAGAAGAAGAGAGATAATAAAGATCGGAGAAGAACTCAATGAAATAGAGACCAGAATAACTGTGGAACAGATCAACGAAACCAAGAGTTGGTTCTTTGAAAGAATTAATAAGATAGATAAACCCCTAGCCAACCTTATTAAAAAGAAAAAAGAGGCAAATTAATAAAATTATGAATGAAAAAGGAGAAATCACAACCAATACCAAGGAAATACAATTTTAAAAACATATTATGAGCAGCTATATGCGAATAAATTAGGCAATTTAGAAGAAATGGGTGCATTTCTGTAAAACCACAAACTACCAAACTGGAACAAGAAAAAATAGAAAACCTGAGCCAGCCGATAACCAGGGAGGAAATTGACGCAGTCATCAAAAACCTCCCAAGACACAAAATTCCAGGGCCAGATGGCTTCCCAGGGGAATTCTATCAAATGTTTAAAGAAGAAACAATACCTAGTCTACTAAAGTTGTTCTGAAGGATAGAAAGGGATGGAATACTTCCAAACTAGTTCTATGAGGCCAGCGTCACCTTAGTTCCGAAACCAGACAAAGATCCCACCAAAAAGAAAAATTATAGACCAATATCCCTGATGAACATGAATGCAAAAATTCTCAACAAGATATAGCCAATAGGGTCCAATAGTACATTAAGAAGATTATTCACCATGACCAAGTGGGATTTATCTCCGGGATGCAAGGCTGGTTCAACACTCATAAAGCAATCAATGTGATAGATCATATCAACAAGAGAAAATACAAGAACCATGTGATCCTCTCAATAGATGCAGAGAAAGCATTTGACAAAATACAGCATCCATTCCTGATCAAAACTCTTCAGAGTGTAGGGATAGAGGGAACATTCTTCAGCATCTTAAAAGCCATCCACAAAAAGCTCACAGCAAATATCATTCTCAATGGGGAAACACTGGGAGACTTTCCCCTAAGATCAGTAACACGACCTGGATGTCCACTCTCACCACTGCTATTCAACATAGTACTAGAAGTCCTAGCCTCAGGAATCAGGCAACAAAAAGAAATAAAAGGCATTCAAATAGGCAAAGAAGAAGTCAAACTCTCCCTCTTTGCAGATGACATGATACTGTACCTAGAAAACCCAAAAGACTCCACCCCAAGATTGCTAGAACTCATACAGCAATTCGGCAGTGTGGCAGGATATAAAATCAATGCCCAGAAATCAGTGGCATTTCTATACACTAACAATGAGACTGAAGAAAGAGAAATTAAGGAGTCAATCCCATTGACAATGGCACCCAAAAGCGTAAGGTACCTAGGAATAAACCTAACCAAAGAGGTAAAGTATCTCTACCCTAAAAACTACAGAACACTTCTGAAAGAAATTGAGGAAGACACAAAGAGATGGAAAAATATTCCATGCTCATGGATTGGCAGAATTAATATTGTGAAAATGTCAATGCTACCCAGGGCAATGTACAATCCCTATCAAAATACCATGGAGTTTTGTCAGAGAATTGGAACAAATCGTCTTAAGATTTGTGGAATCAGAAAAGACCCCGAATAGCCAGGGGAATATTGAAAAAGAAAACCAGAGCCGGGGGCATCACAATGTCGGATTTCAGGTTGTACTACAAAGCTGTGATCATCAAGACAGTGTGGTACTGACACAAAAACAGACACATAGATCAATGGAACAGAATAGAGAATCCAGAAATGGCCCCTCAACTCTGTGGCCAACTAATATTTGACAAAGTAGGTAAGGCTATCCACTGGAAAAAGGACAGTCTCTTCAATAAATGGTGCTGGGAAAATTGGACAGCCACATGCAGAAGAATGAAATTAGACCATTCTCTTACACCATACACAATGATAAACTCAAAATGGATGATAGATCTAAATGTGAGACAAGAATCCATCAAAATCCTAGAGGAGAACACAGGCAACACCCTTTTTGAACTTGGCCACAGCAACTTCTTGCAAGATACATCCATGAAGGCAAAAGAAACAAAAGCAAAAATGAATTATTGGGACCTCATCAAGATCAAAAGCTTCTGCCCAGCAAAAGAAACAGTCAACAAAACTAAAAGACAACCTCAGAATGGGAGAAGATATTTTCAAATGACCTATCAGACAAAGGGCTAGTATCCAAGATCTATAAAGAACTTATTAAACTCAACTGCAAAAAACAAACAATCCAATCATGAAATAGGACTTAGACATGAACAGACATTTCACAGAGGAAGACATAGACATGGCCAACAAGCACATGAGAAAATGCTCCCCATCACTGGCCATCAGGGAAATACAAATCAAAAGCACAATGAGATACCATCTCACACCAGTGAGAATGGGGAAAATTAACAAGACAGGAAACAACCAATGTTGGAGAGGATATGGAGAAAGGGGAACCCTCTGGGGCACTCTTGGTGGGAATGTGAACTGGTCCCGCCACTCTGGAAAACTGTGGAGGTTCCTCAAAGAGTTAAAAATAGACCTGCCCTATGACCCAGCAATTGCACTGCTGGGGATTTACCCCAAAGATACAGATGCAGTGAAACGCTGGGACACCTGCCCCCCAATGTTTATAGCAGCAATGTCCACAATAGCCAAACTGTGGAGGGAGCCTCAGTGTCCATTGAATGATGAATGGATAAAGAAGATGTGGTTTATGTATACAATGAAATATTACTCAGCCATTAGAAACGACAAATACCCACCATTTGCTTGGACGTGGATGGAACTGGAGGGTATTATGCTGAGTGAAGTAAGTCAATCGGAGGACAAACATTATATGTTCTCATTCATTTGGGGAATATAAATAATAGTGAAAGGGAATAAAGGGGAAAGGAGAGAAGTGAGTGGGAAATATCAGAGAGGGTGACAGAACATGAGAGACCCCTAACTCTGGGAAACAAACAAGGGGTAGTAGAAGGGGAAGTGGGCGGGGTGATGAGGTGACTGGGTGATGGGCACTGAGGAGGGCACTTGACAGGATGAACACCGGATGTTATACTATATGTTGGCAAATCGAACTCCAATAAAAAATATAAAAATATATAATAAGCATGTTGTTGAGTAGGATGAAGGGAGCAAAGAAGGGATAATTATAGATGCATCCTAGGTTTCTAGCTTACATAACTGGAGGAAGGATGGTGGCACCAAATGAAATCAAGATTACAAGAGGAAGTGCAAGCACTTGTTTTTTGTTTCTTGATTTTTGTTTTCTCTTCCTTACTTTCTAGTCTTTCAGCTTCCTTTGACTGCCACATTCCATCTTAACACCTTGACCCCATGACTGCCTTCCCTGTAGCTATGGTAAACATTTACTTTTCAGCCCTCTTTGAGCTATGTATGCTCATAAATCATTTTAACAATAAACAAAATAAAACATTAGTTGAATTCAGCCAAAAATGGCTGTTAACAAGAACAACATTGAAATAAAACAGCATTGAATTGCAACTACTTGTTGATGATTTGTTAGCATCATCAACATTGTAGTGAACAAATATTTCAGTGCCAACTCAGTGCTAAGTGCTTTCCTGGCCCTTAAGGATTCAAAGACCCAGAGAGGCAGCCTGTTAGAATGGAGAGTATGCTGATTTTAGAACTAGTACCAGGATGTATCTCTTGTCCCACCAGTAGGTTTGTGACCTTGGGTTAATGGTTACCTCTTGAGAGCCTCATTATTTTCCATGCGTAAAATTGGGATAATTGGATAATTGCATAATACATGTATCATTCAGCTGTCATGTTAAGTGAAACAACAAATTTAACTTAACACAGTAGCTGATACAATATAAACACTTGAAAAATGGTGGCTGCTATGAAATAATATCAAAATTATCCTCTCAGGAAGCTTATAGTCTATTAAAAATATATTTTCTATATGAGCCTCCCATATCTTTTTTATTATCAGTTTGGAAAAAAGAGCGGCATTGTATCATATTCCTATCACAAAGGAATGAATAATGATTCAAAATGTCAGCATCTCACAGTCCTCAAATGGCATTCCTTCAAAACTCTGAGTATAATCAAGTATAACATTTAAAGCCTTTGGAAATTTACTTCAATGATCCAATGAATAAAATGAAGAAAAAGCAAACTCCTTTAGAAGAGTAATGAAAAAATGATGTATTGCAAACAAGCAGTTAAAATGTGTTAATTGGATGTAATGTAGCACCAAGGGAGTGATGGGGTTTGGAAGAGGGAGAAAAAAGCAGAAGCACATGAAATAATATGAAAGATTTTTGCCAGACTGGGTTATAATGAACTAGTTTTAATGAAACCAGTAACTGAGTATCTTATTAAATTTCACTAGTATCCACTGCAGGCCATTTTCTTATAGCCTTGTTAAGAGCTTCTATGAACCCAGAAATGTGCCAAATATTATAAAAAAGAAAATCTAACTGCTTAACTTTACTCCCATCATCATATAATTTGCTTAAGATGTTTTTCAGTACTTAATAACCTATATTCTTCCTCATCTCAATATTCTTTATAATAAATGAGGAAAACATTGGAAAATAATATGCATATAAAATATTCTTTGTGGTTACAAAATAAGAGAGAGCAAATTTGGGGTGAAACATATATCCTAATAAAGTTTTAAGTTAAAGAAGTAAAAAAAAACCTTTGCCTTGGATATTTTTTCTTTTTTTTTTTTTTCGGCTTAGATTTTCAAAACTAAGTAAGTAAAATTTTGTAAAGACTAAACTTATACATTCTATGCAAACTCTTGGCTAAACTCTGCAGAATGCAAATGCCAGTAAAACAGATGGCAATGACCCCTGTGTGGATTTTCCAAGCTTTTCAACATTCAGCAATGGTTTCTTTGATCATCTACATGGAAGGCCAGTGCTTGGCAGTGTGATCCAGTTGGCAAATTCTTTCTTTGTTGTCTACTATTCCTGGTTTTGTACCCTTTTTCAGACTTTCAGCTGTCTCTCCAATGACAGTCAGCAGGACTGGCTATGCCACTGTCCTCAGATCTTTTCAGTTGAGAATATCTCACACAAAAGCAACATGTCATTTTCCAAAGGGCATTTTGTTTTTCACAGGCTAATGCCTTGAGAGTCTCTACTGAACACAAAACATAAATATACACTTAGTTCGAGTTTTGGGCAACTTTAATGGAACATTAGAACTCTGTATATCTCCTAAGCTGATATTTTATATTCAGTAGGCAATTCAGTGTTCCTACCTTGCCTATGATTAATGCTTTCCTCTTCACATGCCTTTCAAATCAACATACAAAGTATAGCCCCAGTCACTTCTCTGTCTCACTTAGGAATGCTTTCTCTAATGGCTCTTAGCTTGAACATTCTTTTCTTGGGGTAGGAATGAAAGGGAGAAGGAAAGCTGTTTTTTGCATGATAGTTGAGCCAAGTAAACTCCCAAACAGACAATTTCAGTAAGCATAGAACCATGCATATGTATACAATGGAATATTACTCAGACATTAGAAACAACAAATACCCACCATTTGCTTCAATGTGGTTAGAACTGGAGGGTATTATGCTGAGTGAATAAGTCAATCAGAGAAGGACAAACATTAGATGGTCTCATTCATTTGGGGAATATAAAAAAAATAGTGAAAGGGAATAAAGGGGAAAGGAGAGAAAATGAGTGGGAAATATCAGAGAGGGTGACAGAACATGAGAGACACCTAACTCTGGGAAATGAACAAGGGGTGGTGGAAAGGGAGGAGGGCGGGGCTTGGGGTGACTGGGTGATGGGCACTGAGGGGGGCACCTGACGGGATGAGCACTGGGTGTTATGCTATATGTTGGCAAATAGAACTCCAATTAAAAAATGTATACAGAAAAAAGTATAGAACCGTGTCCAAATTTGTAAGCTAAGATGAAGAAGCAAACTTTTCAGTGTTATTGACATTGTCAAAAATAGAGCTAGTAGACTTAATGATGATGTTTTATATTAGGGAGGTCCAGGTTAGACAGAAAGAAAACATTGAATTTATTCTTGGTGAATTATAGGGAGAGGAAAGGGAAGGCAGGGAGGATTACTATCCAAAATGTATAAAGACTTAACAAACTCCACATCCAAAAAAACCAAATAACCCAGTTAAAAAATGGAAAGAAGACATGAATAGATATTTTTCCAAAGACATCCAGATGGCTAACAGACACATGAAAAGATACTCAACATTGCTTATCATCTGGGAAATACATATCAAAACCATGATGAGATAGCACCTCACACCTGTCAGAATGGCTAAAATTAATAATAGGAAACAGCAAGTGTTGGCAAGGATATGGAGAAAGGGGAGCCCTCTTACACTGTTGGTGGGAATACAAACTGGTGCAGCCACTCTGAAAAAGAATATGAAGGTTCTTCAAAAAGTAAAAAGTAGAACTACTCTATGATCCAGCAAATGCACTGCTAGGTATTTCCCTAAAGGATAGGACATAGTGATTCAAAGGGATACATGCACCCCAATGTTTATGGCAGCATTATCAACAATATCCAAATTATGGAAAGAGCCCAAATGTCCATCCACTGATGAATGGATAAAAAAGATATGGTATATATACAATGAAATATTACTCGATGAGCAAAAGAATGAAATTTTGTCATTTGCAACAATGTGGTTGAAGCTAGAAAGAATTATGCTAAGTGAAATAGGTCAGAGAAATACAAATTCTATGATTCCACTTACATGTGGAATTTAAGAAACAAATCAGATGAACATAAAGGGAAAAAAGAAAGGCAAACTGTAAGAGATTTTTAACTATAAAGTACAAACTGAGGGCTGCTGGAGGGAGAGTGGGCAGGAGGATGGGTAAATAGGTGATGGGGATTAAGGGAGGGCACATGTGATGAGCACTGGTTGTTGTATGTAAGTGATGAATCACTAAATTCTACTCCTGAAGGTGATGTTACACTGTATGGTAACTAACTGGAATTGAAATAAAGCCTGAAAGTAGAAAATAAATAAAATAAATAAATTTTAAAAATGGATCAGTTACATATTTTGAAAATATCATCCTTGTTACCTGTTTCTTGTCAGCTGCATTCTCACACCCAATGTTAGTTATTCTTACATTATCCTCAAGCCTGCTACCCTCCTGCCTCTCCCTTTACCACCTCAGACCCTGCCTTGTTAGCTGTATTCATAAGGGAACACCTACTGCCACATTTGCCTCACTTCTTCTCTATCCCTAAATGTGCATCTGTCATTATATTCCACATAGTAGAAGCAATTTCTCTTCTTTTTCTGACAAAGCCTTTGTTTCCTATTGCGAAACAACACTTAGGAAATCTGAACAGGGTGAAAGTGAGAGAGAGAGAAATTAATTTCTTAAATTCTTGTTATTCGCAACTAACACAGCAAGAAACAAAGGCACTTGATCTAGGGTTTTATATAAAAGTAGTCATGGTCTGATAAAAAAAAAAGAAGGAAAAGTCTGATCCTACCAGCCCCAGTGGAATATGGGGATTACAGAGGAGAGATAGGTACATGTCTGCCTGTCTTTCCCTATCTGGCTCACCTGTTTGCAATTCTGGAAATTTCTGAAAGGAGAAGGCCTCAGAGTTTGCCCCTATACCAGAGTTTCCTTGAGAGCTTCCCTGTGTTTTGAAAGAGATACAGAAGCTGTTGTTTCCTGTGAAGACTTGTAGTATATACCTGTGGGTTGTCTGTGGTGAGCTTATCCATGAGGGATGTGGTAGGGATAAAGTAGCTCTGGATCCTATGACCACATGATACTTTCTTGATCCCTTATTGTGCCAGACATTATTTTAAGCACTTACACATTCGTAACCATTCAGGCACTACAACATCCCTCTGAATTCATACTATTGTTATTATATTAAAGCCCAATATTATATAACTCAGTCTTAAACATCATGCCTACACAATAGATTCAAAATACATCATCAGCAGAACACGTATAATTTATTTTAAAAAGCATGATGCTGGCACATTGCAAAGGTCATATATATCAAGTTTTACTGCATTCATCTTATACTTCAGGTTACTAAGATAGTTCAGTAACTTTGATTTCATTTCCCACGTCACAGAAACCTTGGCTCTACTATCCCAGTTTCAAGTGGTAATCATATCCTCCAAGTAGACATCAATCCTTCAGTTAGCTGACTGTTGTTATCCTCTTTCAGATTAATTTCCTGCTGAGGGAATGTCCATTCCCTTTGCACACTCATCTACGTATTGTCAGGTGCCAATGCACTCAATCTTCTGTAATGTTGTAATTGTGCCTATCTTTGGTAGAGAGTACACTTGTGAGAGGGCCTTACTTCTTAATGTAAACCAAAAAAGGTTTTTAGTAGCACAGATTCTCTTCTTTGATAGTTAGGTTATTATAGATATTCTCTAAATAATATTATTACTCATAACAGATTTTACTTAATGTCAATTACCTAAATGATATTTGGAGACCTATCAGAGCTATTCCTCTTCTTCATGTTCACTCTCAAAGACTGAAATCATAAAGTACAAAATTTGTCCCTCTGTTAAAGAGAACTCTGCTTTCCCACCCCAGAAGGCTCTGGATAATTACTCTTTGGTGGTGCACTCTTACACATTCTTTCCTTCATAGATCATGTATTACAAGGATGTTACTCATATTTCTCAATTTCAGTGCTATAATTGGGTTCTCCATTCTTTGTCCTGATTTTCAGAAAACCAATAAAGTTTACTCAATTGGACATCTCCCTGAATTGGATCCAAAATCAATTCAGGCAACATCTGTGTGGTATTTGACAAATTATGCCCCCTTTCCAAATCTGACCTGCATACATAACACCTTCCTGATCTTTATCATTTTTTCTGCAAACTAAGTTGATTGAAACATGTAGATGCTTTTCTATTTTTATATACCTTCTGTTTTGACTTACCCTGTGTGAAATTATCATCCTTAAAATTACTTGTTTGTTGATACCAATTCCTTGGAACTAGATGTGCATTTGTGTTTTTCCCAGCACTGTTGTGGAAACAAACAAATTGTTTTTTTCTCTCATTCTTTTATGCTCCCAGACAACTTTGTCTGCTCCTTTATTTTAGCACTAACCAGACTCTGTTTTTCATTATTTTCATATGTAAGTGTCTAGCTAAGTGACTGTACCATATCTTTGTGATTTGCTAGGACCACATCCTAGTCTTTTCTCAGTATATAGCACAATGTTGTGAATACAGAAAATATTTCATAAAGTGATAGGTAATTTTTGTTGAGTGACATGTCGTGGCTAACTGAGTACCTAGCAATAGCTATTTCTTGAAATAGTGTTTATTTCTGTCTCCTTCTCCATTGCTTTCTGCTAATATATTTGGTCAATGCCAGAACTTACTCTATCCCATGTTTGTTTAGGTGGTATGGTTCAGCAAAAGAGGCTAAGCTCTTTATTGGTCAGAGTGGAAGAAATTTGCGGTTTACTGTGTGGTTATTTCATTTGTTTTATTATGATCGTGGTTAATCATTGTAATTACTAAATCTTTTGTAGCCCTTTGTGTCCTGCTCTTTGAATGCCAAGTTATTTTTGGGAACTTTATATATCATAAATCTTCACAGCACATATAAGGAAGCTATTATTATGCCAATAACAATATAAACAGCAGTATTTATACCAGACATTGTTACAAATGCTTTACACACATATTTCCACCGACCTCTCACAATAACCACATGAAATTAGTATTACCAATATAGATGACCTTTGAACAATGTGTGGGTTAGCAGTACTGACCTCCTATGTGGTCAAAAATATGCATATAACTTTTGAGGTGTCCAGGTGGCTCAGTCGGTTAAGCATCCAACTCTTGATTTCAGCCAAGGTCATGATCTCAGGGTTCTGAGATTGAGCCCTGCACCCGCCCAGCATGGAGTCTGTTTGTGATTCTCTCTTTCCCTCTCCCTATGCCCCTTGCCCTCTAAAAAAAAAAGAAAATCTGCATATAAGTTTTGACTCCCCAAATACTTGACTACTAATAGCCTACTGTTGACTGAAAAGCTTACCAATAACGTAAACAATTTTGTATTATATGTATTATATACATATATAATTATATTATATGTATTATAATGTATACCGTATTCTTACAATAAAGTAAGCTAGAGAAAAGAAAATATTAAGAAAATAATAAGGAAGAAAAAACACATTTACAGGACTATGTTGATACTGTAAGTTTACATTATCTGTTTATAAGATGAATCATCTGTTAGTACATCAGTATTATCTGATATGATACAGAACATGAGATGTTACATGCATTACTAACACTAAACATCAAAATGAAAAGAATGTGAAAGAAGAGGTGGCCATGAAACTATTTATAGTAGTAGAGCATGTACTACAGTTAATTTTACACAGTTATGATTTAATACTGCATCTTTACATTTGTTTACATTTCTCTTAACTGAATGGTGCCATGTATAGTGTGTGTGTGTGCAAATTTTTGATATACTTTAACTTTTTATAATAGATTTGTGTACGTTTTATGGTAGTAAATGATAAAATAGGCTAGTGTCTACATATATTTTATGCATTCATGACATACCTAAATTTTTCTTGATTTTTCAATATTTTCAGGCTATGCAGTTCATCTGCACATTTTTTTCAAATGGCCACACATCTCCAAATATTTTTCCAATATATTTATAGAAAAAAATCCACACATAAGTGGACTCACACACAGTTCAAACCTGTGTTGTTCAAGATTCAAGGGTCAACTGCATATTCATCTTACCATTTCAATGATCTACCTAACCTGCTTTTCCATCTCTGTGCTCAAGCGCTTAAACTTCTGTCTCCTGCTCATTCTTGCTTGGTTTAACCCAACACATTTCAAAATTTGCATGCTTGCATTAACACATAGTCTTCTACCACCTCCCACTCCCCATGATTGAAATGACCTTAGATTTAGACTTTAAACCTATACTTGATGTTTCCTATTTCATAAGTGGTATGGTCTGAATGCTTGTGTCTGCCCCAAAACTCATATATTGAAAACTAAGGTGATGGTATCAGGAGGTGGGGCCTTTGGGAGGTTTTTAGGTCATGGCAGTAGAGCCCTTATGAATGGAATTAATTCCCTTATAAAAGAGACCCCAGAGAGATCAGTCTGCAACCTGAGGGAGGATCTTCATCAGGACACAACCCCACTATTGTCATGATCTTGAACTTCCCACCATCTAGAATGGTGAGAAATAAATTTATGTTGTTTATAAGGTACCCAGTCTGTGGTATTTTGTTATAGCAGCCTGAATAGATCAAGACAATAAGACACGGTTTCTGAGATCTGATCCTAACAGTGACTTGAAAGTCATAATTTATTGTAGCTCACTTATGTCTTCTGTTTTTCTCCCATCTACCTTTATTTCCTCCACTCTGTGCCTCACCTCATGGCTCATCAGGTTCTGCCTCAAGGGCTCTCTGTAACATCCTGCTTATGGCCAGGTAGATCTGGTGAGCAAAGAATGTCTGAATATTAAATTTAGCTGAAATTTTGCTCTGTGTATTGCTTTATTGAATAAGTATTTTTTTCATATATTTAAATTGTATGAAAAGACTCTCTTTTTGACATAAAAACAATATCAAAGAACCAGAACTTTGAGAATAGAACTGTACGTTTTTCTAACACGTTGTTCCTCCAACTCTCAGGAAACAGAGTGGGCTCGTAAATAAAATACAGCTGTGAACAGAAATTATATATATATATATATATATATATATATATACACACACACACACATGCTATCTATATTTGCATACATGCCAATTTACAAAACAAGGGCTTCAAATTCATTTCTACAAAATTTACTAACTGCCTACTACAGGCAAAAACATATTCTTCTATATACCACACCCTATGTCCAAAATGACCTTAGATTTAGGCTTTAAACCTGTATTTGATATTTCCTATTTTGTAAATGAGCGTTTGTGTTGCCCCCCAATTCCTATGTTGAAACCCTAAAATGTCTAAGGTGATGGTATTAGGAGGTGGGGCTTTTGGAAGGTGATTTGTTCCTGAGGGTATGACCTAAAAAGAGCTGTTATTCTTCATAAAGTACGATGGTTATGGAAGAAGATAAAATAGGCTCTGAAAGAAGACAGACTTAGTTTGAATCTTGACACTTATTCTTAACACCAATGCAACTTTGGGCAAAAGACTGAAATCTAAAGTTTTCAAGCAAAACCAGGGGATTTTACTCATGATGTGGTTATGCAGATTAAGTGAAACAGTGCACGCTAAAATATCCAAGAAAGTCCGTGGTATATGCTAAGCACTCAATGTTACTTCCTCAGTAGCCTTCCTATTTGGTATTTTCAATACGTGGGACAACAACGATGATAGGCTAGTTTTACAAAACACATAGAGGGAACTCTAAGAAAGTGGCTGATTCAGTACCCAAAATAATATGTAAACAATATACATAACAAGAGGATTTGCATGACATAGTGCTTATTTAAACATTTACTTTTATTTATTTGAGAGGAGAGAGAGAGAGAGAGCACCAGCCAGTGTAGCATGAATGAGGAGAGGGGCAGAGGGAGAGGGAGAAGCGGACTCCCTGCTGAGCAGGCAGCCCCATGTGCACTCGATCCCAGGACCCGGCAGATGCTTAACCAACTGAGCCATCCAGGTGTCCCAACATGGTGCTTTTATACTTCTCAAAGTATACCCTTTCTTAGATTACTTCAGCAGTATTTTACAAAATTTCTGAGGCAAATGGATAAATTATGAGGAAATTGAGTCACAGGTCAAGCGATTCAGCCAAATCATAGAGGATAGTTAGCTAAAACTTGGTTGATGGAGACAAAGAGAGAGCTCTAAAAATTCCAAAACTGATTCAAAATTTTGAACTTGGGAGCTTTGAAATTCCTACTGCCAGTTGTCCACCAAGCATGCATAACCTGGCTGAGTCTCAGGTTATTCCTTGAAAGATGGGTCATTTTAAAATGCAATCTGGAAGAACAAATGAAGGTATTATGGTTGACTCTCTGAGGTAAGGCTTATAAATAACAATGAGATTCTATATCCAAGACCCAATTTGTCTTGTTTTTAATGCTAAAACAGCAGGGATAGGGGAGCAAAATCACCTGAAAATAGCATTAACACATTTTCATGGTTTTGATATTTTATCATAGTTATTCAAATTGTTACCATTGGGAAAAGCTAAAGAAATGATGCATGGGACTCCTCTGTTCATTGGGGTGTGTGTGTGTAACTTCATGTAAATCATTATTATCTCAAGATAAAAAGTTAAAAAGATAGCATTGCACAGCATAATCCTGTGCTATTTGGTACCTAATTCATTTTTCTTTATTTAAAAGCAGTTGTATTAGCTTTTATTGAACTGAGATTGGAATTTAATATTTAAAGAGCTGAGTGCGACAAAAAACCAAGGAGCCACCTCACTAAATAAAAGATAAACTCGGAAACTCATATCATGAAAAACAACACCAGAATAAGAAAGCTCCTGGACACTAGGACAGCTGAGCACCAGGCTGTGTGCACCCAAGTCTGTAGGCACAAATCACAGCTCCAGAGAAAGAAGTGATAGATGGCATGGCATGTTCTTACTATGAGTTGATAGAGCTCCTCAAGAAACTTCTTTCCATACCAGCTATATTTATGATCTAAACACTGTTTAGGGAAGTGACTATCAGCCACAGTGGACTTGGGAAACCCTTTTTCTCGTCTCATGCAATCAATACTATTGTGAGTCAGGTCCTTGTAACTGAAGACAGAGCTCCATCCAATATGATAAACTTTAATCTCTTTAGCAGGGCTCAGATAATGTTACCAGGACTTGGACAACATGACCAAAATAGAGAACTATTGAGGACAGTATTTTCTAAGCTATGACAGTGCTAGGCACTGAGTAGGCTGGACCTTTGTGAGAAACCGAATATAAAGCTGGGGTGTTCTGTTTATCTATGGTTGCCCTGCTGTTTTCTTCTTGCTTTAGTTAATCTGTGCTCATCATGATTATATGCCTCTGAACTGCTTCCTTTGAAAGATGTCCTTGTCATTATTTGTTCTATAATCCATCTCCTGATTGCCATTCTATGTTTAGAAGGGATATTCCCAATGTTTTCACGTAGGCCCCTAGGTATCCAGGCTCCATACTGTCGTTTTCTTTTCTTTTTTTTTTTAAGAGATTTTATTTATTTATTCATCACACACACACACACACACACACACACACACACACACACGAGGCAGAGGGAAAATCAGGCTCCCCACAAGGAGCCCGATGTGGGACCTGATCCCAGACCCCAGGATCATGCCCTGAGCTGAAGGCAGACGCTCAATCACTGAGCCACCCAGGCGTCCCCATACTGTGGTTTTCTACCTTGATTATCCTGATCTGAACATTAATCCTACAGTTAGGATTTTTTTCTTCACTCTCCATCCATCAAATTTTAACTGTTCTGTGTTTCATCCAAAGACTAAATGTGGCATGTCACATTGAAAGAATTTGGTCACCTAATATACTAAATTCTATAATAGTTCTTTGTACCAAAAGTTATTGAGAATTTACTTTACACAAGGCATATTCTAGGAAGTGAGGTTATAGCAATGAACAAAACAAATAAATTCTATGTCTTAAAGGAGCTTACATGTTAGTGGGGAGACAGGAAATAAATAAACATGCAATATAGTGTCAATAGTAGTAAAATCACTATGAAGAAAATAAAACAGGATAAAGGAATAGAGAATAATTGCTATTTAGAGGGGGATCTCAGGGATCCAGAGACCTCTCCCTAATTAATAGTATTTGAGTA
This sequence comes from Canis lupus baileyi, assembly GCF_048164855.1. Lineage (NCBI taxonomy): Eukaryota > Metazoa > Chordata > Mammalia > Carnivora > Canidae > Canis > Canis lupus. The sequence goes on from NC_132876.1 coordinate 37,279,654, forward strand.
GAAACTTAAATAATAGGAGGGGGGTGTCATGGGAGGGAAGGAAGTTCCAGGCAGAAGGAATAGTAAGTATAAAGATTGAGTAAATATTAGTAAATTATTACATTAGAAATTTGGCATTCTCAAAGACCATAACAAGAGTTTTGTGAATGTCAGAGGTTTTTTGTGAAAGTCCTATATAATACTAATGTCCTGGAGGCCCCACAAGATGGTGGGTTGTAGGGCAGCCCAGGTGGCTCAGCAGTTTAGTGCTGCCTTCAGCCCAGGGTGTGATCCTGGAGACCCAGGATAGAGTCCCACATCCGGCTCCCTGCATGGAGTCTGCTTCTCCCTCTGCCTGTATCTCTGCCTCTCTCTCTCCCTGTGTCTCTCATGAATAAACAAATTAAATCTTTAGAAAAAACAAAAGATGGTGGGTTGTATAAAGGTCATAGTAAGTACAACATTTAATTAATTTATTTATTTTAAATTTATTTTTATTGGTGTTCAATTTGCCAACATATAGAATAACACCCAGTGCTCATCCCATCAAGTGCCCACCTCAGTGCCCGTCACCCAGTCACTCCCACCCCCTGCCCACCTCCCTTTCTACCACCCCTTGTTCATTTCCCAGAGTTAGGAGTCTCTCATGTTCTGTCTCTCTTTCTGATATTTCCCACTCATTTTTTCTCCTTTCCCCTTTATTCCCTTTCACTATTTTTTATATTCCCCAACATTTAATTTTTTTGAAACCTTATTTGTCCCTGCACCTACAATATGTGGATGAATTGTGCATCTAATCCCTACTATTCTCCAATAACTAGAATCTTCAGTGAAACACACCATGTTCTACCTAAAGTGCCTGAAGGATATTAAACTGACTGGTCAAAACTATTTTATTGTGCTCCACTGTATAAATACACATTGCCCTGACTGCCAGTGACTGTTACTTTTAATCAATAAAGATTCTAAAGCGTGACAGAGTGACAATCTCGCCACATCTGAGCTTCTTTTATACTAATTTGTTTAGCTCTTAATATGTGAGCTCAAAAAGTGTATCTTTCCCTAGTAAAAAAAAAAACTATGCATACAATATTACCCTTCTTTTCAACTTCTCTTACTCCAACTTCTTTCCAATATTGCTTTTTTCTCTACTCCATTGATCCTGAATCCAGGATCACCATCTCTGTTTTGCATGAAATACACCATTCTTCCTGTTGCTAAAATACCTCATTTGGTCATTCTGCATCAAAACACTTTCTGCTGATTATGAATTCTCCAGGGTTCTGCTCTTGGTTACTTGCAATTACCACTGAACAAAATCCTGAGCAATTACTCCTGGACCCAATTATCATATACATGCACATACATAGCACACTCAGTTCAGTCAGGTGTAATATCCAAAGCATTTGTATTTGTATAGAAGATTTAGGATTCTATGAGGGGAATGCTATAGTAATTAATTCAGATTCTTTCTTTAAACATCCATAAAATTTTATTTTTTAAAGAACTGACAACTAAAAAATGCATATGGACTTTTAATTGTGAAGTCTATCTTGACTTCAGCAGTGAAGAACCAGGCATTTATAATTTATCATGCTTTTTATCATACATTGCTATTCGGTCAAATAATTTATAAAAACAAACTCTTCCCAAATGTGTTCAACACTAATTGGAGAATGGGCATTCTACAATTTATTCCATGTGTTATTCCTGACCTAGTGGAAGTCTGGTTCTCTAATAGAATATAATTAAGTATATATATGGGAAATAAAAAGTTAAATCAAGCTGCATTTCATTGAACTCAATTTAAATTAATTCATGTCTTTTACTGTATATAAGGTTAATTTCCACAGTTCCCAATAGTCTTGAAATCTGAACATATCTAATGTTAAAACTAACATTATTATGGGTCAGTTTCCATGCTGATTCAACATAATTTTACTTTGCTAGAATATAGGGACTGAGACCCTCAAATATTTGTGATATTGAGCAATGCAGTTATACTTACCAATTCCATTTTTTGAACACAGTCTTTTATTTTAGAGAAAGAGAAAAAGAGAGAAAGAAAAAGAGAATGAGCATGCAGCAGGGAGGGGGGAGGAAGAAGGAGAAAAAGAATCTGAAGCAGACTCCCTGCTGAATGCAGATCTGAGGCAGGGATCCAGGCAGGGCTCTATCTTATAACCCTGAGATCATGACTTGAGCCAAAATCAGGAGTTGGTTGCTTAGCCAACTGAGACACCCAGGCATTCCATTTTTTGAACAGTCTTAATAAGATCGATGAAATGACTTCCATGTAAAGGAGATAATAAAGATAAATTATTTCTCTGCTCCATACAGCTCCCAAAGTATGCTCTAACTCTACTTACTTTTACTTCTTTTTTTTTTAATTTTTTTACTTCTTTTTTTTTCTTTAACTTTGTTGATGCTTGGTTTCAAGAATTATTTCTACTTCGATACAAGTTCTCTTTTTGCTCCTGCCTCAGTGTTTCTGCAGCACTTTATTACCTCTAGTAAAGTGCCTAAGATATTTCACTGTTTTTATCTATTATAAGTTCTTCTTATCCACTAAATGTTGGATCAGGTTCTGTGATCTATTTAACTTATTTGTTTAAAGATTTTATTTATTTATTCATAAGAGACACACATAGAGAGAGGCAGAGACATAGGCAGAGGGAGAAGCAGGCTGCATGCATTGGAGCCCAATGTGGAACTTCATCCCGGGATTCCAGGATCGTGCCCTGAGCTGAAAGCAGATGCTCAACTGCTGAACCACCCAGGCATCCCTTTTTATTTAACTTTATATCCCCTTCTCTACTTCAGGGCTTGGTACCAGTAGGAACTCAGGACATGTTGAAGGAATGAATAAATGAACAAATGGATACATGAGAACAGAGTATGTGACCACAACTTTTCCTTTCATTGTAAATCACCTTCAAGGGATGATATTTTAGAATACTGAGTACCCTGAAAAACCTGAGGAATTCTTCATCCCTGCACATGAAAGACATCTAGATAAACAAATCAAAATCTATACTAATTTTCTCAGTCATAAATCATTTAAACTGACCTTGAGGACATTGCTACTGATATGATTAGAATTGCTATTTCATGCTAATTTATTATTGATCCACACAATTATGAACAACATTGACAGAAAAAGCAGAATGTAATATCAAGTTGTAATGTGATACCTCTGAAAATGTAATAAATTGTGGTACTTTCTTCCTTCTGAGGTTTTAAAACAAGAAATTACATTCCTCTGAGGGACTGTTGATTTATACAAAATAGTTAACTCATTTTGGTAACTTGGACTGAAAAAAATCATAATTAAAAAAATAGTATGGAACTTTCTGTGTAGAGAATATCACCTGAAATTGAAATTATATTTAAACTACCTATGGGAGAAGTCCTCACTGTTAACTGTCCATAATACTGCAAATACTCTGCTTCTTGCCAAAGAATATAAATCTAGAACCTCTAAGTGGTAGTACAAGGCTGACAAAATACTTTAAGGTGTGTCTGTGATTTTTCTTGGGGAAGACAGTGGAATAGGAGGATCCTAGGCTCACTTCCTCCCATGGATACAACTAGAAAACACAGCATAAACAACCCATGAAAAGACCTGAACAGTGGAAGAATGAACTCCACAACTAAATCTAGAGAAGAGGCCCCACTGAAGAAGGTAGGAAGGGCAGAGACAGAGTTGAGGGAAAAAAAGAAGAGCCCCGGATTGTCCAAGAGAGGGAGGGATGCATCAGGCACAGAGAAGGGAGAAAAACAGACCTCCACCTGGTGGAGCCCTCATGGGGAAGAGAAATCCCCATAATATATGGTTTTGAAAACAAGAGGGATCAAATTTCATGAATTCTTACAACCAGCAGGACTTAACCTTGAATTTTCAAGTCAGTGGGCTCAGCTCTGGGATAGCAAAGGGCCAGAGGAAACTGAGTCCCTGTCCTTAAAGAGACAACACTAGAAATAGCCCACAGAGATACAGCATAAAAGCAGTAGTTTGAAAAACACCTGGGGCATAATGAGGAAAGAATGTTTATTAATCTCAGAGCCTATCCTGGAAGGATAGAAATTGCTGGAGAACTCCTCTAGGAACAAAGGAACTGACAGGCACCATTTTCCTCCCTTACTCCCCAGCATAAACACTGGCCACCTGTGGGACTCACTACCTAATGTGCTAGCACTGCCAGCCCACCCTCTGGCACAGTGCCTCAGCTAATTCAGCCCTCTGAACATCCTACCTCAGGCCCAGCACTTCACGACCCCTTCTGCAGAGGACAGGGCACAAAAATCTTGTGAGCAATACCTACCTGCCTTACCACTTTCCACCATGCTCTTCTGCAGATCTGCCTTCTCAAATATGCTCTTGGCCAGAGACCATACAGGGTGGTGCTGCAGGCCTGGCAGTGTACAAAAAATCATCCCCTATAGTTGCCAGCACCATTCCAAAGTAACTCCTGCCATGGAGAGAGGAAAACATAACCACACCCACCAGTTAGAGGCCTTAGCAGTGGGATGGAGGACAGAATAATGGAAAGTAATCAAGCTGGGAAGGTAAAAATAAAATAAAATAAAATAAAATAAAAACTTATGCAAAATGAGAATAGACTTAGGGAACTCAGCAACACCATCAAGTGTAATAACGTTCACATTACAGGGATCCCAGAAGAAGAGAAAGAAAAGGGGACAGAAAATTTATTTGAAGAAATGATAGCTGAAAATTTAGCAAATCTGGACAAGGAAAGAGAAATCCAGATCCAGGAAAAACAGAGATCCCCCAACAAAATCAACCTAAGGAGGTCCATACCAAGACACATAGTAATTAGGATGGCAAAAAGTACTTATAGAGAATTTTAAAAGCAGCAAAAGAAAAGAAAGAAGTGACATACAAGGGAAACCTGATAAGGCTATCAGTAGATTTATCAGTAGAAACTTTGCAATCCAGAAGAGAGTGGCATGCTATATTAAAAATGCTGGGCAGCTCCGGTGGTCCAGCGGTTTAGTGCCCACCTTTGGCCCAGGGGTGATTCTGGAGACCCGGGATCGAGTCCCACGTCGGGCTCCCTGCATGTAGCGTTTCTCCCTCTGCCGGTGTCTCTCTCTCTCTCTCTCTCTCTCTCTCTCTCTCTGCCTCTCATGAATAAATAAATAAAATCTTTTTTAAAAATGCTGAAGGGGCACCTGGGTGGCTAAGTCAGTTAAGCATATGACTCTTGGTTTTGGCTCGGGTTGTGATCCCAAGGTTGTGGGATCCAGTCCTGTATCTGCTTGTCCCTCTCCCTCCCCCTCACTCTGAAGGTATCCCAATTCCAGATTTCAAGTTATATTACAAAGCTGTAGTAATCAAAACAGTATGGTACTAGCACAGAAATAGACACATAGATTAATGAAATAGGTTAGAAAACCCAGAAACAAAGCACAATTATATGGTAATTAATCCTGGACAAAAGAGGCAAGAATATGCAATGGGAAACAGCCAGTCTCTTCAACAAGTGGTATTGGGAAAACTGGAGAGCTACATGCAAAAGAATGAACCTAGATGACATTCTTACACTACAGAGAAAAATAAAATAGATTAAAGACCTAAATATGAGAGTTGAAACCATACAAATCCTAAAAGAGAGCATAGGTAGTAATCTCTTTGACATTGGCCATAGTAACATTTTTCTAGTTATGTCTCCTGAGGCAAGGGAAATAAAAGCAAAGATAAACTATTGGGACTACATCAAAATACAAAGCTTCTGTACAATGAAGGAAATAATCAACACAACTAAAAGGCAACCTACTGAATAGAAGAAGATATTTGCAATTGACATATTCAATAAAAGGTTAGTATCTAAAATATATAAACAACTAATACAACTCAACACCCATAAATAAATGATCCAATTAAAAATGGGAGGAAGATTTGAACAGACATTTCTCCAAAGAAGATATGCAGATAGCCAACAGAAACATGAAAAGATGCTCAACATCACTTATCATCAGGGAAATGTAAATCAAAACTGCAATGACACATTACATCATATCTGTCACAATGGCCACAATCAACAACACAAGAAACAATAACTGTTGATGAGGATGTGAAGAAAAAGGAACCCTCTTATACTGTTGGTGGGAATGCAAATTGGTGCAACCACTGTGGAAAACAGTATGGAGTTTCCTCAAAAAGTTAGAAATTGAACTATACTATCATCCAGTAATTGCACTACTGGGCATTTACCTCAAAACTACAAAAACATTAATTCAAGGGAATACATGCACCCCTATGTTTAAAACAGCATTATTAATTTTTTTAAAGATTTATTTATTCATTTATGATAGACATAGAGAGAGAGGCAGAGACACAGGAGGAGGGAGAAGCAGGCTCCATGCCGGGACCCCGACGTGGGACTTTATCCCAGGACTCCAGGATCGCGCCCTGGGCCAAAGGCAGGTGCCAAACCACTGAGCCACCCAGGGATCCCAAACAGCATTATTTATAATATCCAAACTATGGAAGCAGCCCAAGTGTCCACTGACTGATGAATGGATAAAGATGAAATGGTTTATATATACAATGGAATATTATTCAGCCACAAAAAGAATGAACTCTTTTGCCATTTGCAACAACATGGACCTAGAGAGTATTATGCTAAGTAAAATAAGTCAGTCAGAGAAAGACAAATACCATATGATTTCATTCATATGTGGAATTTAAGAAACAAAACAAATAAAAGGAGAGTCAAACCAAGAAACAGATTCGTAACTATAGAGAACAAATTGGTGGTTACCAGAGGAAAGGTGGGGGGTATGGATGAAATAGGTGATATGGACTAAAGAGTACACTTTTCACAATGGGCACTGATTAATGTACAGAATTGTTGAATCACTATATTGTACACTTGAAACTAATATAACTCTGTATGCTAATTATAATGAAATTAAAATATAAAAATTAAATTAGGGGTGCCTGGATGACTCAGTCAGTTGAATGTCTGACTCTTGGTTTTGGCTCAGGTCATGATCTCAGGGACCTGGGATCAAGCCCAACATCAGGCTCTGTGCTCAGCATGGAGTCTGCTTGTCCCTTTCCCTCTGCTCCCCACCCCCACTCTCTCTCTCTTTCTCCAAAATAAATAAATACAATCTTAAAAAATGCATCTGTAGATTGCTGTGCCAGTCTGTTGCTTTAATGTCATTTCTATTATTCACACTATGCAGTGCTCAAGTATTATTTAAATATTGTGAATACATTGTAATGACTCAATTAATTTGTAAATCAAATTACTCATGTTTAAGAAAAATAACAGGTAAAATTGATCAGTAATTTAATTTAGAAATTCTAGATTAACACAAATATGAGTCATGATTTTTGAACTAGAACTACTTCTTGCTTTATTATATACTGTAGATGAAAGTGAGAGTTCTAGATGCTATTAGGATTTGGTAATAGAATGAGTTATATTCTAAGTTTAATTTAAACTGCAAATATTCTTTCAAAAGGTTGAAAAACAGATTTTTAAAAAGATTTTATTTGTTTGAGAGAGGGAGAACTTAGGAAGAGGGAGTGGAAGAAGCAGACTCGCCACTGAGCAGAGTCCAATGTGGAGCTCATCCCAGGACCCTGAGATCATGACCTGAGCTGTAGGCAGATACTTAACCAACTGAGCCACTCAGGTACCCTGAAAAACAGAATTAATTTACAATATTGTCTTATAAACAACAGAAAACTCCCTGCATTTTCCTAGCAGTCCTGTAAGAAGACTATGTGTAAGGTAAGCATTTCCCTAGGTATGATGCCAGGCAAGGAAGAAATCACTTCATTTTATTGTTTTTGTTTTTTGTTTTTTTGCTTTGGACTAGATGAGCATTTCTAACCTTTGTTTTGTGGGAATACACATCCCACTAAACATTAATATTTATATGTTTGTGTATGAAAGAAAGAGAAGTAATGGAAAGAAAAGATCTGAGGTCAAGTAAATTTGGATTTCCCTGGATTCAAAAATGCTTTAAAAGGTTCTTTCCATCCAATAAATCCAATAATTTATTTTTTAATTATTTTTTAATATTAAATTTACTTTTTATTGGTGTTCAATTTGCCAACATACAGAACAACACCCAGTGCTCATCCCATCAAGTGCCCCCCTCAGTGCCGTCACCCACTTACCCCCTATAATTTAAAAGATATTGCTTGTATTGAAGAAATTAATGATTTTGAAGATCTAATGTCTCAAGGGATATTAAAATGTAAGAAACACATTTTAGGTAATGCTAGAGTAGACACTAAGCTCCTTTGAAGGTAGGAAAAATTTCTAATTTATATCTGCATCTCTATTACCTAACACAGTGCCTCAGTTCATTCTGTGTAATCATAAGTACCAAGCATAGGTTATAAGTATAGAGGGATAGATCTATATCTCTTTGTGTAGCCAGTAGTTATAAGCCAAATTGAATGTAGAAAAAAACAGCCACTCTTACAAAGTTATCCCAACAAGAAGATTTTAAGCATAAAAGAACACAGGGATATTCAAATATAATCATAAGAAATTTGGATTTTTTTTCTTTCTTTTAAAAAGATTTATTTATTTGTTAGAGAGAGAGAGAGAGCACATGAGCAGGGTAGGGGCAGAGGGGAAGAAAGAGGGGAAGAATCCCAAGCAGACTCCATGCCTAGCACAGAGCCTGACTTGGGGCTTGATCCCACAACCCTGAAATCAGGACCCCAGCCAAAACCAAGAGCTGGATTCTTAACCAACTGAGCCACTCAGGTGCCCCTGGATGTTTTTTCTTCTAAACACCTATTTGCATTGCTAATATTTTGTAACCAAGCTTGATCTTGTAGCTAAATGGCTACAATTGATTCTGATATCATGAGAGCTGTTATTTACTGTAAAAATGGGAACCCTGTAGTGTTTGAAATGGACACTGATCAGATTAGAAAATGGGTGCCAACTAAGAAACATGTTTCTGACAACCTAGGCAGCTTTTTGAGCTGAATCTCATCTGGGGAGCAGAATGTCACTGAAGACTCCATTAAGGAAAAAAAATGGAGCAAGTGTTAAGATGAGCTTTAGTTAATTAATTACCAATACATAGGAGGTATGAACATGGAGTTCAAGTAAAATGGTGTCAAAGGACAGCTTGCATTCATATGTCAGCAACAGAATCCTTAAGCATGCAAAGCTAGAAAGCTAATTCCTGGAATCATCAGGGCTATATTGAAGTACAGACTGTATGTTTTATTTTGGAATGTAGGGGTGCCTGGATGACTTAGTCAGTTGGGCAGCCAACTCTTGATTTTGGTTCAGGTCATAGTCTCTCAGTCAGAGTCATGGGATTGAGCCCTGCATCAGGCTCCATGTTAAGCATGGAGCCTGCATGAGATTCTCTCTCTCTCTCCAAAAAAAAAAAAAAAAAAAAAAAAAAAAAAAAAAAAAAAAAAGAAAAAAGAAAAAGAAAACCCTGGAGTAAGGCAGATCTTTTAGACAGGCTCTGATACATACAGGCTGTGGGATGTTGGAACATTTAATTAACTTTCTAAGTCTCAGTTTCTTCAGTTTATAAAATAAGGGCTGCATTATTTCTTGATTAGCTTCTGTGACCCTAAACATCCCTATCATTTTGGTCAAGCTGAAGATATGTCTGGGTATAAGTGTTCTTCTCACCTTTGATATCTTTTCTGCAGTATTTTATTCCTGTAATACTCTTTGCCCTAGCCCACTAAGTGGATTCCCTGGGGTGAGAGATCTTGATGTCTCTGCTTCCTGTGCTTAAAAACCCCGTTAAAGTTTTGTTTAAATGGGCTTTTAAATATGCTGTTTTATTTTCATGTCATTTATTTATTATTTATATCTCACTCTCTTCCAGAAAAGATTAAAAGTGGCTAAGTAAGGTTCCAGTAAGCTTGATTTTAGAAATCTTATCTCTGTATTAAAAGTAGTTTATTATCTCAACAACAAAAGGAGTTTTAGGGTGGGGGTGTTGTTTATAGGGAGGTAACTCAAAATAAATGGGAAACCATACAGTGTCTACTTTTAAAGTACAAAGGTAAAAGGGTTGAACTTGGTGAATATTAGAATCACAAAATTAGAGATCAAGGAAAAACATCAGGCATCAGCTTTAAAAAAGCCTCACTTTAACAATGAGGAAACTAAAGCACCCAAAGTTAAACAATCACAGTCATACATAGTTAGCAGCATCATCTTCTTGTTTTAAATAGTAATAATGAAGTAAAACTAAGTTGACTATATTTTCTCAGTTACCCACTAATATAGGAAGGAATACTGCCTATCTGCCATCTGTTATCAGAGTATATCATTTGAGGCACAGTACCAAGAAATAACATATTTCTTGAATGCTAGACTCATACCCCTAAAATTATGGATAATTCCATTGCCCTAACACTACCACTCTAGAAGGAGATGGCAGCAGAAAATATCAACAATGTCACACTCTTATCTTTTCATAGTTCTAAGGATTCTACTTTCGTCAGGATAAACTCTTATGTTAATCAGATTGTCAGAAAAGAGCTTTGGGCCCACTGCTTTACTTTTCAAATTTGTCCCTAGTACGAACTTATTCTTGCTCCATTCTTAGAATCTGTTTACCCCCGACCAGCAGATAAAATGTATGCTTAGTTACCAACATTTTGACATAAAATGACAGAATTTTAGAAATAGAAGTGTAGATACTATTATTCTACTATGTCTTATTCCATACTTTTGTCTTCATATTAAATGATAAGAGATATCTTGGACTATAAACCTCTATATGAAAAGAATCTTTTCTTTCACTCACTCGATAAATGCTTACTTAGAAACTATTGTGTACATCTTGAATATCTAGAGCCAGGTCAAGGTGAGTTCCCTGAAACAAAAACTATATAAATAGTATGTTTAGCATATAGCAAAGGCTTACATATTTGATAAATGAGTGAATGATACAATAGGTGTGATCTCAAAAAGGGCAGTAAAAGAATCTGGATTATCAAACCTCACTTCCCAATTTAATCTATGGATAACTCATCATAGCCATGCTGTTCCATGTACTAAATAATTGGTTAATATTGATGACAGTGATGTTGGTAATGGTACATTTAATTGCCTGTGATTTTTTAAAAAGGCACTGTTTTTTCTCTATGCCTACTTAAACTCCTCTACAAAATGAATTCAAGAAGAGGTACCCGGGATCCCTGGGTGGCACAGCGGTTTGGCGCCTGCCTTTGGCCCAGGGCGCGATCCTGGAGACCCAGGATCGAATCCCACATTGGGCTCCCAGTGCATGGAGCCTGCTTCTCCCTCTGCCTGTGTCTCTGCCTCTCTCTCTCTCTCTCTCTCTGTGACTATCATAAATAAATAAATAAATAAATAAAAATTAAAAAAAAAAAAGAAGAGGTACCCTTCTTGATTCTAAGACCATAGAGCTGACTCAAAAATTTCCTTCAAAATAGGTCTTTTTAATGTTACTTTAATAAGTTGGATAAGGCTTTAGAATTAGCAAGACAAGCTTTATCTCAATATATATTTTCTGAATTTGCTAATGTTTCAACTGTTGGGCGTTGGAGTGGTGGGGGTGGGAAGCTTTCAAAATATAAGTACTTTATTATTTTTTTTAATAAGTAAATTCTAATCTGGGAGGTTAAGTGTAATATTGTTTTGTCATGTATTGAGCCAGATTCTACAGCACAAAGCTACATTGTTCCATCAAATATATATGCTGAATTTCCCCTGAAAATAAAAGTTTTGCTTGAATGATTACAGAATGTGGAACACTGATTACTTCCTGCTTGAATATACAGTTCTTGCTTTGGTTCACAAGATTCAGAATATAATCATATATCACGGGTTGTATTCCTTTCTATAAACTTACAGGTTTACAGAGAATATAAGTTAAACTTCTCACTAATTTACAATATCTACTTTTTAACCTTGGAGTTTCATAAACTCCACCATGTACCTTGATGTGGAGCTCCATATTACTTTATCAGACAAGCAAAATTCTCTCCGAATTGCTCCTTTTCTCACATAGGGCTTATCTGTGTTCTTTGGAGTTTTTAAGTAAAGAGAGATATGTGACAAACAAGGACAATTGTTCGTGACTTCCTTAGCCCTAAGATTTTACTTTAGCTTTAGTTTCTTTCAGAGTTCTGCAGCCTCTTCTTTAGTGCTTCAGCTGAACTGTACAGTTCTTTAGGAGGTCCTTTCAATGCCTTGGTTAATCTTTCCTGGTTAATCTGTCCATGACAACTCTTTTTTTTTTTTTTTTCTTTCTGAAGTCAGCAGAGAGAGGTCCAGAGATACAGACTAATTTATCTGGCACTGCTTAGTGGGAACAGAGGCTGCCTTTTTTTTTTTTTTTTTTTGGTCTGATTAAATTAATGGGGAACATTTTCCTGTAATGAATCCCAGCATCTTCTCTTAGGTTAACATCTGGCAGCCATTGTGGCCTTGACAGAGAGGGCTAACGGAGTTTAAAAAGCTGCTGATGTGCCTGCCATTCAAGCATTTATTCAACAAAGCTACTTTGAACCACAATAACACTGCCTTTTTCACTCTGCTCTAGACACATCAAGTTTGTTTCCACTCCAAGGCATTTACACTAGCTATTTCCTTTCCCTGAACTGATCTTTCTCCAGATCTTCACATGATTTTCTTATTTTGCTCAGGTCTCTGAGGAGATTATCTCCCCAGAGTGGCCTCAGAAAACCCTAATGTGATCTTCAACCCCTATAACATTGTGCCTTCATACTCTGCTCTCCTTTTTTTCATAGAATTTATCTGCTACTTGAAAATATGCTACACAGTAATGTTGATTACTATCTATAACCCTGCCAAAATGTAAGTTTCATGTAGGCATGGATACTGCCTAACTCGTTCTCACTGTTCCTCTATAACTTTACCTCAGAGCCTGGCACATGGTAGGTTCTCAACAAATACTTTTTGATAAGAATATCTTATTTCCTGAACTCTATGTCTTTTTTCCAAGTACTCACTATTGTCTTTCTTCTGTTTAGCTGACCAAGTATTCTCCCTAGTGCATCCAGATCTACTTTCCTATGTTTCTAATATTCCAAATTTCCAACTCCTCACCCTGTTTGAAATCTCTAATTCCTGGGATTCTCAGCATTTAGGCAGTCATTTTAATATAAAACTTCTCTACATGTGGGATGCTCTTATGTCTTATATAGCAACTAGGTTTTAGCACTGCTGTGTGCTAAGTACTTAAGGATACCCAATTTAAACAAGATAGACAAGATCTATATCTTCAAGAATCTCCCCATCATAGTCATTCCCCAACACAAGCAAGCAGACGAGTTCGGTTTCCTTTTTAATAAAGTCTACCCATAGTCAAACTACTTCCTAGCCTATTTCTTATGTAAAGAATGTAACTATTTTTCATGTGATCAATATACCCAGAGCATATTAATGTTCAAGCCTCTCCCACCTCAGGTTACCACCTTCACTTAGGTCCCAGATACCCTCATTCACTGGTTTCTACCTTATGTATACTTCCATCACCACCACACTCACACCAAACCAAGGAGAGGGATTAGCAACAAAAGAAATAATTTAAACAATATTAATAAACCATCTAACCATCAGAATAGTGGGTTGCCATGCTGACATCTTAGCTTTTACAGGCCTCCTCCCATGTATTGAAGAGTTGCAATGTTACGCTAGACATTGATATTCCAGTGTAACTCTCTCATTTATTTCTAGGTCAGGCTTCAGTGAATGTCCAGATTGTTTTTTCCCCAACAGTTGACTGATATGCACAGTTTTTAAAAGCTTAGTTTGCAGTGTTTCATATTTGCCATTTTATTTCTCAAAAAAAATTAGTCCCCACAAGCAATAAATATATTGGTCATATATAATTTTACCTTAGAAAAGTGCTTCATACAAGATATATGGTGTTCATTTGAATACTTCATGACAAGGTGAGTGCAAATATAGGAATAACTAAGAATGCTTTGATGAAGACCTGGTCATTTTTAAGCAGGCAGACAGCTGTATTGTTCAAATGGCAAAGCTTAGGGCAATAGTTGGGTGACTGTGTAAATCCTAAGACTATAATTTTATTATAATTTTTGAAGCTTTTTATTATAATCACTAGTAAAAACTAAAATGAAGTTTTAAAAACCCGAGCTCAAAGCACTAATTTTCTAGTTTCCTCTTAGGATCATATACATTTCTGGTTACATATGATGCTCATGTAAAGAATAGAAAATTTTTCCAAAGTGTCAGAAAATCAAGCACATAGAAGAGGCATAGATATTGATGGAATACTAAAAAGAAAAATATAGTTTTTAAAAAAATATGTGTCAGGTACAAAGGTATCCAGAATGAAGAACTTTAGAATACCATAAGTAAATTTGTGTTTCCCCAAATCCATGAATGTGTAATAATGTTTTAGTTTAGGTAGTGCTATATTTTTAATGATTAAAAAACTGTTCTATGAATTTGATTTTTTTGTTCTATGAATTTGATTTCTTAAAGTTTCTAAATAAATTATATCAAAATACTATTAGTTTTAAATATCATCTATAACAACAAACAAAAATAAGTAAATATCATCTGTAAACACTGAAATGTACGAATATATTTTCTCATTCTTGGTAGCACTTATAAAATCTTGACAGTTTAAAAGACCGTGATCAGTACATGGATGGATGCACAGATGTACTCATCAGATTTTTACACTATATAAAATGACATAAGATATATAATTGTATTACTCATACTACTAATATCTAACCTTTAATAAATACTCCCTATGTCCCAGATAATGCTTTAAGTTTTCTACATTCCTTATTTAATTTCATCTTTACAATCTTAGAAAGAATGTATCAGGATTAGGTCATTTTTCAGGTAAAGAAACTGAGACACCAAGCAATTAAAAACTTTACTCAACTTCATATAGTAAACCAGAAATACAGTATTTGAATCCACAGAGTCTGACCCTTGAACCTATTTTCCTAACCATGTGTGAGAAAATAGAACTCATATTCCAAAGGCTCATGTTTTCCAATTTTAAGATGCTAAATTGAATTCACATATTTGTATATAATTTGTCCTCAAATTTCAATAAAAAGTACACTGAGTCCTTAAATGTTTTTGAGTATTTAGTATTCTACTAGACCCTTAGAGATAAAATAGTGAGTAATAATTTATGCTCCTGACTTTAAAAAGATCAATATGGTAACAATGAATATGGAGGGAAATGAGTTGAATTGAGAGATATTTAGGAAACAGTCAGAACTTGGTGAAGAATTAGATGACAGTTTTAAGAAGTTGAACTCAGAACAAAGAATAAGTTAGTTGGTGGGTTGGGAAGCAATCAAGAGATCTGATTTTTTTTAAAAGATTTTATTTATTTATTCATGAGAAACACAGAAGGAGAGAGAGAGAGGCAGAGACACAAGCAGAGGTAGAAGCAGGCTCCAGGCAGGGAGCCTGACGTGGGACTTGATCCCAGGTCTCCAGGATGATGCCCCGGGCTAAACCACTGAGCCACCCGGGCTGCCCAAGAGATCTGAATTTGAAGTGTGTGCAGAATATCAACGTAGATAATTCATAGGGAGTTATAAATTAAAGGTATATCTTAGAAGAAAACCCTGGATGGAATATATTAGGAAGAAGAGGCATAAGCATATAAATGGTAAATGAAGTCATAGGGGTTTATAGGCCACTCAAGGACAAGGAGATGAGAAGAAATTTAGGAAGACACCAATATTTAGGAGACAGGGAGAAGAATTATTTCAGATCCTTATATCTAATTGCCCTCCAGACATTTCCTTTTTAGATATTGTATAAGCATTTCACATAAAATGGCTAGTTACCATTGATGGCAATGGTACAACAGTCTGTTGACAACCCTACTGATAAGGACATGAGGAAAAGCTAGACAAATCTACTTGAAGGTATTGGAAAGCTTTAGATGTAGAAAGCACATGTGGGACCAATATCCCAGAGAAAAGGTATCAAGGGAAAGCTTGACATTTGGTATAACTTTCCCCAGGAGAGCTATGTGCAGAAATTTGAGCAATTTCACATGGTTGAGGAAATTTATTGAAGTTCAAGGTCCCAAAAGGAGGATGAGATCTGATAAACACTTCAAGCTTTTATTTCTGACCTGAAAAGAATATATCTTGGAAGTACTGGTGAAATAAAATAGATTAGCCCTTATACATACTAAAACACAGCTTTGAATCAGTATATTCCTTGATTAGATTAAGGTGATCTACCCCTAATCTGAATAATTTGTAAAATGAGCACTAAAGCTTTTCTAGAGAATAATAATGTTCAGATTCTAAATCTCTTTTTATTTAGAATGTCTGACATTCAATCAAATCTAGTCAGTTAAATGTCAACCAGATATTTTATGTCATACATAGAAGAAATCAAGACACCTTATGCAATATTCTTACAAAAAGAAGAAAAAAGGTTAAACATAGATCAGTCCTGAATCTCTGGATCCAGCTTTTACTTAAGATCAGGGATCTGTGAAAAATTTTTATAAGGGGTCAGAAAGTAAATATTGTAAGATTTGTGGACTAGAGGTGGTCTTTCCTGCATGTTCTTCTTTTTAAAAATTTTCAACCATTAAAAATGAAAAGAGCATTCTTAGCATGCACACCATATAAAAGTACATGGTTGATCAAATTTGGTCCAAGGACTATAGTTGACCAGCTCTGATTCACATAAAATATAAAAGGCAGGGAAACATATTGATCTATACTATACAGAAGCCATTTGTAAACTATCCAGAAAAAAATGACAAGGTTTCTTTTTCCTTGCTATAAATAAGTTGCATTAAAAATTGGAGAGTGAACCTACAGATAAAAATAATTTAAAATACATATCTGTCAGTGGCAATGTGTGGATATTATATCAACTTTAATTTTTAAATGGTAAAAAAAAAAATAAGAGCTCCTGGGTAGCTTAGTTGGTTAAGTGACCAACTGGATTTCAGCTCAAGTCATGATCTCAGGGTTGTGAGACTGAGACCCCTATTGGGCCCTGCAATGGGTGTGGAGTCTGCATAAGAGTCTCTCTCTGCCCCTCCCCCTGCAAATAAATAAATGAATAAATAAATAAATAAATAAATAAATAAATAGTAAAAAATACGATATTTATGACAAATAGAAAATTAAATGCTGACTGGATATTCTATGATGTATAGTAATTTTAATTAATATTTAGGTATCATAATCATAGTGTGATTACTATTTTTTTTAAATATCCTTGTATTTAAGAGATACATTTTGAAGCATTTATTAAAAAATGAGGTAACATCTGAGATTTGCTTTAAAACAGTATGAAGGAAGGGGATGAGCCAGATGGACTACATTATGATTGCTGAGAATTGTTGAATAGTATATTAGAATTCATCATATTATCCTATCTGCTTTACATATGTTTAAAATTCTTCATAATATAAAAATTATAAAAGTTGTTAAAAAGGCAATAGAGGCTTTAGAATGATTCTCATGAAATGTTCAAAAAATAAATTAAAAGTGTAAAATATCAGAGGACTGGTAGTCAAAAACAATAATTCTATACTTAAGAAATATAATAACTGAATTTAGAATTCGGAAGAGTAGATTTCTGTCTGTTCAAGACTGAATTTCACAAATAAGATTTATCTCCCTGCCTGAAAGAATTAAAAAAAAATCAGAAAAAATATACAAAATAATAGGTTTTAGACATTAGGTATCTGGTAGCACACAGGACAGTGTTTCTAGAGAAATGGGAAACAAACAAGAGAGTCCTAAGACTGTTCTGATTTACTTGATGGGGAGAGATTTGAAGCTAAAGTATATGGAGGAGAAATTCAGATGAAAAAAGTGCTCAAGGACTCCAAAGGGGTCCTTTCAATTCTTTAGACATGTATAAATCAGAACACGTGTGGGGAAAAAAATACCCAAACCAGAAACAAATAAACAAACAACACACACACACACACACACACACACACACACCTGAATTAATTACAGGCAGCAATACCTGGAGCTGGAAATAGTTTGTGTTTCCACGAGCCACAATGAGGGGAAAAAAAAGCCTCATACTTCACAGCAATTTGGATAGGATATTTAGAAGGCTATTGCCTCAATAAGGACAAAGTTAGACCTAGAATAAAGGTTGCACTGATACAACCTAACAAAACCAAAAAGTAAACTTCAAAAAGACCAAATTATTCCTGAATAAATTAACTGCATTGTAGGAAAAAAAAACTCAAGAGGCATGCTTGCGTGGCTCAGTGGCTGAGCATCTGCCTTCAGCTCAGGGTGTGATCCTGGAGTCCTGTGATTGAGTCTCATGTTGTGCTCCTTGCATGGAGCCTGCTTCTCCTCCCTCTGCCCATGTCTCTGCCTCTCTCTCTGCCTTTCTTTGTGTCTCTCATGAATGAATAAATAAAATATTTTAAAAAATTATTAAAAAATCAAGAATATTCACAGCAATATAAATATAATCAGCAAGATAAAATTCACAATGTGTAGCATTCAGTTAAAAATTACCAAGCATGTAAAGAAGCAGGAAAATGGAACCCAGAATGAGGAGAAAAACTAATCAATAGACCCAGAAACAAAACAGATGATAAAATTAGTAGGCAATGACATTAAAACAGTTATAATGATCTTCCATATACTCAACGAGAGATATTAAGTAGAGTTGTGGTAGATATAGAAAAGACCAAAATAAAACTCCTAGAGAATAAAAATACAATATTGAGATAAAAAATATACTGGATAAGATCAACAGCAGATTCAAAACTAGAAAAAAAATTATAGCAAACTTGAAGATAGCAGTAGAAAACTACCCAAAATAAAACATGTAGAGAAGAAGAAAGTCGTAAAAATGGACAGAGCATCAGTAAACACTGGGACAATATATGTGTAATGATATTCACCAAAGAAGAGACTGAGAAAGAAAAATATTTAAAGAAATGAAGGCCAAAAATGTCCCGATATTGATTAAAATTATGAATCCATAAATCCAAGATGTTGAACAAAAACTCAAGCAGAAAAATACATTAAGAAAATTACAGCAAGAAACATGATATTCAAACTACTTAAACTAGTGATGAAGAGAAAATCTAAAAAGTAGCCAGAAAGAAAAGTCACATTATGTTCAGAGGAAAAAATATAATAACAGCCAATTCCATGCCTAGAACAATGCAAAAGAGAAGACAGTACAGCAACATCTTTAAAAAACAGAAAGAAAAAAATTGCTATTATCTTAAAATACTATACCAGAAAAAATCTTCTAAAAATAAAGATGAAATAAAGACTTTCTTAAACATAGAAAAATTGAAAGAATTCACTACCAGCAGAACTTCATTGCTAAAAATATTAAAGGGATATACTTAGACAGAAAAAAACCATAGAGATGAAGATCTTGTTTTAGACTCATAAATCCAGAGAATAAACTGGTGGTTACTAGAGGGGAGGTCAGTATGGGGGATGAGCAAAACAGGTAAAAGGAATTAAAAGGTACAAACATGGGTATCCTGGGTGGCTCAGCGGTTTAGCACCGCCTTCAGCCCATGGCCTGATCCTGGAGACCCGGGATCGAGTCCCACGTCCGGCTCCCTGCATAGAGCCTGCTTCTCCCTCTGCCTGTCTCTGCCTCTCTCTCTGTGTGTGTCTCTCATGAATAAATAAATAAAATCTTAAAAAAAGAATTTAAAAAAGGTACAAACTTCTAGTTATGAAATAAGTCACAAGGATGAAAAGTATAGCATAGGGAATGTAGTTAACATGGGAATATGGGAATATTAATAGTAATACCATATTACTATTGTTTGGTGGCAGATGGTGACTATACTTATCATAGTAAGCACTGAGTAATGTATAGAATTGTTGAATCACTATGTTGTACACCTGAAACTAATATAGCACTGCATGTTAATTATACTTCAATTCAAAAAATCTTTATTTATTCATGAGAGACACACAGAGTGAGGCAGAGACAGAGGCAGAGGGAGAACCAGGCTCCATGCAGGGAGCCGGATGTGGGATTTGATGCTGGGTCTCGAGGATCATGCCCTCAGCCAAAGTCAGATGCTCAATCGCTGAGCCACTCAGGCATCCCAAAAAATCTGGTTTTACACAAAGGGATAAGGAGGACCAGAAGTGGTAAATATGTATAATTATAAACTATATATTTTTAAAAATTTGTATTTTTTTGGAGTTTGATTTGCCAACATATACTATAGTATAGTATATGTTTGATTTGCCAACATATTGCCCAGTGCTCATTCTGTCAAGTGCCTCCTTCAGTGCCCATCACCCAATCACCCCATTCCCACCACCCCACAACCTCCCCTTCCACTATCTCTTGTTAATTTCCCAGTTAGGAGTTTCTCATGTTCTGTCACCCTCTCTGATATTTCTCACTCATTTTCTGTCTTTTCCCCTTTAATCCCTTTCACTATTTTTTATATGTCCCATATGAGTGAAACCATATGATTGTCCTTCTCCGATTGACTTACTTCACTCAGCATGATACTCTCCAGTTCCATCCACGTCGAAGCAAATTTAACATTTGAAAATATTGAAAAGGGTTTAAAGGGTTTAAGATAATTAGCAATAAAATTTATGACAATAACCCAAAAGCCAAGAAGGTGTGAAAGAGAAGTAAATTATTGTAATAATCTTATAAAATAAGTAAAATACATTATTACTTTCAGTAGGCTGGGAAATTATAAAAATATATACTATAAATCATAAAGCAACCACTAAATTTTTGAAAAGGGTTATAGCTAATAAGACAACAAAGGAGATAAAATGGAACTATAAAAATTTGTCAAAAAGAAGGAAGAAAAGGGGTAACAGGAAAATGAGTAGATGAATCAAATTTAAAAAACACAAAAAGCAAGATGTAAAGCCAACTTCTTCATACACAGGTAATATAAATTGTCTAAACACTCCAATTAAAAGCACAGATTGTCATTTTGTATAGAAAGGCAAGACTCAGCAACGTGCTGCATACAAGGAACTCAGGATAAATATAATGTTATAAGTCAAAAGGATGGAGAACTGTATACCATGGTAAAACTAATGAAGAAAAAGCTGGGTGGCTAAATTAATATTAGTCTAAATATATAGCAATACAAACACGTTATCTGGAATAAAGAGGGTCATTTCATAATCACACAATCAATCTATAACATAACAATGCTAAGCATTTATGCAACTAACAATGAAGCTTCAAATACATGAAATGAAAATACGTAGAATAGCAATAAATGGGCATTCATAAATAAAATAGGATATTCCAACAACTCTTTCTTAATAATTGATAGGGACAATTAGAATCAGTAAGACACTGAAAAATTGTACAACACTATTTACTGACTAAATTGACCTAATTTGCATTTATAAACACTCCATGTGATAATATCAAAATAAACATTATTTACAAGTACACATAGAAATTTACTGAGATACCATATTCTGAGTCTAAGACAATTCTCAATATATTTTAAAAGATTCAAAATTATACAAAATATCTTATTTGATCATAATGTAAATGAATTAAATATCAATAACTAAAAGATATCTATATAATACCTAAATATTTCACAACTACAAAACACATTTCTAAATAATACATGAGACAAAAAAGAGGAATCAAAAAGGAAATTAGGGGAGGGGCAAGACGGCAGAAGAGTAGGGTCTCCAAATCACCTGTCCCCACCAAATTACCTAGATAACCTTCAAATCATCCTGAAAATCTCCGAATTCGGCCTGAGATTTAAAGAGAGAACACCTGGAATGCTACAGTGAGAAGAGTTCGGGCTTCTATCAAGGTAGGAAGACGGGGAAAAAGAAATAAAGAAACAAAAGGCCTCCAAGGGGGAGGGGCCCCGCGAGGAGCCGGGCTGAGGCCGGGGCGAGTGTCCCCAGGACAGGAGAGCCCCGTCCCGGAGACGCAGGAGCTGCACCAACCTTCCCGGGAGGAAAGGGGCTCGCAGGGAGTTAGAGCAGGAACCAGGAGGGCGGGGATGCCCTCGGGCTCCCCGGGGCACTAACAGACACCTGCGCCCCGGGGAGAGTGCGCCGAGCTCCCTAAGGGCTGCAGCATGCACGGCGGGGCCCGGGAGCAGCTCTGAGGGGCTCGGGCGGCGGCTCCGCCGAGAGGGGGCTGCGGGCCGGGAGTGCGAATCCAACAGCGCAGGCCCCGGAGCACAGGGTGCCGGGGACACGGCCCAGGATCCGGCCTCCCCCCGGGACATGCAGAGGCTGGGAGGGCCCAGGACAGCAAGGACGCTCCTGCCCCGAGCTGAGCAGATCAGCGGCCCCGCCCCGGAGCCTCTAGGCCCTGCAGACAGAGAGCTCTGTAGCTACTGCAGGAGCTGAATCCAGGGCTCCAGAGCTGGCCGCCGCCACTGTGGTTGGTCCTCCTGGGGCCTCATGGGGTAAACAACGCCCACTGAGCCCTGCACCAGGCAGGGGCAGAGCAGCTCCCCCAAGTGCTAACACCTGAAAATCAGCACAACAGGCCCCTCCCCCAGAACACCAGCTACACGGACAAGTTCCAGGGGAAGTCAAGGGACTTAAAGTATACAGAATCAGAAGATACTCCCCCGTGGTTTTTTTTGTTTTGTTTTGTTTTGTTTGTTTGTTTTTGATTTTTGATTTCTGTTTGCTTCACCCCCTTTTTTCCTTTCTTTCTTTTTCTTTCTCTTTTTCTTCTCTTTTTTCTTTTTTTCTTCCTGTTTTCTTTTTTTCTTTTTCTCTTTTCTTTCCTTCTTTCTCTTCTCTCTTTTTCCTTTTCCCAATACAACTTGTTTTTGGCCACTCTGCACTGAGCAAAATGACTAGAAGGAAAACCTCACCTCAAAAGAAAGAATCAGAAACAGTCCTCTCTCCCACAGAGTTACAAAATCTGGATTACAATTCAATGTCAGAAAGCCAATTCAGAAGTACTATTATACAGCTACTGGTGGCTCTAGAAAAAAGCATAAAGGACTCAAGAGACTTCTTGACTGCAGAATTTAGATCCAATCAGGCAGAAATTAAAAATCAATTGAATGAGATGCAATCCAAACTAGAAGTCATAACGACGAGGGTTCACGAGGTGGAAGAACGAGTGAGTGACATAGAAGACAAGTTGATGGCAAAGAAGGAAACTGAGGAAAAAAGAGACAAACAAAAGACCATGAGGATAAATTAAGGGAAATAAACGACAGCCTGAGGAAGAAAAACCTACGTTTAATTGGGGTTCCCGAGGGCGCCGAAAGGGCCAGAGGGCCAGAATATGTATTTGAACAAATCATAGCTGAAAACTTTCCTAATCTGGGAGGGGAAACAGGGATTCAGATCCAGGAAATAGAGAGATCCCCCCCGCCCCTAAAATCAATAAAAACCGTTCAACACTTCGCTATTTAATAGTTAAGTTTACAAATTCCAAAGATAAAGAGAAGATCCTTAAAGCATCAAGAGACAAGAAATCCCTGACTTTTATGGGGAGGAGTATTAGTGCAACAGCAGACCTCTCTACAGAGACCTGGCAGGCCAGAAAGGGCTGGCAGGATATATTCAGGGTCCTAAATGAGAAGAACATGCAACCAAGAATACTTTATCCAGCAAGGCTCTCATTCAAAATGGAAGGAGAGATACAGAGCTTCCAAGACAGGCAGGAACTGAAAGAATATGTGACCTCTAAACCAGCTATGCAAGAAATTTTAAGGGGGACTCTCAAAATTCCCATTTAAGAAGAAGTCCAGTGGAACAATCCACAAAAACAAGGACTGAATAGATATCATGATGACAATAAACTCATATCTTTCAATAGTATCTCTGAACGTGAACGGGCTTAATGACCCTATCAAGAGGCGCAGGGTGTCAGACTGGATAAAAAAGCAGGACCCATCTATTTGCTGTCTACAAGAGACTCATTTTAGACAGAACGACACCAACAGCCTGAAAATAAAAGGTTGGAGAACCATTTACCATTCAAATGGTCCTCAAAAGAAAGCAGGGGTAGCCATCCTTATATCAGATAAACTAACATTTACCCCGAAGACTGTAGTGAGAGATGAAGAGGGACACTATATCATACTTAAAGGATCTATCCAACAAGAGGACTTAACAATCCTCAATATATATGCCCCGAATGTAGGAGCTGGCAAATATATCAATCAATTAATAACCAAAGTTAAAACATACTTAGATAATAATACACTTATACTTGTTGACTTCAATCTAGCACTTTCTACACTCGATAGGTCTTCTAAGCACAACATCTCCAAAGAAACGAGACCTTTAATGATACACTGGACCAGATGGATTTCACACATATCTACAGAACTTTACATCCAAACTCAACTGAATACACATTCATTCTTCTCAAGTGCACATGGAACTTTCTCCAGAATATACTACATACTGGGTCACAAATCGGGTCTGAACTGATACCAAAAGATTGGGATCTTCCCCTGTGTGTTCTCAGACCATAATGCTTTGAAATTAGAACTAAATCACAACAAGAAGTTTGGAAGGACTTCAAACACGTGGAGGTTAAGGACCATCCTGCTAAAAGATGAAAGGGTCAACCAGGAAATTAAGGAAGAACTAAAAAGATTCATGGAAACTAATGAGAATGAAGATACAACCGTTCAAAATCTTTGGGATGCAGCTAAAGCAGTCCTGAGGGGGAAATACATCGCAATACAAGCATCCATTCAAAAACTGGAAAGAACTCAAATACAAAAGCTAACCTTACACCTAAAGGAGCTAGAGAAAAAACAGCAAATAGACCCTACACCCAGCAGAAGAAGAGAGTTAATAAAGATTCGAGCAGAACTCAACAAAATCGAGACCAGAAGAACTGTGGAACAGATCAACAAAACCAGGAGTTGGTTCTTTGAAAGAATTAATAAGGTAGATAAACCATTAACCAGCCTTATTAAAAAGAAGAGAGAAATGACTCAAATTAATAAAATCACGAATGAGAAAGGAGAGATCACCACCAACACCAAGGAAATACAAACGATTTTAAAAACATATTATGAACATCTATACGCCAATAAATTAGGCAATCTAGAAGAAATGGATGCATTCCTGGAAAGCCACAAACTACCAAAACTGGAACAGGAAGAAATAGAAAACCTGAACAGGTCAATAACCAGGGAGGAAATTGAAGCAGTCATCAAAAACCTCCCAGGACACAAAATTCCAGGGCCAGATGGCTTCCCAGGGTAATTCTTTCAAATGTTTAAAGAAGAAACCAAACCTATTCTACTAAATCTGTTTGGAAAGATAGAAAGAGATGGAGTACTTCCAAATTCGTTCTATGAGGCCAGCATCTCCTTAATTCCAAAACCAGACAAAGACCCCACCAAAAAGGGGAATTACAGACCAATATCCCTGATGAACATGGATGCAAAAATTCTCAACAAGATACTAGCCAATAGGATCCAACAGTACATGAAGAAGATTATTCACCATGACTAAGTGGGATTTATCCCCGGGATGCAAGGCTGGTTCAACACTCGTAAAACAATCAACGTGATTCATCATATCAGCAAGAGAAAAACCAAGAACCATATGATCCTCTCATTAGATGCAGAGAAAGCATTGGACAAAATACAGCATCCATTCCTGATCAAAACTCTTCAGAGTGTAGGAATTGAGGGAACATTCCTCAACATCTTAAAAGCCATCTATGAAAAGCCCACAGCAAATATAATTCTCAATGGGGAAGCACTGGGAGCCTTTCCCCTAAGGTCAGGAACAAGACAGGGATGTCCTCTCTCACCACTGCTATTCAAAATAGTACTGGAAGTCCTAGCCTCAGCAACCAGACAACAAAAAGACATTAAAGGCATTCAAATTGGCAAAGAAGAAGTCAAACTCTCCCTCTTCACCGATGACATGATACTCTACATAGAAAACCCACAAGCCTCCACTCCAAGATTGCTAGAACTCATACAGCAATTTGGCAGTGTGGCAGGATACAAAATCAATGCCCAGAAGTCAGTGGCATTTCTATACTAACAAGGAGACTGAAGAAAGAGAAATTAAGGAGTCAATCCCTTTTACAATTGCACCCAAAAGCATAAGATACCTAGGAATAAACCTAACCAAAGATGTAAAGGATCTATGCCCTAAAAACTATAGAACACTTCTGAAAGAAATTGAGGAAGACACAAGGAGATGGAAAAATATTCCATGCTCATGGATTGGCAGAATTAATATTGTGAAAATGTCAATGATACCCAGGGTAATTTACACGCTTAATGCAATCCCTATCAAAATACCATAGGCTTTCTTCAGAGAGGTAGAACAAATTATTTTAAGATTTGTGTGGAATCAGGCAAGACCCTGAATAGCCAGGGGAATTTTACAAAAGAAAACCATAGCTGGGGGCATCACAATGCCAGATTTCAGCCATAGCTCAGAGACTTTGCTCTGGGGAAAAAGCAGGCCTTAAAACAAAGAGCTCCAAAGTAACTGAGTTCATTTGCACTAAATTATCAGGAAGTTCAAGCCTGAAGACCCTCAGAAACAATGGAGGTTATGGAATAAAGCAATTAAGAGGAGACTGGTAGATTTATTAAACATATAAGCTAAACTGTAGGCCATCTAATTTACCAGAAAGATCCAGGGAAAGAGAGCCCTCTTGGAGTCAGGACAAATCTCAAGCACTGACCGCACCAACTCACCCTACAAAGGTGTCTAAATTTAATTTGATCAGTTGGTGAAGCAATTTATGTCCAGGTCATTTTTTGTAATCTGCTGGAGCAGTCCTCCAGCAATTAGTGGAGCTTGACAACGGGGAGTGGTCAAAGGAACAATAAAAGAGAAACCTAATGAAGCCAGTGTCATCACAGGGAGGGTGACAATAGGCATTCCTATGGCTGAATCCTGTTAGTAACAACACCATGAGTTTTGCACTGTGAAGGGGGGGAGTGAAGCTAATAAAACAAATTCTATAAATATAACTTGTCCCTCCTTTCTCCTCTCATATTTTAAAAAATAAAAATTTATACAAATAATTTAACAATGCATTATTGTATTTGTATCATACATTATGTAATATGCATAATAATACCACAGAAAGAGGGGAAGAGGAGTAGGGATATATAGGAATAACATTTTTGCATCACACTGGAATTAAGTTAATACAAATATGAAGTATATTCTGGTAGGTTAAGATGTATAACTCAAAAATATATAGTGAAAACTCATTAAGGAATTTAAAATGCTACATGAGAAAAACATTAACCTAATGCGAGAAAATGCGGTTAAAAAAAAAGGAATAGGAAAATAAAGAAGATAGGAGAGAGGAAATATATACTAGCACTCAGATCATGGTTTCTAATACCACTTTCCAATAAAGAGACTCCTTGGAGAAATGGCTGATTTTAGGATTGGGGCAAGATATATCCAATTTGAGCTTATAGCTCTTTATACTGCCAGAACATAGGGAACTATTGGGGGAAAAAATGAAGAGGAGGCATGTCAAAATGAAACAGAAACTATCTGAAAGAAATACCAAAGATCAAAGCTGGAATTACTTGAATAACAAAATAAATGAAGCAGCATTGGATTCTAATGCTGTATTACTTTACTAGGGCTGTCATAACAAAACCACAGACTAGGTCACTTAAACAACAGAAATATATTTTCTTATGGCTCTGAAAATTATACATTGAAGGTTTAGTTTCTTCTGAGGCCTCTTTGACCTATATAGATGACTGCCTTCTTGCTGTGTGCCCACACAGAATTCCTTTGCTTTGTGCATGTATATACTCTGTTATCTCTCTGTATGTCCTAATTTCTTTTCATAAGTACATCAGACAGATTGGTTTACAGCCCACCCTAATCCATTCTTTTTAATTTAATTAGTTTTTAAAAGGCCCTACCTTCAAATGCAGGTACTAGGGTTAGGATTTCAACATATGGAATCTCATGTCACATTTAGATCTTTCATCCATTTTGAGTTTATCTTTGTGCATGGTGTAAGAGAATGGTCCAGTTTCATTCTTCTGCATGTGGATGTCCAATTTTCACAGCACCATTTATTGAAGAGACTTTTATCCATTGGATAGTCTTTCCTCCTTTGTCGAATATTAATTGACCATAAAGTTGAGGGTCCACTTCTGGATTCTCTATTCTGTTCCATTGATCTATGTGTCTGTTTTTGTGCCAGTACCGCACTGTCTTGATGACCACAGCTTTGTAGTGGACAAACATTATATGGTCTCATTCATTTGGGGAATATAAAAAATAGTGAAAGGGAATAAAGGGGAAAGGAGAAAAAATGAGTGGGAAATATCAGAGAGGGAGACAGAACATGAGAGACTCCTAACTCTAGGAAATGAACAAGGGGTGGTGGAAAGGGAGGTGGGCGGGGGGTGGGGGTGACTGGGTGATGGGCACTGAGGGGGGCACTTGATGGGATGAGCACTGGGTGTTATGCTATATGTTGGCAAATTGAACTCCAATAAAGAATAAAAATTTTAAAAAAGGATTTCAACATATAAATTTTAGTGAGACACAATTTGGTTCATAACAAACACGAAGTTTGAAATAAATATACATCAGTCCATACTGATACAAATAAGTGAATCAATACATGTTTTAAAAAATGGAGAAGAGGGGCACCTGGGTGGCTCAATCATTTGAGCATCTGCCTTTGGCTTAGGTCATGATCCCAGGACCCTTGGATTGAGCCCCCATCAGGCTCTCTGCTCAGTGGGGAGTCTACTTCTCCTTCTCCCTCTGCCTGCTCCCCCTGCTTGTGTTCTCTTTCTCTCTGTCAAGTGAATAAATAAAAAATCTTTAAAAATGAAGAAGAGACAAATCTCTTATGCTGAAGAATTACAAATGAACTTTGTAAATATTCCACTCTAAAGGAGGGGGAACATATGTTTCCATTCCTTAAGTGTGGGCAACACATAGTGACTTCCTTTCAAATAGTACAGTATATAAAGGGAGAAAAGAGCAACTTTACAATGAAGAGACCCAAAAAACATGAATTACTTCCTAAAGTTTGCATGAAAACTCAGTGGAGCTAAAATAGTCAAGGCAACCTGAAAACAAAGTTGGAAGACTCACACTTCCCAAATTCAAAACTTACTACAAAGCAACAGTGGTCAAGAGACTGTAGTAATGGCATAAGCATAGACATATAGATTAATAGAACAGAATTGAAAGTCCTCACATAACACTGTATCAATGGCCAATGATTTTTGACAAGGGTGCCAAAACTATCCCATGGGGAAAGAACAGGCTTTTCAACAAATGGTACTGGAACAACTGGATAACCATATTCAGAAGAATAAAGTTGGACTCATATCTCACAACATGTACAAAAATAGATTTAAAAAATCCTGACTATACCAACATTCACCAAAGATGTATAGTAACTGGACCACTCATAAATTGCTGATGGAGCTGTAAAATGGTACAAACACTTTGGAAATTTGTTTGGAATCATCATAAAAACTTAAACATACATCTACCATATAACACTATCATCCTACTTCTAGGTAGTTACCTAAGAGAAATAAAAGCATAAATCCACTGAAGGACTTGTACACAAATGTCCAAAAAAGCATTACTCATAATATCCCCAAACTAGAGAAAATACAAATGTGCAAATACATGTAAATAAACAAATTATAGTATATGCAATCAGTAGAAAACTACTCAGCAATAAAAAGAAGCACGATTGATACCCACACCAATGTCCTCAAAATAACTATGCTTAAAGACAATAAAAAACATAAAGTATATAATTGATTATTCCAATTATTAATTCTATAAAATGCAAGAATGATGCAAATTATATCAGTGATTATCTAGAAATCAGTGGAGATAGGGTTTGAAGGGGAATTATAAAGAAGCACCAGAAAACTTTTGGAAGAATGAAGACGTGTACATTATCTTGTGATAGTTTCTTGGGTATATGCTTACATAAGAAATTATAAATTATGTATTTGAAATACACACAGTATGCTTTGTATCAATCATATCTTATTGCAGCTGTTCAAAAGAGCAAGAGATGTGCTTAAGGGCATAATAGATATAGTAGAAGAGGGAATAGGTAGATCCAAATAACATAGCCAAACCGAACGATAGAAGAAAAAAAAAAGTTTAGATACTACAAAAGAGAATGAAAGTCATATGGTAGGTCTAATATGTTTAACTTGGTAGACCAGAAGCCAAGGAGAGAAAAAGTGACATATATGAAATAATTGAACCATAATGATCAACAAGTGTCCAAAGTCCTCAAAAGCCATGATTTCAAGAAACTCTATATCCTCTAATTACGATAAATTCAATGCAAGTCACATCTAAGTATATCACAGTAATAATACGTAAAGATAAAAATAAAAATTGTAATACAACCATATAAAAATAACCATATTATTATAAAAGGAGCAACACTAACAGATAGCTAATTCTCCAACAGAAATAGTGGAAGCCTCAAAACCATGTAATTACATTTCAAAATGCTGATTATAGATAATAATCTTGGATTTAGAATCTTGCACCAAGGAAAAAATACCTCAAAAAAGTGTCACAAGCCCAGATGAATTAGAGAAAGCAAATTGTCAGATATTGGAGTTATTGATTAAAGCAACAAGCCAAAAATGAAAGTAACATTCAACCCTTAATCATATAGCAAGGGGCTAAACTAGAGAAAACTCTGACTCTCCCCTGTTCCATTTTCCTTCATGGAATGCCATGCTCATTGAGGATCAAATGGATCAATAGATGTGGTGGTTTTTTTTTACTGCTAAAGGAGCCTCAAAAAAAGAAAAAAGGCTCCTGGTGTTTTGTAGACTCTGAACAAGGAGCTGTGGGGGGGAAAGTAGGAGAATGTCTAGTAAGTACCAAGTACTGAGTCAGAGTGGAGAAAAGTATCTTCAAGATTTCCCCCTCTGCCAATAGAAGGCCTACACAGATGTGCCTGAGGAAGGCTCCAGATAAAGACTTCTAAAGGTACCTGAGGTAGGAATGCAAAATACAAAAAAAAAAAAAAAAAAAGGAATACAAAATACATATAAGAACATGGCCAGCCAGTGGAGTTTGAGTCCTTGACTGCAACTCTCTTCAGAGACTGGCTGTGTACACAACCTAGTACGGAAAGGGCAGCTTTTCTAAGAACTGCTAGGTAAATCTTTGGTAATTGGTGATGCAACAATCACACATAAGGCCTTAAAAAACTCACCTAGTTCATTTTTGGCCAAGAGCCAAACTCCTTAAAAATAAACTGTAATCAAGGCATTTTCAGAAAAACAAGAAACTAGGAAACTTTATCATCAGTAGCCCTGAATTAAAAGAAATACCAAAAGGGAGTTATTCAAGTGAAAACCCAAATATTAATGCAGATAGAAGCCTAGAAATGTAAGAAAGAAAAAGGAACAATGCAGAGAATATATATATATAGGTAAATATAAATGAATATTCACTACACAAAACAATACTAAAGAAAGAACAAAAGAAAGTATAACTGATTAACTACTAGAGGGGAAACAGAATAAAAGTAGGGAATAAAAAAAATAAATGATAGAACAGATCCACATATAAATAATAAAAAGTTAAATTGGTAAATTTAACCCAAAGCTTCATTAAAGAACAACCTCCAAATGAAAATAAACGTTTAAAATGAAATTTTAAAAGATTTATTTATTTATTTTAAAGAGAAAGAGAGAAAGAGTGCACAAGTGGGAGGGGCAGAGAGAGAGAGGAAGAGTGAGCAAACAGACTCCATACTGAGTATAGTGCCTGATGCTGGGCTTGATCTCACAACTCTGAGATCACAACCTAAGCCAAAACCAAGAGTTAGACACTTAACTGACTGTACCACCTGAGCACCCCTAGAATTAATTTTTAAAGCTACTTTTCATAAGACACAATTTAAACAAAAATTCAGAGAGCTTGAAAGCAGTATGATAAATATATATATCATGCAAATATTAATTAAAGATATCTAGTGAAGTAATACTAATATTGGATAAAGCATATTTTAAGGTAATAAAGCTTACAAGAAATAAAGGGGATATTTTATAATAAAGATCAATAAAGTACAATAATATAATAATTTATATGCCCCTAACATCATAGCTTAAAAATAGAGTAAAAATTGACAGAGTAAAAGGGGAAAAATATTATTTTAAAATTACACTTATAGTAGTAGATTTCAACACATCATTCTGAGTAATACATTAATCCAACTCACATTTATAGAAATGCATGTCGACTACACAATGCAAATTCTTGGAACACCTACCAAAATTGACCATATGCTGATCAATAATATAAACCTCAGCTAATTTTAAGAACCAAAATCACACAAATTATATAATCTGACCAGAATGGGCATAATCTTGAAAACACTGACAAAAACGTTAACTAGGATATATAATGAATGAAAATGATAATATTAAATATAAATTGCATTATAAATTATAATATTAAAACTCGTTAGAGATAAAACACTCTTATAGTGTAATGTATAGCCTGAAATACATCTATTAGAAAACGAATAAAGAGGAATATACTGAGGGGGCAAAAAGAATGTGCCTGAGAATTATCAGCTCATGGAAAGAGAAGGGAGCTTACCCTCTTGCTTCTATCTTCAATTAATGAAGAATTTTTCCATGGGCTCCCACATGTCTAGGCTATATGCTCACAGGTGCAGAGCAGATTTTCACTGATACCCACCATTGCTGAGTATGATAAACCCTGATGAAATGAGGTAAAGTGCTGTCAAGTTACACCTGTGTGAAGTTAGTAGCCACAATGGCAAAAATGGCAGGCTTTGCACTTGCGAAGTGAAGCCCAATATGTGCCCAATACAATATTCATTTCAAGTAAAAAAAAAAAAGAAACAAGTTAAAGAAAGCAACCATAATGAAATAGCAAAAGCAGAAGTTAATATAGAAGAACTATACTAGAGAAAATATCAATAAGCACAGTTTGTTTCTTTGAAAAAGACCAATAAAATCGATAAACCTCTGGCAAGATTGAGAAAGAAAGAGAAAAGCCAAATAGAAAAGGTACACGTTGTGAATATTAAGAAGTAAAAATTTTATTGAACCTACAAACATCAAACAAATAAGAAGATATTATGAACAGCTTTATGTCAACAAATTTGACAATTTAAATAAAATTGATAATTTCCTGGAAAAGTACAACCTATACAATGTACACAAAATATAGATCTGAATAATTCAACTAAGAAAGAATATTAAATTTATACTTAAAAAGGATAGCTTTACCAGTAAACTTCCCCACACATTTATAAATGTCCTCAACCTTACTCAAACTCTTCCAGTATATAGAGAAATATTCACTACTTCCCAATTCATTTTATAAGGCCAACATAACTTTAACACTAAAACCTGACAAGGTCAATGTATGGATGGTATATTACAAGTCTATTCCTACCATAAATGTACATGCAAAAAGCATAAACTGAAACCAGCAATATATAATAAATATAATACATAATGAAATTGGATTTTTTGAGGGGATGCAAGATTGGTTTAACATTTACAAAAGCAATCATTAAAATTCACTACAAAGAAAAAATTCACTACAAAGAATAAAGGAGAAAAATCATATGATGATCTCAATAGATATAATAAAAGTATTTGATAAAATTCAAGATTCCTTAATGATATGAGAGGGAAAAAATTCTTAGAAAATTAGGAATATTAGCTCTGAGTCTTTTGTATATATGGCCTTTATGATGTTGAGGTATGTTTCCTCTGTCCTTACTTGGTCAAGAGTTTTTGTCAAGAATGGATGTCATATTTTATCAAATGCTTTTTCTGCATCTATTGAGAGGCTCATATGGTTCTTATGCTTTC
Source organism: Canis lupus baileyi (assembly GCF_048164855.1). Classification (NCBI taxonomy): domain Eukaryota; kingdom Metazoa; phylum Chordata; class Mammalia; order Carnivora; family Canidae; genus Canis; species Canis lupus. The sequence continues at coordinate 37,313,470 of NC_132876.1, forward strand.
TTTTATTAATGGGAAAACAGTATGGAGTTTCCTCAAACAGTTAAAAATATAACTACCTTACAAGCCCGCAGTTGCACTACTAGGTATTTATCCAAAGGATATAAAAATACTGATTTGAAGGGAAACATGCACCCCTATGTTTATAGCAGCATTATCAACAATAGCTAAGGGATGCCTGGGTGCTCAGCGGTTGAGCATCTGCATTTGGCTCAGGGCATGATCCTGGAGTATTGGGATGGAGTCCGACATCGGGCTTCTTGCATGGAGCCTGCTTCTACCTCTGCCTGTGTCTCTGCCTCTTTCTGTGTGTGTCTCTCATGAATAAATAAATAAAATCTTAAAAAAATAGCTAAATTATGGAAAGACCCCAAATGTTTATCGACTAATGAATGGATAAAGAAGTAAATATTTACAATGGAATGTTGCTCAGCCATCAAAAAGAATGAAATCTTGCCATTCACAATGATATGGATAGAGCTAGAATATATTATGCTAAGTGAAACAAGCCAAAGAAAGACAAATACCACATGAGTTCACTCATATGTGGAATTTAAGAAACAAAACAGATGAACATAGGGGAAGGGGGAAAAAAGAGAGAGGGAGGCAAACCATAGCTTTTAACTATAGAGAACAAACTGAGGGTTGCTGGAAAGGAAGTGGGCAGGGGGATGTGCTAAATGGGTGACGGGTACTAAGGAGAGCATTTGTAATGACCATTGGATGTTATATTTAAATGATGAATCACTAAATTCTACTCCTGAAACCAATGTTACACTATATGTTAACTAACTAGAATTTAAATAAAAAATTGAAAATAAATATATAAAATAAAATTAGGAATAGAATGAAACTTCCTTAATTTCAGAGACAGTTTCCATAAAATACCTAGAACAAGAACAATGTCCACAATAGCCAAACTGTGGAAGGAGCCTCGGTGTCCATCGAAAGATGAATGGATAAAGAAGATGTGGTTTATGTATACAATGGAATATTACTCAGCCATTAGAAATGACAAATACCCACCATTTGCTTCGACATGCATGGAACTGGAGGGTATGATGCTGAGTGAAATAAGTCAATTGGAGGAGGACAAACATTATATGGTCTCATTCATTTGGGGAATATAAATAATAGTGAAAGGGAATAGAAGGGAAGGGAGAAGAAATGGGTAGGAAATATCAGAAAGGGAGACAGAACATGAAGACTCCTAACTCTGGGAAACGAACTAGGGGTGGTGGAAGGGGAGGAGGGCGGGGGGTGGGGGTGAATGGGTGATGGGCACTGAGGGGGGCACTTGACGGGATGAGCACTGGGTGTTATTCTGTATGTTGGCAAATTGAACACCAATAAAAAATAAATTTATTATTTAAAAAAAAAAATACCTAGAACAATTATAGGGTAAAACTAAGCTATGACATTATCCATCAGGTATTATCATTCAACCGTGGGTCAGTGAGTCAGAGTAATGACTGATCAGAAAACATGAGATGGCCTTGAGAACACCGGCAATGCTCTATTTCTCAGTTATAGGTGATTGTTATGTATTTACTTTGTGATGATTCACCTCACTCTACGGTGATCTTTTCTATTATGTTCAAACATTTAAAAAATCAAATTTATCAAAGCTGAATTTACCTTAAACTTGCTTCTCCTGCAATGCCTGCCAACTCAAGGTAAGCAGCCATTCTTGATTGTTCAATCTCCCCAATCAGCCACTTTGTTTTTTCTACAAACTACCTATCTCTAAAACCCATGGAAGAACTGCCATTACTTTATCTTAAACCATCATTATCTCTCCTCTGGATTACTGAAATGACTTTCTCTCAACTCATCCCTTTGCCTTCATTTTCTGCCCTTTCCAAACCCTTTCTCTAGGGTATAGTCCAAATTGATTTCCTAAAACACAAATCACAAAACTGGTCATATAATTCCTCTGTTAAAAAACCTTCATTTCTTCCTATTTTTAGATAAAGTCTGTTGACTATGTTTTAACTCATCAAATGCTTAATGATCAGGCTCCTGCTTATTTCCCCAGTCTTATCTCTTGCCTTCACCATTTATCTCCTCTTTCCATCAAATGCTTGCAAAATGTGTTCCATCTACACTAAATAATTTGCAACTACTAAAATACACCTCCGGACGGGTCAAGACTCCAAAAGGTCTGAAAGGCTTTAGGGGCAACAATGCTATTAGAAGTGTTTAAGGAAAACAGTATTGTTGGAAGATGATGCTAAAAGTGTTGATTTGAAGGTGTATTTCCATAACAAACAAACATTTTTGTGCATGTGTTTTGTAGCGGGACGGCGGTACTAATAGAGTTTATGAGGGGTTTATGAAGCCTCCCTTTGTCACCAATTTCCTCCAGACTTTTGTACTTGTAATTTGTGCTTTCTAGAGTTTTTTAATTCTCTCAGTCTTCCCACCTAATCACCAGAACATTTTTCCAGGTCAGATGTTACTTTCTCCATAAAGTATTCCTTAATTATTCAAAGACAGATTAGGTGTCCTCTTCAGTGTAACTCTAGTACTGTCAACTTGGTTGTATCATGGCATCATATTACAGTAACATGTTAGAGGATCGATTCTAAAAGTCCTTTGTCCTTATTGTCCCATTGGCAGTGTGATGGTTGTAGGATGACTGGGATGCATAAACCTACTTGTGAGAACATAGAGAAAGACTTAGAGTCTCAGGTTTGTGTATATGCAGTAATTTTAAGTGAACAATAGAGATGACTGGAAGAAAAGTATGGATGGATCACAAGGAGAAAAAAGGTGGAAATTGCAACATGAGGCTGGAGAGCTAGACAGTCCAAGATCATGTAGAGTTTTATTGGCTTTTTAAGAAGTTTTATCTTTATTCTTAATGCGATGAGATGTTGCTGAAGGAATTTTTTAATCATGAGAAAATATTTAAGATATATTAAGTAAAAAAACAAAATGCAGAACACAGTGTACAGAGGCTAAGGTTTACTAAAAATTAAGATACACGTGTTTTTAAAATAGAAAACTTCTGAAAATTACAAAATAAACTGACAGTGTTTATTGTCTCTGGCAATGGAGGATTTATGGTCTGGGGTGGTAGTTTATACCCTTTTACATTATTTGTGTTTTTGTTCAAGTACATGATTTCTTTTTCAAATAAACAAAAAATTTTAATGACCATGATACTGTGATCAGACATAGATAGGTTAGAATATTGATCTGCTTACTCACTGTGTGACACTGGGCAAGTGACTTCACCTCTCTGAACCTCAGTTTCTTCCCATCTAAATAAGGGGAATAAACATATTCATGCCAACGGTCCTCAGGATTAAATTGATGAGAAGTGCTTAAGATAGAGTCTGACACATGAGAAGCATTCACTATACCTTACCTATTTCCTTTAGTTTTACCTTTATTGAAAGCTAAACCACACAGGTCAGGAGAGCACAACAGTTAAGAACTTGAGCTGTGTAGTCAGAATGGAGTTCAAATCTCTTTCTGCAAAATATTCATTGAGTGACTTGTATCAGGTCATATACCTTCTCTAAGCTTCTTACTGTAAATATGGACAATTAGAGAGCTTACAGCCAGGGTGGTTGTGAGACCTGTGCCACAATCATAACAGCCCCAACTTGGTGGGCACTTCCTATCTGCCAAGTTATATTGAGTGTTTATAGATACCAGTTGATATTATTATTACAATTGTTATTATTGATGAATATTTGAGGAGGAAGAGAGCAATATAAGCAGCAATAAATTTCAGATAAGGTATTGGTAAGTTACCAATTATTTCCTCAAGAAAGTACAGAGAAACAACAAATATATTTTTTAAAATTTCAGTATCTTCTAACTTCCCTGGCCAAAGCTCCTGATGATGAAGCCATAACCACTGTAAGGTCAGTCAGGCTACAGTCCAGGGTGATGCACAGATGCCAAGGTGTTTGATCCAGACAAGAAAGAATGCAGTGTTTCTGTATAGTGTGCCTGGCACCAAGTCAGAAAAAAATGTTTTGTTGTGATCCTTACCCACATGGTACTCATCAGCTGATAGCAATACAAATGAAAACATGGTGCAAGACTGCCACGGTGTCACTGCACAAAGTGACATATAGTAAAGGGCTGCCAGTGACACTGCAGATGGGTCAGATACACTCTAGGTTGATGAGGCCAAAATTCTTCTGATATTACTTTTTCTTCACCTAGAGATTACTTGTGAGAACCAAGGACAAGCCAAAATACATGGCCCTTTTGGGAGAAGATATGTATCTACACCAGTGAGGTATCAAGGCTTGACCTTGGACAGCTTGAATATGCTTGCTGCCATCATTTTCTAAAAGCAGTCCCTGACCTTGCTTCTGCTCAGGCCTCCTATGATGAAGACTGTCACATCTTTCTTGGACAACCCCTCTAGAAAAGTAGTCTAGAGGAATCTGTATATTCCATCCTAGATAATAGCATAGAGATTATCTTTGTCTGGTTGACAGATGGCTACATTATACCAGTTAGCCAGTGGTTCTATCTGTACGTGGCTTTCTAAAATGCAAAGTCCCAACAGCATGCTGCTGACCAAGTCATTCAGACAGATCAAGATAGATTAGCTCAGTCCATTATGAATTTCCATTGACTTCTCTGAACACAAGAGAGCCCTGATACCAACACAGTTGCTAAAAACTACAAATCTCTCTCAGCAGATTGTGGGTCTAATTCATGAAGCCATTGAGACTTCTGGTTTTCTGAATCAGCTCTGGGTCTACTGTCAAGACCAGATGGTATGGTCTAGGCAAATGATGCAACCCAGTGTGTTCACCTGCTCTGCTAAGATACCATCCATGGTTGCCTATAAGCTCAGTGTAATGAAGAAAAATGTCCCCAGGGCTAGGGTGGCAGCTAAAACTCATCTGGGCTCTGGAGTGGCTACACTCAGCTACCAATCTCAGGATGTTGATCTAGCCACTATTACAGCTATGTCACCTTGACTTGCAGAAACTATGTGGTCATAGAAAAGCTTGGGCACTACTGTGTTGGTCACATGACTAGTAATAATGCTCAAGTGTTTTAAAACAGAGCTGCTGCATGATCCAATTTGGTGTGTGGTGTGTGTGTGTGTGTGTGTGTGTGTGTGTGTGTTTAAGGACCACTGTGTACATTGTGCATAGGAGGGGGGAGACTGGAAACAATACCTACCTTTTAGGATGGTATTATAGTAATTTAGGTAGGAAGTGATGGTGATTTGGATACTATTGTAGCAGTGGAAGATAGTGGTTATTATGTATGTAAGTAAAAATTTATTCTAATGATTAATTGAAAAAGATTCACATTTGATGTCCCAAGCAACAAATGCATTAAATGTATGCCATTATAGATGGAGCAGTCATACATGAATTCACATGAAGTATTTTCTCTAGGTCCTAAAATGGAATAGCCTTTGATGGATAGAAAGGAGGAAGCAGACAGGGGAGAAGAATGATCAAATGCATGGAAGACCATTTTAAAACTGTTTAGGGGAGTAGCAAATAGAACAAGTTAACTGAACAGCTTTTTTTAAGGGCAGGGTGGAAGTTAATGCTGATAAGTCAGATTGGTACCAAATTGTGAAAGTCTTTGCACATGTCAATGGGTAGTTTTAATTTTATCCTCTGGGAAATGGGAAACTATCAATCTTTTTCAGCTAGAAATTAAAGAATTTGGTGATTTAGGAATATTAATCTGGCAATGGTGAGCAGGAGTGATGAGGAGAGTCTGGAAGCAGAGAGGCCAAGTAAGGAATTACCACAATATTCCTGTGGTATATTTACCTGGTCCAAAGTTAAATAAATAAATACGTGGAAGAAAGGAAGAGAGGAAGAGAGATGGGGGCAGGGAGGGAGAAAAAGAAGGAAAGAACAAAATACCTAATAAATGCCTGGACTACAAATGAGGGACTTTTATTTTTTTAAGATTTTATTTTTAAGTAACCTGTATACCCAACGTAAGGCTTGACTTCACAATCCTGAGATCAAGAGTAATATGTTCCACCAAGTCAGTTAGCCAACTGAGATAGGCTTCTGAGTTAGCCATATGACAGTGGGAATGAGAAAATTCTGCTATGAAAATCCTATAGGACTTGGGAAAGTTATATAACACTTTCGAGCATCAATCTACTCATGAGATGGCAATGTACTGTGTTATTATAGAGAGGAATGTATGAGACAAATCACACAAAGTGCACAGCAAAGTGCCTGACACATATGTGCTCAAAGGATAATTCCTTCTTTTCTGTTTTCTTTACTTGATATTTAGACAAATGATCTAAAATTAAAAGTAGGCATCAAAGCTTGATTTGAAAACTTCCTGTGTACAAACATTTACTGGGAAATGTACTATACTTGTTATTATAATAGCAGCCCAATTAAAAAAAATAAGAAGTGATCAGGGGAAGGGGTACTTTGAGGAATAAAAATGAATTCAGTTTTTGATATATCATCCTATTCGAGTACAAGATTCTTGCTTGTGGTCAGAATTGCTGAATCAGACTGAGAGTCTACCCTGGCAACATGAGTTGAATGAAGCCTTGATATCAGATAAAGTGACCAAAAATTAAATACAAAGGTGAGAGAATTTTTGTTCCTGGACAATTGAAAACCTTTTTCTAACAATTGTCAATTTTTTATAAGCTAGAAAATATGCCACAATAAGGGACTCTATTCAAAGTCAATCTACTTTCCTTGATCATCTGTTACTTGTCAGATATTCTGTTAGGCATTTTACTCATATTGTCTCATATAATTATTCTAATGATCTTCAAATAGATTTTAATAATCCTATTTGTATATGTGAAGAAGACAAGTTTCAGAGATAAGTGATTTATGAAATTTATTTATGACATAAAGTCAATGGACCCAGAAAACCAATCCAGATCTAACTGACTCTATGATCATTGGGCCTGAATTCACTAAAAAATTAAAAAGTTTACAAATTGGACAAATTTTTTACTATCAAAATATCCTTGCTTACATGCTATGGTCCTTAGAGGGTATTGAAATAAAAAATCAACTACTCAGACAAACTGGATTTGAAGCCTGGCTCTGTCATTTACCAGATTATAACCTTACTGGGCAATAACCTCCTTAAATCCCAGTTTCCTCACATATAAACATAATTAGACAATAAATACAAACATCTAGTCCTCTGTTGGACATATTCTTAATTACACACTAGTTTCTTCCTTTCTTCATTTACTTCTTTCTCATTAAAGTTTGCATTTAATTTTGAGAGCACATCCTACTGAAAAAGTTTCTCTCCAAGGACACACTCTGTCATATGAGTAAATATACATTTTAATGCACTTGTCATTTGCAACATCAACTGCTATTCTCTTTTCAAGCCATCATTAAAATGACTATATATATGTGTGTGTATATACATATATACTTAATAACTGTCCTTGGAAAAATTCTGCCATTTCTATTTTCTTGCTCTAACACACAAGTGTTCATCATTTGACAAAGTCAACATTACTCTTTCAGTTTCTCTTCTCAGGACTACAAGTCCATGTCTCTTCCCAAGTATTGAACAAGTATAAATCCATCATATGTTGGATATAATTCCAAAACTGCTTTATAAATTGATAGTTCTGGAATGTGAATCTGCAAGAGGCTACACAAATTAGCAAATTGTGGTGGTACTGGAGGCTAACGCAATGCTAGGTTGTATTTTATATTTGAACTTTTATAATTCTTAAAAAATACTTTGTTTTCTGAATATGAATTCTAGCATATACAAAGATAAAGCTAGGTCAACTTTTTAAAAAGATTTTATTTATTTATTTGAGAGAGAGAGATATTGAGAGACAGTACGAGCAGGGAGGAGAGGGAGAAGCAGATTCCCTACTGAGCAGGGAGCCCCATGTGGGGCTCCATCCCAGGACCCTGGGATCATGACCTGAATGGAAGGCAGATGCTTAATCAAATGAGCCACCCAGGCCCTCCAGAGCTAGGCCAACTTAAAAAAAATAAAACTTATTATCAGAAGCTGTCTCTGCTTCCCATGTCCATTCTTCCCTTTAGCCAGGTGTGATTTTCCCTACCTATTTGGAAATGCTTATCCCTCTCAAATCCGGCATTAGTGCTGGTACTGGGTAAAATGCAAGCTAATAACAGAATCCTTGTTGCTATTGTGCCTCAGTGGTACCTGAATTTCAGGGCATTTGCAGTGAAATAATCTGCCTATATTCCATTTATATGCCATTATGAGTACCAGAAATTTGAATCATAAAGTGCTCATCTACTCCTCCCTGCCTTCATTCACTTACCTGGACTTGTCATCTCATCTCTTTGCCTGATTTCTACTTTGGCATCCCTCTTCTTTCAAAGTCAGTTTTATTCACCGTATCCTAGACTTTTCTTTTCTTTTTTTTTTTTTAATTAATTTTTTATTTATTTATGATAGTCACACAGAGAGAGAGAGAGAGAGAGGCAGAGACATAGGCAGAGGGAGAAGCAGGCTCCATGCACCGGGAGCCCAATGTGGGACTTGATCCCGGGTCTCCAGGATCGCGCCCTGGGCCAAAGGCAGGCGCCAAACCGCTGCGCCACCCAGGGATCCCTCCTAGACTTTTCTTTTTTTCCCTGCCACGTAACTCCTAGCCCAGTGTTTCCTCTGAACTTCGTTGTTAGATGTCCACAGGTACCTTTGCATGACATTTTCACAATTCTTCTTAGCATTCCTTACATACAGTGTTTAACTTGTCTTGTCTGCTTTACAAACTCCCAGCATCCTCGATTCAAGTTCATCATTTTATGTAGTGTCATCTTCTGCAGACAATCCCTGCTATCTGCTTCCATCAAGACTTACCTATCCCCTGATCCATTATTTCAGAACCTAGATCTCTAGTAAGGTTAATCCAATAAATAAAATCTTGTTTGGTATTAATGACTGAATTATGAGTTAAGATACAATTCCTACTAATAAATATAGTTTTATATTTCCTTGGTTTTTCATGTTTTCACTCAAATAAGTTTGACTGGTAAGGGGGCTATATTGTGAGTTGGGATTATCTTTGAAACACCCTTCAAAACATATCATGCTGTCAATATTGCAGCCATCAAATTTCTACTTGGTTTCTGAAGAATTACCTCCTAAGAATGTGTATTTATACACAGTTAAACACTCCAGCACACATTTACTCTTTACCTAAAAATGTGCTCAATATTGAAAGTATTTTGGATACTATTTTCTCTGTATAGTTCAATTATGATATTTCTCAAATGCTATTATCATATTTCAATGGAGTCTATTCCCTGAAGATAAAAACTGTTCATATTTTGAAAGGAAATCAATGCAATATAAAATTAACCAAAAAATAAAGGATAAAGAAGATTGAAAACCTGATTATAGATAATGAAAAAAAAATGAGTCTTCATCAAGGCTAATGTAGACTACAGTGCAGCCCTGAAAATTAAAACAAAAATATCTTTGAACCATTAATAACTTTAGCATCTTAAAAATATATGAAAACACTATGTCCTCTACCCATGTCAGAATACAACCCCTCTCAACACTCCCCAGGAAGATGATAGAACCAGGTTCTATTGGCAGCAAATACACCCTAGTAACAAACTCACATGAAATCCAAGTAAATTATAATAGAATCCTTTAAAATGAACTCATTATTACATTCACTATGAAGCCTTTACCAGACAGCTTGTCTTAGTCTATCTGGGCTGCTATCACAAAACCATAGACTAGGTGGCTTTGTAAACAACAGAAACTTATTTCTCATAGTTCTGGAGGCTGGCAAGTACAATATCAAGACACTTGTAAATTTGATATCAGGTGAGAACTCATTTTCTGATTCACAACACGGTCTAGCTATACACTCACATGGAAGAAGTGGCGAAGGATCTTCCTGGAGCCTCTTTTATAAACACACTAATCTCACACATGAGAGCTATATTCCATGACCTAATCACTTTTGAAGGGCCCCATGCCCTGGGGGTTAGAGTTTCAACATAAGAATTTGGGAGGAAACACAAACATTCAGACCATAACACATCCCAACTAGAAGTGACTTCTTCCTTTCCTGAACTCTATTCCTACCACTCTTTTGGCATCTGTATCACAGTTTAATATGTATCACAGCAGCTGGTGTACATGTTTTGTCCTTTGACTAAAGTATTTGTTTTTTTTTTTTTTTAAGTATTTGTTTTTTGAAGGAAGATACTATATCTTTAAATCTCTAATGCCTAAAAGAGTCCTCTGTGCATTAAAAAGCATTATCATGTCTAAAATAAATAATTCCACTCTTATTCCTTAATTTCCCATTGATTTGTTTGTTCAACAAATATTTATTAAGTACTCATGATGTACAAGGCACTCTCCTAGTCAGAAGGCATACAATGATTAACCAGACACAGAGTACTTACCCTCACAGAGCTTATATTCATGTGATAGAGACAAAAGTAGCTATTAATTAGCTAGCAAATTATTTCATCAAAATGTTATAAGTAAAAGGAAAACAGATGAGTGGTTGCCATAGGCTAGAGAATTGACTGATTATAAAGATGCACAGGGGAACTGTAAGGGTAAAATAACTATTCTTCAAATTTAGGATAAAGAACCTTTACTGTAGGGATGCCTGGGTGGCTCAGTGGTTGAGCGTCTGCCTTTGGCTCAGGTCGTGATCCCAGAGTTCTGGGATCAAGTGCCGCATCCGGCTCCCTGCATGGATCCTGCTTATCCTCCCTCTGCCTATGTCTGTTCCTCTCTCTCTCTCTTTGTTTCTCATGGATAAATAAATAAAATCTTTAAAAAAAGAAAGAAAATGAAAAAAGTTAAAGAAAAAAGAACCTTTACTGTATTTGGGTCATAATAAATACATGTAAACATTAGTCAAAACCTATGGAACTATAAATTATACAGAGTGTATTTTATTTAGTGTATGCAAACTAAAAATTAAAATCAATTGTGATGTGAAAGTATTTCGGATGGAATGAAGTCTGTGATAAATCAATCTATCGCGATTACAAATGTATGATATGACCACCCTGACAGGGGCAGGGAAAGTGGGCTGTCCTAAGTAATGTACGAAAAAAGTTCTGACTGAACACTGTAAATGAAAGATAAAAGGAATTGTATATAAATACCGTACTTTAGCTGATAAATTTGTTTCTCATGGGGATACTAGTTAATCATTCTGCAACTGTTGTCCATAGATATTGCTGTTGAGGGGATAAGTAAATAAATGTATGGTGAATAGTAACATCTAGGTTTCTTAGAGTTGAAGTGTGCAATTACAAATAAGCACAAGAGGCAGACTAGAATGAACCATAATACTGGATTAGAGTAGCAGACATATGAATGAACTCATAATTTGCCTAATAGAGATAAAACTGTGGACATACAGAAATATTTAATATGTTTATATGTATAGTTTAGCATACATGTATGTATTTTCTTGCCCTGTCCACTGAAGAGGCCTAGAAACAATGATGTTCCAGTAGCAATAAGCATAGTCAGTATCTACATCTCGGTCTGTCAATGCCATTCTCCAATAAAGGGCACCACCGCTCCTGGGAGAAAAAACTGATACTAGGGCTGAAGTGAGGAATATACAAAATGAGCCTGGAGCCCTTTAGATTGCCAGGAATTACAGAAGTGATTCCCTTCCCCAAGAAAAATTCACAACGATGGGGATATGTCAGAGGAACACTGGAAACAACTGCAGCTCAAACGGCCAAATGTGGAACAATGTGAACAACAAAATCAGTAAAACAGGATTGGATTATAACTCAAGGTATAAAATAAATACACATACATGAGTCCATAGTGATATTAATAAATTGTGGAATAACTAAATGTAGATGTGGAGAAAAATCTTACAAAAAAAAAAAAATCCAAATATATCCCCGCCCCCAAGGAGGTAGAACTTAATCCTCCCCAACCCAATCCTTCCATAGGATAGGCTGGACTTAGTGACTGATTTCCACAGAATAAAGTAGGGAGAGGGAAAAATTATAACTTTATCAATACACCTGGCAAACACTACATTAACCAAATGATGCAGGTTAACATCATCAGTAGTGCTATAAAGATATCATGTAAACTCTGATAGCTTTGATGAGAAGGGCACTTGATCTTTGTAGTATTCTTCCCAGAAATCTATAGCTCCAGAAAACACCAGATAAATTCAGATCAGGGGATATTCTACAAGATACCTGGTCATGCCCCTATAGTTGTTCAAGATTATGAAAAATATGGAAAGACTAAGAAAATATCATGGACTAAAGGAAATGGGAAGTAAATGTAAGGCGATACCCTGGATTGAGTCCTGGAATAGAAAGAGGATCTTAATGGAGTGAGTGTGTGTGTGTGTGTTTGTGTGTGTGTAGACACACATATATACATCCATTTAAATTATCTATTAAATTGTTTATGGGTCTTGCTAAGATCTATCTTACTGCTGTGTCTTCAGCTTCTTAAAAATCTGGGGCAGACTGGGTGGCTCTGTGGTTTAGCACTGCCTTTGGCCTAGAGTTTGATCCTGGAGACCAGGGATTGAGTCCCACGTCAGGCTCCCTGCAAGGAGCCTGCTTCTCCCTCTGCCTGTGTCTCTGCCTCTCTGTCTCTCTCTGTCTCTCTGTGTGTCTCTCATAAATAAATAAATAAAATCTTTAGAAAAAAATCATCTCCATCCTCTGTCCATTTGCACCATATCCAGAATCATTTCCTTACAAAAGTGCTTCCATTCTCTGCTCAAAACCTATTGTGGCTTCCCATGTCTGCAGAAAAAAATCCCAAACTCTTCAGGTAGATAAGCAAGTTTCCTTCATCAGTTGATTCTTACCTTATTTTTCCAAACTTACGTATGTACAAATTGAATGGATAAACAAATCTTTATTGGAATGGAACAACAAATCTTTATTAAGCATCAACTATGAGTCAAACATTCTGTTGGGTACTTGGTGCTATAGTGGACTTGTAAACAGAAACATAAATAATTCTAAATATTACAAGTGCCAAAGTAGAATGGAGAATAGTAGTGTAGGAAATAACACTACATGGATAAGTAATTCACAGGGAAGGAAGTAGAAGTTTACCAAGCAGAAACATATATTTAATACAAAGAGAAACAGTGACAAATTCAGAAAGCTATAACATACTTGAATAGGAAATAATGCCTAGGAAGTGTAGGGTATGTGGTACAGAGAGGCAGAAAGGAACAGGAGAGTAAACTAGAGTCAATCTGTGAAGTCTTAGATTCTTAGTTAAGAAACTCTATCCTCTTTATTGAAGCTATAAGTAACCTCTCTGTTAACATGTTAGACATCAAGCACAGCATTATATGTCATCTCACACTGTTCTGTAGTTATATTTGTATGAAATGTTCTTTAACAAATCCTGCTTTTCTAGCTGAATTGCCAGCCAAGTCTTCCATTCTAGATCTCAATGTTACATAGCAGAGTACTGGGTCCATTTAGTAGCAGTTCCTGAAAATTTTTGCTTCAGGTGTCCTTATTTATTTATGCCAGACATTCTCATAATGGAAAATAAATTTCTTGTTTTTTGAGAACACTCTTATCCTGGTATTTGCATTTCCAAGAAGTTCACTAGATACATAACTGTATTTCTTTCCCTAAGTATCAGTATAAGTATTACACTTTGCGCAAAATATTAAGTCATGAAATTGGGTTATGAGCTTTATTCTCGTTCCTCTTCCAATCCCTAATGTTTGCTGCTCACCAGTTCATTATCACTACATTCTTGAGAGATGAGGGAAGAGTTTGCTGAACACTGTGCAAGTCAGTCAAGATTTTTTCCTCATCTCTTTCAGGGAAATAGATTGCATGAAATAACTACAGTTTTAAGGTGAACAAATGTGTGAGATGTTTTCACCTTTATATGCTACATGAGAAAACAGACAGAGGGAGGCTATGTGAACACTTTAAAATCACAGAGCCAATTGATAGTGGTTCCAAGACTAGTCCAGATCTCTTAAAGCAGTACTTTATAAAAACTGTGAAGTTTGCCAACAGCCCAGTTAACACAAATGCATTTTAGGAAAACACTAGAAAATAATCAAACTGCCTGATGCAGAATACCCCAGCCAAATTTTCCTCATGGAACGGTGCTCTTCTGTGGATTGCAATTTTGAAGGCAGATGTTGCTGAAAGCAACCAGGGTAATTACAAAGATAACAAAATCACATTTGTCATGAAATTCATTCGCATACCAGAAAAGCAATGCTTTTTCTTTTATAATATCAACCACCGCACAGAAGAGTATTCGATGCAACGGACAGAATCATAACTATACAAAAAAAATGAGCGAATGTAATTGGGTAAAAACCAAATAGACAGATTGTATATGTAAATCCAAACACCTATAATGGTCACCAAAGGTGATCCAGATAATCACAACTCTAAAATGAAGCTCCTGATTACTTTGAGTTGGGAATTAGGCTATGTGGTTGTGTGACAACCATGACAGGTAATAAAAGAGAAGATCCAATAAAGAGGCTGCATAATAATGTTATAAGAAGCAATAGATATAATCAAGATTCATTAGAATTTGAACTTATGGCTAGCAGAGATAGTTTTTATTTTACAGATATTTAAGAATTAGGGGAAGTACTTAACAGGAGATATGGGTGGCCCTGAGATAAGACAGTATCTGTATTTTCTGATTTACCTAAACTGGCTGAAAGCAGCCTTCATGTTTTCTCATTATTATTGTTCTATGAAGTTTCCTTTGCTATTCCAATTCCCAGGAAGTGAAAAGTACAATCATTTTTCTTTTCACTTCCCAATTTCCTTCAACTACATATTGTCTTTGGGGACTTTCTTTCACCGGCCCAATGACCAGCCAATTAATTTTTACCACAAATGAAAAAAAAAATATAGTTAAGTTCAAAATATACAAGGGCTATATCTTACCGACAGAACTGAAAGTGTAATTTCCCTAAATTTAATAAGTATCCACTTAGATATAGTTGGAAAATAGTCCAGATGACATTATTTATTTATCCAAATTCTAGGATATCAGTAACATAGTATCTTTCTCACAAACAAGCCCTTGTCATTTTTTCCCTATGCCTAGATAAGAGAAACATCAAATTGAGGGTTAGGGGAGGAATGGATGGACGAAAGAGACATTTGAGATCTTTCTTATTAAATGGACTATGTGATTATATTTCATATTTCTTCCTATAATATTCCTATTATATCACAGGACTATGTTTTTTTTTTAGGACTATGTTTTAAGGAAAATTCTACCTATGTCATTACTTTTACATAAATGTGGAAGATAAGGCATTTTATCAAAGGGATAACCAAAGCAGGAAAAGTGAAATAACTGTCTTAGTTTTCTATTGCTGTGTAACACATTATTGAAAATGCAGTAGCAGGCACCTGGGTGGCTCAGTGGCTGAGCGAATGCCTTGGGCTCGGGTCGTGATCCTGGGATCCTGGGATCAAGTCCCGCATTGGGGTCCCCACAAGGAGCCTGCTTCTCCCTCTGCCTCTTTCTCTGTGTCTTTCATGAATAAATAAAATCATTTTTTTAATGAAAATACAGTAGCTTAGAACAACAAAAAATTATTACCTCACAGTTCTGTAGGTCAGAATCTGGGTAGGTGTGGCTGATTTCTCTCTTCCAGGTTTCACATGCTGGAATCAAGGTACTGAATGGTCAGGGCTCTTAATTGAAGGCTTTAGGAGCAAATCTTCTGCTTACTTCAATTTTTGGCAGGATTCAGTTCAATGCAGCTGTACGATTGAGGTCACTGTTTCCTTGCTGGCTCTACGTCAGGGGTTGCTTTTATCTTTAGGAGACCACCTGCATTCCCTGACGTGTATTCCTTTAATCTTCAGAGTCAGCAGAGATGGCTTGAATCCTTAAATCTCAAATCCCTCTGCTCCTTCTGCTTCATCTTTCCTATTTTCACTTTGAGAAATTTCTCTCCTTTTAAGGGCTCATAGGATTAGATGGAGCCCACCCAGATAATCCAAAATAACCTCCTTATGTTAAGGCTTGTACCCTTAATTACATAAGAAAATTCACTTTTGCCACAGAAGGTAATCACAAAATCTGGAATTAGGACATGGATATCTTTGGGAGAAGAGTGGTGTTGGCCTACTATGGTAACCTACCCAAGACCAAATAGCTAATAAATGATTAGAAGTCTGTTAAAATTGAGGCCTCGTCTAACCTAGTGCATAGCTCTTTTTCACTAAACTTTGCTACCCTGTCAGTTATTTTCTTCCTGGGTTAATTGACAAAGAACCAGTAAGTCACCATGACTATACCGGGAAGGAAATATATATCTTGAAACTAAGAAAGATCGCTAAAAATGGAAAAAATTAGAAGGCTTTATTTAAAAACTCCTCAAGGCCAAGAGTTTCCAACTAATATGTTTTTCTCAAGGAAGAAATCTGCCATTTTTCAGTCAAAAGTTTACAATTTTAGTTGCTTAAAGTTAATAGGTAAAGGAAACTCCATATCCTTATACTAAGATATAATTTCCAGCATGACAAAATATTGATTAGAAAAATTATGTAGGGACACCTGGGTGGCTCAGTTGGTTAAGCATCTGATTCTTGATTTTGGCTCAGCCAGACTTGGGCTCTGTGCTCAGCAAGGAATCTGCTTGAGATTCTCCCTCTGCCTCTCTTCATCCCGTTCTCTCTCTCTATCTCTCTCAAATAAATGAATAAATATTTAAAAACAAAGAGGAAAATTATCTGAGATCAGCCAGGACGAAATGAAAGCCATCCCACCTGTTTGTTAACATATTTTAAGGAGTTTTATCTGGTCTGTCTCTCTTACTGTATAAATCCTATGAAGAGACAAACTTTGCTCTTTTTTTGTATATTTTTTTATTGGAGTTCAATTTGCCAACATATAGTATAACACCCACTACTCATCCCATCAAGTGCCCCCCTCAGTGCCCATCACCCAGTCACCCCATCCCCCCGCCCACCTCCTCTTCCACTACCCCTTGTTTGTTTCCCAGAGTTAGGGGTCTCTCATGTTCTGTCACCCTCACTGATTTTCCTGCTCATTGTCTCTCCTTTCCCCTTTAATCCCTTTCATTATTTTTTATATCCCCCAAATGAATGAGACCATGTAATGTTTGTCCTTCTCTGATTGACTTACTTCACTAGCATAATACCCTCTAGTTCCATCCAAGTCGAAGCAAATGGTGGGTATTTGTCATTTCTAATGGCTGAGTAATATTCCATTGTATACATAGACCACATCTTCTTTATCTATTCATCTTTCGATGGACACCGAGGCTCCTTCCACAGTTTGGCTATTGTGGATATTGCTGCTATAAACATTGGGGTGCAGGTGTCCTGCCGTTTCACTGCATCTGTATCTTTAGGGTAAATCCCCAGCAGAGCAATTGCTGGGTTGTAGGGCGGTTCTATTTTTAACTCTTTGAGGAACCTCCACACAGTTTTCCAGAGTGGCTGCACCAGTTCACATTCCCACCAATACTGCAAGTGGGTTCCCCTTTCTCCACATCCTCTCCAACATTTGTTGCTTCCTGAAGAGACAAACTGGTTTTCTTTTTCTGATTTCTTTAAAATCTAAACACACACACACAGAGTCTCCAGAAGTCAACCTCTGACTCCAAGCCTGGTGCTTAACTAACCAGTACTTCAGCTCTCTCGGCCTCAGTTTCTCTAAGTTAAAGGACAGAATCGAGCACGTGAAATATCCTTGGGATCCTACTTCCAAAGTGCTGTTGTGCCAAGAGATTCTCCAAATATCTAAAGGCATTTTGAATGAAGGGTCCTAGGATTCCAAACTTCGAATATTTTAAATTTAAAAATCAATTAGTCCTTAGTGTGTGTAGAGCTGGTGGCAAGCGGCCGCAGGGGTGCCCGCTCACCTTCCTGTCACACATCATCTGCGAAAATCCCATCCTGGCCGCCTCTGTCCCCACTCCGCTGTAACTCTGGCCCAGGCCAGCCCGGGGGCACGAGCAGGTACCCAGCTGCCTGGAGTGGAGAAGAAGGCTCCACGGCGTGGCGAGCCACAATGAGTGTACTGGTTTCAGGCGGTCACAGGTAATCCGTTTGCACAGCGTCGTGAGCAGAACCCTGGGGGCATGATGCCTAATTTCAAGTCCCAGGGGTGCATACCTTTAGCGGGCCGTGGGGAAGACGGTGACCCTGGGGCCTCCTCCTGTCTCGTCCTCTGTCAATCTTGCATCACCAGGGACACCTGGGGCCCACCACGAGCCCTGCTTCATGTCCATACTTATCAACAGGGCTCCCCTGACTGCAACCCGGAGGTGTTCTCTCAGCCACCATTGTATGCCCTTGATCTCCAAGATCTGGAGGAAGTCCAGATCAGCAGAGACATGGGCTGGCCAGATTCCGAGGCAGAGCCGGAGAAGTCGCGGTCATTTCCCACCTGCGTGATCCTGAAAATAAGGTGGACCATAACGGGGGTGGGGGCACTGAAGACCTTTCTGAGGAGCTTTCCCCACAGACCCAAGTGTGAGAACAGATTTGGACAGGAATAGAGCTTAGTGCGGCTCACAGGCTACTTCTGGGGGTGGTGCCCTGCACTTAGAAGTAGGGCACTTAGCTCATGCTGTTCTTGTCACAGAGAGCCTCTGGGACCAAGAGGGACCCCGAGCATGCTGACTAGCTGGGGGGCAGCTCAGTGGCCAGGGCAGAGGCTCCTGCTTTCTCGGTATTCCTGATTGGCACAACCAGTTCCATGTGTCAAAAGTCCCAAATAAGTTCTTCTTAATTGATGAAAAAATCCATCTTTTATACAGCCACATGATTATAATTGGTCTTATTGCTATATTTTCAATAAAGAGGGTACTTTCTGAACGATGAGGTTTATATTATTTTTATTTTTTAACGGTTTATTTGAAAGAGAGAAAGAGCATGCCCAAGAGTGTGCAAGTAGGGGGAGGAGGAGAAGGAGAGAAGCAGACTCCCCACTGAACCTGGAGCAGATACTGGGCTTGATTCCATGACCCTGAGATCCTGACCTAAGCAAAAATTAAGAGTCAGACACTTAACCAACTGAGCCACCCAAGTGCCCAGGGTATATGCTATTTTTAAAGTTATTCTCTGACCAGAAACTACTCAGTAGATGAACTGCTTTTGAAGTCAATTTGGTATCTATTATTCTAACTTTTTTTTTTCTGTCTTTCTTGGAAGATGGAAGTAAAGATACATAGATTGAAAAACCCCATCTAAAGCTTCTTACTCCATTTTAAATGACATTGGGTAACTTGGATCAAATTTCTAATGGGAAGGGACAGGAGGCCTGATCACTGTTTTTTTGTTTGTTTGTTTGTTTTCTGTTTCTGTGGTTTATTTTCCATTTAGCAATCTAATAAGATGACAGAGAAAGAGAGCAATAAATACAATGATTTTTAGTTGAGGTAGATGAATGTCTATAATAAGACAAGTATAAGCCTCACCATGTGAGAAAATGTAAGTGTATTTCTTTACTCAGTATGTTTTGATGGTAGCAATGAGGGTAGAGTAACTTTTGAAGCATAGTTATTCAGGAGTCCAGGCTGCTTGCAGCTCTGCAATTTTCAGTGGATGATTTCCAAGGTCACCCTCGGAGAGAATACACAGCTAGAACATTAAGAAAGAGCATAAAGGATGACAAATAAAATATTTTAATGAGTCAAACTTGAAAGAGCATGTATTATTTCTCTCCACATACTTTTGGCTATAAATCATCCATATGGCCAAAACTGCAAAGGGGGCTGGGAAATGTAGTCCAGTAATGTGCCCTGGAGGAGGAGGCCTTTAATTGATGGAATGAGGCCCACCCATATTACTGAGGATAATCTCCCTTAGTTAAAGTAAACTGATGATAGAGGTTAACTGCTCTACAAAATAACTACCCAGCAATGCCTAGGTTAGCATTTGATTGAATAACTAGGTACTATAGCTTAGCCAAGTTGACATAGAAAACTAGCCATCACAGTACCGATTAAAGGAATATTTACAGTACAAAGATTAATTCCTAATAGCTAAAAAGAAATCTCTCAATGATAATACCTGATTTGGCTATAAAAAAGAAAATTCAAAGGTTGCTTCCCTAAGGACAAATTTTATTTATTTATTTATTTATTTATTTATTTATTTATTTATTTATTTATTGTTCAATATGCCAACATATAGCATAACACCAGTGCTCATTCTGTCTGGTTTTGGAATTAAGGTGATGCTGACCTCATAGAACGAGTTTGGAAGTACTCCATCTCTTTCTATCTTTTGGAACAACTTTAGTAGAATAGGTATTGTTTCTTCTTTAAACATTTGATAGAATTCCCCTGGGAAGCCATCTGGCCCTGGACTTCTGTGTCTTGGGAGGTTTGTGATGACTGCTTCAATTTCCTCCCTGGTTTTCAGGCCTGTTCAGGTTTTCTATTTCTTCCTGTTCTAGTTTTGGTAGTTTGTGGTTTTCCAGAAATGCGTCCATTTCTTCTAGATTGCCTAATTTATTGGCATATAGCTGCTCATAATAGGTTTTTTTTTAAAGATTTTATTTATTTATTCATGAGAGACACACACAGAGAGAGAGAGAGAGAGAGAGAGAGAGAGAGAGAGAGAAGCAGGCTCCATGCAGGGAGCCCGACGTGGGACTCGATCCTGGGACTCCAGAACCACGCCCTGGGCCAAAGGCAGGTACCAAACCGCTGAGCCACCAGGGATCCCCTCATAATAAGTTTTTAAAATCATTTGTATTTCCTTGGAATTGGTGGTGATCTCTCCTCTTTCATTCATGATTTTATTAATTCGAGTCTTTTCTCTTTTGTTTTTAATAAGCCTGGCTAGGGGTTTATCTACCTTATTAATTCTTTCAAAGAACCAACTCCTGGTTTTGTTGATCTGTTCCACAGTTCTTCTGGTCTCTATTTCATTGAGTTCTGCTCGAATCTTTATTAACTCTCTTCTTCTGCTGGGTGTAGGTTTTATTTGCTGTTCTTTATTCAGCTCCTTTAGGTGCAAGGTTGGCTTTTGTATTTGAGTTTTTCCAGTTTTTTGAGGAATGCTTATATTGCGAAGTATTTCCCTCTCAGGACTGCCTTTGTTGTATCCCAAAGATTTTGAACTGTTGTATCTTCATTTTCATTAGTTTCCATGAATCTTTTTAATTCCTCTCTAATTTCCTGGTTGACCCTTTCATCTTTTAGTAGGATGGTATTTAACCTCGATGTGTGTGAATTTCTTCCAAATTTGTTCTTGTGATTGAGTTCTAGTTTTAAAGCATTATGGTCTGAAAATATGCAGAGGGCAATCCCAATCTTTTGGTATCAGTTAAGATATGATTTTTGACCCAGTATGTGGTCTATTCTGGAGAAATATCCACGTGCACTTGAGAAGAATGTGTATTCAGTTGAGTTTGGATGTAAAGTTCTGTAGATATGTGTGAAATCCATCTGGTCCAGTGTATCATTTAAAGATCTCGTTTCTTTGGAGATGTTGTGCTTGGAATAACTGTCGATTGTAGAAAGCACTACATTGAAGTCACCAAGTATAAGTGTATTATTATCTAATTATGTCTTAACTTTGGTTATTAATTGATTGATATACTTGACATTTCCCACATTCGGGGCATATATATTGAGGATTGTTAAGTCCACTTGTTGCATAAATCCTTTAAGTATGATATAGTGTCCCTCTTCATCTCTCACTACAGTCTTTGGGATAAACTTCAGTTTATGTGATATGAGGCTGGCTACCCCTGCTTTCATTGAGGACCATTTGAATGGTACATTGTTCTCCAACCTTTTATTTTCAGGCCGTAGGTGCCCTTATGTCTAAAATGAGTCTCTTGTAGACAGCAAATAGATGGTTCTTGCTTTTTTATCCAGTCTGAAACCCTGTGCCTTTTGATGGGATCATTAAGCCCGTTCACATTCAGAGTTACTATTGAAAAATATGAATTTAGTGTCATCATGATACCTATTCAGTCCCTGTTTTTGTGGATTGTTTCTTTGAACTTACTCTTTCTTTTACAGAGTCCCTCTTAAAATTTCTTGCAGACCTGGTTTGGTGGCCACATATTCTTTCAGTTTCTGCCTATCTTGGAAGCTCTTTATCTCTCCTTCTATTATGAATGAGAGCTTTGCTAGATAGAGTATTCTTGGCTGCATGTTTTTCTCATTTAGGACCCTGAATATATCCTGCCAGCTCTTTCGGGCCTGCCAGGTCTCTGTGGAGACGTCTGCTGTTAATCTGATATTTCTCTCCATATAAGTTAGGGATCTCTTGTTTCTTGCTGCTTTAAGGATCTTCTCTTTATCTTTGGAATTTGCAAGTTTCACTATTAAATGTTGGGGTGTTAAACGGTTTTTATTGATTTTAGGGGCGAATCTCTCTATCTCTTGGATCTGAATGCCTGTTTCCCCTCCCAAGTTAGGGAAGTTCTCAGCTATGATTTGTTCAAATATACTTTCTGGACCTCTGTCCCTTTCGGTGCCCTCTGGAACCCCAATTAAACGTAGCTTTTTCCTTCTGAGGCTGTCATTTATTTCCCTTAACCTTTCCTCATGGTCTCTTAATTGTTTTTCTCCTTTTTTCCTCAGCTTCCTTCCTTGCCATCAACTTGTCTTCTATGTCACTCACTCATTCTTCTACCTCCTTAACCCCATCGGTAGGACCTCCAGTTTGGATTGCATCTCATTCAATTGATTTTTAATTTCTGCCTGATTAGATCTAAATTCTGAAGTCATGAAGTCTCTTGAATCCTTTATGCTTTTTTCCAGTAGCTTTATAATTGTGCTTCTGAATTGGCTTTCTGACATCTAATTGTAACCAAATTCTGTAACTCTGTGCAAGAGATTACTATTTTGATTCTTTCTTTTGTTGTGAGTTTTTTCTAGTTATTTTGCTCAGTGCAGAGTGCCTAAAAACAAGTTGTACTGGAAAAAGTAAGAAAAAAAAGAGAGATAAAAAAGGGGAAAACAAACGACAAAAAACAAAAACAAAATAAAAAACAAACAAAACAAAACAAAACAAAACAAGAAACAACAAGGAGGGGTAGCCTCCGGTTCTATATACTGTAAATTCCTTGACTCCCCCTGGAGCTTTTCAGGGCTGATCGGCCAAGAACTTGCTCTTCCCCTGTCCTTCCAGCTGGTCTTCTGGGGGTGGGGCTGCTGTGCCGATTATCAGGTGTGTGCACCTGGGGAAGCTGCCTCGCCCCCTGCCAGGTGCATGGCTCAGTGGGAGCTGTTTATGCTGTGAGTCCCCTGTTTCCCGGTGTCCCCACTCCGTCCCAGGTACAGGTTACACAAAGAGGAACAACCACACTGGCGCGGCCAGCTCTTCAGCGCTGGAGTCAGCTCCCGCAGTGACTCCCGCAGCTCCCAGTCTGCACTGGCCTGGATGCTCTGGGGGACGGGGGGCGTGGATCTGCACAGCTCGGGGGTGCCCCGCGGCAGGAGCATCCTTGCTGTCCTGTGTCCTCCCGGCTTCCACCTCTCCCAGGAGAAGCATGGGATCCTGGGCTGTGTCCCCCAGTGCCCTGGGATCCAGGGCCTGAGCCGCTTGAATCGTGCTTCCGGGGTGCTAAGCCCCCTCCGCACCGAGCCACCGCCCGAGCTGCCACCTGAGCTGCTCCCGGGACCCACCCGGTTCGCTCTGCAGCCCTTTAGGGAGCTCCGCCCGCTGGAGTGTGGGGCGCTCTCCCCGGGGCGCACTTCCTCTGTTGGTGACCCTGGGAACCTGGGGGCTACACTGTCCCTCCTGAGATCCTGCCCAAGTTCCCTGAGAGCACCTTTCTGTCGGGGAAGATTGGTAAAGCTCCTCCTTCTCCCGGGCTGGGCTTTTCTGTCCTGGGGGCAACTGTTGCCCGGCCTTAGCCCAGCTCCTCGCGGGGCCCCTCCCCTACTGGATTCTTTTTTATTTATTTATTTTTCGTCTTCTTCCCTTGATAGAAGCCCGAACTCTTCTCTCTGTAGCATCCCAGCTGTTCTCTCTTTAAATCTCAGGCCGAATTCATAGGTTTTCAGGATGGTTTGAAAATTATCTAGGTAAGTTGGTGGGGACAGGTGACTTGGCGATCCTACTCTTCTGCCATCTTAAGGACAAATTTTCAAGCAAAGAAAAGTTAATTAGTTCCCAATGATTACTTTTTTCAATAACAAGACCATACCAATAAATTATGTTTAGTGTACCATAGACTAAAAGCCAGAAAAATGTATATAAAGAAGGAGTGGAACTGAAAATATGTCACATCCCTTACACCTAAATTTGACACACACTATAAGAAGGTAAAAATCTTGATAAGCTCAATAAACCCTAAATGAATGCCATTTAAAAACACACAAATATCATATTAATAAAATGATCCATGTAGAACAATTATGACACAATCTTTGGCATGATTAAACCTAATTTAGCCATGCTCACTAGGGCCTTTAAAGTGATGTTTGAGTTACATTGAATCATCTTGTACTCGATGAGACCACTTACACCTAAAATCCTATGAAGAAGTAGAATGATAATCATATTAAGGAACGTCTGCAGCCCCAAAAGAAATGGGTATATTTGAGGGAACTCTACATAAAGCTTAATGCAAAAGAATTAAACATATGTTTTATTTGTCATCATAATCACTTAAGTTGATCATATTCATAAGATAAAATTCCTCCTTTTACTGTCTTTGGAGACTCAGCTTTCAGACTTGCACTGAGAGAAGATACAAGACTAAAAACGAAAAGACTAATAAAAATCAAGTATAGATGAAGCAGGTTTTAGTAAACAGGTCAGTTACAATTATTTTCAACTCTTTTTCTATGGTTCATAATGCTTTACCCCTACCCTGAACTCCTTTCTGAGGCTGGAATGGTGCTATGGACTGAATGTTTGTATTCCCCCAATTCTTATGTTTATATCATAATCTCCAATGTGATGTTTGGATATGGGCCCTTTGGGAAGTAATTAGGTTTGGGATTAGTGTCCTTATGGGAACAATATGAGAGAGGTTTTATCACTCCCTCTTCCTCTCCTCTTCCTCTCCCTCTTCCTTCCTCCCTCTCATGTTAAGACATAACAAAAAGCCATTTGCAAAACCAAGAAGACTGTTCTCACCAAACCCTCAGTCTGCTGGCACTTTGATTTCAGACTTCTCAGCCTTCAGAACTGTAAGAAATAAATGTTTGTTATCTAAGCCATCCAGTGTATGGTAATTTGTTCTAGAAGTCTGAACTAAGACAGATGAGGATATGCTTATAATGGAAAAAAAATTATTGATTAATGAAAGATGATATCATTTATAACATAGTTGGTGATTATGCTCCTTTCATAGAAAACTGAACCAAAATCCTTCCAGCCAATTACTCACAATCTGTGACTTTGTCCTCTGGTGACTAATTTTCTTTTAATGTAAAAAGATAGAAATTTAGAATTCCAGTTGTATCCATGTGGAAAGGTTAATTGGTAGTCAATAAAAGACAAATAATCCCTTTCTGAATATATTTTAGAACAGATCAGCAATGGAGTATAAGATTCTTTGTCATTGAATATATTTGCTGCAAGTATGTCTTAAATATACTTTAAAAACTTCCTTGATCTTCATTTCTCTATCACAGAAACATCTTTTACCAGTGACAAATTCAGACCCTGGCCAGCCTTGATTTAGATTCTCTACTTCCATTCTTCACTTTTATCATACATTTTGAAGACAAAATAATAAAGGGAAATGAGTGAAGGGAAAATTTGTTCTGAAAACTCGTATGTAAAATACTTGGCTAAGACCATTGGCATGGTGCCAGACAGAGCATAGAAAATCTTTGATTGATATGCTCATGATCTTAAATTAAAAATTCAGGGTATCCTGAATCACTTTAGAATTCACAAATTTTGTAAGACAAGAGATACATCTAGCTGTTGCATAGTAATATTTAGTGTTACTGAGCACTTTTATTCTAACGTTTTTGCCACCATGTTATTGGGACATACTTGTTTTCCTTTCTGAAAGCCAGGAGATCTGAAAAAAATCACTGTTTTGCAGGTGGAGTTATAAATTTTTTAGTTTCAATTAATGAGCAGACCAAGAGGATGCCTGGGTGGCTCAGTGGTTGAGTGTCTGCCTTGGGCTCAGGGCATGATGCTGGAGCCCCGGGATCGAGTCTCACATTGGGCTCCCTGTATGGAGCCTGCTTCTCCCTCTGCCTATGTCTCTGCTTCTCTCTCTCTCTCTCTCTCTCTTTCTCTGTGTGTGTCTCTCATAAATAAATAAATAAAATCTTTAAAAAATGAGCAGACCAAGATCACATGAAATATAAGAAAATAATTATTCCATGAGTAGCCATCAGGTCTCCTTATCTCCAGTCCATTTATTTCAGTAAACATCTTCTAGATTTGAAGAAAAAAATGTCCTTAACTCATATAGTTACATAGAACATATCCCCCTTACCCTGACTTTACTTCAGGAGGCTAGAAACAAGTCACATCGAATAAAATAATTTCTGCCTGAAAAATAGAAACTTAACACCACTGTATTCCTTAGATTTCATAAAGTTAACTTATTTGCTATCCAGATCCAGCTCCAATGTAGAATCAGTTATCTAGAAGTTTGTGCAGCAAAAGTCATGCTTTTACTACAATCTTTGTTTCTGGTGACTCTTAATGTGCTACAATTCTTTTGGTTTCTAACTTAAATAGAAAATTAGCAGTGATACATTTAGTAATTTAGAACCCCATGAAATGGACTCTGAAAAGAACAAGATCCATATTTTTAATGGATCTTTAAAAATCTCAATGACCCTGAACATACTTAGCCTTTACCCACTGCAAATGACCTAGTCATGTCTCTTCTATATGAATTAGCTTACAGTTCAAGTTTGATTCATTTTTTTTATTTAATGAGAATAGAAAAATCGGTTTTGTCTTCTATAATCCAAAAAATCTTAATGGATAAAACTGGAATAAAATCAAAAGAAAATAAGAAAAAAGAAGAAATAAAAAAGTTCCATACTAAGACTTAAGAATGAAAAGTTTCTAACTTATATCTACTAATAGAATATTCTATGTTTCAATAATACAGTACTTCAGAGAATTCAGGGAGAACTTTCTGTTCCTGAGCACAGTACCCTCCTGCTTTCTATTTATTATAATAAATCAATTACCTTAGCATTTCTATAAAAACTAAATGTGGACAATTGCACTAAAAATAATAAAATACCTATGAATAAACTTAACAAAAGTGAAGAAAGATCTGTACTCCAAAAACTATAAAACACTGATAGTATTTTTGACATAAAAAAGAACAAATAATATGAAAATTTGAATGGAACCACAAAAGACCCCAAAGATCCAAAGCAATCTTGATAAAGAACAAAGCTGGAGGTATCACAATCCCAGATTTCAAGATATACTACAAAGCTATAGTAATTACAACAGTATGATACTAGCACCAAAGTAGACACATAGATCAATGGTGCAGAATAGAAAACCCAGAAATAAACCCACAGTTATAGGATCTATTAATCTTTAGCAAAGGAAGCAAGAATATACAATGGGGACAAGATAATCTTTACAATAAATTGTGCTGGGACAACTGGACAGCTACATGTAAAAGAATGAAACTGACCACTATCTAACACCATACGCAAAAAATAAGCTCAAAGTAGATTAAAGACCTAAATATGAGATAAAGACCTAAATATAAAAATCCTAGAAGAGAGCACAGGTAGTCATTTCTCTGACATTAGCCATAACAACATTTCTCTAGATAAGTTTCCTAAGGCAAGGGAAACAAAAATAAAATTAAACTATTGGGACTACATCAAAATAAAAAGCTTTTACACAGTAAAAGAAGCCACCAACAAAACAAAACAACCTACTGAATGGAAGAAGATATTTGCAAATGATATACATAGTAAGAGGTCAATATCCAAAATATATAAAGAACTTACACAACTTAACACCAAAAATACAGTCTAATTTAAAAATAGAGGACCTGAATTGACATTTTCCCAAAGACGACATACAGATGGCCAGCAGGCACATGAAAAGATGCTCAACATCACTAATCATCAAGGAAATACAAATAAAAACTACAATGAGGTGCATGACTTTATACCAGTTAGAATGGCCAAATTCAAAATTATGAGAAATAATAAGTGTTGATGAGGATGTAGAGGAAAAATTAACTTTTATACATTCACAGAATGTAAATTGGTACAGCCCCTGGAAAATATTTTTCCCCAAAAAATTAAAAATAGAAATAACATATGATCCAAAAATTCCACTATTGGGTATTTACCCAAAGAAAATGAAAACTCTAACTTGAAAAGATATATGCATTCCTATGTTTATTGCAACATTATTTACAATAGTCAAGATATGGAAGCAACCTATGTGTCTATCAATAGAAAAATGGATAAGGAAATGTGGTGTATATACACACACACTGGAGTATTATGTCACCATAAAAAAGGGTGAGATCTTGTTATTTGAGACAACACAGGTAGACCTAGAGGGTATTATACTAGGTGAAATAAGTCAGAGAGAGAAAAACAAATACTATATGATCTCACTTATCTGTAGAATCTTAAAATTTGAACTCAGAGAAATGGTAGGGCATAATGGGGAAATGTAGGTCAAAAGATACAAACTTCCAGTTATAAGTCCTGGGGATATAATCTACTGCATGGCAACTATAGTTAACAATGCTGTATTATATACTTTAAAGTTCCTAAGAGAGTAAACATTAAATGTCTTACCATAGGAAAAAGGTGCTAATTATGTGAGGTGATAAAGGTATTAATGAACCTTATCGTAGTCATCACTGAAATATATATATATATATATATATATATATATATATATATAAAATCATCATGACTGTACACCTTAAACTTATACAATGTTATATGTCAACTACATCTCAATAAAGGTAGGAGACAAAAAGTAATGTGCTTATTATCCTTCATTATTCCACAGACTAGTAAAAAGAACTACAACAGAAGCCTTTACAATATTCTAAAAGAATAATTAGGAAGCTATGGAAATGATTTAGGTATTATTTTTGGCCCATACAAGGGTATTAATAGTGGGAATGGACACTAAGGGAAACCACTGACAGTACTGCCCAGAAGCAATAGTTCTTAACTGATTGTATCCGGTAAAAAAGAATGGAAGAGAATCATAGCTATTCTAAACTACTGAGCTTAGGATGCCTGGGTAGCTCAGCAGTTGAGTGTCTGCCTTTGGCTCAGGGAGTGATCCCCGGGTCCTGGGATCAAGTCCCACATCAGGCTCACATTGGGGAGCCTGCTTCTCCCTCTGTCTATGTCTCTGCCTCTCTCTCTGTGTCTCTCATGAATAAATAAAATCTTAAAAAAATAAAATATTGAGCTTAAGAAGACCATTGAGGATGGTGGTGCCATTGACCAAACAAATTGAGAAAAAAAAAGTTTAAAAAAGTAAATTAGGGAGGAATAATATAAATACATTTTGATGGAGTTGGTCCTTCTATGACCTGAGTAATCTGAGGGTGTTACTCCCTCAGGGTATATTAAACATTTTGAGAGATGCTTTATAACCTTTGAACATGTATATGGACTTAAGTATAATACTACAATAATCAGTACTCATTATAGTTTTTTTTCTCAACAAGACTAATACGTACAGCTAAGCAGAGAGAAATCCTAAGAAATAATCAACCACTTCCCAAAATAGGCTCCAGAGAATCTTGAAGAATCTCCACTACCCTTTCTTGGTGTTATGGGAAATTTTAAGTTTTGGAGTTGGATGGTGTCAGGGTCAGATAGTTCTAGAATCAAATGTCAGGTTTTCTGTTTAACTAGTGTAATGATTTGCAGGCACTACTGCCTCACTACTTCAAGCATCCACCCTTTCATGTATAAAATGTGTATAAAATATTATGTTATAGGTTAAATTTTAATATTTAATCTAATAATGTGTGTAAAATATCTACCATAGGTCCTATCACATAGTAGGTATCCCAAAATAAAAACCTTTCTCATCCCCTTCTCAAGGTTCATGAATCCATGAATTCAGATAAGGTTCTTTTCAAAAATTTTAAACTCATTGAAGACAACATTATTAAAAATGGTTGTGGGGATCCCTGGGTGGCGCAGCGGTTTGGCGCCTGCCTTTGGCCTAGGGCGCGATCCTGGAGACCCGGGATCGATTCCCACGTCGGGCTCCCGGTGCATGGAGCCTGCTTCTCTCTGCCTGTGTCTCTGCCTCTCTTTCTCTCTCTGTGACTATCATAAATAAATAAAAATTTTAAAAAAAGAAAAGAAATGGACAATATATTAAAAAAATGGTTGTGTTTAGCATTCTCTGTAGTACAAATATCTAATCAGAAGTTACAATTATTGCTACAAGTTTTGAGATGGGGTTAAGAAATTATTTGAACCACTCTAAATGTT
Organism: Canis lupus baileyi; assembly: GCF_048164855.1. Taxonomy (NCBI): domain Eukaryota; kingdom Metazoa; phylum Chordata; class Mammalia; order Carnivora; family Canidae; genus Canis; species Canis lupus. The sequence continues at coordinate 37,343,840 of NC_132876.1, forward strand.
TTATAAACAAGAAATTCAATTCCTGAAAGCATCCTTTGTAACAACTATAGATTCTTAATTGGGCCTCCATAATTAAGTCTTCCCTTTCATAGGAATATCTTTCTTTGATCCTTACTCAAAATACTGTGATTGTGTCCTTCTTTATTTTACTAGCAATCTTCTTTAAATAACTACCCTGTCCTGGATTCTTTCCTTTTATTCCCCTTTGTCCCTAGGTTCTAGGTTGTTCCCTCCATGCTGATACCATTCTCTTAAAAATCATCCCAACTGTCAGATCATGGCCCTTTCTTTATTTTCATCTTGTTAGTATGCTAGAGGATATATAAAAAACTGAATAAATGTACATCTTACAGATCCATTAAGTTTGCATAAAGATTCAAGAAACATATTTTATATCAAAAATAATTATGAGAAAAAATAATTGTGAGGTGGAATACAAAATTTGCATGAAAATACAAAGTACAGGAGATGTCAAAGAACTATCATAATTGTCGATGGCTGTACTTGATCACACTCATTAATACTCTGATGTTGACTTCTTCTTTTTTTTTTTTTTTTAAAGATTTTATTTATTTATTCATGATAGTCACAGAGAGAGAGAGAGAGAGGCAGAGACACAGGCAGAGGGAGAAGCGGGCTCCATGCAGGGAGCCCGATGTGGGATTCGATCCCGGGTCTCCAGGATCGCGCCCTGGGCCAAAGGCAGGCGCCAAACCGCCGCGCCACCCAGGGATCCCTGATGTTGACTTCTATTTTTGCTGTACTTTCCTGGTCCTCCTCTTATATTTGACTACTACCTCTCAGTTTCTCTTCCTTGCTCAATTTACTCCTTACATGTGGTTTTCCCAGGGTATATCCTTGTCCATTTGCTGTTCCTTAAGGCTGATGACTGAACATAACCTAAAAATTGCAGTATTAGATAAAGCAGAAGGCCTACATTGGCAACAGCTGTTCCATATTTACTATTGATTGGCTTAGAATAAAACTGAGCAAATAGAATTGAGCATTGCCCACCTGATGAATCAGTAACTGAAGAAGTATTAGTTGTAAGATACAGTGGTCCAAATTCACCTCTGTGAAAAGAATAGCAAATTATAGGAAAGCAATAGGCCTAGACATTCTGAGAGACAACTTGGTAGAGAAGGGCAAGGAGAGGTGGCTTTGTTTGGGTGGATAGTAAGGAGAGTTGGTTTTGTTTGAATGGATAGTAAGAGTATTGGGCTTCAGTGTCTTATATAAAGTTGGGTTAATTCCTACGATAACTGAACAATTATATAAGAAGGAAGGATTAGGGGAAGCCCGGGTGGCTCAGCGGTTTAGCACTGCCTTCAACCCAGGGCCTGATCCTGGAGACCTGGGATCGAGTCCCACGTCAGGATCTCTGCATGGAGCCTGCTTCTCCCTCTGCCTCTCTCTCTCTCTCTCTCTCATGAATAAATAAAAATCAATAAAAAATCTTTATAAAAAAAGAAGGAAGGATTATTAAGTTCTGCTGTCTCATTTCTATTTATTCTTTCTGCTACCTAATACATTGAAATAATGAAATCTTGAAATCTTCTGGCATATACATTCTCTGCTATGTCCATGATGAGGATAGTATAATATGTCATCAAGGCAAAAAAAAAAAAAAAAGCTTCTCTTGGAGGTAACAAAAATTCCAAACTGAAGACACTTACTTGAAATACATTTAATAAGTAATGATCATCACTTGAACATCTGCAACCACATTTTCAAATGTGAGGAAAGAATTCCTTACCAGCAAAAGCATCTTTTGTAATTGGATTATTCACAATACACTTATGATTTCCAGTATCAGATTTCACTTTCATCTTTTATTTTTTTCAAGATTTTTTTAATTAATTAATTAATTAATTAATTTAGAATGAGTTACGGAGGGTCAGAAAGAAAGAGAGAGAGAATCCTAAGCAGACTCTGCACTGAGCATGGAACCGGACACAGGGCTCGACCTCATGACCCAGAGACCATGACCCCAGTTGCAACCAAGAGTCAGCAGCTCAACCAACTGGGTCACCCAGGTGCCCCTTCACTTTGATCTTTTAGTTCCTGATAGGACTTAGCTCACTCTAGTAGCTCAGTGAATATTTGGAAGATTAAAGTCCCCTCAATTTATCAATTGTTCAAGTTCTCCTTCTACCCTTACCCCATCCCTCCAAAATGATAAAAAAATATACACCTAAATGTTAAGACAAAATTACTTTAGCTTCCTTTTATGTGCTCTTATTTTCCTAGAACATACCCTGGGGAATCTGCTAACTCTTTTATTTATTTTTTTTAAGATTTTATTTATTTATTCATAGACACAGAGAGAGAGGCAGAGACACAGGCAGAGGGAGAGGGAGAAGCAGGCTCCGTGCAGGGAGCCCGATGTGGGACTTGATCCCGGGTCTCCAGGATCACACCCCAGGCTGCAGGCGGCGCCAAACCGCTGCGCCACAGGGGCTGTCCGGTAACTCTTTCTTTAAACAATCTTTCCTAAAATTATACATAACTTACATTCAAATTCCTGATTTGTTTGAATTTTTTCATTCAAAAATGCTTTTGAGTCTTGCCTTTGCAGCAAGGAATGATATATCTTTCTGAGAGAATGATCTTGTAATTTAGCATCAAAGGCACTTGTTACATAAACTTTTTATTTGACATTGTGATTTTTGAAAAACATACATTTTTGTGTCTTTGGCAAAAGGTATTTTTTTTTAAATTTTTATTTATTTATGATAGTCACACAGGGAGAGAGAGAGGCAGAGACACAGGCAGAGGGAGAAGCAGGCTCCAAGCACCGGGAGCCTGACATGGGATTCGATCCTGGGTCTCCAGGATCGCGCCCTGGGCCAAAGGCAGGCGCCAAACCGCTGCGCCACCCAGGGATCCCGGCAAAAGGTATTTTTAAATGATTTTATGGAATGTGCCTTTATCAAATTTTGATACACTGAAAAGAGTCAAATTTCATATTATACTGTTGGCAATTTATTTATTAAGATTTTATTTATTTATTCATGAGAGACACAGAGAGCGAGAGAGGCAGAGACTCAGGCAGAGGGAGAAGCAGGCTCCATGCAGGAAGCCTGATGTGGGACTTGATCCTGGGTCTCCAGGACCACACCCAGGGCTGAAGGAGCTAAACTGCTGAGCCACTGGGGCTGCCCCTGTTGGCTATTACAGCAATATCTGAGAATACCTTGCCTGGTACTCTTAGGACGGATCTCTTCTACCTTATTGTCTAAAGAATAATCTAGAAAGCAGGTAATCTGAGGTGCTCTAAAAGTTCCTGATTTCATTCAAATGAATTTCAAAAAACATTTCCCTTAAAATGGCCTTCCACTCTGCATTTTATACACTTGGATATGTAAGTAGACAATTAGTACAACCTTTTGCATCTCAATCAGAGCTTTTTAATGCCTGAATTGATTGTTGGATCTTCTGCAACATGTGTTTCTTGTGCACTGTTGACCTTGCTGTCAAAGCTATGTTATGGACAGCATTTATACTTGTCCAGCTCATTAATACTGGTACTTTAAGCAGCCATGCTCACCCCGTTTAAAAAGATACCAATGAGTTATGCTGATGGTAAACAACAACAACAATATATTACTACACAGCTCAGTATATTTCCTATGCTGTCCATTAGTTCTGTTTTTATATATCTCTGGTTTCTCAAACAAAAAAAATACAATCATAACAATTTCATTCTTTTGTCATTTTGCATGAAAATGGATGGGTAATTTAGCATGGAATAGTGGACAACAATTGGTAGATTATTGAGACATTTGGGATTTAATCTTTTCTTTGATACTAAAGAGGATGTGGCCCTGGATAAGTCTTTTCCATCCTCTAAACCTTGTTTTCCTCATTTTAGGCAATAGTGTAATTTGTTAAGAGGCGTGGGCTATGAATCCATTCTCCATGGACTGAAATCCTGGCTCTGCTATTTACCACATATGTGACCATGGATAAGATACTTAATTTATGTGTGCCATAGTGGAGATAATAGTCTTAAACTTACAAGGTTGCTGGGAAGACTAGGTGAGCTTAAAGCAAAGAAACTGGAATACTGGCACTTACAAAATGGTCACCACATATTAGATATGCTAATACAAAAAATAAGGTATAGGATCAGATAAGATTTATAAAGTCTTCCAGTTCTACATTTTTGTGTCTGTGACTGTGTATCATAAACTCCTTAAAAACAGTGCCTGTGTGAAATTATTCTCCCAGAGTATTTATTAAGCACAGTATTTGCCACATAATGCATGCTCAAAAATGCGTGATGAATTAAATGAAATAAACTAATAGAAACATCTATATTCAAGCAAAAAGTTACCTTTTATTATCTACTACTTCCAGGTAATTTTCACTGATAGTCAGTTTATGGAAAGAGCCCAAATGTCCATCAATTGATGAATGGATATGGAAGTTGTGGTACACACACACACACACACACACACACACACACAGTGGAATATAGCTCAGTAATAAAAAAGAATGAAATCTTGCCATCTGCAACAATGTGGATAGAGCTAGAGTGTGTTAAACTAAGTGAAATAAATCAGTCAGAAAAAGACAAATATCATATGATTTCATGCATATGTGGAATTTAAGAAATGAAACTGATGAACCTAGGGGAAAAACAAAATAAAGTCAACCATAAAATAGACTCTTAACAATAGATAACAAAATGAGGGTTGGTGGAAGGGAGGTGGGCTAGATGGGTATTGGGGATTAAGGAGGACACTTGTGATGAGCACTGGGTGTCATATATGAGTGATAAATCACTAAATTCTACTCCTGAAAATAATATTACACAATATGTTAACTAACTGGAATTTAACTAAAAATTGAAAAAAAAATTAAAGCCTCTGTTCTTGCAAATGACTAACTGAAGCTGGATGTAATACAAAAAGAATGAGAAGAAAGAAATTAAGATAAATATAGTTTTAAAAAGCTGAACATCAAGCCTTCCTCTCTCTATACTTCCATCATAACTAATATATATCTCTCATGGCAATTACTACATACATTAAAATGTCTTATATATGTGATTTTTTTCTTGAAAATACTTTTTTTGAGCAGGAACTCTGCATCCTTACTGATCTTTGTACCTCCAGTGTTTATTTCATTTCTTGATATATAGTAGGTGATCAATAAATGTGAAATAATTAAACAGATAAATGCAAGGAAAAATGAATGAATAAACACACTGTTATATTTGGTGTCTTGAGAGTTAAGACATCCCAACTAAAAGTTTTTTTCAGATGTTTGTTCTATTGTTTCCTACTGAATAATTATTAAATATAATCAGAAAGAGAATGGATGATTACTTGGTGAGGGTTCTCAGGACTGGAAATTAATTTTTATGACAGGCTGAAGCTATTAGAGTGGCAGAATGAGATGTTGAGACACAAATGCATATGTGCATCCAGGTCAAGAATGGTCAGCTAATGACTTCTTTCTACTGCTTTCTCAGTGAAATCTAAGAAATAATTGATGTTCTTGCATTATAAGAATTTTGTCTAAAGACCTCTATCTGGCTACTCTTGCAGTTCAAAGAGTCATAGACATCTGTGGGAAGCCCTGAAAGGTAGAATTAATATAAGATTCCAAGTTAGCATTTTTAGAGCAAGAGGGGTTGGTACATACATGTAGGACATTAGACTTGAGGTGGTACACATATTTCTAATACAGTAGCTCTTAGGAAAATAGGCAATTCTGCTATTTTCTTCCCTTACCCCCATTTCCGATATGCCCATCTTTGAAGAGAAAATAAACTATAATTATTTTCTGTATAAGAATCTAGGTCTTAGATTTAATTATGGTCTTGTACAAGGTGGGCTTTGATGATAGACTGATTTGAAATAAGGATGTATAAAGTAAAGCATTTCTGAATGTGGATATTCAAGATGTGAGCATTCAGTGATAGAAGAGGCTATTCAGGTCAACATCCTCATTTTAAAAATCTGGAAATTAAAGACTAGAGAAAATTTGACTTGCCGAAGATCATGTGAATATTTAGGCAAAGTGCTGGGACTAGCACACAGCACCCTACTCTTCTTTCAAATACAGGGAACTTCCCTCAGAAAAAAAGGGCAAAGGATCTTCCATATAAAACAAAAAAACCTCCTAAAAGGAAACATAGTGGAAATATTTTTTAAAGGGTTCCTAGGTGGCTCATGTTGTTAAGCATCTGCTTTCAGCTCAGGTCATGATCTCATGGTCCAGGTGCTCAAGTCGCATGTCAGGCTCCCTGCTCCATGGGGAGCCTGCTTCTCCCTCACCTTCTGCAGGTCCCCATGCTTGTGCTCTCCCTCTCTTTCTCTCATAAATAAATAATAAACATAAGTCTTTAAAAAGATTAAAAAAATAAAAAGATTAAAGGTAGCCTTTCATATTTCAAGCAATCTGGTAAATGTTATATCTAACCTATTTGTAGAAAGTAGTTAAAGACACTGTATATCTGTGCATTCTAAACTTTGGTAAACTAGGTTATGGTATTTCTTGCCTTCTGACCACCTTCCCTCCTTAAGTCATAACTTTGCCCTTGTAGAGCAATGTAGTAACAGAAACCTCTAGAGAAGAGCAGTGACAGACAAGTTGCAGAAGACACGTTCAAGGGAAGAGTAAATACAAAGCTATGGTCCTGATCATCAGTGTATAGACTGTGTGATGCATTACTAGCTTCTATGTGCTGTTATCACAATCCAGTTTTTTTTTTTGAAAGAGAGCATGTGTGTGTGCATGAGTAAGGAAGGGAGGGGGGCAGAGGGAGAGGGACAGAGAGAATCTCAAGCAGACTCCCTGCTGAGAGCAGAGCCAGCCTTGGGGCTCGATCTCACAATGCTGAGGTCATGACCTGAGTTGAAATGAGGAGTTAGACACTTAATGGACTCAGCCATCTAGATACCCCATCACAATCCAAATCGTTTGTTTTTCTTTTAGTATTTTATTTAAATTCAATTTGCCAACATATAGTATAACATCCAGTGCTCATCCCATCAATTGCTCTCTTTAGTGCCTGTCACACAGTTACCCCATCCACTCACTCTCTTCCCTTTCTGCAACACTTTGTTTCTCAAAGTCTAGGAGTTTTTCATGGTTTGTCTTCCTCTCTAATTTTTCCCCATTCAGTTTCCTTCCTTTCCCTTATAGTCCCTTCCACTATTTCTTATATTCCACATATGAGTGAAACCATGATTGTCTTTCTCTAATTGACTTATTTCACTCAGCATAATACCCTTCAGTTCCATTCACATCAAAGCAAATGGTAGGTATTCATCCTTTCTGATGGCTGAGTAATATTCCAATTCCATTATATATATATATCACATCTTCTTTATCCATTCATCTTGGCTCCTTCCATAGTTTGGCTATTGTTGACATTGCCGCTATAAACAGTGGGGTGCAGGTGTCTCGTCATTTCACTACATCTGTATCTTTGGGGTAAGTACCCAGTAATGCAATTGCTGGGTCATAGGGCACCTCTAGTTTTGACTTCTTGAAGAACCTCCACACTATTTTCCAGAGTGGCTGCACTAGCTTGCATTTCCACCAACAGTGCAAGAGGGTCCCACAATCCAAATCTTGAATAAGCTTTCCCTTATATTGCTTTGCAATTGGGAGATGTTTCAAAATGCATGTTGAATGAATGAATAAAGTACTTACCTTTGAAATTAAATCACATTTGAAGTGAAATTTATAATTTAATTAAATTAATTAATTAATTTATTTATTATAGTCACAGAGAGAGAGAGAGAGAGGCAGAGACACAGGCAGAGGGAGAAGCAGGCTCCATGCACCGGGAGCCTGATGTGGGATTCGATCCCGGGTCTCCAGGATTGCGCCCTGGGCCAAAGGCAGGCACCAAACCGCTGCGCCACCCAGGGATCCCTATAATTTAATTTGAAATGAAACTACCCTTGTATTAAATGTCTTTTTTATGTAGTATGATTTGCCCATCTTACTCCTGATCCCTCCCCTTAGTGAGAAATAAGCTAATAACAAGTGATAGAATGTAAGATGTAGCAGGGCATCTAGCCTGACATCTGGCCTACCTTCCTTATCACTCCATCTCTCATACATAGCACAATGCTTAGTACACAAGAAATGTTCAATAAACATTCAATAAATGTTGAATGGAAGCTTATTAAATAGTAGTATTTATTCTCTCCTCTTCCAAAAAATGTTTCCATTGATTAGTATACTTGGGACAACAATAACAAATTAGTCATTGTAGAATTTGAGAACAGTGTGCAGGATATCTGGTGTTGAGAATTTCCCACTGCACTTCATGTATGAAAACTATTGTCTAATGCATCTATTTCCACTGCCATTATTCCCAAGAATACTTACTTGAAAGGCCACTATTATAAGAACTTAGTATCTATGGACTTTTTAATATTAAAATAGTGATCTAGAGGTTTCTCTTCTATTTTCTCAAATAATTATCTATCATTTTGTGATACAATTTCTCCAGAACTTGATATAATATTCTAACATGTTTGGTTTTGCCCAAATTTTTCAGTTAAAGTCTTATTCACTATTTCTCCAGAGAATTCATACTATCCTAACTCAAAGAACAGTACCAGACTGGTTAAACACAGCCTACACATAGATTTAACAAACATTAAAAATGCCTTTTTCTCAAAGACTTAAAAAGACACTTCACTAAGGGAGATATCCAGATAGAAAATAAACTCATGAAAATATATTCAATATCATTAGTCAAAAGGGCCATGCAAATAAAAATCACAGCGAGATACAATTTTGCATCTTTTAGAATGACTAAAATAAAAGAGGTGACCATACCAAGTGCTGATGAAGATACAGAGCAATTGAATTCTCACAAATTGCTAGTGGGAATACAAATGATGCAGACACTTTAGAAAACAATTGGGAAGTTTCTTATGAAGTGAAGTGTAAATTTACCATACAAAGTAGTAATCCACTCTTAAAAACATTCCCAAAAGAAAATGAAATGTATTTATAGAGAAGACTAATGCATGAATGTTCATAGAGGCAATAATTGTAATAGCTTAAAACAAGGTGCAAATGTCCATCAAGCCATGTTTGAATGAACTAACTGCATTCAATGTGGTACTACTCTGTAATAAAAATCAACCGACCACTGATAAATTTAGCAACACAGATCTTAAGTCAAGTACATTGAGCACAAAAGACTGTATACCATATAATACCAATTATATGAAATTCTAGAAAAGTCAAAACTATAGTGACAGAAAGCAGATCATTGGTTTCTCAGGCTCAGTAAAGGGGGAAGGTATTGATTGAAATAAGCACTGAAGGAACATTTTATGGTAATAGAATGTTCTATATCCTGATTGTGGTGATGGCTATATGCCTATATATGTTAATAATACTCATGGAACAATATACTTAAAATTGGTGAATTTAATTATATGTAAATTATGCCTCATTAAAGCTAGTCTAAAAGTGCTTTGCCTGAGATTTCCCTCATCAGCTAGCTATAATACTTGAAAAGACTCATTATTAGTCCTTCCCTTGATGAAGTCCTACCAAAGTCTTTGCTTGAAATGTAAATCATACCCAAATGATATCATATATCAAGTTGTTATTCTTTATGAATAATTTGTGGATTTATTTTTCCAGCCAGCTTTGAGTCCTCTGGAGTGATATATAAGAATGGGACCTAAGAGATACAACAGATTGGGAAGGAATAGATATGAAAGGCCAAAAGCAGACTGGATGGTAATGTGGTGGGTGGGGGCATCATAACAGAGATTAAGGGAACCAAAAGAGTCAATATAGTACATGAGATGATGGAAGAGGGAAGAAATAAAAGGATAATGGAAAAAGCGTAAAAAGATCATTCATTGTGCACCTAATTAACACCACTTTCCAAATTTAATCTTCAAAATAACCTCAAAGCAAATATAAGTATCACTAGTCACCAGGGTAAATATAATTATCACATGTTTACAGATGTGGAAACTGAAATAAAGAGGTGAGGTAACTTGTCTAACTTCACAGCCATTGAGTAGCAGAGTTGGGGTTTAAAACTACATATGTAAATAAGTCAACTGGAGAAAGACAATTATCATATGGTTTCACTCATATGCAGAATATAAGAAATAGTGCAGAAAACTATAAGGGAAGGAGGGGAAACTGAATAGGAAAAAATCAGAGAGGCAGATAAACCATGAGAGAATCTTAACTCTGAGAAACAAACTGAGGAGTGCTGGAGGGGAGGTGGCTTGGAAGATGGGGTAACTGGGTGATGGGCATTAGGAAGGACACATGGTGTGATGAGCACTAGGTGTGATATGCAACTGATGAATTATTGAAAACTACATTGGAAAATGATGATGTGTACTATATGTTACCAAATGGAATTTAAACAATAGAAAGAAAAAATAAAATACATATGTGCTGTAATTGAAGATTGCTCAAAATGTAGTTCAAAATTTGTTGAAAAGGTGTCTAAAGTTCTCATGTAATTAATAAATATGATCAATAGTTGCTATCAGATTCAGTTTTTGTATTCCTGCATGTACAATTCCTTGTTTGTTTTTGTTTTTATTTTTTACCTAAATGACTTATAGGTTTAAAGTTGGAAGTGGTAAATCCAATTTACTGCAAATATTATCTAGAATTGGGAAGTATGAAGCTAGGGAGCTAGCTTCCAATGGGTAATCAAACCTAAACAAGTTATTGAGACTAAGAAAAAGACTGAAAATGCAAGGCATAAAAAGACTGTAATCTATGTTATTAGCTAAGGGATTGAATCGAGATCAAAGGAACTTTTTACAACATGAAAAGCCAAGAAAAGCACTTTTGGCCCAATACATGACCTTCCTCAAATAGTTATTTTTTAAAAAGTCTTACCTACTGAGAATGGAAATAGGTTATATTTTTCATGAATAACAAATAGGTTTTTTGCTTCTTTGATACTCAGAGTTTACTGTCACCAATTCTAGGTAAAATTATGTGATGTTAACTTTATTTCCTTATGCTGATATTTTTACTCTTTTAAATTTTACATCTGATTAGACACATACAACTTTCTTAAGAAAATCACATGTCAACACCAGAACTAAACTAGATGAGCAGTTGTATCAGAAAAAGAGATTGCCTTGTAAAAATTTATCATTTTCAAATTATATTGTGAAACCATGACATACTAATTGAAATTAAGGGAGAGTTCCCACTGTAATTTTTTTAAAGATTTATTTATTTGAGAGAGAGAATGAGCAGTGTGTGGGGCAGGGGCAGAGGGAGAAGGAGAGTCTTTTAAATAGGCACTGTGCTGAGTATGGAGTCTGATGTAGGGCTTGATCTCACGACTCTGAGATCACAACCTGAGCAGAAACCAAGAGCTGGATGCTTAACTGATTGTGTCACCTAGGCACATTTTCATTGTACTTCTAATTAAAAGATACTAGCTTCATTACTGGCATTCGATATTTAAAAATATAATTCAGTTCATTTCCTGACTACAGGCCAAATTTCTAGAGAGGACCCCACCATTGGCTTACTGCAGGGTTTTTTGTTGTTGTTGTTGTTTTGTTGTTTTGTTTTGTTTTTACTGTTTTCCATAACTGACAGCTGTATTGAAAAACAGACAAATAGATCAATGGAACAGAATAGAGTTTCCAGAAATAAACTCACAACTATTTGGTTAATTAATCTATGATGGGAGGAAGGAATATACAGTGGGAAAAAGTCTCTTCAAAAAAATGGTATTGGGAAAATTGGATACTGGAATGAAACTGGATCCCATTCTTATGCCATACACAAAAATACCCTCATAATGGATTAAAGACCTAAATATGGGACCTGAAACCTTAAAATTCCTAAAAGGACACATAGGCAGTAATCTCTTTGACATCAGCCATTTAAACATTTTTCTAGATACATCTCCTGAAGCAAGGAAAATAAAAGCAAAATGAGACTATTGAGACTACATCAAAATAAAAGGTTTTTGTACAGCAAGGCGAACCATCAACAAGACAAAAAGATATCACAAAAAATGGAAGAAAAGAAGACGTGGAGAAAAAGAAACCTCTGGTGCACTGTTAGTGAGAATGCAAGCTGGTAGAGTCACTGTGGAAAATAGTATAAAAGTTCTTCAAAAAATTAAAAATAGAATTACCAAATAATCTAGTAATTCCACTACTGGGCATTTACCACCCCCCCAAAAAATGAAAACAATCATTTGAAAAGATATATGCACCCGTATGTTTATTAAAGCATTATTTACAATAGTCAAGCCAAGATATGGAAGGATCCTGGGTATCCATCCACAGATTAAGGGATAAAGAAGATGTGATAAAAAAAAAAAAGAAGACGTGATATATATATATATATATATATATATATATATATATATAATATAAATGTGTGTAATATATATAATATATATAATGGAATATCCCTCAGCCACAAAAAAGAATGCAATCTTGCCATTTGTAATAACATAGATGGATCTTGAAGGTGTAATGTTAACTGAGATAAGTCAGAAAAAGACAAATACCATATGGTTTCACTTGTACATGGAATTTAAGAACAAAACAAAGAAAAATAAAGACAAACCAAAAGACAGACTCTTAACTTTAGAGAACAAACTGATGGTTATCAGAGAGGGAGAGGTGAGTGGGTGGATGGGTAAAATAGTGATGGGGATTAAAGAATACACTTACCATGGTGAGCACTGAGTAACATATAGAATTGTTAAATTACTATGTTATATATACCTGAAACTAAAATAACCTTGTATGCTAACTACACTGGAATTAAAACATACATAAATACAAACTTAAAAATAAAGAAGGAAGTATATTTCAGGCCTACCTTAAAACTTGGGTAGGGTAGATGTGGTATGTGTGGGAAGCCATAAGGTGGAAATGAATAGACTAGATACAAGCTAAGGTCCTAATCCACAGAGGCACATACTAGTCATGTAATGTTGGGAAAATTATTAATTTCTCTGAGCCTTAGTTTTCTGATCAGCTAAATGGCAATGATCAGATATAGGATTCTTACAGTAAAATATGATATATTAGCTCTCAATATCCCCCGCCCATCTCCTTGAAACAAGACAAAAGCAAAAATAAGCATGAGGAAAAAAATTGTAAACTATATTTCCAGTGAATCTAGGAAACAGAAGAAACCTGTGAAATCCAAAGAACATGTAACTCTGCACAAAATAGATAAAACCAGCAAAGCCATTTAGGAAGCCCCATAAGAAGTCAACACAGGCATTGCAAGAAAGAATAGGAACATAAAGGGTCCTCAAGATGCAAGATCTCAAAAAAAAAAATCATCAATAAATATACATTGTAAAAGAAAGGGAATTACAAATATAAAAGAAATACTCTAATATTAGAAGACTTCAACTCACCAAATTAAGCCCAAGACAGCAAGTAGACATAACATAAGAAAGAATATAACTTACCCAAACAGCATAAATAATGAGGGAATTCTGACAACTGTATACTGAACTCAGAAGTTCAATAATATATAGAGTGTGTCTTCTTTTTTTTTAATTTTTATTTATGATAGTCACACAGAGAGAGAGAGAGAGAGAGAGGCACAGACACAGGCAGAAGGAGAAGCAGGCTCCATGTACCAGGGGCCCGACGTGGGATTCAATCCCGGGTCTCCAGGATCGCACCCTGGGCCAAAGGCAGGCGCCAAACCGCTGCGCCACCCAGGGATCCCTGTATCTTCTTTTCAATTGTCCACAGATGCTCCAGGAAAATCGACCCTATATATATATATATATATTTTTAAAGGCTAGTGTTTTTTTAAAGATATATTTATTTATTGAGAGAGAGAGAGAGAGAGAGAGAGAGAGAGAGAGAGAAAGAGAGAGAAAGGCAGAGACACAGGCAAAGGGAGAAGCAGGCTCCATGCAGGAAGCCCGATGTGGGACTCGATCCCAGGTCTCCAGGATCACACCCCAGGCTGCAGGAGGCGCCAAACCGCTGCACCACTGGGGCTGCCCGACCCTATATTTTTTTCACAAAGACAACAGAAATAAATTCTTCAACAATACAATTGGTACAGATATTTTATTAAGATACTATAAAATTAGAGATGCCTGGGTGGCTCAGCGGTTGGGCATCTGCGTTTGGTTCAGGTCGTCATTCTGGAGTCCCGGAATCGAGTCCCGTGTCGGGCTTTCTGCATGGAGCCTGCTTCTCCCTCTGCCTGTGTCTTTGCCTCTCTCTCTTTGTCTTTCATGAATGAATAAATAAAATCTTTTAAAAAAAGATACTATAATATTAGAAATTAAGAACAAGGTCAGAAAACAAGACTCCTTTTTCATCTATATATTGGGACACATCTCTTTCACATAATTCTTAGGTCAAGGGAAAAGTACAAACAGAAGGTATAGGATTTCGAGAAAATAGTGAAAGCAAAAACACTGTATTTGACAATATACACTGTATTTAGTGTATTTAGCAATATCACTAAAAGAGAGATTAGAGAAAATTCAGAGCTTTAAATGCTTGCAATAATAAAAAAAATGAAGAAATGGTTCCAAAAGTTAAAAATAAAAACAGTAAAATAAAGGTAGAAAATCTTAATGTAATTCATCATGCCGACAAATTGAAAGAGAGAAAAGATTATGTAATCATTTCCATAAAAGGTGATAAGCATTTGACAAAATCCAATACCATCCCTGAATTAAAAAATTTAAAATAAAACACTCAATAAAATAGGAATTAATGGTTACTTCCTTACTCTGATTTTATGCAGCTGCAGTTGAAAAGACAAGTTCCATCCTTAATGAAGACACACTAAAGACAATTCCCACTGAAGACTAAGAACAGGTTATCCACCATCCCTACTGAACCCTGATTGTACTTAAGTTCATTACCCAACTCAACCAGTAAAGAAAATCAGACATATTAAATTCAGAAAAAAAAGGTGAAATTATCACCATTATTAATGTAAAAACATTTCCAGTTTGTACACCTGGAAAACCAAAGATAATGCAATGGATAACATCCATAAGCAATAGAACAAAGGAAATAAATAAAAAAAAGACCTTCATATATACAAAATGAAACAAATTAGAATGCAAAGAATGAAAGAATAAGCTAATTTACAATTACAGAAAAGATAAATTACCTGAGAAATTGAAACATATTAAATTTTTTTGAAAAAAAATCAATTTAAAACACTCCCAAAAGATGTAAAAGTAGACATGAATAAAATTGAGACATGCCGTAGAAATGGTACAATTCAGCATAGTTTATAATAAGGCAACTTATAAATATATTACAATGCCAAAAATACCAACAGTTATTTTTTTCCTAACTTAAAATTTGAATCTAAAGTTCATATAAAAAAATAAATAAATAAGAATAGTGGGGCAAAGGTGGAAATATCGAGAGAGCACATGGTGTGGCTACTGACCCAGAAGCCTGGCACCATCACACAAAGCCATCCGTACCTGTGGCCACCATGTGAGGCAATGGTCCATGCTTGAAGCTATGGTCCATGCCTGAGGCCACCACCCCATGCCCTGTGGCAGCCCACAAGGGCTCAACCCATTCTTTTTGTCCTCCTACCATGGCTACTCCAAGAACCACATCAAGATGGTGGAACCAATGGTATAGGAGATATGCAGCAACTACCCAGCCTTCAGTTGGGGCTGCATGGTGACATTCTTGATCTTTACAGAGACACTCTGAAAGGCCACAGTGGGGGCCATCATGTACTTGGAGTGGGAGGTCAATATCATCCATGACTGTAGCTTTTGTTTCTTCTTCATATCTTTACTATCATCCTTTTAGAAAAGATTGCTGGTCTGGGCTCTTCTGTCATGCTTTATGGTAACAATCTTCATTGATTTCTAGGCAAAATTATCATGAGTTCTAATATTTTTAACCCATTTCTACCTGCCTTTGACCAGCCCAGTGAAGATTTAAGATATGAAAGAAGAGAACAGTATCAATGATCTTCTGAGACATTTTTATCTGCATTCATATAGGAGTCTAAAGTGATTATTCAGCCAGTGTTTTAAGTCTTGATAAGTTGTCAGAGAGGCTAGGACCAAAGGCAGGAATGGGCCCCCTTTGAGTGGGGAAAATGGGGTGTCCAAAGGCTTATTATAATGCACCAAAGAATTGCAGAAGAAATTGTTGTTCCATTAAATAGGAAATATGGTGCTATTTGTTACATTTGTATAACGTGAATATTAATCTCTCATCTATCCATGATTTCATGTGTTACTGCTAATTTATCAAGGCAATGGGCCAGGGAGAAATCTCAAAAGGTCTCAGTTTAATGAAGAATGTAAGATTAAGAGCTTTTAGAAGAAATTGTTTCTAAATCCTTTAAAATGTAAATCTTAGGACTTTCAGGTTTCCGGAGTTAATATATTAAGAATTTATTTGCCTGACTTCAATAAGTTGTTAAATATCTTCAAAGTTTTAAGAAATGTATACATCTTCATTTGCAATGACTTGGATAGAGCTGGAGAGTATTATGCTAAGTGAAATAAGTCAGTCAGAGAAACAAATACCATATGATTTTACTCCTGTGTGGTATTTAAGAAACAAAAGATATGAACATGGGGGGAAAAAAGAGAGAAGCAAACCAGGAAACACTCAACTACAGAGAACAAACTGAGGTTTACTAGAGGGGAGGTGGGTGAGGGGATGAATTAAATGGGTGATGAGGATTAAGGAATGCACTTGTGATGAGCACTGGGTGTTGTATGTAAGTGATGAATCACTAAATCCTACACCTGAAATTAATTTTACACTGTATTTTAACTACCAGGAATTTAAATACAAAATTGGGAAAAATAAATTTATACATCTTTAAGAAAAGAGGAGGGATGTGGGAGAGGTAGGAGGAGTCTGGACTCATGTCCTCCCAACAACACACTGAACCTACAGAGAGCCATCTCCTCTGAAGAAAGAAGCAAGCTAAACAACTCATATACACTGAGTAGAATGAGAAAAAAATCCACATCAAAGTGAGTAGGAAAAGCTGAGACACAATGTCACTATAAATACCACTCTGGCATGGTGACTCACAATCAGGAGGGAACTCAAAGCCCCACGCTTCTCCTTGAGGAGCAAAGGGTTTGTATCCTACATCAGGCACCCAACTTTGAAGATCAGCATCTCAGATATGAGCCCCCCTAAACATCTGACTTTGAAGACTAATAGGGTTTCGAAGGCCAATAAGACCTCCTGAGAAGTGGTGAACTGTGGCTCTTAAAAGGGCTCTTGTATAGACTCACTCACTACAGCGTGCATAACATAAGCACTTGGAAAAGTTCCTAGAGTTATGTGAAACAGACTCACTTGCTCATTTGCTCATTTTAAATCTTTGGTCTGAGGGGCAGGGCCCTGCTGGGATATTATCTGGGGACAGAGGTTGAAGGGTGCCATCTTCCTGCTCTCTCTCTTCCTTGCTAAAGCTGGCGGATGTCATCTTTTTCTCCTTTTTTTTTTTCTTTTCAAGCAGATGCCATCTTTGTGCTCCAGCATCTTATGCTCCAGCAGACACCATCTTCCATACTTTCCCTCTGCCTTGCTAAAGCTGAGCGATGCCATCTTTTTCTCTACTTCCATTTTTTTCTTTTTTTTCTTTACTTTTTCTTTCCTTTCCTTTTCTTTTTTTCCTTTTTTTGACAGGTGCCACCTTTGCATGCCCCCTCTACTTAGCTCTAGCCAGTGGGTGACATTTTGTATTCTCCCTCTGCCACATTCCAGAGCACCAGTATCTCCCAGAGGGGAGCTTCTAGACACATCCAGCAATCCAATTTTTACATCTGATGATCCAGTTTTTGTGGCTGCCACTCAGGTTATGTGCTTTGAGCTCCGGGTTCTGGAGGCCAGAGGGGCTTGCATTCCTGTGTTCTCTGGGACTATAAAAGTTGTAGAGATAGTTCTTGGCAGGATAGTACCCACAGGCACAATGCAGAATTAGACAGAAACACAACCTCACTCTTCTGTGGAAAAGGTCTATTTGCTTATCCTGGTTCTTTGGCCTACTTATGGCAGGGTTGAACAATAAGGTTAATCTCCTATACAAGGCCATTTCTTTAAGTATGGGAAAGGTGGCTATTTTATCTAATGTATAAAAACCAACACAGAGAATCAAGGAAAATGAAGAAACAGAGGAATATGTTTCAAACTAAAGAAGAAGATAAAACCTCAGAAAAAGAATAAAACAAACATAAGTGATTTACCATATAAAGATTTCAAAATAATAGTCATAAAGATGCTCGCCAAGCTCAGGAGAAGAATGGGTGAACACAATAAGAATTTCAACAATGAGAAAAAAATATAAGATTGTACCAAATAGGAGAGCTGAAGTACGCCATAACTTAAAAAATACAATAGAAGAGTTCAATAGCAGACTAGATGAAGCAGAAAAAAAGAATAAATGAACTCAAACAGAGCAGAAGGACTCATCCAATCAAAAACAGAAAAAAGAAAAAAAAAAGGAATGAAAGAGTGAAGACCTCTTCACTGTGGTGAACTGTGGCTCTTAAAAGGGCTCTTGTATAGACTCACTCACCACAGCGTGCAGAACATAAGCACTTGGAAAAGTCCCTTAAGGGAACAATGAGATAATATCAAGCAGACTAACATTTGCATTATACTTGATTAAAAGCATGATTATCATATTGACAAACTGTCCTCCAGAACACTTGTAGCAATGGACTTCTCTTCCAGCAGTTGATGCGTCTGAGTTTTTCATTGCTTTCTGGCCAAGATAGATGGCTCTTGGGATTGTAACACTGCAAATTTGGTAGACCACAATCAGTGTTCCACTGTTGTTTATATTAACGTGTTTCAAAGCATTGCTGTTGATTGAGAAATAGTGACTCAGTATAGTTGTTAAGAGTATAAGCATGAGGATTACACAGACTTAGATGTAGCTTTCAGCTCCATTACTTATCAGGAATATGATTTTAGATAGTTTATGTATTCTTTCTTATTCTCAAACTATAAAATAGAACAACAGTAACTACTATAGAGATATTTATTGTGAGTAGCAATGCAACTGTTGGTATATAGTACTCAGGGAATGTTAGTTTCCTTCCCACCTACTAATTATAAATCTACCTCTGAAGGTTATACTGGTCTTATTTCTGGAAAGAGAAAGACTGTAAAGGAAAATTTAGCAATAGGGCAATGAAATAGTAGCAATAGAGCAATGAAAGATATAACTTGATATGAAAGGCTTGGCATCTCTAGTAAGCATTTGGGGTATAGTGAGAAATACATGGGATTTATAGAGTCAGCTCCTATAGTAACTCCAAACCTTGGGTCTGTTGATGATGGAAGTAGAGCTGAGCCTCTATTTTGTCATCTATGAAAATGTGGAGAATTATTTTATTTGCCTATTGTTTAGGTGGTCTCTAGGACTACTGCCAGGTTCAGTGATTCTCTAGAAAGATGCACAGTTTTCAAAAGTCATAACTATGGCTACAGTTTATTGCAGTGAGAGGACACAAAGGAAATCTAGCAAAGGAAAAAGACACATGGGATGAAGTCTAAAGGAAATCAGGCACAAGCTACCAAGAATCTTTCCCCATGATGTTGCACTGACAGACCTAATTCCTTTAGCAACAGAGTTGAGATAATCCATGTGAAGTGTTGTCTACCAGGGAGGCTCTTTACAGACTCAGCAGCCAAGGTTTTAATTGGGGTCAGTCACATAGGTACACTGGCCTTGCCTCAGTGATACCCTCTAGTGCCCTAGACTAAGACAGTTAAAACAAATCCCATTAATCATAAAGGTCTATCTTAGAAAGCTGGTGGCTCTCTCCCTACATTTTTATATTATTTTTTTTTTACTTGGTCTGAGGTATCCATTCAGTTATAACACAAATGTAGCAGGTAAGTTGAAACTGACATAAGTGTCTTCCAGGGCCAAGGTAACATCATGATAGCCAGGGTGCACACATAAATACAATCCCATGGAACATATAGGGTTCTTATGGAAACAAGGAGATTGTGTTGGTTGGGTATCCCAAGCAGGACATACATTAGTCAGGCATTAACAGGTAAACAGGGCCCTACTGTGACCTCCTATGTGGAGTCTTCCATGCTAGTATTCTTCATTCAGTCCAAGAAAATTAGTTCAGTCACTGGTTTCAGAGGGACTGCCAGAAGGGCCATCAGTTCCCAACAGTTTTGCCTGTCTGTGACAACAGTTTATCTGCCTCATGTGCATGGCCTACACAGGTCGGTGTTCTGTGTGGAAAGTGCAGGAGCTCTTTCTGTGTGGAAAGTGCAGGAGCTCTTTCAGTAGGTCTCATAGTTGGCACTGTCCCCACTATCTCATGTGACAGTAGGCTCTGCTGTCAGTTTGAATTCAAAGCACTTGCAGCAGTTTGAGAAGGTAGCATGGAAGGTTTTTCTTTGGAAAGAGGAGAGAACTTTTAGGAGGAGTTTTGGAAAACAAATATCATTAGTTCCCTTTTCTCTCCCTCCTGCCTTCCCAAGGTGCTGGGTTTTTGTTTTTCTTCCATTGTAAAATCAGTGTGTTCCACTCAGTGTTCATAGCTTTATGATTTTTAAACTTTTGTTTTTATTCTATTTTTTAAAAGATTTAATGTATTCATTTGAGAGAGAGAGAGAGCACGAGAGAGAGTATGAGAGAGAGCGTGAGTGGAGGGGAGGGGCAGAGAGAGAGAGAGAGAGAGAGAAGCAAGCTCAACACAGGGCTCTATCCCAGGACCCTGATATTGTGACTTGAGCTGACGGTAGATGCTTAACCAACTGAGCCACCCAGGCACCCCCTAACTTTATTATATTTTAAGTTATCCCATAATCTCATACAGACTTTTCATTGGGAAGGGTTGTATGCAAGAAAGACAGAATCATGTTTATGGAAAAACATGTTCATATATTTTAACTAGAAAGACAACTCATGTTCAGGAGATCATCCTGAAAAAATCTTGAATCTCTAATTTTGTTTTTAAAAATAAGATTACCCAATTCCCACCACCCCCAATCCAGTTTCCCCTGACCATTTATCCAGTGAGAAGCCAAGAAAAAATAAAATCCATCTATTCTGGGGGACAGCAGAATTTAATAATTAAACTGCCTCGCTAGGTATATTTATTAGGAAAAGGGGGAAAGAAATAGCACCAGGCTGTCAGTCTGTTGTTGCAAACTGCAACTAATCCAGAAAGCCAAAGAACACACTTCATGTCAATAACATCAAGTCTCCTTGAGCTAGGGATGAAAGTCTAGTCAGTCAGGAGCGGGTACAAGGGTCACTGTACTGGTAACATGCCCTCCTGGGACTTGGAACTTTCTCAGTAATCACAAGTTAGAAGTGGAGTTAGCCTGTGTCAGAAACATAAAGCCTATGGGCAGCCCAATTTCAGATGGCTTCATCGGAAAACAAGCCCTTTCCATGGGCATCTGCAAATGACCCAGCCAGTCCAGGCAGCATCCATAATGTTGTCATTTATGGGCTCAGAGAGGGGTATCCTAAATTAGTAAGGGTCCAAGAATCTGGGTTCTATTCATTGAGCCCATGCCTGCTTTCAGTTCAGCACATATCTTGCTGAGATGAAAATAGCCCACAGCAGACTGTAAAAGGTTTCAGTTCAGTCAGATCCAGGAAATTAAGATCTGAGAATTCAGGATCCCAAAAGCCAGCAGTGGCTTTTCTTAGGGAGCAACAAAGCCTTCAGATGTGGTAGAGCCAGACTGGGTGTTTCAAATCCACGAGCCAAAGTAAGGCTTCCCTAAGCCCATTTTATTTTGTCGGTCTTGGAGTCCAAATTGACCCAGCTCTCAAACATGCGCATCAGGCAGGAAAATCATCAGCCTCTATGGGTCACAAATCTAATTTTATAAGAGCTCATGAGCAAACCAAAAAAGTACATTTTAAAACTCTAAAAGTGTGTCTCCATGCAAAGATCACCTCTCTTTTTGTCTTGTCTCCCGTTTTCTAGAGGTTCCAATGGGCCAAAAATCATTAAAAAAAAAAATCACTGCTTACAGAGAATCATTTTGTTTCCAAAATTTAGAGTTTAAATTCCAATACAACCATTAGCAGCAAAAAGCAAGGAAGTTGTTTCATTTCACATGAAATTGTGTATGCATGTATATGGCTTTCCCTTTAATATTTATGAAATTATAAGTATATAACATTTGACATTAATTTTTATCATGCACCCATATACTACAGCCGTAAAGTACAAGACCAGTCATTAAAATCACCCTACCCCTTTTATTTCCCTACAAATCTACTCAAACATCTAGCAGTAAATTTAGCAATGAAAAGATTAAGATGGGAGCAGGGTGGCTGCTGTAGCAGTGACACCAATGAGGCTGGAGTAGTTTCATTTTCTTTTTCTCCTCTGTTTTATCTAAACCTTTGCTCCAGCCCTGTGAGCTGATCTAACCTTTTTCATCCTACTTGAAGGAGTGAGCAATGCACATCTTTAATATTTTTGGTCCACTCAATGCCCAACTTCAGGATTTTTTGCATTATGTCCCTTGCCACCTGGTGAAAAGAATAGCTACAAACTACTTTTTCTTGACTTTTTCCCATCCAAAGCCTATCTCTGGGGAATGTTTGGGTTCTTTCTCCTCCTACCTGGAGGAAAACACAAACCAAAGGCATCACCTGGGCTGATATTTCCCCCTTATTTTAGCTAGCAAACCAAAAACATCTAGGGGTTCCAGGGAGACAACTCTCTTGGTGTTGGATCTATCATTTTGAAATCCATAGGTAATTTTTACCTTTCATCAAAGACAACGGCTTAGCTCCATAACCACCCAGACACTAGGGTTTTGCCATCCCCCATCCCTCTCTCTTTCTTTTTCCCAAATAGCATTGCAATCATATTTCAGTGAATCAGGGTCATTCTAGGTGAGATCCACCATAGTCATAGCTGTGTCAGGGGTCCCCAAGAGCACTCCAATATTCATAGATTCACTATTCACTATCATTAGCCATCACTAAAATAAATTTTAGAATACTTTAATAACACCCACAACAAACTCAGTATCTGTTAAGCAGTCATGCTCCTCCCACCCCATTCCTATCTTCTGTGTCTGGCACCTACTAATCTAATTTCTATCTCTATAGATTTGCCTACTTTGGACATGTCATATAAATTTGATCATATCATATGTGGCCTTTTGTGGCTAGCTTCTTTAAATTAGGATGTTTTCAAGGCTGATCTATGTTGTAGTATGCATCAGAACTTCATTCTTTTTCATGGTTAAATAATATTATTTTATATGGAGAGACCACATTTTAAAAAATCCATTTATTAGTTGATAGATTTTCAGGTTGTTTCCAGTCTTTGGCTGCCATGAATAGAGCTATTCTGAATATCTCTGTAAGGATATTTGTTTGAATACCAACCAGTTTTTAGTTCTTTTGGGAGTATATCTAGGAGTGAAATTGCTGGGTTATATGGTAATTCTGTGTATAAAATTTTGAGGAACCACCAAACTGTTTTCCATAGCCTCTATACCATTTTACATTTCCATCAGCAATGTGAGTGTTCCAAGTTCTCCACACCCCTTGCTATTTTCTTCCTTCACTCTTTCCCTCCCTCCCTCCCTTCCTTTCCTATTATTATTATAGCCATCTTAGCAGCTGTTAACTGATACCTCATTGTGGTTTTAGTCTGCATTTCACTAATGACTAGTAATATTGAGCATCTTTTCATGTACTTAGTGGTCATTTGTATATCTTTTTTGGAGAAATTTCTATTCAGATCCCTTGTGCTTTTTAAAAATTGTGTTATTTTTCTTTTAAATACTGAGTTATAAGTATACTTTTTATATGTTTGATACAGTCCCTTATCAGATGTATGACTTGCAAATATATTTCTTCCATTCCACGGATAACCTTTTCACTTTCTTTATGGCGTCCTTTGAATCACAAATGTTTTTAACTTTGGTAAAGTCCAATGTGTCAGATTTTTCCTTTGGCACTTATGTTCTTAGTGTCACATCTAAGATGTCACTTGTGCTTTGCATAACCAAAGCCATAAAGATTTACTCCCATGTTTTCCTCTAAGAATTGTTTTAAAAATTTTATCTCCTGGGATACCTGGGTGGCTCAGCAGTTGGGAGGCTGCTTTTGGCTCAGGTTGTGATCCCGGGATCCAGGATCTGGTCCCACATCAGGCTCCTGCGAAGAACCTGCTTCTCCCTCTGCCTATGTCTCTGCCTCTCTCTCTGTGTGGGTCTCTCATGAATAAATAAATAAATTTTTTTAAAAATAAAAATTTTATCTCCTACATTTAGATCAATGATTGGTTTTGAGTTAATTTTTATGTACAGTATGAGGGAGTTCAATTTCATTCTTTTGCATGTGAATATCCAGTTGTCCCAACAATGATTGTTAAAAAGACTACTCTTATCCCTAGTAATTTTTTTGGCATCCTTGTCAAATACCGATTGCCCATAAATTCAAGTGTTTATTTCTGGACTTTCAATTATTTTCCATTATCTATATGTCTATATTTGTGCCAACATCACATTCTTTTTATCAACTGTAGTTTCAAGGCAAATTTTGAAATTGATAAGTGAGAGTCCTCCAACTTTGTTCTATTTTTTCTACATTGGCTTGGCTGTTCTAGATCCCTTGAAATTCCATATTAATTTTAGGATAAACTTACTTATTTCTGCAAAAGAAAGTGCCATCAAGGATTTTTATGAAGATTGTGTCAAATATATGGATTGATTTGGGGAGTATTACAATCTTAACAATATAAAATACTCCAATCAATGAAAATGGAATTTATTCCTTTTTAATTTCTTTCAGTAATATTTTATAGTTCTGAGAGATTTAGTTTTACACTTTTATTAAATTTATCCTTAAGTATTTCATATTTTTGGTTATTATAAATGGAATTTTCTTAATTTTATTTTTGGATTATTCATTTCAAGTATATAGAAATACAATTATAGTTTGTATATTGATCTTGTATCCTACAACTTTGTTGGACTTGTTTATTAATTCTAACGGTATTTTAGTGGATTTCTTAGGATTTTCTATGTATAAGATAGTGTCATCTGCAAATACAATTTTGTTTCCTCCTCTCCAATTTCATGTTTATTATTTTATTTTCTTGTCTGATTGCCTAGATAGGTTAGCTTTTTTCTGCACACCTAATGCTTACAGGTTTTATTGTTGAACAGCAGAGGAAATAAGGAGTGTAAAACTTCTTTATAGGAGGGCGGGGCAAGATAGTGGAAGAGTAGGATCCCCAAGTCACCGGTCCCCACCAAATTACCTAGATAACTTTCAAATCATCCTGAAAACCTATGAATTTGTCCTAAGATTTAGAGAGAACAGTCGGAATGCTACAGTGAGAAGAGTTCCCACTTCTATCAAGGTAAGAAGACGCGGAAAAAAGAAATAAAGAAATAAAAAGCATCCAAGGAGGAGGGGCCCCAGCAGGAGTGGGATAAGGCCGCGGGGCAAGTGCCCCCAGGATAGGAAAGCCCTGTCCTGGAGAAGCAGGAGCTTCACCAATCTTCAGGAGGGAAAGGCACTCGCAGGGAGTTGGAGCAGGATTCCAGGAGGGGCAGGGATGCTGTCAGGCTCCCAGGGGCACTAACAGAGGACCTGGCCCGGGGGGAGAGCACGCCACACCACGCAGCTGACCTCCCTAAAGGGCTGCAGCACACGCCCGGCTGGACCCGGGAGCATCTCAGGCAACGGCTCCGCGCAGAGGGGGCTGTGCGGCCCAGGAGCTCGATTCCAGCGGCGCAGGCTCCGGAGCCCAGGGTGCTGGGGGACACAGCCCAGGATCCGGCTCCCCCCAGGACAGGCAGAAGCCAGGAGGGCCCAGGACAGCAAGGACGCTCCAGCCGCTGGGCACCCCGAGCTATACAGATCGGCACCATCCCTGCCCCCTCTGTAGCATCCAGGCCCCTGTAGCATCCAGGCTGCGGTAGTTACTGTGGGAGCTGACTCCAGGGCTGGAGAGCTGGCCACCGCCACTGTTGTTCCACCTGGGGCCTCACAGGATAAACAAACCCCACTGAGCCTCACAGTGGCCTCACACAATGAACAGGATAAAAAACTCCCACTGAGCCCTGCACCAGGCAGGGGGCAGGGCAGCTCCCCCAGGTGCTCACACCTGAGAATCAGCACAGCAGGACCCTCCCCCAGAAGACCAGCTAGAAGGACAGGGGAAAAGCATGTTATAGATAAAGAAGTACTGGAAAGTTCCAGGGGAAGTCGAAGGATTTACAGTATATAGAATCAGAGGATACTCCCCCTTGTTTTTTATTTTCTGTTTGCATCCCCGCCCCCTTTTTTCTCTTCTTCTTTTTTATTTTTCTTTTCTTTTTTCTCATCTCTCTTTTTCCCAGTACAACTTGTTTTTGGCCACTCTGAACTGAGCAAAATGATAGAAGGAAAAACTCACTTCAAAAGAAAGAATCAGAAACAGTCCTCTCTCCCACAGAGTTACAAAATTTGGATTACAATTCTATATTAGAAAGCCAATTCAGAAGCACTATTATAAAGCTACTGGTGGCTCTAGAAAAAAGCATAAAGTACTCAAGAGACTTCATGACTGCAGAATTTAGAGCTAATCAGGCAGAAATTAAAACTCAATTAAATGAGATGCAATCCAAACTAGAAGTCCTAACGATGAGGGTTAATGAGTTGGAATAACGAGTGAGTGACATAGAAGACAAGTTGATGTCAAAGAGGGAAACTGAGGAAAAAAGAGACAAACAATTAAAACATCATGAGGATAGGTTAAGGGAAATAAATGACAGCCTCAGAAAGAAGAATCTATGTTTAATTGAGGTTCCAGAGGGCACTGAAAGGGACAGAGGTCCAGAATATGTATTTGAACAAATCATAGTTGAAAACTTTCCTAATCTGGGAAGGGAAACAGGCATTCAGATACAGGAAATAGAGGGATCCCGCCCTAAAATCAATAAAACCGCTCAACACCTCGATATTTTATAATGAAGCTTGCAAATTCCAAAGATAAAGAGAAGATCCTTAAGGCAGCAAGAGAAATGAAATATCTAACTTTTATGCGGAGAAATATGAGATTAAGAGCAGACCTCCCCACAGAACCTGGTGGGCCAGAAAGGGCTGGCAGGATATATTCAGGGTCCTAAATGAGAAGAACCTGCAGCCAAGAATACTTTATACAGGAAGGCTCTCATTCATAATGGAAGGAGAGATAAAGAGCTTCCAAGCTAGGCAGAAACTGAAAGAATATGTGACCACCAAACCAGTTCTCCAAGAAATACTAAGGGAGACTCTGTAAAAGAAATAGGAAGTCCAAGGGAACAATCCACAAAAACAGGGACTGAATAGGTATCATGATGACACTAAATTCATATCTTTCAATAGTAACTCTGAACGTGAATGGGCTTAATGACGCCATCAAAAGGTTTGATCCAGGGTTTCAGACTGGATAAAAAAGCAAAACTCATCTATTTGTTATCTACAAGAAACTCATTTTAGACCTAAGGACACCTACAGCCTGAAAATAAAAAGTTGGAGAACCAAGTACCATTCAAAAGGCCCTCAAGAGAAAGCAAGGGTAGCCATCCTTATATCAGATAAACTAAAGTTATTCCGAAGCCTGTAATAAGAGATTAAGAGGGACACTATATCATAATTAAAGAATCTAACCAACAAGAGGACTTAACAATAATCACTATTTATGCCCCGAATGTGGGAGCTGCCAAGTATATCAATTAATAATTAAAATTAACATATACTTAGATAATAGTACACTTATACTTGATGACTTCAGTGTAGCACTTTCTACAATCGACAGGTTTCTAAGCACAACATCTCCAAAGAAACAAGAGCTTTAAATGATACACTGGACCAGATGAATTTCACAGATATTTACAGAACTTTACACTCAAACACAACTGAATACACATTCTTCTCAAGTGCACATGGAACTTTCTCCAGAATAGACCACATACTGGGTCACAAATCGGGTCTGAACCGATACCAAAAGATTGGGATTGTCCCCTGCATATTTGCAGACCATAATGCTTTGATATTAGAACTAAATCACAAGAAGAAGTTTGGAAGGATTTCAAACACGTGGAGGTTAAGGACCATCCTGCTAAAAGATGAAAGGGTCAACCAAGAAATTAGAGAAGAATTAACAAGATTCATAGAAAGTAAAGAGAATGAAGATACAACCGTTCAAAATCTTTGGGATACAGCAAAAGCAGTCCTGAGGGGGAAATACATCGCAATACAAGCATCCGTCCATAACCTGGAAAGAACTCAAATACAAAAGCTAACCTTGCACCTAAAGGAGCTGGAGAAAAAAACAGCAAATAGATCCTACACCCAGCAGAAGAAGAGAGTTAATAAAGATTCGAGCAGAACTCAATGAAATAGAGACCAGAAGAATTGTGGAACAGATCAACAAAACCAGGAGTTGGTTCTTTGAAAGAATTAATAAGGTAGATAAACCATTAACCAGCCTTATTAAAAAGAAGAGAGAGGAGACTCAAATTAATAAAATCATGAATGAGAAAGGAGAGATCACTACCAACACCAAGGAAATACAAACGATTTTAAAAACATATCACGAGCAGCTATACGCCAATAAATTAGACAATCTAGAAGAAATGGACGCATTTCTGGAAAACCACAAACTATCAAAACTGGAACAGGAAGAAATAGAAAACCTGAACAGGCCAATAACCAGGGCAGAAATTGAAGCAGTCCTCAAAAACCTCCCAAGACACAAAAGTCCAGGGTCAGATGGCTTCCCAGGGGAATTCTATCAAACGTTTAAAGAAGACACCATACCTATTCTACTAAAGCTGTTTGGAAAGATAGAAAGAGATGGAGTACTTCCAAATTCGTTCTATGGGGCCAGCATCACCTTAATTCCAAAACCAGGAAAAGATCCCATGAAAAAGGAGAATTATAGACCAATATCCCTGTTGAACATCGATGCAAAAATTCTGAACAAGATACTAGCCAATAGGATACAAGAGTACATTAAGAAGATTATTCATCATGACTAGGTGGGATTTATCCCCGGGATGCAAGGTTGATTCAACACCCGTAAAACAATCAATGTGATTCATCATATCAGCAAGAGAAAACCAAAGAACCATATGATCCTCTCAATAGCTGCAGAGAAAGCATTTGACAAAATACAGCATCCATTTCTGACCAAAACTCTTCAGAGTGTAGGGATAGAGGGAACATTCCACAGCATTTTAAAAGCCATCTACGGAAAGCCCACAGCAAATATCATTCTCAATGGGGAAGCACTGGGAGCCTTTCCCCTAAGATCAGGAACAAGACAGGGATGTCCACTCTCACCACTGCTATTCAACATAGTACTAGAAGTCCTAGCCTCAGCAATCAGACAACAAAAAGAAATAAAAGGCATTCAAATGGACAAAGAAGAAGTCAAACTCTCCTTCTATGCAGATGACATGATAGTGTATGTAGAAAGCCCAAAAGAATCCACCCCAAGATTGCTAGAACTCATACAGCAATTCGGCAGTGTGGCAGGATACAAAATCAATGCCCAGAAATCAGTGGCATTTCTATACACTAACAATGAGACTGAAGAAAGAGAAATTAAGGAGTCAATCCCATTTACTATGGCACCCAAAAGCATAAGATACCTAGGAAAAAACCTAACCAAAGAGGTACAGGATCTATACCCTAAAAACTACAGAACATTTCAGAACGAAATTGAGGAAGACACAAAGAGATGGAAAAATATTCCATTCTCATGGATTGGAAGAATTAATATTGTGAAAATGTCAATGTTACCCAGGGCAGTTTACACGTTTAATGTAATCCCTTTCAAAATACTATGGACTTTCTTCAGAGAATTGGAACAAATCATCTTAAGATTTGTGTGGAATCAGAAAAGACCCTGAATATCCAGGGGAATATTAAAAAATGAAACTGGAGCCGGGGCATTACAATTCCTGATTTCAAGTTGTACTGCAAAGCGGTGATCATCAAGACAGTGTAATATTGGCACAAAAACAGACACATAGATCAATGGAACAGAATAGAGAATCCAGAAATGCACCCTCAACTCTATGGTCAACTAATATTTGACAAAGCAGGGAACACTATCCACTGGAAAAAGGACAGTCTCTTCAATAAATGGTGCTGGGAAAATTGGACAACCACGTGCAGAAGAATGAAACTAGACCATTCTCTTACACCATACACACAGATAAACTCAAAATGGATGAAAGATCTAAATGTGAGACAAGATTCCATCAAAATCCTAGAGGAGAACTCAGGCAACATCCTTTTTGAACTCGGCCACAGTAACTTCTTGCAAGATACATCCACGAAGGCAAGAGAAACAAAAGCAAAAATGAACTATTGGGACTTCATCAAGATAAGAAGCTTTTGCACAGCAAAAGAAACAGTCAACAAAACTCAAAGACAACCTACAGAATGGGAGAAGATATTTGCAAATGACATATCAGATAAAGGGCTAGTTTCCAAGATCTATAAAGAACTTCTTAAACTCAACACCAAAGAAACAAACAATCCAATCATGAAATGGGCAAAAGACATGAACAGAAATCTTACAGAGGAAGACATAGACATGACCAACACACACATGAGAAAATGCTCTGCATCACTTGCCATCAGGGAAATACAAATCAAAACCACAATGAGATACCACTTCACACCAGTGAGAATGGCGAAAACTAACAAAGCAGGAAACCACAAATTTTGGAGAGGATGTGGAGAAAGGGGAACCCTCCTGCACTTTTGGTGGGAATGTGAAGTGGTACAGCCACTCTGGAAAACTGTGTGGAGGTTTCTCAAAGAGTTAAAAATAGATCTGCCCTATGACCCAGCAATTGCACTGCTGGGGATTTACCCCAAAGATACAGATGCAGTGAAACACCAGAACACCTGCACCCCGATGTTTATAGCAGCAATGTCCACAATAGCCAAACTGTGGAAGGAGCCTCGGTGTCCATCGAAAGATGAATGGATAAAGAAGATGTGGTTTATGTATACAATGGAATATTACTCAGCCATTAGCAACGACAAATACCCACCTTTTGCTTCGACGTGGATGGAACTGGAGGGTATTATGCTGAGTGAAATAAGTCAATTGGAGAAGGACAAACATTATATGGTCTCATTCATTTGGGTAATATAAAAAATAGTGAAAGGGAATTAAGGGGAAAGGAGAAAAAATGAGTGGGAAATATCAGAAAAGGAGACAGAACATGAGAGACTCCTAACTCTGGGAAATGAACAAGGGGTGGTGGAAAGGGAGGTGGGCGGGGAGTGGAGGTGACTGGGTGATGGGCACTGAAGGGGGCACTTGATGGAATGAGCACTGGGTGTTATGCTATACGTTGGCAAATTGAACTCCAATAAAAAAAAAGAAATATCCAAAATCCAAAAAAACAAAAATCTTCTCTAAAATTGTAAACCCTACCTTGACAAATATTAGTGTTTATTTAAGTCACTACTGGGATCTGCATGATAATAGAGGTCATGGAAAATTCAGGTCAAATGTCTTTGTACTGACTGCCAGTGACTCTCTTGTCAAACACATTCTTTTTGTTTAGGAAGAAGATATAGTTTTGTATTTGTAGAATGGCTGGTTTCCCCCACCTTCTTATATCAAGGAAGCAACTCTGGCTCTTATTTAAATCTGTGAAATCTCAGTAGAATTGGTAGAGTGATTGGGTACAGGCTACATGCAGGAAAGAGAGTACCTAGCATTTATGGACTATTTTCTAGAGCTTGCCACAGTTCAAGAAAGTAATAATAAGGATCCATCTGTCAGAGGTAAGGTCTCAAATGAAGATTCCAGAGATCCTGGAGTGGGCCTAGGAAATGCCTGCATAAAAGAAACAATAAACATCTGTTGCTGTTATATATATGTATAGAAAAATTGAAATATGGTCTTTTGGCTCTTTTTTTCTTTGACCTAACAAATCTGTCTCAGCAAATACGTTCTTAAAAATATATGTAGAAAATGGACTTTCTCCTGCAGAATAAGTACATCTTTAATACTTAAAAATGAATTACACAGAATAGAAGTTTTTAATATTATGATGACCTACCTTGCTCATGTATTCACTCTGACTAAAATGTGATTACAAGGTTAATTGGAATTATATAAAAGTCAAATACAACTTTTGCTTGATTGATCTCAACTAGATTAGAGGAAGATGGCCAATTTTGTCCATTAAACTTTAATCTTTGGTAACATGAAGTTTTGTAGGTCTCATTCAGTTAGCATTTCTTTTTATTTTGCCTTCATTGCCTATAATATGAATGTGTGGTGAATTTTTGGTCACTTAAATGAAAAATGTTGGATAATATATTACGTGACCTCAAGGTAACGGGATTCAAAATAAAATTGCAAGTTAAAGGTGAGAATTGGAATGAGGTATGAAAACTTGGCTCACTGAAGTGAATACTGTTTTTCACACTAAGTGTCAAACTTAAGGGCTGAAGAGTAAGTAAAAATCAAAGGTAATGCTTGGGGCCATAAGCTATAGTTATGTCACCCGACAAAACCAAGTGCCTCAGCCTTCATATGTTTTTTAC
Source organism: Canis lupus baileyi (assembly GCF_048164855.1). NCBI lineage: Eukaryota > Metazoa > Chordata > Mammalia > Carnivora > Canidae > Canis > Canis lupus. The sequence goes on from NC_132876.1 coordinate 37,376,393, forward strand.
AATTTTTAAGAAATAGATATAAAATATTACCAAAATGCTGTAAGGTTATAGTGATATTTTTCATCTTTGTGTTACTACTAAAGAAAACACCTGTAGTTTGTCTCCATACTAAAAGGGTAATATCTATCCATCAACAGCAGTTTTTCAAGAAATCATGAAAAAGCCACTTTTGAACATTTCAAAATGGGATTTTACAAGAGTTTTAATGGGAGAAGTTTACTATCAAACAAAGACCTACTCTTTTTTTAAAGATTTTATTTTTAAGTAATCTCTACACCCAATGTGGGTCTTGAACTTGCAACCCCTAGTTCAAGAGTCACATGCACTACCAACTGAGCCAGCCAGGTGTCCCCAGACAAAGACCTAATTGACACTTTATAGAGAAAAAGAAAAAACATCTGAGTTCAAAATGAGACCCTTGTTCCCTTCAAAAAGAAAAAAAAAAAAAACACAGACTGTTGCTCATTAAAAAACCATAAAAACTAAACAGTGTGCCTTATTTGCCTTGGAGAAATTGTGCCATAAACACATAGAAAGAAAATATCAGCCACATGGATGTTATTTTTTTAATTAGCATTTATTGAGCACTTATTATATGTAGGCAAACTGCAATGTAGCTTGCATATAAGATTCTTTATTTTAAAATTTTCTCCTCATACCAATCCTGTTGAGGAGGTACTATCATTATCTTCCATTTTTCAGATATGAAAACTAAGTTTATGGTGATTAAGTAACTTGCTTAATATCTTATAGACGGTAAATGACAAATAGAGGACTCAAACCGAGATCTCCATGATATCAGAGAACAAGCTCTTAAGACTTATGTTCCAGTATTAGGCACTTCATTACAGTGAGACATAATATTGGCCAGGAAGAGATTCAGAAAATCAACATGCGAGTCATCTTGGACTAGAAATGATTTGCACCACTTTTTGTGATAAAGAGTTACATATAAAGGATGAGATTTTCCCCCTCTTTTTGAACTGCCAGTATTTTCTAATGTTTATGTACGGAAACCTACATTTTTCTATAATTTTGAAACAAATTTGGCATCAATAAACTGCATATATTATCTGATAAGTTTTGACATATGTATATACTTCTGAAACCATCACCACAATCAAGATAATGAGTATTTTAATTATCTCCTCCCAATACCACCATGCCTTTTTAAAATCTTACATTATCAACTCCATCTACCCCAGTCTCCAGGCAACCACTGATCTTTCATTGTAGATTTTTTGGCATTTCCAGGAAGTTTATACAAATAGGATCATACAGTGCATACTTTTGAGGGGATTATGTGACTTCTGTAAGAGGATCATGATTTTGAGATTATCCAAGTAGTTGACTGCATCAGTAGTTGTTCCATTTTGTACCATTGTATGGATATAAAATCATCCATCCATGTGTTGTTCCATTTTCTACCATTGTATTCATATACTATCATCTATCATCCATCCATGTATTGATGAACATTTAGATAGTTTCTGGTTTGCAGTTTTACAAATAAAAACTATTATGAAAATTTGGACACAAGTACTTGTGCATACACCTTGGATAAATATCTTGAAGTGAATATGCTAGTGTATATTTAACTATTTAACCACCAAACCTTTAAAAGTGTTTGTATTATGTTATGTTCCTACCAACACTGTGGGAATGTCTCAGTTACTTTTTATCCTTACAAACATTTTGTATGGTTGTTTTTTTTTTGTTTTGTTTTGTTTTTTTACCTTTGGCCATTCAAATGGGTATTGATTTGTTTTGATATCACACACGCCATGGGGTTAGTTTGTTTCTCTGATGATTTTTTTAAAAAGATTTTTATTTATTTATTCATGATAGACTTAGAGAGAGAGAGAGAGGCAGAGACACAGGCAGAGGGAGAAGTAGGCTCCATACCAGGAGCCCGACGTGGGACTTGATCCCGGGACTCCAGGATCGCGCCCTGGGCCGAAGGCAGGCGCTAAACTGCTGAGCCACCCAGGGATCCCCTGTTTCTCTGATGATTACTGATGTTGATCATTTTTAACATGCTTGTTAGCCATTCATATATCTGCTTTGGTGAAATGACTTCATATCTTTTGTCCATTTTTTATTGAGTTGTCTTTTTGCCATTGAATTTTTTTTTTTTTTTGCCATTAAAGATTATCTATTCGGGATACAAGTTCCTTTTTATTATATGTGTTGCAAGATTTTTCTTCTAGTCTGTGGTTTTGCTTTTTACGTTTCTTAAGGTTGTTTTTCGTAGAGCAGTATTTAAAAATAATTTTATCTTTTTCCCTATTTATGGATTTTCTTTTTACTTATGTTGTTCTGTCAAAGAAACCACCTATATTAAGCTTACAAAGATTTTCTTTTTTTTAAAGATTATTAATTAATTAATTAATTTATTTATTCATGACAGACACAGAAAGAGAGAGAGAGAGAGGTAGGGGGAGAAGCAGGCTCCATGCAGGGAATTAACCCAGGTCTCCAGGATCACACCCTGGGCCAAAGACAGTGCTAAATTTCTGGGCCACCGGGGCTGCCCCAAAGATTTTCTGCTAAGTCTTCTTCTAGACAGTTAGTACCTCTAGGTTTTACATAATCCACTTATTTAATTGTTCATTTATTTACATATGGATACCCAGTTGAATCAATACCACCCATTGAAAAGATTTTCCTTCTTTTTTATTTGTATATTTTTTATTGCAGTTTGATTTGCCAACATATAGTATAATAGCCAGTGTTCATCCCATCAAGTGCCCCCATCAGTGCCCATAACCCAGTCACCTCATCACTCTGCCCACCTCCCCTTCCACTACCCCTTGTTCTTTTCCCAGAGTTAGGAGTCTCTCATGTTCTGTCACCATCTCTGATGTTTCCCACTCATTTTCTCTCCTTTCCCCTATTATCCCTTTCACTATTTCTTATATTCCCTGAATGAATGAAACCATATAATGTTTGTCCTTCTCCGACTGACTTACTTCACTCAGCATAATACCCTCCAGTTCTATACACGTTGAAGCAAATAATGGGTATTTGTGGTTTCTAATGGCTTAGTAATATTCCATTGTATACATATAACACATCTTCTTGACCCATTCATCTGCCCATGGATCCTGAGGCTCCCTCCAGAGTTTGGCTATTGTGGACATTGCTGCTATAAATATTGGAGTGCAGGTGTCTCGGTGTTTCACTGCATCTGTATCTTTGGGGTAAATCCCAGTAGTGGAATTGCTGGGTCACAGGGCAGTTCTATTTTTAACTCATTGTGGAACCTCCACACAGTTTTCCAGAGTGGCTGTACCAGTTCACATTCCCACCAACAGGGCAAGAGGGTTCCCCTTTCTCCACATCCTCTCCAACATTTGTTATTTCCTGTCTTGTTCAATTTCTCCATTCTCACTGGTGTGAGGTGGTATCTCATTGTGGTTTTGATTTGTATTTCCCTGATGGCAAGTGATGCGGAGCATTTTCTCATATGCTTATTGGCCATGTCTGTGTTTCCTCTATGAAATGTCTGTTCATGTTTTTTGCCCATTTCATGATTGGAATGTTTGCTTGTTTACTGTTGAGTTTAATAAGTTCTATATAGATCCTGGATAGTAACCATTTATCTGATAGATCATTTGCAAATATCTTCTCCCATTCTGTAGGTTGTCTTTTAGTTTTGTTGACTGTTTCTGTAGCTGAGCAGAAGCTTTTTATCTTAAGTCCCAATAATTCATTTTTGCTTTTGTTTCCCTTGCCTTCATAGATGGATCTTGCAAGAAGTTGCTGTGGCCAAGTTCAAAAAGGGTGTAGCCTGTGTTCTCCTCTAGGATTTTGATGGAATCTTGTCTCACATTTAGATCTTTCATCCATTTTGAGTTTATCTGTGTGTATGGTGTAAGAGAGTGGTCTAGTTTCATTCTTCTGCACGTGGCTGTCCAATTTTCCCAGCACCGTTTATTGAATAGACTGTCCTTTTTCCAGTGGATAGTCTTCCCAGCTTTGTCAAATATTAGTTGACCATAGAGTTGAGGGTGCATTTCTGGATTCTCTATTCTGTTCCATTGATCTATGTGTCTGTTTTTGTGCCAATATTACACTGTCTTGATGATCACCGCTTTGCAGTACAACTTGAAATCAGGAATTGTAATGCCCCGGCTCCAGTTTCATTTTTTAATATTCCCCTGGATATTCAGGGTCTTTTCTGATTCCACACAAATCTTAAGATGATTTGTTCCAATTCTCTGAAGAAAGTCCATAGTATTTTAATAAGGATCGCATTAAATGTGTACATTGCCATGGGTAACATTGGCATTTTCACAATATTAATTGTTCCAATCCATGAGCATGGAATATTTTTCCATCTATTTGTGTCTTCCTCAATTTCTTTCAGAAGGGTTCTGTAGTTTTTAGGGTATAGATCCTGTACCCCTTTGGTTAGGTTTATTCCTAGGTATCTTATGCTTTTGGGTGCCATAGTAAATGGGATTGACTCCTTCATTTCTCTTTCTTAAGTCTCATTGTTACTGTATAGAAATGCCACTGATTTCTAGGCATTGATTTTGTATCCTGCCACACTGCAGAATTGCTGTATGAGTTCTAGCGATCTTGGGGTGGAGTCTTTTGGGTTTTCAAGGTACAGTATCATGTCACCTGCGAGGAGGGAGAGTTTGACTACTTCTTTGTCCATTTGAATGCCTTTTATTTCTTTTTATTGTCTGATTGCTGAGGCTAGGGCTTCTAGTGCTATGTTGAATAGCAGTGGTGAGAGTGGACATTCCTGTCATGTTCCTGATCTTAGGGAAAACGCTCCCAGTGTTTCCCCATTGAGGATGATATTTGCTGTGGGGTTTTCATAGATGGCTTTTAAGATGCTGAGGAATGTTCCCTCTATCCCTACACTCTGAAGAGTTTTGGTCAGAAATGAATGCTGTATTTTGTCTTGTTGATCTATCACATTCATTGATTTATGAGTGTTGAACCAGCCTTGTGTCCCGGGAATAAATCCCACTTGGTCATGGTGAATAATTTTCTTAATGTATTGTTGTATCCTATTGGCTAGTATCTTGTTGAGAAGTTTCGTATCTGTGTTTATTAGGGATATTGGTCTATCTTTCTCCTCTTTTGGTGGGGTCTTTTCCTGGTTTGGGAATTAAGGTGATGCTGGCATCATAGAACGAGTTTGGAAGTATTCCATCTCTTTCTATCTTTCTGAACAGTTTTAGGAGAATATGTTTGGTTCCTTCTTAAACGTTTGATAGAATTCCCCTGGGAAGCCATATGGCCCTGGACTTTTGTGTCTTGGGAGGTTTTTGAGGACTGCTTCAATTTCTGCCCTAGTTATTGGCCTGTTCAGGTTTTCTATTTCTTCCTGTTCCAGTTTTGATAGATTGTGGTTTTCCAGAAATGCGTCCATTTCTTTTAGATTGCCTAATTTTTGGCGTATAGCTGCTCATGATATGTTTTTAAAATCGTTTGTATTTCCTTGGTGTTGGTGGTGATCTCTCCTTTCTCATTCATGATTTTATTAATTTGAGTCTCCTCTCTCTTCTTTTTAATAAGGCTGGTTAATGGTTTATTTACCTTATTAATTCTTTCAAAGAACCAACTCCTGGTTTTGTTGATCTGTTCCACAGTTCTTCTGGCCTCTGTTTCATTGAGTTCTGCTCGAATCTTTATTAACTCTCTTCTTCTGCTGGGTGTAGGATCTATTTGCTGTTTTTTTTTTCTCCAGCTCCTTTAGGTGCAAGGTTAGCTTTTGTATTTGAGTTCTTTCCAGGTTTTGGATGGATGCTTGTATTGCGATGTATTTCCCCCTCAGGACTGCTTTTGCTGTATCCCAAAGATTTTGAATGGTTGTATCTTCATTTTCATTAGTTTCCATTAATCTTTTTAATTCTTCTCTAATTTCCTGGTTGACCCATTCATCTTTTAGCAGGATGCTCTTTGATCTCCCCATGTTTGAATTTCTTCCAAATTTCTTCTTGTGACTTAGTTATAGTTTTAAAGCATTGTGGTCTGAAAATATGCAGAGGACAATCCCTATCTTTTGGTATCAGGTGAGACCTGATTTGTGACCCAATATGTGGTCTATTCTGGAGAAAGTTCCATGTGCACTTGAAAAGAATGTGTTTTCAGCTGCGTTCGGATGTGAAGTTCTCTATATATCTGTGAAATCCATCTGGTCCAGTGTGTCATTTAAAGCCCTTGTTTCTTTGGTGATGTTGTGCTTAGAAGCTCTGTCATTTGCAAAAAGTGCAAAGGTGAAGTCTCCTACTATTAGTGTATTATCTAAGTATGTCTTTACTTTGGTTATTAATTGATTGATATCCTTGGTAGCTCCCCTATTAGGGGCATAAATATTCATGATTTTTAGGTCTTCTTTTTGGACAATTTAAGTATGATATAGTGTCCCTCTTCATCTCTTGCTACAGTCTCTGGGATAAATTTTCATTTATGTGATATGAGATGGCCACCTCTGCTTTCTTTTGAGGACCATTTAAATGGTAAATGGTTCTCCAACCTTTCATTGTTAGGCTGTACGTGTCCTTACATCTAAAATGAGTCTCTTGTAGACAGCAAATGGATTAGTCTTGCTTTTTTATCCAGTCTGATACCCTGTGTCTTTTGATGGGATCATTTAGTCCATTCACATTCAGAGTAACTATTGAAAGATATGAGTTTAGTGTCATCATGATACCTATTCAGTCCCTGTTTTTGTGGATTGGTTCTTTGGGCTTCCTCTTTCTTTTACAGAGTCCCCCTTAATATTTCTTGCAGAGCTGGTTTGGTGGTCACATACTCTTTCAGTTTCTGCGTATTTTGGAAGCTCTTTATCTCTCCTTCTATTCTGAATGAGAGCCTTGCTGGATGGAGTATTCTTGGCTGTGTGTTCTTCTCATTTGGTATCCTGAATATATCCTGCCACCCGTTTCTGGCCTGCCAGGTCTCTGTGGAGAGGTCTGCTGTTAATCTAATATTTCTCCCCATATAAGTTAGAAATCTTGTCTCTCACCACTTTAAGGATTTTCTCTTTATCTGTAGAATTTGCGAGTTTCACTATTAAATGTCAAGGTGTTGAACGGATTTTATTGATTTGGGGGGGGGGCTAACCTCTCTATCTCCTGCATCTGAATGCCTGTTTCCCTCCCCAAATTAGGGACATTCTCAGCTATGATTTGTTCAAATATGCTTTCTGGCTCTCTGTCCCTCTCAGCACTCTCTGGAACCCCAATTGTATGTGGATTTTTCCTTCTAAAGCTATAATTTATTTCCCTTAATATTTCCTCATGGTCTCTTGTTTTTCGCTTTTTTCCTCAGCTTCCTTCCTTGCCATCAACTTGTCTTCTATATTGCTCACTCTTTCTTCCACTTCATTAACCCTTGTTGTTAGGACCTCCAGTTTGGATTGCATTTCAAGGGTTTTTTTTATTGATTGATTTTTATTCCATTGTATACATAAACCACATCTTCTTTATCCATTCATCTTTTGATGGACACTGAGGTATATGTTCTCATTCATTTGGGGAATATAAAAAATAGTGGAGGGGAATAAAGGGGAAAAGAGAAAAAATGAGTGGGAAATATCAGAAAGGGAGACAGAACATGAGATACTCCTAACTCTGGGAAACGAACTAGGGGTGGAGGAAGGGGAGTTGGGCGGAAGGCGGGGGTGACTGGGTGACGGGCACTGAGGGGGGCACTTGATGGGATGAGCACTGGGTGTTATTCTATATGTTGGCAAATTGAACACCAATATAAAATAAATTAATTAAAAAAATAATAATTTATTTTTAATTTCGGCCTGATTAGATCTAAATTATGAAGCCATGAAGTCTATTGAATCCTTTATGCTTTTTTCCTGAGCCATCAGTAGCTTTATAATTGTGCTTCTGAATTGGCTTTCAGACATTGAATTGTAATCCAAATTCTTTAACTCTGTGGCAGAGTACTGTTTCTGATTCTTTCTTTTGTGGTGAGTTGTTCCTTCTAGTGATTTTGCTCTGTGTAGAGTGCCTTGTTAGAAGCGAAAACTCTTCTCTCTGTAGCGGGCTGGCTGTTCTGTCTTTAAATCTCAGGTCAAATTTATCAGTGTTCAGAATGATTTGAAAGTTATCTAGGTAAGTTGGTGGGGCCAAGTGAGTTGAGGATCCCTACTCCTCTGCCATCTTGCTTGCCTCTCTCAAAAAGTTTTCCTTCCACCTTTGAATTGCCTTACCATCTTTGTTAAATTGATAATGTATATGTGTAGGTTTATCTCTGAACTTTCTATTCTGCATCATGGATCCACATGTCCATCATTTCAACAATGCCATACTGAACTAATATAATTTATACTAAATCTTGTAATCAAGTAGTATAACTCCTCCAACATTTCTTTCCTTTTGTGTTTCAAATTTCTGTGGTTTGTCTAGGTCTACTGCATTTCTATATAAATATTATAATCAGCTTGCCAATGTATTTTTAAAAAGCCATCTTAAAATGTGGTTTTCTTATTCATAAACATATCATATCTCTCCACTTACTTAGGCCTCTGAAAACTCTTTTAGCTATGTTTCATATTTTGTAGGGCGGAAATCTTGGCTATCCTTTGTTAGATTAATTCCTAAATATTTTATATTTTGATGTTATGGTCAATAGACATTTTATTTACTGCTAGTATATAAAAATACAATGGATTTTTATATTAGTATACATATTTACATCTAATTTGGAAGGCATTAATGAATTTTTTAAATTTTTTATATCTTTCCTGTTTTAAGTATAAAAATCTTAACCTCAGTTCCCTTCACCTACCAGTTTTTTCCTCTTTATAATCAAAATTATGTTAAATATTGAAAGCTTCTTGTTTCCATATTATCTCACATTTATCTCTTAACGTGGTTTACTCTGGCAACAATCTGCTGAGATTCCCATTTCTTCACTGTAATTTCTAACACCATGGCCATCATTATCTTCTTTGACTTCACTTCCCATTTTTAACACATGATAGTGTCTAATACACTGTTTTTCTGATTTAATTCCTACTTCTCTACCAATGTCTTTCAATCTTTGTTTTAGCTTCTTCCTTTGTTCAGTCTTTTAAGTTAGGGACCGTGTGTTTGGCCCTCTTCCAACAACACACACTCCTTGGGTAATTTCATACAATTCCTTGACTCCAATTACCATTGATATTTTGATGACTTGGACATCTCTACCTCCAGGCCAGACCCCTCTAATGAAATCTTGATCAAAGTTAAACATTTCTTAGTCTAGATAATGGCTTCATAGAGGACAAGGAGTAATACATACACACACCTACAAAGAAACCTGGGTTTTATTCTTGATCACCAACCTCTAATCAGTTGTCAAATTGCATTATTTTATCTCCTTAACATTTCAGAACCTGTCTGCATTTTCTCCACTTCCATGAAATGAACTTAGCTTAGGCCAATGTCATCTTTCACTACAATCTAGTAGTGACCATTGTCCTGGCCTCCACTGTCTCAACAGTCAATGCAGTAATTACACTACAGCCATCGTGATTTCTTTTAACATAAATCTGATCATGGATTATCAAATTATTCAATTATAAAATAAATAAGCTTATTATTCAAAGATATAAATTAACCAATCTGAAACAGAGATAATGATTGAAAAAATGAAAAGAACCTCAGAACTTGTGAGATAGTATTATATATTTTGAGAAATTTTTTTGAAGTATGAACTGCTACATACAATATCATGGATAAATCCCAACAGAAACATTTTGAGAGTAAAAAAGCAGACACAGAAGAGTGACTGCTATATGAATCCATTTATGTGAATTTTGAGAATAAGTAAAACATATCTACTGTGGAAAAATTAGAATATTCATGAGTTAAATTTATGTTGAAAAAATTTAAGCCTGGGAAGGTATTAAAATTCTGTGTCATGGGATGACTGGTTGGCTCAGTGGTTGAGCATCTGCCTTTGGCCAGAGAGTGATCCTGGGGTCCTGGGATCGAGTCCCACGTCAGGCTCCCTGCAAGGAGCCTGCTTCTCCCTCTGCCTATGTCTCTGCCTCTCTCTCTCTCTGCATCTTTCATGAATAAATAAATAAAATCTTTTAAAAAAATTAAAGATAAAAAATAAAAATTCAGAAGCATACTAAATAGCATTGAAAGTGATACCCACACACACAACAAACATAATATTGAGTGAAAGAAGTCAAACACAATATCATAAATCCTGAATAATTCAATTCATATAAATTTCAAAAGTAGAGGAAACCAAACTGTTATGCTTAGCAATACAACACTTGGTGATCAACCTGTAAAAGAAAGGCAAAATGGTGATTTCTAAAAAAAGTTGACTTGGTAGCTATTGTGGCAAGTTAAGATAGAAGATTTGCAACTGAGAAGAGATTGAGAGTTCTAATAATACTTTATTTGATTTAGGTGGTGCTTATATGGCTATTCACTTTATAACCATTTATAACTTATTCAATAAACAAGTGTATATATGCTAAATTTAAGTTCCCCCCAAACATGGACTGAACAAAAGTGTTTTTCTTCTTCATTGCTTTGTCTCTAGCATCTAGCACATAGTGAGTGGTCAATAGATGTTTCTGAAAAAGAAGTGAATGAATAAATGAATGAACGAATGAATGAGTGCTCATTCTGTGTTTGGCGTTTAGCTAGTGATTATTCCTATGGGTATGCTCAAGTTACTGATAACCTTGTTTGTCAGAAATAGGAATATCTGCAACACACATAGAATAACTTATATTTTTCAGAATAACTTATAAATTCACAAATTAACTTTGATTTATTTTTCACTTGCCAAGGTCATTATTTAGTTGTTATACTTTAGTAATCTGCATCATAAAAACACATTTAGGAAACTCCTAGTCTGGAAGGGTTAAGAGGTTTGACATTCCATTTTTGCAAAATATGAATATGCTCTTTTCTTATGAAATGGAAGAGTTGTAAAATTCTATCCCATTTGTGAAAATGCACTCTTTTTTAAAATCAGTATATATCAATAACTCTTCCTAATAGTACTAATAAATATGTAACCTAATAGCTAAGTAATCAACTGGTTTATTTGTTTTATTTTTCATCTTGTTTATTTGAATCATAAATAGATTTTAACCCATGATTCTATTAGTTAGATTCTGCTTAGCCAAAATTCTGTCCTTGGCTGTTATTCAGTCTTGTTTGTTTTAAAATCTCCAGATACTTGCTCTCTTAGGTAAGCTATATCAAAAGACAAATAAGCAGGTTACTGCTAATAGCACAGCACCCGTAAATTGCATTAGATTTGCTATTCCATTTTCTTGTTTCTTAAAATGTTGCCAAAGCCTTCTCTATAATGGAGTTTCAAATGTAAATAAGTACAATACCATCAAGCTCAACAATGCTAAAGGTCAATGCAAGGAATAGAAAATAAACAAATGTCATTTTAGTTCATAAACATAAAAATGTTCACTTAATAACATTTTAATGATTTTTAAAATACCTCTTGCATATATAGATTTGATTTCCCAAATAAGGAACAAGCTACAAGGGACTGTATCCATTTATTGTAAATTGTGAAACTAAATCAGAGAGAGGAGAAGCAAACCTTTCAAAAAGGTAAATACTTTTCAGTGCACACTACTTCCCATTTTAATAGGTATTAAAAATAAAGCAAACATTACAATCAGGAAAAGTATTAGTAGTGCTTGGTGGCAGAACTTAGAACTGTTCATACTGAATTCCACAGTTAGTATAAAAAATTTCTTTTTCATTAAAGATGAATATGGTTATCATTACCAAAAAACCCTTAAGTACCCTTACTTATTAGGTAAATGAACAGGACAAAACCTTTATTCACTATCTCTCTAGCCCTCATATTGACTCTGCCCCTCTGCTATTACCTTAAATAACCTTAAAGTAGCATTCTTTCCACAGCTTGTTTATGGGAGAAAAGATGGGTAAAAGAAGAGTGGGTTGCTGAGAATAAATGGAAGGGTAGGTAGGTACAAGGTCAGCATAAGAAGAGACAGAGGAGAGACAAGCTACAGACTTTGTTCAATTTAGTGCATATTTGAATATTCATGGTATTTCCAGTATATGCTTAATAGGTGTTTGTTGAATGAACAAAGATATAGTTTGTGGTGAAAGTCTTAAAATTGGGTATTTAGTGGGTTATCTACATCTTTAAGGCCAGCAGAGAGATTACAGCTGAAACTGTGAAACTTGATTTCAATTCCCTTTGCATAAATAGTATTAGATTACTTTTCTATTAAGCTACACCAGTCCTGACCACTGCCACTGTATTTTTGTTTTACTTCTGCCTTCCCTGTCAAGGAAAGTAAATGTTTTCCTTATGTCAGATATATCAAGGCGTGATTTTCATAAAGTAAAATTCAATCTTTTTTTAAGTGTACAGCTCGATGAATTGTGAAAAATGGGTAAAGCTGAATTACCATAATCACAATCAATGTATAGATTATTTCTGTCACTTTAAGACTCTTTTTTTTGTACATGAGGAGTTCGCTCCTCTACAGCAAGCCTCTAGCAGCTACCGATCTATTCTCTATCCTTATAGTTCTGCTTTTATTTAGAACATCCTAAAATGTAATCATATAACATATAGCCTTTTTGAGTCTGGCTTTCTTCACTTAGCATAATGCTTTTGCGATTGATCCACGTAATTGGTTATTTTAGTAGGTCTTTTCTTTTTATTGCTGAGCATATTCCTTTTTATAAATGTACCACACATTGCTCAGTCAGTTACCAGTTAATGCATAGTTGGGACTATTTCTAGTTTTTTTGTGTGTGTGTGATCATGAATTAAGCTGTTATATATATTCATGTACAAGTTTTAGTGAGGACATTTCTTCATTTCTATTGAGTGAATATCTAGGAGGACTGCTGCCTCATATGACAAGCATATGTTTAGCTTTATTAGAAACTACCAAACTGTGTTCCAAAATGACTTTATTAGTTTGCTCTGAGTTCTAATTGCTTAACATCCTTGCCACTACCTTTCCCCTTATTCTATTAGATGTGAGTTTATGGTTTTAATGTGCATTTTTCTAACCACTAGTAATGTTGATCATCTTTTCATGTGCTTATTTGCTATTTGTATCTCTGCTATAATGAAGGATCTTATCAAGGCAAATACTCTGTAACTGAAAAAGGAAAAATGTATTTGTTGCATGTTGGGATTCCTGTGCAGCCTCTTCTCCTCTTCTCTGAGACTACTCTCCTTGCAGGGATGGCTCCTAGCAGCATGTTTGCATTATACACTCTCACTCTTCTCTTATCACAGATGATTGGACCTAACTCAAGAGAAATCAATCCAATGGCTGGGCTGGATAAATCAGAGCAATCTGTAGGAGCTGGATCATTTAGCTACAGATGCTGAATTTGGAAGAGGGCTAAATACATTATTTTGAGACTTCTATTAGAGCCCATGTATAAATGGAGCCAGTCTGAAGAGAGACAGAGGAAAAATAAAAACAGCTGCACAGAGAAAATAATAATCAAGACTATGTGGCCCCAGAAAGAGAGTGAGTGAGAGAGAGATGGTTTCTGGTAGCTTTTCAGTTTTGGAAAGTCTTCTGTGTGTCCTAGATTCACTTCCAATCTATTCTCTGAGATAACCCTATATCCTTCCCATAAATTTCTCTCTTTGATTAAACTAGTTTGATTAGCTTGGTTATATTTCTTTTCCTTGCCACCAAATGACCCTTCACTAAAATAACAAAATGATGGTTCTTAATGAATGAAAAGCGAAACAGAGAACAATTAAAATCCAAAACACTTTCAAGTTTTATAGGTAATAAAGTACTTATTATACAAAAATGTTTCAAAGTATTAAAAGATGCCTGGCCTACAGCTCCTTTTTGAGCATTTTCCTGTATAAAATGTTGCCCCATGTGTTTGCAAAACTAAGCCACAACTGGCTGGACCTGATACTGATGTCTGAAACAATGGCAACGATCTAAAAACTGGACAGCAATCTATGGGGTAGCTCGAATCATAATATGGACCAATAAAGATTCACTAATATTGTACAATGATGGGCTAAACTAATATATTCATCTGGATCAGTCTAAATTTGAGAACAGGGATCCCTAGGTGGTGCAGCGGTTTGGCGCCTGCCTTTGGCCTAGGGCGCGATCCTGGAGACCCAGGATCGAATCCCACATCGGGCTCCCGGTGCATGGAGCCTGCTTCTCCCTCTGCCTGTGTCTCTGCCTCTCTCTCTCTCTCTCTCTCTCTCTCTCTGACTATCATAAATAAATAAAATTAAAAAAAAAATAGGGATCCCTGGGTGGCGCAGCGGTTTGGCGCCTGCCTTTGGCCCAGGGCGCGATCCTGGAGACCCTGGATTGAATCCCACATCAGGCTCCCGGTGCATGGAGCCTGCTTCTCCCTCTGCCTGTGTCTCTGCCTCTCTCTCTCTCTCTCTCTCTGTGACTATCATAAATAAATAAAAATTTAAAAAAAAAGAAAAAAAATAAATAAATAAATTTGAGAACAGAAATAAAGTTAGCCAGGAGCTGCAGGATCAGTGGAAGCAGAGACAGAATAGTTGAGTCACCTTTATACTGAAACCCTAGCATTTAGCTGTAAATAATGAAATCTACTAGGCATGTTCTTTTACCAATCTATGTGGGGGGAAAAGAGTGCATATTGAAATGACTCTAAGCTCAGATAAAATAGCAATGGGAAGTGGCATGCAAATTAAAAAAAAAGAAAAGAAAAAAACTATTATTATGTAAGACTGCATCCATGGAAAGATAGTGTGGAGAACCATGAAGGCAGTAAGACTTGTATACTGTAACTGGTCAGGATGGTTCAAGAGCACTGTTATAAGTTCTGAATTATATATTTTAAGAAAACTCTTGACATATTACAGGTATATTCAGAGAAAGATGACCAAAATTGGTGAATGCTCAAGAAATCATGCCACTTGAAAAAGAACGAGAGGGATTAGCTTAGGAAGAGAAGCTTAAAAGAGTATATGGCCGGTATCTTTATATATATAAATAGAATATATTTATTTTAGAATGTTTTATAGAATAATAATTATAGAGTATTATATATATGTAATATATTATATATATGATAAAATGTATTTTATGTACCTCCAGGGGAAAGAGGTCAGGTATAAATTAAAATTTTAAATAGATTTCACATCAATAGAATGTATTTAATAACTAGAAATGCTTAAAAATGGAACTTGAATAGCTTCTGATGTTATAATATTGCCAAACAACAAATCCCAAGAGAAGTCAGACAGGAATCAGTCTGAGATATTTGGAAAAGAAATTTCCTTCTAGCCCTGACATCCTCATTTAAGTAAATATTACTCTTGGAATCAATTTTCTCTCCTCCTAGATGCTTAGCTCCTTGAGGGCAATAACTTGGCCTTTACTATGTATTAAAAAGTATCCAAATTCTGAATGTAATCCTTGTAAAAATATTCATTAACGTTTTAAAATGACCTTTCATATTTGTGTCTTCTCTTTCCTCTCTTGTCTGCCAAACAAACACATCATATAAAAATGCCAATCAACAGCAAATACTGATATCTGTTCTTTTGAAAGAATACATTATTTCTGTCATATTTTCCTTGAGGGCTTCTTAACATTCTTGCTTCTTTTCCAAAGAGGTCTAGTGAGAGTCTGTGGACCAATCAGTGGAATGTCATTGCCATAATACATCATAAGACATTCTGCTGGCAAGAGCAGGCGGTCAGGACCTGCCCTTTTCAAAAACTTTAATGAAAAATAATATACCGATCAACTTTATGTTAAACAGGCTCAGAAGCAAAGCTAAGCCCCCACCTATGAATGAAAGATTTTTTAAAATATCTCTACATATCAGTAGGGGGAGGGAGGAAATCATCCAGAAATAAGCACAGGATTGGGAGTCAAGAGACTGGACTTAACTTCAGTGATATTTGTCAACTAAAGGTGCCATCTCAGGCAAATTGCTTCATTTCTCTGTGTCTCAGTTTCTTTATCAGCTAATGGCCTTCTAATACCTGATCTCATGCACTGTTAGATTCCCCAATGCCACAATCTTCTAAGTGTAAAAAAGAGAAAGCTTCCCTCTAAAAAAACCCCCTGGTTTTGGGACGCCTGGATGGCTCAGCGGTTAAGTGTCTGCCTTCAGCTCAGGGCATGATCCTGGAGTCCCACGTCAGGCTTCCTGCATGGAGCCTGCTTCTCCCTCTGCCTATGTCTCTGCCTCTCTCTCTCTCTCTCTGTTTCTCTCATGAATAAATAAATAAGAAAAAGAGCCTTGGTTTCATTTGTAGGGACTCATCAACTCTTTTTTTTTTTTTTTATCTGAGAGAGAGAGAGTGCGAGTGAGCACGAATGGGAAGGGGAGGGGCAGAGGGAGAAGGAGAAGGGACTCTCTGCTCAGCAGGGAGCCTGACACAGGGCACAATCCATCCCAGGATCCTGGGATTATGACCTGAGCTGACAGCAGATGCTTAACTGACTAAGCCACCCAGGCACCCCTACCAACTCTTACCTCCTTCAGCAATATTTCATTTCTTTCTTCTTGTCCACTATAATGCTCCATACTATATGATACACAGTTTGAGCAAATAGTAAGGCTTAATTAAAATCTAAAGGAACATCATCAACAAACTACATATCATAGAGGGCTAAAGGCTTATTCAAGCCATGTGCTGTTCAGCAATTTTACGTTCAGCAATATAAATAACCATTATTAAACACTTTTGTTATTATGTCTGTGGAGTCCCTGTGAGTTAGGAACAAATGGGGCTAGCCAGGGCTAGGTAGGGGGCCACTGAAGCAGGCTCACAAAATCCCCAAAATGCTGAGGTGTAAGGAAACCAGAGATAAGGGAACAAGCCAGACCACCCTGCCCTAAGGTGTAGGCAGGGTGGGTGTCTTGCTACAAACAGCTACTTGTAACTAACAAAAAAATCATCAGACTCTAAAAAGGAAGTAAGCCAATGATGTTATCACTAGTCCTTACTCAGTGGTGATATCAATGGATATGTTAAAAGGATTTAGGTTCCCAATTGGGCTCTCAATAACAGATCAACCCTACAAGCCCACAGTGGCAATGCTGTCTGGATCCCTCTTAATTCTGAGAGCTTTCTTTGTATCCTCACTTAAACTTCTATCACTTTGCTCACGCTCCTGTGTCCCTGAGATTCATTCTTCAACTCCATGAGACAAGAACCAAGCTCTTCCTTCACCTGGAATTTTTATTGCCTCATTACAAGATCCTCTTAATTTCATACAGTTCTGACTTTGAATCTTAGATCAATCACACACTAGCTGTGTAAACTCTGGTAAGTTACTTCACTTCTCTGGCTCTCAGTTTGTTCTCTGCAAAATGGGTATACCTAAGACCCAATTCACACGTATGTAAAATACCTAGCACAGGCTTTGGTACTTGATAGGTACTCCCTGAGTGCTTCTTCCATTCCCTTTGTCTAACCATCATGACCTTGGATCCTCTATTTACCATAAGTCCTATGTGATCCCTCCAAGGCCTTCGTGTCTACCTCAGGCTTCTCCTCTTAAATACATTCCTAGCTTTACCTTACCTCCTCTAGACTACATTACCCTGCGCCTGGATTAGACAGCATTTTAATGCACAATGGCACTTTTAAAAAGCAGTCCTCTGAATTTCTAATTCCCTTTTAAGATCTTCAGCGGCCATTCAAAATTTTGAAATAAAAGAAACATCCCAGAACCTCTCTACCAAGATTCAGCACCAGTCCCTTGGGGAGGAGAAACATGTTCTCCCAAGGAAAAATTCTATTTACCCTTTTGACCTTAAAAGGAAGCTTGTGAAGATACAAAAGGCAATAGAATTGAAGTTTTGAATAACTTCCAGAAGTAGAGAAGAATTATTATTTAAAGAGAAGGATCTGCTCTTCAATCAACCGGGAAACTTTAGTTTTCTGGCAATGAGTGTGAAACCTCATAGCAATTAAAATTATCTTTCTAGCTTGTGACATCAATGTCCTTTCTATTGTGCCTCTGTAAAGCTCATTCTGGTTATATGCACTATCAGCAGCTAGTGATTACTGAAGCAGTCACAGCAGTAAGAAACCCTTCCTCGGCTTTGCAGCAACTTAATATCATGTTCTTCGTTACACAGAGCAAATTCTGATTCTGAATAAGATAATACCATAGTGAAAATATAGTTAATGGGGAAGAAAACAACAGTGTTTGCTTTGTCCTCTTTCTCAGCAGATATTGCTGTGACAGGATTACAGGCAAGAGACAGTGGATGTTTGGTCCCCTATTCCACTGAGGTGCTCAAATAGGAATAATGATCATATTAATGATAAACAGCTTTATTGCTAAAAACCATCATGTAAAGTGCCAGGGGATCTCTTTATCCTACATTTAATGTGAGGTCCGTATATGGAGATGTTCTAGCTAACTCGGTGATAATAGAATATGCAGTTTGAGTTCTATCTTCAGTTGTGACATTGGGCTGTTAAGCCTCCCACCCATTCTATCTCCAATTTCATTCCTTTCTTTAATGAATCTGTCAGAGCCCAGAATTAGGAAAGAGGGCAATGGCAGAGAAAAAAAGTGACAACCTTTGAGATGTAAAGTGACTTTGATTCTATTCATTCATTCATTCATCAAATTTATATTAAGTATTTATTATGTGCTATACATTATACTAGGTGTTAGGATACAAAGATGACTTTGTACCCCCAAGAGATCACTTCTTAAGGAAGATACAGTTATTTAATCAGTTCACTATGTGGTCTACTATGTCTATAAACAACATGAACATACCGAAATATGTAGAAAGTGTAATGAAAGTTCAAAAGGAGCAGCATCTAAGTTGGTCTGGGAGAATTAGATGGGGCTTAAAGGAAAGAGAATTGTCAGGTGAGTATCTGGGACAGGATAGAGGAGTAGATAATTTTAGCAGAGATGAAGCAGAAAGCACAGAGGCAGGGAAGCCCAAGAAAACAGCTCATCTATGCAACTTTATGTAGTTTGCTATTCCTATAGCATCACATAGTTCATGCCCTCACCAGACAAGTCAAATTAAATATACATATATTGTCAGCCATGCAGAGTGATTCTGGCATGGTTCTTAGTTTTAACAAGTTAGGTTCAGTTCAGATGAAATCCGATTGCAGATGAAGAGGAATTTTAATGACTCTCAGAACTGAGAGCTCAGGCTACTGATACTTTCTAAAGGTACACTGCTACTGCCATATCTATCAAAATGCAAATGAGTGAGTAAAATTCTTCAAACAGAAATGGTTGGTATAGAATTAACACTTAAGGACTCTTTTAGCCCTGAGAATCTGTATGTTACAAAATGGAATTTTATGAATTTAAATGACAAAAAAAATCATGGTCAAGAGATAGAAGAGAATAAAATTGTGAAACTTAAATCTCAATTGAAAATGGCACTTCTCCTTCTCTGACGGTATAAAGCCTACCTCTTGGAAGCAAAGGTAATGACTATTGAATCATTGTTAGGTGCACTAGGTATTTTGATTTGTTTTTCTTTGGTAAGGTATATTTTATAGGTCTGTTATCACTACCTTTTGTGGTGGACAGCAAATATTTACAGGGAGATAGAAATTGAATTAAGTTCATTCTGTGTTAAGGTATGTATATTATGAATGTACATATCATTTACTTGTCACAATAATCCTAAGAGATAGATGCTGCCATTTGCTTATTATTGTTGTCAGTTTGTGTGTGTGTGTGTGTGTGTGTGTGCTTTTGTTTTAGAAAATGGGGAATGGGGGCAGGGTGAAATTCAGTGACTCTAATAATTGAAGAATCAGAATTTAACTTTAAGGCTTGTGCTCTCACCGGATATATCATGCTATCGAGTTCTAATGAGACAGTTGACTAGGATCAGGGGTATAGACATTTCTTTACATTAATGCTTCTCTTGAGTCGTATTTGTTCAAAACATGCCACATATAGTCTTTGTTTTCTGGTCTGTTATATCTCCCCCTATAATCAACTTTTCTAAGTAACATATGTTCTTTAAATATGCCCTACCTCCTCTCAGAAATAATGGGCCAACCCAATCATCTCTTTATCTTCAGAACTGGGCTAGCATTTATTGCTACAGTCTTGTACCACCAACTTGGCATGTACTATGTGTACAGAAACTTATCAGATTATTTTTACTGACAGTACGTACATGTCTTGGAATACTCTGCATTCTTTATGTCTAGTCCAGTCCAGTGATTTATATAATAAATATTCAGTATGTCTTTTTCATGATTATGGCAATTAGAGAATACTTAATTGGACATTGACTTCCTTAGCACCAGGTACTGATTTAGAAACATAATCCTTCACTCTAGTATTTATTTCTTTATGTAGTTCTCAAAAATGATATGCCATACAAGGTTAATATAGAACTAACTACAATTAAGCACAAGAAAAAGCTTGAGGTATCAATGCTAAAATATAAGTAAAAATGGCCCAAAGACAGTAGTTGTGATTATTTTAGAATTGCATTGAACTGTTATCTAATAAGGGTTTATTTGCTTTTCAAGTTTCTTTTTGCATTTTCTTTGTTAACCTTTTTGACAAATTTGCAAAGGGGCTGGGGTCCAAATGTGGCAGATGCTGTGTGTCTGATTAGTTCCTTAGATGAGGAAAGGTATTCAGACTCTGTCTATAGATAGTATACGAACCAGACTGTGACATTGCTGGCATGTTCATTTAGACTGCCAGCATGATGGATGCTGATGACCACACCTAAATCCATTGGAGAAAACTGCCAAAATGAAGTAATAATCAGGATCTGGGCCATTTGGAGGTCGTGGATGTTTACTTTTTTTTCAGTTTTAGAGAATGGCTCTACCATTCTAACTTTTCCAATTTGAGAACTCTCTTGATTACAAAACTCATGTGAACATCACAGAATAATCTGTGTAAGGGGTGATATACAAATAAATACATTTTTATATGTAGAAGTTCCTTTTCCTGAATTATTTTATCAAAAGTGACTATTGGCAGTTAATGAAACTAGGTCTATAGGAAAAGTTTCTTAAATATATGGTTTGACAAAAACTATTTTTCTCCTACTATGTCTCTTCTTGCTTTATGCTAAAAAAGGTTCTTAAAGAAAAGGCCAGATAAGAACTTGGCTTGCTGGTAGCCCAACAACAGCTACCAGCTGTTTTTTCCTGGAAAACAGTCTTCATATAACAGAAGACAAAATGGAAAGCACATCATTTATAACATTGCTTTCTCTAAATTCTGATTCGATTAAATCCTTACTCTCAAGTAAAGACAACAGTAGGCCTTTATATGGAATAGAAGTTGTAACTTTTACTTCCAAGGATATCCCAGTCAGCTGGGGATTCAAAAGGCTAATCAACCTTTGTGCTTAACATGATTATAGGCTATTTTGACAAGGACATGGAAGCCCTAAACTTACATGAACTTCCCATTCTTTCACTTGTTTGCTCCTTCTCAAGCCCAGATCTACAATTTTCTCAATTTTCCAGTTATTGCAACATTTGATGTAAGTTTTAAGCTTCAAGATTCCTCTAACAGTTTTAGCAACTCCACTTCCTCTTTCTCAGCTACCTATCCAACAGTTTCTGCTTATTTGCTTTCCCTGGCTTGGTCTTTGAGTGTCTCTCTGCTCCAATAGTCCCCCATTCCTATTGTAATTGCCTCTACTTCCCCCACTCAATAAAGACTTTCCTTACAAATGTCCAGATCTGTGTGTGTGTGTATGTGTGTGTGTGTGTGTGTGTGTGTGTAGGGGAAATTTTGAGGTTTGGGGAGGTGGAGCTTAAACAGCAGAAAGTACCATATTCTAGAATTTCTCAACAAATAATTTTATAAACCAGGCAGCAGTTTCTCAACCCTAAAGTAAGAATAATTACTTCTTCCTGTTCCTGCAAGACATATTCAGGTGACATATGAGAAGTCATTATGTGTTATGAGCCATTTGAAAGTATGCTACATAACTAGAACTCCTCATTACTATCTCCATTAATATCAATGATACCTCTTTTTAATCCAGTCATTTTCCAAGTATGGTCCTTGGAAGTTCTTGGTTCAGCAGCACCAGAATCACTTGGAAACTTAGAACTTATACTTGGTTCCCACTTCAGGCCCATCAAATAAAAAACTCTGACACTAAGGCCCAATAATCTGTGTTTTAATAAGCCTTTCAGGTAATTAAGAAACATGCTCAAATTTGAGAACTTAACAATCAAAATATATTAGTGAGTTTGAAAAAGAATACATTTTGCTGAGAGCTTTGAAGACATTTGCATAAGGCATCAGTTTCATTTATCCACACCTAAAAATAAAGCCTAAATCCCTGGAAAGTCATTCATTTTCAAGTATTCATTATAGATATACTTTCTGGTGGACAATGTGGATGTTTGACTCATTTCTTATTCTTTACTCATTTCCTTGATTCTTTAAAGAGATGTGAATGAACACAAAAGGCACATTTTGTAAAACAGAGCCCTAAAATTCCTCTCACATCCTCCTGTCATCATGATAAAAAAAATTCACTATGGATGAATGACTCCTGTACTCTGTGAGATATCAAGCCCTATTAGTCACTCATTTATGCCATTTAAATGCTGGATTTTATTTTTTCAGTCCTGCAGACCCATTACCAAAGAGGGCCCAGCTGTTACTTTTTTGCTTCAGGGACATTCTCTGCAAATTCAATAGGTTTTGCTTCAATTCAGAAAATGGAAAGCATTAGGTTTGTAACAATAATTATATATCTCTCCAGGGCTCTTACACTATCAAGCCAGAGAGGAGAGTAGTAGTAATTGGTGAGATTCACCAAAAGGGCATATTTATTCTTACATCTTTTTGCAGTGGGCAAGGGTCCACTGAACAGATGGGCCAAAAGGCACAATGCTAGAATTCTATGGATACCTATTATTTGGGTGGCACTGTTGAAAATACATTGAATAGCTATCTTTTCCATATTTATATTCAGAAAAAGTATCGGGTTATGTAAGACTGGTGATCCAGAGTTTGAGCAAATAATATCAGTTTCTTTTGATTCAATATTTACCTCCTAGAGCAAAGGCAGTGGGAAGATTTAAGCAATTGAGGGTGGAGAATAAATCCTCATCTTTTCTTTCTAAGGAGATGGTACTTCTTTGGCACATTTAATTCCTTATAACACTTTTCTAAGCATTTGAACTTTTATTTTTAGAAAATGAAATGTTTCATTCCTCTTTAGCTGCTCCAAGTCTACAGAATAGCTAGACTCTACTCCTATCATCAAGCAACGTGGCCTAACATGGTGTTGAAATGAGAAAGAATGTGGAGGAAATGTTTGTGTTTTAGGAGTAGATGGGGGATACCTAAGAGATAAAAGTACACAAGTCAAAATACTGAAAGGAAAGACAAGAGCTCAAAGCTTCTGGCCCTTTTTAATGTCTTCTATGTACTAAAATTTCTCAGTTTTGAACATTTTTATTACTTTTTAGAAGTCATACCTAACATTAATGGGTAGTCTTCCGCTACTTTTTTTATGGTTTTGTAGGAATTACTTTTTTTTTTTAACTTTAAGATCACTGAGGTATTTAGTGTGTGTGTATGGCCTAGACAGGTGGGGCAGGTGAGAGGGCGCATAACACCAACACTTATGACTATGAATAAAATCACTGATATCATGGGATATGGATACTGTTGCTGGCATGCTCTTTTTGGAAGCTGGCAACCTGGAACATGAGTTGGAAACAATATAAAGATACAGAAAATATCTATTACATTATTTTTCTGAAATAGACTTATTAGCAATTTCAACAAGAAGGTAGAGCTTATTATAAAAGGCAACAATCTTCTCAACGGAATTTAAGCCTTTCAATAATGAAGTCCATTAAAATATAGAGTCTATAACGTAATGGCTTGGACAAGTCCATTGGGCATGCCACAGGAGACACATTATGTTTGAGCAAATGTGGAACCAACCAACAACTTCCCTGCCTTGCTCCAGGTAGCTATTGGGATTTTCTTTTCAACTTGCAATAGTCTGACATTTCCAAATGTCAAATAGTAGCTTAACAAGAAAAAAAAATTAATTACATTTAAATTTCTCATAGTGTTTGTAAGCATTTAATGATGAATAGTGTATACCTAAAGACAAAATTTTTATCCAAAAAGTTTTACTTAGTTCTCACCTATCACTTTTTGATAAGAAATAATGGAGCACAGTTCTTGCAAGGTTAAAAACCTGTCTCTACTGTTTATGTCCTTTCTTGGTTCTTTGGGGCATACTAATGTCTCTCTTCTCTGAGCTCTTATGGCACACATCTCTGACACTTTGATCATCATTTTATCCTAGTGGTGAAAAGAGTTGAAAGACTTACTTACTAGTCATGGTCAAGTTACTTAAACACTCTGAGCCTCAGTTGCATCATTTGAAAAAAGTGACTAAGAGAAGGCTTTACAGTCGGATCAACCTAAATTCAAATTCTGACTCTGCCTCTTTAGGGTGGAGAAAAAGGAACTGTTGTACATTATTGGTGGGAAAGTAAATTGGTATAGCCACTGTGGAAGACAGTATGGAAGTTTCTCAAAAAATTAAAAATAGAAATACCATATGATCCAATAATTCCACTACTGAGTATTTACCCAAAGAAAATGAAAACACCAATTCAGAAAGATATACACCCTTATGTTTATTGCAACATTATTTAAAATAGACAAACATGGAGGCAACTTAAGCATCTAGCAATAGGCAAATGGATAAGATGTGGTATACACACACACAGAGAGAGGAATATTACACAGCTATACAAAAGGATGAGATCATGTCATTTAGACAACACGGATGGACCTAGAGGGAATTATGCTAAGTGAAATAAGTCAGAGTGAATCATATGACTTCTATGAGCATTAGTTCATAATAGAACCTACTATATTTGGAGCATTTTTAAAAATAAATGAGATAATGGATGTAACACACTTAGCATAAAATAAATACTCATTTAATGTTAGCTGCTTCTAGGATGATGACTGATGGTAAAGATGGTAATAATAAAAGATGATAAAGAGATGTTTATGAGGATGGTGATAATACCTGTTCTACTTACCTCACTAGAAAGTAGAAAGCACCATGCAAAAATAAAGAAGGTAAGTAATGATTTACCAAGCAGTATAGAATCTCTTCCATGGGAAGAAACCTATCTTTTACTTTGGGTAAAGATATTCTCACAGCTTTTATCACTGGACTGGACACAAGGTATATGCTCATTGTGTAGACAACTACATAAGAATTATATAGCAGTGCTGTGATGGGTATAACTCATTAGAGAAGCAAACTCATGGTGAAGGGAGAAGTGCTGGATCCATGTCCCTAAATAGTGAAGAAGGAATGATATTTAGTGTACAAATGGAGGAGATGAACTTATCTAGAAGTACTGACACTTTATCTAGGCTAAAATGAGGAAGCTGGAGTATATGAACATAAATGCAAGTAAGTGTGCAGATGTGACAGAGTGAGCCTACAGAGGTTGTCTTCTGGTTGCTTCACAGGAAGATTTAAAGGTGATGGAGGAAGAGTTATGGGTTCAAATAGAAAGGTGAAAATACCTAGTCACCAATTAGGACTGAACCAACAACTAGAATTGAATATCAAATTCTGGGAAAATCCTGTTTTAGGATTACAAAGAGAGCTCTTTCCATTTGTTGACACTCCAATGGGAACTAAAGAATGAATATTTGTTGAGAACCAAATAAATGGTCTGTGCCCTGTATCCAATTGTATACTGAGTGAGAATCCTATCTCATGTTCCTCATTTAAGAAGTGAGAACAGGTAAGGCCCAAAGGAAGTATTTTAAAAGGTATTAATTTTACATACAGTCTTTTTTATAATGTTTACCATCTCAGATCTTTGGAGGTTCCAGCTTATTCATTTCATCTAATTTTTTCCTTAGCAGATGTGAGAAGGAAGGATGTAATATGTCAAAGTTTAACAGCAGCTAAAACGAACTTATTCCATGGAACTTAAGCCATTAAGGTGATACAAGGGTTGCTGTCTATGTGCAATATTGTGCCTCTGTGTTAGAAATTGGATTTTTTTTTTTGAAATGAAAATTGTGTTCTAGTTTCACACTACTTAAAGAGGAAAATGGCCACCTGGGGTCAGGATATCAGATTGAGTAGTGATAAGGAGGAGAAAAAAATATGTTTTCAGGAAAACAATATATATACTCTGACATAAAGAATCTATAAATGCCATGGCTTCAAAATATTTTCTTCATTATAAATTTTGGTTATACTGAACTAGGCAACATTTTTATTAAGTGACTCTTTCCTTATGCCATTATATTCACTCTTCATATAGGCATATTTTGTTGTTATTTACTTATATGGCTGTTTTGCACGAATACTATTTTATATTTCAGCATTTATCTTTATTAATCTCTTCCTCTTTCTTTTGGTTAATTTTTATTCTTTTACTTGTTTTTGAAGCTCAATATTTAGTTCATTGTGTTCAGTCTTTGTTTTAAATAGCTAAAGTAGAAAAAATAAATACTTTCCTCAGTTGACTCTGTAAGCTACAGGTTGATATGAAGTATCCCTATTTTTATTATTTTATAAAAAATTTTTTCAAAAAAAAATTTTTTTTCATTTACATTTTATTTTTACCTCAATTTAAAGCTTAACAATTTTTTTTAAATGTGTAAGTTTGGGAGTGTGTCACCTTTATGTTGACCTCTAAATTTATTAAATTGTTGTCAAGAGAATGAACTAATACAATCTCTATTTGTAATGTTCAAAGTTTTATATCAAACTTACTGAGGTTACACAAATTCTATTTTCTCTATTTTTAAAGTCACTTAGTAGATCAAAACCTGAAAGATATATACTAACATCTCTATTGTAATTATAGTTTTATCTATTTCTCCTTGCATAATATATTTTTGACTATTTTGTACTTTGTCGCCATATTTTTACATTAAATGGTTAAAACTGTTACATTTTCTTCATTATTTTTGTCCCAGAGTCATTAATAAGGCCTCATAAAAGTCTCCCATTTGGATGAAAAACTACATAATCACCTTAATTATACTATTATCATTCCACCCTTCGTCTTATTTGCTGCCTTTGATCTTAAATTTTAGTATCTCTGATATTAATACTGCCAATCTCATTCTTTTATTGTTTGCATTTGCCTGGTATCTTTTTGTCTTTGTTATTTTTAACTTTTCTGTCACTTCAGTTTATGAGATTTTCTTATAGAATGTACCTTTTATACAATCTGAATGATTTTCTTTTGCAATGGTAATTTAGCACATTAACATGCAAATTAATAGGTGACATATATCTTATACATTCTTTTTAGTATTTGCTATAATTTATAGATTCTTTCCTCTCTATTCAGATGCTATAGTTTGGCTAGATTGACTAAATTTCCTTTCAGTAAGGCCCCCACACACACCAACCGCCATAATAATTTGTAAGTTCTTCTAGGAATCTTAAATATATACTTTCTAGCTCAAATGGGATCTACATATATTCACTGATGGCCTGCAAATCCTTACAGGGTAAGAGGAGTTTGCTGATGTCCAAATTGCTGGGTCTTCAACCAGCCCTGTAGTTAAAAACAATAGCATCTCCAAATCTGCACATTCTTCTGGACAACTCACAGACTCAATTGTATCTGACCTTATCTGCCAGTCCCAATAATCAGACAGAGTTATTCTAGTGGTTAACTATCTAAGCAGTGAGACAGGAAGGGGAGAGCACTAGAAACATACTCAGGCTACCATTTTCTTTCTTTATTTTTTTTTAAGATTTTATTTATTTATTCATGAGAGACAGAGAGAGAGAGAGAGACAGAGAGAGAGAGAGGCAGAGACACAGGCAGAGGGAGAAGCAGACTCCACGCAGGGAGCCCAACACAGGACCCAATCCCAGGACTCCAGGATCACGCCCCAGGCCCAAGGCAGACACTCAACCACTGAGCCACCCAAAGATCTCCTCTTTATTTGTTTTAAGTTATATTGGATTGTCATGTCCTAGACCTCCAGCACTAAAATTGTACATTTAAGCTTACCCATGATCCAATTTCACAGAAAACAAAAATAGTGATTTCTTCTCAATTCTAAATGCTTTGGAGGACAGAAAATGGATTCAACTCTTTTCTGTGTTTTTATTTTTTCAAAGTCAAAACAATATGGTCACTCCTATCAAGAAAACATTTTTATTCAGAAGATCAAAATAATGTTAGGCCCCCAAATTTATATAATGGTCTATAGCAAGGTTTACATTCATTTATTATTTTAGTTGTATTCTCATAGGAACTTTGTGAGAAGAGAGTCATTATCTCCACTTTACAGGTAGTGAAACTAAGGCTGAGTGAGTTAAACAACTTGTCCAAGTGCATATAACTACAGAGGCAGGTCCCATTCTGGTATTGTTATGCTAAAGTTATTGCTCTTTTCTCTAGACATCTTGTACCTTTAAATATAAAGCCACTCACATTCAATGCCAGGTTTACTGTTCATCACTTCCCACCCCTGTTTCTGAGAATCTAGAAAGAAAATTAGAATAAACTGAAAAAGGGTAATACTTGACTAGGAACGCTTAAGAGAAAGCAATCAGACTTGCAATCTCTCGCAAACACCACTGCTTGAAATAAGCATTTTGATGTAACTTTTTATGGGACATATGTTATTTTCATACAACGAAACTAACACTGACATCTTACTTTAGCCATTTCCCAATCATTTGTTTGTAATATAGACACAGCTTGAATGTCAACTGATTATTAAAAGCTCCAAAACCTTGCAGCCTCACAAGACCCTTCATTTTCAGTTGGTTAAAATCATTTCTCCAAAATTTGTTGTCCTCAAGAATATTGCATATATAGAAAGAACAAAGAAAGACAGTTTCACTGGAGTAAAGCCTACTAAAGTAGAGATTTTCAGAACAAAATAAAACTTCCAGAGAGGGTGTCATGGCCAAAAATGAGCTTAAGTAGGCTTGGGGAAATGACTAATTGACAAACATTTGCTGTGGTAAGTCTTCCTACATTCCTAGGTCAGGCCCAAGGTGACAACTGCCACTACCTCTTACTCAGGAGGTAGAACTAATGCCTAGCATTTATATGGTAATGGAGCTCTTCATAGCACATCCCCATATGTTAACTTATTGGAGACTCACAACAACTTTATGTGAAAGCCCAAATAATAGTTATGCTAATTTTACAGAGGCATGAATAAGTAAAGTGATTTTTCCAAAGTTGTGTAGTTACTTTATTGCCAAGATTAAAGTCCAGTGATCCTCACTATGCTGCTTTCTGTGATTATAAAAACTTTATATTCAATAAGTGCAACCTTTTAATGCATAGTAAGTTTTTCAATATATATGAAAATAGCTAAAATTAAAATTCATATTAGTTTGTGGCCATTATTTAAAAATAAAATACTATAAATAAATAAATAAATAAATAAATAAATAAATAAAAAGGAAATACTTTTTTGAGGTATAATTGAATGCATAAAGTTTACATATTTAATGTAGATGACTTAATGAGTTTGGAGAAATGTCTACACCCTTGAAATCATCATCACAATCAATGCCATAAATCGTTGTGAGAGGAGGTGGTTCTGAAATAGTCTCTTAGAATTCTGCAGCTCAAATCTGGCCTCTCTCAATATTTGACTTTAATTTGTTAATTAAAATATTTTGGAATGTGAGTTCACTGATAGTAGACATCTATCTTTCATTATTTCAGGTAGGAAAGCTAACAATGCATTCCCAGCTCTTCTCCAAAATTCTAGTTTCTCAACCATCACTAAAAAATTTTAAAATGTCTTAATTGCTACCCATCGAGGATTTGTGCAGAACATACAGCAGTTAAAATACCAAATACATATTTAGTGGTGGGGATTTTGGGGGGTAATTAGGTTTACATGAGGTCATGAGAGTGGGATCCTCATGATGGAATTATTATTCTTATAAGAAGAGACCAGAAAGCTATAGCTCTCTCTCCTCCATGATGTGAGAACACAGCATGAAGGAGGCCATCTGCAAGCCAGGTTGAGGGCCTTTACCAGTCAACCATTCCGGAAACTTGATCCTGGACTTCCTAGCCTCCAGAACTGTGAAAAATAAGTGTTTGTTGTCTTCCTGCTCCCCAAATATAAATACATAATCATTTAATATGGGATAAACTCATTAGTGGATCTGTTTTGGGCACTATCCCATGATATTGAGCAGTATTCTATACTAATCACATTTTCTTCTGCATTGCAAAGAACAGATACTATGAGCAATGAAAGAGCAAACACTGAGGCTGACAAAGGGAGAAACCCTCCAGGAACGGGTGGGAAAATGATAATGATAATCCACAACAGGTTAAAACAACAAGAACACAAGATACAATGCTATCAGGAGAACAGTTGAGATACTATTGTAGTATATTCCATATCCTTTGGACAGGGCTCCTGTGCAAGGTAATCATTTTTGTTGGAGTACCTAAGGAGTCCTAATAGTAAGTTTAAAATTTAGATAGTAAATTTTGAATAGACATGTTTTGCAAATGGTTAGTCCAAATATTTAGATAGTAGGACTTCAAATACTGAATGGGATGTATATTGTAAATAGTATTTAATTGATTTGCTTTCTTCACCTAATGGTGAATTCCTCTAAGTAAAGGAATCTTGTTTTACTCATCTTTGTGTTCCCAGAAACTAATACAACTCCCAGAACATTCAATTTGTAATCAACACATGATGAATCAAGGAAGGAAGAATGTGGTGATTTGACCAAGATTTTAGTTACTTCTGCACATGACATGGCTTCAGAATCTTTTGTCAAACTATTACGCTTACTTATTTGAATGTGTTTTCCAACACTTTTCAGTGTCAGTAAAGTCTAGTCTCAGTTAAAACATTTAATCATTTACTTGCAAAACCTCATTCTCTTTCACTAAAATTTAATGCCGTATAACATATAGTATAATAATTTATTGTCTGGTATGCCAAGCCATTATTAAGCTAATAATGGAACAATAATAATAAAGGAACTAATCTAACTCATGATTTGTAGATAGTTTTATCTAATATTGTTAGAATGATTTAGATTACTACACTGCATGAAGATCTTGGCAAAAGTTGACTATCTGGTGCTTTGGAGACACAGCTGTAATATAAATTAGACTGGTTTAGAAGTGAAAATATTACTATTACCAATCTGGAAGCTAATTGGCTATATGATACACAGATGTTCACTTATATAGAACTATTTCCATGGGAAATACTTAAAAATGTTTGTGGAATGTTTTTTTAAATTACTTATGATATATTTATAAGTAACAGTGAGTACACATTCAGCTACCACGATTTTCTTAATACTGAAATATTTTGGGAGTTGTTAATTATTATGGATTTTAAAGATTCAATTCAAACGGAAAATATATATGATAAAATGAACATCTAAAAAGATAACCAATTATTCCTAAAGAGAATTACCCTTTCTAGTTAGGTTTTGCAGAAATCTAGACTACAGCCATTAGTACTTTGACTTAGAGTTTCTCTTGAAAAACACCATTAACCCATAAACAGTATTTAGCATTTTTGTACTTCATCAACAACACAAATTTGATACTATATGGTAGCAAATATGAACTTTCCAGAATAAATTTGGTAATAATTAGTGGCACTATGTCTTAACACCCTGAGGGAAATTCTTTCGTTTGGGTAAAAATTTATCCTGATGGAGTGGCAGCAGTTTTTATTTTGATATGCCAAGTATATTTACAAATATTTCTAAAGATAGCCTTGCATAATTTCAATAATGTCAATTTTGAACAATCATTTGCCCTGAAACTATTCAAGCATTTCCAATTTGGTTGCCCAGATTCTAGTTGAATGCAAACTGTGAGACACATAACTTTGTCTATGGTACATTATTTTTGCTATCTGCCAAGTTGGTTTGATGTTTTGATATGGGAAAATGTGGAAAGAAAGACATACAGTGATTAGAATGTATTTCTTAAGTGAATAAATAAAAATAATGAAAGAGCTAAGATAATGAAAGAAATGGGGATAAAAGTCTATGCAAATCCAGATTAAGATTGGCTTTCTGTATTGTAGAAAGATTAAGGTGTATGTGCTGAGGTTGGAGTGAATGACTACAAAAGGGTAAATGGGTATGGCTACAATCTACTGAATTGTGAAGTGTAAAATAGTCCCAACTCCATTTAAAGGATTCAACTAAGAGAAGGATATAACTTGTTCTTCATGTTATATAAAAATTTCTGTCTGTCTCTCTACAGTAGCTGATTTTCTGTTTGCTTAAATATAACTATTTTAAAACTTCTGTTTTTTTAAATTTTGTATTTAAATTCCAGTTAGTTAACATATAGTGTAGTATTAGTTTCAGGTGTACAATACAGTGATTCAACACTTCCATACAACAGTGGTGCTAATCACAAGTGCACTCCTTAATCTCTATTATCTATTTAACCCATTCCCTGATCCACCTTCCCTCTGGTAACTATCAGTTTGTTCTCTATAGTTAAGAGTCTGTTTCTTGATTTGCCTCTCTGTCTCTCTCTTTTTTTTTTCCTCTTTGTTCACTTGTTTTCTCTCTTTATTTTCATTTGCTTTGTTTCTTAAATTCTACATATTAGTAAAATCATATGGTATTTGTTGTTCTCTGATTAACTTATTTTGTTTAAATCTTTTAGTAAAATATGGTAATAGTGTAAGACTGTGTTTTTTGAGGGTAGAATCTGTTTATACCTTGCTCACAGCTTTATCTCCAGTGGCTAGCACAAAACTTGGGATACAGTACTCATTTAATATTTATTGAACCAATGAAAGAAATATTTCCAACTAATTTATGTACTGAAGGATTATCTTTGACTGTCTTCTTTTTATGAGTTTATAATATGAAATCAAAACTAACTTCCATTTGGAGAAATCCAACATCATGATTTGCACACACACACCAATCTAACTTTTGTTTTTATTAATTTATTAGATAAGTATTATTTTATCTTGAGAGAACAGTACCAATGGAAGACGTTTGAAATCTTTTCCAGGGATTATAATTCTCCCTGCTCATTGAAGTTTAATAAGCTCTCCGATGGTAGCTAAACATCCTCAGAAGCCTCTTTATGTGCTCAGTGATTTTTATTTCCCTGAGCTTGGTAGATGTCTAGTGTATAACCACTTACCTATTATCAGTTAGATCATTTATCTCATCTCCTGTCTTATTTGCCTGCGATGTAACTAAGTTGATGATTTGGTTTGTTTGAGCCCAAGTCCTCCTTCACACAAACCACTCAGCATGTCTAGTGCTCTTGTTCTGATTATCACAATACTTAGTAAAACCAGTGGCTTTCAACCTTGACTGTACATTAGAATCTTTTTGGTTGGGGCAGGGTGTGCTTGGACACCCAAACTTCACCCCATACCAGTTGAATGAGAATCTCTGCAGGAGAGGCCTAGTATAAGTCTTTTAAAGCTCTGCAGATGACATCCATGCACAACCATGTGCAAAGTTTAAGAACCACTGGGCTGGATACTTGTGCTGACTCAACTCCTCCAACCACACTGGAACATTTGTTTGTTTGTTTATTTTATTTATTTATTCATGAGAGGCCCAGAGAGAGAATGAGAGAGAGGGAGGCAGAGACACAGGCAGAGGGAGAAGCAGGCTCCATGCAAGGATCCCGACATGGAACTCAATCCCGGGACTCCAGGATCACACCCTGGGCTGAAAGCAGGCACTAAACTGCTGAACCACCCAGGGATTCCCCACACTGGAACATTTGTATAGTGAGGCAAACCAGGACAATTCCAGAGCTCACCACCATCCTTTGGCACTATAATTTGGAATGCCTCACCATGTCAGCCAGATTAGTGGCTCTAACTTCAGCCTTGCCTACCCATGGCTTCCTCTCTTTTCTTTATAGGTACATAAGCAACTGAAGCCACATAATTTAGGCCAATATACACCATTTAAATAATTTAATATTTTTAATGTTTCCCTTTCATAACAAGCCTGCTTTATTTTCTCAAACTATTTTAAATTGGCTTTACTCTTTATCACATAGCTTAAAAAATAAGTTGTGAACATAAAATTAAGCTGAGAATAAACTAGATTAATGACAAGAACATAATGTCTAGCTATGGAAGGTACAATTTGGAAAGAGAAAAATAATCATGGTAAAATATGTTGCCAAAGCAATTACTGTAATTGGAATATTTATTAAATATAGTCCCGAGAACTATTTATAACAAGAATTAAGGATAAAATTAAAATCTTCATTTGAAACCTGCCCAGATGTAACTTCAGTATTTATCTGATTTCAAACACAGAGATAACATAGCTCAGCTGAAAACAAATCAACTAGCTGACAGGCAGGTTTATATGAAAATAAAATAAGAGATATTAATACATCAATGTTTGTTTACTTTGTTTTTATTCCTCTGGACAAAACTTTTCAGGAGGAATAATGTGATTGGACAAAACTTTTCAGGAGGAATAATGTGATTATACCAAGTTTACTGCCTAGTACTCTCAGCTCTAGCATCATAACAAATAAGGCACTTCAGCACATTAAAACAGCAACATCAGCTACTACTACTGCTGCTGCTACTACAGACTAAACAATAAGACACTGCTCTTTGGAAAACTTTTAATAATGGGTTTCAATAAAAGGAAAAACAGGGGAAAAATAAAACAAGCATTAATCAGAGAGGGAGACAAACCCTAAGAGACTCTTAACCATAGGAAACAAACTAAGGGTTGCTGGAGGGTAGGGAGGTGGGGGGGATGGGGTAACTGGGTGATGGGCACTAAGAAGGGCACTTGATTCTAATGATGACTGGGTGTTATACACAACTGATGAATCACTAGACTCTATCTCTGAAACTAATTAATTGAATTCAAATTTTTAAAAAGGGAAAACAAAATACAATGAAACCAAAGTCCCCCTAAATTATGAAAATATATAAAACATTAATAAAACTGAGATGGAAGATCATAGAAATTTTTCTAAATATTCTCAGGAACAATCAGGTTAGCAGGAGAATGTCCAAGAAATAAAATGGCTCAGTATTGAATAGTGAGAGCTACATTTTTATAGGACAAATATTATTATATATTAACATGTACCACTGTGAATATTTATAGAATACTTATTTCAGGACCACTAAAGTCACCCCTACCTATGATCCAATAGCTATATACGAACTGAATAAGGAAAATTAAGTTGAAAGGGAAGCATATTTACTCAATCAGACTTCAAATATATCAAGCAAAGAAGAAGATTCAAGAAAATGTTGGAGAACAAGGGGCAGCTTGCATTAGAGGAGAGTGGAAAGTTTCAAATACAGGGATCACTTAGGGAAAAACAGGTAAACATGACATTGGGAAAGAAAATGAGGACCAATCCACAGGGCTTGCAGCTAACCACATGGTTATACAAAGAATTGGTAAATATTAGAAAGTTGCTATTAATAATTTGAGAAATCATTGAACAGATATGATTTCTAGGACTGGAAAAGAAAAACATGCAGACACACTTAGAAGTTAAAGAGACCCTTCAAATAATAGACTATTCTTACATTGTTATTTTAAAAAATATATTCAGAAAACATGAACTCACAACCAGTTATAAACCACATAGGAACAAACAATCATGTACAACAATTGATGTAGATTTGGAAAGGGAAATCATAGACTTAGTGGGTTTCACTGGCAAAAGGAAAACATATTTAATGAACTGAATTCATACAAGGTCATTGATTCTTTCTTACGTGACATTCTCAAAATGAGAAGTATAGACTTGACTTTTGGGACATTGATTGGACACCTCTCATGTGCTGAACATGAGCTAGGCACTATTATATAACTATATCAACACAATCCTCTAAATTATTATTATTATCCACATTCAACTAATGCATAAACTGAGGCATAAAAGATTTAAGTAGCTTATTGAAAATCATACAATAATTAAAGAAATTGACTTCAGATTCTAAGTCCCTGGTTTTTCCAATTACTCTTTATTTATGGATTAGTCATACAGGGGGAAGGAGCCCATGTAGATTGGGCAACTTGCCATCTCCTCTCTGCCACCAGTGCTGACATCACTATTATCACCTCTGACATTGTTATTGCTATTGGGGATAATATTGGGGATATAACAAGAAACCCTGCCAATAAGGGTTTTACTAAAGGCTTTTACTCTGCTGTCAAAACTACCACTACAGAGCTGCTATCCCTATCCTCCTCATACCAGTGAAGGCCAAGAGGTTTCTTCCACTGGGGTCACATCAGAAGATATTTGCTGCTCCTGTTTCTAAAGGAGCAGGAACAGATTTCCCTTGACTCCTAGTATTGATTAAAGTAGAGGTAGGACAAGAGATGTGCCCTGAGTATACTAAATGTATTTTTCTTAATACAAGTATGTATCTAACTAACCATCTTTGTTTAAAAGGTGGTTGGGATTACAAAACAATTAACAAAATAGGTCAGCTACATTGTGGATTAAAGAGATATTTTTATGAGCTAACATGTGACCTGATCTTCCTTTATAATGTTGTTCCTACAAGGAAAATTCCTTCTGATTTCAAAATAATTTACTTTTAAATGACCTTCAGTTTTACATACACAAAAAACACTAAGTAACAACCTGTAAACCTATGACAATATGTTTAATTTACTGATTAAGATGAATATATAATAACACTCAGAATATTCTAATACTGTAATACTGATGCATAAGTCAGTTTTAACTCAAGTATAAAAGTTAAAAAATATTAAAAAGTATAGCTACAATAATCTGTTAATGGATATACAACATACAAAGATGTAAAGAATGACATCAGTGTCATAAAACGGGGGTGGGTGGGTGGGTAAAAGTGTAGTTTTTGTACATGATTCAAGTTAAGGTATTATCAGCTTATAATTAAGTGTTATAATTATAAGATGTTTTGCGTAAGCCTCATGGTAACCAGAAAGAAAAAAAAAACTCTAGCAGGAATATAAAAAATAAAGAGAAAGAAATCAAAGCATACCACTAAAAAAGAAATATCAACAAATTACAAAAGAGAACACCAAGAGAGGAAGAAAGGAACAAAGCAACCAGAAAACAGTCATAAAGTAATTTAAAAATGGCAACAGTAAATCCTTACCTATAAACAATTAGTTTAAATTAAAATAGATTGAATTATTCAATCAAAAGATACATAGTAATTGAATGGAGAAGAAAGGAAGGAAAGAAGGAAAGAAGGAAGGAAGGAAGAAGGAAGGAAGGAAGGAAGGAAGGAAGGAAGGAAGGAAGGAAGGAAGAAGGATAGATTCAAAAGTATGCTGCCTTTCAGCCTTAAGGATACACATAAGCTTAAAATCAAGGGATGAAAAAAAAAAACGATCCCATGCAAATAATAACCAAAAAAAGCAAAGATAACTATACTAAATAAATCAGACAACACAGACTCCCAGTCAAAACCTGTCACAATAGACAAAGGTCACTATATAATGATAAAGGGATCAATTTGTCAAGAGGATATAACAATTGTAAATATATATACAGCCAACATTATAACATCTGAATATATAAAGCAAATATTAACAGAACTAAAGGGAGAAATAGATAGCAATATAATAATAGTAGAGTACTTCAATATCTCACTTTGAACAATGGATACATGATCCAGGCAGAAAATCAATGAGGAAACAGTGGACTTGAATAACACTACAGATCAAATGGACCTAACAGACATATACAGAGCATCTCATCCAACAACAGAATATATATTCTTCTCAAGCATACCTGGAACCTTCCAGGATAGATTGTATATTAGGCCATAAAACAAGTCTTAATGAATTTAAGAATATTAAAATCATATCAAATATCTTTTCTGACCACAATGGTATAGATTTACAAGTCAATAACAAAAGGAAATTGAAAAATTAACAAATATGTACAAATTAAACAATATATCCCTAAACAATCAATGTGGCCAAAGAAGAAATCATAGGCAAAATCAAAAAGTTTCTTGAGACAAATGAAAATGGAAACACAATGAGCCAAAACCTATAGGATGCATCAAAAGCAGTGCTAAGAGGGAATTTTATAGTGATAAATGTCTATATTAAGGGAAAAAAAAGGTCTCAAGTGAACAACCTAACTTTACAGCTCAATACTAGAAAAATAAGAAAAAACTAATCCTTAAGTTAACAGAAGGAAGGAAATAATAAATATTAGAGTAAAAAGAAACAAAATAGAAAGACAATAGAAAGAGCAAATAAAATTGACAAAACTTTAGCTGAACTAAACAAAAGAAACAAAAAAGAGAACCTTTATATAAATAAAATTATAAATGGAAGAAGAGACCTTACAACTAATACCACAGAAATATAAGGTATCATAAGAGAATACTATCAACAATTATATGTCAACAAATCGGATAACCTGGAAGAAATGCATAAATTCCTAGAAATATACAATATCAATACTGAATCATGAAGGAATAGAAAATTTAAATAGATCAATAATGAGTAAAGATATTG
Organism: Canis lupus baileyi; assembly: GCF_048164855.1. NCBI lineage: Eukaryota > Metazoa > Chordata > Mammalia > Carnivora > Canidae > Canis > Canis lupus. The sequence goes on from NC_132876.1 coordinate 37,414,885, forward strand.
AAGCAGTAATCAATAACCTCCTAACAGAGACAATCCCAGGACCAGATGGCTTCACTAGGAAATTCTTCTAAACATTAAAAAAAAAAAAGAATTAATGCCAATCTTTCTCAAACCCTTCCAAAAAAATTAAAGAGGAGGGAACACTTCCAATCTCCTTTTCAAGGTCAAGATTACCCTGATACCGAAAGCAGACAAACACCACAAAAAAATAACTAAATAACTATAAGCCAATATCCCTGAAGAACATAAGTGGAAAAAATCCTAAAGAAATATTAGCAAACTGAATTCAACAGCATTTAAAAAGGTCATACACAATGATCAAGTGGGATTTATTCCTGAGATGGCTCAACACATGAAAATCAATAAACATAATATACTAATTTAACAGAATAAAGGATAAAAATCATATGATCATTTCAATAGATGAAGAAAATTGGTATAGCCAGTATGGAAAGTAGTATGGAGATTTTTCAACAAATTAAAAATAGAACTACCATATGATCCAGCAATAGCACTAGTTGGTATATATCAGAAGGAAATAAAATCACTATCTCAAAGAGATATAGGAAATAAAATCATAGGAAATAAAATCATTATCTCAAAAAGATATCAGTAGCCCTGCAGTCACTGAAGCATTACTCACACTAGCTAAGAAATGAAAACAATTTAAATGTCTATGAACAGATCAACAGATGAATGAATTATATATATATATATATATATATATATATATATATATTATATTAGTCATTAAAAAGAAAGAAATCCTGCCATTTTGACAACATAGATGGACCTGGAGAATACTATGCTAAGTGAAAGAAGTGAGACAGAGAAAGGCAAATCCTGTACAATCTCACTTATATGTGGAATCTAAAAAAAAAAAGAACCCACAGAAACAGAAAACTGATTGGTGGTTGACAGAGGTGTAGGGTGGGGGTAGGGGAAATGATGGAAGTAGTCATAATTTTAAAAAAGAAAAAATAAGTAAAATTAGCATAACAGACTCATGAAATTAATACGCAAAATTCTAAGTCAAACTCACAGAAGAAGAAGGTAGAATGGAGGTGGTTGGAGCTGGGGAAAATGAAAAGATGCTTGTCAAACCACAAGTTTTCAGTCATATGACAAATTTAGAGTGTAGAGCATAGTGACTATAGTTTAATAAATCTGTATTGTATACCTGAAAGTTGCTAAGAGAATAGATCTTAGGTCTTCTCACTACACACCCACACAAAAGCTAACTATGTGAGTTGATGGATATGTTAAATAGCTTAATTGCAGTAATCATTTCATAATCTATCATCTATCTATCTATATCTCAAATCATCACATAGTACACCTTATCAATTATACCTCAATCAAGCTGGGAAAAACCCAGTTACATATGCTAAATCTTTAAAAAAAAAAAAAACCACAAGAACTTCTTGATGGAGGGAAAAATACTGGACAATTCATTGGACACTATATACATAATTGGTTTTCCACTCTTAAGCAAAGAACCACACTTTGATATAAATGTTTATACATTAGCAGGGTGCAAAGAAGGAAACAGATCTTAAGATCTCCTCCAGTTCCGGCATCCTGAATTTCTGTACTATAACTGTTTGTCTGTTAGGACTGCCAGAATAGAATACCACAGGGTAAGTGGCCTAAATAACATAAGCATATTGTCTCACAGGTGCTGAAGGCTGAAAGTCCAAAATTTAGGCATCTCCAAGTTTGCTTCCTTCTGAGGGCTATGAGGGAAGGATCTCTTTCAGTCCTCTCCACTTGGCTCATTGATGCTCACCTTTTCCCTATTCTCATTTGTATAAGGAAATCAGTCATATTGAATTAGGACCCACGCTAGTGACCTCATTTTAACTTGATTACTTCTGTAAAAACCTACTACCAAATAAGGTCACATCCTGAGGTATTATGGGTAAGGATACCAACATATCCTTTTTTTTTTTCTTTAAGATTTTGTTGATTTATTTGAGAGAAAGAACATGAGAATGAGCAGCAAGGAGGGTCAGAGGGAGAGGGAGAGCAGACTTCCTGCTCAGCCAGGCTTGATCCTGGGATCAAGCTGAGCTGAAGGCAGATTCTTAACCAACTGAGCCACCCAGGTGCCCAGGACTCCGACGTATCTTTTTTGGAGGGACACACTTCAATCCATAACAAAGAGTCTCACATATAACAGTTACACTACCACTAACTAGTATCATCTAATGACATAGACTGTTAGCCATAGAACTATAGTAGATTTTCTTATTTCTGGGGAACCTCAAACTGATCTTTAGTCTTACTTCAACTGTCACCTATCTTGGAAGATAGGATGATGGATTCTGCAGCAATTATACATGCTGTACCTTTGCATAAAAATGGGAGAAAAGTTTCCTCTTTATTTTGGCTTTTGCTGAGGTCTCAGATATGTTTGGAAGTTTTAAAATTAGAAGCTCACACTGCTCTCCTCATTCATATTGTGAATAATTGGGGACAAGGAGAAAATACCCTGGGTAGTTGCTAATATACCCCAGATAACAAGTCAGCATTTTTTGCTATATGCCATATATTTTCATAAGGCAAACAGCATCTATATGACAGCAAGAAGGTAGACTCAACCAAAAAAACAATAGGGCCTAGTAGGTTAGATTGGTCTCCCAGAGTGTATAGCACTCTTTAATTTGGCAGAACATTAATGTCTTGTGAAACTAAGTTTTCGGTTCAAGATTACATTGAGTTCAAAGAATTTGAACAGCTTCCTGAATTTTACAGAATTGATTCATTCCATGATTATGCATTGGGCACCTCTTTTGTGTTCGGCGCTGTGCTAGGCACTCAGAGGATACACTAAGGGAAGCTGCTTCTATTCACAAGGAATTTAAGTCAACAGAGAAGATAAACAAGTACACAGCTAACTTGAAGGCAAAGCAATATGAAATAAGTACTTTAATAGAGCCAGAAACAAAGTGTTGTGGGGCCCACAGGAGAGAGAGACATTAATCACGTCCAGATTTCTTCTTAGGAATGTACATTAACACCAGTGTTTGTTCTTTTGCTTTTACTTAAAAATCTGGAAGGTGAACTTGGGAAAACTTTGCAGTCGCATTTTGAGAACTGATCTTTGGAACCAGGAGGGTAATGCTGAATCCTGCAGCTGATAAACACAGAGTTATATATCTGCGTCAAATGAAAATGCTGCTGCATTAGCTCAGCAGTTCAATCAAACATACCTAATCCGAACTCAATCTAAATAGAACACAGCCATAACTTTACCAGTCCAACTGTACAACACCCTCCCCCAGTCCTGCCCAGAGAGCAGAAAAGTGAAATTACTGCCATTTCATGAAATTTATGCTGCCTAAAATGCCATTTAACTTAAGCTGCTGCTAGAGAAAAAGATATTTAATTCACTGCGTGGTAGAATCTTCATGGTTTCCTTTGTGGGGTGGAGAGGGGTGCACTCTACCCATAATAGTTGTCAATAGTTCCTCTTGGTAAATAAGCCCTTAAAAATGAAAGGAAGAAAGAAAGAGAACATGATGCTTTTACTCCTTGAAAAAGAGAAAATTATTCAAAAGTCAGGAAGATTCTAAAAGAAACTTCAGTGTGCTTTTATGGTAATCAAAATCAGCAGCAGGTACCTATATATTCCAAAGCTCAAATGAACTTATACCTTTCACCAAAACTCTATAGCTGCTAAAGAGAGGATTAGAATGATTGTTTTTTAAATCACATGTAGCATCTCCTGAGTAAATACATAATAAAATTCTGAATGACCTTAAAAATAATGAATTCTTATAATGTTTGATAGAACCATAATTGCAAAGGATCATGAAATTATTTAGCTCCAATCTATCATCTCATGGATCAAGAAAATGAGGTCCAGAAGGCAGAAAATGACTTGTTCAAGGTTCCTATAACAATGGAACTCATACTAGTACCCAGGTCTCCCGCTTTCCAGTCTGTATATCTTTCCAATATACTAATTATCTATCCCTTAAGAATATGGAATTAAAGATATAAATTCATGTTTTAGGTATAAAACCCAGCTATTATTCCAAGTTTAAATACATGGACTCTGGAAGCAGACTGCTTAGAGTTAAGTCCTGGCGTTTCTACCCACCGGTTGTCATGTTTAGTCAAGTACCAAATTGCCCTGTGTCTTATTTCCTCATCTGTAAAATGAAGATGATAGTATATCCTACCTCTTAGAGTTACTGCAAGCAATAAATAAGTTAACAAGTGTGAAATGACTGGATATGTGCCTGAAACATCATGTACTTTACTGTCATTATTTCAATAATCCAAATCAATGATGTGAACATGTTTCCACATTGAGAACACTGCCTTTCACCAGCCTAATCTTAGCACAATTTAGAAGCAGCTGAGTTCATCCCTTGTGTGACCATTCTTTCTTGATGAGCCTCCTTTACTCATTTTTCTTTTGTGAGTCCTCTTTATCGTTCGGTATCCATTGTCTGGACTACATTGCCCATATCCCATAACAGCAATGTCTTGCTTTATTCTATCAACCTCTGGGGAAAAAATATCTATACTCAAATTTGCCAACTACTTCTTCCTCACTAGAACTATCTGGTTTCACTCCCTCAGGGCCTTATGAAGTAATACCTGAGATTTTAAAACATTCTTGTTTAATATGTTTTTCTTTCTAAGAATATTGTGCTTTTAAGAGAGATTGTAGTATTGTCACCTGAACATTAAGATGAATATCTAATTAGGGAATTTTAGATATTGTGGTAGAACAGTAGGAAAGGGACAGAAAAATCAATGACTGTCAAATATTTGTTGTATTTCAGTTAATACATAAACATAAAATGTATTATTCTTTTCTATTTCAGAGATTAGGAGACCAAGGCTCACAAAGAGGTGGTGACTTGCTTGAAACCATACAACTAATAAAACCAAGTAGTAGTTTGCAAACTCTGATCTGTCTGATTCCAAAGTCTGTTCTCAGTATTTTTTAAAAAAATTTTATTTATTTATTCGTGAGAGACAAAGAGAGAGAGAGAGAGAGGCCAAGACATAGGCAGAGAGAGAAGAAGGCTCCATGCAGGGAGCCCAATGTGGGATTCGATACCAGGGCTACAGGATCACAACCTGAGCCAAAGGCAGATGCCCAACTGCTGAGGCACTCAGGCATCCCGTGTTCTCAGTATTTTTTATAAACAGTTCTATAGTCAGTGCTCCTCATATTTCACACTGTATGTGCAAATGGCTCTGTGGATGTCCTTAAGAATGTATCTTTTTCCCTAGGAACTGCTGACCTGCCCTGAGGTTGGCATCACAATTCAAAATATATCCAGAATACTTGCTGTACTATATTACAATATATAGAAAATTGGGGTACCAACTAAAAGGCATAATGTACCTCAGATAGCAATTTTTGAACATATTATGTAGCAAACACTCATGTCTGTTACACATATGAGCTTTCTGTTGGTCTACCATGAAACAAAAGGATAAAGCAGAAATAAAATAGGTACAATGGACATGTTTTCAACATGTCAGTGGATCTAATTGGATAGTTATTCCACAGTAGAAGAAAGTGCAACATGGTGCTTGTATCACATCGTCCAAGTACATTTTGTGCTAATAATTGTTGACAGGAAAGAAAGAAACATTATATGAAAGTATAAATACACTATGACTGCATTAAATCTGGAATATATTAGTTGCTAAGGTGTTAGAGCCTAGCACGTGTGAACCAATTTGCAAGCACATGAATTAGCATAAATGTCATGAGGTTGTCAAACTCTATTCAAAAAGGCTTAAGGTTTTATATCTGAATAAAGCATTTTTATCATAATTTATTCTTTGCTGAATCATCTCATTTTATAGTTCTAAGAGAAGAAAAGCCAGTTAGAGGGGTTATGTTGATTTATTAACTTCTCTAGAGTCTTTCTTTAATAAATTTCTCTTCTTAGAGCTTCTCAGAATGACCTCTGAAAGGGACATACCAACACTTTCCTTTTATTTCCATGGTTCATTGCATATTATCAGTCCATAAAGTGAGCCCATAGTTATATAAAGCAATATGCTAGATATGGAGAATACAATGATAGTATGGAGTTTAGACGGTGCATAGGGAGAAAAGCCTTCAATTAAAAGAAATAATAACAGTTAAAAACACATAAACTAAGTGGTATGAACAACCGGTGCTCTAGATTAAGTGAATGTTTCTGCCAGCTAGAGTATCAGGATGAAAATGGGTCAGGCTTCATAGTTCAGTTTATTGCACATAATTTAAGTCTTTTTAAAAAAAGATTTATTTATTTATTTGAAAGAAAGAGAGAGAGGAGTGAGTGCAGGTTAGGGGCAGAGGGAGAGGGAAAGAGAAACTTCAACAGACTCTGCACTGAGTGTGGAGCCTGATGCAGGGCTTGATCTCACAACCCTGAGATCATGACCTGAGCCAAAACCAAAAGTCAGTTGTTTGACTGACTGTGCCACCCAGGTGACCCCCTCCATTTTTTTGCTCATAATTTAACTTAAATTATGTTCTGTCTGTCCTCACGAATTCAAAATAAGGAAAGAGTATGTATTTCCTCAAGATAAAAACAGGTAACAAAGGCTAAGCAAAAACTGGTTATATAGTACAAAGGGTAAACTCTATGAAAGTAATCTAATAACTTGTAGTTTTTAAGTTTAGATGCTATAAAATACTGTATTGCATACTAAGATACAATGAGACCCAAACTACAATCAACCAAAGCAGAAGAAAGCCAACTTAAAATGATAATCAGTAACACACACAGACTTTCCTTAACCTTGCTACTGGAGAAGGGAGTATACTATGGTACCAGGACACCTCATTCTTTGGATATATGGCAAGGTCTTGAGTATCAGTGAATAAAAGAAAAGGCCTATGAGTCAGCATAAGAAATGTCAAGACAAAGTATAAGAGAAAAGTATAAATAAAAATAATAGTCTAGCTATAAATTATTTCCAAAACTCAGATGACAAGAAAGTGATATAAAAAAATTGAACAAGTAGCCAAGGGCCAGAGATCACATAGAAATAAGGTATTAAGATGGAGCAATGGATCAAAGCCAACAAAGCAATAGGAAGAACAGAAGTAAATAGAATGTTCAGAGAAAAAGGCAAGGTTACTGAAAGAAAGCCTAGTAGGCCAGCTTTATTAGGCTTGGCTAGCCCTAGGCATGAATCCTGAAAAGATGCTGTAGTCTTAAAACTTTACATCCCCCCCCTCAAAAAAAAGTTTACATACCCCAAAGATCTTGTCCTTCATTCTACTAATGGAGAAATGCAGTTAAAAATGATACATGAGGGGTGCCTTGGTGGTGCTGGTTGAGCATCTGACTCTTGGTTTTGGCTCAGGTTGATCTCAGGTTGATCTCAGGGTGGTAAGATGGAACCCCATGCGGGGCTCCACACTCACCTTGGAGTCTGCTTGGGTTTCTCTCTCTTTTTGCCTCTGCCCCTCCTTCCCTCTCAAATAAATAAATAAATCTTAAAAAAAAGAATTATACATGATATGGGGACTATAGAATCCTTATTTCATCTCTAAAAGAAAGTTACCTTGTTACTGAATTATTAAGATAAAATAATGGAGAAAATTATGTTCAGAGTCAGAGCTTTGCTACAATTTATATGTAAATGTTAGAAAGAACATTTTATTCCTATTGAAAGTTTTTGTAAAGCTTCATCTAAAAAGCCATATGAAGAGAACTACAAGGATTGTAAATGCCTTCCCTATTTGTAAAGCAGAATAAGAATGGGTACCACAATGGTTTCAAACGTGGAATATGGGCAAAAGACCATACACTATGGTTCAAGCAAATGCTTTTACAAATGTGCTCTCTGAATTCAAATCGAGCATTGTTTAATTTATTACCTAATTGATTGTCATGCTGTTATTGTCATATTTAGAAATATTCCCATCAAAATACAGTCCGGAAATGTTCATAACACATCAGATGGTTTTGTTGCTGTAGTGACTTTGTTGCTTTATGAAGATAGCATTTCTAGGAATAATTTCAAAACAGAGCAGCTGAATTGGATTTGTAGGAAGATAATGTGAGTTTTTCTTAAATAATATATTAGCACTTGGAAGCCTTCACTTATCTTTGGTATACTCCATTTGCACTTTTGTCAGGCATGGTGAAACAAAACAAAGCACAGAACATTCACTAGAAAAAATTGGAATAAACCCAGTTAAAATCACTTCAGTGTAAATTAAAAGAGTAACAAGGTACTGTTTCATTCAAATTGCAATCTACCATTTAGGAAGCACAGAGTCAAAATAAAGTTTGACTAATTTAAATAAACGTCAGCTTTAGTAACATACAGACACAACTTGTTTTATTTGCTTAGCTTTTTAATGTTTTATAGATATAGTGGGTTTTCTTTATTTGTCTCTGTCTCTCCCTCTCTCTCTCTCTTTTCCTTCCTTCCCTTCACTTTTAAATTGAAGGTTAGTGACAACCGTGCATCCAGCAAGTCTACAGCACCATTTTTGCCAACACAATTTGTTCACATCTCTGTGCCAGATTTTGGTAGTTCTCACTGTATCTCAAAATTGTCATGAGTTTTATATTTGTTAGTGATGTGTGATCTTTGATGTTACCATTGCAATTGTTTTGGGAGTGCAATAAACCACACCCATATGATTGATAAATTTACTTAATTGGTAAATTCTGTATGTGTCCTGACTACTCCAACAACTTGCTATCCCTCATCTTTTTCCCTCTCCTTGGGCTTCCCTATTCCCTGAGACATAGCAACATTGAAACTAGTCCAATTAATAACCCTACAATGGCCTCTAAGTGTTCAAGTGCAAGGAAGAGTCACACATTTCTCACTTTAAATCTAAAGCTAGTGGAGCACTTGGGTGGTTCAGTGGTTGAATGTCTGCCTTTGGCTCAGGGCATGATCCCGGGGTCCCGGGATTGAGTCCTGCATCAGGATCCCTGCAGGGAGCCTATGCCTATGCCTCTCTCTCTGTGTGTGTCTCTCATGAATAAAGAAATAAAACCTTTAAAAAATAAATCAGGGATCCCTGGGTGGCGCAGCGGTTTGGCGCCTGCCTTTGGCCCAGGGCGCGATCCTGGAGACCCGGGATCAAATCCCACGTCGGGCTCCCAGTGCATGGAGCCTGCTTCTCCCTCTGCCTATGTCTCTGCCTCTCTTTCTCTCTCTCTCTCTCTCTCTCTCTGTGTGACTATCATAAATAAATAAAAATTAAAAAAATAAATAAATCAAAAGCTAGAAATGATGAAGCTTAGTGAGGAAGGCATGAAACAGCCAAGTTGTGAATGCAAAGGAGAAGTTCTTGAAGCAAATTAAAAGTGCTATTCCAGTGAACACACAAATAAGAAAATGAAATAGCTTTATTTTCTGCTTATATGCAAAACGTTTGAGTGGTCTGGATAGAAGATCAAACCAGCCACAACATTCCCTTAGGCCAATGCTAATCCAGAGCAAGGCCCTGACACTTCAATTCCATGAAGGCTGAGAGGGGTGAGGAAGTTGCAGAAGAACTTTGAAACTAGCAGAGATTGGTTCATGAGGTTTAAGGAAAGAAACCATCTCCATAGCATAGAAGTGCAAGTGCTGATGTAGAAGCTGCAGCAGGTTCTCCAGAAGATCCAGCTAAGATAATTAGTAGAAGCGGCTACACTAAACAACAGATTGTCAATGTAGACAAATAATCTTCTACTAGAAGAAGTTGCCATCTAGGTCTTTCTTAGCTAGAAAGGAGAAGTCAATGGCTTCAAAGCTTCAAATGACAGGCTGTCTCCCTTGTTAGGGGCCAATGCTGCTGGTGACTTTTAGTTGAAGCCAATGTTAATTCACCATTCTGAAAATCCTAGGGCCCTTAAGAATGATCTTAAAACTACTCTGCCTGTGTTCTACAAACGGAACAACACAAGCCTGGATGACAGAACATCGGCTTACAACATGATTTACTGAATATTTTAAGTCCACTGTTGAGACCTACTGCTCAGAAAAAATATATATATTCCTTTCAAAATATTACTGCTCATGAACAATTAATCTGGTCACTCATGAGCTTTGCTGGAGATGTACAAGATTCATGTTGTTTTCATGCCTGCTAACACAACATCCATTCTGCAGCCCATGGATCAATGAGTAATTTCAACTTTCAAGTCTTATTACTTGAGAAATATATTTTGTAAGAACATAGGTGCCAAAGAGAGTGATCCTCTGATGGATGTGGGCAAAATAATTTGAAAAAATTCTGAAAAGGACTCACCATTCTAATTTTTTAAGAGATCTTATTTATTTATTTGAAAGAGAGCAAGAGAGAGACCATAAGCAGTGAGGAGGGAGAAGCAGACTCCCCACTGAGCAGGGAGCCCATGAGGGACTCAATCCCAGGACCCTGAGCCAAAGGCAGATGCTTAACCAACTGAGACACCCAGGTGCCCGGGATTCACTACTCTAGATGTCATTAAGGACATTTGCAATTCATAGGAAAAGGTCAAAATATCAAAATTAACAAGAGTTTGAAAGAAATTGATTCCTTCCTTCTGCTGAAGGAAGTGACTGTAGATGAGGTATAAACAGCAAGAGGAGAATTAGAAGGGAAGCCTGAAGATGGGATTCAATTGCTGCAATCTCATGATAAAACTTTTAATGAATGAGGAGTTGATTCCTATGGATGAGCAAAGAAACTGGTTTCTTGAAATGGAATCTACTTTTGGTGAAAATGCTATAAAGTCTGTTGAAATGACAACAAGGATTTAAAACATTATATCAATTTATTTGATAAGATAGTAGCAGGATTTAAGAGGATTGACTCTGATTTTGAGAAGTTCTACTATGCAAAAAAAAAATGCTATCAAGTAGCACCACATGCTACAGAGAAATCATACATGGAAGAAAGAGTCAACTGACACGAACAAATTTATTGTCTTATTTTGAGAAATTGCTACAATCACACTAACCTTCAGTAATCACCTCCCTGATCAGTCAGCAGCCATCCACACCAAGGCAAGATCTCCCACCAAGATTATGACTTGTTGAAAGCATTTTTTAATAAATAAAGTTTTTAAAAGATTTTATTTATTTATTCATGCAAAACACAGAGAGATAAAGAGGCAGAGACACAGGCAGAGGGAGAAGCAGGCTCCATGCAAGGAGCATCTCCATGCAAGGAGCACAACATGGGACTCGATCCCAGGTCTCCAGGATCAGCCCTGGACTGAAGGCAGCGCTAAACCGCTAAGCCACAAAGGCTGCCCAGGAAATAAAGTATTTTTAATTAAGATACACACATTATTCCTTAAACATAATGCTATTGCACACTTAATATGCTACAGTATAGCGTAAACATAACTTTCACATGCACTGGGAAACTAAAAAACTCATTTGACTTGCTTTATTGTGGTGGTCTGGAACCGAACCTGCAAGATCTCTGAGATATGCTCATATTCTCATTTCACTTCAAGATGAGGGTCAGATTTAATCAAGGGATTTACTGCCATTTCAAGGAGAAAGAGTAAGAAGTATTCAAGTCCTTTGATCCTTTATAGGACTAATAAAGAAGTATTAGTTATATACATTCTGAGAAAAAGGAGGTATATATACTTATGGTGAAATGTTTTTTCACTACCAGAATTAGAAACTGGTGGGCCTGATCCTGTCTTATGGTAAATAAAATAAAATATAATTCCTCCCGAGACAGAATTTCTTTTTCAAGAAAATCAAATTTACTTCTGTCAGATGAGCTCTTCACTTTGATGAAAAAGCATATTTACTCTTTATCACCAAATAAAACTAAGCTCTTAAGTTTTAACTTGGGAAAAGTACAGGTTTAATTTTGCAAAAATCACCCAGGTAACTTCTCTCTACATAGGTTGGAGTCTCTAATGGGAAAAGGCCATCTAAGACTTCCTAATATACCATTTAGTTTAGAAGCTTCCCTAACTGAATTACTCAGATAATGTGCTATATATTGTCTTATACTTCAGAAAATCAAGTCTTCCCTATGTACCACATTCTGAGCAAATTACAGTCTTAGGATCAACACTCCTATTCTTAACACTATTCCTTTGTGCCTCCAGAACATGGATAAGTCAGCTCAAAGCAGTAACTTTCCATCTCAATATACTGAAGTATTTGTTATCAAAATCCAGTTAATCAGAGTAGGGGCCTAAAACATTAGTTTTTAAGCTATTTCTGATAAAGGATCAGTTTCCCCTCCCTCTACATTGCTATCAAGTTTTCTAAATGCTTACTCTCAACTTCTATAGTTATCTATAGACTATATTTTGAGTAGCACTGCTGTAAATGAAAAAGCTAACAGGAAGGTAGACATTCTGACATAAGAGGAAAGTAAAGGGGATCCCTGGGTGGCCCAGCGGTTTAGCGCCTGCCTTTGGCCCAGGGTGTGATCCTGGACCCCGGAATCGAATCCCATGTCGGGCTCCCTGCATGGAGCCTGCTTCTCCCTCTGCTTGTGTCTCTGCCTCTCTCTCTCTCTCTCTCTGTGTGACTATCATGAATAAATAAATAAAATCTTAAAAAAAAAAGAGGAAAGTAAAGGTTTACACTAAAGCCTTAATTGCTGCCTGACAGAAATAGGTAGATTCAAGGAGGATGCCACAATGGAACCAGATCCTGGGGAAGACATTAGAAATACCTTGTTTGTTAGTGATTTGAAGGGGCACATGCACCCCAATGTTTATAGTGGCAATATCCACAATAGCCAAAATATGGAAAGAGCCCAGATCTCATTGACAGAAGAATGGATAAAGAAGTTGTGGTATATATATGCATATTTGTGTATATGTATGTATATATAATGGAATATTATATATAATTATATATTTATATATGTATATATGTATATATAATGGAATATTACTCAGCCTTCAAAAACAATGAAATCTTCCCATTTGTAATGATTGGATAGAACTAAAGGGTATTATGCTAAACAAAATAAGTTAGTCAGAGAAAGATAAATATATATTTTCACTGATTTGTGGAATTTAAGAAACAGATGAACATAGAGGAAGAGAAAAAAAAATGAAATAAGGTGAAATCAGAGAGGGAGACAAATCATAAGAGACTCCTAACTCTAGGAAACAAACTGAGGGTTGCTGCAGGGGAGGTGGGTGGCAGATGGGATAATTGGGTGATGGGCATTAAGGAGGGCATTTGATTGAATGAGCATTGGGTGTTATATGCAACTGATGACTCACTAAATTCTACATCTAAATCTAATAACACACTATTCTACATCTAAATCTAATAACACACTATTAACTATTTGTTAATAAGTTGATTTTAAGTAAAATAAAATAAAATAAAATAAAATAAAATAAAATAAATACTTTGTTTGTTTCACAGTCTGGTAGAAAAGACAGCTCCTAAAATGAGGCATTGCATAGGAGATTAGTAACTGCAAAACAAAGTGAATCTCAAGAAGAAGATTCTTTGAGTATTTTTTAAAATTCTGCAAGTCTAGGATGCAAAAAGTTAAGAACAACTTTTGATGTAGTCACAAATACCAATTGTAACTGTTCCAAAGTAATTAGTGGGAAGCAGAAATACTAGTTATCCAATTTTACAACTTCTTTTTTCAACTCTTGAGGAGCTGTTATAAAATTTTAAAATCTCCTAACACCTTTGGGGTATAATCTTGCTATGTCTCAAAAACTGAGCAGAATTGAGCTTAGACAGCAACTAAATGAAAACAACAGAAAGAAATCCTCATATGCTGGTGTAAAAGTATTTTGGGGAGATTCAATTACCAAGTTTCTGGTTTCTGCACTAAAACATAAACCAGCTTTAGGGAGACAATGTTCTCCAATAAGAAAGAGATGTTTAGTTTTGAAAGAAAGGATGATTTTTTAAAAGATTTTATTTATTTATTCGTGAGAGACACAGGGAGAGAGAGGCAGAGACAAAGGCAGAGGGAGAAGCAGGCTCCATGCAGGGAGCCTGATGTGGGACTCAATCCTGGGTCTCCAAGATCAGGCCCTAGGCTGAAGGCGGCGCTAAACTGCTGAGCCACCCGGGCTGCCCAAGAAAGGATGATTTAAACTTTAGTGGCCATTCAGCATCTTCATAGGAGCAGCACATTAGCTTGATGATCTCAAAAAAATCACCCAGTGGACAAATCTGATGTAGCTTTCTAATGATATTCCAAAAAATAGCATAATTTTACCACAGGTACTAGGTAATCCATCCAAATCCAAACCTGATGAGAAGTAAAAAAGGACAAAATGAAAATTTCATTGTTGCTTGGGGTGGACAACCTTAAATGGAGTATTTTCATAGAGAGGTTCTCAAAGCCAGGGGAGAGAGGTCAAAAGGCAGAAGAGAACTCAAGACAAAAATAGGTGCTACCAAGGACAAATTTGTATTCCTTTAATATCTTGCCTGATGAAAGGTCTGACTCTTGTTTATAACTGTGACTTGCATGAGAATTTCTAGTTTATTTCAAAATAACACTAAGGATATTATTTATTTATTGAGATATAATTGATATATAACATTATTATTAGTTCTAGGTGTACAATATGAATTGATATTTGTAGATACTGTAAAATGATCACTACAATAAGTTAACATTCATCACCACAAATGCTACAAATTATTGTGTGTGATAAGAACCTTTAAGATCTATTCTCTTAACAATGTTCAAATTTACAATACAGTATTATTAGCAATGTCAGTAATGATTACTCAATATTCATGTAGGGCATGCTTTTAATTTTTGTTTATGTTTATTTATTTATGAGAGACACAGAGAGAGAAAGGCAGAGACACTGGCAGAGAGAGAAGCAGGCTCCCCATGGGGAGCCTGATGTGGGACTAGATCCCAGGAAACAGGATTCTGCCCTGAGTTGAAGGCAGATGCTCAACCACTGAGCCACCCAGGCATCCCTAATTTTTGACTCTATATATTGTTTCATATGTTAGTTTTGTGTAGATAGCGTGTACTGTTCCATTTATGTTGAAAATTGTTCATTACTCAGGCAGGAAAAAAAATAGTTTCAAGGATTGAGGGTCAATTACATATATTATCTGGCCATTATAAATTATCTTTGTTTTCTCCTATTATGTATTTTGCCATACGTGTAGTTCATAAAAGCTAAATGTATAGGAAATGCATTTTCCCACTGTGATTTAGAGTAAGGCTATAACTAGGCAGTAAAAGAGTAAAAGGCAGGGCTGAGCCTGAGTATCTCAGTCGGCTAAACATCTGCCTTTGACTTGGGTCATGATTGCGGGGTCCTGGGATTGAGCCTGGTTTTGGGCTCCCCGCTCATTGAGGAGTCTGCTTGTCCCTCTCCCTCTGCCACTGCCCCACTCTCATGCTCTCTCTCACCTGCATGCCTTCCCCCACAAATAGATAATAAAATCTTAAAAACAAAGAGTATAGGGTTCCAGATAGTTAAATTCACATGTCTGTTGGTCAAAAGGGGGAGTTTTTTCAGCTCAAATGTAAACTGGAAACATTTTTTGTGGAGAGAGGGAACAGGGAAGAAACACATACACAAAGTAGCACTTAGCACATTTTCATTTTTTGCCAAGAAATCAGGTAAAATTTTAGTGTTAACTGTAATTTCTACCCAGAATATTATTTTAGAAATTCCAACTTTCATATAGGTTTACAATGTCTTCCCTGTTTAATTAAATCCATTCTTTTAAAGTAGCTATGCATTTTTTCTTTATATTTGTGAATGGAAGAGACAATACATGTACTAATTCACTCCAGTCTTCTTTGCATTTCCATCAGCAATGGAAACCATATGTCTGAAGTAAGGTTTCCTTAGTTCAAGAAGGTCTTTGGTATCTTGGTGAGAGAAGATGTGTAAAGCATTTGAAAATCAGGTGAATTTTACAAGTCATATATTTCCTAGCAGAAGCCTAAAGTCTTTCTTTCTTTCCATGGTTTAACAGTAGGATTCAAGGCCCTGAGCTTTATTAAGTTCCCACATGAAGATATCACACAATAAGGCTACATACTGGACTCTGATATTTATGTATTCTTAATCTTTTTCTCTACGTAGACTAGCTATCTTACATGGCACCAGGCAGAATAAATGCCATGACAGGTTTCAGAAGAGATCCCCTATGTATTGTGGCCTAACAAGTTCGACTACTAGGAATGGAAAACAAAATCTACATGGAATTAGGGTCAACTAAAACAGCAGGTAGACTAAAGTTTGTGTCATTCCCACATAGCCCCCTGATCCTGTTCTTACTGACAATTATCATGTTAAGAACTCAGTCCCTCTACACACACACACACTGAACTCGATTCCCTTTAAAATGCTCCAAACAAATCAAATATACTTGTGGAAAATGGATGTAGACCATGATGTGCAATTATTTCTCACATTTAGACCTATTAAACTCAATCTTGTTACTTAACTTTAACTCAGTCTTGACCTATGTGATTTGCTTGATATCACATGAAAAGTGTACAACCTCAAAAATGCCTATAGCATCTCATTCACTAATCCATTCCAGTTTTTCCTGTTTGAAATTCAATGAACAATAGGGATACACTGCCCAGATTCATAGCCACAGTTCAAAAATAGGGCTTATTATGTAAGAGGATATTTCTTTCTAATAATATATCCAGATATGGCTACATAATTTGTGGGCCCCTTGTTCAAAAATTATTGAAAATAATGACAATAGATTATGAAACCAAGTATGGGGCTAAGTATGGGACCTTGTACAACTGTGCAGATTGCATGCCCATAAAACCGATGACACTTATACACTACTTTTATGCGTAATACACACAAATTGCCTCACTTGGTTCTCATAACCACTCATGAGATAGGTAGAGCAGCTAATATTGCTCTCAAATTTTTCCCTGTGACATTTATACAATTATACATGCATACAATTTATACAAGTTCTTTGTATGACCACCTAATTGGCAAATGATGAAGCTGGAATAATAACCCTGATCTCCCGACTTTTGAGTCTAGTGTTCTTTCCATGCTACTATATTGTTTCTTTATGAATATAACAACACAAAATGTACCTGCCTGCTAATTAGCTATACCTTGATAGTGACTCTATAGTATGCAATTCTAAAAAAAATAAAAGGCATGCATAAATGATTACAAATTGGTATCTGATTGAAAACCTGTCATTAATTCAACTGTTATTCAATCACAGACTGAGTTGGGCAGTCTTTTTTCCAGCCAAGAAACAAATAAGGCAAAACAAACTAATAAAAATCGCATTACTTTTTCTCACCAAGTATGTGGTTCCAGGCAAGGAAAATCTTTGTGCCTTTTGCCTGTCCACAGCCCTCAGCAAGCTCCTGACAACAGCAATGCTAAACGTCATTATAGTGCTTTCTCCTTCCACCTGTATTATTGAGGGTTACCAATGGCAGAACTCAGCCAAGAAAATGGCATTTTATTGTGATAGCTGATCCTTGTCCTGAAAGAACTCCCTTGCTAATCTAAATGAAAACCATAAATTGCCTTTTCTATATACCTATTCATCTCCAGAACAGGAAAAAAATGAAAAAAAAAAAATGATGGTGCTTCTCTCCCCTCTCCTCATCCCCAATTTGTGTAAAATCTGCTCTTGACCCTCCTATGGTTTCTTTCCAATCTGAAAAGAGATTGCCATGGCAACCAATTTACTAACTCAGTCAAATGACTTTGCTGAGCTTTTTCTGAATACTTAATTAACACAGATTGTTTCATTATCCAGAACATTGTTCGAGCCCCTACTATATGTGAGACACCTGATCCAGACTCTTGTCACAAATAAGGTCTGCAGGACTAAAAGAGAAAACTGCTAGGCTGACATCAAAGAACTAGTGATGTTGAAATCACACACACGGACATAGACACACACACATTTATATTCTCCATAATGAACAAAATTTATATATTATGTATACTTACATAAAACATCCTCAATTTATACATTATATATCATTATTTGTGAGATCCCTTTGATTTGAGGTATTGTGCACTGGTGATTTGAAATTAGGGACTTTGGGTAAGATTTTATTTTCTTGGAATACCCAGGATGCAAAAGGAGGCTGGCTCACATAATTCAAGAGTAATTGCTTCTTGAAAGCATAATAAAAAAAATTGTTAATAATTTGGCTTAACTCAGTTTCCTTTCAGTGCACAGTATAGTCTAGTTAATTCATTATAGAGAGCAATTGTTACAGGGACAGAAACCAGAAAAAGTCCGTATGAAGGCACAGTCATTGTGTAGAATATATTATATTCACATCAACAAACTTTTGTTTGAATAATAATAGTAATTATTTTTGTAATTCCTTGCATTTGCATAATACTTTCTATTTCATGAAATGCCCTCCAGGATTTTGTAATCCCTTATAACTCATCCAAATCTTATAGGTCATAGGAATGAGCTCCTACAAAACCACATTTCAGAGGAACTTATTTTGGGCTCTAAGAAAACACTTTCCTCCCCTGAGAATTTGTGTTTGCATTTGCATTTATGTCATTGCTAAAGGATAGAACCCCTAAACTCCCATTCTCTTTGTTGGCAGGGGAGAGAGAGAAATATTTTACAGATGATGGTGAGGATATCAACATGCACTGCCCAAAAGATAGCAATTTGAATTGTATTACTCCTCTCTTGGGATAGCATGGAAGACTGGAGTAAGATGCTGACCTTGTATTTACTTCCAGGCCAAGCATCTGGTTCACATTCTATTGCCAATTTTTCATATCTGTGCATTTGATTTCTTCATAAATTTCAATATATTTTCTCTAATTTTCAAGCTTCTTGAGTGTGAAGACTATGCCCATATTTTTGTGCACTCTGCATAGTCCATCACATTGAAGGATGAAGGTGCACAATGTTGCTTTTTCTTCATTAAATTCTATAGAAGTATATACACACATATATACTTATTTGTTTGTTTATATAAAATATCCCTGAGTTCCTTCCGTTAACCAGTTGAGGCGATTTGGCCTGCCTTTTTCTTATTAACTCCTGCTATACTACAGGAGTGTCAGGATCATTTAGAGTAGGCTCAATTCCCTGGGTCCCAAGCAAAATTTTATACCCCTTATTCCCTCTACTAGCCAGGATCCTCTTTGTCATATTCCTTGGGAATATCTTAAAATAGCATAGAGAATCCAATTTAGTTCTAACCCTGTTCCAATTTAGTTTTGCAACCTTGGGAAAATCATTTAGCCTACCTGGGCCTCAGTATCCTTAATGTCAAAAGAGGTTAAATAGGACTACCTTACCTATTTTTGGGGGGGAGGGGGGTTATGGCATCTATCGAATTAATGAACATCAAATGATGAAATGATGTCACTGCTGAAAAAGACCTTAGAAAAGCAGTCCTGTAGTTTAGAGGATAAGTATTATTAATGCTTGCTCAAACTCACACAGTAGGAAAGCCAAGCCTATATTTCAGGTTCATATTTGAGTAGTATTTGCACTACTTACTATTCAGATTCTGAAAGCATTAGGAAAGGTACAAATGCAAAATGTTATGATTAATATTCACTCTATGACTCCTTCAAGCTCTGCAAGGACCACTGAGGATGGTGAAGCAATGCCCTTATCAGTGGTCATAAGAAACAGATACTTCAGCTTCCAAGGAAGGGATAGGAGATCAATCAATGTCCTTAACAAAATAAAGCCTAGGTCTTCCAAGATGATAATGAAAAGAGAGTCTATGCATATAAAAGGTGGCTAAACCAGTCAACCTGCCTTTTGTTCTCCTTCACTCATCTCCCTCTTGGAGGTGTTACTAATCCATCTTGCCATCCCATGCAGGCCACAAAGTTGTGATGATTAGTGCTGGGGAGGGGGACACTGTTCTCCCTTTATCTCCATTGATGAATTATATGTAATGATATATTCATTTTATTCATTTTAATTTTCTCATGCACAGCTCAAACCAGGCTTTTATTTTTATATGTGAATAAACACCTGAGGACAGTAAAAGGGAAACTTGAAGAGCAACCTATGACTAGATAGTATTGTTTCTAAAACCCAAGACACTCATCCTCAATTTGTAATCTTTCAAAGAGTATGTTCAGACCAAGTTCCCAGAATGCCTCCATGTAGCCATTATAATAACTATTAACTAGAAAACTCAATTATGTAAGGGTTCTCTAAGATCCAAAAAAGGAATGCCCTAGAGGATTATATTTTCCCTGTTGCTTAAGAATCACCTTAAACATTTTACTTTCCTATCTGAAGATTTGGTTCTTCACCCAACTGACTGACTCTAGAATTCTATTGCCTACCAGTTCCAACTTTCTCAGTGGGACCAGCAAAAGCCTTGGTTGAGATTGCCTCATAGATCACTCCCTCTTTTTATACAGCCCTACTTTCTCCACTTCCCCACAGGTGTTGATTCCAAGATCACCCTCCCCCCAGTAAACTTCTTGCATGCAAATCTCTATTTCAGGGTCTGTGTTCTAGGTAACTCTATCAAAGAGGGATGGTTCTAGGAATAGTCAAAGGAGGCAGACTCTAAAATGGGATTTTGAAGTGGAATATCTTGCTCATCAGCTAGCAGTTGGGGTCCTCATCACTAGATGTAAATGAAGCACTCCTAACCCCCAGCTTGGGTATAATACCTAAAACCTTAACAGGTGGTAAAGTAAGATGGCATACTGATAGAAGAGAGTAGAAGATACATTTCGGGTTTTTGAAAGGTTTGGGTGGAGGACTAGTGATAAGGACAATGTAATCAAATGGTTTTCGCTGAGTGCCATTGATTCATTGTAGAAAAACAAGCAAGGCTAAGGGTAATTTATCACCAATTGAAGGGGAATTGTGAAAGTCATAGGAAGTCTTTGGGAGCATGTAAACAGAATGTTATCTCCTGAGTTTAAAGGCCAGAAAAAGCTTTTGATTACATCAAGGACTTAATTATAATAAGTAACAGAGGTCCTGAGAAAATGGAGTGCACACACCTGGAATGTCAGTTTGCCAGGGTCAGGATCTTGGTTATGAAGGTTGGGACCCTGTTGTTGGAGAATGGGGGCAGTAGCATTGATCCTTCAAAAACCTTGAAATCCTAGATTGCCCTGAAGTGGCTCATTCCTCCCTGTTAGACACTCTAACTCCCCTTTACCTAAAGACTGTCCACAAGCCTCTGCCTTGCAAGTCAATTTGCACCTGTATCTAAGATCTATACCCCTCTCCCCTACTGGCCCACTAGGCCAAAATCTAAGGTCAATTTCTTTTTTTAAAAAAAAGCTGGCTGAGGAAGTTCTGGTCTTTTAAGGATGGAAAGGTACTACATTCCAAAAGGAGGTACAGGACCTAAGCAGCATGTACTAGCAGAAGCTGGGAAAATATGTATGGTACTGGATCATAAAGGTGTTGTCCAGATCAAGGGAAGGCAGAAGTTAAGGTTGAAAAGGGTGAGAGCACTCTTTCATGCCATAGAATTTAATTCCCTGACATGAACTTCTGCTTCGCTCATTTTCCACTCATACCTCATAATCAATAATACTGTGACTCTTTTTTTTCCTGAGACTCTTATTTCAGTTCTCTCTATACTCTTATATACTTCACCAAACAACTAAACTGTTGCTAATGTTATGTCCACTCTCTGCTTAAAATTCTATTGCCATCTTTCTTTACTTGATTATCTCCAGCTCATCCTTCATGATTTAGCTTACCTCCAAATCCCAAGCTTGGCTAAGTTTCTCCTCTGAATTCTCATAGGTGCCTCCACAGATCTCTTAAATGGTAAACTTGTTTAATGAACTCTCTCCCCTACTTCATTCTCAGGACCAAGAACTAAGTGTATTCATTTTTGTATTGTCTATATCCATCATGGTTCCCTTCACATAGAAGCATTAAAGCATATTGACTAAACTGCATGAAAGCTCACTAACAATTGTCACCTGTCTGTGAGAATCCTTCTCGGATCATGAGCGAAGGTCTGCTCACAGCCACAACTATTACCAAGTTGAAGGCTGAAGTTACTGCTTTGTGGAGTGGAGTATATATATATATATATACATACACAGTGAAAAGAACTCATTTCTGAATATGTATGCAAAGTTGATTTCTAGATGGAGAAACAGGGCAGAGTGAGTCAACTGGGTAAATTAGCTTCTCAATTATGCTCTATCTAGTTTAGTAATTTCCCTTCCTTCACACAACACATTGAAAGTGATCCAATTCTATCTGTTTCAAGTATTCTAGCTACAGAGAGATCAATTGCCTTTCAATTAATAAGGGTCTTGGTGACATCAAAAATTGGTTCAAAATTCATCTATTTCAAAAAATGAATCTAAAACTTATAGTAGAAAAAAAATAAATACAGCAGTATTCTAGAATTTTTCTCCTAATATTGGTAAAAGCAAACGTTAAAACTGGAATGCTATGTTCTGCTATTTAAATTTTTCTGAAACTAAATTAACTAATTTGACATTACATATTTTTTGGCCTGATAGAGGAGGGTCTGAGAACAAGAATCATTATCCATAAAGAGGGTGGCACCCCCACCCCTTACTAGGAATGTATTGTGCCAAGAAGGTCACTCACATCAAACATTGCCACTCATTGAAGCTTGAAATTCTATGTACATTCTGGAATCGCATAGGCATAGCATAGCTATCTGCCGGCAGGTTCTACTTATGCTTTTATTGAGCATATACATGCCAGATGCAAGGCAAATTCTATGAAAGGCAACACTTTTGCATGAGTGAACTTATCATGTCAATATAAAGAAGAGAGGAAGTGGCACTTGGAAAGAAAAGAGTGACACCAAAAAGAAGGGAAGTATGGAGACTGAAGATTGATGCTACAGAGACTAACTTAGTTATGTTCTTGTAGCTTTAGCTGAAAGCTTTTCCTGATTAAGAGTTGTTCATATATATCATATATTATACAATATTATGTATACATACACATATATATATTCATATATGATATATATGAGGGAGCCCTGCTATTGTTAGGTTCTTATGGTGTTCATTGCCCATAAACTCTAGGGAACTGGAGGAAAGTCCTGTAGGAATATCTTTAGAAGCATATCACTCATATTGTTAGGAGGAGTTTTAGAGGATCTAGTGTTATAGTCGAGGGACTTTCAAGCAGCAGGCAGTGAACATAATCATACAGTAATTGATAACCCTTTAGAAAGCAAAAGTAGATGCATGATTAAGCATTGCATGTGTAGGAACAGCACAAAACTTATAGAGTTAGAATGTACAACGTCTATTTTGGATACTGGAATCAGTCTAGAGAGGTAAGACTTAAATGTCTTGTTAATGAGTTTATCATTTATCCAATTATTTTGAGCAGAAATATGATACCATATTCATATTTGTAAAAATAATTTCCAAGTGGTATGTAGAAAGGATAAAGAGAGAAGAACATGGAAGTCCAAGCAATAGTTGTGATGCAAGGATCATCGACATCAGAATTACTTGGGAGAAGGAAAAAAATGATTATTAAATTCCAATTCTCAATTTCCATCCCCAAGTCTGCAGAATTAGAATCTCTAACAGCAAAGCGCTGATAATCTACTTTTTCTAAAATATTTCCAAAAAGATGTTAGGCCTGCTAAATTCTGCTCTAAACAGCTCAGTTCTCATACTTTAATACTAACTATTGGGACGCCTGGGTGGCTCAGTGGTTGAGCATCTGCTTTAGCCCCAGGACATGATCCTGGAGTCCCAGGATGGAATCCCTGCATGGAGACTGCTTCTCTCTCTGCCTTTCTCTCAGTGTGTCTCTCATGAATAAATAAATAAAATCTTTAAAAAATAATAATAATACTATTATCACCTGTGCATAACAATGCAGCTTTAGAGCTCCCACCTATAGAGATTCTAATTTTATAGATCTGTAGTCCAGGAATCTTCAAAGAAGCTCCTCCAGTGAATCTGATGATTTGTCAACTTTGAGAACTACAGAGTAATGAATTGATATTAACAATGAAAAGAAAATAATATTTTTCAGAAGGTATTTTTACAATATAATACATAAAATTTTACTTTAGGTTTTTATATTTAAAGTGAGGAAAAAGAGATAGACATAATGGAAAGAACACTAACTAGGATTCTGGAGCCCTTACTTCACACCTTGATTCTGTTCCCATTAGCTGTGTGACCTTGGGCACATTATTTCCCCACCTCTGAGTTCTTTAAAATGTAGGTTAAAGGGTTAAGTTTGATATGGGTTCTCAAATATGTTCCACGGGTATTTTATAAACGTGATAGACCTGCACAATAATGGTTCGATGACCAAATATGTTTGGAAAATCATGACACTAACCAATGAAACAATTTGTTTACAGAGTTACATCTCAGAGTACTTAATGTGTTTGTGTTCTATGGATCTCTAAAAAGAGAGTTAAAATGCAGCGTTTTGTAAAATTATTTGACCATGAAACACATATAGTATTATTTTACTGACAATGTTTTGCAGAGTATACTTTAAGAAATACCAGACTAAAACACATTTATATTAGCACTCCAAAAAACAAAATCTAACAAAATATGCACAAGCTCTATATAAGGAAACTACCAAAATTCTGGTAAAATAAAAAAATAATAAATGGAGAGATAGTCTTTGTTTACTGATTAGAAGACTCAATACTATCAAAATATCAGTTCTTCCTAACCTAATCTATAGATTCAGTGCAATCCCGAACAAAATCGCAGCAAGTTATTTTATAAACTGATTTTAAAGTTTATGTAAAGAGGCAAAAGGCCCAAAATGCCCAACACAATATTGAAGAACAGAGTTGAAGGACTGACACTACCCAAATTCAAGATTTACTATAAGCTACAGTAATCAAGACAGTATGTTATCAGCAAAATAATACACAAGAGAACAATGAGAGAACAGACAGCGCCAAATAGACCCACATACATATAGTCAACTGATCTTTGAAAAAGAAGCTAAGGCAATATAATGGAGCAAAGATAGTCTTTTCAACAAATACTGCTTAAACCACAGGACAACTCCTCAAAGACAACACAGGAGAAAACCTTTAGATGATCTTGGGTAAAATGTTAACTTTTTGGATAAATATCAAGGCACGATCCACAAAAGAAATAACTTTCACTCTGTGGGAGACAATGTCAAGAGAATGAGGAGACTGGCTATAGACTGAGGGAAAATATTTGCAAAAGGCACATTTAATAAAGAACTATTATCCAAAATATACAACGAACTCATAAAATTCAACAAGAAGAAAACAATCTGATTTTAAAATGGACCAAAGACCTTAATAGATACCTCACCAAAGACTGATACACAAATAACAAATAGGCACCTGAAAAGATACTCCACATCATATGTCATCAGGAAAATGCAAATTAAAATGATGAGATACCACTAAATACCTATTAGAATGGCCAAAATTAAAAACACTGACAAGACCAAAAGGTGATAAGGATGTGGAGCAACAGGTACTTTCAGTCATTGCTGATAAGAATGCAAAATAGTACAGCTACTGGGGCATCTGGATGGTTTAGTTCATTAAGCATCTGCCTTCGGCTTGGGCCATTATCCCAGGGTCCTGGGATGGAGCCCCACTTTGAGCCCTGCATTGGGCTCCCAACTCCATGGTGAGCCTGCTTCTCCATGTCTCTGCCTCCTTCTCTCCCTCTCTCTCTCTCTTTCATGAATAAATATAATCTTAAAAAAAATAGCACAGCTACTTTGAAAGACAATTTGGCTGTTACTTACAAAATTAAATATATTCTTACCATACCACTTAGCAATCACACTGCTTGGTATTTACCCCAAGAAGTTGTGTTGTGCCCAAGATCGCGAATCTGAGAAACCGCCAAGGAGCTGACACCGATGCAATCACATGAGGGTTTATTTACAAGCTCAAGCCTGGGTCCAAGTGTACCCAACACAGCGGAGCAGGGACTTGGACCCCGAGACTAAGAGGCTTAGCAACTTTATAGGGGCCAGTGGCCAATGGGATACGCAGAAAGTTGCACAGTCATGCTGGTCCACTGAGCCGATTTCCGATTAGGGTGTGTCCTGGTCTTTGATTAGGGCGGGGCAGTGCCCTAAGTAATAAGCAGGTCAGCACAAGGCGGGTGCAGCCCAAAATAGAGTCAGTCCTGCTCTGCTTGTCCAGGGGTAGGGGATTTTGTTCAATTTCCTGGGTCCCACATTCCCCCCTTTTTCAGAGGATCCTATGCAGGACCCAATCATGGGTCCAGGTTGCTCTCAGAGTGAGCCAGGGGAATTATTAAACCAGGATTCTCACCAACCTTGTTGCTGTGCTTGCTCTTATTTACAGTTAAGGCAGCACATAACCCCCCCCCACCTTTGTTGTAAGAAGACTAATTCTAATCTCCTTCTATTTTGAAGGACAACCTTGGACTAGGGAGTCTTGGAGGTGGGAAATAAGTGAGAATGGCACAGTCTTAGCTTTAGGGGATTGTCCTTGTCTGGTTGGCTTTTCCATTCTGTAACAAAGTCCTTGAGAATGATGTGTGGGTCAGCTGGCCGGACCTGTGTGTAGTGGACCCAGGAGTAATCCCGTCGACCTTGAGAGCAGTGGGAGTGGTCAGGATCACGAGGTAGGGTCCCTTCCAGCGAGGTTGAAGTGTCTGGTGTTGGTATCTCCGCACATATACCCAGTCACCTGGCCGATATCGATGGGGGTCTGGGGGTGGCCCAGTCTCGTAGAGGGCCCTCAGCTTAGGCCACACCTGCTCATGGGTTCGTTGTAACATTTGGAGGGAGAAAAGAAGTTGGTGGTTATCAAATTCAGCAAGCACCTCAGGTTTTAAATTGGGAATAACAGGTGGAGGAAGACCGAACCTGATCTCGTAGGGGGTCAGGCCCATCTCATATGGGGAGGTCCTCACCCTATATAGGGCGAAGGGGAGGAGAGTCACCCAGTCCCCGCCAGGCTCCAGGGCTAATTTAGTTAAGGTCTCCTTTAATGTTCTGTTCATCCTGTCTACCTGTCCTGAGCTCTGGGGCCTACATGCACAATGTAATTTCCAATCTGCCCCAAGTACTAGTGCCACTCCCCGTGTTACCCTTAGAGACGAATCCTGGTCCATTGTCTGATCCAATCTTAACAGGAAAACCATACCTCGGTAAGAGGTCTTCCAGCAGTTTCTTGGTCACGGTCTGTGCTGCTTCATGTTTGGTGGGAAATGCCTCCGTCCATCCTGACAAGGTATCTACAGACACTAGTAAATACTTGTGCCGTATTTTCCAGGTTTCACCTCAGTGACGTGCACTTCCCAGTAGGCTCCTGGGCGGTCCCCCCGGAGCCGGTGCCCGGTTAGATCCATGGGCGGTGGCGTTAGTTAACCGGCATGCGTGGCCGCCTGCCACAATCCGCTCCGTCCTTGCTCGAGAGTCTTTAATAGTGATCTTTGCATGTCGTACGAGGCCTCCCATCTCCCTTGTCCCCACGGGAGCGCTCCGACGCATTTTGGACAGGCCCCGCCGTCCCGGTTCCTCTGGCAGGATGATGCCGGAGTCTGCGGCCCTCCCCCAGCCACGCGAGCACTGGGTCAGAGGCAAGCGTTTGATCCGGCGTAAGCCAGTGTCAGGACAGTTGGGGGTGTCGGCCAGGTTGGAGCCCCCGGATGAGGATCAGGCCGCGTGGTTGTTAAAACCTGGGTCGCCGTAAGGGCCGCCTCCTGAGCTTCTGAGTCGGCTCCCGGCGCCCCGGCTCCTGGCGGGTCCAGACAGCGGATGACGGCCGGGGCCGCGGGCAGCCGGGGGGCCCTCGGGAGTTGGAGGAGCTGTTGGGCGCTTCATAGTCTTTCCCTCCGCTGCCAGAAGCCCTCTCTCCGTCAGGGCTCCGGGGGGGGGGGGGGGGTGAGCGGTGGCGGAGGCGGAGGCGGACCTGCGTCGGCGTAGGTGTTGATCCGTTCACCTTCCCCCGTGGTCAGCGCCTTGGCCCGGGCCTCGCTCTGCCCGTTGAGCCGACGCTCCGGCTGCCAGTGGCTCTGCCCCGACGGCCTCCGGCTCCGTGGTTACGGCTGCCCCCGCCTACCTGACCCCTTCTCGGACAAAACTGCTGCCGTCCGTGTACCAGGTGGCGTCCGCATTCGGCAGTGGCTGGTCCTGGAGATCAGTTCTGATTCCGTGCACCTGGCGGACGGTTTGCAGCTGTGGGATTCTTAAGACGGTTTCCTTCCGTGCATCCATCAACCATCTTTGTCCATCTTTAATTTGTACCCAAGGTAGCTCACCTCATTCTGCACATCTGGGCTTTTTTAGCTGAGGCCCGGTATCCTAGGGCCGCTATGGTCTGGAGCAAGTCTCTGGTGCCTCGCAGGCATGTGTCCTGGTCCTCTGCTGCCATAGGATATCATCTACATGTTGTAATAAAGTCAAATGAGGGTGCTCGGAACCGAACTCACCCAAGTCTTCGTGTAAGGCCTCATTGAAGATGGTCGGTGAATTTTTGAATCCTTGTGGTGGTCGAGTCCAGGTGAGCTGGCCATTGGTGCCTTTCTCAGAGTCCGTCCATTCAAAGGCAAAGAGGTCTTGGCTCCCGAGTGCTAAAGGCAGGCTGAAAAAGGCATCTTTTAAATCTAACACTGTATACCAAGTTTTGTCTGGAGGCAGGGTGGAGAGGAGGGGGTATGGGTTTGGGACCGTAGGGGCATATCCTCTACTCCCGGTTGACTTCCCTCAAGTCCTGGACTGGCCTGTAATCGTAGCGTGCGGTTTCCGAACCGGCAGCAAGGGAGTGTTCCAGGCCGATTGGCAGGGCCTTAATATGCCCGAGTCCAGAAGTCGCCGTATGTGGGGTGTGATTCCCTTTCGTGCTACTAGAGGCATGGGGTATTGGCGGACCCTGACAGGGTCTGCCCCCGGCTTTAGTTCTATGTATATGGCCAGTCGATGCTGGGCCAGCCCGATTCCCCCAGTTTCTGCCCACACTTGGGGAAATTCCTGCAGCCAACAGTCAATGTCAGTCATTGGCGCTGAGGGCATTTGGTGGAGACAATATTCGTCTTCTAAACTCAGGACAAGCACTTGAATTGGGTGCCCCTTCTTGTTTAGGACTTTTGCCCCTTCGAGGTGGAAGCAAATTTGTGCTCTTTCTTGGTGAGCAAATCCCGACCTAACAATGGGTAGGGGCACTCAGGGATGACCATGAAGGAGTGGGATACCCGGGCCATGCTGAGATCCACAGTTCTTCGGGTAGTCCATGAGTATTGTGTGGTGCCCGTGGCCTCTTGCACCCTTGAAGTTTTGTTTGCCAATTTCCCTTGGGGTTGTAATAAAACCGAATGTTGTGCCCCAGTGTCCACTAGGAATTCAACAGGTTGCCCCTCCACTTTAAGAGTTACCCTGGGCTCGGGGAGGGGTGCCGAACCCTGACTCCCCTAATTGTCCAGGTCCTCCATTTCTAAGATCTTGGCAGGGGCCTTAGATCTTTTGTTAGGGCAGCTTTTTACCCAATGGCCCTCCTCTTTGCCATAGGCACATTGGTTTTTGTTCAGCTTAGGGCGCTCCCAAGGGGGACCAGGGCCATCCTTCTTACCTGTCCCTGAAGCCACCTTCTTGAGGTGCCTCCGTCTTTCCTGTGGGTCGTCCATGGTTGTGGCCAGCAGGATCTTGGCCAGATTTCGGGTCTGCCGGTCACTTAGTTTGGTTTGTTGTTCTTCCGGACTTTCTCTATTATTATAGACTCGTTCTGCCACTATCACTAAGTCCTGCAAGCTCTTCTCTCCCAGTCTCTCTACTCTTTGTAATTTCTTTTTAATATCCGGAGGGGCCTGGTTAACAAAAGCCATGATAATTGTGGCCTTTGTTTCCGGGGCTTCTGGATCCATAGGGGTGTACTGCCTAAAAGCCTCTATGACTCTCCCTAAGAAGGCTGCTGGACTCTCATCCTTACCCTGCCTCACATCATAGACCTTGGCCAGATTGGTAGGCTTGCGAGCGCAGCCTTGAGACCTGCCATTAGAGTCTGGCAGTAGACCTGGAGTCTCTCCTTACCTTCAGCTGAGTTGTACTCCCAGGTGGGGCGGGATAAAGGGAAGGCAGCATTTATGAGGTCTGGGTTTTGAGTCGGCTGTCTGTCCTCTCCCAGGACAGACTTCTGGGCTTCCACATGAATTCCTTCTCTTTCCTCGGTGGTGAAGAGAACCTGCAAGAGCTGTTGGCAGTCATCCCAAGTAGGCTGGTGGGTAAATAGAACAGTATCTAAAAGCCCGATTAGATCTCTTGGATTATCAGAGAACTTTGCATTTTGGGTTTTCTAATTATATAAATCACTGGTGGAGAATGGCCAATATAACATTAGCTGTTCGCCAGTCTCATGGGGGTGGGGGGGCATGGCACGGAGAGGAAGGGCGGTGGAGTCAGCCGGCCCCACATTGGGAGGTGGGGCCGGCCGGTGGGTCCGACCGCGTGTCCCCGCTGCTGGCCCGCGCACAGGGACTCCCTCATCAGGGAGGGGTGGCGCCCCTTCTGCAGCCCCCGATGCCTCCAATGGAGGGGCAGAAGCAGGGAAGGATGCCCAGTAGGGCGGCAGGAGAATCAGGTCCTCTGGGGAGGAATCTTGGAAGACCGGACGAAGGGGTGCTTCAGCCATAGAGTCGGTTTCCTTTTTGGCTTTCCGCAGGCCTAGAATCTCTGTGGGTCCTGCTTTGGGGGGTAAAAATGGTTTCAGCCTAGGAGGAGGATTCTCGATCATGTCCTGCCAGATCAGGATGTAGGGATCCTGGTCAGAGTGGCCGTCCGGTTCGTCCCTGAGGATCACGGTCTTAACCTGTAAGATAATAGGTAGGTGAAAAGTTCCTTCCTGGGGCCATCCTACATCAAAGGTTGGCCATTCTGATATACAATAAATTTGGAACCTCTTCCTCTGTATGTCTATGCTCAGAATACGAGCTCTTTTCCTAACATCCGAGAAGTGAGAGAGCATAAGAGATAGGGGAGTGGTTTCTGTTCCCCCATTATGTCCCCAATCCACACCAAGACACAGACAGTAAAGACGATTAACAAGGACCCAACAACAGAGACAAATGCACAAACAGTTAGCAAGGACATAGTAACACAGACAAACCTGCAAACAGTTAACAAGAACATGGTAACAGACAAACGTTCCGTGTGGCCGCAGAGACAAAACAGAAGGTAACCTGAAGGGCTGGCAGCTGGCCCTCCTTACAGATGAGGACCCCGTCCTCTATACAGATGAGGACCCCATCCTCCTTACAGATGAGGACCTCCGTCCTCCAGGCAGGGGCAAGGGACGTCTCCTCAAGACCCCCGGTCGATGACCCACCAGCGCCCCGCCTAAGCCAATGCTGACCCAATCCAGATTGGAATTCCTACAGGTAAAAGTACAGTTTAGAGCTCTCAGAAAATATGCGCGTAAAAGGTGGAAAAAGTTGAGTGCACTCACCACGCGTCAAACCCTCCGGATGGGGTCCTGGAGGTTTCTTGGATCCCGGACGAGCCCCCAAATGTTGTGCCCAAGATCGCGAATCCGAGAAACCACCAAGGAGCCGACACCGATGCAAACACACGAGGGTTTATTTACAAGCTGGAGCCGGGGTCCAAGTCCCTGCTCCGCTGGGACGGGTATACTTGGACCCAGGCTCCAGCTTGTAAATAAACCCTCGTGTGTTTGCATCGGTGTCGGCTCCTTGGTGGTTTCTCGGACTCACGATTTTGGGCACAACAGTTGAACATTTGTGTCCCCACAAAAATCTGCACACAGATTTTTATAGCATTGCTTATAGCATTGTTATTCACAATTGAAAAAAGTTGGAAGCAATAAAGATGTTGCTCAGTAGGTGAACGGATAAATAAACTGTGGTACATCCAAACAATAAAATATTATTCAGCTTAAAAAAGAAGAAAAGCTATCAAGTCTTGAAAATACATAGAGAAACCTTAAATTAATATTTCTAAGTGAAAGAAGCTAATCTGTAGAGTCTACATGGTGTATGATTCCAATTACATGACATTCCGTAAAAGACAAAACTATAGACAGTTAAAAGATCAGTGGCTGGGCAGTCCAGGTGGCTCAGCGGTTTAGTGTCGCCTTCAGCCCAGGGTGTGATCCTGGAAACCCTGGATCGAGTCCCACGTCAGGCTCCCTGAAGGAAGCCTCCTTCTCCCTCTGCCTGTGTGTCTTCCTCTTTCTTTCTCTGTGTCTCTCATGAATAAATAAATAAAATCTTAAAAAAAAAAAGATCAATGGTTGCCGGGGATTAGGGTGGGGAGGGTATGATGAATAAAGAGAGTACAGAGGATTTTCAGGACAGTGAAAACACTCTGTTAGATAGCATAATGATGGACTCATATCATTATACATTTGTCCAAACTCTTAGAATACACAACACCAAGAACGAACCTTAATGTGCTATGATTCTGAGGTGATTATGTTGTGTTAATGTAGATTCATCAATTGTAACAAATAAACCAGTCTGGTGGGGGATGTTGATAATGGGGAAGGCTACATGTGTGGGGGAGAATGAGGTAATGGGGAATCTCTGTACTTTCCCCACAATTTTGTTGTGAAGCAAAAACTGCTCTAGTTTTAGAAAATAAATTCTTATTTAAGAAAAGAAATTCTTATTGGGAGAGATAGGAACAAAACTAGTGATTTTTAAGATACTCTTTCTAATTACAAAGTGGTTTGAGTCCTGCATGTCTATCTAAGGTGAGTAGGACAGTGGTGAAGCCATTAAGTAGGCTAGGGATTGCAAAAAAGGCACAAAGAAACATGTATTTTGAGGTCAGTTTTGTCTGAAGTGCCTTGGTTCATTTATAAGAGCATTTTGTGTAAATAATGATGGAATTGTATATTCCCCTAGAATATTTAATTAAAGGCATCAAAGACACAGCATTAGTAATGTCCATGTGGAATTTAGTGTTGTCCAGGTAGTTTATCCTGCCTTCATGTTTACTGTGGTTTAAAATTGCTGTTCTCAGTTTTGAAAATTCATAATCTTTTTTTTTTTTTTTTTAATATTTTATTTATTTATGATCGACAGAGAGGGAGGGAGAGAGAGAGAGAGAGAGAGGCAGAGACACAGGCAGAGGGAGAAGCAGGTTCCATGCACCGGAGCCCGACGTGGGATTCGATCCCGGGTCTCCAGGATCGCACCCTGGGCCAAAGGCAGGCGCCAAACCGCTGCGCCACCCAGGGATCCCTGAAAATTCATAATCTTAAGATCATATTCCTTGCTCTGCTTCTCCATCATTTCTTTTTCTCTTTCCGTGCTTTGGTTAGACATTTCCAACACCAATTAAATACAAGAGGTTGACTAGCACACTGGGTCCTCTACTTTCCTTTTTGTTTCAAATCAATAGATTTTTTTTTCTGTCACACCAGGTTCCTTTGCCTCAATCCATTTTTGACTCATTATCTGATTGCAAGTGCATCACTTAATCTTTTAGCAGATCAATTTCTCTGTTTATAGAACAAGAATGGTATTCTTATCTCCTGCTGAACTTGGATGGATGGTGTAAGGATTAATGTAGTGAACCCTTAAAAAACAGTTGAAATCCTTAGGGGAGAGGAATCCTAGAAGTAGAATCCATTGTCCTCATTATTATATTTTGGTTCTATTGTAAAATAAGCCAGCATCCACATTTTGCAACCAGATAGCTTAGCACAGGTAGGAACTTTAATCATTTTAAAAGTACATATATTTGAAATGTGGTTTAGCTATTTTTTCCACAAAGACACAAAACTGTATTTCCAAAAAAAAAAAAAGTCTTTACAAGCATTTGCTTCTTTTATAGAGTTCTGAAATGTGTTCACGAACTGTGTTTTTGAAGCTATCTTTCTATATTTTGTTGAAATAATGGAGAGGCTATTTTATATTAGATTTTCAGGTCATGGTATTAAGTAAATCAATATCAACATTGATCTTTCTTACCTAAAATGGGAAGAGATATTATGCACAAAGTTTTAAGAAGAAATTCTGAGTCTAGGCTTTTATTTTGGCATAATGTATAAATCAAATAAAATTCTTGACATTTTTTATAGGTGCCTTCCTAAAGAAGGAGAAGAAAGCTGTTCTGGGTTTTCATATGTCTGTTTATAAATCTGAGTAAAGAAACAGACCAAAGGATAGAAGAGCTTGGCAAGACTATGGATCCAGAAGGGTAGATTTAGAATTTGTGAAAAGATGTTTTAATTGTGTAACTCTTAATAATAGATTTGCTAACCGCGAAATATTTATTGAGTACTAACTGTATGTCACCCATCTAAACCTGCTTTATTTAGTGAAGTGAATTTTGTATAGGACCATGGCTATTTCAGCACCTAGCACCAAATTGTGGGGACTATCCAAATATTCAATGAATGAATACCAAGCCAATTGAAATCGCTAATGAGCAAAAACAGGTTGTGCAACAGAAGATATTTAGCTCAATTTCCTTGTTTTAGGTCTGTTCATTCAGTTTGAAAACAGAAGAATAGAAGCCAATGGTATTAAACGTTAAAAATGTAATCAAGTGTCATTAAGAAATATTATATTGGTACATGCAACTCATAGTAACTATCTCACATTATATAGGAGATATGTTGCCAAGCCAGAATATGTCAAGAAATCTCAGGCTGAAAAAAAATTTTCATAAAGAGCACTTCTGAACTTTTGACTTTGCTGCCATTCTGCTGCCAATTTTGCATACTATTTTGTTCACAGAATATTATTTACAAAATGTTTTTAGACACGTAACATTTAAAAAATTTGTTTTCTTAATTAAACTTATTGAATACATTAAAGAGCTTTATGATAAACAAACAAATGAGCAATACAACAAAGAGAGGATATTTATAAGACACATTGGGCTCCTTTCAATGGTTTTAACGACAATAGCATCATTCCCCTTAGTGTAATCACTAAATTGTGTTTGCCTTCAATTCTTTTGTTTACTCTCAAGTTACCAGCTCTGATTTCGAGCAAGTGTACTTTTTACTTGTCGTTCAGCACACTGTAGTCATTATTAGCCCAGCTTATAGTTTCACAGTTCTACCTACCTTTATATAACTTTGTGAACAAGAGAAAGTCAAGTCCCCAGGTTTCCTCTTGAGAAATTTACAATCTGTGTGTGACTTAGAAAACATATTTTAAAATGTTCTTCTAAGGAATTTTCCCCTCCCATTTTGGGGAGGGGATTTTCTAATTTTAATTATTTCTTACATAGGGAAAGGCTTACCGGTAGATATGCCACTTTTCCACTCTGCCAAATTCATGTTGGCCAAATGGTTTGTTTCTTGTAGCTGTTTTATAGTTTGTATCATCTTAATCTATAATTAGCTTTCACCTATCTTGTCTTTCACCTATCATGTTCTTTACAGGTTCTGAAACACAGCTGATGTCAGTTTAAGGCCGGTAGAAGCAGTGAGATCATTAGAACATTAAGAAGGAAATAACAGGACAAATGCAACTTTCTGACCATAACTAGTGCTATTAGATTTTAAAAACATGGATCACGGGGATCCCTGGGTGGCTCAGCGGTTTGGCACCTGCCTTAGGCCCAGGGCATGATCCTGGAGTCCCGGGATCCAGTCCCACATCGGGCTCCCTGCATGGAGCCTGCTTCTCCTTTTGCCTGTGTCTCTCCCTCTCTCTCTCTCATGAATAAATAAATAAAATAATAATAAAAAAACATGGATTACTGTTTCCCTCATAAGAACAAATATAGGCAAGTAGTATACAGGAGTTTCCTCAAAAGTACTTATTTAAGAATTTCTTGTGGAATTTTAGTAGTCTTAATGTATAATTTCACTAGGATCTAATGAATTCCTTTGATATTTAGTCCCTCATTCAACAATTATTTTGGAATTTTCACAGGGGTGACTGCTTTCTTGTTCGTATTGGGTTTGTGATAAAAATGTGGTGTTCACTGAGTGGCTCATATATAATGGGGTTTGAAATAGAAAAAAGGGAAATTAATTTAGATTCAGCAATATATGAACTTGGTATGTAAATATTGGACATTTGGCACTCACCTGTGTTTACTTATTTTAGGAAGGAAAGCTTATATTAGTTGCTAATATAAACAAATAAACAAAAAACAAAAATAAGCAAATAAAATTAGCTTTACATACAAATAAGGTATGCTGTGATTTGAAGGTTGTCAGGAATCTGACCTGATGCCAAGTATCTTCTTATAATACCCTTAATTGCTCCAGGAATATTTATTTCATTAGATTTAACCATCTCTTGTCTACTGTAACTCAGAGTTCACTTTGAATAGTGAGTCAATGATTCTTTAGGATGAATGAGATTATCAGACTATTTATTATCACAGACAGAGCTAAAGGAATATGAGAATAGTGGATACCTGTGGATTGAAAGTATATTTTTAAAAGGAGAAAAAGAGAGCATCTAAGGAAAAATATCTATTTTGCATGTTCTTTTGTCACATGTTCTTTAACCTTAAATGTTCCTTCAGAAGTTTATGCTCTAGTATTAGTTCAGAATTGTATAACTCTAATAGGTCAAATAAGAGATAACTTGGAAGTTTGAATTTCCTGAACGTCTTGACAAAATAACATATTATGAGTTTGTTCACTTTTGTTCTATCTTTATGTGAATGATTCACAGAACTATGTCACTTGGTGATGCTTTTAGTGAAGTTGTTGATTGTTGTCTATGCTACTGATGTCCCAATGGTCAAAATATATGCCTATTTGAGACAACTCAGTAGGTGTTCTATTGGTCTTGACTGCTAGAGTCAATCTGATGCAGCAAACAGACCCTCAGTACAATTTCTATTTCCATATTTTTTATAATAATTTATTTAGTGTTTCAACAAGGCAAAGTTTTATCCCTTTATAGATAATAGAACTGAGATATGATGGCTTAGCACTACTATTTCACAATATAGGGAAGAGACCCTATTAACTTTCCATATGCTTTCATAATCCATCAGATACCATATTGCTTATACAAAGTAGCCTTCCAGATATTAAAGACAGCTCTTTAAGATTGGTAATATCTTTAAAAGTTAACTCTTATAAGTGAGCATCTGCCAATATTTTACCCAAGTCTCAGGTATAATTTTGATCAATTATATCTCTTGAAGTAAAAGTACCCTAAGAGTATCAGAATGCAAGTGACCATTTCAGCAAAGTTCTGATTGATCAATCATGTATTAAGGGCCTTAGAAAGATTTTAGGATTCATTAAGCCTTTAAAATAGTTCTTTCACATAGACAGAGTACAGTCTCTGAGATGGGAATGGGTGAATAAAGATACAGAATTTGCCTTTTATAAAGAAAGATTCCCTAGATATATATATTGACAACCATTTGGTTTGCTAGAAAATCCGCAACTCAAAGTTTCCTCTCTAGAATTTATTGATTAAAATAGCAAGATAAAATTAATCACCTGGAGGCCACAAGCCTACTCCCTAACTAAGGATCTACCCATAAAGAAGGACATGGGGAGGTTAGTACTAAATGTTCCAGAAATTGGGAAACATGAGGTCCTGTGGATGATAAACCACCTCAATGTAGAGCAAGTATATTCTGTAACATTGTGATCTCTTGTAAAATGAAGAAGTTGCTACAAAAGAACAGAGATACAATCTCTACTGGGACTTGTTCCAACCACACATTGAGAGGATGCTTCTCTTTGTCCCAAATAGGGAGAGATTAGAAATTTAAAATCTTGTTAAGGGTTTCACTAAACTCACAAAGTGGAAAAAGGCACAACAGTGTATTCCATTTGAGTAAAATTAGAACATCAGAGTCACTCTATGTATTCACAATATGAAATTTTTCATTGGGGGCACTAGAAATCATTAAACTTTTGGGAAAAAGAGCAGAAGCAGAAGTCAGGAAGCCATGACTGATTACTTCAGTCTTCAGTACTAAAGCAGGTGATTCTCCCAAGTTCATCTGCAAACCACAGAAAAATCCCAAGAACATTTACAAGGCTTCC
Organism: Canis lupus baileyi; assembly: GCF_048164855.1. Lineage (NCBI taxonomy): Eukaryota > Metazoa > Chordata > Mammalia > Carnivora > Canidae > Canis > Canis lupus. The sequence goes on from NC_132876.1 coordinate 37,452,722, forward strand.
CAAGTATTTCAGTATGCAACAGTGAAATTAGTGGTTCTGAAGTACGCTTTCTGAAGCTGCTGTGAATGCCAGAAATGTCTGAAGTGTTCTCACCAACTATCCAGGTATGGAACATGGATCCAGGTGATTCTTTTTATTTATTTATTTATTTATTTATTTATTTATTTATTTATTTATTTATGATAGTCACACACACACACACACACACACACACACACAGAGGCAGAGACACAGGCAGAGGGAGAAGCAGGCTCCATGCACCGGGAGCCCGACCTGGGACTCCATCCTGGGTCTCCAGGATCGCGCCCTTGGCCAAAGGCAGGCACCAAACCGCTGCGCCACCCAGGGATCCCGGATCCAGGTGATTCTTAAATTCTCCTGCAAGTTTCTTCAGTCCTCATGTCTGCCCACTTGTCTGCCAGCAGCTGCTTCCAGAGAATAATGACCTCTCCCTCCCCTCTGCTTTCCAAATCTTCTGTATTTTTTATTAACAATATTTAACCAAGAAACAAATGGAAAGAGAATTCCGGAAATTCTCAGTTCCCCCTCTGTATGGTATAGAAGATTTTATAGGGGTTGTTGGTGTATAGTTAAAAATAAAAATATAGCATACCTACTGAGTTGTAGGTAATTATAGTTTTTTTTTTTCTATCAGCATAAGAAGTGTCAGTGACAATAGTCATAGAGGCCCAGAATGAGAGGGTAGGCATTTCTGGGGGCTGAGATATCATCATGAGGAAAAAATACGGCTACAAAAGAGCCAGCATTCAATTAAGTGGCAGATGGATCATTGTGCTACTTGTTGTCCAAGAGACTCCTTTTGACATTGGTGACAGCCTAGCATGCGTTCATGCTAAGGCATGTTTAACTTGGTACATATGACAGGTAGAGGCAACTTCAAGTAAAAAAGATATTTACGGATAAGAGACAAAAGAAGGCAGTATGCCTAAGCTTTAGAAGAAAATCTATAGGGGATCCCTGGGTGGCTCAGTGGTTTAGCGCCTGTCTTCGGCCCAGGGCATGATCCTGGGGTCCCGGGATCGAGTCCTGCATCAGGCTCCCTGCATGGAGCCTGCTTCTCCCTCTGCCTGTGTTTGGGCCTCTCTCTCTCTCTCTCTTTCTCTCTCTCTGTCTCTCATGAATAAATAAATAAAATCTTTTCTTTTAAAAGAAGAAATTCCATATATCTGGGTAAGATTTTTATATCTGTATAAACCAATATAATAGAACCAGAAGAGAAATTTAGATGTTCTGACTGGTGGTTTGAAAAAGACATCTCCTGATCAAAGGTTTGACTTTCTAAGATTAGAGAGAAAAGCACCCATTCTATTTTTCTTTTCACTCATAAACTAGAAGTAACTTGTTGACTTATGCAGAAGGGCAGATTTTTACATTTGACTCCACTCCCTTTGGCATGAGTCTCATTTATTTATTTATTTATTTATTTATTTATTTATTTATTTATTCATTCTTTTTTTAAAAGATTTTATTTATTTATTCATCAGAGACACACAAAGAGAGAGAGGAATTTTATGATTACAGTATAAAATTTAGAAGTATTACCCAATGTTTTCTAATTTTCTATGATGTCCTATTATCTTGAAGCTTTCCTCATTTCAGATGAGACCTTGACTTTCACTGCCTCAGAACATAAAGGTCATGGAAGAAATTAAGAGGACAAAAATCAATGTAAAGTTATTTTGAAACTGGTGGCAGAGAAACTGGTTAGACAGGAAACTATTTTTGGCTTCCAAAAGCCCAGGCATTGAGAATCAGAAGCCAAAGTCATAAGATATTTATTTGGAAGAATGTATAATTATATACAAGCAAATTCTCCAACACCAAAGGAAATAAAAGTTTCTCTGAACTGGAGGAAAACCAATAAGGAGAAACAAGACAATGAAACCCTGGTTAGTACCTAAGAGAACTGATTCTGAGAATTCCTTTCCCCAGGTTGTGTCCCTGGAGTAGGATAGGGGGAATAGAAACTACAGATAGGTTCAGGGATTTGAGAGAAGAGAGGACTGATGCTTTATACTTCAGGTGAAGCCTAGACCTTGAAAAATTCTCTGCTGTCACCCTGGTTCAGCAGCAGTACCACAGAAATGGTGATACAGTGTGTCTAGCAGACAGGGCCTAAAACTGGACCAATGATTTCCCAAGGCCCAAGAGAGAGATGGGAGAACATTAAAATATTTCCGTTTCCCATGAGCAGAGAGCATGATAATAGAAAAAGTGATGACAGACCTACAGATACTGTGGATACAATGCCTGTCATATACGATTAAGTGGATATCATATAGATTTCTGCAGATGCCAAAAGGAATATTTGCCAAGAACCAAAAAAACCCAGACACTCCTTTCCAGACAATGGCATGGCATTATAGGAACACTTGGAACTTTGATGGAGTATTGGGATGAATACAAGGTACGAGGAGGAAACATAATAAAACTGAATAAAGCTTATATTCATTGAGTTTAGTTTAAATTGTATTAGACGAGGTGTTCAACCACAGAGAATGGGGCTTCTTAAAATGAATTACATTGTTTTAGGGAAACATTATTTTTCATACTACAATTTGTGTTTTATGAACTTCATATGGACTGCACCATATCCTACTTTATGAATAGAGGACATACATGACACATAAAATATGAGGGAGCATAAAGATGATGTAATCTAAACCAGTAAGTATTGTGGAATTAATAAAAATATTAGCAATGAAATCCAAGTAAACAGTGAAAGAAATGAGAGACATTTTCTATTTGAAAGGACAATAGATACAGCACATTAATGGATACCTAATGAACCCTTTTTTTTTGCTCAGTACCTCAGAAATGAGGTTATAATGTGGTCTGACTTACCCAATTTCTCAACATGGATTTCTTTTTTAAAATGTGGCAGAATGTAACTTACTGTTTTTAAGATAATTTATATAAATATTAATGATTGTAAATTGAAATGGAACCTTTGAGAATAATACCTGATAAATATAATATATGCAGTTTTTATTTAATAAGAAATTATATAATTGAATATTATGTCTACCTTTGTCATTATAATTTGTACAGCTTACATTTCCCACTATTTTGGCCAAGTGACCCCAAAGTCTCTCATATGGCTCATTCAGAGATCAAGCAATTGCCCTGCTGTACCTTAGGAGCAGAAAATGACCTGTGACCTTTGGCCCAGGTTAGCTTAAAAACATAAACATTAATATATATATATAAACATTTTATTCTATTACTTTTGCATATTATGTTTCTTTTTAAGCTTTCAATGTGATCAATGTATTTCTTACAAAAAATTTTTGTAGTATTGAAGAGTGAATTAAGTCTTGATTGTGTAAATTGTTAGGGAGGGACATTTTATATTTTTGGTTGATATAGCAAGAGTTATAATAAGCCTAATAATAGCAAGGTTGATTATAACTCTCCCTATCCATAGATATTTCAAGGACTCTTGGATATTCATGCAAGTGACCAGGAGCTTCATTTGCCAGAATACCTCAGGTCCCACGGAAGAAAATGTGAAGATTTTAGTAGCATATTTACCAGGTCCCTGAACCTTCCAGATTAAGAATCTTGTACAAAAGAAGAAGGCTTCCAGGCTCTTGAGCCACCCAACAGGCACAAGTCTCGAAAATTCAGGGAATTAATTCTAGACTAAAAATAGAAAGAAAAAAAAAAACAAACAAACAACAGTAGAATTTTGTGATACACTTTTAGATTTTGTTAAATGTTAATGCAATTGCAGTTTCTAGATTTGGCAGACACTTCCCAACAGAGGGAGCTGTAAACCTGAAAGAGGAAGGTTAATTTTGAGGGTGCAAAAGAATTGTAGGTTCTTAGAAGCTGGGTCTTCTATGGTTGACTGGAAAGATTTCTTCTGTCCAGCACAGAAATCACTGTGAATCTCACATTAGCCTTTGGGGTTTGGTGGAAGATGCAAAAACTGCTGTATAATACAACTAAGGCTTCTCCTGTAAGAGCACAGAGAAGTGGCCACACTATGATCAAGCTCCTTCAGGAAAACAAAGAACTGTCTCCTTTCTGATGAATTCCTTGTTTTCAGGGGAAAAATAAAAAGTAGGGACTGGAGACAGAAAATTTCCCCAGTCAAAATTCCAGTAAAATTTTAATTGGATAGTATCAAGGATGAAATACATCTGTGACGGTAATTCAAATCCTGATCTTTTTCTGTAATAAATATGACCTTTGAAACCAATTTATATTCTAAAAATTGTTGAAGCAATTAGTTTCATAATATAAAATGAAAAAAAATCTGTGCAAAATGTATGATTTGGAGAGGGTAGGATTGGAGAATGCAGGCATATTTTTCTCAGCAAATTCTTTCATGTGCTCATGGTTTAAAACAAGAAATAAAATCCAAACATAACAATTAGTGTCATTCCCTCATTCAGTCATGGACTGAGCATCTTTGATGCATCTGCACCATGGTAGGTTCTAGGTGAAGAGTGAATTAAGTCTTGATCTCAATACACAAATTATTGAGAAGCTTTTTCTACCTCCAAAAACTAAATCAAATCTTGGTATTAACTATTCTCATTGCAGTCCTTACTTGATGTTTGCTCTGTAGTTAAGACATAGAGACATAAATAAATAGGTGTACAAGTTCTTCCTATTTTTATTTGTATTTTTTAAAAATTTTATTTATTTATGATAGTCACAGAGAGAGAGAGAGAGAGAGAGAGAGGCAAACACACAGGCAGAGGGAGAAGCAGGCTCCATGCACCGGGAGCCCGATGTGGGATTCGATGCCGGGTCTCCAGGATCACGCCCTGGGCCAAAGGCAGGCGCCAAACCGCTGCGCCACCCAGGGATCCCTTTTTATTTGTATTTTTAAGACATGACAGATACCAGGAAAATACTGCCATCAGAGATGTTTTATGGGTCTTAGAAAATTCTGTCCCAAACACTCATATACACCACCACAGAAAATTCAGGGAATTTTGGTTATAGATTCACAAATGGTAGAACTGAGTCTCAGCTTTTCAAGTTTGTATGCCCGCCACCCCCCCCCCCCCCCCGTGTTTACTAGTGATGCATGCAATTGTTTCCTAAAGCAGATGATTGAGTTTTTGCCTGCAAGGGGAGAGCCGAGAAAGGTGGTGTCCCATTACTTGCTGGGCTAGTACCAAACACTTATCTTGGTAATTAATAAAATTTCATTCTTTGCAATGTACCTCTTGCAAGTACAATATTGAAAAAAATATTCTTCCAACATAAAATAAATAGCATGGCAGAAGGTAAAAAACATCTTTTTCAGACCTACTTTAAAGCCCTACATTGAGAAGAAAAGGCTAATTTTTAATGACATGTCTCAAGTGATGGGCTAATTCTAGAGATAATCCCCAACCTGTACAACAAATCTCTGTTAATATTCTTAGGTATTTAAGTGAATGGAAATCCATATACTAGTGATTGGATTGGATTGGAATGTTAATCTCCTGGCACCCTAATCCATTTTAAGAAAACTAAACTCAAGAATAACAAAAAGCACTCAGCCCTACCCTTCTGATTTTTTAACCTCTAGAGAAATTGCAGAGGCTGTAAAGAAAGAATGATGGAAGTGTTTACGATGGTTCTTCTTTGTCACTTCAATTTGTATTTTTCTCAGCCTGGCAAATCTGCCCAAATGGGGAATTTTCTGTAATCTCCAAATCTCACAGTGGTGTCAGCACCAGAAGGAGTATATACACTTAAATGGGTTTGTTTAAGCTCAAATCCTACATGCAGAGTTACACATTGGGTAAGGACTCACCAAACAGATAGTATTTACTTCAAAAATGTCAAGACCTTTGTGAGGACACTCTTTCACATAGTAACAGAAGTACATCATCTAGAGAGTGAGCTAATGAAGAGTATTTTAATTGGTTTTTCACTTCCTAGTTTATAGTTTTCAGAAGATGCATAAACTATAGAAGTAAGATGTACAAAAAAGAAGCTCAAAAATAATTGTCACATCTCACATTTTTTATTCAATGGAGCTATAGTGGTGGCCAGAACTAAAATGAAGGCAGTAGTCAAAAGAAACAAAGGCAGATCCCTAATCTCCCTAGATTTTGGAGATAGGCGGCTTTTGCTTTCCTTTGGTGTTCTCTCTGTGACCACTGGATGTTGTACTGTCACAGTGCTGAGTTCTGGCATTTCTAAATCTACACTTTCTTTAAGAGCTCTCAGTTTTATGGCAACAAATGCTATCTATAGTCCCAATTTCTCATATTACTATAGTCATCCCTGACCGATCCCTGGAATTTCTAGATTTAGATTCCTTTTGCTTACTTGACATCTCTACTTGGATGTCTCATGGGTATCTCAAATTTAACTTTTCCTCCTACTCCCACACACCTTTTCTGTTTCGATCCTGCAAATCTCAGTAACTGGCAGTAAAATCTACCTGATTTTTCAAATCAGAAACCTTAAAGTATTCTTAATATCTTATCCTCTACTATTTCACATGCAAAATCCATCAATAAGTATTGCTATTTATAATATATATATATCTATATCATCTATATCTATATATTCTTTATCTCTACTATAACCAACATTGTTTAGGCTACCATCATGGGTCTAGGAGGCCACTTCTAGAGCTTCTTAAATGGTCTTTGTACCTCTTTTCCTGTCTAATCATTGTTACACATGGAAGTCAGGGAAGTCTTTTAAAAATATAAAATTCTATTGCATTGCTCTATTGATTAAACCCTTTCATGGTTCTTCTGCATACTTAGGATAAAATCTAAATTAAAACCCATGGCCAGGGTGCCTAGGTGGCTCAGTCATTTAAGCATCTGCCTTTGGCTCAGGTCATGATCGCAGGGGCCTGGGATTGAGCCCTGCATTGGGCTCTCTGCTCAGTGGGGAGTCTGCCTCTCCCTCTCCCTCTTCCCCTCCCATGCTCCTTCTCTTTCTCTTTCAAATAAATAAGTAAAGCCTTAAAAAAATATTTTCATCTCTGTACTTTCAGTTCTCAGCAAAGGGCTTGACATCTAATAAAGTTAAAAACCAAGGTAATAATAAATAACATTGATAATTTTTATGTATTGTGTTATATGTATTGCTTATCCCTCACAAAAGATATATGCTTTTACAAAAAAAAGGCAAAAACAAAAACTAAGACATGGAGTTGTTAAACTACATGTACCATATGATCAAACTTCAGGAAATGGAGCAAATATTTGAACATAGGTAGTCTTGCCCCACAGTCTGGGAACTGAATTACCACACTATACTCTGTAAATACAGATTTCATAGTAGTCCTTACCTCGATGAGGGACTCTGAACTCTCAAGCTGGACTTCCAGAACAAGGAGACCCACATTGGTATACATAGATCATTCATAATAACTAATATGTTAGACTTCCATAGTTCTCAATAGATGCTAGTGAACAAGTAGAATGATTGGGTTTGACCCACAGCATAGGTCCAAAGGATATCACAAAAGAAAGGAATCATTGGTTTTACATTCCAGGCTTACAATAATCAGTTGAAAGACTTCAATATAGGAAACATTCATGAGAACAAGTACCTATTTGGCTGATCAAACTAGTGTGACTGTCAACGTCTGGTTTAAAGTCAAAATCTGAGCTAAAGATCTAGCAGGTGAAGGAAAAGGTGACACATATATAGAGAAGAAAAGAAAGTATAAGGTATTATTGACTTTAGGGTCATTTAATTTTTAAATCTGCCAGTCCAAAGAACGGTGCAGTGTGTAACTGGAATTTAGCATAATTTGTAACAAGGCTAGATTTGGAATCTTTGGGGTACTGTATTATGCTGAGAATGATATAACAGACTTTCAATGACTTGAAACTTTCTCTTCACATTGCATCATTAGTTTCTCAATGATGTGCAACTATTTGCCCTCCAGAATAATAAACCAGGAGAATTGGTCCTAGTTAAGAACTCTGCATATTAGATCTTTTACTTTATTTCTAAGCTTGAGCAGACTTTAGTACATTTATAAACAGAAACTATCATGCATGTTTGAACAGAGAGAGACAATATCTTCAAAGACTAGAGCTATAGTATGTAGGAAATTACTTGACTTGAAAAGTTTTAAAGTTTCTTGTCCTAAAATTCAAGAAACATGTATTGTTTAGCTACAAGTACCAAGTATTGTGATAGAGCTGGTTATATCACAGAGAGTAGCACAAAGCCCTCTACATAGAAAACACCCAATAGGGACACCTGAGTGGCTCAGTAGTTGAGCGTCTGCCTTTGGCTCAGGACTCAAGGATCAGAGTCCTAGAATCAAGTCCCACATCGGGCTCCCTGCATGGAGCCTGCTTCTCCCTCTGCCTATGTCTCTGCCTCTGTCTGTCTGTCTCTCTCTCTTTCTCTGTGTCTCTCATGAATAAATAAATAAAATCTTTAAAAAAAAAAGAAAGAAAACACTCAATAAATGCCGGCCATCCTCTGCTTGCATCAATGCTTTCTTTCCCCCCAGGACATTTTACAAAACCCTATCTGGCTCTTAGCAAAATGTAAATAGTTTTCAGTACATGTTCATCACCTCCACATACCACATTCGCATCCAGAATTATGCAACCTTATAGCTGCCTAATTATCACCCAGAATTCCCTAATGCAGTGCCTACTATCACCTTTATAAATACTGCTTCATATTCTCTACATTGTTTTATGTTTCCATCAAACTTTACCTTGGTTAAGTTTCACCTAACTAAAACCCTTCAAAGCAATCTAACATATTAAGACCATTTTTAAATAATAAATACTCTTAACTGAAAAATTCTAGAAATACAAAGGAATAAGTTTTCTGAAAATGGAATTTAAGCTATAATGGGAAAGATCAGAACAAAATGACATAAGTAAGTTGAAAAAAATAGTTTTCTACAGTCATTCCCCCATAAAACATCAATTTTGACACATTTACCCATGGATAAGAGTTTCTTAATGAAAGCCCAGGAGTTCAGTGAAGTGATTTCAGACACTGTTAGAGAATAAAATCTGAAATTGGATGCTTATGTCATCCCTCCCCCAAGGTGGATGATGGAAAATATTGAGGCATCCAATTCACATATCTATCAATGTGATATACCACATTAACAGGAGGAAGGATAGAGTAAAGATAGCAGAGTAGTAGAAGGACCCTATGCATGCCTCATCCCTGGAACATAGCTAAATATAAAATCAATCTGAATATGCAAGAGATTGATCTGAGAACTGAAACAACAAAATGTACAACTAGAGGGACAAAAGAGGTCACATCATGGAAGGTAGGAGATGTGGAGATATGATTTGGGCAAGGAAAGGGTAATGGGTGTTATAGAGGAAAGAGGGCCCTGATCATGCAGAGAGGTGGTAGTGGTGGGGGGGGGAGAGAGATAGAGAAAGAGATAGCAGCACACAGGGGATCCCACAAGGAAAACACTTCTCCAAAACGAGAGGGGCTGTCATTCAGAATAGAAGGAGGGAGAAAGAAGTTCCAAGACAAACAAAAACTAAAGGAGTTTGTGACCACTACATCAGCCCTGCAAGAAATATTAAAAGAAACTCTTTGGCTGAGAAAGAAAAACAAAAATAACAAAGACTAGAAAGAACAGAAAAAAATATTCAAAACAATGACTTATCAAGTAACACAATGGCACTAAATTCATATCTATCATAATCACTCTGAATGTAAATGGAGCAAATAATTGAAAGACACAGGATGTAAGAATGGGGGAAAAAAACAAGACACACTGGGGTGCCTGAGTGGCTCAGTTAAGAAAGTGTCTGCCTTCACTTGGGTCATGATTCCAGGGTACTGGAATGGAGCCCTGAATTTGGCTCCATCACTCAGTAGGGAGTCTGCTTCTTCCTTGCCCTCTGCCCTTCCCCTTGCTCATGTTCTCTCTCTCAAATAAATAAAATCTTTAAAAAACAATACCCGTTTATATGCTGCCTATACGACACTCATTTTAGACCTAAAGACACCTCCAGACTGAAAGTGAGCAGATGGAGAATCATTTATCAGGCAAAGGATGTCAAAAGAAGGGCAGAGTGGCCATACCTATATCAGACAAATAAGATTATAAATCAAAGACTGTAACAAGAGATGAAGAAGGGCACTATATCCTAATAAAGGGGTCTATCCAACAAGAAGATCTAACAATTGTAAATATTTATGGCTCCAACTTGGAACCACAAAAATATATAAAGCAATTAATGACCAACATAAAGAAACTCATTGTTAATAATACAATAATGGTAGGGAACTTTAACACCCCACTTACAGCAATGGACATATCATCTAAGCAGAAAATCAACAAAGAGACAATGGCTTTGAATGGCACACTGGACCGGATGGACTTAACAGACATATTCAGAACAATTCATCCTAAAGCAGCAGAATACACATTTTTTCTGAGTATACCTGGGGCATTCTCCAGAATAGATCACATACTGGGTCATAAATCTGGCCTCAACAAATACATATAGATAGAGACCATAGCATGCATATCTTCCAAACACAACACTATGAAACTTGAAGTCAACCACAAGAAAAAAATTGGAAAGACCACAGATATAGAGGTTAAAGAACATCCTACTAAAGAATGAATGGAGTAATCAGGAAATTAAAGAAAAAAATACATGCAGGCAGATGAAAGTGAAAAGACAGTCCAAAACCTTTGGGATGCGGTGAAAGTACTCACAGAGGGAAGTATATTGCAATACAGGCCTACCTCAAGAAGCAAGAAAAAACTAAAGTACACAACCTAACCTTATACCTGAAGGGGCTAGAAAAAGAACAACAAATGAAGTATAAAGCCAGGAGAAGCAGAGAAATAATAAAGATTAGAGAAGAAATAAATGATACAGAAACAAACAAACAAACAAACAAAAATCCTAGTAAAAGAGATCCATGAAACTCGGAGCTCGTTCTTTGAAAGAATTAATAAAACTGATTAAACCCCTAGTCAGACTTATCCAAAGGAAAAGAGAAAGCACTCAAATAAATAAAATCACAAAGGAAAGAGGAGAGATCACAACCAGGACCACAGAAGTATAAACCATTATAAGAGAATACTATGAAAAATTATATGCCAGCAAACTAGGAAGTCTGGAAAGAATAAATTCCTAGAAACATACAAACCTCAAAACTGAAATAGGAGGAAATAAAAAGCTCAAGCAGACCAATAACCAGCAAGGATATTGAATTAGTCATCAGAAATCTTCCAACAAACAAAATTCTAGGGTCAGAAGCTTCCAGGGCAATTCTACCAGACAGTTAAAAAAGAGTTAATATCTATTCTTCTCAAACTGTTCCAAAAAATAGAAATGGAAGGAAAACTTCCAGACTCATTCTACGAAGCCAGCATGCCCTTGATTCCAAAACCAAAGGCCCCTCTAAAAAGAAGAATTATGGGCCAATATCCCTGATGAACAGGTATGTAAAAGTTCCCAACAAAATACTAGCAAATTGAATCTAATAGTACATTAAAAGAATAATTCACCACAACGAAGTGGGAATTATTCCTAGACTGTAGGGGTAATTCCATAATCACAAATCAATCAATTTGATCACATTAATAAAAGAAAATATTAAAACCAAATGATCCACTCAATAGATGCAGAAAAAGCATTTGCCAAAATATAGCATCCTTTCTTGATAAAAACCCGCAACAAATAGGGATAGAGGGAACATACCTCAACATCATAAAGGCCATATATGAAAGACCCACATCTAATATCATCCTCAATGGGGAAAAACTGACAGCTTACCCTCTACAATTTAGAACAAGACAGGGATGTCCACTCTTACCACTTTTATTTAACATAGTACTGGAAGTCCTAGCCTCAGAAATCAGATAATAAAAAGAAATAAAAAGAATATAAATCAGCAAGCAAGAAATCAAACTTTCACTATTTATAGACAGCATGATACTTTATGTAGAAAACCCAAAAGACACCACCAAAAAATTGCTAAAACTGATACATGAGTTCAGCAAAGTTGCAGGACACAAAATCAATGTACAGATATCTTTTGCATTTCTATACACCAATAATGAAGCAGCAGAAAGAAAAATTAAGTAATCCATCCCATTTACAACTGCACAAAAAACAAGATATATAGGAATAAACCTAACCAAAGAGATAAAAGATCCATACTCTGAAAACTACAGAATACTGATGAATGAAATTGAAGAGGAAACAAAGAAATGGAAAGTCATTCCATGGTCATGGATTGGAAGAATATTGTTAAAATGTCATACTACCCAAAGCAATCTACACATTCAATGCAATCCCCATTAAAATACCAACAGAATTCTTCACAGAGCTAGAACAATGCTAAAATTTGTATGTAACCACAAAAGACCCTGAATAGCCAAAGCAATCTTGAAAAAGAAAAGCAAAGCTGGAGACATAACAATTCCAGACTTCAAACTATATTACAAAGTTGTAGTCATCAAGACAGTATGGTACTGGTACAAAAATAGACACATAAATCAATGGAACAGAACAGAAAGCCCAGAGATGGACCCACAACTGTATGGTTAACTAATCTTTGACAAAGCAGGAAAGAATATCCAAAGGAAAAAAGACAGTCTCTTCAACTTCACAGTTTTTGGAAAACTGCAGACAGTTTTGGACAGGTTTGGACAAATATGCAGAAGAATGAAACTAGACCAGTTTCTTATACCATACACAAAAACAAGTTCAAAATGGATTAAAGATCTAAATGGGAACCCTGAAACCATAAATATCCTAGAAGAGAGCACAGGCAGTAATGTCTCTGACATTGGCCATAGTAACATTTTTCTTGATATGTCTCCGGATATAAGGAAAACAAAAATAAAAATAAACCTTTGGGACTACATAAAAATAAAAAGCTTCCACACAATGAAGGAAACAATCACTAAAACTAAAAGGAAACTTACAGAATGGGAAAAGGTATTTGTAAACAACATATCTGGTAAAGGATTGGTATCCAAAGTATATAAAAACTTATACAACCACACCAAAAACCAAAAAACCCAATTAAAAAATGGGCAGAAGACATAGACAGACATTCCTCCAAAGACTTACAGATGGCCAAAAGACACATAAAAAGATACTCAACATCACTTATCCTCAATAAAATGCAAATCCAAACCACAATGAGATATCACCTCATACCTGTCAGCATGACCAAAGAAAGAAAGAAAGGAAAGAAAAGAGAGAGATAAACCATGAAACATAACCTTAACTATAAAGAACAAACTGATGGTTACCAGAGGGAAGGGTGGTGCAAGATGGATAAAATAGGTGATAGGGATTAAAGCATGCAGTTATCATGATGAGCACTGAGTAACATACAGAATTGAAGAATCATTATTGTGTATCTGAAACTAACATAACACTGTATGTTAACTATAAGGGAATCAAAAATTTAAAAATCTTAAGAAAAGAATATATAATGGAATATTATTCAGCCATAAAACTGAAGGAAATCCTGCCCTTTGTGACAACATAGATGAACATGGAGGATATTATGGTAAGGGAAATAAGGCAGAGAAAGAAAATACTGTATGGTCTCACTTATATGTTGAACCTAAAAAAACTTGTTGAAGTCTGACTCATAGAAACAGAGAGTAGAATGGTGGTTGATAAGGGCTACAGGGCAGTCATGGAAACAGGCAGATCTTTGTCAAAGGGTATAAACTTTCATTTATAATATGAGTAAGTTCTGGATATCTAATGTATATCATGGTTACTATAGTTAATTATACCATATTATACAGTTGAAATTTGCTAAGAGAGTAGATTTTTTAAAGATTTTATTTATTTATTCATGAGAGACACAGAGAGAGAGGCAGAGACATAGGCAGAGGGAGAAGCAGGCTCCATGCGGGGAGCCCGACGTGGGATTTGATCCTGGGTCTCCAAGATCACACCCTGGGCTGAAGGCAGGTGTTAAACTGCTGAGCCACCCAGTGATCCCCGAGAGTAGATCTTAGACATTCTCATCCCCCTACGCATGCAAAAGGTTACTGTGTGAGGTGATAGATAATATGTTAAGTAACTTGATGTGGTAATCATTTCATAATGTATACATATGCCAGATCATCATGTTGTACACTTAAATATATACAATTTTACTTTTCAATTACACCTCAATAAAGCTGGAGACAAGAAAGATTAGTGAGATATTGCAAAACAACTTTTACCACTGTGCACAATGCCTAACCTTTCACCATGAACATCATTTTTAGCGTAAATGAGTTTTCTTTTTTTAAGATTTTATTTATTTATTTATTTATTTGTTTATTTATTTATTTATTTATTTATTTGAGAGAGAGAGAGAGAGAGAGATGAGCACAAGTGAAAGGAGGGGCAGAGGGAGAGGGAAAAGCAGACTCCCTGCTGAGCAGGGAGCTGGACACAGGGCTCGATCTCAGGACCCTGAAATCATGACCTGAGCCAAAGTCAGATGCTTAACTGACTGAGCCACTCAGGTGTCCCATAAGTGAGTTTTCAATGTGTGTTAACAATAAGGCATTTATCTTCTCTAAACTTATGTGGTAAATTGTATATCTTGTCTTCATACTTTTGCCTACTCTGTGCTTTAGAAGTCCAGGAAATCAGGTTTATGTCAGAGCATATGGTTTATGCTATTAAGAAGAAGGGATATACATTTTTCTGTCATATGAAGAACTTTACTTAGTAAGTTTGTACCAACACCAACACAATGACAAGATCAGATTTGTCTAGAGGAGTAAATACTGATCTTGGATTCAAGCCACTCCCTCTTGCTATTTCTTCCTCTATAATGTGAAGAATTTAAATTAAGAATTTAAATTAGGGGATCTCTAAAGCTTCTCCCTGCTCCAATAATTTACTAAATATGTAAAGTTTTTACCAATATTTCATTGAACAAATATAATCATATAGATATATATGTACTTAACACACACATATATATAATACATATATATATATATAAAGCTTTCACAAAAAATTATAAATGGGAGATACCGGGGTTTTAGTTATTCTTCTCAGATGTATTATTTAAATAGAAGAACTTAGAAGATAGAAATGTGTTTAAAATTCAAAAGAATGTATATCTAATGATATAATATTAAACATTGTAACAGGTGTGTGTGTGTGTGTACACTTTTGAGAAACTGAACTCCTCAAATTTTACCACCTGGTAGGTCTTGTCCATCTATAATGCCAGCTTTATACAAGTCAAGAACTACAAAATATGCAATGTGAAATTTAGGGGCATTTTTTCTACAGAAAATACTGCATAAATACTTCTTACTATTTAAATAGTATGCATGTGCCTTTGGAAATATTTGGGGTAGAGTTTTCAACTTTGCCCCTGAAAATTCCTGCAATACTAGGAAACAAAGAGACATGAGAGTACCCACAAATGGATGGCAGGAATAAGGCTCAGAGAAACAGGGAACAGCTTCTTTTATGATTTTTTCTATTAATTTATATTTTAATCTTTGTACTGTGTACCTAGAGGCTCTTTGGATATTTTAAATTAATAAGCAGATTTGACAGCAGACCATAGTTATTCTATGAGGAAAATTGGAGTTTGAGTAAGGAAGAGAAATGAACACAAAAAGGGACATTTTTATAAAAGGCCTTTTTTCCCTTATAATCAACAGCAAATATTTCTTTTTCAAGTTCTCTTTTGTAAAGTGGTGTTTGGAAAGCAGGAAGGAAAATGAAAAAGCTATAGTCACCTAGGTCAAACCATCCAATTGCATTATTATCTAAACTGTCATATACAAATATATTGTTGATAAAGAAAAACTGTTGAAATCTCTTCCTGCATCACATCTCCTGACTGCTTAAAATGGATTGGTACACTCAAAGGTACATTTAAGAAAAGAAAATGGGCAGACATGATATTCCTGGTAATCCCCATTATCTGTTGTATACCATTCTTTTGGCATCAAGTACATAATTCAACAGGAGTTGAAAGATCTTCTATGGATAGTTAACGCAGGTGGTGGTAACCCCAGAAGATTTTGCCTATTTCACTGTAAAGAATACTTTCTGTAGGTATGTATACATAAAAATCTTATCTACTGAGGCACCTGAGTGGCTCAGTTGGTGAAGCATCTGCCTTTGGCTCAGGTCATGATCCCAGGGTCTGGGGTCGAGCTCTGCCTTGGGCTCCCTGAGCCTGCTTCTTTCTCTGCCTCTGCCTCCTCCTACCCCCACTCCTGCCTCTCTTTATCTCTCAAGTAAATAAAATCTTTAAAAGAATCACATCTACTGAATACAGCTTGTCACTTAACTGAACAGGGTTGGATAGACATTAATTTAGTCTTAATATTTGGATTTGCTTTTCCTAAGCTCTGCAGACATCTCTAACATCAAAGTTTTATAGCAATATGTGTTATACTGTTGAAGGATATTTTTATTTTACTCCTTTACTTTTTAAAAAAATTAATTCAATTAGCCAACATATAGTACATCATTAGTTTCAGACACAGTGTTCAATAATTTATCAGTTGCATATAACACCCAGTGCTCATCATATCACATGCCCTCCTTATATTTTATTCCTCGATGAGGTGGAGTGACAGTGGTAAAGATCAAGCTCTAGGAGCAATCCTAGTAAAAATAACATTTACAATCCTAGTAAAAATAACATTTACTCCTCAAATTTGAGGAGTTCAGTTTCTCAAAAGTGTACACACACACACACACACACACACACACCTGTTACAATGTTTAATATTATATCATTAGATATATACATTTACAATGAATTTACAATTCATTTCATATAGTGGAAGACTTCTACATATGACCAATCTAGTCAATTTTGTGTTGATCCTAGTCTTTATAAGGTTTGGAGGAAGATAGTTTTCTGGCTTTCTCTCATAACTTTGGAGCTATACCCTAATTAATCTGTAGCCCCATCTGTAATAATCAGCCAGTCAACATTTAAAGAGGTGCTCTGAGCTGGATAATCAGTGATGAGAATTGATTTTCCTTTTTTTTTTTTTTTTGAGAATTGATTTTCATTTAGAATCTTCCATAGTCTTTGTCCAAGAATCTTTAGACGGCTAGATGTGGTTACAGGGGAATCAGTGGCCCTATAAGAAAATGCAGCTAGCTAGCTTTGTGTTATGGCAGATTTCTGAAAATCATTAATCACCAAAATACCTAATCAGACTACAATGAAATCATTGACTTAGATTTCACAAATGATTAGATCTTAAATTTGAATTTTTTTCATTTATTTTTATTGGTGTTCAATTTGCCAACATATAGAATAACACCCAGTGCTCATCCCATCAAGCGCCCCCCTCAGTGCCCGTCACCCAGTCACCCCCACCCCCCGCCCAACTCCCATGTTCGTTTCCCAGAGTTAGGAGTCTCTCATGTTCTGTCTCCCTTTCTGATATTTCCCACTCATTTTTTACAATACACTTTAATCCCTTTCACTATTTTTTATATTCCCCAAATGAAAGAGACCTATTATGTTTGTCCTTCTCTGATTGACTTATTTCACTCAGCATAATACCCTCCAGTTCCATCCACGTCGAAGCAAATGGTGGGTATTTGTCGTTTCTAATGGCTGAGTAATATTCCATTGTATACATAGACCACATCTTCTTTATCTTTTGATGGACGCTGAGGCTCCTTCCACAGTTTGGCTATTGCGGACATTGCTGCTATAAACATCAGGGCCCAGGTGTTCTGGTGTTTCACTGCATCTGTATCTTTGGGGTAAATCCCCAGTGCAATTGCTGGGTCGTAGGGCAGGTCTATTTTTAACTCTTTGAGGAACCTCCACACAGTTTTCCAAGTGGCTGCACCAGTTCACATTCCCACCAACAGTGCCAGAGGGCTCCCCTTTCTCCCATCCTCCCCAACATTTCTTGTTTCCTGCCTTGTTAATTTTCCCCATTCTCACGGGTGTGAGGTGGTATCTCATTGTGGTTTTGATTTGTATTTCCCTGATGGCAAGTGATGCAGAGCATTTTCTCATGTGCTTGCTGGCCATGTCTATGTCTTCCTCTGTGAGATTTCTCTTCATGTCTTTCGCCCATTTCATGACTGGATTGTTTGTTTCCTTGCTGTTAAGTTTAATAAGTTCTTTATAGATCTTCAATACTAGCCCTTTATCTGATAAGTCATTTGCAAATATCTTCTCCCATTCTGTAGGTTGTCTTTTATTTTTATTTTTTATTTATTTATTTATTATTTATTTATTTATTTTTGTAGGTTGTCTTTTAGTTTTGTTGACTGTTTCTTTTGCTGTGCAAAAGCTTATTATCTTGATGGAGTTCTAATAGTTCATTTTTGCTTTTGTTTGTCTTGCCTTCGTGGATGTATCTTGCAAGAAGTTACTGTGGCCAAGTTCACAAAGGGTGTTGCCTGTGTTCTCCTTTAGAATTTTGATGGAATCTTGTCTCACATTAAGATCTTTCATCCATTTTGAGTTTATCTTTGTGTATGGTGTAAGAGAGTGGTCTCGTTTCATTCTTCTGCATGTGGATGTCCAATTTTCCCAGCAGGATTTATTGAAGAGACTGTCTTTTTTCCAGTGGATAGTCTTTCCTCCTTTGTCGAATATTAGTTGATCATAATGTTGAGGGTCCACTTCTGGATTCTCTATTCTGTTCCATTGATCTATGTGTCTGTTTTTGTGCCAGTACCACACTGTCTTGATGACCACAGCTTTGTAGTACAATCTGAAATCTGGCATTGTGATGCCCCCAGCTATGGTTTTCTTTTTTAGTATTCCCCTGGATATTCGGGATCTTTTCTTTTTTTTATTTATTTTTTTTAAATTCTTTTTTTAATTTTTATTTATTTATGATAGTCACAGAGAGAGAGAGAGAGAGGCAGAGACATAGGCAGAGGGAGAAGCAGGCTCCATGCACCGGGAGCCTGATGTGGGATTCGATCCCGGGTCTCCAGGATCGCGCCCTGGGCCAAAGGCAGGCGCCAAACCGCTGCGGCACCCAGGGATCCCCTCGGGATCTTTTCTGATTCCATACAAATCTTAAGATGATTTGTTCCAACTCTCTGAAGAAAGTCCATGGTATTTTGATAGGGATTACATTAAACGTGTACATTGCCCTGGGTAACATTGACATTTTCACAATATCAATTCTTCCAATCCATGAGCATGGAATATTTTTCCATCTCTTTGTGTCATCCTCAATTTCTTTCAGAAGTGTTCTATAGCTTTTAGTGTATAGATCCTTTACCTCTTTGGTTAGGTTTATTCCTAGGTATCTTATGCTTTTGGGTGCCATTGTAAATGGGATTGACTCCTTAATTTCTCTTTCTTCAGTCTCATTGTTAGTGTATAGAAATGCCACTGACTTCTGGGCATTGATTTTGTATCCTGCCATGCTACCTAATTGCTGCATGAGTTCTAGCAATCTTGGGGTGGAGACTTTTGGGTTTTCTATGTAGAGTATCATGTCATCTGTGAAGAGGGAGAGTTTGATGCCTCTTTGCCAATTTGAATGCCTTTTATTTCTTTTTGTTGTCTGATTGCTGAGGCTAGGACTTCTAGTACTATGATGAATAGCAGTGGTGAGAGTGGACATCCCTGTCTTGTTCCTGATCAAGAAAGGCTTCCAGTGCTTCCCCATTGAGAATGATATTTGCTGTCGGCTTTTCATAGATGGCTTTTAAGATGCTGAGGAATGTTCCCTCTATCCGTACACTCTGAAGAGTTTTGATCAGGA
Source organism: Canis lupus baileyi (assembly GCF_048164855.1). Classification (NCBI taxonomy): domain Eukaryota; kingdom Metazoa; phylum Chordata; class Mammalia; order Carnivora; family Canidae; genus Canis; species Canis lupus. The sequence goes on from NC_132876.1 coordinate 37,472,412, forward strand.
ATGGATGCTGTATTTTGACAAATGCTTTCTCTGCAGCTATTGAGAGGATCATATGGTTCTTGTTTTTTCTCTTGCTGATGTGATCAATCACATTGATTGTTTTACGAGTGTTGAACCATCCTTCCATCCTGAGGATAAATCCTACTTGGTCATGGTGAATAATCTTCTTAATGTATTTTTGGATCCTATTGGCTAGTATCTTGTTGAGAATTTGAATCCATGTCATCAGGGATATTGGTCTATAATTATTGTTTTTAGTGGGGTCTTTGCCTGGTTTTGGAATTAAGGTGATGGTGGCCTCATGAAACAAGTTTGGAAGTATTCCATCTCTTTCTATCTTTCTGAACAGCTTTAGTAGAATAGGTATGGTTTCTTCTTTAAACGTTTGATAGAATTCCCCAGGGAAGCCATCTGGCCCTGGACTTTTATGTCTTGGGAGGTTTTTGATGACTGCTTCAATTTCCTCCCTGGTTATTGGCCTGTTAAGGTTTTCTATTTCTTCCTGTTCCAGTTTTGGTAGTTTGTGGTTTTCCAGAAATGCGTCCATTTCTTCTAGATTGCCTAATTCATTGGCATATAGCTGCTCATAATATGGTTTTAAAATCGTTTGTATTTCCTTGGTGTTGGTGGTGATCTCTCCTTTCTCATTCGTGATTTTATTAATTTGAGTCTTTTCTCTCTTATTTTAATAAGGCTGGTTAATGGTTTATCTACCTTATTAATTCTTTCAAAGAACCAACTCCTGGTTTTGTTAATCTGTTCCACAGTTCTTCTGGTCTCTATTTCATTGAGTTCTGCTCGAATCTTTATTAACTCTCTTCTTCTGCTGGGTGTAGGATCTATTTGCTGTTTTTTTCTCTAGCTCCTTTAGGTGTAAGGTTAGCTTTTGTATTTGAGTTCTTTCCAGGTTTTGGATGGATGCTTGTATTGCGATGTATTTCCCCCTCAGGACTGCTTTTGCTGTTTCCCAAAGATTTTGAATGGTTGTATCTTCATTGTCATTAGTTTCCATGAATCTTTTTAATTCTTCCTTAATTTCCTGGTTGACCCTTTCATCTTTTAGCAGGATGATCCTTAACCTCCACGTGTTTGAAATCCTTCCAAACTTCTTCTTGTGATTTAGTTCTAATTTCAAAGCATTATGGTCTGAAAGTACGAAGGGGACAATCTCAATCTTTTGGCATCAGTTAAGACCTGATTTGTGACCCAGTATGTGGTCTATTCTGGAGAAAGTTCCATGTGCACTTGAGAAGAATGTGTATTCAGTTGAGTTTGGATGTAAAGTTCTGTAGATATCTGTGAAATCCATCTGGTCCAGTGTATCATTTAAAGCTCTCGTTTCTTTGGAGATGTTGTGCTTGGAATACCTGTCGATTGTAGAAGGCACTACATTGAAGTCACCAAGTATAAGTGTATTATTATCTAATGTCTTAACTTTGGTTATTAATTGATTGATATACTTGACAGTTCCCACATTCGGGGCATATATATTGAGGATTGTTAAGTCCACTTGTTGGATAGATCCTTTAAGTATGATATAGTGTCCCTCTTCATCTCTCAGTACAGTCTTTGGGATAAACTTTAGTTTATGTGATATGAGGCTGGCTACCCCTGTTCTTTGAGGACCATTTGAATGGTACATTGTTCTCCAACCTTTTATTTTCAGGCCGTAGGTGCCCTTATGTCTAAAATGAGTCTCTTGTAGACAGCAAATTATGGGTCTTGCTTTTTTATCCAGTCTGAAACCCTGCACCTTTTGATGGGGTCATTAAGCCCATTCACGTTCAAAGTTACTTTTGAAAGATATGAATTTAGTGTCATCTTGTTACCTATTCAGTCCCTGTTTTTGTGGATTGTTTCCTTGGACTTCCTCTTAAAGAGGAATTTTAAGAGTCCCCCTTAAAATTTCTTGCAGAGCTGGTTTGGTGGTCACATATTCTTTCAGTTCCTGCCTATCTTGGAAGCTCTTATCTCTTCTTCTATTCTGAATGAGAGCATTGCTGCATAAAGTATTCTTGGCTACATTCTTGTCATTTAGGACCTTCAATATATCCTGCCATCCCTTTCTGGCCTGCGAGGTCTCTGTGGAGAGGTCTGCTGTTAATCTAATATTTCTCCCCTTAAAAGAGATTTCTTGTCTCTTGCTGCTTTAAGGATCTTCTCTTAGATCTTAAATTTGTAATCCCTGAATATTGAGTGAATATCTGTACCACTGGCAGGACAATTTTTTAAAAAGATTTTATTTATTTATTCATGAGAGACACAGAGATAGAGGTAGAGACACAGGCAGAGGGAGAAGCAGGCTCTATGCAGGGAGCCCGACGCAGGACTTGACCCTAGGACTCCAAGATCACATCCTGGGCCAAAGGCCGGCACTAAACCACTGAGCCACCCAGGGATCCCCCATTGCAGGACGATGTTATTCATTGCCTGTATCTGCCCTTCCACCTATTGGCTTATAATAGAAGTAGAAACAGAACAGATTATTCTTAGGAAATATGAATCAATTCAATTCATAACCAATCTTAACAGAAATTAGGCATATTAAACTTTAGAGCCATTCCTGTCTAATAATATTATCAAAAGTTAACTAAATTCATTCATTAAGCACATATGTTTATATACTCATGAACACATATATCTATACATACATATACATATATACATATGTAATATATATATTAGCATCTACTATGTACCAGGAATAATGTTAGGTATTAGGGATATGGGATGAATAAGGGAAACAAAATTTGCCTACCTTTTAGTCGCACACAATTCAGTTGAGCAAACAACAAACAAGAATTACAAATGCTGGAAAATAATATTGATTAAAGTATGATGTGTAATGATGAATTATAGCTAGTTTTGAAGGGTAAGATATGGCTTCCAAGGAATGAGTCTAAACTGAGATCTGAATAATGTCAAATTTGATGGGGAACATCCATTTATTTGAAGGAACTCACTGGATACTTCAGCTGACCCAACGATAAGACTTGTAGCCCTGTGTATACATAGCCACAGAAGATATTCAGTCCCCTTAGGGAAGATATTCTAGAGGAGCAGTTTGCTTGAATGAAAAGAGGAACTGAACAACAAAGACTTGGGTTCAAATGCTAGATACTTTACATGTATTATCTCTATTTCCATTGCTATTTTACCATGAGTTTCGGTAAGGTACAAATCATTCTGTCTTTTCTACAAACTGGGTATAATATTAATATTGCTAGAAATCACTTTTTAAATTTTTAGAAATTAAATTGCCTCTTAATTGGCTTAATTGGTTAAACGTCCACCTCTTGGTTTTGGCCCAGGTCTGATCTTGGGGTTGTGGGATTGATCCCTTGTTGGGCTCTCACTCTGGGCAGAGTCAGCTTGAGATTTCCTTTCCCTCTGCCTCTCTCTGCCCACTCCTGCACTCATGCATGCATTTTCTCTCTCTCTAAATAAAAAAATAAAATAAAATAAAATAAAATAAAATAAACATTAAATATAGGGGCATATTAAAGCGTCTGAGGTTTAGCTCAAAGTCAAGTGGATATAAATGATTTTTAAAAATATTTCCAACACAGTCTGATTATAATGTTATCACTACCATCATGAAACAGATTCCAAATAGTTATTTGCTGATACAATAATGTTGACACTTGCCAGGCAGAGACAGTGACAAAATGGCTACAATCTGTTTTTCACAACATGAAACTACATTGAATGCCAAAACATAGAATTAAAACAAATGGCAGCTTTGGAAATTGTAGTTCTAATGTGTCCTTAAAAAAATTACCTTGTATCAGGATTTTATACCACCTGGTAGACTAATGTCCTAAAACGATGGTTGAGTGGTTATTTATCAACAGATGTGCAAATAACATGATATTGGGGAGTATCTGGTGGGAATAAATTGGCAATTATAGTTTGACAATCATAATAAGCTGGTTCACTGGTTGATAGCACCTACCAGCCAATGTACTTGAATTTATATTGCCTGGTTTTTAAAATTAGTTGCAGAGCTTTCATGGTAGAACACTGAGTTTGAAAAATGACAGCAATCTCCTTGCTCTTGCAACTGAATAATCATTTGCTTTTTAATATTTCAGAAAACTATCAATACGTATTCTTGTGTACATAAACACATTTGAGAAGTTAGATTAAGCCTACATCCATCTCAGAAGTATAATTTTATTTTAACTTTACATAATAATACAGTAATAATTAACCCTCCACATGTAAAATATAATTTAATGGCATTTACTTTGCATTCTGATAAATGTAAATCCAATATTGCAATTATATAAGAATACTTTTAAAGGCAAAAACAGGGGTAAGTAGTCTATGAGAAGATTAAATTTGTGTTGCATTTTGTATAGGCTTCTTGCTTGTTTGTTTATGCTCAATAGCTCTCTGAAATATATATATTATAAAGGGAGTTACAGGTGTGTGGTCCTAAAAATTACAAATTATGTATTTGAAGTAAAGTTTTGAGAGATGAAACAGAGGTTGAGATATCCAAAGAGGATGTCAGTATATGAATGGGAAGGTGGCCTAACATAGTTCAAAGAGCTGTGGGCAAACATGAGGAAGACTAACTTCTGGGTAGATTTTTTTTTTCTTTTTCTTTTTTTTTTTCTTCTTTTTTTCCTGGTTCTTTTTTTTTTTAATTTATTTTTTATTGGTGTTCAATTTACTAACATACAGAATAACCCCCAGTGCCCGTCACCCATTCACTCCCACCCCCCGCCCTTCTCCCCTTCCACCACCCCTAGTTCGTTTCCCAGAGTTAGGAGTCTTTACATTCTGTCTCCCTTTCTGATATTTCCCACACATTTCTTCTCCCTTCCCTTATATTCCCTTTCACTATTATTTATATTCCCCAAATGAATGAGAACATATAATGTTTGTCCTTCACCGACTGACTACTTCACTCAGCATAATACCTTCAGTTCCATCCACGTTGAAGCAAATGGTGGGTATTTGTAATTTCTAATAGCTGAATAATATTCCATTGTATACATAAACCACATCTTCTTCATCCATTCATCTTTCATTGGACACCGAGGCTCCTTCCACAGTTTGGCTATCGTGGCCATTGCTGCTATAAACATCGGGGTGCAGGTGTCCCGGCGTTTCATTGCATTTGTATCTTTGGGGTAAATCCCCAACAGTGCAATTGCTGGGTCGTAGGGCAGGTATATTTTTAACTGTTTGAGGAACCTCCACACAGTTTTCCAGAGTGGCTGCACCAGTTCACATTCCCACCAACAGTGTAAGAGGGTTCCCTTTTCTCCGCATCCTCTCCAACATTTGTGGTTTCCTGCCTTGTTAATTTGCCCCATTCTCACTGGTGTGAGGTGGTATCTCATTGTGGTTTTGATTTGTATTTCCCTGATGGCAAGTGATGCAGAGCATTTTCTCATATGCATGTTGGCCATGTCTATGTCTTCCTCTGTGAAATTTCTGTTCATGTCTTTTGCCCATTTCATGATTGGATTGTTTGTTTCTTTGGTGTTGAGTTTAATAAGTTCTTTATAGATCTTGGAAGCTAGCCCTTTATCTGGTATGTCATTTGCAAATATCTTTTCCCATTCTGTAGGTTGTCTTTGAGTTTTGTTGACTGTATCCTTTGCTGTGCAAAAGCTTCTTATCTTGATGAAGTCCCAATAGTTCATTTTTGCTTTTGTTTCTTTTGCCTTCGTGGATGTATCTTGCAAGAAGTTACTATGGCCGAGTTCAAAAAGGGTGTTGCCTGTGTTCTTCTCTAGGATTTTGATGGAATTTTGTCTCACATTTAGATCTTTCATCCATTTTGAGTTTATCTTTGTGTATGGTGAAAGAGAGTGGTCTAGTTTCATTCTTCTGCATGTGGATGTCCAATTTTCCCAGCACCATTTATTGAAGAGACTGTCTTTCTTCCAATGGATAGTCTTTCCTCCTTTATCGAATATTAGTTGACCATAAAGTTCAGGGTCCACTTCTGGATTCTCTATTCTGTTCCACTGATCTATGCGTCTGTTTTTGTGCCAGTACCACACTGTCTTGATGACCACAGGTTTGTAGTACAACCTGAAATCTGGCATTGTGATGCCCCCAGATATGGTTTTCTTTTTTAAAATTCCCCTGGCTATTCGGGGTCTTTTCTGATTCCACACAAATCTTAAAATAATTTGTTCTAACTCTCTGAAGAAAGTCCATGGTATTTTGATAGGGATTGTATTAAACGTGTATATTGCCCTGGGTAACATTGACATTTTCACAATATTAATTCTGCCAATCCATGAGCATGGAATATTTTTCCATCTCTTTGTGTCTTCCTCAATTTCTTTCAGAAGTGTTCTATAGTTTTGAGGGTATAGATCCTTTACCTCTTTGGTTAGGTTTATTCCTAGGTATCTTATGCTTTTGGGTGCAATTGTCAATGGGATTGACTCCTTAATTTCTCTTTCTTCAGTCTCATTGTTAGTGTATAGAAATGCCACTGACTTCTGGGCATTGATTTTGTATCCTGCCACGCTACCGAATTGCTGTATGAGTTCTAGCAATCTTGGGGTGGAGACTTTTGGGTTTTCTATGTAGAGTATCATGTCATCGGCGAAGAGGGAGAGTTTGACTTCTTCTTTGCCAATTTGAATGCCTTTAATGTCTTTTTGTTGTCTGATTGCTGAGGCTAGGACTTCCAGTACTATGTTGAACAGTAGTGGTGAGAGTGGACATCCCTGTCTTGTTCCTGATGTTAGGGGAAAGGCTCCCAGTGCTTCCCCATTGAGAATGATATTTGCTGTGGGCTTTTCATAGATGGCTTTTAAGATGTCGAGGAATGTTCCCTCTATCCCTACACTCTGAAGAGTTTTGATCAGGAATGGATGCTGTATTTTGTCAAATGCTTTCTCTGCATCCAATGAGAGGATCATATGGTTCTTGGTTTTTCTCTTGCTGATATGATGAATCACATGGATTGTTTTACGAGTGTTGAACCAGCCTTGCATCCCGGGGATAAATCCTACTTGATCATGGTGAATAATTTTCTCAATGTACTGTTGGATCCTCTTGGCCAGTATCTTGTTGAGAATTTTTGCATCCATGTTCATCAGGGATATTGGTCTGTAATTCTCCTTTTTGGTGGGGTCTTTGTCTGGTTTTGGAATTAAGGTGATGCTGGCCTCATAGAACGAATTTGGAAGTACTCCATCTCTTTCTATCTTTCCAAATAGCTTTAGAATAGGTATGGTTTCTTCTTTAAACGTTTGATAAAATTCCCCTGGGAAGCCATCTGGCCCTGGACTCTTGTGTCTTGGGAGGTTTTTGATGACTGCTTCAATTTCCTCCCTGGTTATTGGCCTGTTAAGGTTTTCTATTTCTTCCTGTTCCAGTTTTGGTAGTTTGTGGCTTTCCAGGAATGTGTCCATTTCTCCTAGATTGCCTAATTTATTGGCATATAGCTGTTCATAATATGTTTTTAAAATCGTTTGTATTTCCTTGGTGTTGGTAGTGATCTCTCCTTTCTCATTCATGATTTTATTAATTTGAGTCTTCTCTCTCTTCTTTTTAATAAGGCTGGCTAATGGTTTATCTATCTTATTAATTCTTTCAAAGAACCAACTCCTGGTTCTGTTGATCTGTTCCACAGTTCTTCTGGTCTCGATTTCGTTGAGTTCAGCTCGAATCTTTATTAACTCCCTTCTTCTCTTGGATGTAGGATCTATTTGCTGTTTTTTCTCTAGCTCCTTTATGTGTAAGGTTAGCTTTTGTATTTGAGTTCTTTCCAGTTTTTGAATGGATGCTTGTATTGCGATGTATTTCCCCCTAAGGACTGCTTTTGCTGCATCCCAAAGATTTTGGATGGTTGTATCTTCATTCTCATTAGTTTCCATGAATGTTTTTAATTCTTCCTTAATTTCCTGGTTGACCCTTTCATCTTTTAGCAGGATGGTCCTTAACCTCCACGTGTTTGAGGTCCTTCCAAACTTCTTGTCTTGATTTAGTTCTAATTTTAAGCCATTATGGTCTGAGAATATGCAGGGGACGATCCCAATCTTTTGGTATCAGTTCAGACCCGATTTGTGACCCAATATGTGGTCTATTCTGGAGAAAGTTCCATGTGCACTTGAGAAGAATGTGTATTCAGCTGAGTTTGGATGTAAAGTTCTGTAGATATCTGTGAAATCCATCTGGTCCAGTGTATCATTTAAAGCTCTCGTTTCTTTGGAGATGTTGTGCTTAGAAGACCTATCGAGTATAGAAAGAGCTAGATTGAAGTCACCAAGTATAAGTGTATTATTATCTAAGTATTGCTTCACTTTGGTTAATAATTGATTTATATATTTGGCAGCTCCCACATTCGGGGCATATATATTGAGGATTGTTAAGTCCTCTTGTTGAATAGATCCTTTAAGTATGAGATAGTGTCCCTCTTCCTCTCTCACTACAGTCTTTGGGGTAAATTTTAGTTTATCTGATATAAGGATGGCTACTCCTGCTTTCTTTTGAGGACCATTCAAATGGTAAATGGTTCTCCAACTTTTTATTTTCAGGCTGTAGGTGTCCTTCTGTCTAAAATGAGTCTCTTGTAGACTGCAAATATATGGGTCCTGCTTTTTTATCCAGTCTGAAACCCTGCACCTTTTGATGGGGTCATTAAGCCCCTTCACATTCAGAGTTACTATTGAGTGATATGAATTTAGTGTCATCATGATGTCTATTCAGTCCTTGTTTTTGCGGAATGTTCCACTGAACTTCTTCTTAAAGGGGAATTTTAAGAGTCCCCCTTAAAATTTCTTGCAGAGCTGGTTTAGAGGTCATATATTCTTTCAGTTGCTGCCTGTCTTGGAAGCTCTTTATCTCTCCTTCCATTTTGAATGAGAGCCTTGCTGGATAAAGTATTCTTGGTTGCATGTTCTTCTCATTTAGGACCCTGAATATATCTTGCCAGCCCTTTCTGGCCTGCCAGGTCTCTGTGGAGAGGTCTGCTGTTACCCTAATACTCCTCCCCATAAAAGTCAGGGATTTCTTGTCTTTTGCTGCTTTAAGGATCTTCTCTTTACCTTTGGAATTTGCAAGCTTCACTATTAAATGTCGAGGTGTTGAATGGTTTTTATTGATTTTAGGGGGGGATCTCTCTATTTCCTGGATCTGAATGCCTGTTTCCCTTCCCAGATTAGGAAAGTTTTCAGCTAGGATTTGTTCAAATACATATTCTGGCCCTCTGTCCCTTTCGGCACCCTGGGGAACACCAATTAAACGTAGGTTTTTCTTCCTCAGGCTGTCGTTTATTTCCCTTATTCTATCTTCATGGTCTTTTAATTGTTTGTCTCTTTTTTCCTCAGTTTCCCTCTTTGCTATCAACTTGTCTTCTGTGTCACTCACTCGTTCTTCCACCTCGTTAACCCTCGTCGTTAGGTCTTCTAGTTTGGATTGCATCTCATTCAATTGATTTTTAATTTCTGCCTGATTAGCTCTAAATTCTGCAGTCATGAAGTCTCTTGAGTCCTTTATGCTTTTTTCTAGAGCCACCAGTAGCTGTATAATAGTGCTTCTGAATTGGCTTTCTGACATTGAATTGTAATCCAGATTTTGTAACTCTGTGGGAGAGAGGACTGTTTCTGATTCTTTCTTTTGAGGTGAGGTTTTCCTTCTAGTCATTTTGCTCAGTGCAGAGTGGCCAAAAGCAAGTTGTACTGGGAAAAGGAGAAAAAGAGAGAGAGAGAAAGAAGGAAAGAAAAGAGAAAGAGAAAAAAAGGAAGAAGAAAAAAAACGAAAAAAACAGAAGAAAAAGAGAAAGAAAAAGAAAGAAAGGAGAAAAAAGGGGGGTGGGGGAAGGAAACAAATCAAAAAGCAAAACAAAACAAAAAAAGAAAAAAAAAAGAACCACGGGGGGAGTATCTTCTGATTCTGTGTACTTTAAGTCCCTTGGCTTCCCCTGGAAGTTGTCAGTCAGTCTAGCTGGTCTTCTGGGGGAGGGGCCTGCTGTGCTGATTTTCAGGTGTTAGCAGTTAGGGGAGCTGCTGTGCCCCTGCTTGTTGCAGGGCTCAGTGGGGGTTGTTTGCCCCGTGAGGCCGCAGGAGGAACAGCCCCAGTGGCGGGGCCGCTCTGGAAACCTGGATTCAGCTCCGGCAGGAACTCCGTCTGCAGGGCCTGGAGGCTCCGGGGCGGGGCCGCTGATGTGCTCAGCTGGGGCAGGAGCGTCCTTGCTGTCCTGGGCCCTCCCGGCCTCTGCCTGTCCCGGGGGAGGCGGGATCCTGGGCTGTGTCCCGGCGCCCTGGGCTCCGGGGCCTCCGCTGTTGGATTCGCGCTCCCGGGCCGCGCAGCCCCCTCCGCGGAGCCGCCCCCGAGCCCTTCCGAGCTGCTCCCGCCCCGCAGCCCCCTCCGCGGAGCCGCCCCCGAGCACCCCCCAGCTGCTCCGGGTCCCGCCGTGCGCGCTGCAGCCCTTAGGGAGCTCGGCGCATCTCCCGGGGCGCAGGTGTCTGTTACTGTCCCAGGGAGCCCGAGGGCATCCCCGCCCTCCTGGGTCCTGCTCCAACTCCCTGCGAGCCCCTTTCCGCCCGGGAAGGTTGGTGCAGCTCCTGCTCCTCCGGGACGGGGCTCTCCTGTCCTGGGGACACTCGCCCCGGCCTCAGCCCGGCTCCTCGCGGGGCCCCTCCCCCTTGGAGGCCTTTGTGTCTTTATTTCTTTTTTCCCGTCTTCCTACCTTGATAGAAGCGCGAACTCTTCTCACTGTAGCATTCCAGGTGTTCTCTCTTTAATTCTCAGGCCGAATTCATAGATTTTCAGTCTAATTTGAAGGTTATCTAGGTAACTTGGTGGAGACAGGTGATTTGGGGACCCTACTCTTCCGCCATCTTGCCCCTCCCTCCTGGTATAGATTGCTATCGCCAAATACTTGACCTGGCTTTATTCATCAGTCAAATAAGATACTTAGATTAGATAATTTCTAATATAATTTCAGTGATTATATTCTTTATTTCTATTGCTAGAATGTTTTTTCTGATGGCCCATATTTTCTAATGGTGAGATCTAGAAAATCATGTACATAGTATTTTAATACTCTATGAACTAACAGAGTTACCTGGGGAGGCGGGAAATGTTTTGCTTTAGATAAGAAAATGACCACTATAGAGAAAGGTCTTTAACAGAAGCCAGATTTTATAACATAAAATAAGACAGAAAGAACTAACAGATTCCTAAAGAGAAGGACACAGTTAATTTTTTATTTGAAATAGAATAAATGGATATATGCAACATATATATGGGTAAATATATAAATAATGGATATATGTATATTCTTTTTATTGTAGTTATGTTTTATTTGTCTAATATGAGGGAAATCACTTCAGAGTTGTACACAATAAATTAAATCTTATTTCTAGTTACACTAGAGTTCAGGCAAGCAAATAATCGTTTCTTTTTTGTATTATAAAAGGGACACCTCAAACTCTACAGATTGTATATTATATAACCAAGTATATAAGATATCAGACTCAAAACTTATTCTGTATCATACTGTAACCTCTATTCCAATTCATCTTTGCATATGTCCATAATAGAGGTTTGTTGTAACAACTTAAGGAACATGTTGACATTAACACCAATTTTGAACTCTGTATAGATTTACTTGTATGAAGAATGGGAACAATTTTTAGGTTCAGAGTAAAATGCTCAGAAATTACAACAATATCTTCTCCATTATCAAGGAATGTATAGACATACAAAAATGGATCATTAAATGTATGATAAGGCTATATATTAAGTGCACTTAAGCATTTCATGTGTACAATTTTTCTAAAGTAAAATATAATTTTAAAACTGTAGTCAGAGAATTCTGGGAAAGTTTATGTAGTACTTGCAAAATTCACAATCATCTGAAATCGCCCCCACAAATATAGAAAAACTAGATTAACAAAACAAACACCTCATGGCTAATATTTACTATATATAAAAATTGATAATGCATCCCTTTAAAACTAAAACACTTCAGAGACAAATAAAGAAGTGGAACCAGATTGATTGGTATTATCAAATATGAGGAAGAAATTATACTAAGGTAATGGGACTTTTGATGGCTGGAAGAGCCAGGACATTGAAAATCAAACTGACAACAGGTACCAACTCTAAAATGAAGAATTATCACTAGGCATGGGAAGCTTGATGGCCAATCTAAGAACAACATTAAAACTCGGAGGAAACTATATAAGCTTTAGTTTTCTAGCAAGTTCAAAAGGGAGCATGTAAGAATCTGTTAGTGAAGGACACTCTCTTCCTCTATCCTCAAAATAAACCAACCATATTTCAGCCCTCCCCTATGGAGGAGAAACTACTAGGAGTATAATCTGAACTGGTCATGGAAATATAGGGAAAAGTAAATTAAGGCTCAGATGAATATGAGGAAAAGGAGCAGAGAGGACATATCTTAGAGTATCTTAGTCCATTCAAGTTTCTATAATCAGATACCACAGACTGGGTAGATTATAAACAAAAGAATTCTATTTCTCACTCTTCTAGAGGCTGGAGGTCCCAGATCAGAGTACCAGCACTGCTGAATGAGAGCCCTTTTCTGAGTGGCAGACGTCTTATTGTGTGAGGAGCTAGGGAGCTCTGTGAGGTCTCTTTCATAAGGGCACTAATCCCAATCATGAGGGCTTTGGTCTCATAACTTAATTACCTCCAAAAGACCCTATTTACTAATGTCAATATCTTTGAGGATTACAACTTCAAATATAAACATTCAGACCTTAGCAGAGGGGGAAAAAGCCACATTATTTTAGCAGTTCTTGGAAACAACAACAAAGGAATCTTAGAGTTGAGAAGCTTCGAAAACTTCCATCTTTCTCTTTTAAGAGTATAGAAAATTTATCTCACAGAAAAATACAATGACAGAAGCAGACTTCCCTTTGGGAAAATATGAGGTAGGAAGCTCTATAGCTATATCTTTAAAGTAGTAACAGATTAAAAAAAACTGAAATTTGTTTACTAGTGAAAATATCTTTCAAAAACTTATTTTTCAGACATACAAAGCCTGAGAGATTTCATCATGAGCAGACCAACATTGTAAGAAATGACAAAAGGAGTCCTTTAAACAAAAGGGAAATGAAATCAGGTAGGAATCTGAATCTATAAAAAGAGATGAAAAGCGTGGAAATGATAAATTTGTGAATATATATAACATTTTTCTCTAAATGTCTACTTAAAAATAACTGATTATTTTAAACAAAATATAACAATGTATTATGGGGATTATAAGAAATGAAGAAGTAAAATATATGAAGGTTCTTATACTAGACATGAAGTAGTAAAATATCACTTGAAGATAGACCATGAATTATAGAAGTATATTGTAAGCTCTAAAATAATTATAAAGAAAACAATAAAATGAATAATTGGATATCTTTATGCCTATCGCTTTTGCCTCACATTATACACAAAAATTTACCATATGATCCAATAATTCCACTATTGGGTATTTACCCAAAGAAAGTAAAAACATGAACAGCCCCAGGTGGCTCAGCAGTTTAATGCTGCCTTCAGTCCAGGGCATGATCCCGAAGACCCGGGATCAAGTCCCATGTCGGGCTCCCTACACAGAGCCTGTTTCTCCCTCTGCCTGTGTCTCTGCCTCTCTCTCTCTCTCTCTCTGTCTCTATGAATAAATAAATAAAATATTTTTAAAAAAGATAATAAAAACATATATTTGAAAAGATAAATGCACCCCTACGTTTATTGCAGCATTATTTATAATAGCCAAGATCTGGAAGCCACTTAAGTGTACATCAACAGACAAGTGGATAAGGAAAATGTAATACATATATACAGTGGAATATTACATACCCATAAAAGAGAATGAGATTGTGCCATTTGAGACAACATGGAGGGCATTATGCTAAGTGAAATAAAGTAAGTCAGACTGAGAAAGACAAATACCATATGATTTCATTCATATGTAGAATCTAAAAAAGTAATATGTAAACAAAAAGTAGAATCAGACCTATAAATACAGAGAACAAATTGATGGTTGTCAGAGGAGTGGAATGTTGGAAAAAACTGGCGAAGGGGAGTGGGAGTTATAGACTTCTAGTTATGGAATGAATATATCATGTGAATAAACAGCACAGCATAAGGAATATAGTGAATGATACTGTAATAGCAATGTATGGGGACAGATGGTAGCCATACTTGTGGTGAACACAGCAAACTGTATAATCTTGTGGGATCACTACATTGTACACCTAAAACTAATGTAATATTGTCAACAATACTCAAAAAACATAAAAATAAATGTATCATAGACCTGAATATAGACTTAAGATATAACAACAGCAAAAAGCCCCACAAACTATAAAATAAAGATAAAAGAATTGGATGTTTCCAAAATTAGAAAAAAATGTATTCTTTAAAATTAACATACAAATTTTAGGGTAGGGGAAATATTTGCAAAATTTATATCTGACAAAGCACATGTATCTGGAATACATAAAGAACTCCTTTAACTCAGTTATAAGTCAAATAACCTAATTAAAAACAGGCTAAAGATTTTAACAGGCTGTTAATTAGAGAAGATACACAGATGACAAATAAGGTCATAAAAATATTTTATGTCATAAGTCATTTAGAAAATGCAAAATTAAATGCACAAGGAGGAAACATTATACTCTAAATTGAATGGCTTAGATTTAAAAGCTTGACTATAATAAAAGTTACCAAGGATGTGGAGCAACAGGAACAACCCTACAATGCTGGTAGAAATTTAAAATGCTACAAACACTTTAGAAAATAATTTGGTAGTTCTTAAATATTTTAATATAAACCTACCATAAATCTTGGTAATTTCATTTCTATGTATTTACTCAATAAAGATGTAATTCAATACAAAGATAAAATTCTGTTTTGGTATGAATGACTGAAAAATCAGGTGTAAAAATAAGCACTAATAAACTAAAATAGAATACTAAATAAATATTTTGGAGTTTATTGCACATATAAAAGTAAGATATTGTATAAAACTAGGTCAGTGGTTTGGAAAGTAATAAATGGTGTTATACTCTTTTAAATTTTTTACATTATAGTTGAAATGGCATGATAAGAATTTAATGTACACTGAATAAGTTGAGAATGCATACTGTAATCAATAATGCAACCATAAAATAAGAGTTGTAGCTAAAAACCAATGTAAGAGTAAAAATTGAATTTGAGAAAACCTAAATAAAAGGAAGAGATATAATATTTTCATGGATAGAAAAATTCATATATTTAGGAAGTGATTCTCCCTACATTTATCAGTAAATTCAATATACTCTCCCCAAAATTCCAGCAGGCTTCTTTTCTTTTTCATTTTTTTCCTTCCAAATTTTTATTTAAATTCCAGTTAGTTAACATATAATACTAATTTCAGGTGTAGGATTTAGTGATTCATCACTTACAAACAACACTCAGTGCCCTCCTTAATACCCACCACCTACTTAACCCATCCCCCTACCTACCACCGTTCCAGCAACCCTCAGTTTGTTCTCTATAATTAAGAGTCTGTTTCCTGGCTTTCCTATTTTTCCTCCCATATTAATATGTTTTATTTCTTAATTCCACATATGAGTGAAATCATATGGTATTTGTCTCTTTTTTTGCTTAGCATAATACACTCTAGCTTCATCCACATCATTGCAAATGGCAAGATTTCATTCTTTTTTATGGTTGAGTAATATCGTACCACATCTTCTTTATCCATTCATCAATTGATGGACATTTGGGCTGTTTCCATAATTTGGCTATTGTTGATAATGCTACTATAAACATCAGGGTACATGTATCCCTTTGAATCAATGTTTTTGTATCCTTTAGATAAATACCTAGTAGTGTAATTGCCAGATCATAAGGTAGTTCTATTTTTAACTTTTTGAGAAACTTCCATGCTGTTTTCCAGAATGGCTGTACCAGTTTTCATTACCACCAACAGTATAAAAGTGTTCCTCTTTCTCCACATCCTCACCAACATCTGTTGTTTCTTGTGTTGTTAAGTGTAGCCATTCTGACAAGTATGAAATGTTATCTCATTGTAGTTTGATTTGTATTTCGCTGATGATGAGTGATGTTGAGCACATCTTTTCATAACTGTTAACCATCAGGATGTCTTTTTTGGAAAAGTGTCTATTCATGTCTTCTGCCCACTTCTTAACTGGATTATTTGTTTTTTGGGTATTAAGTTTTAGAAGTTCTTTAGAGTTTGGATATTAACCCTTTATTAGATATGTCATTTACAAGGATCTTCTCCCATTCTGAAAGTTGCCTTTTAGTTTTGTTGATTATTTCCTTCACTGTACAGAAGCTTTTTATCTTGATGAAGTCCCAATAGTTCATTTTGCTTTTGTTTCCCTTGTCTCAAGAGATGTACCTAGTAAGAAGTTGCTATAACTGAGGTCAAAGAGGTTATTGCCTCTGTTCTCTAGGATTTTGATGGTTTCCTGTCTCACATTTAGGTCTTTCATCCATTTTGAGTTTATTTTTGTGGATGGTGTAAGAAAATGGTCTAGTTTCATTCTTCCACATGTTGCTTCCAGTTTTCCCAACACTGTTTGTTGAAGAGATTATCCTTTTTCAGTGGATATTCTTTCCTGCTTTATCAAAGATTAGTTGACCATATAGTTGTGGGTTTATTTTTGGGTCTTCTATTCTGTTCCATTAATCTATATGTTGGTGATTTGATTCTAAGGTTTACATAAAAATGCAAATAATAAAAAAAATACTGTATAAGAAGTGCAAAGTTCAATGACCCAGCACTATCTGATTTTGAGATACCTATAAAGCTATCATAATTAAAATATTGTAGGACTGGAATAAGTATAGACACTTGGAGCAAATGAATAGAATAGAATGTCACAAATAAATTTATACATATCACCTGGTTAGTCACCAATTCAACTCAATGGGGAAAGAAAATGTTTTGAAACAAATTATATTGCAATAGTATATCCACATGGAAAAGAAAGGAACCCTACCTTCTGCTACATACCAAAATAATTTTGATGTCTGCTATTATATAATTAAATGTAAAAAGTATTTTAATGCTTCTAGAATAGGACATAGGGAAAAAGCATTCCAATATAAGATATAAGAATGGATATTAAACACATTTAAGGTTCTCAGTACCATTACTCATCAAGAAAATACAAAATAACATAAAGTGAGACACCAATATTCACAAAGTAGAATTTCAAAAGCTAGAAAGACTGAACAAGGCAAGGCTGTTGAGTTCTCACTACTCTTATCTAACAAAAGTACTGAAAGTCCTTGCCATGGCAATAAGGTAAGAAAAGATATATTAGAAAGAGCAGAATGAAAAATGTCCTTATTTATAATTAATACAATTGTCTATGAAAAAAATCCCATGTATACTATAAAATACTTCTAGAACTAATAATTGAGTTAAGCAAGATCTCAGATATAAGATCAATACACAGAAATATATCTTATTTCTGGATCTTAGCAATGAACATTTAGAAACTAAAATTAGAATCACAATACCATTTATGATTGATCTAAAAAATTAAATATTTTGGTATAAATTTAACAAAGCATGAGAACAGTATACTATAAATAAGAAAATGATAACTTATGAAATTAGAAATGTAAATAAATGAAATACATAGTGTGTCCCTGGATTAGAAAACTCAACAGAGTAAAAATATCTATTTCCTTCAAATTGATATGTAGGTTTAATGCAATTCCTATCAAAATATCATCAAGATTTTGGGTAGATATTGATAAGCTCAATCTAAAATTTATATGGAGGGATGCCTGGATAGCTTAGTTGGTTAAACATCTGGCTCTTGGTTTTAGCTCAGGTCATGATTTCATTGGTCGTGGGACTGAGCCCCACATTGGGCTCCGAGCTCAGCAGAGAGTCTGCTTGAAGATTCTCTCTCTGCCCCTCCCCCTACTAGTTCAAACGCCCTATCTCTCTCTCTCTAAAATAAACAAATAAATCCTTTTAAAAATTAAAAATAAAATAAAATAAATATGGAAAGGCAAAATATTTAGTAGAACTAACACAATTTTGGAAAAAATAAAATAAGATGAATAACTCCATCTGATATTAAAACTTACTATATAGCTATAGAATCAAGAATGTATTATTGGCTGAGAGATACACAGATCACTGCAACAGAATAAAAAGCCCAGAAATAGATCCATATAAATATCCCCAGAAGACTTTTGCCAAAATTGCAAAAGCAATTCAATGAAGGAAAGATAGTCTTTTCAACAAACGTAACGGAAGCAATTAGATATCCACAGGCAAAATATGCACCTCGACCTAAAGCTCTCACATTATATTCAAATTGTTTCAAAATCAGTTACGGATTTTATGTAAAATGTTTCAAAATCAGTTATGGACTTGTATGTATAATGTAAAGCTATAAAACATTTAGAAGGAGGCGGGGCAAGATGGCGGAAGAGTAGGGTCCCCAAGTCACCTGTCCCCACCGAATTACCTAGATAACTTTCAAATCATCCTGAAAACCTATGAATTCGGCCTGAGATTTAAAGAGAGACCAGCTGGAATGCTACAGTGAGAAGAGTTCGCACTTCTATCAAGGTAGGAAGACGGGGAAAAAGAAATAAAGAAACAAAAGGCATCCAAGGGGGAGGGGCCCCGCGAGGAGCCGGGCTGAGGCCGGGGCGAGTGTCCCCAGGACAGGAGAGCCCCGTCCCGGAGAAGCAGGAGCTGCACCAACCTTCCCGGGCGGAAAGGCGCTGGCAGGGAGCTCCGGCAGGATCCCAGGAGGGGCAGGGATGCCCTCAGGCTCCCAGGGTCACTAACAGAGGACCTGCGCCTGGTGAGAGTGCGCCACACACTGCGGGCTGAGCTCCCTAAAGGGCTGCAGCACACCCCTTAGGGTACTGGGAGCAGCTCCACAGCGGCTCAGGCAGCGGCTCCACGCGGAGGGGGCTGTCCGGCCCCAGAAGTGCGATTCCAGCAGTGCAGGCCCCAGAGCACAGGGCACTGGGGGACACAACCCAAGATCCGGGGCTCCCCCCGGGGCAGGCAGAGGCTCGGAGGGCCCAGGACCTCAAGGACACTCCTGCCGCTGGGTAGCCCCGAGCTGTGCAGATCGGCGACCCCCATCCCTGGAGCATCCAGTCCCCTGCGGAATGGGAACTGTGGTAGTTACTGTGGGAGCTGACTCCACGGATGGAGAGCTGGCAGCCGCCACTGTTGTTGTTCCTCCTGGTGTCACCTTGTACCTGGGACTGAGCAGGGGCCTCACAGGATAAACAGCTCCCACTGAGCCCTGCACCTGGCAGGGGCTGGGCAGCTTCCCCAGGTGCACACACCTGAGAATAAGCCCAGCAGGCCCCTCTCCCAGAAGACCAGCTGGAAGTACAGGAGAAAAGCAAGTTATTGACCAAGCAGCACTGGAAAGTTCCAGGGGAAGTCGAGGGATTTACAATATATAGAATCAGAGGATACTCCCCCTTGATTTTGCTTTCTGTTTGTCCCCCCCTCCTATTTTCCCCTCTCTTTTTCTCCTTTTTCCAGTACAACTTGTTTTTGGCCACTCTGCACTGAACAAAATGACTAGAAGGAAAAACTCACCACAAAAGAAAGAATCAGAAACACTACTCTCTCCCACAGAGTTACAAAATTTGGATTAAAATTCAATGTCAGAAAGCCAATTCAGAAGCACAATTATAAAGCTACTGGTGGTTCTAGAAAAAAGCATAAAGGATTCAAGAGACTTCATGACTGCAGAATTTAGATCTAATCAGGCAGAAATTAAAAATCAATTAAATGAGATGCAATCCAAACTGGAGGTCCTAATGATGAGGGTTAATGAGGTAGAAGAACGAGGGGGTGACATAGAAGACAAGTTGATGGCAAGAAAGGAAGCTGAGGACAAAAGAGAAAAAAAATTAAAATACCATGAGGATAGGTTAAGGGAAATAAATGACAGCCTCAGAAGGAAAAATCTATGTTTAATTGGGGTTCTAGAGGGGGCCAAAAGAGACAGAGGACCAGAAAGTATATTTGAACAAATCATAGCTGAGAACTTCCCTAACTTGGGAAGGGAAACAGGAATTCAGATGCAGGGTATAGAGAGATGCCCCCCTAAAATCAATAAAAACCGTTTAACACCCCAACATTTAATAGTGAAACTTGCAAATTCCAAAGATAAAGAGAAGATCCATAAAGCAGCAAGAGACAAGGGATTCCTAACATTTATGGGGAGAAGTATTAGGTTAACAGCAGACCTCTCCACAGAGACCTGGCAGGCCAGAAAGGGCTGGCAGGATATATTCAGGGTCCTAAATGACAAGAACATGCAGCCAAGAATATTCTATCCAGCAAGGCTCTCATTCAGAATGGAAAGAGAGATAAAGACCTTCCAAGATAGGCAGAAACTGAAAGAATATGTGACCACCAAACCAGCTCTGCAAGAAATTTTAAGGGGGACTCTAAAAGAAAGAGGAAGTCCAAGGAAACAATCCACAAAAACAGGGACTGAATAGGTAACAAGATGACACTAAATTCATATCTTTCAATAGTAACTTTGAACATAAATAGGCTTCATGATCCCCTCAAAAGCGCAGGGTTTCAGACTGGATAAAAAAGCAAGACCCATCTATTTGCTGTCTACAAGAGACTCATTTTAGACATAAGGACACCTACAGCCTGAAAATAAAAGGTTGGGGAACCATGTACCACTCAAATGGTCCTCAAAGAAAGCAGGGGTAGCCATCCTTATATGAGATAAATTAAAGTTTATCCCAAAGACTGTAGTAAGAGATGAAGAGGGACACTATATCATACTTAAAGGATCTATCCAACAAGAGGACTTAACAATCATCAGTATATATGCCCCGAATGTGGGAGCTGCCAAATATATCAATTAATAACCAAAGTTTAGACATACTTAGATAATAATACACCTATACTTGGTGACTTCAATGTAGCGCTTTCTACACTCGATAGGTCTCTAAGTACAACATCTCCAAAGAAACAAGAGCTTTAAATGCTACACTAGACCAGATGGATTTCACAGATATCTACAGAACTTTACATCGAAACACAACTGAATACACATTCTTCTCAAGTGCACATGGAACTTTCTCTAGAATAGACCAAATACTGGGTCACAATTCAGGTCTGAACTGATACCAAAAGATTGGGATCATTCCCTGCATATTTGCAGACCATAATGCTTTGAAATTAGAACCAAATGAGAAGAAGAAGTTTCTAAGGATTTCAAACACGTGGAGGTTAAGGACCATCCTGTGAAAAGATGAAAGGGTCAACCAGGAAATTAAGGAAGATTTAAAAAGATCCATGGAAACTAGTAACAATGAAGATACAACCATTCAAAATCTTTGGGAAACAGCAAAAGCAGTCCTGAGGGGGAAATACATCGCAATACAAGCATCCATCCAAAAACTGGAAAGAACTCAAATGCAAAAGCTAACCTTACACCTAAAGAGCTAGAGAAAAAACAGCAAATAGATCCTACACCCAGCAGAAGAAGAGAGTTAATAAAGATTTGAGCAGAACTCAATGAAATAGAGACCAGAAGAACTGTGGAACAGATCAACAAAACCAGGAGTTGGTTCTTTGAAAGAATTAATAAGATAGATAAACCATTAGCCAGCCTTATTAAAAAGAAGAGAGAGAAGAGTCAAAATAATAAAATCATGAATGAGAAAGGAGAGATCACCACCAACACCAAGGAAATACAAACGATTTTAAAACCATATTATGAGCAGCTATATGCCAATGAATTAGGCAATCTAGAAGAAATGGATGCATTTCATTATAAAATGAAATATATTATATATATTATTGATATATGCAACAATTTGGATGAATAGGGGCATTGTGCTCAGTGAACAAAAAAAAGCCAATATGAAAAGGTTACCATCTCCATTGACATATTTGAAAGGACAAAAATTAGAGATTGAGAAAAGATTTGTGGCCGCCAGAGCATGGTGACAGGGTACATAGAAGTATACAATTGAAAAAATGTAGAATGTGAGAGTTCCTCAATTCCTCTATCACGGAGCAGTTCTGTATCTTGATTGTGGTGGTAGTTATACATGAGATATAATACACAGATCTACACACAAACACAAACACACTCAACTCAAATGAGTGCTCATAAAAGTAGTGAAAACTGAATAAGTTCTGTAGTCTACCTAACAATATTATAACTATGAGTAAAAGGTTCATAATACATTCTCTTGCAACTATGTATGAGTCTATAATTATTTCAGAATAAAAAGTTAATGAAAAAAGACTGAGAAAGTCAATATTAGTAAGTATGTGGAGCATACAGAAGTCTCAAACCTTGCTAGTGATATCAAGAATGACAAAAACCCATCAGAATAAAACATTGGAGGCTTCTAAAAAAGTTAAATAATTAACCACCTTTGACAGTAATTCTATTCAAAGAGAAACGAAAACACATATATACAAAAAAGATTTTCACAATGATGTTCAAAGCAGCCTTGTTCTTAATAGCCAAAAACCAGAAACAACCCAACTGTTCATCAATAGAGGAATGCCAATATGTGAATACACATTGGAATACTATTCAATGATGCAAAGAAAATGACTACTGATAACACAACAGCATGGATCAATTCCCAAAATATGTTGGGTATAAAAAGCTAGACAGAATGGAATACAAACTGTATGATTCCATGCATATGAAATTTGAAGGCAAACAAAACTAATCTATGATAGAAAAAAAATCAGAACAATGGTTGCCTGTGGGTGGGGAATTTTAATTTTAAAACGGCACAAGGGAACTTTCAAGAAAATGGAAATGTTCTGTATCTTGTTTTGGTTGATGGTTACATAAGTGAATATTATCAAAACTTAGTGAACTGTGTAATTGGGATCTGTATAGGTTACTGTATCAAGCATAAAACCATAATCACAAAAATGTAAAAAGAAATAAGTATTAGTTCAAATTGTAGTAATACTGAAAATGCTTTTTATTTTAAAATTAAGTAGAAAAAAAGACAAACTTTTACCTAGTATGTTTATAAATAGATTAGGAAAAAAAATACTTAATTGAAAGGAAATATATCAAAATATTTATAAAAGTTTGAACCATAGGTATCTTTTTTCCTTTCCACCTATCCATGAATCTAAATTATTTTTTATCAGAATATATTATTATAAACATTATAATGCATTTTAAGGGCAGCCCGGGTGGCTTAGCAGTTTAGCGCCGCCTTCAGCCCAGGGCCTGATCCTGCCCCAGGATCAAATCCCACATCAGGCTCCCTGCATGGAGCCTGCTTCTCCCTCTGCCTGTGTCTCTGCCTCTCTCTCTCTCTCTCTCTTTCTGTGTGTGTGTGTGTCTCTCATGAATAAATAAATAAAATCTTTTAAAAAATAAAAATAATAAAAAATAAAATGCATTTTAAAAAGTATCTTTTAAAAGAAAAATGCAGAATTTAAATATAATTAGGTATAAGACTTTTCATTAAAAATTAATTCACAAACCAAAACACAAACATATGAGAAATACTTAGAACTATGTGTCAGATCATGTATTCTGATTTTTTTTCTTAACTGCTTATTGAATAGCCAGCATTCAATCAATAGGTTGTAAACAGAAACCAATTTTATTAGTTTTTTCTATTGCCCCTTAAAATCTGCTCTGGTATTATTACTTTTTTCCAATCCTGGTTGAAAGCTTACACATGTCCCAGAGGGTTTGTTGTTGTTAACTTTCCTTTAAGATCATAAGCAAATATTCTCTTTGTTTTAACATTAAGGGTCGAATCCAATATGATAGTTACATTACTTCATTTCAATCCAGTGGAATACCTAAAACTCTAAGTCCAAATTTAATTTAAAGTTTCTCCCATCTCCCAAGTGAAGCCTGAGCCAAACAAGAAGCCTGGAGTTGGGGAGGAGAGGCAAAGTAAATCACTTCTCTAATTTCTAATCTACCTCCTCCTTACTCACCAGTCAAGATTTCTGTTCCCTACAGCGTTTTAGTGAGGAAGAAACATAAGGTACAGAAAAATGGTAATTTTTCTAGTATTGTGACCTCTGAATATAGAGAATGTAATATTATTCATTCTTTCACTGTGGGGTTCTTTTTGGAGGTTCCATTATAGGGACCTCCCACTGTAGATCTTTTAATGAGAAAATGCCTCTTTTTTAACTGGCTTCTTAAAATATCTCCCTTTATCTGATGAGCTTTGGGTTTTATTGCAGTACAGGTGTTAGATCAATCTACCATCTTCCCTTTTAATACTCCCCAGGCTAGTTTTCTTTAAATAGGTCCACATTTGCTGCTTAAAAACATTCACCTTTGCCCCACTTTCAGTGCCAGTTCAGCCCGCTGTTAACAGAGCCCTCTTTGTTTTACTGCCTTAGACCAATGATACTAGTTAGTTTTTTCAGCTTTAGCTTTGTCAAACATGTGTCGGTCCTAGATTTCATGAATCTCATACATTTTCAAACTCTCTCAGGAATACTCTAAAGTCTCTCTAAGTTGCTCAAGAGAAGACTTAAGTAAGAGTTTTCCTCTGCCCCATGGTAGATCATGAACAAGATAATGCAACTGTCTTTGAAGACAGATTAATTCCCTTATTTATTTCATATCAAGTATTAAATACTTTCCAAGTAGATGGAATACATAACACTGACACAACCAGTTTAATAATCTCATAGAATGTGCTGAACAGGAGGTCTGGTTCCAGAGCCACCAGATCTAGTCTAGAAAGTTGTCCTGAACATTAAACAACAACAACAAAATAATAACAAAAACAACAACAACAACGACAGAGGGGTTGTTTGGCTTACCAAGCCTTGTGCTAACCCCCAGTCTGGGTTGGGTGCCCTTCCTCTCTGCTCTCATTGCACAGTATCCATTCCTTTTACTTTAAAACTACCATAGTACCATTTTTAAAAATTTTACTTATTTCTCTTCCTCAGTAGATAGTGAGCCCCTTGCCAGCAGAGTCTGTTTTTTCTCTCTGTATTTATAGGACCTGACAATGGTTGACATTTGATTAGATGATCAATAAGTGTTTGATAGATAAATATACAAACCTACCTTTGTTTTATAATCTAGTGAGAAAATAAACTCCAGTGCCCTGTTCCACCATCTCACCCATTTTTCTATTACTGCTTTACTATTTGACATCTCTCATGCACTGACAACATAGCAAGGACTTTGAAGATGGGAAGCTAAAACATGGCCTCAGAGAAGGCATACAAATTAATTGAGCTCATTTTATTGTAAAAAGCAGAACAAATATAAATTTCGGATTGCTCACAATCATTGCATGAAAGGAATTTTAAAAATGATTTCCACAGAGTTAATTTTAAAATGTCTCTTTTTATCTAAGCTCTTAATTGGTTCATACTATTTTCTTAGTAAGAAACTTCAGGAGAGGCTCAGCAGACAAATAATGAATAAATTACATATTAAGCAAAAATGTGTAAATGTTCTGAAGTGAACAAGTTGATGGTAAAGGCTGTTACAAAGGAACATAGACTTTGCAATGGAATCTTTTAAGCAGAGCTCTGAGACCCTTTCCAGTTTTTATGATTTGCTGAGCACAGATGGTTGCATAAAAGGCCTAGTACTAACAAAAAATAGATTATATCCTCAATATGTAAATTTCACATAATTAAAATTTAACAGATTTGTAGTGAAACGTGATAGACATTACAAAAATGGTTTTGCTATATAAATTTTATATTTTAATTGTCCTATAAAAGAACATGATAATAAACATAATGTTTAGAAATAGTTTTCTCTTCCACCTGTAAATGATGATACCAGAATTAGTACTTCTTAAATTTTTCCATTTTGATAAATACCTTGCAATAAGAATTTGATTAAATTTGAGTAGTGCTAACAATTTTTGCTTAACATGGGAAGGAACATTTGTATATCACATCATAATAAACGTTACATACCATTTTAACAAAATGAAAAATGTCAAGATAAATACAGTTTCATAGGCATACTACTGTCTTTGTACATATTAGCAACAAAGAGTAGTTAAGGGACTTCTGGGTTCCCATAGGATAAATTCAGCTACCAAAATCAGCAGAAAATTATCAGGAGAAAGTCATTATATTATCAGCAGAAAATATATAGATAAAGAAGGGAGACTAAACTCTCCATATCTCATGTCTACAACTTAACTTAAGATGTATAGATTGGGGGATCCCTGGGTGGCGCAGCGGTTTGGCGCCTGCCTTTGGCCCAGGGCGCGATCCTGGAGACCCGGGATCGAGTCCCGTGTCGGGCTCCCGGTGCATGGGGCCTGCTTCTCCCTCTGCCTGTGTCTCTGCCTCTCTCTCTCTGTGACTATCATAAATAAATAAATAAAATTAAAAAAAAAGATATATAGATTGGTATGAATTTTAAAGAACTTATAGATGTGAAATAAGCAAGCCAAACCTGTCATCTATGTCCAGAGCCCAACCTAGAGTTGAATATTAGCTAGACTACGTGGAAAATAGGAGAAAGGAGCTAGGAACTAAGAAAGGCATAACCAGAAAAATCTGGAAAAAGAAGAATTCTCTCTAAGAGAGGAAATGTTTAGAAATATCTGAAGACTGATAGATCAAAGAACTGGATAGTGGTGAATTTCAAGGAATGGTTATAGAGGTATGCAGAGTCAGGAGTTGCTATATTGAAAAGACATCACTTCTTCAAGAGAAGGAGGCAACTTGGAAGAAGGATACATTCTTCAGATGCTTGTTAGAAAGAAGAGAAAATTAAGCAGGAAGAGGGAAGTGGAAAATAAATAGACGAGGGGAATTTAAGCATCCCAAAGAAAGGTGAATGACAAAATCAAACCCTTCAACCTACATAAAAATGTTCCATTGATTACAAAACTCTCTTTACAATGAATTCATAACAAAACATCTTAAACTTATCAAATATTGCTGATCCCAAAAAAGTAAGGCATTTAAACAGAAAACACAAGTATGTCCATATAAAACTATTTTGAAAAGAAAGAATATGAGAATCAAACTATTTCAACTAACAAAAATTATCCCAAAACAAAAACAACAAAACATGGTGCACTGAAAACCTATAATGAGTATTCTAATGTGAATTAATATTCAGAAAAAAATAATTTTTAAATATAAAATAAAACCTCTAATCAGAAATTCAAAACCTCACCTGCAAACCAACCTTCAAACCAAAAGAAATGAACGGTGATCAAATTCAGGAATGAAACTGAAGAAAAAAGAATAAGAAATGAAGATTATTTTCAAGATACACAAGGAGAAAAGATTCAAATAAATATCTAATACAAAAAATAAAGTAACCAAGTATCTGATAATGAATAAGAACATCTTCCATAAATAACAACTATAGACTCTGAACATAAAGTCACAGTGAACAAAAGTGCGAAGATTTTGCTGGAGGGTACATGAACTAAGGAAGGCCAATGTACAGTGTGAGTTCCCTGTTCTCACTACTTCTAGTATGAGAATTGGCACAATTGTGCTTTATAGGAAAGACTTCAGGCTTTTTGACTTGGGAGCAAGACAATTCAGTCTGGAACAACCATGAACATTGGAAAAAGAGAAAACCAAGAAAGGAAAGAGCCAGAGAGCAGATCTTTAAATTAAGTTTCCTAATGTCTCTGGCTGATGCCACAACTACAAATTTGTAGAAGACACTCAAAGCAGTTCAACTAAGAACAAATATATGAATTCCTCTGCTATGCAAGAAAGAGTTTTCGGTTTGAACCCAGTGAACTCAATTCCCTGCTAAAACCAAAGGAAACACTCAAAAAAAATAAAAGAATATAGTCTCCAGACTCTAGAGCATTCATCATATCCTATTCAAAATAATATGAGATATGGAGAACTAGGAAAATATAATTCCTTTTCAAGAAAAAAACACAATTAACTGGCATAAACGCCAAGATTTACCAATGCCAGAATTAGTAAACAAAGATTTTGAAGCAGTTATTATAACCGTCCCTAACAATGTAAAACTACAAACTCTCAAGAATAAAGATACTAAATCTTAATAGATTTTAGTTTTGATTTTTTAAAAAGAAATTTTAAATGATAATTGTAGAGTAAAAAAATATTAGAGATTAAAAACATATTTACTGGATAGACTTAGCAGAATGGGAGTGACAAACAAAAGAATCTGTGAACTTGAAGATAAATCAATAGAAATTATATAATCTGAAGAAAAGAGGAAAGGATTTTTAAAAAAATGAACACAAGAGAATGAGAAGGCAAATCACACACTGGAAGGAGATATTTGCCAAAGACATAGCTGATAAATGACTGTTATCCAAAATATACAAAGAACTCCTACAACTCAACAATAAAAAAATAAATTTAAAAAATGGGTTTAAGACCTTAACAGACATTTCACCAAGATGTACATCTGGAAAATAAGCATATGAAAAGATTCTCCACATCATATGTCATCAGGGAAATGCAAATTTAAAAAGCAAAGAAATGCTACGACATGTCAATTAGAATAAAGTCAAAGCCTGCACACAAATGTTTTTAGTAGCTTTATTTATAACTGCCAAAACTTGGAAGCAACTACTCCATGATGTCCTCCACTAGGTAAATAAATAAACTATGGTACATCCAGACAATGGAATATTATTCAGCACTAAAAGGAAATGAACTACCAAGCCATGAAAAGACATGGAAGAACCTTAAATGCATGTTACTAAGTAAAAGAAGTTAGTCTGAAAAGGTTATATACCGTATTATTCCAACAGTATGACATTCTGTAAAATGAAAAACTATATAGAAAGTAAAAAGATCAGTGGTTGCCAGTGTTGGGTAGGGGAGGAGGGATGAATAGGTGGAATACAGAGGAGTTTTATGGCAGTGAAACTATTCTGGATGATACTATATTAATGGATCCATGTCATTATATTTTGTGCAAACTGATAGAATAAACAAGACCAAAAATGAACCCTAATGTAAACTATAGACCTGGGTGATAATAACATGTCAATGCCGGGTCATTGATAGTAACAAATTAACCATATTCAGGACGTTGGCAGTTGGTGCATTGTTTACATCTCTTATTTTCTATATATTATGATGTTTTGGAACTTTAAAAGCCTTTCTCACTAGGGAGACTGCCACCCCTTGAGCTAGGGAACAAGGAACAGAACAAGGAACAGGCCTTTGGTATGGAAATTAACCAATTCAGAGCCAATCTTCTATCTCACCTATAGCCCAGGAGGCAATATTCCCCTGCCTTAATCATCCCAGGGCCAGGTACCAGGCATCATCTCTGTGCTTTAGAGACTGCTGCAATTATTCAAATTAGCTAATCCTAAACTATTTAGTTACCTGCTTGCTTTTCCTGTGGAAACTCCAATTAAACCTGTGATTTAGGCTCTGCCCTCATTGTTGTACTTTCTGCCTCCTTGGCCAATCGTGGTGTTTTCCTATAGCCCTGCATGGTAAACTATGTCTCCTGTTTCTAGGACCTGTGAGGATAGTAAACTTTGTTTTCCTGAGCTTCTCCTCTATTTGCTCTTGTGCCACAGTTGACTATCACACAAAAGAACACAGAATAATATGGGAAGCTATGCATGTGTGGAGGTAGAGGATATATGGGAATTTTGTGCTTTCCACTCCATTTTGCTATGCACCAAACACTGCTCTATAAAACATACAAAAAGTTTATTTAAAAAATGAACAGATTCTCAGAGACTGGATAGTTAATAACAAGTTGACTAAAGTACATGTAATTGGGGTCCCAGAAGGAGAAGAAAGAAAACAAGGCAGGAAATAAATTTGAACAATAATGTCTATATAACAATTCTTATTTGATGAAACATGTAGAATCTGGATGTTCAAGGAACTCCAAACAGAATAAACATTTAAGCAGTCTCTGTTGGGGCATTTCATAATCAAACAGTTGAATGTGAAATAAAGAAAATCTTGAAAGCAACAACAAGAAAATGAGATGTTATGTACAGGAGAACCATGATTCAATTAATAGTTAGCTGTTCATCAGGATGTCTGGAGGCCAGAAGAAAATGAAACAACATCTTTAAAATGCTGAATGCAAAATTAAACATTTCAACCATATTTTATTTTTCCAATAAAATATCCTTCAATGATGAAGGGAAAGTGAAGACATTTTCAAATAAAAGTAAAACAAAGGGATGTGTTACTGTTAAGCCTACATTATAGGAAGTACTAAAGGAAGTTATTCAGGCAGAAGGAAGTTGATACCAGATGGAAACTTGAATCCTCTGTAGGGAATAAAGAGCACTATAAATGGTAAATGTAAAAAAATAATTTTTTCCCTTTAAATTCCTTCAAAACACATATGACAGTTTAAAGCAAGCTTTATAACATCTTTTAGGTTATATAATCTATGGTAACATAATACATATAATAACTGTAGCATAAAAGATGAGAAGGAGATCAATTGACCTTTACAGTTACAAAGTTTCTATATTTATTTAAAGTCATGCAACATTAACTCAAAGTAGATTGTGAAATGTTAAGGATGTAGCTATAATATTTTAATATGGTTTTTAAAAAGCAATTTTGGCCCACTTTGAAGCCCTGGTTAAAGGCAGATCAGTTTCCATTCTTGAGCAGCCAATTAAATTCATATTCCCAGCCACATGTTGTATTAAGTTCTCACACTTGAGGCAACTTTATATCTGCCTTAAATGCCCCAGGGCCAGATATCAGACAAACAAGGACAACTCCTTTGCTCCAGAGTCCAACTATTCAAACTAGCCAATCTTAAGCTTACTTGTCCTGCCTCACCATTTCCTTCTATAAAAAAAAAAAAAAAACAAAATAAGGGTGCTTGCCCACAGTTACCCTCTTTCTCTCTGCCTCTAGTGCTTGACCTGTGTGGCCATGGGAAATGCACTGTGTTCTCCCCAGGGAACTGTAATTAAACTGTTAAACTCTTTCTGGTTTCTCTCTCTTGATGTGCGTCTGGTCTCACCATACCTCACCCAAGGTAATATGGTTAAGATAAATGCCTAGAGAAATTGCTGAAAAAGGAAAGTGAGGAAACATAGCAAAAAAGCCAATAAAAATGTTTAAATGGAATACTAAAAATTAGTCAAATAATATTGTAAAAGACAGGGAAAAAAAAGAAAAGAGGGATAGAAAGCCAAAAGAATAAATTAAATGCAAATATTAAAATGGTAAACATGAATCAATAGCAATGATTATATTTAACTTTAATGAACTAAACACTACAATAAAAAGGCAGATATAAGAATGCATAAAAAGCAAGAATCAACTATATGCTCTGTACAAAAGACATATTTCACATATAAAAACACAGATATGATGAAAATAAATAGATTAAAATGTATATCATACAAGCAGTATGCATGAAAAGACTGAAGCAACTATTTAATATAAAACATATTGATGACAATGAGTAGTGTCAAAAATAAAATGGGACATTTCATAATGATTAAGGGGACAATTTGTTGCTAAGACTTAACTCCTAAAAACTATGTATGTGCTAATAATAGCAATGGAGTCTATAAAGCAAAAATTGATAGAACTAGAGACAATCCCACAATCATAATAGGAGATATTGTCAAGAGTAGAAAAATCAGCTACCAATCCCAAGTGAAGATTCCTACCACATAGAGGATATCAAAGATCATAATAACGATACCACCTAGAAGTAGGAGCTCACAAGACCTTGACTCCCAGCCTCTTCTGTGGGTTTGGCTTTGCCAAGGAAGACTCAACACATAAAATACTGGCTGGAATAACATTATGTTCACAAAAGAAGATGCACAGCAAGATCATGGTCTGTAATGTGTGCTGGTCTCTCGTGGCCAGTTGATCCCTCACAATACCTGACAGACGATGATAGATTGCGCCCATCCCTCTCATACTGCAGGCAAAGACCCCATTTCCTTACAGTGAGTGTGGGGCTAGCTAGGTACAATGACACACATACTTAAGCAATAAAAAGTTCACTGCATATCCAGGATAGAGGAAGGTTTTTCCAAATAAGAAAGAAGACTACAGGACCAAGCAACAACTCCATCACCATTTTTTCAAGCAGCAACTTCATCATCATTTTTTTTTTGTATAGGGGAATGTTTTAGACCCAGGGCACTGATCTTGCAATCCTGCAGAGGGGTGGCAGGTCATGTGATGGCAGCTTCCCCCAACATGAAGTATCTATCCCAACAAGAACAAAAAGCAGCCCCTTCTGCAATGGATGTAGTCCACTGTAATCAACCTGCCATCAAGCAGCTGGCTGCTCATCCTGAGAAATGGTGCCATATTGTGGACTTAGTGTTCTCTGCTGCTGGCAGATTGGGCACTCAGGTGGCCATAGCCATAGCAAGTCACAGGATGGCTGCTTCCCCCACAGATGTTAAGATTGTTCTCTTAGCAATTGCTAAAACAACTAAATAAAATCAACAAAGACAGAAAATCTGAAAAACAATATCAACCACTTTAAACCACAGCCAACAACCACAGGATACACTTTATTTTTATGTTCACATAATGTAATTATCAATCTAAATGAAGTACACAGGCATAAAGTCAGTGTCAGTAAATTTAAAATGACTGACTGACATAGAAGTATGCTTTTTAATCAGAGTAAAAAATAAGCAAGAAATCAAAAGCAATACATCTATAAGAAAACTCCAAATTTTTACAAATTAAAAAAGTCACACTTCTAAATAATACTGAGTGAAAGAAAAAAAAGGAAAATTAGGAAATATTTTTAAATTGAATGTAATAAAAATATGACATGGAAATCTGTAAAATGCATCTAAAGAAATACTTAGGGGCAAGGTTATAGCTTTATTTTATTATTATTTTTTTAATTTCTTAGTCCTAGAGTAACCTCTAGCTTTTTTTTAAAAGGTTTTATTTATTTATTCATGATATATATAGAGAGACAGAGAGACAGAGACACAGGCAGAGGGAGAAGCAGGCTCCATGCAGAGAT
The DNA here is from genome assembly GCF_048164855.1 of Canis lupus baileyi. NCBI lineage: Eukaryota > Metazoa > Chordata > Mammalia > Carnivora > Canidae > Canis > Canis lupus. The sequence goes on from NC_132876.1 coordinate 37,505,345, forward strand.
CCCGATGCAGGTCTCGATTCCGGGACTCCAGGATCACGACCTGGGCCAAAGGCAGGTGCTAAACTGCTGAGCCACCCAGGGATCCCCAAGGTTATAGCTTTAAATGCATATATTAAAAATAAAAAAAAGATCCCAAGCCCATGATCTAAGGACTTACCTAAAGGAACAAGGTAAAGAACAAAGTTAAACCAAAGGAAATAATCATAAGGTCATATATCAAGTGAACAGAAAACAAGCCAAAATTAGAGAAAATAAATGAAACCAAAACCTGTTTCTCAGAAAAGATCAAGACAAAAAGGAACAAGGTAAAGAACAAAGTTAAAGGAACAAGGTAAAGAACAAAGTTAAACCAAAGGAAATAATCATAAGGTCATATATCAAGTGAACAGAAAACAAGCCAAAATTAGAGAAAATAAATGAAACCAAAACCTGTTTCTCAGAAAAGATCAAGACAAAAAGAGAAAATATGCTAATTACTAGCATTAGAAATAAAAGAGAGGAAATAACTACAAATACTACAGATAGTAAAAGACTAATAAGGGGATATGACAAAAACTTCTGCCCCCAAATTGGACAATTTATATACATTGTTAATTCATTAAAAGTCACAAATTACCATAACTGACATAAAAAATAAAATAATGCTTTACCATACACAAATAAAGGAAATTGAATTCATAGTTAAAACTCTTCCCTCAAATATACTTCAGGTCCAGGTGGCTTCACTGGTGAATATCATCAAATATTTAAAGAGAAATCATTGCAATCCTACATAAACACTCAGAATAGAAGAAAAATGAACATTTACCGACTCACATAAGATGATTAATTTATAAACACTAAAATAACACACAGACACCACAAAAAAGAAAACTGCATATCAATATTCCAATGAATGTAGATGTAAGTATTTTTCAGAAAATATTATGAAACAAATCTACCAACCACAACAGGTTTGACACTAGGACTTCAAACTTCATTTACCATCCTAAAAACAGTCAAGTCAAATCACCTTATTAATAAAAGACAATAAAATATATGATAATTTTAGTAGATGAAGGTAAAGCACTGTACAAAATCCAACAGTCACCAATGAAAAAAACTCTCAGAAAAATATAAATAAGAACATTCTTAAATTATTAAAAGTGACATAAAAATTACCAAGAGCTGTCATATTCAATGATGAAAAACCAAATGCTCTCATCTTAAGAAGGCAAACAAGGCAGAGATGTCTGCTTTCAGCAATGTTATTCAACATTATATGTTATTCAACATTATATGAACATTATATATATATTATATTCATCATTATATGAATATATGAATATATTCAACATATATTCAATGTTATTCATTATAAACTGAAGTTTCAGTAACTGGAATAAAGTTAAAACAAGACATTGGCAAGGAAGAATAAAATTATCTGTGTTCATAAAAGACACGGTTGTTGAAGCATATCTCATCCCTTGAACACGGCTAGATATTAAATTATTCTGAACACCCAAGTAGTCAATCAGAGGTCTGAGAGAACAAAAACTGCAAGTCTACAAGTTGCAAAGCAATCACCTTTGGAAGGTAGGAGGTGCAGAAGTTTACTTTGGGAAAACAGCTGTGGAAGCAGTGGGAGGGAGCCTGCTTACAAAGGCTACTGCAAAGTATAAGAAGAATCCAAGCACAAAACCTGAACTTTTTGATCCACTACTGTGGGGGACATGCCTGGATTAAAGGTGCTCAGGTGACAAAGAAGGGCAGAATCTCAGGAGTGACAGGGTGTCTGAGGATCCCCTTGGTCATTGGAAGAACAGGAGGTGCCAAGGTGTTGTCCTGTTCCCAGGCATGTGAGCTGGGAAACTGGCTGAGAGCAGCGGTCTTGGGGCTGGTTTTCAGCTATAAACTGTGAACTGCCACGTGGTGGTGTGACTGCTTTCCGGGGATGGGCCAGCAAACATGGCAAGACTCTTCCCTGAAGAATAGTGTGGGTTCATGCCTCGGTTGTCCCTCGGTTTGTAATTTGAAACTTGGTCATGCACTTGAGATAAAAAGGCTTGAATACAGGCAAGGTGAACATAGGGTTCAGACAAAAACCAGGGAAACAGAGTAACTGTTTTATCTGTGAGGACTCACTGAAGATTAGAGGGTGCAAACTTTTAGATCAGAGCTAGAGGGCAGGGTGCAGCCATTTTCATCCTACCCCTCAGTGCCCACAGGGAGCAAAACAGAGCCACCTAGTGGAGGATGGAGCGGTGTACACCAAGCCCCACCTCCCTGCCCCTGGAGAAGCATTTCCACTTAACTCCTCCTGAGAATCAGCCCAGGTGGCCCATCCCCAAGAAGACCAGCACAAACAACTTGCTTGCACAAAGTCTACTGATCATAGAGTACTACACGGCTTCAGCTTTAGGGGAAATAGGATCTCATTTTCTTTTTACTTCTATTCTTTATTTTTAATTTTGTTATATATTCATATATTATCCAATTCTTTTTTAAAATTTTTTTATTATTGATTTATATAATATATATATATACTTTTCATGTATGAATTTTTAAATTTTTACCTTATTTTATTTTATTTCATTTTATTTTATTTTTGGGAGATGTAGATTTAAGAGAATCTAGTAAGCAGACCAAACTACACCCAGTGTCTAGGGTTGTTCTTTTTTTTTTCTGTTTTTTTCTGCTTTGTGTTTTTGTTTTTCTTGTTTTTTTCTTTTTCTTTGTTTTTCACTTTGTTTTTTATTTTTCTGTTTCTTTGGGTTTTTTTTTTTTTTTTTGCTTTGTTTTTATTGGTTTTTGTTGTTCTTTTTTCTCGTTCTTCTTTTCTTTTCTGAACAAAATGACAAGACAGGAATTCACCCCAAAAGAAAGAACACAAGAAAGAACTCATGGCCTGGGATTTCATCAATACAGACATAGGTAAGATGTCTGAATCATAATTTAAAACAATTATAAGTATCCTAGCTGGGCTTGAAGAAAAGCATAGAAGACACTAGAGAATCTTTATGGTACAGATAAAAGAATAAAATCTAGTCAGGTCAAAATTTAAAATGCTATACCTGAGATGCAAACACAAATGGAGGCCATAAAAAGAGGATAGCTGAAGCAGGGGAGCAAATCAGTGATATAGAAGATAAAATTATGGAAAACAATTAAGCCAAAAAGAAGGAAAGAAAGGTAATGGACCACAAAGGTAGATTTAGAGAACTCAGCAACTTATTAAAATGTTTGTATCATAGGAGTCCCAAAAGATGGAGAGATAAAGGGGCAGAAGCTTTATTTGAGCAAAAATTTCCCTATCTGAGGAAGGATACAGACATCAAATTCCAAGAAGCACAGAGAACTCCCATTAAGCCTAGCAAAAGCCAGTGATTGCCAAGGTGTATCAGTCATAGTTCATAAAATACACAGACAAAGAAAAAATCTGAAAGCAGCAAGGAAATAAAGGTCCTTAACATACAAAGGTAGACCAATCAGGTTTGCAGCAGATCTATACACAGAGATATGGCAAGCTAGAAATGAGTGAAAGGAAATATTCAACATGCTGAATGGGAAAAATATGCAGCCAAAAATTAATTATCCTGTAATACTGTCATTCAAAATAGAAGGAAAGATAGAGTTTTCCAGACAAATGAAAATAAAAGAGATCATGATCACTAAACTAGCACTGCAAAAAATTTTAAGGAGGACTCTTTGAGTGGAGAAAGAAAAGACCAAAAAAACAAAGCCTGTAAAGGACCAGAGAACATCACCAGAAACACCAACTCTACAGGTAACACAATGGCACAAAATTAATATCTCTCAATAATCACTCTGAAGGTAAATGGACTAAATGCACCAATCAAAAGACATACGGTATGAGAATGGACAAAAAATAAGATCCATCATATGCTGCCTACAAGAGTCTTATTTTAGACTTAAAGACACCTGCAGATTGAAAGTGAGCAGATGGAGAACCATCTACCATGGTAATGGATGTCAAAAGAAAGCCAGAGTAGCCATCCTTATATCAGACAAACTAAATTTTTAAAACAAAGACTGTAACAAGAGATGAAAAGGGACATTATACCATAATTAAGGGGTCTATACATCAAGAAGATCTAACAATTATAAATAATTATGCCCCCAACTTGGGAGCATCCAAATATATAAATAAATTAATAACAAACATAAAGAAACTCATTGATAATAATAGAAAAATAGTAGGGGACTTTAATACCTCAGTTACAGCAATGGACAGATCATCTAAGCAGAGAATCAATAAGGAAGCAATGGCTTTGAAATGACACACTTGACTGGATGGACTTAATAAATATATCCAGAACATTTCATCCAAAACCCCAGAATACATATTCTTCTCAAGTGCATATGCAACATTCTCCAGAAGAGATTACATACTGGGTCACAAATCAGCACTCAAGTAATACAAGAAGAACAAAATTACATCATACTTATTTTCAGACCATGGCACTATGAAATTGGAAGTCAACCACAAGAAAAAAAAAATTGAAAATATCTCAAATACCTGGAGGTAAAGAACATCCTACTAAAGAATAAATGAGTTAACCAGGAAATTAAAGAAGAATTAAAAAAAATACATGAAAGCAAATGAAAATGAAAGCATGATAGCCCAATACCTTTGGGATGCAGCAAGGGTGGTCCTAAGAGGGAAATACATTGGAGTGCAGGCCTAGGTCACTTTAAAAGCAAGAAAATTCACAAATACACAACCTAACCTTACACCTAAAGGAGCTATACAAAGGAAAGTAAATAAAGCTTAAAAGATCAGAAGGGAAATAATAAAGATTAGAGCAGAAATAAATGATATAAGAAAAGAACAGGAAGAAATAGAAAATTTGATCAGATCCATAACCAGCAAAGAAATTGAATCAGTCATCAAAAATCTCCCAACAGGGGCACCTGGGTGGCTCAGTGGTTAAGCATCTGGCTTTGGCCCAGGTTGTGATCCCAGGTCCTAGGATTGAGTTCTGCATCGGGCTCCCTGCAGGGAGCCTGCTTCTCCCTCTGCTTATGTCTCTGCCTCTCTCTGTGTGTCTCTCAGGAATAAATAAATAAAGTCTTAAAAAAAATCTCCCAACAAACAAAAGTCCAGGGCCAGATGGCTTCCCAGGGGAATTCTACCAGATATTTAAAGAAAAGTTAAGGGGCACCTGGGTGGCTTAGTTGGTTAAGCATCTCCCTTTAGCTCAGGTCATGATCTCAGGATCCTGGGATCAAGCCCCACATCAGGCTCCCAGTTCAGTGGAGAGCCTGCTTCTACTTTTCCCTCTGCTTCTTGTCCCTCTCTCTCACTCACTCTATCTCAAATAAATTAATAAAACTATTTTTCTTAAAAAAAGAGTTAATACCTATTCTTCTCAAACTGTTCCAAAAATAGAAATAGAAGGAAAACTTCTAAACTCATTCTACAAAACAAGCATGATCTTGATTCCAAAACCAGACAAAGACTCCACTAAAAAGGAGAATTACAATGTCTCTGAAGAATAGGGATGTAAAAATTCTCAATAAAATACTATCAAATAACATTCAACAGTATATGAAAAGAATCATTGCCCATAATCAAGTGGGACTTATTCCTGGGCTTCAGGAGTGGTTCAATATTTCAATATTCACAAATCAATCAACATGATATTAATAAAAGAAAAGAATCATATGATCCTTTCAATAGATGCAGAAAAAGCATTTGACAAAGTACACCATACATTCTTGATAAAAACCCTCAACAAAGTAGTAATAGAGGGAACATACCTCAACATCATAAATATGAAAACCCACAGCTAATATCATCCTCAATGGGGAAATACTGGAGAGCATTTCCTCTATAGTCTGGAACAAGACAGGGATGTCCACTCTTACCACTTTTATTTAACACAGTACTGGATTCTAACTTCAGCAATCAGACAACAAAAATAAATAAAAGGCAATCTGAATCTAAAAGGAAGAAGTCAAGCTTTGATTATTTGCAGATAACATTATACTCTAAGTAGAAAACCCAAAAGACATCACCAAAGATCATTAAAACTGATAAATTCAATAAAGTCACAGGATACAAAATCAAGGTAGAGAAATTTGTTGTGTTTCTACACACCAATAATGAAGCAACAGAAAAAGAAATCAATGAATTGATCCTATTTACCATTGCACCGAAAATCATACCTAGGAATAATCCTAAACAAAGAAATAAAAGATCTATACTCTGAGAACTATAGAACACTGATGAAAGAAATTGGAGATGACACAAAGAAATGGAAAAGCATTCTATGCCCATGAGTTGGAAGAAAAAATACTGTTAAAATGTCTATACTATCCAAGGCAATCTACACATTTAATGCAATCCCCAGCAAAATACCAACAGTATTTTTCACAGAGCTAGAACAATCCTAAAATGTGTATGGAACCACAAAAGACTCCGAATAGCCAAAGTAATTCTGAAAAAGGAAAACAAAACTGGAGGCATCACAATTCTGGACTTCAAGCTATATTTCACAGCTGTAGTGCTCAAGACAGTCTGATTATGGTACAAAAACAGACACATAGATCAATGGAATAGAATAGATAACCCAGAACTGGACCCACAAGTATATGGTCAACTAATCTTTGACAAAGCAGAAAAGAATATCTAATAGAAAAAACTCTCTTCATCAAATAGTATTGGATAACAACATGTAGATGAAAGAAACTGGACCACTTTCTTACACTATACACAAAAATAAATTCAAAATGAATTAAAGACCTAAATGTGACACAAGAAGCCATCAAAATCCCAGAGGAGAACATAGGCAGTAATCTCTTTGACATAGTCCATAGCAACTTCTTACTAGATATGTCTCCTGAGACAAGGGAATCAAAAGCAAAAATGAATTGTTGAGACTTCATCAAGGTAAAAAAGCTTTCGCACATCAGAGGAAACAATCAACAAAACTGAAAGGCAGCCTAAAGAATGGGAGAAAATATTTTCAAATGACATATCTGATAAAGGGTTAGTATTCAAAATCTATAAAGAACTTATCAAACTCAACACAAAAAACAAATAACCCAGTTAAGAGGTGGGCAGAAGACATGAATAGATACTTTTCAAAAAAAGACATCCAGATGACTAACAGATACATGAAAATATGTTCAACATCACTCATCATCAGGGAAATACAAATCAAAGCCATGATGACATACCATCTCACACCTGTCAGGATGACTATTATCAAAAAGACAAGAAATAATAAGTGTTGGTGAGGGTAGGTAGAAAGGGAAACCCTCTTGCATTGTTTGTAGGAATGCAAACTGGTCCAGGCACTCTTAAAAAACAGAATGGAAGTTTCTCAAAATGTTAAAAATAGAGCTACCCTATAATCCAGCAATTGCACTATTAGGTATTTAACCAAGGATACAAAAGTACAGATTCAAAGTAATACACGCACCCTGATGTTTATAGCAGCATTATCAACAATAGCCAAACTATAGAGAGACCAGCTGTTCATTGACTGATGAATGGATAAAGAAAAAGTGATACACACACACAGAGGATGGAACTTCACTCAGCCATCAAAATGAATGAAATCTTGCCATTTGCAATGACATGTATAGAGTTAGAGTGTATTACGCTATGTGAAATAAGTCAGTGAGACAAAGACAAATATGAGAGGAACCCACTCATGTGGAATTTAAGAAAGAAAACAGTTGAACATATGGGAAGGGGTAAAAGAAAAAGAGGAGAAAGGGAAACAAACCATAGGAGACTCTTAACAATGGAGAACAAACTGAGGGTTGATGGAGAGAGGCAGGTGGGGAATGGGCTAGATGGGTGATGGGTATTAAAGAAGGTACTTGTTATGATGAGCCCTGGGTATTTTATGGAAGTGATGAATCACTGAATTTTACTCCAATATTGCACCATATGTTAGCTACCTAAAATTTAAATTAAAAAAAGACATTATTGTTTACATAGAAATCCCTAAAGAATATACATCAAATGATCATGTGAATTGAAAATCTTAAGGAAATTACAATTCAATGACTAAAACTCATATTATAATTTAGCAAGATTACAAGATACAAGGCCCAAATACCCTCTAGCAAACTTAAAGATTTTTGTTCTTTGAAAGACACATTGAAGAAAATAAAAAGTCAAGCCATGGATTTTGAGAAAATGTTTGCAAATTTATCTCTGACAAAGGTTTGTAACTGTAAAATATAAAGAAAATATTTTTTATTGAAGCCTAATTAACATATAGTGTCATATTACCTTCAGGTGTACAATTTAATGAGTCACCAATTCAGTGCTCATCAAGATAAGTATATTCTTGATCTCCTTCATCTATTTTATCCATCTCTCAACCTATGTCCTCTCTGGCAACCACCAGCTTGTTACGTGTATTTAAGAGCCTGGTTTTGTTTGTTTGTTTGTTTGTCTCTTTTTTGTTTTGTTGAAGAGAAAAAACTGAAAGGAATCTATTCAAAGTGCCCTCCCCATCACCTCCAGCCAAGCATACAGATAAAAATCACAGGTCTGTAATTGGCCCTAACTGTTTTTCTAGGTCATGGTACACTCCATTCTCAGAAAGTGAACCCCAGCTACAAAATATATTCTTCTCTAGCCTGACCATAGCCCATAGCCCAGATAAGCCCTGGACAAACCCTTCGAAAAACCTGCCACCTCCTGCTCTGCCAGGCCAAGAGTCAACCCCCTCCACACCACCTCCCTCCATGAGCACAGCTGTAACCCTCTCACATCCTTTAAAACCCCTTAAAAGGCCCAGCCTGACAGAAACTTGGGGCCAACATCTCACTTGATGTCTGGCCCCTTTCCTCCCTTGGATACTGAATAAACTATGTCCTATTTGTTGCTCTACTCTTTGTGTAATTCTTTGCTGCCTGAGTCACCAGCCACCCTATCATAAACCAATTAAAAATTGGCAAAATATTTTGTTTTTTAAAAGATTTTATTTATTCATGAGAGAGAGAGAGAGAGAGAGAGAGAGAGAAAGGCAGAGGGAGAAGCAGGCTCCATGCAGGGAGCCCGATGTAGGACTCGATCCCAGGACTCCAGGATCACACCCTTGGTGGAAGGCAGGTGCCAAACCTCTGAGGCACCCAGGGATCCCTGGCATAATATTATAATATACACTTCAGCCAAGAAGATATACGAACAGCTAATAGGTACATACAGACACCACCACTAGGCCTCCAGGAAATATAACTAACAGCATAGTATTAAAATACTATGCACTCACTAGAATGGCTAAAATTTAAAAGACTGACAAAACTTAGCATTGACAAAGATGTGAAGAAACTAGTAGTAGAATTGCAAAATGGTAAAGTCTCACTGGGTAAAAGTTTGGTAGCTCTTTATGAAGTTAAATGTATATTTACTATATAATTGAGCAATCCCATTCCTAGGTATTTACAGAAGAGAAATAAATACATAAATCCACAAAAGACTTAAATGTGAATTAAGACTGCATTATTCATAGCTGCATTATTCATAATATCCAAACATTTGAAATAACCTCCATGTCCATCAACTGGTGAACAGATTTTTAAAATAGAGTAATTCTGTGCTATTGACATCTACTCAACAATAATAAGTAATGAACCACTAATACATGGAACAATATGAAGTAAACCTTAAAAAATTCTGAAGAAAAAAATACATAATTTATTTGCATGGAATTTTATAGAAGGCAAAATTAAATCAGAAAGCATATTAGTATATTAGCTGTTACTTGGGGCTGTGGCTTTGGGAACAAGATTTAATACAAACTGGAATGATGTCACTTTATGGTATTATGGTAATATTCTATATTTTGATTATAGTCATTATATGGTTGCATACAATTGTATCCCTAAAAATATTGTAATTTATTTTATAATTTGTTTTATGTAAGTTATGCCCCCATAAAGATGGATGAAAAAAAGAAGTCAAGAAGATGAAAGCATATTAATGAAGAGACAAAACCTATATTAGTTATTTAATATAGGAAATAAGGAAAGAAAATATAACATAATTTAGTCCTTAAAGAAGAAAGGAAAAACAATGAACTATAAATGATATTCAAAGCTATAATCAAAGAAAGCTTTTCCATGGATAAAAAGATATGAATCTAAATATTTAAAAGACTTATTTAAGTGATACCTGAGTTGCCTACACTAGGATATCCTAATAAAACTACTAAAATTGTCATTCAATTTTAAAGGCTATAGAAAAACAGTTCCAACATTGAAGTATGTGGATAATATTGTATTCATTCATTCATCTTTTCAGATAAATCTAGTAGAAGACTAGCTTTATACAATTAAAATATGACTGGGGATACTTAGGAAAAAAAACTAACAGTGACTATTGGATATTTTCAATTTTACGACTAAGACTAAAAAATAGAAAGAAGCATGAAATATTAACATGTATATGTTCTATGTTCTGATAGATAGAAATAATATTTAAAAATGGGAAGGGTAAGGAGAGAGAAATGAAAATACAAAAATCTTGGGGCACCTGGGTGGCTCAGGTTATGATCCCAGAGTCCTGGTTTTGAGCCCCATATTGGGTTCCCAGTCCAGTGCAGTCTGCTTCTCCCTCTCACTCTGCCCTGCTCATGCTCTCTGTCTCTCAAATAAATAAAATATATTTAAAAAAAAAACAGATAAATCTCATGGATTGTTACATAAGTAATATATGGAAGTCAAAGGGTCTTACTTATTAGATTTATTTATTTTAGAGAAAGAGAGAGAAAGAGTGAGTGGAGGCAGGGGCAGAAAGAGAGAATATTTAAGCAGAATCCATGCTAAGTGTGGAGCCTTGATGTGAGGATCAGTCTGATGATCCGTGAGATCATGACCTGAGCCAAAAAAAAAAAAAAAAAAAAAGAGCTAAACACTTAACCAACTGAGTTACCCAGGTACCTCTCAAAGGGTCTTATTTAAAGATGGTTTTAAAATGTCGGAAGCCAAATTTAAAAAGGGTATACCCTTTGTATTATACATGGTGTTAGATTAAACATAACCATGAAAAAAAATATAGTAAATAGTATATATTATGTATATATGTGTATATATGTGTATATATATACATACACACACACACACACACACATATATACTCCCAAATAAAGAAAAAAAGAGCAAGGAAAATAGACCACATAGAGATCTAGAAAATACAAAATAATACATATTAATGCAACATAAATAGTAGGAAATAAGTGATACTGAAATAATTTTATTTATATAATGGTAAATGGACTTAACTCCTATATTAAAAAAATGAGATTGGCTCATAAAGCAAAACTGACACTTCACTGATTTAAAGACATCTAAATCAAAATAATTTAGAGAAGCAAAAATGATGAACATATACAACAGAAATGCAGGAAATAAGTAGATGTTACAATCCTGACATTATAAAAAGTGAATAAAGCCCAAAATATGGTAAATTAGAAAAGGGGCACTTTATAATGCAAAAGGCCACATTTGAAATGAAAATATAACAAAAATATTTATGTGTCAAATAACATAGGAAACACCTTCATAAAGCAGGAATTCCTGGAAAGACAAGAGCTACATGGTTAAATAGTACTACTAGTACCAGAATCACATAACTCAAAAAGAGGTTACATTCAAACAAACAGATAAAAATATAAAAGACTTAAAACAACATAAGTAAATGTATGTTAAAATTTATACCCTAATAATAGTAAATGTTCTCTTCAAATGTCCATAGTACATCATCAAAACTGGCCAGATATCAAGTCACAAATTCCAAAGATAAACAGAAAACCCTTAAAGCAGCGAGAGACAAGAGATACCTAACTTATATGGGGAGAAATGTTAGATTAACAGCAGACCTCTCCACAGAGACCTGGTAGGCCAGAAAAGGCTGGCAGGATATATTCAGGGTCCTAAATGAGAAGAACATGCAGCCAAGAATACTTTATCTAGCAAGGCTTTCATTCATAATAGAAGGAGAGATAAAGAGCTTCCAAGATAAGCAGAAACTGAAATAATATATGTTCACCAAATCAGCTCTGCAAGAAATATTAAGAGGGACACTGTAAAAGAAAGAGGACGCCCAAAGAAATAATCCAAAAAACGGGAACTGTATAGGTATTACAATGACACTAAATTTGTATTTTTCAATAGTAACTCTGAATGTGACTGGGCTAAATGATCTCATCAAAAGACGCAGGGTTTCAGACTGGATAAAAAAGCAAGACCCATCAATTTACTGTCTACAAGAGACTCATTTTATTTTATTATTTTTTAAAGATTTTATTTATTTATTCATGAGAATACACAGAGAGGAGAGAGAGAGAGGCAGAGACACAGGCAGAGGGAGAAGCAGGCTCCATGCAGGGAGCCCGACATGGGACTCGATCCTGGGTCTCCAGGATCAAGCCCTGGGCTGAAGGCGGCGCTAAACCGCTGAGACACCCGGGCTGCCCCAAGAGACTCATTTTAGAACTAAGGACACCTCCTGCCTGAAAATGAAAGGGTGAAGAACAATTTACCATTCCAATGGTCCTCATAAGAAAGCTGGGGTAGCAATCCTCATATCAGATAAATTAAAGTTTATCCCAAAGGCTGTAGTAAGAGATGAAGAGGGACACTATATAATATTTAAAGGTTCTGTCCAACAAGAAGATCTAACACTCATGAATATTTATGCCCCTAATGTGGGAGATGCCAAGTATATCAATTAATAACCGAAATAAAGACAACATCTCCAAAGAAATAAGAGCTTTAAATGATGCACTGAACCACATGGATTTCACATATATATACAGAAATTTGCATCCGAATGCAACTGAATACACATTCTTCTCAAGTGCACATAGAACTTTCTCCAGAATAGACCACATACTGGGTTACATTCAGGTCTCAACTGAAATAAAAAGATTGGGATTATCCCCTGCATATTTTCAAACCATACAATGCTTTGAAACTAGAACTCAATCACAAGAAGAAATTTGGAAGAAGCTCAAACACGTGGAGCTTAAAGACCATGCTTCTAAAATATGAATGGGTCAACCAGGAAATTAGAGAAAAATTAAAAAGATTCAGGGAAACTAATGAAAATGAAGATACAACTGTTCACAATCTTTGGGATACAACAAAAGCAGTCCTAAGAGGGAAATACATTGCAATACAAGCATCCCACAAAAAATTGGAAAAAACTCATATACGCAAGGTAACCTTGCACCTAAAGGAACTGGAGAATGAACAGCAAGTAAAACCTACACCAAGCAGAAGAAGAGAGATAATAAAGAGTCAAGCAGAATTAAATGAAATAGAGACCAGAAGAACTGTAGAACAGATCAACAAAACCAGGAGTTGGTTCTTTGAAAGAATTAGTGGGATAGATAAACCCCTAGCCAGCCTTATTAAAAAGAAAAAAAAAAAGACTCAAATTAATACAATCATGAATGAAAAAGGAGAGATCACAACCAATACCAAGGAAATACAAACGATTTTAAAAATGTATTATGAGCAGCTATATGCCAATAAATTAGATAATTTAGAAGAAATGGATGCATTTCTGGAAACCACAAACTACCAAAACTGGGGCAGGAAGAAATAGAAAACCTGAACAGGCCAATAACCAGCGAAGAAATTGAAGCAGTCATCAAAAACCTCCCAAGACACAAAAGTCCAGGGCCAGATGGTTTCCCAGGGGAGTTCTATCAAATATTTAAAGAAGAAACAATACCTATTCTACTAAAGCTGTTTTGAAGGATAGAAAGGGATGGAATTCTTCCAAACTTGTTTTATGAGGTCACCATCACCTTAATTCCAAAACCAGACAAAGACCCCACCAAAAACAAGAATTATAGACCAATATCCCCGATGAACACTGATGCAAAAATTCTCAACAAGATACTAGTCAATAGGAGCCAACAGTACATTAAGAAGATTATTCAACATGACCAAGTGGGATTTACCCCTGGGATGCAAGGCTGGTTCAACATTCGTAAAGCAATCAATGTGATAGATCATATCAATAAGAGAAAAAAAAGACATATGACCCTCTCAGCTGCAGAGAAAGCATTTGTCAAAATACAGCATCCATTCCTGATCAAAACTCTTCAGAGTGTAGGGATAGAGGGATCAGTCCTCAGCATCTTAAAAGCCATCTATGAAAAGCCCACAGCAAATATCATCCTCAATGGGAAAAAACTGAGAGCTTTTCCCCTAAGATCAGGAACATGACAGGGATGTCCACTCCCACCATGGCTATTCAACATAGTACCAGAAGTCCTAGCCTCAGCAATCAGGCAATAAAAAGAAATAAAAGGCATTCAAATTGGCAAAGAATTCAAACTCTCCTCTTTGCAGATGACATGATACTGTACATAGAAAACCCAAAGACTCCACCCCAAAATTGCTAGAACTCATATAGCAACTTGGCAATGTGGCAGGATACAAAATCATTGCCCAGAAATCAGTGGCATTTCTATACACTAACAAAGAGACTGAAGAGAGAGAAATTAAGGAGTCAATCCCATTTACGATTGCACCCAAAAGCATAAGATACCTAGGAATAAACCTAACCAAAGAGATAAAGGATATATGCCTTAAAAATTACAGAACAGGGATCCCTGGGTGGCGCAGCGATTTGGCGCCTGCCTTTGGCCCAGGGCGCGATCCTGGAGACCCAGGATCGAGTCCCGCGTCGGGCTCCCGGTGCATGGAACCTGCACCCTCTGCCTGTGTCTCTGCCTCTCTCTCTCTCTCTCTCTCTTTCTCTCTCTCTGTGTGACTATCATAAATAAAAATAAAAAAAAATTTAAAAAACCCTACAGAACACTTCTGAAAGAAATTGAGGATGACACAAAGTGATGGAAAAATATTCCATGCTCATGGATTGGAAGAATTAATATTGTGAAAATATCTATGCTACCCAGGGCAATTTACAGGTTCAGTGCAATCCCTATCAACATATCATGGACTTTCTTCAGAGAGTTGAAACAAATCATCTTAAGATTTGTGTGGAATCAGAAAAGATCCTGAATAGCCAGGGGAATATTGAAAAAGAAACCCAAAGCCGGTGTATCACAATGTCACTTTTCAAGCTGTACTACAAAGCTGTGATCATCAAGACAGTATGGTACTGGCACAAAAACAGACACATAGATCAATGGAACAGAATAGAGAACCCAGAAATGGGCCCTCAACTCTATGGTGCACTGGAAGGACAGTCTCATCAATAAATGGTGCTGGGAAAATTGGACAGCCACGTGCAGAAGAATGAAACTAGACCATTCTTTTACACCATACATGAAGATAAACTCAAAATGGATGAAGGATCTAACTGTGAGACAAGCATCCATCAAAATCCTAGAGGAGAACACAGGCAACGCCCTTTTTGAACTTAGCCACAGCAACTTCTTGCAAGATACATCTATGAAGGCAAGGGAAACAAAAGCAAAAAATGAACTATTGGGACTTCATATAGATAAAAAGCTTCTGCACAGCAAAAGAAAGAGCCAACAAAACTCAAAGACAACCTACAGAATGGGAGAAGATATTTGCAAATGACCTATCAGATAAAGGGCTAGTTTCCAAGATCTATAAAGAACTTACTAAACTCCACAGCAAAGAAACAAACAATCCAATCATGAAATGGGGAAAAGACATGAACAGAAATTTCACCAAAGAAGATATACACATGGCCAATAAGCCCATGAGAAAATGCTCTGCATTACTTGCCGTCAGGGAAATACAAATCAAAACCACAATAAGATACACTTTGCACCAGTGTGAATGGTGAAAATTAACAAGGCAGGAAACAACAAATGTTGGAGAGGATATGGAGAAAGCGGAACCCTCTTGCACTGTTGGTGGCAATGTCAACTAGTAGAGCCACTCTGGAAAGGTGCGTGGAGGTTCTTCAATGAGTTAAAAATAGAGCTACCCTTCAACCCAGCAATTGCAATGCTACGGATTTCCCCTAAAGATATAGATGCAGTGAAAGACCAAGACACCTGCACCCCACTGTTTATAGCAGCAATGTCCACAATAGCCAAACTGTGGAAGGAGCCTTGGTGTCCATCGAAAGATGAATGGATAAATAGATGTAGTCTATATATACAATGGAATATTACTCACCATTAGAAATGACGAACACCCACCATTTGCTTCGACATGGATGGGACTGGAGGATATTATGCTGAGTGAAGTAAGTCGATTGGAGAAGGACAAACATTATATGGTTTCACTCATATGGAAAATATAAAAAATAGTGAAAGGGATTCTAGGGGAAAGGAGAGAAAATGAGTGGGAAAAATCAGATGGGGTGACAAAACATGAGAGACTCCTAACTCTGGGAAACGAACAAGGGGTAGTGGAAAGGGAGGTGGGTTGGGGGATGGGGTGACTGGGTGATTGGCACTGAGGGGGGCACTTGATGGGATGAGCACTAGGTGTTATACTATATGTTGGCAAATTGAACATCAATAAAAAATATTTAAAAAGGAAAAAAGAAACAATATCTATACTTCATTCTTTATACAGAAATTAATTGAAAATGGATCATAGAGCAAAATTTTAAAATTAAGATTATAAACCTTTCAGAAGAAAACACAGAAGGAAATTTTTGTCATTTTGAATCAGACAAATGTTTCTTACATACAATGTTAAGCACAACTTGTTAAAGAAAAACTGATGAACTGGACTCCATCCAAACTTAAAATTTTGTTTTGTGAAAGTAACCCTAAGGAGAATATAAAGTCAAACTACGAACAAGCAGAAAGCATTTTTAAATTATATATTAACAAGACTTTTACTCAAATAAATGAACAACACTGAAAACTCAATTATAATTAAATAATCCAATGAAAAAATAGACAAATAATCTGAACTTAATCTAATTTTAGATACTTTATCTATCTCTATTCTAGACATCTGTCTCTCAGTGTTAAATATGGAAAATGAACACTAAACTTACCCTCCAAAATTAGTTCCTTATGTAGTGCTTCACATTTTAGAAAGTGCTATCCCCATTATACCATTTATTCAGATCAATCCTGGTGTAATCCTTGACTGTTTCTTTCTTTTACACCCCATGCACTGTCCTTAAGCAAACTCCATTGATTCTGCCTTTAAAATATATTCACGATACACCTGTTTGTAGATATTTTACCCTTAGCTAAATTTTTTGCTGGTCTATGAAATATGTATTTATGTTCATTTTTCAGATGTTCTACATGTAGTATTAAGACTACACTATTTGTGTCATCAAATCTTCAGTAAAATTTATCTATTCTGAATAAAGGTACCTGTCAGAATATCTGTCAGAAAGGGAAGGAAAGGGAGGAAGAGTTAAGATGGCAGAGTAGTAGGGGGACCCTATGCTTGCCTTGTGTCTGGAACACAGCTAGAAAAAATATCGAATCATTCTGAACACCTCAGAAAACAATCTGAGGACTGAGAGAACAAACTGCACAGCCAAAGGGAGAAAAGAGGCCACACTGTGGAAGGTAGGTGGTGCTAAGAAATGATTTGGGGGAGAAAAGAATTATGGGTGCTGTGGAGGGGAGGGAGCCCTGATCACAGAGATAGGAGAGAGAGAGAAAAAAAAAGAGAGAAAGGAGAGAGAGAAGGAAGAAAGAGAGAGAGAGAGAGAGAGAGGAGAGAGAAATCAGTACACAGAGGATTGCACAAGAAAAGCACTTCCCCAAATCCACTGACTGGGAAATCAAGAGAGCCTGATTACCACAAATTTTTACAACCATGGAGCTCAAAGTCTAAAGATTTAAAAGTCTGCACCATCACCACAGTCAAGCCTGGTGGGCACAGTAGTGCACTTGTGAAGGTGGGCAGAGGCCCAAGAGTGGACAGCATGGTCTGAGGATCCCTTGGATTGCACTGGAAGAAAGAGTTCCCTATTTGCAGTGCATTTGGGAGAAGTGTCACTGCCTCTCTGGATAAAAAAGAGCTGGCAGGTGCCATTGAACTACCCTTTTCTTTAGATTACAGAGATTCCTGTTGAGGGCAGCTAGCCTGGACACTGGCTTTTTGCTATGCTTTATCATTAACTCCAAATCCCTTCATGGTTGTGAGACTGCTTTTCTGGCAGCACCAGCATCAGTGCAGTGAGACTTTCACTCCTCTCACCCAGAGGATAAGCATGGGTCCACACTACATCAAATACCGAAAATCTGGAATTTTCAAACCCAGCCACATGCCTGAGATAAAAACACAGGGGCACTGCATTGCTGCCATGTAGGCAGATAGCTCAGACACAGATAAGGTGAAGGCAGGAAACTGACAGAAGCCTATGACACAAGAGGGGAGACTGTTTGCTCTTCTGGGAGGGCTTCTTAAACAGTGGCAGGTGCAAACTCCCCTCTCTGGTAACAAGATGGGGAAGACACCGTTTTTCACCACTCCCATCAGCACAGATGGACTTCAGAGAGTCACAGTGGCCACATTGGAGGCTTGAGCCACTGAACACCAACCCCCACCCCTCTGCACTCTGCAGGTGTTTTTGGTTTGTCTGTTTGTTTTTTACCATGGCAAGTGTGCCTGAGAGCCAAAGTAGCAGTCCCTCCACCAGAAGACCAGCTTTAGGGGAAATAGGATCTAGCCTTTTTTAACAAGCAGACCAAAAACACATCTACTTAAAACTCATCACATACCGGACAAAGTCCAAATACTCCCACTGCAATCAAAGAAGAAGCCCTGCAGAGCACTGATTTGAGGGAAAGAGCAGTGAAAACACAACAGCAGAGTGTACACAGCATACACCAAAAACACTTCCTGAAGTGCCAGAACCAGGACAGTATATGACCTCTTCTTAATATAGCCATTACTCTCAAGAGCAGGAAACAAAACAAGCTTTCCAAACACAGAGAAAACAGAGATATAACAAAATGCCAAGACAGGAATTTATCCCAAAAGAAAGTATAAGGAGAGGTTCATGGCCAGGGAGCTAATCAAAACATAATATAAGTGAAATGCCTGAACCAGAATTTAAAACAACAATCACAAAGATACTAGCTGGGTTTGAGAAAAGCACAGAAGACATTAAGGAGTCCCTTATTGTACAGATAAAATACCTTAAAAATAGCCAGGCTGCAATAAAAAAAATGCTATACCTGAAATGCAAAACAGACTGGATGGATATATGATCCATATAATGATCACAAGGATGGAAGAAGTAGAGGAACAAATAAGTGATATAGAAGAAAAAATTTTAAAAATAATGAAGCTGAAAAGAAGAGGAAAAGAAAAATATCGAATCATGAATGTAGACTTAGGGAAATCACCGACTCCATAAAGCATAATAACTTTTGTATCATAGGAATCTAGAAGAAGAAAAAGAGAGAAAAAGGGACAGAAGGCTTATATGAGGAAACTATAGCTGAAAGCTTCCTAATCTCAGGAAGAAAACAGAAATCCAGATCCAAGAGTCACAAAAAACTCCCTCAAGATCAACAAAAGCAGGCTCACATCAAGACATAACATAGCAAAATTTGCAAGATACAGAGATAAGGGAAAAATCCTAAAAGCACTAAGGGAAAAGAAATCCCTAACTTACAAGGGAAAACCCGTAAGGCTAGCTGCAGACTTACCCACAGAAACATGGCAGGCCAGGAAGAAAGTGGCATGGTATATTCAACATGGGTTGAATGGTATATTCACAGTATATTCAATTTTTCCCATATTGATTGGGAAAAATATGTAGCCAAGAATACTTTATTCAGCAAATTGTCATTCAGAATAGAAGGAGAGATAAATTTTCTTGACAAACTAAAGGAGTTTGTGACCACTAAACCAGCCCTGCAAGAAATATCAAAGGGGACTATTTGAGTGGTAAAGAAAGACCAAGAACAACAGGACTACAAAGGAACAGAGAAAATCTTCAGAAACAATGACTTTACATGTAATACAATTGCACTAAATTCATATCTATCAATAATCACTCTGAAGGTAAATGGACTAAATGTTCCAGTTAAAAGACCCAGGATATCAGAATGGATAAAAAAAAAAAGACCCATCTATATGCTACTTACAATAGACTCATTTTAGACCTAAAGACACCTGCAGATTGAAAGTTAAGGGGATAGAGAACTTTTTATGATGCTAACAGATGTCAAAAGAAGCCAGAATAACCATACCTATATCAGAAAACTAGATTTTAAATCAAAGACTAAGAGATGAAGAAGGACACTATATCATAGTAAAAGGGGTCTATCCAACAAGAAGATCTAACAATTGTAAATATTTATGCCCCCAACTCAGGAGCACCCAAATATATAAAACAATAACAAAAATAAACATTTATAATAATACAATAATAGTAGAGGACTTTAACAATCCATTCACAGCAATGGGCAGATCATCTAAGCAGAAAATCAACAAGGAAACTGGCTTTGAATGACATACTGGACTGGATGGACTTAGCAGATATATTCAGAACATTTCTCCCTAAAGCAGCAGAATACACATTCTTCTCAAGTGCACATGGGACATTCTCCAGAAGAGATCACATACTGAGTCACAAATTAGCACTCAACAAGTACAAAAGATTGAAGTCATGCCATGCATATTTTCAGACCACAGCACTATGAAACTGGAAGTCAACCACAAGAAAAAGTTTAGAAAGACCTCAAATACATGGAGGTTAAAGAACATCCTACTAAAGAATGAATACATTAACCAGGAAATAAAAGAATAATTTTAAAAAAATATATGGAAGTAAGTGAAAATATGGCAGCCCAAAACCTTTGGGATGCAGCAAAGGTAGTCCTAAGAGAGAAGTACATTGGAGTGCAGGCCCTACCACAAGAAGCAAGAAAAATCGCAAATACACAACCTAACCTTATATTTGAAGGAGCTAGAAAATGAACAGGAAATAAAGCCTATAGCCAGCAGAAGAGGGAAATGATAAACATTAGAACAATAATAAATGATATAAAAATTCAGTAGAATGGATCAATGAAACTAAGAGCTGATTCTTCAAAATAATTAATAAAATTGATGAACCCCTAGCCAGACTTATCAAAAACAAAAGAGAAAGGACCCAAATAGATAAAATCATGAATGATAGAGTAGAGATCACAACTAACAACTCAGAAATATTATAAGAGAGTACTATGAAAAACTATATGCCAACAAACTGGGTAATCTAGAAGAAATAGATAAATTCCTAGAAACATATAAGCTACCCAAACTGACCAAAACTGAGACAGGAAGAAGTAAAAAATTTGGACAGACTCATAACCAGCAAAGAAATTTAACCAGTCATCAAAAATCTCCTCAAAAATATCCAGGACCACAGGCTTCCAGGGAATTCTATCACACATTTAAAGAAGAGCTAATATCTATTCTTCTCAAACTGTTCCAAGTAATAGACATGGAATTAAAACTTCCAAACTCGTCTATGAGGCCAGCATGACCTTGATTCCAAAACCAGATAAAGACTCCACTCTAAAGGAGAATTACAGACCAATAAACACGGATGCAAAAGTTTTCAACAAGATACTAGCAAATCAAATCCTACCGAACATTAAAAGAATCATTCACCATAATCAAATGGGATTTATTCCTAAGTTGCAGGAGTTGTTCAATATTTACAAATCAATCAACATGATATGCCACATTAATAAAAGAAAGGATAAGAATCATATGATACTCTCAATAGATGAGAAAAAGCATTTGACAAAGTACAGCATCCATTCTTGATAAAAATCCTCAACAAAGTAGACAGAGAGAACATACCTCAATACCATAAAGGCCATATACAAAAGATCCAAATCCAATATCATCTTCAGTGGGGAAAAACTGAGTTTTAGTCAGGAACAAAACAGGGATGTCCACTCTCACCATTGTTATTTGACATAGTACTGGAAGTCCTAGCCTCAGCAATCAGCTAACAAAAAGAAATAAAAGGCATTCAAATCTGAAAGAAGATTCAAGCTGTCATTATTTACAGATAACATTACACTCTATGCAGAATACCTAAAAGACACCACCAAAAATTATCAAAACTGATACATATATTCAGTAAAGTCACAGGATACTCAATCAATGTGCAGACATTTTTTTCATTTCTAAACACCAATAATGAAGCAGCAGAAAGAGAAATCAAGGAATTGATCCTACTTACTACTGCACCAAAAACCATAAGATACCTAGGAATAATGCTAACCAAAGATATAAAAGATCTGTACTCTAAAAACTATAGAACACTGATGAGAGAAATTGAAGAGGATACAAAGAAATAGGAAAAACATTCCATGCTCATGGACTGGAAGAATATTGTTAAAATGTCTATAATACTTGGGATGCCTGGGTGGCTCAGCAGTTGAGGGTCTGACTTCAGCTCAGGGTGTGATCCTGGAGTCCAGGGATTGAGTCCCATATCAGGCTCCCCGCATGGAGCCTGCTTCTCCCTCTGCCTATGTCTCTGCCTTTCTCTCTCTCTCTCTCTCTCTCTCATAAATAAACACAATCTTCAAAAAAAGTCTATACTACTCAAAGCAATCTACACAGTTAATGCAATCCCCATCAAAATACTGACAATATTTTTCACAGAACTAGAACTATACTAAAATGTGTATGTAACAACAAAAGACCCTGAATAGCCAAAGAAATCTTAAAAAAGAAAAACAATGCTGGAGGTATCATAATTCTGGACTTCAAGCTATATTACAAAGTTAGAGTGATCAAGACAGTATGGTACTGGCACAAAAACAGACACATAGATCAATGGAACAGTACATAAATCCCAGAAATGGACCCACAACTGTATGGCCAACTAATCTTTGAGAGAGCAGGAAAGAATATCCAATGGAAAAAAGACTGTGTCTTTAACAAATGGTGCTGGGAAAACTGGACGACAACATGCAGAAGAATGAAACTGAACCACTTTCTAATGCCATACACAAAAATAAATTCAAAATGGATGAAAAAATGAGATCTGAGAAAGGAAAGAATAAAAATCCTAGAGGAGAACACGGCAGTAATTTCTTGAACATCAGCCCTAGCAACTTATTAGATATGTCTCCAGAAGCAAGGGAAACAAAAGCAAAATGAACTGTTGGGACATCATCAACATAAAAATATTCTGCATAGCAAAGGGAATGTTCAACAAAACTAGATAGCAACCTACAGAATGGGAGAAGATATTTGCAAATGATATATCTGATAAAGTGTTAGTATTCAAAGTCTATAAAGAACTTATCAAGATCAACACCCCCTCAAAAAATAATCCAATTAAGAAATAGACAGAAGACATAAACAGATATTTTCCAAAGACATCCTTGAGGCTAACAGATGAAAAGATGTTCAATGTCACTCATCATCAGGGTAATATAAATCAAAATCATGATGAGATAGCACCTCACACTTGTCATAATGGCTAAAATTAACCACATAGGAATCAACAGGTGTTAGCAAGGATGTGGAGAAAAGGGAACCCTCTTACAGTGTTGGTGAGAATGCAAACTGGAGCAGTCACTCTGGAAAACAGTATGGAGGCTCCTCGAAAAGTTAAAAATAGAACTAATGTATGATCCAGCAATTGCACTACTAGGTATTTAATCCCAAGGATACAAAAATACAGATTTACAAGGGCACGTGCACTCCAATATTTATTGCAGCATCATCTACAATGGCTGAATTATACACACACACACACATCTATTTGGGACTTCTTCCATTCATCAGTTGGACACTTAGGCTGTTTATAGATATAGATATAGATATAGATATAGATATAGATATAGATATAGATATAGATATAGGAATATTATATAATAATCCTATATAATTAATGGAATGATAATGGAATATTGATCAGCCATCAAAAAAGAATGAAATTTTGCCATTTGTAAGGATATGGATGAAGATAGATTGTATTATGCTAAGTAAAATAATTCAATCAGAGAAAGACAAATACCATATGATTTCACTTATATGTGGAATTTAAGAAATGAAACAGATGAACACAGGGGAAGGGAAAAATAAGTGAGAGGGAAGCAAAGCGTAAGAGTCTCTTATCTGTAGGGGCAACAACTCTTGATCTCAGCTCAGGTCTTGAATTCATGGTCTAAGTTTGAGATCCATGTTGGGCTCCACATTGGGCATGGAGGCTACTTAAAAAGAAAAAAAGATATTCTTAACTATAGAAAAAAACTCAGGGTTGATGGAGTGAGGTCAGCAGGGGATGGGCTAAATGTGTGATGCGTATTAAGAAGGTCATTTGTGATGAGCATTGTGTGTTACATGTAAGTGATGAATCACTAAATTCTACTCCCGATACCAATATTACACTATACTTTAAGTAGAACAAACAAAAATTTGAATCAAAAGAAAAAAAAGAGAAAGGAAAGCATATTAAAATTACCAAGCTTCAAAAAACCACTTATATTCCTGGGAGAAGACAGTAAATTTAAACTCCACTTTGTCATTTGTCCTGAAATTATTACACTAGTGGGAGTATAACATTTTCACTAGTAGACAGATTAACAAAATCCAATGACTATTAACACTGGTTCCCTCAGAGTTGGGAGTAGAATTTAAGATGGGATCTGTTCTCTTTTCTTTATATTTAAGTTTATAGTGTTTAATTTGTTAATTATGTATATGCACTGCTTTATAAGTAAAAGAAAAAGAATAAGGCTATCCAAGTTATCTTTGTAAAAGAGTACCATTTAGGAGATTTACCATATAAGATATAAATAATTATTTGAAAGTCATTTAATTAAATCATGTTGGTCTACTGGAATAATTGATTGAAAGGATAATGGAATGTAATAGAATATGAGAAGCCTTAGTAACTGAAATAATTTACATATGAGAAATGCATGGTATAATGATTAAAAGCACAGATTCTGAAGCCAGAATACTTGGGTCTAAGTTTGAGATATACTCCTTATTATCTGTGTGATCCTGGGCTAATTACTAAACCTCTCTATGCCTTAGTTTCTTTATCCGTAAGGAAAGGATGATAATAGAACTTACCTCATAGGGTGATTATATATTATATATAATTATATATTATATGTTAAATGAGTTTAAATATATGTGTATATAAACTATATACATATATATTTATATATAAATATACATATATTTTATATATATAAAATATGTAGAACACTGCTAAATAGCAAGCAATATATAACATTTAGTTACTAACAGAAATCAAATTATCAATTTGAATTTATATCAAAATTATAATCAATCATTATAATATATAATTACATATTACACACTAATTAGTAAATTTGTTTTTCCTGTAGGTATCTACCAGCAATTCTGAAATCATATATGTAAGAGGAATGAGCAAATAAATGTATTTTCAATAATGAGAGTCAGCTATCAATGATAATTTCTTGGTTTTATTGATTGTACTATACTTATATAAGATTTTAATATTTGAAGAAGTAAGGGAAAGGATTTATAGGAACCCTATGTACAGTTTTTGCAGGTGATTTTGTAAATATGAATTATTACAAAATAAAATATTAAGATGATAAAGAAATCAATAGCAAAAGAATAATATAACAATAAATAATATTGATTGTTAACTATTTGAGAAAAATGCTTAGATCTTGACTTCTCATTACAAAATAAAATGTATTGCAAATAAATGAAAGATATTTTATAAATGTTTTTAAAACATTTGAAGAGCATATAGGAGAATATGATCTCTACATTAGGAAATGCTTTATATGCATATATAAGCCAACATAAGAAATCAAAAGGGTATTACTTCATAAATATTAAATTCATATAAAGATATCACAATAATAATTAAAAGAGAATGTACGAATTGGGTTAAAATTTCACCAAAACATATTAGAAGAAATGGTAAAATTTAGGCAGCATATAAAGGTTTCCTCAAAACAATAAAGGAGTATTCTATCATCCCGATATAAAGGAATGTTGGTATACCTAAATGCCTGACAAATTGATGTTAAGGTATAAAGCATTATTACAAGTAAATATGTGATTTCATGATAATATGTGATTCAATTCCACAGAAAGATATAACAGTACTGTATAAGCATGCTGTTAATGGTAAAACTTCAAAATGTATCAAGCAAAAATTGACAGAAATTCAGGGAACATAGAATATTCCATGAACATAAAGAAGAATTTATCATGTCTCTTAGTAATGAATAAGACATGGAGACAAAATTTTCACAAACTCGAAAATTTGAAGAAGTAACAAATTGTCTTAATGAACACATATGGAATATTTAAAGAAACAACTGTGGAGTGCACAGTCTTTGAGATATAAATTCAGCCTTTATGAAAATTAAACATATATAGCATCAGAGAACAGCCTTAACAAACGTAAAAGAACCAAAATATTAGAGTATATAGTATGAACATTAATCCAGAAATCAAAAGTAAAATAACTAAAATATATGTATATATATACATACAAATAAAAAAATACATAAATAAATAATCAGTTGGTTAAAGAAGAAATAATGAAAGTTTAAAAATATTATAGACTGACCTAAGGAAATACTACATATCAAAACAGGATATGCAGCTTAAGCGCTACATAGATATAAAAGAAGAAAGACTAAAATTCATTATCTAAATACACCATTTAAGAAGTTAGAAAGATCAACATAATATACCCAAATTAAACAGAAGTAGTTAAATAACAAAGGTAAGAACATAAATTCATGATGAAATTTTTAATAAAGAGACTAACAAAGTCCAAATTTTTGAATATACTAATAACATTAAGAAACCTCGGCACACTAATGAAGAAGAAAAAGAGAACACAGACACATGGACAGCCAGACACACACAAACAATTTAGTAAGTATATAAGGAACTCAAGTATAGGTACAGAATTCACAATTACTTATGCAGCAGGTTACGCACAAAGTGAGGTGCAAAACTTTACAAAAAAGATAAAGATATACAAAATATTAACATTATGAACTTGCAGATAGGAAACTATTTCTTACAGAAACTACAAAGAATTAAAACCAGAATGAAAAAGATGGTATAATTTAACTGCATTAAGATTAAGAACTGCCATTTACTAATGGATACCATAAAGACAGTGAAAAGAAAGTTTACAAAATGAGTAGGTAGCCTGGTAAAAATAACTTAAAGGTATCGATATCTATGATATATAAAGTATTTCTAAAATCTGTAAGTAAAGATAAATACCTAATGGAGAGGAAAGATCAAAAGACATGAACAGGCATTTTACAGAGTAGTGAAAATTAATGGACTTACAAATATATGAATAGATGCATACTTTTATTATGTAAAGTGCAGTGTATATAATAAAATCATACCATTTTACAACCACCTAATAAGCAAAGATTACAAAATTGACATTGCTGTTGACTTGTGAGGCTGCAGAACTTGAATGCTCATAAAATGTTTGTGGGAGTATAAATTATTAGAATAATTTTCCAAAAATTAATATTTAGCATTTTCTAGTAAAAATGCACATATCCTTTGCTGCAACAGTTATATCTGTAAATATAGTCCTTAGAGAAATTCTCACATATAAAGACAATGTGACATGTACGTAACAGTGGTGTAGGAAAACAAAAACCTGGAAGCAATCAAATTTACATCAGAGGCAAAATTGATCAATTGTAATGTATTCACACAATGGAAAACAACATAGCAATGAAACTGAAGGAAATGTGGCCATACATCTCAATGTGGATGAATCTCACAAAGTTGAATGAACAAAGTGAATTGCAGACAAATACATACAGCCTAATTCTATTTCTAACAATTTATATACATGTAAAATTAAAGAGTATATTCTTTGGGGATATGTATCCAGGTGGTAAAATTAAAATAAAAAGCAAAGGAATGATGAACAGTATTCAGGATGGCAGTTACCTCTGAGAGAGCAGGAAGGGAGGGGAATATGATCAAAGAGGGGTACACAAAGGGATTCAAAGGTACTCAGAATTTTATATTTTGTTTGCTGCATGTTGGGCAAAAGGGGCTCTTTTTAGGATTATTTTTTAGATAAATCATAAATAATAAAATGTTTCGCATATTTCATACTAAAATATAAACAGAGCATTATAAAATGTAATGTCTCAAATTGGCCAGAGTTCACTTCAAATTTGTTAATGTTTTATGGATGCTGTTTACTGGCAAGTCTGCATTAAAAGAATAACAGAAAATTAAGAGATTATTGTACAAGTTGATTCTAAAGTCACCTTGATTCACCCTCTTTTAGCTAATATGCTCATCTGTTAGTCCTGTTCAATAATTTATATATGCAATTATCATGCATGAGCAATCTACATGCCTTTTTTTTTTCATTCTCGCCTGAAATGGAAATTTTTTTGAGATTAATCCCTTTTTGATTTGGGATAAAATATTATTGTCACAAAGTCACTGAACCAGAACACCCAAGGATCCAGCCATAGATACAGATGTTAAGTAAAATGTATATTTATTTGATATGCTCCTGTTTTCTGTGTATTTCAAGACATTTCCAAGCAAATGCTCTACAATTACCACCCCTCATTAAAAATCACTTGCTTTTCTTTTCTCAGTGAGCTGAAATCAAGTTTAAAAGAGATGTTATGCAAGAAAAAAAAATTACCTAAAATCTGGTCCTGAAAGATTAACTTGAGTGATTCAGAGATCCTTTGGAGTATTAAATTGCAGCAAGAACCTCCAAAGGTCTCTAAATTCCCCCACTAACATACCTGATAGGAAATCAAATGAATCCTACATTTCAGGTCATTTATGTCATTTTAGTAAAGTTAATCCTTAAGTAGAAAATAGTGATTATTGTTGCTTTTATTTCTGTGGAATAATCATTTTCAGAACCTAAAGATGGGTTTTGCTGTTCACAAAAATTCATTTGATTTAATAAAATAATATTTCTAATATCGCAGCTTCTGATAATGATTTTTTTCATAGAGCACTATAAAGTGCCATTCTTTTGAAAAGCCCCAAATATCAAATAAAAGAGTCCATTATCAAATCTATGCTATAAATTTGAAACTAATTTACCAGGAAACAAGAAATCAAAAATTGTAGTGTTGTGAGGGAGATAAAAGAAGTTGCTAATTGAAGCAAATTAAAGAAAGAAGGTGTTCATATTCTTCAAGGCTCCTGCCATCTCCTAATCAGGATGGTGAAGAATTTCAGATGCCTCTTGGGTGTTATTTTCTCTTAATGTCCCAATTTCTACCTCTCATCCCATCTGCATCCTATCATACCATTCAGCACGTGTAGGGACATGTATATCTTAAAAGTAGTCAATGTATCCTGTATAATTAAAAATCAATCTTTGGTGACAGAAATCAGAATAATTTTGTCTCCATGGTGGTAGAGGGTAGCAGAACAGGACGACTGACTGGAAATATTTGTGGGGTCTTTCTAGGATAATGGAATTTGATGTAGGTAAATAAATTTATTTCTGTAAATTTATTGATATGTATACTTAAGATTTGTGTATTTTGCTCTATGTAAACTTCACCTCAGTAAAATATTAACTATTATTTATATGCAATATATATTACATTAATAGATGTATGAATGTAAATTGGAGAATATCTTGATTCATGATTTCCCATATTTAGGATAAAATCCAATTATCTTACAATGGATTGTAAAATTCTACATAATCTCATTCTTATATGTCCCTTTACCCTATTTTCCTGACACACTTTCCTTTGCTTACTTTGTGCCATGTGGTTCTTACTGTTCTTTAAACCACACACCAAGTCTATTTACCCTTCACAGAGTTTTTATGTTTGCTGTTAATTCTTCCTAAAATACTCTTCTTCTAGATAGTTTCATGAATGACTTCCTTATTTAATTGAAGTTTCTGACCAGATGTCACTTTCTTATGGAGGTCTTTCCCAGCCACGCTTCCTTTGGTCTGCCTTATTTTTTCATAGTATATGTTGGTTCCCACATTATATATTCATTTGTTTACTGTATTTGTCCCCCTAGTAGTTAAGAGTAGGCAAACTATTATAAAAAGACCCAAGCATGTGATATCTCAAAGACAGAATTTTACTTCTTACTCACCTAGCAGTCCTACATGGCTATTGAGATACCACTGTTGGCTCATTTCTATTCAATGGTACCTTCCATCTTGTTGATTCGTAATTGCATAGAGTCTCATTGTCTTCCTCATCCAGGTAGCCAGAGGAGAAAGAGCATGGTAGAGCATGCATGGAATACTCTATGGACCAAATTCACTTTTACTTACATTCTGCTGGACTTAATCACAAGAACTCAGTCACATGTTCATCTAAATGCAAGGGAGGATGGAATGTCAGGAAGAATAGGAAATAGAAAATGGTTATCACCTAGTAGTTTTACCATACTGGTCCAACCAAAATACATGCCATGTCATGACAAGGACCTTGTCTGTTTGCTCACTATAGAATGCCCAATTTCTTTTTTAAAAAATATTTTATTTATTTATTTATTTATTTATTTATTTATTTATTTAAGAGTGAGCATGAGAACAAGAGCAAGTGAACTAGAGAGAGATGGATATCACAAGGGAGGTGGGGTAGAGGGAGAAGCAAATTCCTAGGACTCTAAGATCATGACCTGAGCTGAAGGCAGATGCTTAACTGACTGAGCCACTCAGATGCCCTAGAATGCACAACTTCTAAAAACAATGATTATCACACACACACACACACACTCACACATATCAGTAGATTTATTATAGAAATTGGCTCACATGGTTCTGGAAGCCAAGAAGTACTATAATCTGCTGTGTGCAAGCTAGAGAAGCAGGAAAACTGGTGGTATATAATTGTGTCCAAGTTCAAAGGCCTGAGAACCATGGAAGCTGATGCTGCAACTCCCAGCCTGAGGCTGAAAATCAGTTAGGTGAAATCGATACCAGTGTAAATCTCAGGGTTCAAAAGAACTCTGATATCTGAAGACAGAAGATGGATGTCCTCACTCAAGAAGAGAGAAAGGAGTCATTTTTCCATGCTTTTTTGTTATATTACAAGCTTCACAGATTGATTGATGCCCACCATAACTAGTAAGGGTGGAACTTTACTCAGTCTATTCTTCCAAATGCTAATCTCTTCCAGAAACACCTTCATAAACACACCCAGAAAAAATGGTTTACCAGCGATCTGGGGCATCCCTTAGCCTAGTCAAGTTGACACAGAAAAGTAGACATTGCACTGATAAATGCTCTAAAAATAACAAATTCAGAAAAAAATAAGAATATTTATATTAATTAACTGCTTGGCACACTTTTATTGTACATCTTCACTAAACATTTTGGCTGTAAAACTTCCTAAACACTTCTTTTTTATACTTCTTTTAGTACTTAGCAGTAGTGACTTTCAAGGCCTAGGTACATCAGGAATACTTTGAAAACAGTGTCAAAATATAAAATATTTCTTTTAGCATACAGTTCTATAACTTTTGACAAATACATATCATTGTGTACACTTCATCAAAATCAAGATAGAGAACATTTCCATTAGCTCAGAAAGTTCCCTCTTGATTTTGTTCTAGTCCGTTTGGGCTGCTATAACAAAATATCACAGACCAGGTGGCTTATCAACAACATAAACACAGTTCTCACAGTCTAAATTCAATGTGCCAGCTAATTCAGTGTTCTATTATAGCCTGCTTCTTATATGACTGTCTTTCTGTTGTAACCTCACTTGGCAGAAAGGGCAAGAGGGCTTTCTTAGATCTCTTTAATAAGGGTACTAATTCCATTCAGCAAGGCCCTGCCCTTACGCTCTAATCATTTCTCAAAGGGACCCTACTTTGAGAGTTAGTATTTTAACGTATGAATTTGGGGGTGACACAGACATTCAGACCACAGCATACCCTTTGTAGTTAAAACCTCCTAATTGCCAGTACCTACTAACCATTTGTCTTTTGTCTCCATAGCAACAACAAACAGAATCCAGCTCAACTCCTGACAAGATTGACACAACAATATAAAATACAGGCCTAGTAGAGGAAGAAGAATGACCATTTCCAAACATAACTTACATCAGTCTGTATTTCTGTACACATTATATTTAGTACTCAATTAAAAATAAGACACCGTAAAAAAAGTGGGGGAAATGAACAAGTTTCAAAGCAATTAACAAAACCAGATTCAGAGATGAAGCTAATATTATGATTATAAAATAAAAATTTCAAAATTACCATGATTAATTATACTAAATGCCCTAGTGGAAAAGACAGACAATATGAATAGATGGAAATTTTCAGCAGAAATATGGAAACTATATAGAACAGTCATATTGAAATGCTGGGCCTAAAAAAGAAAGTAATAAGGATAAAGAATGCTTTTGATCATTCTTTAGGTAGACTGAAGCTAACTGAGGCAAAGAAATCAATGAATTAGATGGTAAGTCAACAAAAATTCCCCAAATTGATACACAAAAATTTTCAAAAAGGAAGAAATACCTCACTGGATATTGAATTCTTGGTTGTTAGTCTGTTTACTTCAATACTTTAAATATTTTACTCTACTCTCTTCTTGCTTTCATGGTTCCTAAGGAGAAATTTTGTGTACTCCTTATTCTCGTTCATATATAAAGCTGTGTCCCCAACTTCCTTCAACTCTGCCACCTCCTTTCAAGTCATTCTCTTTGTGTTTGCTTTTCCCAACTTTGAGTATGATATCTCTGTCTAGTACTTTTGATGTTTATTCTTCTTGCTGTTCTCTGAGATTTCTTGGTCTTTGGTTTGGTGATCGTTGATTTTGGATAGTTCTTGGTTACAATCATTTCAAATTTTTCTTCTCCTATATTCTGTCTTACTCTGGCATTCTAATCATGAATATGTCACATCTTTTGAAATTGCCCCACATGTCCTGAATGTTCTGTTTATTCATTTTTTAATTTTTTCTATTTCAGTTTGGAAAATTTCTATTGACATATCTTAAAGCTCACTGATTATTTCCTTAGCTGTTTCCATTCTACTGATGAGCTCATCAAAGACATTATTCATTTTTGTTGCAGTGTTTTTGGTTTACAGCATCTCCTTTGTATTCTTCAACTTTTCATGTCTCTGCTTACCTTATCCATCTGTTCTTGCATGCTGTCAACTTTTTCCATTAAAGGCCTTAACATCTTAATTGTAATTATTTTAAATTCTCAGTATGATATTTTTTACGTTTGGCACATCTTAATCTGGTTCTGATGCTTGCTTTTCTTCTGCAGATCATGTTTTCATGTTTTTATTTGCCTCTTAGTATGCCGGATATTTTTTTGTTGAAGGTTTGGCAGGAACAGAGGTAAATAAGTCTCTAGGGTGAATTCTGATGATAATGTATCTAAAAGTTGCACTTTGTTTAATATTTGCTGACACTACAGGTTCCAGCAGCTTTGAATTCTTCTGCTATTTTTATTTTCATCTTTCCTCTTGTCTTGGTCTTTCTTAAGTACTCTTCCCTATAGAGATTCTGTATCTTTCAGCATTTTCAGCTCTAATCCACTATTATTATATTAGATCCCTTCTCGGATGGTGGTAAGGTATGGGGAAGTGGAAGAATTCTATAATTTTCCAAATACATCTTAGTTTTTAGTGGGCCTATGTCTTTGGCCTGTGGCCCTCACAAGTGTTTTTTTAATTGTATAAATATTTTAATTTCATTTATTCCACCACCAAGTATAAGTGAAACAGGAAGGCTAGAGTAAGGTTCTTTCCTTATGGCTCTGGGACAAGGTACTGATAAAGTCTTTAATCTTGGAGAGTAAGCATATGTTACAGAGAATGATTGGAGTCTTATTTTACATGGATTACTCTTTCTCTTCTCCTCCTAGACTGTTGAGGAGACCTTCCTTGGATCTTCAATGTGAGAATCTGGTGGGGTTCCCAGCTTCTGAGGTTGCAAATGAATAGATCCTGATTTCAGTTCTATTGGATAAATACTCAGAAGTGGGATTGCTGGGTCATATGGCTGTTTTATTTTTAATTTTTTGAGAAAATTCAATACTGTTTTCAACAGTGTCTGGAACAATTTACATTCCCACCAACAGCTTACTAAGGCTCCACTTCTCTACATGCTCACCACACTTTTGTCTTTTTGATACAAGTCATTCCTTTTTTAAAAATTTATTTATTCATGAGAGACACAGAGAGAGAGAGGCAAAGGAAGCAGGCTCCATGCAGGGAGCCCGACGTGGGACTTGATCCCCGGTCCCCAGGATCAGGCGCTGGGCTGAGGGCCGCGCTAAACTGCTGAACCACCCAAGCTGCCCGATACAAGCCATTCTAATAGGTGTTAGGTGATACCGTAGCTTGAATATGCATTTCCCTGATGACTAGGGATGTTGAGCACCTTTTCATATACGTGCTGACTCTTTGTAGGTCTTCTTTAAAGAAATTATTACTCAAGCCCTTTGTCCATTTTTTAAATTGAGTTATTTGCTTCTTTGCTATTGACTCGTTACTTATATATTTTAGACACTGATCCTTTATCAGATACATGGTTTGAAAATATTTTCTTTCATTCTGTTGGTTGCCTATTCATTTTGATGATTAATCCCTTGGCTGTAAAAAAGCTTTTTTAAAAAAGGATTTTATTTATTTAAGAGAGAGAGCACAGAGGGAGAGGGAGAAGCAGATTCCACACTGAGCAGGAAGCCTGATGTGGAGCTTGATCCCAGGACCCAAGATCATGACCTGAGCTGAAGACAGACCCTTAACCAACTGAGCCACCCAGGCACCCCTGTGTAAAAGCTTTTTAATTGGTGCAGTCCTACATATTTATTTTCACTTTTGTTCCTTTGCTTTTGGTGTCATAACAAAAAATTATTGCCAAGACCAAACTCAAAAAGCTTATCCTCTGTGGTTTCTTCTAAATACCTATGATTCAGATCTTATGTTTAAGCCTTTAATCCATTTCAATTGATTTTTTTGCATATAAGGGTGAAGTTTGATTCCTTTATATGTAGATATCCAGATTTCACAGCACCATTTATTAAAGAGACTATCTTTTCCTATTTGTGTATTCTTGGTGCACTTGCCAAAGACAAGTTGAGTATATAGAGTTTATTTCTGAGCTATTATATTCCATTGATCTGTCTGCCTTTTTGCTAGTACCATACTGTTTTGATAACTTTAGCTTTGTAATACAGTTTGAAATCAAGAAGTGTGGTGCCTTATGCTTTGTTCTTTCTAAAGAGTGCTGTCACAACCTGGGGACTTTTGTGGGTTTATATGGTTTATATGAATTTTAGGATTGCTTTTTTTACTGTGAAAACTGCTAATGAAATTTTTATAAAAGTGCATTGAAGCTGTAGATTTCTTTGGGTAGTGTGGACATTTTACCAATACTAATTCTTCCCATTTATTTATATCTTCTTCAATTTTTCATCAATATTTTATTATTTTCAGTGTACAGATTTTTCAGTTCCCTGGTTAAATTTATTTCCAAGTGTTTTATTCTTTTTGATGCTATTGTAAATGGTATTATTTTTTTAAATTTCTTTTGGGGGGGGTTCACTGATTTCAATCAATTGAAATACAATTGATTTCTTACATTAATTTTGTATCCTACAACTTTCTTGAATTTATTACTTCTAATAGTTTTTGTTGGAGTATTTGGGGTCTCCTATTTAGTAAACATGTTTTCTACAAATAAAGACAATTTTACTTCTTTCTTTCAGATAAGAATGATTTTTCCCCAATTGCTCTGGATAAAACTTTTAGTCCTATGTTGAATAGAAGTGGCAAGAGTGGGCATACTTGCTTTGTTCATGTTCTTATAGAAAAAGCTTTTAGCTTTTCACCATTGAGTATGATATTAGCTATGGGCCTGTCATGTATGGCCTTTATTATGTTGAGGTACATTTCTTCTTTAACTTGTTGAGAGCTTTTATCATGAAAAAGTGTCAAATTTGATCAAATTATTTCTTTCTTCCTCTATTGTGATGATCATATGATTTTTATCCCTTATTTTGATGACATGATATATCACATTAACTGACATGTGTATAGTGACCATCTTTGCATCCCCAAAATAAATCCCACTAATCATTTTAGTGATCCCTTTAATATGCTATTAAATTTAGTTTGCTGATACTTCACTGAGGACTTTTCCATCAATGATCAACAGAGAGAGAGCTTTGCTTATAATTTTTCTTTTCTTATGGAATTTGTATCTGGCTTTAGTATCAAGATAATGCTGGCCTTAAAAAATTTAGTTTGGAAGTCATGTCGCCTCTTGAAGCTTTGAAAAGGATTCACATTGAATCTTCCTTAAATGTTTTTCTGAAGCTTTGAAAAGGATTCACATTAAATCTTCC
Organism: Canis lupus baileyi; assembly: GCF_048164855.1. NCBI lineage: Eukaryota > Metazoa > Chordata > Mammalia > Carnivora > Canidae > Canis > Canis lupus. The sequence continues at coordinate 37,541,593 of NC_132876.1, forward strand.
TTAAATGTATGGTAGAATTCACCAGTGATGCCATTTGATCCTTCATTTTTCTTCTTTGGAAGATTGTTGATTGCTACTTTAATCTCTTACTTATTTTTGGTCTGTTCAGATTTCTATGTTTTCGTGATTCAGTGTTGGTAGGTCGTATATTTCCAGGAATTTATCCATTTCTTCCAGATTTTCCAATTTGCTCATCCATGTTTGTTCATTTCTGTTCCTACAGACAATATTTTGGAAAGCAATGCTTAGAACTATTATGAAATTAGCATATATTAGATTACCAGAGACAAACTAGAAAAGCCCCTTTCCCAGGAATAAAGGACAAGATTCATGTAAAAATTTGAGAAACAGAGAAGACGGAGTGGATTTAGAATACTGGATTTCAACAATGTGCTCCTGTTATAGATTCCATATCTCCATGTCCAAATTTCTATGATGAGAGATTCATGTTTTCAAATGTCTAGTGAACATTTCTATCCAGGTATCTCCAAAAATACTCAAATTTAATATATCCAAAATAAAAAATCTTCCTTGTGTATTTCCAAATAGAGTTTGTGCCTTCTCCAGGAATCTATCAAGTCTGCATAGAAACCTAATTTATCCTAGCCTTTGCCATCCATTTCACAACACACATATAATTAGTTATTTCTGAAATGTCTCTTAGATTCACTACATATTCCCATTACCATTAGCAACATCTTAAGTCAGCCTTTTATTGTCTTATAGCAGGAATAATGTGAAAGTCTTTTATCTACTTCTACTCTGTATTGTAAATAATAACTAGTATCTCAGCTCAAAATATCATTATAAAATTAATATTTTACTTCATAAAAAAGGAAGTTGAACTCTGAAATAATGAGTTAAGTGTAAAAAGTACTAGTGATCAAAGAAATTTATAAATGTGTATTTTGGGGTTTTTTTGTTTTTAAATTTTAATTCCAGTAGAGTTAACATACAATGTTATATTAGCTTTAGGTGTACAATATAGTGATTAAACAATTTTATATATCACTCAGTGCTTATCAATATAAGTGAACTCATAATCCTCTTCACCTATTTCACTCATCTTCCCAACCTGCCTCCCCTCTGGTAACCATTTGTTTGTTCTCTATAGTTAAGAGTCTGTTCTTTAGTTTGCCTCTTTTTTTGTTGTTGTTCTTTATCTGTTTGTTTTGTTTCTTAATTCCACATATGAATGAAATCAAGTACTAATTGTTTTTCTCTGTCTGACTTATTTCACTTACCATTATACTATCTAGCTCCATCTGCTTTGTCACAAATGGCAATATTTCATTCTTTTTTATGGCTGAATAACATTCCATTGTATATATACACCACTACCTCTTTTTTCATTTGTCTATTGTTAGACACTTGGGCTGCTTCCATAGTTAGGCCACTGTAAATAATGCTGCAGTAAACAATTATCCTTTCAAATTAGTGTTTTCATATTTTGGGGTGAATATCCAGTAGTACAATTACTGGATCATAAGATAATTCTATTTTTAATGCTTTGAGGAACTTCCATAATGTTTTCCACATTGGCTGTACCAGTTTGTATTCCCATCAACACTGATTGGGCATTCCTTTTTCTCCACATTCTCATCAAGACTTGTTGTTTCTTGTGTTGTTGACTTTAGCCATTCTGACAGGTGTGAGGTCATATCTCATTGTTTTGATTTGCATTTCCCTGATGATGAGTGATGTTGAGCATCTTTTCATGTGTCTGTTGGCTGTCTGCATATAAATATGTATGTTAACCTAAGCTATAACTGACTATGAAAACCACTATTATAAATGACTAGTTTAGTATGTAACCAGAAGGAACTAAAATATTGACAAAAAATATAACCTGGAAGGAGTAGGATTTGGAATAAAGTATTGTCTTCTTTAATTTATGAGGAGGCTAAACAAGAATAAAGATATGTAATAGAAAAATTATAAAATATTGATCATTATTTAATTATGGAGATGATAACATGACAGATCATTAGACTATTCTATTTTTTTTGTAAGCTTGAACATTTCCATGATAAAATTTGAAAACGAAAGAAAGAAGGAAACAGGAGGAGGGTCAAGATGGCGGAAGAGTAGGGTTCTCAAATCACCTGTCCCCACCAAATTACCTAGATAACCTTCAAATCATCCTGAAAATCTACGAATTCGGCCTGAGATTTAAAGAGAGACCAGCTGGAAGGCTACAGTGAGAAGAGTTCGCGCTTCTATCAAGGTTGGAAGACGGGGAAAAAGAAATAAAGAAACAAAAGGCATCCAAGGGGGAGGGGCCCCGCGAGGAGCCGGGCTAAGGCAGGGGCGAGTGTCCCCAGGACAGGAGAGCCCCGCCCCGGAGAAGAAGGAGCTGCACCAACCTTCCCGGGCGGAAAGGGGCTCGCAGGGAGTTAGAGCAGGACCCCAGGAGGGCGGGGATGCCCTCGGGCTCCCTGGGACACTAACAGACACCTGCGCCCCGGGAGAGTGCGCCGAGCTCCCTAAGGGCTGCAGCGCGCAGGGCTGGACCCGGGAACAGCTCGGAGGGGCTCGGCACGGCTCCGCGGAGGGGGGAGGGGCCGGGAGCGCAAATCCAACAGCGCAGACCCGGAGCACAGGGCGCCAGGACACAGCCCAGGATCCGGCCTCCCCCGGGACAGGCAGAGGCCGGGAGGGCCCAGGACAGCAAGGACGCTCCTGCCCCGAGCTGAGCAGATCAGCGACCCCGCCCCGGAGCATTCGGGCCCTGCAGACTGAGAGCTCCGGAGTTACTGCGGGAGCTGAATCCAGGGCTCCAGAGCTGGCCGCTGCCACTGGGGTTGTTCCTCCTGGGGCCTCGCGGGGTAAACAACCCCCACTGAGCGCTGCACCAGGCAGGGGGCAGAGCAGCTCCCCCAAGTGCTAACACTTGAAAATCAGCACAACAGGCCCCTCCCCCAGAAGACCAACTAGACGGACAAGTTCCAGGGGAAGTCAACGGACTTAAAGTATACAGAATCAGAAGATACTCCCCCGTGGTTTTTGTTTTTTTGTTTTTTGTTTTTTGCTTTGTGTGTGTGTGTGTGTGTATGTGTGTGTGTTTGCTTTTTGTTTTGTTTGCCACCCCCACCCCTTTTTTCCTTTCTTTTTCTTCTTTCTCTTTTTCTTATCTTTTTTTCTTTTTTCTTCCTTTTTCCTTTTTTCTTTTTCTATTTTCTTTCCTTCTTTCTCTCCTCTCTTTTTCTCCTTTTCCCAATACAACTTGCTTTTGGCCACTCTGCACTGAGCAAAATGACTAGAAGGAAAACCTCACCTCAAAAGAATGAATCAGAAACAGTCCTCTCTCCCACAGAGTTACAAAATCTGGATTACAATTCAATGTCAGAAAGCCAATTCAGAAGCACTATTATACAGCTACTGGTGGCTCTAGAAAAAGCATAAAGGACTCAAGAGACTTCATGACTGCAGAATTTAGATCCAATCAGGCAGAAATTAAAAATCAATTGAGTGAGATGCAATCCAAACTAGAAGTCCTAACGACGAGGGTTAACGAGGTGGAAGAAAAAGTGAGTGACATAGAAGACAAGCTGATGACAAAGAGGGAAACTGAGGAAAAAAGAGACAAACAATTAAAAGACCATGAAGATAGATTAAGGGAAATAAATGACAGCCTGAGGAAGAAAAACCTACGTTTAATTGGGGTTCCCGAGGGCGCCGAAAGGGACAGAGGGCCAGAATATGTATTTGAACAAATCATAGCTGAAAACTTTCCTAATCTGGGAATGGAAACAGGCATTCAGAACCAGGAAATAGAGAGATCCCCCCCCCTAAAATCAATAAAAACCGTTCAACACCTCGACATTTAATAGTTAAGCTTGCAAATTCCAAAGATAAAGAGGAGATCCTTAAAGAAGCAAGAGACAAGAAATCCCTGACTTTTATGGGGAGGAGTATTACGGTAACAGCAGACCTCTCCACAGAGACCTGGCAGGCCAGAAAGGGCTGGCAGGATATATTCAGGGTCCTAAATGAGAAGAACATGCAACCAAGAATACTTTATCCAGCAAGGCTCTCATTCAGAATGGAAGGAGAGTTACAGAGCTTCCAAGACAGGCAGGAACTGAAAGAATATGTGACCTCCAAACCAGCTCTGCAAGAAATTTAAAGGGGGACTCTTAAAATTCCCCTTTAAGAAGAAGTCCAGTGGAACAGTCCACAAAAACAAGGACTGAATAGATATCATGATGACACTAAACTCATATCTTTCAATAGTAACTCTGAATGTGAATGGGCTTAATGACTCCATCAAAAGGTGCAGGGTGTCAAACTGGATAAAAAAGCAAGACCCATCTATTTGCTGTCTACAAGAGACTCATTTTAGACATAAGGACACCTACAGCCTGAAAATAAAAGGTTGGAGAATCATTTACCATTCAAATGGTACTCAAAAGAAAGCAGGGGTAGCCATCCTTATATCAGATAAACTAAAATTTATCCCGAAGACTGTGGTGAGAGATGAACAGGGACAGTATATCATACTTAAAGGATGTGTCCAACAAGAGGACTTAACAATCCTCAATGTATATGCCCTGAATGTGGGAGCTGCCAAATATTTAAACCAATTAATAACCAAAGTGAAGAAATACTTAGATAATAATACACTTATACTTGGTGACTTCAATCTAGCTCTTTCTACCCTCGATAGGTCTTCTAAGCACAACATCTCCAAAGAAATGAGAGCTTTAAATGATACACTGGACCAGATGGATTTCACAGATATCTACAGAACTTTACATCCAAACTCAACTGAATACACATTCTTCTCAAGTGCACATGGAACTTTCTCCAGAATAGACCACATACTGGGTCACAAATCGGGCCTGAACCGATACCAAAAGATTGGGATCGTCCCCTGCATATTCTCAGACCATAATGGCTTGAAATTAGAACTAAATCACAACAAGAAGTTTGGAAGGACCTCAAACACGTGGAGGTTAAGGACCATCCTGCTAAAAGATGAAAGGGTCAACCAGGAAATTAAGGAAGAATTAAAAAGATTCATGGAAACTAATGAGAATGAAGATACAACCATTCAAAATCTTTGGGATGCAGCAAAAGCAGTCCAGAGAGGGGAATACATCGCAATACAAGCATCCTTCAAAAACTGGAAAGAGGGATCCCTGGGTGGCGCAGCGGTTTAGCGTCTGCCTTTGGCCCAGGGCGCGATCCTGGACACCCAGGATCGAATCCCACGTCAGGCTCCTGGTGCATGGAGCCTGCTTCTCCCTCTGCCTCTCTCTCTCTCTCTCTCTCTCTCTGTGTGTGTGTGACTATCATAACTAAAAAAAAAACAAAAACAAAAACTGGAAAGAACTCAAATACAAAAGATAACCTTACACCTAAAGGAGCTAGAGAAAAAACAGCAAATAGATCTTGCATTCAGCAGAAGAAGAGAGTTAATAAAGATTCGAGCAGAACTCAATGAAATAGAGACCAGAAGAACTGTGGAACAGATCAACAAAACCAGGAGTTGGTTCTTTGAAAGAATTAATAAGATAGATAAACCATTAGCCAGCCTTATTAAAAGAAGAGAGAGAAGACTCAAATTAATAAAATCATTAATGAGAAAGGAGAGATCACCACCAACACCAAGGAGATACAAACGATTTTAAAAACATATTATGAACAGCTATACGCCAATAAATTAGGCAATCTAGAAGAAATGGATGCATTCCTGGAAAACCACAAACTACCAAAACTGGAACAGGAAGAAATAGAAAACCTGAACAGGCCAATAGCCAGGGAGGAAATTGAAGTAGTCATCAAAAACCTCCCAAGACACAAGAATCCAGGGCCAGATGGCTTCCCAGGGGAATTCTATCAAACGTTTATAGAAGAAACCATACTTATTCTACTAAAGCTGTTTGGAAAGATAGAAAGAGATGGAGTACTTCCAAATTAGTTCTATGAGGCCAGCATCACCTTAATTCCAAAACCAGACAAAGACCCCACCAAAAAAGAGAATTACAGACCAATATCCCTGATGAACATGGATGCAAAAATTCTCAACAAGATACTAGCCAATCGGATCCAACAGTACATTAAGAAAATTATTCACCATGACCAAGTAGGATTTATCCCCGGGACACAAGGCTGGTTCAACACTCGTAAAACAATCAGTGTGATTCATCATATCAGCAAGAGAAAAACCAAGAACCATAGGATCCTCTCATTAGATGCAGAGAAAGCATTTGACAAAATACAGCATCCATTCCTGATCAAAACTTCAGAGTGTAGGGATAGAAGGAACATTCCTCAACATCTTAAAAGCCATCTACGAAAAGCCCACAGCAAATATCATTCTCAATGGGGACGCACTGGGACCCTTTCCTCTAAGATCAGGAAGAAGACAGGGATGTCCACTCTCACCACTGCTATTCAGCATAGTACTGGAAGTCCTAGCCTCAGCAATCAGACAACAAAAAGGCATTAAAGGCATTCAAATTGGCAAAGAAGAAGTCAAACTCTCCCTCTTCGCCGATGACATGATACTCTACATAGAAAACCCAAAAGCCCTCACCCCAAGATTGCTAGAACTCATACAGCAATTTGGTAGCATGGCAGGATACAAAATCAATGCCCAGAAATCAGTGGCATTTCTATACACTAACAATGAGACTGAAGAAAGAGAAATTAAGGAGTCAATCCCATTTACAATCGCACCCAAAAGCATAAGATCATCAGGGAAATACAAATCAAAACCACAATGAGATACCACCTCACACCAGTGAGAATGGGGAAAATTAACAAGGCAGGAAACCACAAATGTTGGAGAGGATGTGGAGAAAAGGGAACCCTCTTACACTGTTGGTGGGTGGGAATGTGAACTGGTGCAGCCACTCTGGAAAACTGTGTGGAGGTTCCTCAAAGAGTTAAAAATAGACCTGCCCTACAACCCAGCAATTGCACTGGGGATTTACCCCAAAGATACAGATGCAATGAAATGCCGGTACACCTGCACTTCGATGTTTCTAGCAGCAATGTCCACAATAGCCAAACTGTGGAAGGAGCCTCGGTGTCCATCGAAAGATGAATGGGTAAACAAGATGTGGTTTATGTATACAATGGAATATTACTCAGCCATTAGAAACGACAATACCCACCATTTGCTTCCACGTGGATGGAACTGGAGGGTATTATGCTGAGTGAAGTAAGTCAATCAGAGAAGGACAAACATTATATGTTCTCATTCATTTGGAGAATATAAATAATAGTGAAAGGGAATAGAAGGGAAGGGAGGAGAAATGTTTGGGAAATATCAGAAAGGGAGACAGAACATAAAGACTCCTAACTCTGGGAAATGAACTAGGGGTGGTGGAAGGGGAAAAGGGCGGGGGGTGGGGGTGAATGGGTGATGGGCACTGAGGGGGGCACTTGACGGGATGAGCACTGGGTGTTATTCTCTATGTTGGTAAATTGATCACCAATAAAAAATAAATTTATTATAAAAAAATTAAAGAACAAAAAAAACAAGAAATATAATGTAAGCCATGGATGTAATTTTAAGTTTTCTAGTATCCATATTTTTTAAATGCAACTAATTTAATAAAACATATTATTCAAAAAAAAGAAAGAAAGAAACAAGGAAATTTTTAAAAAGGTAGATGCAATCCAAAAGAAAGTTGATACAGCAAAAAATAACACTAAAATAGACTTTTAAATTAAAAACATTTTAGATATAAACAGCATCTTTACAAAAGAGTCACAAGGAACATTTCACTAAGAAGAGGTTAAAATCCTGGCCCTGTGTTTAATAAACCATATAGCATCAGAATGTATAAAGAGAAATGATTATACATATGTGTAGACATTAAATCCATAATCATACTGGAAGATTTTTGACATCTGTCTCAGATCTCAACTGACTGAACATAACAAATCATAACAGTATAAAATATTTAATTGATCCAATTAACCAGCTTAATCTAGTGGACATATATAAAATCGTATATCCAACAATTTTTAAATATCCACAATTTTCAAGCACACATAGACTATTTTTAACATCTGACTGCATACCATTCCATAAAAACTGTTTTCAACAAATAGCAAAAGTAAATACTACAAGTGACTCTAAACAACACAGGTCTGAACTGTGAGAGTGGACTACAAGTCCACTAATACATATTTTTTTTCAATAAATACAGTACAGAACTGTAAATGTATTTTCTCCTCCTAATGATCTTCTCAACATTTTTCCCTTGCTTATTTTATTGTAAGAATATAGTATATAATACATATAACATACAAAATACATGTTAATTGCTGTCTATATTATTGGTAAGGCTTCTAGTGGACAGTAGGCTCTTAGCAGTTATGTTTTCAGGGAATCAAAAGTTATATGCAGACTTTTTGATGGGGGTTAGCACCCCAATATCTGCATTGTTCAAGGGTCAACTGTATACTGGCCACATTGCATTAGTACAATATTTAAAATTCAGAATCAGTATGGAACGAAAACTAAAATCTCATATGTTTAGAAATTTAAAAAAAACGCTTTTCATGTAATTAATAAATTACAGACAATGAAAATGGAAATAAATATATAATTCAAAATGAATTCCAATAGAAAAAAAACTACACATAACTTGTGCAATGCAGCTGACACTACTTAGCTCATGGACTTTATTATCTCTATATTATTCCTACTGCTGTCCCTGCATTACATAGATTTTCATTTTAACTCTGAATATTCATTCTACTGCTTCCATGATTTCTATGTGATCTATCCTCATTTCCTTCTACTTTATCTACAATTTTCATTTATATTATTTTTTAAAATACCCACAAACTCAAGTAAATATGAATATTGTAAATTATAGTTTAATCTGTCAATATCCATGCTAAAGGCTGAATTGTTTTCCACTAAAATCCATATAGTGGAGTCCTCTTGTATCTAGTGGAGATACTCTAGTAACTTTGAATGTAACTGCATTTGGAAATAAAGTTAAAATGAGTCCATTCGTTTGGGCACTAATCCAATAGGAGTAGAGTCCTTAAAGAGTAGGAAGAGACTAAAAGATAACTAAGTTAAAATGAGGCCATTAGTTTGAGCACCAATCCAATGAGTAAGGTCCTTAAAGAATAGGAAGGGACCTTAGGGATATGTGTGTACAATGGGATAACCATGGGAAAAGGCAGTAGGAAAGGAGCTACCTGCAATCCAAGGAGAGACCTCAGAGAAAATCAACCCTTATGGCATCTTGATCTTAGAATTCCAGCCTTTAGAACTGTGAGAAAATAATTTTTTTCTTATTTAAACCACTCAATCTATGGTATTTTGTTAAATTATGTAAGGAATACCCCATTATCCTTGGTAGTAATTATTATTATTATTATTATTTTAAAGATTTTATATATTTATTCATGAGAGACGCACAGAGAGAGGCAGAGACACAGGCGGAGGGAGATGCAGGCTCCATGCAGGAAGCCTGATGTGAGACTCGATCCCAGTACTCTGGGATCATGCTGTGAGCCAAAGGCAGACGCTCAACTGCTGAGCCACCCAGGCACCCCAATTTTTATTATTGAACAACTAAAAGGTAACTTTGATGTCACAGATGGCTTAATCATCCTTCTGAAAGAGGTGAAGTTTCAGATATTTTTGGGTTTTTTGTTTATCTCTTGTTGAGCAAAAAATAACCTTTTTGTATAATGAATACACTTTCATCTTTTGGTAATTGTAGATTGAGGGAATCAAAATTCATTAAGCCTTCAAACCATCCATGTGTATTTATTCTTAGAAATTTTTTTAAGCTGGAAGAATAAATATCAGTCAATTTCACTAGTAAAAGCTTTTAGGAACAGGAGACCTTGAGAAAAGGTTTCAGATGGATGAATAGATAACCTCGAGTGCAATATTCTTACATATGGGTAAGTCCTTCTAGTTACTGCTCATTTATCAAATGCAGTAATTATGTGTATGCCACAAATATGAGATGGATCCACAAAAAGAGAGTGTCCACTGCAAACTTAATCAATTAGAAACTTTATGATAATTCTATTGCATAAAAAGGAACAGTTTATAAGCTTAAATAGGGCCCTGAGCCTTCTTGATCTGTCAATCAAGTAAGAAAATTGAGTAAGTCTGGGCCCTTGAGAGAAAATATTAGTAAAGGGTAATTTACACACATTTGTAAAAATGCGTGCTTTCAGGTCTATTAATTCTTCATCTGTGGGCTAATAACTATAATAAACTAGAGATGAATCAATCTAAAGGAATGGAACTACTTTGGACAATAGGAGTAAAAGCAAAATGTTCAATAATAAACATTAACTATTTTCCCCATTTACTGTCACAAGGTCTTGATACATGAAGTCTAACATATAGAATCATACATTTAGAAAGGACACTGAAAAACAGTTAAGTTATTCCCAGTGAGAAGACTGTCTTCAGCAGAATTTCTGATTTAATTTTTTTAAAACATAGACTTGCTGGTTGTACTCTATATCCAGACTTTCTGGGTGTAAGGCCTTTTGTCTCAATTTTAAACCAGCATCACAGTTTTTTTTAAAGATTTTATTTATTTATTCATGAGAGACACACACACACACACACACACACAGAGGCAGAGACACAGGCAGAGAGAAAAGGAGGCCCCAAGCAGGGAGTCCGAGTGGGACTAGATCCCAGGTTTCCAGGATCAAGCCCTGGGCTGAAGGTGGTGCTAAACCGCTGGGCCACTGGGGCTGCCCCCACAGTTTTGATTCTGATGGAAATACACGTTAGAAATAACTGAATTAGTTTAACCTCCAACATAATATAAAAATGCCTTATAAGCAAACTTGTTCTGTAAAAAGCCAGACAATAAATTACTTTTGACTTTGTAAGCCTTACAGTCTCTCTCATGACTCCTTAGGTCTGCCATTATAATGTGAAATAATACACAGACAATATCTAAATAAATAGGCATGGCTGTGTTGTAATAAAAAAAAATTACATACAAAACCAGAAAGAAGAAGGTCACCAAAAATGGTAGAAGAAGAACCTTTGAAAATTCTCTTCTTCATGAAAGCAATGAAAAAACAGGCAAGGATTTCAAGTTGTACTACAAAGCTGTGATTATCAAGACAGTATGGTACTGGCACAAAAACAGACACATAGATCAATGGAACAGAATAGAGAACCCAGAAATGCATTCTATGGTCAACTAATATTTGACAAAGCAGGAAAGACTATCCACTGGAAAAAAGGACAGTCTCTTCAATAAATGGTGCTGGGAAAATTGGACATCCACATGCAGAAGAATGAAACTAGACCATTCTCTTGCACCATACACAAAAATAAACTAAAAATGGATGAAAGATCTAAATGTGAGACAAGAATCCATCAAAATCCTAGAGAAGAACACAGGCAACACCCTTTTTGAATTTGGCACAGTAACTTCTTGCAAGGTACATCTATGAAGGCAAGGGAAACAAAAGCAAAAATAAATCATTGGGACTCAATCAAGATAAAAAGCTTCTGCACAGCAAAAGAAACAGTCAACAAAACTCAAAGACAACCTACAGAATGGGAGAAGATATTTGCAAATGACCTATCAGATCATGGGCTAGTATCCAAGATCTATAAAGAACTTATTAAACTCAACAGCAAAGAAGCAAACAATCCAATCATGAAATGGGCAAAAGACATGAACAGAAATTTCACCAAAGAAGACATAGACATGGCCAGCAAGCACATGAGAAAATGCTCTGCATCACTTGCCATCAGGGAAATACAAACCAAAAGCACAATGAGATACCACCTCACACCAGTGAGAATGGTGAAAATTAACAAGGCAGGAAACAACAAATGTTGGAGAGGATGTGGAGAAAGGGGAACCCTCTTGCACTCTTGGTGGGATTGTGAACTGGTATAGCCACTCTGGAAAACTGTGTGGAGGTTCCTCAATGAGTTAAAAACAGAGCTACCCTTCGACCCAGCAATTGCACTACCTGGGATTTCCCCCAAAGATATGGATGCAGTGAAAGACCAAGACACCTGCACCCCAATGTTTATAGCAGCAATGGCCACAATAGCCAAACTGTGGAAGGAGCCTCAGTGTCCATGGAAAGATGAATGGATAAGGAAGTTGTGGTCTATATATACAATGGAATATTACTCAGCCATTAGAAATGACAAATAGCCACCATTTGCTTCAATGTGGATGGAACTGGAGGGTATTATGCTGAGTGAAGTAAGTCAATCGGAGAAGGACAAACATTATATGGTCTCATTCATTTGGGGAATATAAAAATAGTGAAAGGGATTAAAGGGGAAAGGAGAGAAAATGAGTGGGAAATATCAGAGAGGGAGACAAAACATGAGAGACTCCTAACTCTGGGAAACCAACAAGGGGTGGTGGAAAGGGAGGTGGGCTGGGGGATGAGGTGACTGGGTGATGAGCACTGAGGGCGACACTTGACGGGATGAACACTGAGTGTTATGTTATATGTTGGCATATCGAGCTCCAATAAAAAAAAATACAAAAAAAAAAAAGAAAAAAGCAGGCAAAAATACACAGACTCAAATGTGTCAGAATTATGGAAATTCACCAAAATCTTGCAACAATCTGAAGAATGTTTATTCAAGGAAAAAACAAACAAAAAGCAAAGTCTCAGGAAAAAGAGTAATTTTTGTGAGTTTTAACTTTCCTTATTACCATCTTTTTATTCCCTCCAGTCCTATAGTAACTCTAAAAGCCAACGGCCTCAACCATGTTGAAAACAAACAGCCACACAGCCACTGGAGGTGGCACAATGGGGCTTTCCAACTCCTAGAGGTAGGAAAATGGGGCTGGAGCCCCTTCAAAGCCTCATTCCTAGAGAAATGTCATTATTTGACCTGTCCGGTAGTTTCCTGAAAAATCCTACTTTGAAGTCTGTTTTTATTTGACTTGATGTGGAACTTGCCCAGCATGAAAAGGCTTCTCTCCCTCAAGGTATATGTCAAAAATGAAAGAAAAAAAAGGAAAGAAAGTAAGAAAGAAAAGAAAAGAAAAGAAAAGAAAAGAAAAGAAAAGAAAAGAAAAGAAAGAGAAGGGGAAAAAAGGGGGAAAGGAGAGAGAAATATTAGAGTAAATTGATTAACTTGTAGTTTCCAGAAAGCTTTTTTAAAAATCTTAAAATTAAGATATCCAGGGAGGCTTTGAAAAGCTCAGAGGCATTCCTGGAATATAGATGCTCATGTGTATAGTTGTGCACGTGTCTAGAGCTGTGTGAAGGTCCAAGAAAGATATGCGAAGGCCTTAAGCACTCACCTCTGGCTAACTTTGAGACTTTGCACAAGCAAGAAGTAAAATATGAATTTTGGAGGAATCCAATAAATTGAAGTTTTCAATTACCTGGCTGAGTGTTAAATGTGGGCCTGACCAGGCACAAAGAGCTCTGTGGAAAAGACTAGGAGAATTACTGATTCCACATAACCACTACATTAATTGAGAAGAACCCTCAGTAGCTACACACAACAAAGGCTTCATGGAATTAGTTTAGAAAAGTAACTAAGCAACAAATAAAAGAAAAAAACAACACACAGCAGTAGCAACAAATCCTGGATAGGGAGGATAATCTGATTACCAAAGTTTCTATATCATTTGAAAGATTCAGTTTTCAAAACAAATTATGAAATGAGCAAAGAAATAAGAAAGTATGGCCCACACAAAGGATAAAAAGCAATTAATAGAAATTCTCCCTGAGAATACCCAGATGTTGTACAAAGACTCTAAATTGGGTATTTTAAGTATGTCCAAAGAACTAAAGGAAACCATGTTTAAAAAACTAATAATAAATGTGAGAATAATATCTCACCAAATTGAGAATATCAATAAAAATAAATTATTAAGAAAAATAGAATTTCTTCACATTTGTGAAATTCACTAGAGGTGTTGAATAACAGATTTGAACAAGCACAAAAAGGAAAAAGCAAACTTGAAAAAAGGCCAATTTAAAGTATCCAATTAAGGAAACAGAAAGAATGAATGAAGAAAAATGAATAGAAGCTCAGAGATCTGTGGGACACCATTAAGGACAAGTCGTACAAAATAGGATTCCCAAGGGGAAAAAAAAAAACAGAGGAAAATGATCACAAAGACTATTACAATAAATATTAGCCAAAATCTTCTTAAATTTAATGAAAAATGTTAGTAAACTCATCAAAAAACCCAACAAACAGCAAGTAGGATAAACTCAAAGAAATCTACAGACACACCATAGTCAAACAGTCAAATTCCAGAGATAAAGGGAGAAACATGAAAGAAGAAATAGAAAGGAGATTCATTATGTACAAGGAATCCTCAGTAAAATTAACAGCTGTTTTGTTATCAGAATCCATGGAACAGAGGCAAAAGTGTGCTTAAGATGCTAAGAGAAAAAGATTATAAATCATGGATTCTATATTTAGCAAAACTATACTTCAAAAAATAAAGGAGAACTTAAAACATTCCCAGAAAAAAATCATTGCTAGCAGACCAGTTCTACAGGAATATTAAAGGAAGTTCTTCAGGCTGAAAGCAAGTGAACTCAGACAGTAATTCAAATCAGGATGAAATGAAAGGATATTGGACAATAACCTGAATCCACATGAATAAGTGAGGAACACTGGTAAAGGTAACTACTAAATAAAAGTAAGGGACAATATAAATACATTTTTGCTTGTAACATTTTTCTTTTTTTATCGATATAAAAGACAACTGAATAAAGCAATACTTAGCAAATGTATGTTGATGGACATAGAGTATATAAATAATTGGTTTCTGTGAGCAATAACACAGGAAGGGAAGTAGGATGAAGATATATAGAAGAAACAGTTATTTATATTACTTAATTTAAATTGGTACTAATCTAACACAGATTATTATTAGTTGTTTATTATAATGCACAAAGTAATTACAAAAATAAATTTTAAATATATACTAAAACCAGCAAGGGAATTAATGCATTATAAAGTATTATTTAGAGGTGACTGGCTCAGTTGGTTAAGTGTCTGACTCTTGATTTCAGCTCAGGTCATGATCTCAGGATCCTGGGATCAAGCCCCAGGTCGGGCTCCGTGCTCAGCAGGAAGTCAGCTTGAAGATTCTCTCTCTCCCTCGCTTTCTGCCCCTTTCACTTGCTCACACACTCTCTCTCTAAAATAAAAATGAATAAATCTTTTTTTAAGTGTTATTTAACAGAGTAGGAGACAATAATGGAAGAAGAGCAAAAAGATATAAGATGTAGAAAACAAATAGCAGAATAGAAGATGTAAATCCTATTTATCAGTAATTACATCAGTTGTAAATGAGTTAAACATTTCATATAAAGGCATAGTTTGGAAGAGTGTAATAAAAAATGAATTCTATGTCTTCTATAAGAAATAGACTTTAGACTAAAAGACAAAATAGGTTGAAATTAAAGACAGGGAAAATTATATACCATGGAGACAGTAGCCAAAAGAGACCTGGAAATGCCTAGACTAATGTCAAATAAAATACACTTTAAGACAAAAATTATTAGAGACAATGAGAAACCCTTTATAATGATAAAAGAGTCAGATCAGCAAGAAGATATAGTAATTATAAACATGTATGATCTAAATAAAGAGCCCTATAATGCACAAAATAAAAACTGACAGATTTCAATGTGGGGGATAGAGAATTTTCCATAATAGTTGGACATTTCAATATCCCCACTTATCATAATGGACAGAACTAGACAGAAAAGCAATGAGGAAATAAACATTTGAACAAAGCTATAAACTGGGCCTAATAGACATCTATAGAACACTCCAACTTAAAATGGCAAAATATATATTTTTATCAAGTACACACAGAACATTCTCAAGAATAGATCACATATATAAGACCATGAAATATTTTTCAATAAATTTAAAATAAATGAAAGCATACACATTATAGATGAAAATGGAATTAAATAAGTAATCAAAAAAAGGAAATTTGGTAAATTCACAAATAGGTAGAGATTAAGCAATATCCTCCCATATAACCAATGGGTCAAATTAAAATCACAAGGGATGTTAGAAAACATTTTGTGGTAAGTGAAAACAAACATGAAACATAAAATGTATGGGAGACAGTAACAGCATCACTTAGAGGAAAATCTTTAGCTAAAAACAAATTAAAAAAGAAAAGGGGCACCTAGTTGGCTTAGTTGGTTAAGTATCCAACTCTTGATTTTGGCTCAGGTCATGATTTCAGGGTTGTGAGATCAAACCTTGCAACAGGCTGTGCACTGGGCATAGAGCTTGCTAAGATTCTCTCTCTCCCTCTCCCTCTGGCACTTCACTCACCCTCTTTATCTCTCTAAAAAGAAAGAAAGAAAGAAAGAAAGAAAGAAAGAAAGAAAGAAAGAAAGAAAGAAAGAAAGAAAGATCTCAAATCAATAACTTTACTTCCCACCTTAACACCAGAAAGTAAAGACGTAATTAAACACAGAGGAAGTAGGGAAAATATATAATAAAAATTAGAGTGTAAATAAATGAGATAAAGAAAAGAAAAACAATAGAGAAAAATAACTGGAAACATGGTCCTTTGAAGAGACCAACAGATTTAGGAAACCTATAGCTCAGACTGACCAAGAAAAAAAGAGAGAACACTGAGTTACTAGAATCAAGTAGAATCAAGAATGAAAGCAGGGGTTTTACAGTCATTCATACAGGGGAAAAAGGTTATAAGGAAATAATGTGAATAATGACATACCAACAAATTACACAACTTAGATGAAATGGGCAAATCCCTAGAAGTGCAGAACTTCTGAAACTACATCAAGAAGAATCTAAAAAGATCTATACCAAGTAAAGAGCTTAAATTAGTTATCAAAAAATTTCCTAACCTTCAAAAAAGCTTAGAACCAGATGGCTTCCCTATATAATTCTACCATTTAAAGAAGATTTAACACCAATCCTTGTGATACTCTTCCAAAAAAACAAAAGAAGAAATATTTACCAGCTCATTCTACAAGGCCAACATTACCCTGAGATCAACATCAGATAAAAATACCGTAAGAAAACTATAAACCAAGTTCCTTATCAATATAGATCTAAAATCTTCAAGATGATACTAGCAAACTGAATCTAACAGTGGACTTATACATCATTAAAAGGATCATACATCATGACCAAACGGAATTTATCTCAGGAATGCAAGGCCAATTTAATATATGAAAATCATAATATACCATTTTAATAGAAAATGGGAAAATATAATCTAATTAATAGATGCAGAGAAAAAGAATTTGATAAATCTCACACTCTTTCATGATAAAAACAAACGAATAAATTGGAAACTGAAAAGTACTGCCTCAAATTGAAAATGGCACCTTTAGGGCAGCCTGGGTGGCTCAGCGGTTTAGTGCTGCCTTCAGCCCAAGGTGTGATCCTGGAGGCCCGGGATCGAGTCCTATGTCAGGCTCCCTGCATGGAGCCTCCTTCTCCCTCTGCCTGTGTCTCTGCCTCTCTGTCTCTTTCTCTGTCTCATGAATAAATGAATGAAATCTTTAAAAAGAAAATGGCATTTTTAAAAATTGCATATGTAACATCACGTGTTTTTGCTGAAAGATAATATTTAACTTTATGATTAGAAACAAGACAAGGAGGTCTGCTCTTGCCATTTCTTTCTACATTGTACAGGAGGTTCTATCCAGAGCAATTAGGTGAGAAAAATAAACAAAAAGCATAGAGATCGGCTCCTAACTCTGGGAAACGAACTAGGGATGGTGGAAGGGGAGGTGGGCGGGGGCTGGGGGTGACTGGGTGAAGGGCACTGATGGAATGAGCACTGGGTGTTATTCTATATGTTGGCAAATTGAACACCAATAAAAGATAAATTTATAAAAAAAACATAGACCATATAATGTTTGTCCTTCTCCGACTGGCTTACTTCACTCAGCATAATACCCTCCAGTTCCATCCACGTTGAAGCAAATGGTGGGTATTTGTCATTTCTAATAGCTGAGTAATATTCCATTGTATACACAGACCACATCTTCTTTATCCATTCATCTTTCGTTGGACACCGAGGCTCCTTCCACAGTTTGGCTATCGTGGCCATTGCTGCTAGAAACATCGGGGTGCAGGTGTCCCGGCGTTTCATTGCATTTGTATCTTTGGGGTAAATCCCCAACAGTGCAATTGCTGGGTCATAGGGCAGGTATATTTTTAACTCTTTGAGGAACCTCCACACAGTTTTCCAGAGTGGCTGCACCAGTTCACATTCCCACCAACAGTGTATGAGGGTTCCCTTTTCTCTGCATCCTCTCCAACATTTGTTGTTTCCTGCCTTGTTAATTTTCCCCATTCTCACTGGTGTGAGGTGGTATCTCATTGTTATATGTTCTCATTCATTTGGGGAATATAAATAATAGTGAAAGGGAATATAAGGGAAGGGGGAAGAAATGTGTGGGAAATATCAGAAAGGGAGACAGAACGTAAAGACTGCTAACTCTGGGAAACGAACTAGGGGTGGTGGAAGGGGAGGAGGGCGGGGGGTGGGAGTGAATGGGTGACGGGCACTGGGGGTTATTCTGTATGTTAGTAAATTGAACACCAATAAAAAATAAATTAAAAAAATAAAAATAAAAAAAATAAAAAAATAAAAAAAAACATAGAGATCGGAAAGGAAGAATTAAAATTGTGTCTATCACAGATGACATGATCTGGTAGATAGAAAACCCAAGATATTCACAAAAAAAGTATTAGGGCTTTTAAATGGCTTCAGTAACATTGCAGAATATAAGATCAATATACCCAAATCAATTGTGTTTCTATATACTAGGAAGTAACCATCAGAAAATTAATTTAAAATCTATTTTCAGGGGTACGTGGGTGGCTCAGTGGTTGAGCATCTGCCTCTGGCTCAGGTAGTAATCCCAGGGTCCTGGGATTGAGTCCCACATCAGGCTCCCTGCAAGGAGCCTGCTTCTCCCTCTGCCTATGTCTCTGCCTCTCTCTGTGTGTCTCTCATGAATAAATAAAGTCTTTTAAAAATAAATAAATGAATAAATATCTATTTTCAATAGTATGAAAAAGAGTAAAAAACACGTAGGAATAAATATGAACAAAGAAATGCAAAATTTGAGAACTAGAAAGTATCATTGAATGAAATTTTTTCAAAACCTAAATAAATGGCAAGAAATCCTGTGATTGCAGATTGGAATACTTAATATTGTTAAAATGGCAAGAATCCTAAAAGTGACCAATAGATTGAATGCTATTTTTATGAAAATCATAGCTGTGCTTTGCAAAAGTTGACATACTGATTCTAAAAGTCATATGAAAATTCAAGACTCTTAGAATAGCAAAGACAACCCTGAAAAGGCAGAACAAAATTGAAAGCCTCATACTTCCTAATTTTAAAACTTACTACAAAGTTACAGTGCTTATGACTGTTTTACTGGCATAATGATAAATATATGGAATACTGGAAGATCTAGAAATTAACATTTATGGTCAATTGATTTTTGACAATGGTATTAAGATGAATGGATAAAGAATAGTCTTTTCAACAAAGGTTCTGGGACAACTGGATGTCTGTATACAAATCAAGGGAGTTAAACTCCTACCTTACAACCAGATTCAAAATTAACTTAAGCTTATATACAGCTTTAAATGTAAAAGCTAGGGATCCCTGGGTGGCGCAGCGGTTTGGCGCCTGCCTTTGGCCCAGGGCGTGATCCCAGAGACCCGGGATCGAATCCCACATCAGGCTCCCGGTGCATGGAGCCTGCTTCTCCCTCTGCCTGTGTCTCTGCCTCCCTCTCTCTCTCTGTAACTATCATAAATAAAAAAAAAGTAAAAGCTAAATCTATAAACTTTTTAGAAGAAAAATAGTTGTTAAGTCTTTGTGATCTTTGATTGGGCAGTAATTTCTTAGACATGATACCTATAGCACATGTAACCTGCCCAAAAATGGTAAATCGGGCTTCATTAAAATGAAAAACCTTTGTGCATCAAATGATACTATCACAAAAGTTAAACAACTTATAGAATAGGAAAAAAATATTTGCAAATCATTTATCTGATATCATATAAAATCATATGTATCTGATAATCCTTTGTTTGTCAGAGCTCCCATAAAGTTATTTTAGCCAGTATTTGGGTTTTTTTTTTTTTTAAATTTCATTTCTATAGGAAAATACATTTCTGGAGCTTTTCTACTCTACCATCTTTCTAAATCTCCAAATTCTAAGGTTTTAAAAAGCTATTATGCCTCCGTTCTGTTTTCTAGGCTAACTGCTTTCATCAACTATAACACTCGGCAACATCTATATATTTCCCCATGATCCCTGATATACAAACATTGAAGTTTGAAATTCCACTGATAAATTTGTTCAGGGCAGGTAGAACTTCTTTCTCACCTTAATACATTCATGTTTCTTTCGATTTTTTTTTTTTTAGCTGGGTACAGTATATTTTATTGATGGTACATAACAAGGTAGGGCTCCCCAAGCACCTCCCCTTCCTCAGAGTCTGGGATGTAAATTGGAGGTCAGGAGATTCCAAGTGTTTTGGGGGATCAAGTTGAGGCAGGGACTCCCCAGCAGCTGAGGGCCTCTCTCTTCCTCTTATTCTTGCTGGGGCTGGTGGTCCAGGAGGCTCTTATTCCTTGGAGGCCACGTGTACCATGAGGTCCACCACCCGGTTGCTGTAGCCAAATTCATTGTCATACCAGGAAATGAGTTTGATGAAGTGGTCATTGAGGGCAATGCCAGCCCCAGTGTTTAAGGTGGAAGAGTGGGTGTCACTGTTGAAGTCACAGGAGACAACCTGGTCCTCAGTGTAGTCCAGGATGCCCTTGAAGGGGCCCTCCAATGCCTGCTTCACCACCTTCTTGATGTCATCATATTTGGCAGCTTTCTCCAGGCAACAGTTCAGATCCACAACTGACACGTTGGGGGTGGGGACATGGAAGGCCATGCCAGTGAGCTTCCCGTTCAGCTCAGGGATGACCTTGCCACAGCCTTGGTGGCACCAGTGGAAGCAGGGATGATGTTCTGGGCAGCCCCTCAGTAGTCATGCCACAGCTTCCCAGAGGGGCCGTCCACAGTCCTCTGGGTGGCAGTGATGGCATGGATGGTGGTCATGAGGCCCTCCACGATGGCGAAGTGGTCATGGATGACTTTGGCCAGAGGAGTCAAGCATTTGGTGGTGCAGGAGGCATTGCTGACAATCTTGAGGGAGTTGTCATACTTCTTGTGGTTCATGCCCATTACAAACATGGGGGCATCAGCAGAAGGAGCAGAGATGATGACCATCTTGGCCCCGCCCTTCAAGTGAGCCCCAGCTTTCTCCATGGTGGTGAAGACCCCAGTGGACTCCACAACATACTCAGCACCAGCATCACCCCATTTGATGTTGGCGGGATCTCCCTCCTGGAGGATAGAGATGGACTTCCCACTGATGAAAAGTTTCCCATTCTCAGCCTTGACTGTGCCATGGAATTTGCCGTGGGTAGAACCATACTGGAACATGTACACCATGTAGTTGAGGTCAATGAAGAGGTCATTGATGGCGACAATATCCACTTTGCCAGAGTCAAAAGCAGCCCTGGTGACCAGGCGCCCAATATGGCCAAATCCATTCACTCCGACGACCTTCACCATCGTGTCTCAGGGATGCGGCTGGCACTGCACCAGAAGATGCGGCTGTCTGTCGAATGGGGAGGAGCAGAGAGCCTCTTTAGAATTCTTTTAATGACATTTAAAAATGTTCTGTAATGATCACAAATTCTGAAAGAGAAGTACAAAGCTTTTAACAATATTATTTTTTTGTTCTTTGTTGTCACTCATCAATATTACCATCAACCTCAAACCTCAGTTCATTTTGGCCATTACCTGCATAAAACCTCTTCTCATAGCCTCTTTTGATACAATCAGAAATCTTTACAAATCTAGGTTCACAAAAAGCTTCATTTGTAGTTTTCACTGATTGCTTTGGGTGCTTTAATCTTTTCTTCCTTCATATTATTATTCATAATCATAGTCATAACTCCATTTTTGAGAACATTTATCCTTCTTTAATCATTATCTTACATTTCAGAGTGGGATCAGATGTACCTTTTTGCTAAACTCGTTAGTCTCTTTCTTTCTGAAATCCAAAGAAATACATTAGTATCCAAATATTTCAACTGCACATAAATCTACTTAGACACATCATTTAGTCCTTAAACTTAAAAGTTTAAGAAAAATGAGTTAGAAAAAAACAAGGATTATCCACCTCCTTGCAGCTAATTAGAAAACAGAAATCACTCCTTTACTTGAATCAGATCATTTTATAGAAGCACAGGGTTACTGACATTTGGCCTCTTAGCTTCATTCAATACTGTACCTTGTAGTCACATGCCTACATGTTCTTTATTCTCATGAAAAAAAAAATGTTTACATTCTATATTAGTTCCTATGATGACTATAATAAAGTACACAAACTAGTTGGCCTAAAACAGCAGAACTTCATCCTCTTAGTGTTGTAGAGGCTTGTAAATCTGAAACAAAGGAGTCAACAGGACCATTTTCCCTGTGTGACTCTGGGTAGAATTCTTGTCTTCTGCCAGTGACCAGAAACCCTTAGCATTCTTTATCTTTCAGCTGTATTTTTTTTAAATTTTATTTATTTATTCATGAGAGACAGAGAGAGACAGAGAAAGAGAGGCAGAGACACAGGCAGAGGGGAAGCAGGCTCCATGCAGGGAACCCGACATGGGACTCGATCCAGGGACTCCAGGATCACGGCCTGGGCCCAAGGCAGGCGCTCAACCGCTGAGCCACCCAGGCGTCCCTCTTTCAGCTGTATTATTCTCATTTATGCTTCTGTTTTTCATATGGAATTCTCTCTGTATAGTCTCCATGTCTTTTTTTTCTTATAAGAACATCAATCATTTTGAATTAGGGCCCATCCTAATGACCTAATCTTTAATTGATTATATCAGTAAAGGCCCTATTTCCAAGTAAGATCACCTTTAGAGTACTGGAGGTTAAGACTTCAGCATATCTTTTGTATTACAGAGTTTAATTCATAACATACTCCAGAGTTGGAACTCAAAAAATGATTAAATCTAAAATACTCCCTCATTTTTCAATTACTTTGATAAGCATCACTGCAATCATCCTTTCTAAACTGTATCTTCCAATGGTACAGAGAATTGCTGAAGATGATGAGCCACTTTAGGGAAAATAAACTCTAATTGACTTTGTAATTGATTAACTTTGTCAGTGTTTTTCAGGAAAGAGGGAAAGGATTTAAAGATTAATGCAGGTTGTCACAGGTGGCAGCAGACAAGGACCCAGATGCTCACAAATCCTTTCACTCCTCAGTGGAATATGTATTGTTTAAAGTAAAAATATAAGAATAGAAAATTGGAAGGCATTGAATACAACTGACTTTTTAAAACTTTTTGCATTTTTGTAATCATTTGGCAGTAGAAATATGTAATAAGAAACAAAAGTATGGCCAGAATTAATGCAATAAAAGGCCATAAGAAAATTATACCTGATTAATCAGTTACTGAACAAAACAAGATGTTTTAAATATTAAAGTTATTTCCACTAAGCATAACAATATGCTATCGCTTTAGAAATAAAATGCATTGTCACATATAACATAATGTATTAAAATTCTCTCTTGGCAATATTATATATGAGAATTAATATATGAGAATTAAAGCAGTTCTCTTAAAATTAGGGAGGGATTTTTTTCCCTAGGCATTGCTTAGAAATGAAAATCTGTAATATAAATCCAGACTTTTTCTAAACTCAAAATCCCAAACTTAATAAAAACTGTGTCTCTAGATATTTAGACTATTGTTCTTGCTAACACAAGGTTATATTTTTATTCAACCATTTGTCTTTCCCCAGTTGGAAAATAGAGAGAACTATAACATAATCAAGGGGGAGACTTTATACAAACCCATTACTATTTGCCAGTGCATTTAGAATAATCACGAATACATATAGGTGCTCAGCAAGTAACTCCCTTATAATTAAACAATCCTAGAAATAATGGGTATTAACTCCATATTAAGATTTGTAGTCCTATTACTGACTAAATTTTTACAAGTGTTTTTCTTTTAATTAAAATTACAAAATTAATGTGAAACCGTTTTAAATTAAAAGTCCTTTACAAGTATGTTATTATTGTAATTAATGAGTTGATAAATGACATTTTTAAATATGAAGGCTTTTTTAAAAAGATTATTTATTTATTTATTTATTCATGAGAGAGAGAGAGAGAGAGAGAGAGAGAGGCAAAGACACAAGCAGAGGGAGAAGCAGGCTCCATGCAGTGAGCCAGACATGGGACTCGATTCCGAGTCTCCAGGATCACGCCCTGGGCCGAAGGCAGCGCTAAACTGCTGAACCACCCGGGCTGCCCAATATGAAGGCCTTCTTTGTCTTTGGGTCATTTAATATTTCCCTTCTGAATATAATTTGATTTTTTTTCACTAAATTATTTCTGTGGTTCATATTTTAAGATGAATTTGGAATGTCTTTCATGTGAAATATATGCATAGATACGAGAGAAAAACTGTTCATATTGCAGGATTTAAAATATATTAATATATTTTGGCCTGGATGGTGCCTGGATGGTTCAGTCAGTTAAATGTCTGACTTTGGCTTAGGTCAGGATCCCAGGGTTCTGGAGTCAAGCTCTGCACTCATCTCCATCTTGCCTCCACATAGGCTTTGTATCAGGCTCTGTACTCAGCAGGGAGTCTGCTTCTCCCTCTTCCTCTGTCCCTCCCCCTGTTCATGCTCACACTTTCTTTCTCTCTCAAATAAATAAACTCTTTTTAAAAAATAAAAATATATTAACAAAATTAAGGCTCATCATGGTCTGAATATATTTATGAGGCATCCACTTTGTAAAACTCTTTGTAAAATCTGTGCTGTTCAAATGTGAGTTAACATTTAAATATTTAAAATTTACCAAAATTTAAACAAGAATCTTTTCTTCAGTGAAATTAAGTATTTGAAAAGTGTCATGATAGGAATTATTTTGAGAGAGTAAAAAGAAACATAGTTGCCAGTTAAACACTCTTTTCAAAAACTAGAGAGGAAGTAGCCTCAAGGATTCTGGTTATGAATGGGAAAAGAAAAAGATGCTTGGAAAGAAGCAGAGGTAATATTGAAATAAAGATAGAAGTTAGTTGATCATCTCCCTTTTGCCACTCGTCCTACCTTTCTCAAAACTTGCTCTCACTTAAATTGCTGCAACAGTCTCCTCACTGGTTCCATGCCTCTAAGTCTTGCCCCTCTCCAAACCATTTTCTATGATGCAACAAGAATTATCTTTCTGTAATGTAAATATGATCATGTCCTATCCTCTGCTTAAAATGTTTTGAGTATCCATTTCCTAAAAAATGAAGACTAAATTTATGACCATGGCCTTTAAAAGCCACCATATTCATGCTTTTCTCTCCAAGCTTACATTTCACCATCTTTCTGCTTACGACCATCATCATTATCCCACTCCCAAGTTCCGATCATGCTGAGTTGATCAGAATCCTTCAGTGTTATTATTCTCTCTTCAGCTCTGGACACTTTTCATATCCTAAGCACCTAATAATCTCTTCAATCTCTCTCTCAAGGCATAATTTGGCAACCATTTTGTATGAGTTATAGGGTGCATCAGACTTGAAAATTCCAAAGGATTTTTAAAAGTTTAGTTAAAAGGCTAACTATTCTCTGTGAATCCTTCCTTGACTTTCCTAGGCAGAGTTAGTTTCTTTTCCATTGCTCCTTTGTACTATGCACATTTCTCAATTGTGGTATTAACTGTTGCACTTTAGTTCTTCACTCTCTTCTATATATACAGCACCCTAGCAATGTGCCTAACACAAAATTGATGCTCAGTAAATGTTGAATGAGTAAATATATCAATAAGTCAACCCATAAATGAATAACCCCCTAGTATTTAAATTGTGATAGTCCAGCAAGTATCTTAATTTAGGAAAGCACGAACATTGAAAACAATTCCAATTGGTTCTCAGAATAGCAAAAGAAAACAAGAAAAAAAAGTATTATTCTTAGTGGCCATAGTTTATGAAAAATTATTATCTATTATTTCATAGTATGGTAGCTAAAAGCAAATTAATGTTTCTGTCTACAGCAAAGATTTCTGGGGATATCTGCAGTTGAATTAATCTATAATATATAATTATGGCAATTAATTTTGAGTGGAAATTCATATACCAAAGTGATGGCATACATATAAATGTTAAAATATTTTTTTTTCTTAAATGTGTTATGAAATATTTATAATTAGTATCAAGATTGTCTCAGTCTATTCAGGCTGCCCTTACAGAATACCATAGATGGAGCCTCAAATAATCTCAATTACTTTTCTTTTTTTTTCTTTTTTAAAGATTTTATTTATTTATTCATGAGAGACACACACAGAGAGAGAGAGAGAGAGAGAGAGAGAGAGAGAGAGGCAGAGAGAGAAGCAGGCTCCATGCAAGGAGCCCAACATGGGACTCGATCCCAGGACTCCAGGATTATTCCCTGGGCTGAAGGCAGGCACTAAACCACTGAGCCACCCAGGGACCCCTCTCAATTCCTTTTCATGACAATAGTCAGCACTCAACTAAATCTAAAACATATAAATTTTTTTTTTACTAAAAAGAAGAAAAATAGACTATATAATCAAACTCATGTAAAGTCTGTAAATTGTAGTTTTTACATATGAAACTTAAAAGAAAACAATGATCAACAATTTAATCAGTGACAAGGTAAAGAATTTAGCAGAGAACTAAGAATTTGAAACAAAAAAAATCAAATAGGAATTCTAGAATAAAAAACTATAATAATTAAAACTAGTCTTAGGGATGCCTGGGTATCTCAATGGTTGAGCGACTGTCTTCAGCTCAGGGCATGATCCCACGGTCCTGGGATTGAGTCCCACATTGGGTTCCTCACAAGGAGCCTGCTTCTCCCTCTGCCTATGTCTCTGCCTCTCTCTAAGTCTTTGATGAATAAATAAAATCTTTTTAAAAATTAAAAATAAAACTAGACTGTGATGCCTGGGTGGCTCAGTGGTTGAGCATCTGCCTTTGGCTCAGAGCATGATCCCAGAGTCCCAGGATCAAGTCCTGCATCAGGCTTCCTACAGGGATCCTGTTTCTCCCTCTGGCTATGTCTCTGCCTCTCTCCCTGTGTCTTTCATGAATAAATAAGAGAAATCTTAAAAAAAATAAAACTAGACTTAAGGGATGGGTTTAATAGCATATTAGAGATGAAGGGAGAAGAAACACTGAAACATGTATGAGGATTAAAGAAAAACTATATTATGAAACAAAATCACAGAAAAAAATACAAGAAACATATAGGACATGGAGAAGAATTTTGACATACATGTTATTGGCATCACAAAAGGAGAACAATAGAAATTTGAGCAGAAACAATCCTTTCAGAATACCTACAAATTTCAAAAATTGAGAGAAAATATCAAGCTACAGATTCAGAATGTTCTACCTCAAGAAGGATAAATGCAAAGAAAACTACTTATAGTATAAAAATTAGTGAAATATATTAATCACAACACAAATGAAAAGATATTCCAAGTTCATTTATTGGAAGAATTAATATTCTTAAAATGTTCATACTACCAAAAGAAACCTAAAGATTCAATGCCCTATCTATGAAAATATCTACAGAACTTTTCAAAGAACTCAAACAAATAATCCCAAATTTGTATGAAACCACAAAAGAATCCGAATAGCCAAAGAAGTCTTGATAAAGAAGAACAAATTTGGAAGCATTGCAATCCCAGATTTCAAGATATACTACAAATATGTAGTAATCAAAACAGTATGGTATCAGCACAAAAATAGATACGTAGATCAGTGGAACAGAAAAGAAAGCCCAGAAATAAACCCATGCTTATATGATCAATCTAAAACAATGAAGAGAAATATACAATGGAGTAAAGAGTCTCTTCAACAAATGGTGTTGGGAAAACTGAACAGCTACATGCAAAAGAAAGGAACTGGACCACTTTCTTAAATAATACAGGAAAATAAACTCAAAATGGATTAAATAATTAAATATGAGACCTGAAACCATAAAATTCCTAAAAGAAAATATAGGCAGTAATCTGTTTGGCATTGGCCTTAGAAACCTTTTTCTAGATATGTCTTCTCAGGCATGGAAAACAAAAGCTAAAATACACATTGTGACTACATTTAAGTAAAAAGCTTTCACAGAACAAAAGAAATCATCAACCAAATGAAAAGATAACCTACTAAATGGGAGAAAATATTTGTAAATTATATATATGATAAGCAGTTTATATCCAAAATACAAAAAAGAACTTATACAACTCAACATCAAAAAAAAAACCAAAAAACAAAAAACATAGATAATCCAGTTAAAAAACTGGCAGAGAATCTGAATGGAAATTTTTCCAAAGAAAACACATACGGCCAACAGACGCATGAAAAGGTGCTCAATATCATTAATCATCAGAAAAAATATAAATCAAAATCACAATGAGTTATCACCTCACATCATTCCAAATGGCTAGTAAGGAAAAGACAATAACAAGTGTTAGCAACTATGTAGAGGAAAGGGATCATTCATGTACTATTAGTGGAAATGTAAATTGGTGCAGCCACTATGGAAAACAATATAATGGTTCCTCAAAAAAATTAAAAATATAAACATTATATGATCCAATAATTCCACTACTGGGTACTTATCCAAAGAAAACAAAAATATTAATTTCAAGAAATATATTCACCCTTATGCTATTGCAGCATTATGTATAATAACCAAAATAATGGATGTCACCTAAGTGTCCACCAATAGATGAATGAAGAGGTCATACACACACACACCCTTTTATCTCCCTCTCTCTCTCACACATGAGCACGTGCACACAAACATACACACACAGACACAAAGTGAAATATTACTCAATCATGAAAACAAATGAGATCTTGCTATCAGACAATATGGATGGACCTAGAGAGTATTATTCTAAGTGAAATAAGTCAAACAGAGAAAGACAAATACCATGTGATGTTACTTATATGTGGAATCTAAGAAATAAATGAACAAACAAAAAGCAGAAACAGACCTGTAAATACAAAGAATAAACCAATGTTTGCCAGAGGGAAAGGGAGTGGGGAGATGGGCAAAATGAGTGAAGGGGAGTGGGTGATACAGACTTCCAATTATGGAATGAATAAGGGGAATAAAAGGTACAGCATAGGGAATAGAGTCAATGGTATAATAGTGTATGGTGACAGATGGTAGCGACACTTGTGGTGAGCATAGCATAACATTAGAATTGTAGAATCACTATGTTATACACCTTTACATTTAAACTATGTAAGATTATGTGTCTACTATATTTCACTTAGTATATAAGAAAATATGGAAAAAAGCAAACTATGTATATGCTTATCATAGAAAAGTCACTGAAACCCCACAAAAATTTTTAATTGTAAAAACATCCATAGAATAGACTTCATATTTTGAGTCACTGCCATAACGGTGTTTCCCTTGGGATGACCTAAGTGGAGTTCCTTCTGTGGGATCCACATATAGCCTACAGGAGTTAAGTTACACATCTTTCTATATACAGTCAATCTCTGAAGGTGCAAGCTATTTCCAAACACATGAGTCTTCCTGTTCCCTTATATGTACCAATAATTCATTTTCATTTCTTCAGACATGAATCAGGTATGAGCAACTTTATCTTCAAGATGTCCCCTCTGAAATACACATAGATCTCCTCTGAAACCCCTCATTTGGCTTGATGGAGTGAATATACCTCCCATTGGCATAGGATGGGGTTGGAGAGGTAGAAAAAGACAAAATGATTTAGTCTCTTGTAGGTCATGGTAAAGAGGGAGATTTAGTTTTCTAGTGCAAGTGGAAGCTCTAAGGTGTGTTAAGAAAAGAGGTTAAAGGTATAAATGCCCAGTTATAAAATAAATAAGTCATGGGGATGCAATTTACAGCATGGTAACTATAGTTAATAACACTGTATTGAATATTTGCAAGTCCCTAAGAAAGAAGGTCTTTAAAAAGTTCTCATCTTTTTGAAATGATGTATATGGTAAAGGATGTTAACTAGACTTACATGATAATCATTTCACAATGTATACAGATATCAAATCATGTTGTACAATGTCCTCCTTGTTGTGATAAACACTGAGTGCTATTATGGAAGTGCTGAATCACTGTATTGCACACCTGAGACTAATATAATGTTATATGTCAATTATACCTCAATTAAAAAGAGAGAAAAAGAAGAAAAAAGAAAGGAGTAACAAAATAATATTTGCATTTTTAAAAATTAGTATATTTGCAGTTTAGAAATAGGATTATTTGGGGCAATAGAAGATAAAGCAGGGAAACTAACTAGGAGACCACTGAAATAGTCCAAACTGGAGATTATGGTGCCTCAAACTTGGTGGTGATAACAAATATAAAAATAAGTATACAGATTACAGAAATATTTTGAATGATTCTCTTTGAGGTAACCAGGGTTCTATTCCTGTCTGCTTTGACCTACCTGTTGTTTTTCATGTCAGTATATACTAACTAGCTTCTTATATTTCTGCTCCTATTACACAGAATGCCTGATTTCTTATACTATATAAGGAAAGATAAGGTATTTTTTGAAATATCATAATTAGATTTGGTAGTAGTTTACATCTGAATCTTCTCTTTAACTTGTTTTACAGTATTTATTTTTCAAAGTTTCCATATATGGCTCTTTTCTATCTGTCCATTCTTGAAAGATGCAATATTTATCCAGATATGGTGTATAGCAATAGACATCTATTAATTTTTTGGTTGTTTTCACTCCTTTGCTTACATGAAATTCTTTCATAGTGACACAGAAGTAGACAAGTTGAGTCTCTGCTATACTAAAGTTGGTTCTATTTCTATATCCACCTATTAACTTTCTGATATTTGGAAGCAAAATAGGTCTAGAAATGAAAAATAGTTGGGTACTGTGGTTGCTTCTAGGGTTGTTCACAAATGTAGTTTTCTCTACAGTGATATGGCAAGATGGCACTCCCAGCCTCTGTTGAAGTTAGGTAATATGTCTTCATTTGGCCAATAAAATGGAGTATTATTTACAGGTAAAGCTTTGAGATACTGTGCGATTCACCATCTTCCCTTTCCAGTGCTCTAGTGATAAGGGAAGCTCATGCCAAGATGAAGTCTCCATCAACCTGAGTCCCAATATAATGAAAATGAGCAGAACCAATTGTATGCTACCTCCCAACTTCCCTTGTATTGTTAGCATGTGAGAAACTTTATTTTTTTTCCAAGAGAGGAAGGTTTATTGGGAGTGACTTTTTTTTTTTTTTTCCAAGAGAGGAAGGTTTATTGGGAGTGACTTTTTTTTTTTTGAGGAACTTTAAAAAAATATTTTGTGTATTTATTTGAGAGAGAGAGTTTGTGTGCATACAGAGGGGGAGGGAGAAGCAGACTCCCTGCTGAGCAGAGCTCCTGACATGGCGCTTGATCCCAGGACCCTGAGATCATGACCTGAGCCTAAGGCAGACACTTAACCCACTGAGCCACTGACACTCCGTGAGAAACTTTTTTGTCCCAAGCCTAAGCCTACTTTTAGAGCAGTTCATGTGGCAGAACCTAGTCTATCCTTATACAGACACTGGGTTAGGTCAAGCTCTCACTTCCAGTATAATCTCCCTCTAAAACAATGGAGTTTCTGGACATCTAACACTGATAATAATTGAGAACTCACTATCTTTTGAGGTAGTGTTCTCCATTTTTAAGTAGTTATAATTATTAAACTATTCTTTTTAATTTGAACCAAAATTAGCCTCTTATCATTTCTACTCAAAACTCATTTACATATTGGACTTAATTAATGAAGAGGAACTTGTCTAAATTTCTTCAGTGATATTCTGTATCTTAAAATTTATAACTTCCCTCAGGAAGTGTTCAGTTGAAATTATTTTGTGAAAAAGCCTAAATCCTAAACAACAGAACACATTGAATGTAAATTAAACAGTGCTCTTGAGCAGAAAATTAAATTTGTTCTATGACATGGGTTTTAAGGCAGCCCACATAATATAAACAGTGCTGGAAGTGACTGATAAATCTGTAAACTCAATTGATACCCTACCTTGGTGATAACCAGTTGGAAAAATTAGAGTAATATGCATGAGCATATCTCTTTCAAATACTTTGATTCTATTGTCTAAGCAGAACCAGAAATATTTTCAAGTAATTAATAACACTTTAGTCCAGAAATATTAGTATAATATGCTTTCAAAGCACTCTCCTTGTTGTGATGAGCACCAAGTGTTATATGGAAATACTGAAACACTATATTGTACACCTAAAACTAATATAACACTTTTTTAACTAACCAGAGTTTAAACAAAAACTTCAAAAAATTAACTCCTGTTAGCTTTTATAGGAAGAATGCTCTACTCACCATAAATCCTAGGTTTAAAACCAAGATTTGATGGTCAAGAGTTCTTCATTATAACAGTCTATTTTACAACTGGTGCAAAGGAATGAGTAACAATCTACTCAGTACAATTTATAAGGCTCTAGAAAATTGCTATTGCCCCAAATATCTTTACCAAGGGTCATTCACATTTGGGATTTATCATATTACTTATTAAATACTTTTGAGCTCTTAAAAGTAATATAATTTATATAAATGCACAACAGAATAATAAGAGAGGGAGAAAAATAGGGTCTTCAAAAATGAAGAAATGCAAATGGAAGATTTGTGTATAAACGTGCTTTACTTCCTTAGAAATCAGATTGCAAAATTAAAGTAACAAGATCCCATTTTTATCTATATAATATTGGCAATTTTGTTTTCACTAACAATAGCTATTATTGATAAGAGTTTGGGAAATGCACCCTCATCCTGTTTGATAGAAATGTAAAGTGGCATAGTTTTATCTATCTTATCTATCATCTATCTATCTATCTAGTGATTAATGAAAAGGAAAACACTTTGTAATATGTGGTTATAGCAAACATGACCCAACAGGTATGAAGAAACTAATGTCTCAGGTGCCTCAGGGATGAATGTCTTCATCACCACCATCCCCAGACAAGAAAATTAGACTTGCTGAAGGGTTGGTCATGAGTGAGGGAAATTTAGTATGTGTGGTGAAGGATGAGAGTGGATGCTAATTACATGCTCAGAACCAGTGACAACAAGTAAGACTTGTAGCTTCTTCTACTATTTTTCCTGTATTAAAATCTTTTTAGAGATCGTGACTAATCACAATCATTTATGGCCCTAAGATTTCTCTGATGCTGCAGCATGGGTCATCTATGGAAGAACCCTTAGCCCTTGTATATGAGCTACCAATAAGTGTGGGAGAGTTAACATCCCATGGGACAGCCCTTAACCAAAAGAAGATTAGAGTCAAAGGTAAAGTGCTGTTGCCCCTTATCCTCCAGCAGGAACTTTACAAATGCATCCAATACAGACTTCTCAGACTTTCCTTTGGAACAAAGCACTAGGCAATCAGGTGTTATTTTTCCTTTGTCCTAAATTTCACTCTCTATGGGCCCTCAATCCTGCAACCTCACATAACTTTCCATAATAACACCCTCATGTAAGCCCCTGTTCCAGGTTTTATTTGGAAGAAACTCAGCTAAGACAATATGAATAACTTTATACAGAGAAATTTATTTTCGAGAAATTTATTCTGAGGAAATAATTAGTCACAAGAAAAAATTTCCTTCTGACATATCAGGTGTAATATGTTATGGAACAAAAATACTTAAAATGCAAATGTTCAGTAATAAGGGGTTGGCTAATCCAAATTTCAAATTTCTAAGGGGACATGACAGTAGTTTTATTAGAAGATAACCCAAGTTTTAGACCACTTCCATTTTGGCCAGTGAGATCCCTAAAACCTGGCTGAGAGTCATAGAATAAAAATTATAAAAGAAGAGATTATTGGGTTTTGACTTCTGTGGAAGTTTAATTTACGTACAAGATATCTCCCAGATTTCATTTTTGGGTTTTTAAAGTCTCCTTGAGAAATTATAATAATATGATAGAGGTTGATTATATTTAAAATTCAGCCCTCTTCTATTTGCATAACCCTTTATGAAGAATTAAGTAAGACAGTATGACTTTGCCTCTTATTTATTGGACTAAAGAATAAGAGTCAAACATTCAGCTTCAGGAACATGGAGGCCCTTAGAGGTATTTAAGTTACAGTACTGACCAATCTCTGAAACTTCTGAGGACAACCAAATAGAATGTCTATTGCACTGGCACAAGAAGAATCAATAGAGGCTCTGGTAAATTACAAACAAACGGTCTACCAAAAATAGGATTTCTGTATTTTATCTATATTTTCCAGAGGGAAACAACTACATCATAGTCTTGCCCTTTAAGCTTAATGGCTTAAACAAGAAAGGAAACTGGGAAAATCAGGGAGAAGCCTCTTACCCTTTTGGCTGCTTCCCTGTGCACTTTTATATGTACTTCCTTCCCATCCAACTCCCCAAACCAAAAGAGGCGAAATAGTAATCTGACCTGTGAGATACTAAGGAAACTGATTAGGTTGCTCATGCGCTTTCTGGAATTTAGGATTTCTTGTTACTTTGAGTTTAGTGAAAGGATGGTTGTAAACTATGGATTTGAAATGAGGCAAATGTATGGTCTTTTCTACATTTCTAAGTTACATGTTCTAATTTAGACTTATAAGAGAGCCTTGCATTTCAGTTTGTAATGACCTGGATAATAATAGAGTGGCAGTTCATATCTAATTTAGCATTTTCAGACATGCATATGGCTTTCTAGAAAATCTCCAGGGATGAGCTGAGGCAAAGGCAGGATTTAGGTATTCCTAAGTCATCTGGATATACATCATTTAATATCACCACAACTTTATTTATTTATTTATTTATTTTACTAATAAATTTATTTTTTATTGGTGTTCAATTTGCCAACATACAGAATAACACCCAGTGCTCATCCCATCAAGTGCCCAACTCAGTGCCCGCCATCCAGTCACCCCCACCCCCGGCCCTCCTCCCCTTCCATCACCCCTAGTTTGTTTCCCAGAGTTAGGAGTCTTCCATGTTCTGTCTCCCTTTCTGATATTTCTCACTTATTTTTCCTCCTTTCCCCTTTATTCCCTTTCACTATTTTTATATTCCCCAGCTGAATGAGACCATATGTTTGTCCTTCTCCGACTGACTTATTTCACTCAGCATAATGCCCTCCAGTTCCATCCACGTCGAAGCAAATGGTGGGTATTTGTCCTTTCTAATGGCTGAGTAATATTCCATTGTATACATAGACCACATCTTCTTTATCCATTCATCTTTCGATGGACACCGAGGCTCCTTCCACAGTCTGGCTATTGTGGACATTGCTGCTATAAACATCGGGGTGCAGGTGTCCCGGCGTTTCATTGCATCTGTATCTTTTCACCACAACTTTAATTCCAGATATCAACTACTACTTTTTCTTACCCCAAAATTAACTTTTTAGGACTGACTTTGAATTATCTGTTATTTTTATATGGTCTTATTTTTTTCAGTTAAGTTGGATAATTATAAAAACTTCAAGTTCCAGAATACTGCTGATGGACAATTACAAGATATGGAGGTGGAGGAAGTTTCACATATATAAGATGGTTTTTATCTTGCTAGGTGGGACAATAGATTCACTTATACAGTGCAGTTCAAGTTATGTGCCCTATTTATATGTTTTTATTAGAATTCTCTACTTCTTTGGATTTGTCATTGCCAGTCACTCCTGATAATCTGTAAGGTTAAGAAGTATGTTTAAATTATTCTGTATTCCCCCCCAAAAAATTATTCTGTATTCCCAGTAATTACCAGACTTCCTAGAAAAAAAAATGTGCACTCAGTCAATAAATGAATAAATTAACATATGCTTTGCATCATGAGAAAATAAAGTTAGTCAGTGTCTTAGTCTGCTCAAGCTGCTATAACAAAATACTATAAACTGGGTGACTAAAACAACAGACACTTATTTGTCATTATTCTGGAGGATGGGAAGTCCAAAATCAAGGTGCTGGACAATTCAGTTCCTGCTAGGGACACTTACTTTTCCTGTCTTATGAATGGTCATCTCCTCATATAGTGGTAACAGTGGGGAGAGAGAACAAGCATGAAGAGTTTGGAAGCAAAAGCAAACTCTGGTCTCTTATATGGAAAGTAATCCCATCAGAAGGACCCTACTTTGGTGACCTCATTTAAACCTAATTACCTCCCAAAGACCCCACCCTCCTGATACCGTCACACTTGAGAGGACACAAGCATTCATTCCACAATAACCAGATACATAAAGCATCTCACAGTACTTGAATTGATCCTGGAATAACATACTTATTTTTAAAAATCACTGTGAATCTGAAAGGAGATAAGCTTTTGATTGATAAGAAAACTGGTAAAAATAATTTTAAATAACTCAATCATAAAAATAATTACTCTTTGGAAATCTATAAATTCTTATGTACTTATTTATTTATTTAGAGTTTGGGAAGTTAGCATAATAGTTAAATAAAAAGGGATTTTATTTAACTTTATTTATTTAAATATTTTATTTATTTATCTGAGAGAGAGAGACAGAGAGAGAGAATGAGCAGAGAGAGGGGCAAAAGGAGAGGGATTAGAAGACTCCTACTGTGGGGAGATCCTGAAGCAGAGCTCCTAGAAGCCTGAGATCATGGCCTGAACCAAAGTTAAATGCTCAACTGACTGAGCAACTCAGGTGGCTCATCCCCTTATTTAACTTTATTTTAATCCTAGGCATATTTTAAAAGAGTAAACCATTTTTCCTCATTGTACAGGGGTTGACAGAGGCTTAAGACATCTGAATAATGATGGAAATTAAAGTATTAATTTTGTTTTTTTAAAAAACTTACTGTAATATAGATAATAAGATATTCTGCTAATTCAGGACAAATTACTCCTTGTAGCCGTTAGTCATCTGAATTAAGCAACAGAGATATAGTTCTTTGCCAAGACAGCATAGGTATCATCTCAGGGGGCACCTCTAAAAGTATTAAGTGCTCATTTACACCACAGTGAGCAAACACTCTTTAAGTGATTCCTGAGAGCAAGCTGAGTACCTTTATTTGACCAAAATATATCTTCACTTATCTACATGGTTAATTGGATGATTCAGTTCATTTGCTCTTCTATTTAGCTGACAATTACCATATATACATTATATGGATTACCCCATTTCAACAAAATGGTATTTCATTGTAAGGCAACACTGAACACAATTTATATTCTTTAATGACTGAGCAAGCACCTCATGATCTAGTTATAGGACCTCAGGGACAGCACAGTAAATCTCAAATATCACAGTGATATGTAAAGATTTGATTGAACTAATATGCTGCAGTTTCAGAAAAAATAATCAATTTGTTTATATTTTACTTTGTTATACTCTCCACAATACGGTACAAAAGATAATTTATTGATACTTTGAAATCGACAATACCAGTACACCATCCATTTATTCATTAGCTCTTTTTTAAAATGCCATTATTTAAATCCTATCTTTTTTTTAAAAAAGATTTTATTTATTTATTCATGATAGTCACACAGAGAGAGAGAGAGAGAGAGGGGCAGAGACACAGGCAGAGAGAGAAGCAGGCTCCATGCACCGGGAGCCCTACGTGGGATTCGATCCTGGGTCACCAGGATCGCGCCCTGGGCCAAAGGCAGGCGCCAAACCGCTATGCCACCCAGGGATCCCGATCCTGACTATCTTTAAGGAGAAATTTGCAACATTCTGGTAAGTTTTTTTCTCCTGGAAAGTTTGTCTCAGTTTCAAAGGATGTCAGTTAAAATATAGAAACTAGGAAATCTCCTGTTAAATAGGGTGATATCATAAACAAGATCACTTGTCCCAAATAAAATCTTGTGTGCTTAAGTTTCAACCCATTAACTATACAGTTTTATTTAAATTAGCTTCACATAGAAAATGAGGGGGAAAAATTAGATAATAAACCTACCAAGTGATTTTTTAGCAATTTGTATATAGCTAACCTTGAATAATTTCTAGAAGAATCAGCCATTTGCGGAATAATAAATCTTTATAAATGAAAGCAGAGATCTATGATGCAGTCACCTCTCCAGTTGAATCTAATGATTAGATAATGTCTAGTAGTGATTCCTAACTCTTTGTTAATAAAAAATAAATAAATTAGTTATTATAACTGCTGTAATTGAATCAAGCATGAAAAGCACAAAGCCTAAGCAGCAAGAAGTTTCTTATTTCCTTGGTCTCCCCTCAACCCAAATCTCCCTATTAGTGAGCCAGCAGACCAATATGGCTTTTCTTCTCTTCCTCCAAAACACCCAACAATTATGCTAATCAGTTGTTGCTACTGTGTGGAAATGAATCATCATAAAAACATACTTATTTCATTCCAAGGAATTCAAAGCAAGACCTGGTTAATAGTTTGTTTTAAAATAATTATTTGTTTTCACCATGCACTGTGTCCACATGCCAGTTACACAGCTGCTGCCAGGCCCAGCTGCTGAGCCATGCCCAGCTGCTGCACTTTGTCATGTCCAGCCATGTGCCCCATGCCACCATGGTGTACCTGGCCCAGACATATCCAGCCATCACCAAGTGCTGTATCCAGCCTCACCCAACCCCAGCCACTGCAGTGTGCATCCTCTAGCCACCACAGTGCTTCGGGGGACCTAGCATAGACCTACTGGCTGAGTGCACTGAAGAAAAGAAAAAAAAAAAAAAAGAAAGTGAATAAGTAATAAAAAAAAAAAAAACTCCCAACAAACAAAAGTTCAGGACCAGATGACTTCACAGGCAAATTCTACCACACATTTAAAGAAGCCTTAATACCTATTCTCAAACTATTCCCCCTACCTCAAAATGAAAAGACAGGAAAACTTCCCAATTCATTCGGTGAGGCCAGCATTACCTCCATACCAAAACCAGCTAAAGACACCACTAAAAAAGGCCAATATACTCACTGAACATAGATGCAAAAATCCTCAACAAAAAACTAGCAAAGTAATTCCCAAAATACACTTAAAAAATCATTCACCATGACCAAGTGGGACTTATTCCTGGATTGCAGGGGTGGTTCAATATTCGCACATTTTGACCATAAAACACACCTCAATAAACACAAAGAAATAGAAATCATATACAATATGTCCCCTGCAAGGGAATTATGATAGAAATCAATAACAGAAAGAGATGGATAATCCCCAAATATTTGGAGACCAAAAAACACACATAAATAAGACGAGGGTCAAAGGAAAACGTCTCATAATAAATAATATTTTGAACTGAGAAAAAAGTGAAATACAACTTAGCAAAATTCATGGGATATAGAGAAAGCAAAGCTTAGAGGAAATTTATAGCACTAAATGTGCATAACAAAAAAAGAAAAGGGGATCTAAAAATCAATTGTCTGAGCTTCCATCTCAAACTAGAAAAGAACAATTAAAGCCAAAAGCAATAAGAAGAGACAATAAAAATTAGAGCAAAAAATCAGTTAAAGTGAAAAGAGGAAGTCAATAAAGAAAAAAAAAGTCAACAGATCCAATTCCGGTTCTTTCTTTAAAATCAATTTAAAAATGGTAAATCTCTATCCAGGCTACACAAGAAAAAATAAAGGCACACATTAATAATATTAGAGCTGAAAGAAGGGTTATCGCTACTGATCCCACAGACATTAAAAGGATAATAAAGGGATAGTGAGAACCTTTCTAAGTCCAAGAATTTGGTAATTTAGATGAGATTTTTTTAACTCCTTGAAAGACACAAACTACCAAAACTCACACAGAAGTAGGTAATCTGAATAGACATGCATACTAATGAAATTGAATCACTAATTCATAACATTCTAAAAAGAAAAGCAGTAGCCCCAGATGGTTTCACTGGTGAATTTAACAAAGACTTAAGGAAGAGATGATATTCATTCTCCACAATATTTCCAGAAAACAAAGAATCTAGAATAGGTTCAGTACAATAAAAAAGTGTTGATTATAAATGTAATGTTAATCCTTTCAGAATGGAAGAGTTTTGCTCCCTCAAAAAAAAGTTGAGTGATTTTTTAAAAGGGACTATTTATAGAGTTAGTAAATTAATCTTTACAACTAAAGTGCCTTGTGACCCACCCTGCAAAATTATGTACAGGCTCATACTTACAGGAAGTTCAAAATCCACTTCTGCTTTCACCTAAAT
Source organism: Canis lupus baileyi (assembly GCF_048164855.1). NCBI lineage: Eukaryota > Metazoa > Chordata > Mammalia > Carnivora > Canidae > Canis > Canis lupus. The sequence goes on from NC_132876.1 coordinate 37,581,782, forward strand.
TGAATTCAGCATTTAAAAGATTCACACACCTTTTGGCTTCATGAGTTACCCTATCCTTTCAAAATTGAGACATAGTCCTTCCCATATTCCAAGGCTTTATTGGAGATAAAGCTTGTGGGTAGTGATATTTCTCTATTCAAAGAGTAGTTGAAGAGATTTTATAAAAAATACAATTCAGGTCATTGTCACCAATAGTTCTCTCAAAAAACACCAAGTAACAGAAAATTAGATTGACACACAAATATAGTATAGTTAGACTAATGTAAGATTGTAGAAGAACTTGAAAATTAAGCAAGCTCAGGAACTTTATTCTCAAATGATATTCAAAATCGAGATTAGATTTATTCACCTTTTATAGATGATATTTTTCATAACTATATAAATTCAGAAATCGAGAAGTGAATATTATATTTCACTTTAAATCCTCTACTATGTATAAACAATTTGAAGTTTGGAATTTATTTTGTAAAATATGTAGAAAAATGTCTATTTATGTTTGTCATTCTGGATATTGAGGGAGTAATATGAAAGTAGGTATCGAAGATGGTGTTGATCATTTAGGTAAGCTAAGTCAGTAGGCTGGAATAGAAACTCAGATTGAAAATCACCCATAACTGCTTAATAATTATGATTCAGACCACTGGTTCCTAAGTTTTACTATGCATATGCATTATACAGAATGTGTGGTAAAAATGGATTTTATTCTTTGGGGTTGGGCCAGGAATCAACAATTATGATAGGCATCACAGGTTACTGTGATAAAAGGGGCTGTCTTAGTTTTTAGTTTATGAAGTGGATCCTAAATAAAGGATTCATTTATTAAAAAGATGCTTACAGGAAAAAATAAAAGGGGAAAACAGTAAAAAGGAAGAAGTCAAATGGGAGTCACATTTTAGGTAAACTCCCAGACTCAGTCTGATCCCAGGAAAAACTCTGGAACATAAACTATACCTCAGAGTCTGTCCCAACTTGAATCAAGAAAAGCTATGTTTTCATGCTCTGCCCCCATTCACTCATAGGCTTAGGGGTAACCCAAAGGAGATATTAACTCCCATGTACTTCTAGCTCTTCAGGAATATGTTTTGTGTGTAGATCCAGTAAATCAATCAGTCCCTTAAAGAGTTTTACTTGAAGATTCTTATTAAAAAAAACCCTCACATTTAAGCTGGGGGACTGGGAGAGGTCCAAGGTGATCTTGGTAGAACACCAACTCTATCTCCTACAGGGTCTGTGGAACACATTTTGAGAAACATTGCTTTTCATTTTTATCAAAAATGAGCCACTGGAAGAGATAGAATTTTCATGACACTAGTACTTTACAAAAGAGAAAAGGCTAATACACCAAAGAATACATCAAAGCATTTTGAAATTGAGTGGAGGTAATTTCCCTGAATCAGATCCAAAGATGCTTTTGACAGCCTGATAATAAGGTTTAGTGTGTAAACTGGACTTGTTCATTTGTAGAACTATTCAGAGGTAAATTAGTGTCTATCCTTATCCTCTTCATACATTAACATATGAGTACTAAGGAGATTGTGGGAGGATCTGTGGCTCCCATTGGCCTACCTAGTTAAGTTTGCCCATATTTTCCTAACACAATTTATGCCATTTATGTTTTGCAGCCAACCTAGGCAAGGTTACAGGATGAGAAAGGAACTAAAGTCTACATTCAATCTAAGATGGCCTGAGACATATTCTGTAACATCATCAGTTCATTTTTATACAGTTTTCTTTCAGTTTCTTTAAATTTTCAACACTGTATTTGTTAGTGTAAAGAGAAAAGACATGTTTCCTTATCTTTGCTAGAATAAAAGAGAGCTAAATGTGGTCTCAAAATCCAAAGAGACTCAAATAAAGCTCGACTGACTAGGAAATATGAGATGGAGTAAATTTAGCTGGGAGAACAGACTCTTCCAATGTAACTTGCTTCTTATATGGCATGTTTAGGAAGTTTAGCATCTGTGTGAATGTGATGCCTGTTGGGCACATGTTTGGGAAATCAAACAGAAGGGAGAAAATTATCAGTAGGTGGAACTTGACTTCTGGTATACTTGTAATTAAAGATAGAAAGTCAAAATAGGGGGAAATGGTAAGATATCTCAAGTCAAAATAGAAAAATAAGTGTAATAATTACTTTTAATTTTAAGTATACTTGGTTACTTTCCATCTAGGCCCTAATGCTGCTGAATAGTTTCTTTTTTAAAAAGATTTTTAATTTTATTTATTTTAGAGAGAGAGAGAAAGAGAGAGCAGAGGGAGGGGCAGATGGAGAGAGAGAATCCTCAAGCAGACTCTGCTGACAGTGGCCCTGATGCAGATCTTGATCCCAGGACCCTGAGATCATGACCTGAGCTGAAGGCAGTTGCTTAACCAACTGAGCCACCCAGGTGCCCCTGAATAGTTTCTAAATGGCATGGAAAACAGTGATCTAAACATATTCAGATAAAAGATTCAGGACTTTTCTTCTATGGCTGTTCTCTGGGAATGAATGTATGTCGATGTATAGACACATCAGTATAAAATGTGTACTTACGTATGAATACATCAAATTGAATAGCACTATATGAATTTAAGTTGGCACAAATACTGATATTTATTAAAGTTATAGTCAATTATTGCCCTGGGAAAATATTTCTCAATGAACCTATTGTCTCAATTTCATATTCACTTTTACTCAGCACTGGAAATAAAGGCAAATTTTAGTTAATCAAGTTATAGTACAATCAGTCTACTGATAGTGCACTTAAACTCCTCTACCTGAATGTTTTCTCTTATTCTTTTTGCATCCTCTAGAAGTTTATTTCCACAGTAATTCAAACATGCACACACTTTCTTGAAATTACTGAATTGATCTGTCATCAAGAAACTAATATTAACTTGGTTTCCTCCCTGGACAGGCATCACGTAAGTTAGCCAATTGGAATCTTCTCTTACACTTGGCAGTTTTATTGCTTAGTGTTAACAAATATATTGATAGTCTTTGCTTTTAAGAATCATTGTCTTAGAAGTTCAGTTAGCAGGGTGCCTGAGTGGTTCAGTCGGTTAAGCATCTGTCTTTGGATCATGTTATGATCTCAGAGTCCTGGGATTGAGCCCACTTTGGGCTCTCTGTTCAGTGAGGATTCTGCTTCTCCCTCTGCCTCTGCCCCCACTCCTGCTCATGCTCTCACTCTCTCTTTCTCTCAAATAAATAAATAAAATATTTTTTTAAAAGAAGTTCAGTTAGCTACCTCTAAGAATTGAGTTTCCTCTGATAAAGTGATGAAATTGAGTTTCTGACCTTGAAATTGTGAAAATCCTATCGGAATACAGATTTTCTTTGAGGCTATTTCCAAAAAAAGTCAAACTGACCACCTCAACACACACACACACACACACACACACACACACACACATTATAGTAGCTCCTTTTCTAGTTAACATATATGATAAAATTGGTTTCAGATGTAGAGTTCAGTGATTCATCACTTACATATAACACCCAGTGTTTATCACAACAAATGCCCTCCTTAACACCCATCACCCATTTAGCCTATACCTCTGCCCACTTCCCTCCATTAACCCTCAGTTTGTTCTCTATAATTAAGAGTCTCTTATGGTATGCTTCCCTATCTTTTTTTTCCCTTCCCCTATGTTCTTCTGTTTGTTTCTTAAATTCTACATATGAGCGAAATCATATGGTATTTGTCTTTCTCTGATTTCTCTAAGTATAATATACTCTGGCTTCATCTATGTTGTTGCAAATGGTCAGAATTCATTCTTTTTTATAGCTGAGTAATATTCCATTGTATATATATACCACATCTTTATCCATTCATCAGTTAATGGACACTTGGCCCCTTTTCATAATTTGGTTATTGTTGATAGTGTTGCTATAAGCATCAGAGCATGAGCCTCTTTGAATCAGTATTTATTTTTGTATCCTTTGGGTATTTACTTTTTAATTTGGATTTATATATAGGGAAGTAAGTAAAGCACTTATATACAAAAAAGTGAGTAGACCACAGTAATATGTATATAGTTCTAGGATACATATACCAATACAGGTATAGAACATTATTCATACTCTGTCATATTAGGTTCCTTTATGTCCCTTCTGATTATAGACACTCCCTTTCCCATTATAGACACCCTCTTGAGAAGAAACCACTATTTGGACTTCAGTTACAATGGATTAATTTTTCCAGCTTTTGAATTTTATACAAATGGTATCACACAGTATGTATTCTTCTGTGAGTAGCTCCTTTCACTCAACATCATATTTGTAATGTCAATTTATATATTTTAATGAAGTGGTATTTAATTTTCACTGATATCTAACATTCTATTGTTTATATCACATTTATACATTATACTTTTGACGGGCAATTGCATTGTTTCCAATTTTGACCTACACTGAATAAAACTGTTATGAAGATTTGAGTACTTTTCTTTTGGTGAACATATGCCCTCTCTTGTCTTGGATATGTACGTACATGGAAATTGAGTAGCTGAGCATAATAGAATAGGTATGTATTTGGCTTTATTCAAAACAGACAAAACATACACTTTAAAAGCCTATGCACCAATAAGAAACAAGAAACTGATTTTTACGGTAAACTGAATCTTGAAAATAAAGACTTCTTGAGGAAAAGTACAAAAGAATCTGGCTGATTATAATCCTGTACTCATTCCACTGCTGAATTTCATAGCTCTGTGATATATAGGCAAGAGATTTTGTTTTTGCAGAAACATTAAAGACCACATTTCACAATATCTATGTTCTTCCTAATAGAGAAAAGAATGCAAATCAATAGACTGTACATACTGCTTTAAATGCATCTTTTCACAAAGCTTTATGTTCCTTTACAAATTATTACTACCTCATAGAGCAGAAGAAAATAAAAATTATAGTTTGGTTTTGCCACCAATTTCCCCTTAAATTAGCAGTATTTTGAAAAAATACATTCTCACAAACCCACATTCGAAGAGCTAGTCTTAAAAAGGATGACCTAAAAAAAAAAAAAAAAGGATGACCTATTAACTTGATGATAGGTTTCAGTATAGACTCAAAAGAGATTATTTCAAATATATACACATATTTCACTTTCCAATCACAGCAAATCTCAATACATTCTTTTCAGCCACTGATATTGTTGAGCAGGAAGATCCAGCCACCAATCACCACCACCAAGTGGAGGAAGCAAAGAATAACGCAGACCACCAGAGGTAGGAACCCACAGATCTTGGCCCACAAGGCACAGGTTGGAACAATATTTTACTCACAAAAAGAAGAGATGCAATAAGATCAGCATCTGTACCTTGCTATGGTCCCCTATGACCAGTGGGTCCCTCCAATACCAAGGCAGGGCAAGGGACTGTATACACTCCTCTCCTACTGCAGGCAGAAAGATCATGTTCCCTTCCAGCTAGGGGCAGATATATTTGTGGGACTGGCAAAGTGCACCGTGGAACATATGCTTAAGTAATACAAGGAAGTTCACTATGCATCCAAAACTTGGGAAATTTTCACCTAATAAAGAAGAAAGATTCTAAACCATGAGACAGCTTGGCACTAGACCTCTATATAAAGGAATGGTCCAGGCACAGGGCATTGACTGGGAAATCCCTGAGGAAGGGCAGCTGGTCATGTGATGGCTATTTTCCCAAAATGGAAGGCATTACAATTTAATCTTCTGGTAAAGAGTAAAGTTAATTATGTAGCACAATTTGAACATTTGCATCATGTTTTCTTTTACTGAGGTAAAAACCACATACATTTGTCCTCTTAATACTTTTTAAAGCACACACTACAGTAACCATACGCAATTGTTGTACAATAGATTTCTAGAACTTTTTCATCTTGCATGACTAAACTCTCTATACCCATTAATAACAAGTCCTTGTTTCCCCTACCCTCATAGTCCCTGGAAATTATCATTTTACTTTTTCCTTCTGTGATTTTGATTGCTATAAGTAACTCATGTTAGTGGGATCATATAATATTTGTCTTTTTGTGATTGGTTTATTTCACTTATCACAATGTCCTTAAGGTTAATCTATGTTGTAGCATATGACAGAATTTCCTTTTTTAAAAAACTGAATTGTATTCCAGAATATATATATATATATATATATATATATATATATTCCATTTTATATATATGTATAACACATTATCTTTTTCCATTCATCCATTAATGGACACTGAGGTGCTGATTTCCACATCTTGGGTATTGTGAATAATGCTGCAAATCCCTCTTCAAAATCTTATATTCAGTTCTTCTGGATACATACTCAGAAGTGGGGTTGCTAATGGTAGTTCTAATTTTAATTTTTTGAAGGTACTCTATACTGTTTCTTTTATTTTTAATTTTTTTCTCTATACTGTTTCCAAAGCAGCTGCTCCACTCTATTTCTACCAATAGTGCACAAGGGTTCAAATTTCTATACATCGTCACAAACACTTGTTATTTCCTGGGGTTTCTTTAATAGTGGTCATAGTAATAAGTGTCAGTTGATAGATCATTGTGGTTTTTGTTCTGCATTTCCCTGATGATTAGTGATGTTGAGAACATTTTCTTTTTTCTTCTTTTTTTTTTTAAAACAGGATTTATTTATTTATTTAGAGACAGAGAAAGAGGGTGGGTTGGGGGGAACAGAGGGAGAAGAATACAAACAGACTCCACACTGAGCACAGAGCCCGATGCAGGGTTAGACCTCATGACCCTGAGCTGAAATCAAGAGTTGAATGCCTAACTGACTGAGCCACCCAGATGCCCTGAACACACTTTCATATACCTGTTGGCCATTTAAAAATTATCAATGCAAAAATATTGATTCAGCTCCTTTGCCCATTTTTAACCAAGTTATTTGATCTTTTTAGACTTTTAAAAATTCTTTATGTATTCTGGATATTAGCCATTTATTTGGTATATGATTTGCAAATATTTTCTCCCATTGGATACATTGCCTTTTTAATTTCTTGTTTCCTTTGTTGTGCAGAAGTTTTAAAGTTTGATAAGCTCCCATTTTTCTACTTCTATTGTTGTTACTTGTACTTTTGGTGTCATATCCAGAAAAATTGCCCATTCCAATGTCATGAACCTTTCCCCCATCTTCTTCTAGAAGTTTTATCATTTTAGAGCTTATGTTTAGGTTTTTAATTCTTTTTTGAGCTAATTTTTGTATATGGTATATACAAGGGTCCAATTTCATTCTTTGTCATGTAGATATTCAGTTTTCCCAATGCCATTTGTTGAAAAGACTATCCTTTCCCCATCGAGCAATCCTGGCTGCTTTGTATAGTTCTTTGTATAGTTTCTTTGTTCAGTTAACCATATATGTGAGAGTTTATTTCTGGGTTCTCTCTTCTGTTCCAATGGTGTATATGTCTGTCTTTGTCCAGTATCATACTGTTTTTACTAATGTAGCTTTATAATATGTTTTGAAAACAAGAAGTTTGAGGCCTCCAGCTTTGTTCTTTCTCAAACTATTTTGGCTACTCATAGTCCTCTGAGATTCTATATGAATTTTAGGATTTTTTTCTATTTCTCAAAAAATATCATTAGAATTTTGATAGGGATTGCATTACTCTGCAGATTGGTTTGGGTAATCTGGATGTTTTAACAGTATTAAATCTTCTAATTTGTGAACACATGATATCTTTCCATTTATTTATGTGCATTAATTTCTTACAGCAATTTTTAAAAATTTAAACAAAATTTTTAGTTTCCAGTTGACAAGTCTTTCTCCTCTTTGGTTTACTTTATTCTTAAGTATTTTATTATTTTTTCTAACTATTATAAATGGGATTGTTTCCTTAATTTTGTTTTCAGATTGTTGTTAGTTTATAGAAATGCAACTGATTTTTGAGTGATTTCTAATCTGTAAATTTATTGATGTGTATTAGTCCTAACAAATTTTTAAATAATTTTTTAGGGATTTCTACATCTTGGAAAGAGATGATTATACTTGCTCCTTTCCAATTTGGATGTCTTTTATTTACTTTTCTTACCTAAATTGCTATGGTTAAGACTTTCAGTACTATGCTAATTAAAGTGGTAAGAGTGGACATTCTTGTTTCTGATTTTACAGGAAAAGTGTTTAATCTTTCACTATTGAGTATAAATTAGCTATAGGATTTTCATATATTGTCATTATTACATTGAGACAATTTCCACTTATTAGTAGTTTGTTTTCATCATGGAAAGCTATTGAATTTTGTAAAATTTTTTTTTCTGTTGAGATGATCATGTGATTTTTATTATTTGTTTTAATGTGCTGTATCCCATTGATTGCTTTGTGTATGATGAACCTTCTTGTATCACAGGGGTAAATCTCACTTGGTAATGGTATATGATTATTTCAATGTACTGTTAAATTTGGTTTGCTAGTATTTTATTGAAGACTTTTGCATTGATATTCATTAGGATTATTGGCCTGTAGTTTTTTTCTTTTCTTTTCTTGTAGTGTCATTGTCTGGCTTTGGTATCAAGGTAATTCTGGTCTCATAAAATAAGTCTGGAAGTGCTCTCTCCTTTTAAATTTTTTGGAAAATTTTGAAAAGGCTTGGTGTTAATTCTTTTTCTAAACTTTTAGAAGAACTCACTAGTGAAGCCATCTGGTCCTGAGCTTCTCTGTTGGGAGATTTTTTTTATTACCTTGATAATTTAATTAGTACAAGCACATGAAAAGCAAGACTTGAAGTAGTTATAAATCACTTCCCATATATTCTTGATATATGTATTTAACTTTCTCTAACAGCCAAGCTAAAATGGCAGTTCAATATTGAAAGGTTGAATTGGAATATTGAAGCAATCACTGAAACAAGGCTTTAAACAATATAAATGAAATATAAGGGGACAAAAATTAAAATATCACATGTTTACTCATCTAAGATGGAGATAGTTCAAAAATATAAATAAAATGGTGACTTCATTGAAGAGGAGTTATTAATGGCTTCAAGGTGTTTTCTAAGCATATTCTTTTATAAATAAAAAAATTACCAGTAAATTCAAATATTACTCTTTAGGAGCTATATTAAGATGCGATTCTTTAAATAAAGTTTCCACATTAAAATCATCCAGGGAGGGGATCCCTGGGTGGCTCAGTGGTTTAGCGCCTGCCTTCGGCCCAGGGCGTGATCCTGGAGATCCAGGATCAAGTCCCATGTCGGGCTCCCTGCATGGAGCCTGCTTCTCCCTCTGCCTGTGTCTCTGTCTCTCTTTCTCTCTGTGTCTCTCATGAATTAATAAATGAAATCTTAAAAAAAATAAAATAATCCAGGGATGTAGAAATAACAATAAATTAGTGCTCTAAATGTGATTGGATGGCTGGTAGAATTGTGATTCCTAACACTGATGTTCACAGTAGAGAAAACAACTGAAACTTAAGTTTTCACTTAATACAAGGGATAGAGAGAAAATATGCATTCATTACAAATACCTGCATTTAGCACTGGTGCTTCCCTTGGCTTTTGGATATGTTTGCTACATTGAGCCAAATCTAAGAAAATAAATATTTCTAATATACATGTTCACATTGCCAACATTTTCAAAAAACACTTCTCCTACAAGTAAATGAGAATCTAGACCTAACTTTAAAAAAAGGTTAAAAGCTAACAGAGAAAATTTTGAGTCTGATGTAATTTCTGAATTAAAGCACAGTTAAGCCAGACATCAGTAATTATCAAGGTGGTAGATATGAAGAATTAAACCAGACCACCTCTAAGAACAAGAAAAATTTATAGTTAGGCTAGCTTCATGTCGCTTATAAAGTTTCAGAATTGAATATATGAAATTGACTGGCAGTAGTCACAGATGGAAGGAGGTGGTGGTCTTTTCTTTACCCAGAAAATTGAATATAGTGTATCATAGTTCAAATTGAGATACAGATGATTAACTCCTAAGAATTTTGTTATTATTCTTGTTCCTTTTAATACTATCATATATCCTAGAGAATTAACCTAAGCACTGTTAACTGTACATTAGAATGATATCAGAAGTTTATTAATAAAATGTCTAAAAAGCTAAAAAAGTTTCCGTGGATAGCATGGAAAATTTTAAGATGAAAAATTATCTTTGAAGAAACAGAAAAGAGCTGACTTCATAAATGAGGTGTCATAGGTCAAAGACTGATCATATTACAAATGATCTATTTTAAAAGAGCTGAAAATGACTTTAAAGATGATCCTCAAACTCTTCATTTATAGATAAATTTGAAAGCCAGAGCAGTTAAGAGACTTGCCCAAGGTCACATAGCTGGTTACCAACAGAATGTCTAGAAATACACTTTCTCAGTTCAGTCCTCTTTAAACAAGTGATTATTTGTGTTTTTTAATAGCTGACATTTTTATTATTTTTATTGATTTATTTTAAATAATGATATCTATCTTATGTATATGATAATTTAGTAGTTTATAATTATACTTTCAGATTCTAGATGCAATTGACATAGGTAATGCTATGCCATGCATCTAGAATCTGAAAGTAATTATCAGTTTCGAATATGCCTTAGTTTTTGTATACTATTGGAAGTTGTGTTCAGGATTTTTTATTTTTTATTATTTTTATTTTTTAAAAAAAATTATTTATTTATTAATACAAGACACACAGAGAGAGGCAGAGACACAGGCAGAGGGAGAAGCAGGCTCCATGCAGGGAGCCTGATGTGGGACTTAATCCCAGGATCCCGGGATCAGGCCCTGAGCCAAAGGCAGACACTCAACTGCTGAGCCACCCAGGTGTCCCAGGTTCAGGATTTTTTAAATGACAAAATCCTTAACTTGATGAATTTCTGGAGTATTCTCTTTTATAAATAATTATTATAATATTGATCTATTAGATAATAATATATTAATATTAGAACTAAATAGAGCAGATGGATTTTTTCATTCCTTTAGTAGCAATTCATGAAATGAAATACAGAATACAAATAAATTTTTGTCTTATTTTAGCAATCATTGACCTTAATCCCATCATTAATTAGCAATTATATTTTCTACATTTCTATTACCTCTAAAGGACCACTACTGTCCTTTTCACATTCAGGGCTGTGTGTTATATTGCTGAAAGACATTTGAACCCTCTATTTCTCTAACAGGCCCTGAGGTGTTTTTTTTTTTTCTCAATTTTCAGCAGATAAAAGAATAAGCTTATACTGTGTCATTTCTTTCCGAGACGCAAAGAAGAGGTTGTACTTATAGGGGCAAAAGTAATTTTGGGTCAGAGACTGGAGGGCATAACACAAAGCTAGTGAAAATCTCTGGAGAGGAAAGAAAGGAAATATAAGGTCTCGAAACAGAATTAGGGTTATAGGAGAGAAGAGGTAGAAAAAGAAACCCTAGAGGAGCTCAATTTATAATGGCCCTTCTAATTTGGTGTCTGGTAGGGACACCATTTTCATCCACTTTAAATATGTTTTACATTTAAAATATAAGAAATAAGAGATGCAGTGTATAATCAATTTAAGTATTACTTTAATGAAGGAGATGATCATCTGGGGGTAAATTTATGCAACTAAAATTTCCAGGGCATTTGATTTTAATAGTTTATTGAGTGAATTTCAAAGTAAGCATGCCAAGCTTTATAACTACTCACTTCTAGTCAAACTCATGCCATTTTTTAGAAGCTTTACTGAATTTTTTTCCACATTACTTTTGGTTTTGAATAATAAATCTTAGCATATATGAAAATGTCTGGTATTGGTGGAAATTTGTTTTAGATGTTTTCAAAAGACATGAATGAGTCATTGTTTAAGAGTTTGTTAGTAATTTAATATCTTAAGTGAGGATTTATTTGAAGACAACTTATACTAGCAGTAAGATACCAAGTACAGGCTACTGGAAGTGGTTCACTCCAGGTGCAGGCACTGAGGGAGCACATCGCTTTTGGAGAATTTGAAAATAATGGTAACTCTCCTGAAAGTTTTTTTTAAATATCACCATGCATCAGCATTGGCAAATAACCTTAGTGATAAAATCTTCCTCACTGAGGCAGATTGCTCCCATTGCCCATCCTTCCTTTAGTATGTGACTCTCTAATAGTAAATGGTAAATATATGTGCTAACCTGTAAATATTATGTATGAATGTGCAGTCACTTTTCCATTCCTTGTGTTGATATGGTTGCCAGGGTAGTGCAGAGTTCCCATTAAATAGCTGTATTAAGAAATTTCTATTAAGAAATCTGTATTGAATAGGCAAGAAAAAATAGAAGTATATATACATAAATACTCATTATCTAAGTGTTTAAATTTTACTCTATTGGTGTTAATGTTACATCCTATAATATATACATATCTTCAGTAGACATCTTGATATATTTTACATATACATTTATAAGTATAAATATAAATTGATATATATGTAATATATATGTGTATATATATATATATATAAATCTTCACCTAGATCAAGATATAGGACATTTCCATCACCTAGAACTTCCCATTGTATCCTTCCCAGTTAATACCTAGCTACTATTCTAATTTCTATCACCATAATGGATTAGTATTTTTCTTTTTCATTGTATAAATTGAATCATAGAGGAATAAAGAAAAAGAAAAAAAGAAATCTGTATTTAGAAATGTTCCTTTCATTCTTTTGAGATGAAGTCCCATGGTGCTTTTCATTCCTGTGGTATGTCTATTCCCTATGGACCTGTAATCTGGCTCTTATCCAGATCAGTCCTGACCAAGCAAGAATATCTTAATATCCCTCAAAATCATTAAAACAGCTGTTTCGGATTAGAGAGGAGCAGGCTAATCAAGCCTCGCTACAATTCTACTTCCTTTCTTTTCCATTAATTCATACTAAATACAAATTCCCCAAACCTTCATTATTCATTAAGATATCTAAAGCAACATTTTCTCTTCTGTGTTTATGGGATACCCTGTAAACCAATGGTTAAGTGGTCAAATAAGCTTGGGAAATGTTGCATAATATCTTTTCCTTTTGGGAAATCAAAATGTGTACTAGTACATTAAAGTCACTGAGAAGTCCTAAAAGAAAAAAAAATGCATATACATTTATTTAACTTAGTGTTTTCAAACTTATTAGGAAAGTTTTTTTGCACACCAAATTTAAATACCCCATGAAATTAATGTTCTTTAGTAGGAGCTTTGGGAAATGCTGGTCTAATTACTTTATTATCACTTTATTGAAAAGCAATCTGTATATTCCATGGGCAACTTTCGATCTCTAGTAAATCACTTTCAATACTGTTGACATTTTAGACAATTTTGAGCCAAATTTAAGATATTTTCTTGATTATAAACCAAACTACTACTTATGGGAAGCTTAGCTCTAACTAGAAATAAGTGTGAAAGGAATGTGTATGTATGAGTGTATGTATGCATGCCTTTATGCAGGACATTAAATAACATTGTGGATATGTCCTTAAGAAAAATACCATAGCAAGTATAGCTGTGAATTGCTTTTTATAGCATCTTCAGGTAGAAGCTGGGAGGAGAACATTAAATTCCAAGTCGGAGATAAAAATCTACCAAAAGGGAGTTGTTGCATTACACATATGATTATTTTTATTACTTTTGTTTTATTAAATAAAATAGCACATACAAATAAATTTTCTAAATAAAGGCAACCTATAAATTTAAGCTCCAAAACCATTTCCTTCCTTTATGTAGTCATCTCTGAAATGAAACTTTGTAGAATTCAACTCATTTAACAAATTGTATTAAGCTTTTTCTTGATTACATGAAGCACAAAATGAATGCCATAACACTATTTCCTTTCTTTTGATCAGCTGTCTTAAAAAAGATCAAATTAACTTTAATTTCTTTATGATCTTAAACTGATGGGCTTTAGTTTCTCCTAAGAAGCTGAGGCCTTGATGGAGATACTTTTTTTCCTGTGAATATGTGGTTCAGTTGCAGATAGTTGTTGGATGTCTGGGAGGGGGATGGGAAATGACATGGAAAGGGGAGCTGGGTGGAATAGTTCTAGGAGTCCCTTGCAGTGCTTGAAGGAATGCACTTTGGTATTCCTGAATTCTAGTACTGTTTTCAATAGTAACTAGTTGTTACTTATGGCAAGTTAACTAACTTGTGAGCCTCAGGTTTCTTATCTGTAATATACAATCACTGTATTTACCTTTGTGCAAGTATTAAAACATTCTAAATGTCAGATCAACTTGCAGGTCAGTACTAGGTTGAGAGCCACACTGATAGCGTACATAAACATTGGAAACCTAGAAAAGCAACAAATCAAAAGCCAAATGACAGCCAAGAGCATGAGGGAATATTTTCTGGTCAAAGCAAAGAAAGACTTCTAAAATACAGGCACAGGGTCACCTCTTTACGAGACAGTATAAAGTAATTACACATGTATATTTTGGAGTCTAGCAGAACTGGTTTTAAACCAAGGCTTTAAAACATCATAGGTTTATTACCATGGTCAAGTTATTTATCATAAACATCTTTTTACTCATATCTAAATGGGGTAATATTATATTATATGGTAGTTATGAGAAGTATACATACACACATACTTTCTTAGTGTCTGGCTGTAAAACCCAATAAATAGTGCTGACATGATAATGGCAAGGATGACAACAATGACAGAACACACTCACCTTAATTTCTGTCCTCGAGTGCTGCTAATCAAGCCTGGCTTCATATATTCCTTCATTGTAACAATATAAAAATACGTGATAAATGAATGTTTTCATATTTTTTAAAGCAATAAAATTTTGGCTGTAGCATAAGTTTTATTGAAACTAAAAGCTTACAATTTATTTATTTTTTATAATAAATTTATTTTTTATTGGTGTTCAATTTGCCAACATACAGAATAACACCCAGTGCTCATCCTGTCAAGTGTACTTTTTTTTTTTCCTTTTTTACTTACATTAAATACATCGGTAAATCAGCAGTCGCATTCTATTACCACGATTGTTACGTTGGGAGAGGAAGAAAAGGGGAAAAAGGCAAATGCTTTCTTAGAAGAAAAAAAAGGACACCCTCCCTAAAAAAAACTGATCAGAAGAAAAAAAAAAAAAGAAGAGCTGGGAAATAAAAACTAAGATCCCCAAGCCCGAGAGAGCTCAACGGAAAGCAAAAGAGCTGGTAGGATATCGAAGGAAGGCAGCAGATAGGCCCAGAAGCTGAGGCCAATCCTGTTCCAAAGGGGGCTGGGGAGGGGAGAAGAAGGCTGGAGAAATGTTTTCCCAGCCCCAAGGCAATGAAACACTTCACTCCTGTTCCATGGGGAAAGATGCAGAGAAAAAAAACAAAAACAAAAACGAAACAAAAAAACTTCATTTCTAAGGAATTTAAGAGAGCTATCCTAGTTCTTCCACTTATAAGGATGCACTGGGTGCTTTGTAGGGCTGGTGGGTGCTGGGAAAGGAAGGGGAAAATGTATGTGTGTTTCAGGGCCACGGGAACTAAGGCTGCCCCTGGAAAAGAAAGGGAAATGAGTCCTAAGTGGAAGAACCTAAGCTGGGTCCTTCAGAGTCTCAGCTCCAAGGATCTCTCAGCTGCTCTGGGACAGAAGGCAGTCTGAAAACCAAAGGGCAGAAAGGTTCCAATCCTAGGTCACCATGACTTTTCCTATCTTACTTCTTCCTCCAATTTTCCCCAAACTCTGGGCTGGAACCAAGGAGTTTAGAGTTCTCTCTTGCCTCGATGGCTTCTCAAAGACATCCTAAAATACTTGATGAGGGATGTGAAGAGTGGCTAGAGATTTAGAAAGGACCAGTGTCCTCAGGTAATGTGAGACAGTTGTGATGGACCTTCAGTGCCAGCTGTTGTTACCTGTCCACAGGAACAGGTGTTACCATATGAGGGAGCCACAAGTAGGCCTCTGTGGTATTAGCCTCTAGTAGTATGTGGATTAAACCACTGGCTGGGGGTGGGTCTGAGGATAAGGATGGAGGGACTAAACCGAAGGTACTAACAAAGGAGAAAAGATCTAGGGCCTGATGGGAGGTGGAGGACAGAACAGACTGTACAGTGGGAATAAAGATCATATCTATTTACAGGGAAGTAGAAAATACATGGTAATGGGTAGATCAAATTGAATGTGAACCTTAGGAAAGGAGAGAAAACTCCTCTCTCTTTCCTGACCCCTCTTCACTCCCATAACATGGCCTAGGCTATCCTGAGACCACTCTCCAGTTGCTCAGTTAATTCCCCAGGAAAGGCAAACCTATACTCTTGAGAGCTAGGTTGGCAAGAATATAGGTTAAGAATCAGAGTTGGAGGAAGCAAGCAGTGGAGACTGGGCTTAAGTAGCTGCCACTGGTTCTGTTCTCTTAGCCCCTCCCAAAACCTCATACTTATACTACCTTGGCTTTCATTTAATTAAAAAGGTGAGAGGGCAGGTAAATCCATCAAAACCCTCATAAAACAAGTATCCCAACTGAACTACCACCAATTAAAGTGCAAACTGCAGGGGAATAGAGTGGCTGGGGCTGAGGCCATCTAAAGGCCAGAGGAAAAAAAATGCATATGTATAAATCAGAGGATGGGTATCAGAAACTGGTCCCTCCTCTAATTAGATCACAGCAGAGCCAAAGATGCAGGCAACCAGTGAAGATTCTTTGGAGGACTCTGGGGTCCAGAGTCTCCCCCACTATGGGGGAGGAGCTCCGAGGCTGGGTGAGGGGGATATTAGGCCTTGGAACAGTTCCAGAGCCATAGGTACTGCATCTCCACCTCCTCCACCTCTGCCCAGTTAGCTAACAACAACTCCTACCTGGTACCCGAGAGCTTGCCTTCCCATTCTCACCTCTACCCGGAAACACCCTCCACAAGGCCAACTCATGGAGGCTGCAGTGTTTTCAAATATGAGAGACTCCAACCAAATAAAAACAAAAAGGAACTGTTTCCTTACTCCCTCCTGCTCTGAGCCTTACTCCCCATCCCCCCCAGGGCCCTTAATGTGACTGAACTGGAAACCTCCTTCCTCAGTTCCTGGGTTCACCACCTTCTCCATCCTGGGGAGAGGAGGAAAAGGGGATCAAGAACAGGGATTGACCAAAAGCAGAAGGGGAAGGGGCAGGAGACAAAAAAATCTTTTCTGAAAAAAATGAGGAGGAGGAGGAGGAGGAAAGATAAGTAGTTCACTGTCTTGCACCTATAATACAAAGTGAAGAAAGTTTGTTTTGGAAAGTAAGTCCTGGGGGAATCTGACCCCCAAACCCGAGTAAGGGTAGGAGGCCAGTGGCAACAGCTGCCTGGTGTTGGTTGCTGAAGCATTAAAAAGTGCCATGATGGAGCTGTCAGGAGGCAGCCCTTGGGAGCCAGGGCTCAGTGTGCTGTTACTGTAGGGGCTGTGTGCTGAGGGGTGGGGATGGAGGTTATTTCTTAGCTCTCGTGCTAGCTCCAAAATTGTTTGCTGCTAGCCACCCCCTCAGTTGCTACAACACTGGCTCCTGTTCTGCTGGGACTGCTCATGGAGATCCACACCCCAGCTTCGGCCTGCTGCACCCCCTAGATTCTGGGTTTTACTCTGGAAACTTCTTAGCTATTGCCAGGAAGAGATCATTCACGTTCATAGCTGTCTTGGCTGAAGTCTCCATGAACAATAAGCTGTTGTCATCTGCATACACCTGGACCTCTTTATACTCCACCCGGGCACTCAGTGCCCGTCACCATTCACCCCCAACCCCCACCCTCCTCCCCTTCCACCACCCCTAGTTCGTTTCCCAGAGTTAGAAGTCTTTATGTTTTCATGTTTCTTACTTTTCTCTAATTTTATGTCATACAAGGAGTCTTTTCATTGTAAAGTTGCATTTGTCAAAATTCTCATGAATGCTATCATCAAATATTTAGGGCAGATAGTGAAAAGTAAAAGTCAAATGCTTTATATTCAGCATATTTGGACACTTAGAATTTTCTCAGTTATTCTCCACCTTGGCTGCAGATTCTAATCACCTGAAGGGCTTTTAAAAAAATTCCAACTCGGGATCCCTGGGTGGCGCAGCGGTTTGGCGCCTGCCTTTGGCCCAGGGCGCGATCCTGGAGACCCGGGATCGAATCCCACGTCGGGCTCCCGGTGCATGGAGCCTGCTTCTCCCTCTGCCAGTGTCTCTGCGCCCCTCTCTCTCTCTCTGTGACTATCATAAATAAATAAAAATTAAAAAAAAATTTTAAAAAAATAAAAAAATTCCAACTCCTAGGCTACAGCTGAGATCAAATAAACTAGAATTTCTGGAGGGTGGGACCCATGAGCAATAATTAGCAAGTTCCCCAGGTGATTTCAACATGCAGTCAAATTTGAGAACCACTGCTCCAGATCAGTGGTTGTCAAATCTGTCTGCGTATTAGACTCCCTTGAATACTTTTCAGAGTTTATACCAGCCAAACCAGCTACCATTTATTCGGGACCTACTGTAGGTCCGGCATGGTGCCACACAGTTTAAATATGTTGCTTTCTTTGCATTTCACAATATTACAACATGAATTCATAATATGCCTTATCTCGAACACAACCCTAAGAAGTAGGCATAATTTTCTCATTTCAGAGACTTTAACTTCCATGAAGATTTATGTATTTTATATGCCTTATCTTTAGAAACTAGCATAGTACCCAGCACAAAATAAACAAGTGATAAACATTTGTTCAAAGCAAACAGAATTTCATGTGAAAAAAGTTACAGAAGTCAAGAAATTTTCCAAAAACTGTAGAGGCAGTATTTAAAGCCATGTGCAACTGATTCAAGAACCCATGCTTTCCATACCCTGCTACATTGCTTTTCTTGTTTGCCTATGAAACTATACCAATTTTCCATAATAGCACCAGCAGTAATCAGATAGGCAAATTTTGAAACTCGAAACAAATTCATCTTTTTGTACCATCTCAAGCACCCTCCCAAGTGTTCCTATAATTCATTCCAGAGCCATTGTTTACACTCACCAATGCACATATACAGTATAGTGAATCAACATTAATGAGCTTGAGGATACTATGGGAAGCTCTGCCATCAAACCCAGCTGAACCCAATGTCTCCTTCGTGACATCCTAGAAGAATGCTAGACAACACTAATTTCTCCCTTTCTTTAGATTCCTAAAATAATTATCATTTCTATCATTCATTTTGGTACACATTACATCCTGTCTCCTATGTGTAAGTTTCATGGAAGCATGCTCTGTATATCCAGTAGGATGACACAATCTCTAAAGACAGGTAATAATAGCATATACTGTGTTTCGGATACTATCTGAGCACCTTGTATATATTAACCTATTTATCCTTAGAATAACCAGTTGAAGTAGGTACTTTTAATATACTAATTTACAAATGAAAAAAAGTTATATTGAAATATAGTTATCAAAATATCTTTAAATTTACAAAATATGGTAATATATTTTCATTTTAACACATTTGATAACAAGATTACCAGTTCTAAAATGATCATAAATTTGAAATAAGATGACCTCAAATTTTATTTCAATATAATTATAACTTTTTACATGACATGGAATTATCTGTGTTGTCTATTGCTGACAAAGCCATACATTAAGGTCTTTTTATTACAGTGGTCTGTTGCCTACTTTCAAAATCAAAGGAAATGCTAATTTGGGGGGATGGGGGAAAAGAGATGTAATTTTCCTGATCCAGTTCCACATACCAGTTGAATTTAATTAGCAAAAGCCCAGGATCCATGAACTCCAAAATAAGACCTCCTGGCCCGGAAACAGTTATTAGGCATTGAACCACCTGCTACTTCATGTGTTCAAATCTTTATGTAGGAGAAAATCAAGGTAGAAGATGTACTTTACTCCCTATTAACTTGGAAATATATTTTGGTTGTATTCACATCAATTATTAGTGACCATTTGAATCAAGATTTAGAGTACTCTGTTGACTTGGTTGGGCTGGGAAGGCATTCAGAGATATTGTAAAGAGAACTGACTTGTACCTTTGGTAATTTTTCCAAAAATGTCATCAATGTTCAGGGACCATAAAAGAAAAACAAAAAGAAAAATTAAAATTGTAACCAGTGCTTGCTAGCTTCTATTTTTGCACATAGCATCTATTTAACCAAAAAGGTTGACATTCAATAACGTACATTCAGCTTTCCCATAAAGTACAAGTTCAGGCTATGAAGAAGCAGATTATTTTTTATTTCATGCTAGGGCAAGATACTGACAAAAAGTCAAAACCTTAACTATAGTAGAGGGATCTTAAGTCAGCTATCAAATCGAAATTGCTATCTTTCTTGTTAATGAGCACCAACAAAATTTTGCATGTTATGAATTGCAGAAAGAGCTTTATTTTGTTTTGGATAAGGCAATTCATTCATGATATATTCAGGCTAATGAATATGATTTTCTGTTATATTTAATGAATACATGTCTGCTTTTATGTAGTAGTTCTATTAGACACAGTGGCACAGATTTAGCTAAAACTTGCAGGTACTTAGTTCTCCTCGCTTAGAGAGAGAATATTTTCTTTAGGGAACAAAATAAACCAAAATGCTTATTAATGTATCTTTTGAAAAAATAAACATGTTTAAATGTTCTACTAGTCTCTACTAAAGTTATGAAACGAGGTGTTTATCTTTTAAACCTGCCAGATAGCAGCAACACATCATATCTGAGTACTTTGTTATACCTACATGGGGTAGGCAATAAAGCTTAACCTAGGGTCATAAGCATTTAGTAGTGCCAGTTTGATTTATAGGAAACATACCAGAGATGACAGTCAAATTTTATGGTGGACTATGCTACAAAATTTTGATGTTTTGACTCATAATTTAATACATTTGTGCAATTACAGCTAAATATAAATACTTGAGTTTTTTTTTCTTTTCAGAAACTATTAGTATTCCCACAAAATACTATGTTCTTAAGTAGCTTATATATCCATAAAAAGATTATGCTTCAAGTAACCTGGAAAAATCATTGTTAATAAAATTTAAATTCCCAAAAGACAGGAAGTTTTCAATTCAAATATTATTTGGAATGATAACATATTTAAATTTGAAGAAAAAGACTGTTCAAAAGCTGAGTTTTAATTTTTTTCATCATAGTCTTCTAACTAAAAATTATCCAGCTGTACCTCATTATATTTTTTTGCCCAAAATATTCATGACATCACCATTAGAACAATTTAAAATTCTGGCATATTAATTACAAAGCTTGAATTGTGAGAAAAAATATTTTAATGGATAAATTAGTAGTGAACCAAAAACAAAATAGTGGAACTAGAACATTACTTATTTCCTTACTACATGAATAATAAGTTAAATAAAATCAGTAGAGCAAAATGATGATAGTTTCAAATGGACTAGGACAAAAAAATGTCAGAGTGGATTCATCCATGCAAATGAAATTTCATTCCCAGAACATTAGTCAAATAAGAGGCTCTGAAATGTTCTTTTGGTCAACTTTTCTGTAAACATTGATTCCAGAGTCATAAAATGAAAAAAAAATTAAGAAATGTTTTATCTCAATAATCTATTTTTCCAGTTAGGCATTTACTAGAAGAAACTTGGGGTTTTTTTTGTTTGCTAGATAACATTATAAATATTTTAAAATTTTTTTTACTTAAATTCCAGTTAACATACAAAGTAATATTAATTTCAGGTGTACAATATATTGATTCAACACTTCCATGCATCACCAGAGCTCAACACAACAAGAGCACTCCTTTATCCCCATCACCTATTTATACCATTTCCCCACACCCCCGCCCCTGGTAACTATCAGCTTGTTCTCTATAGTTAAGAGTCTTTCTTGATTTGGTTCTCTCTCTCTCTTTTCTCTTAGGCTCCTATTGTGTTTGTCTTTCTTTGACTGACTTGTTTTGCTTAGCATAACATTCTCTAGCTCCATCCACATCATTACAAATGGCAAGATTTTATTCTTTTATATGTCTGAGTAATATTCCATTGTGTGTATACATATATATGCATGTGTGTGCAATTGGATTATTTCTTTTTTGGGTATTGACTTTTATAAGTTCCTTATATATTTATTTTGGATACTAACCCTTTATCAGATATGTGATTTACAGATATCTTCTCCTATTTTGTAGGTTTTTAGTTTTGTTGATTGTTTCCTTCACTGTTTAGAAGCTTTTTATTTTGATGAAGTCCCAATAATTTATTTTTGCTTTTCTTTGATTTGCCTTAGGAGACATATCTAGAAAGAAGTTGCTACAGCCGATGTCAAAGAAGTTACTGACTGTGTTCTCCTCTAGAGTTTTTATGATTTCACGTCTCCCATTTAGGTCTTTAATCCATTTTTAATTTATTGTTGCACATAGTTTAAGAAAGTGGTCCAGATTCATTCTTCTGCATCTTGCTGTCCCGTTTGCCCAACACCATTTGTTGAAGAGACTGTCTCTTTTCCATTGAATATTTTTTCTTGCTTTGTCAAAGATTAATTAACCATATAATTGTGGGTCCATTTCAGGGATTTCTATTCTGTTCCATTGATCTATGTTTCTGTTTTTGTGCTAGTCCCATATTGTCCTAATGACTACAGCTTTGTAATATAGCTTGAAGTCTGGAATTGTGATGCCTCCAGCATTGCTTTTCTTTTTCAAGATTGCTTTGGCTATTCGGGGTCTTCTGTGGTTCCATTGAAAATGTAGGATTATTTGTTCTCACTCTGTGAAACATGCTGGTGGTATTTTGATAGAGATTGCATTAAATCTCTGAATTGCTTTAGGTAGTATAAAATTTTAACAATATTTGTTTTTCTAATCTATGTGTATGGAATGTCTTTCCATTTCTTTGTGTCATCTTCTATTTCTTTTGTCAGTGTTTTATAGTTTTCAGAGTACAACTCTTTCATCTCTTTGGTTAGGTTTATTCCTAAGTATCTTATAGTCTTTGGTGCAATTATAAATAATATCAATTCCTTAATTTCTCTTTCTGCTGCTTCATTCTTGGTGTATAAAAATGCAAAAGATTTCTGTAGGTTGATTTTGTGTACTGCAACTTTACTGAATTTCTGTATTAGTTCTAGCAGGTTCTTAGTGGAAGCTTTTGGGTTTTCTTTGTATTTTACCATGGGATCTGCAAATAGTGAAAGTTTTACTTATTCCTTGCTGATTTGGATGCCTTTTGTTTCTTTTTGTTGTCTGATTATTATGTCTAGGATTTCCAGAATATGTTAAATAACAGTGGTAAGAGTTGATATCCCTGTCTTGTTCCTGGATGAAGAAGAAAAGCACTCATTTTTTCCCCTTTGAGGATAATAGCTGTGGTTTTTCATAGATGGCCTTATGCTGAGGTAGGTTTTCTCTAAGCTTTGATTGTTAAGTGTTATTATGAATACATATACTTTGTCAAAGGCTTTTTCCACATCTATTGAAATGATCATATGTATCTTATCCTTTTTTTGTGTGAATGTGATTTATCTCTTTGACTGTTTTGTGAATATTGAACCATCCTTGCAACCCAGGAATAAATCCCACTTGACCATGGTGAATGATTTTTTTTAATGTTGCACTGATTTTGGTTTGCTTGTACCTTGTTAAGGATTTCTGCATCTAAGTTCATCAGATATTGACATGTAGTTCTTTTGGGGGATGTCTTTATTTTATTTTGGTATCAGGGTAATGCTGGTCTCATAGAATTAATTTGGAAGTTTTCCTTCCTTTCCTATTTTTTTGGAATAGCTTGAGAAGAATAGGCATTAATGCTTCTTTAGATATTTAGTAGAATTTGCCTGTGAAGCCATCTGGCCTGGACTTTTGTTTGTTGGAAATTTCTTTTTACTACTGATTCAATTTCTTAGCTGGTTATCAGTCTGTTCAAGTTTCTATTTCTTCCTGTTTCAGTATGTTCTTAGGAATGTATCCATTTCTTCTGTTTTCCAGTGTGTTGGTATATATTTTTTTGTAATATTCTTTTATAATTGTTTTTATTTCTCTAGTGTTAGTTTTCTCCTTTCTTATTTATGATTCTGTTTATTTGGGTCCTTTATCTTATTTTTAATTTTTTAAAAATTTATTTAAATTCAATTAACATATAATCTATATGTTAGATTACATGTTAGATCACATGTCTAATGTATTATTGGTTTCAGATGTAAAGGTCAGTGATTCATCAGTTTTATGTAACACCCAGTGCTCATTACATCACGTTCCTTCTTTAATGTCCATCACCCAGTTATTCCATCCCCCTACCTTTCTCCCCTCCAGTGACCCTCAGTTTGTTTCCCATGATTACAAGTCTCTTATGATTTGTCTTTCTCTCTAGGGGCACCTAAGTGGCTCAGTCCATTGAGCATCTGACTTTCTTTTCTTTTGATATGTCTGGCTAGAGGTTTATCAATTTTATTATTTTTTTTTCAAAGAACCAGCTCCTGGTTTAATTGATCTATTCTACTGTATCTTTTACTTTCTATATCATTTAGTTCTGCTGTAATCTTTGTTATTTCCTTCCTTCTATTCACTTTAGGCTTTGTTTATTGTTCTTTTTCTAGCTTCTTTAGGTGTAAAGTTAGGTTGTATATTTGAGATTTTTGTTGCTTCTTGACATAGGTCTTTATTGCTATGTACTTCCTTCTTAGGACCACTTTTGCTGTCTCCCAAATGTTTTGAACCATCATGTTTTCATTTTCTTGGCATCCATGTATTTTTTTTATCTTCTTTTATTTTCTGGTTGATCCATCCATTGTGTAGTTGCATGTTGTTTTACCACTATGTATTTTTGGTCTTTCTACATTTTTTTTGGTCTTTCCACATTTTTTAATGTAATTGACTTCTAGTTTCATAGCATTGTGGTCAGAAACGGTGCACAGTGTGACTTTAATCTTGTATTTGTTGAGGCCTGTTTTGTGGGCCAATACATGATCTAGTCTGCAAAATGTTCCAAGTGCAGTTGAAAAGAATGTGTATTCTGCTATTTTAGGATGGAGTGTTCTGAATATATATGTTAAATCCATCTGTTCCAGTATGTCATTCAAAGCCATTATTTCCTTGTTGAAATTCTGTTTAGATGATCTGTCCATTGATGTAAGTGGGGTTAACATCCCCTACAATTATTGTACTATTATCAGTTAGCTTCTTTATGTTTGTTATTAATTGTTTTATGTGTTTGGGTGCTTTCAAATTGGGTGCATAAATATTTACAATTATTATGTCTTCTTGTTGGATCATCTCCTTTATTATTATAGAGTATCCTGCTTTGTCTTTTCTTATTGTCATTGTTCTTAAATCTAATTTATTCAGTACAAGTATTGTTACTCTGATTTTTTTTGATATCCATTTGCAAGATAAATGTTTCTCCCTCCCCTCACATGTAGTCTACATGTATGTTTAGGTCTAAGATGGGTCTCCTATAAGCAGCATATAGATGGGTCTTGTTTTTTTAAATCAATTCTGGCACCTCATGTCTTTTGATTGGAGAGCTTATTCTTTTTATATTCACAGTAATTACTGATAGATATGTATTTATTGCCATTTTATTACTTGGTTTTATGGTTATTTTTGGAAATATTCTCTGATCCTTTCTTATCTTTGTCTCATGTTCTGCTGATTTTCTTAAGTGATATATTTGGATTTCTTTCTCTTTATTCTTTGCATGTTTATTAGTGTTTTTGATATATGGTTACCATTATGTTTGTATATAACCTCTTTTGCAAATAGCAGTCTATATTAAGTTGGTGGTCATTTAAGTTTGAACTCATTCTTTTCTCCTCTCCTACCCACATTTTGGGTATATTATTATGTTTTATATCCTTTTATATTGTGAATTCTTGACGGATTTTTTAAAAAAGATTTTATTTATTTATTCATGAGAGACACACAGAGAGAGAATGAGAGTCAGAGACACAGGCAGAGGAAGAAGCAGGCTCCATGCAGGGAGCCTGATGAGGGACTCCATCCTGGGTCTCCAGGATCAGGCCCTGGACTGAAGGTGGCGCTAAACCGCTGAGCCACCCGGGCTGCCCCTTGACAGATTTTTTTTTTTTTAACAAAAAAAGGTTCCTTTTACTGCTTTTATGTTTTCTAACTTTCAGTCTCTCCTTTCCACTCAAAGAGTCTCCTGTAATATTTCTTGCAGGACTGGGTTAGTAGTCATGAACTTCTCTAGTTTTTGTTTGTCTAGGAAACTCCTTTTTAAATTTTTTTTTATTTATGTATTAATGACAGATACAGAGAGAGAGGGAGGCAGGGACACAGGCAAAGGGAGAAGCAGGCTCCCTGTGGGGAGCCTGACACAGGACTCAATCCTGGGTCTCCAGGATCAGGCCCTAGGCTGAAGGTGGCGCTAAACCAATGAGCCACGGGGCTGCCCTCTTTCCTTCTATTCTGAATGATAGCCTCGCTGGATAGAGGATTCTTGGCTGCAGATGTTTCTCATTTAGGACTTTGAATATGTCATGCTACTCCCTTCTAACTTGTCAAGTTGGAGTTGAAAAATCTCCTGCTACCCTGATAGGTTTTCCCTTGTAAGTTAGGGACTTCTTTTGTCTTGCTGCATCTAAGTCTTTTTCTTTACTGCTATCATTTCCAAATATAATTACATTATGTCTTTTGTTGATATATATGTTGATATATATGTCTTTTGGGCCTGCTTTTGTTGATTTTGATGGGATTCTCTGTGATCTCAATGTCTGTTTCCTTCTCCATGTTAGCAAAGTTTTAGCTATTATTTCTTCACGTAAGTTTTTGGTCCTTTTTCTCTCTTTTGTTCTGAGACTCCTATAATATGAATGTTATTACATTTGATGGAGTCACTGAGTTCTCTAGGTCTATATTCATGTTCCATATTTCTTCTTTTTCTCTTTTGTTCAGCTTTATTGGTTTCCTTAATTTGTCTTCTAGGGCATTAATTAATTCCCTGCTTCTTCCAGCCTGCTTTTTTGTTGCATCAAGCATTTTTATTATTTATTGTACTCTTCATCTCTGATTCTTTTTTTTTTTTAGCACATTTATCTCTGTGGTAAGGGTCTCATGTCTTCAATATTTATTTATTTATTTATTTATTTATTTATTTATTTATTTATTTATTATAGTCACAGAGAGAGAGAGAGAGGCAGAGACACAGGCAGAGGGAGAAGCAGGCTCCATGCACCAGGAGCCCAATGTGGGATTCGATCCCGGGTCTCCAGGATCGCGCCCTGGGCCAAAGGCAGGTGCCAAACTGCTGTGCCACCCAGGGATCCCTCTTCAATACTTTTCTTAAGCCCAGGATGTATTCTTATGATTGCTGCTTTAAATTCTTCATCAGGCATGTTGCTTACATCCATTTTGCTTAAATTTCTGTCCATAGCCTTATTTTATTATTTCTTCGGGGATAAATTCCTCTATCTTCTCATTTTACTAAGTCTCTGACTTCTTCTGTATGTTAGTAAAGCCATTTATGTCTCCTGCTCTTGAACGTAATGGCCTTATGAAAAAGAGTTCCTGTAGTACCCAGGGCCTTGTGGTTCAGGGAGTGCCTCCAGTATGTGCTTTGTGACCTCTGCTGCTGTATTCTTCAGCCTAGTCATCTGCAGAGGCTGTCCTTGCCTGTTGTCAATAGTGTTTGGTTTCTGGCCTGAATAAGGCAAATTTTCACTAGGTGAGCTCTGGTCTTCTTGTGAAATGAAACCTGTCATTAACCCCACCAGAACTGAGGCCCTGCAAAATTCTCCAGCCTCAAGACATTTTGTGGGCAGAGGTTTGTGCTAATCTTTTTTTCAAGAGGGGCCCACTGCTCTGGGACCAAGGTAAGCATGACTAAGAAAGGTTGTTCCATCCAAGCACAGCAGAGTGGGGCTTCCTGTAAGCAAGTTAGGCAGCCAGACACTGTGCTGAGTCCCACAGGTGGCTCTGTGTTTATGCAGAGGGGCAAAGGAGGGAAATGGTGCTGGCCATTTCCTTTGTTCCTGGAGCAGTGTCTCCATGAATGCTGCCTCTGAGGAACATACCCCAAGGAGAATAAATACACTCCCATTGTGTGCCCCAGGTGCTCTTCTGATCACTGTTTCCACACTGTATGTCCTCAGGGTTGTTTGGCTGCCTTCTCTCTAAAATCAGCATAGTGCCCTCTGTGCGCTATCCCAGCCAAGCCTGCTGACCTTTAAAATGACAAGATTTAAGTCCTATTGGCTGCAAGAACTTATGAAATTCAACCTCTCATTTTCCATGCCAATGGTTATAGGTCAACATCATCCTTGTGTGTTCCCCTGTGTGCTCCTCTTCCTTTCTCTCTCTCACCCTTCTCCATGACCACAGCACTCTCCCCTCCACATCAACCATGATCCATTTCTCCCCTAAACCCAGTCTCTACTCCTCCTACTTTCTTTCATATGGCTACTTTTCTCTTTAGTTGTGGAGTTTGTTCTGTCAGTCCCAGGGTGATTTATGGGGCATTTGGGGTGATTTGAAGTTATGTAATTGTATTCATGGGATGAGCTGAGCCTACTGTCCTCCTACTCTGCTGCCATCTTCCTCCCTCTCTACAAGAACCTTGGTTTTGACAGATTATTATTATTATTATTATTATTATTGGCTGATTATTACTAAATTATATATTTTGGTCTGTGAAATTAAATTTAAATACAAAGTTTCCTATAGTTCATAAATCTCTAATGTTTCCTTTCCATAATTCAACATGTGGTTTGGACTCTAATACAATATTTTAGTAATGGATGGACTTACTAAATGGAGCTTGTGAGTTTTTAATGCAGAAAAAGTCCAAAAATAGAAGATATGCAACCAACTATAACTCTGACACTGATATGTTGCCACTAAGATTTGATATCAGTAAACTTCTACAGGTGGCATGCTTTACAGTTAGCACTTCTTTTATTTTTTATTATTCCTCACAATAACATTTTAAATAGATTCAAACAGGTTAAATAACTTGCCCAACATAAATAGAAAAGCCAAAACTATAATTCAAACCTGAGTCTCAGGTTTGTGTCTTATAATTATCTCCAAAAAATTTAATACTCCACAATGGGCATTAATAAAATAGAGATAGGCAGAGCTGGAACTTCCAGATAATATAGTTATCAATTCCCAAAATTTCTTCTTCTAACTATGTGAAATAATTTCAGAGCTATGAACATTTTACATCAAAATCACACCTCAGCATTACTTCAAGACAGAATACTTAAACTATAAAATGACTGAGGGAAACAAAGTGAAATCAACAATACTTAGTACACACTCATTCACATTCATTCCTCCACACTTCTGCCCTGCTACCGAGCTTTGTAACAAGCAAATGCAGACTGGGAAAAGCTGTGAGGATGCCTGGAGTTAGCAAAGGTCCTAAGGGTGATTTGGAATGTGTACCTAAAAGATTAAACCAACCCTAAATCAAAACACAGTGATAACGTGTCCGGGCAAAATAGAGTATGAGTACAGGTAGGAAATTTCAAAATAAATTTGATTTAAAGGGCCAAAGGCAATTTATAGAGATATATAAAATTTGAAAGGACAGTTTTACAATCCCTTAGCTTCTGGGGATGAATAAAGGGTAAAAGGAAGGAAAAAAAACAAACAGTCTGTGGCAACTAGATGATGTGTAAAAAAGATGAAAAAAATGTAAATTTAACATCCTGAAAAATAAAAGACAAATTTAAAATCAAAGATTCACAACATTCAAAACCCTCTTTTACTATCAAAATAAGCAAACTGAAACAGAGAACAAAATATTATTCTGGACTAGAGTAGAACCTGGACTCTGCTAGATTGACAATAAAGAGTAACATTAAATGAAGAATCTTGTAAATCACCCCAATGCCATAAAATGAGGAAGAGGAATGTAATATACATAAAGAAATATTTACAAAATAGGGAATGAAATTTCACTCAACTGAGTAAACCAACCGTGAAAAACACCCTTGAACCAGAATAAAACTGCAAGTCTACACTACAAAAAGAATTAAATATATTAAAACAAGCACTTAACAATATGAAAAACTTTAAAAACAAACACAAGGAATAGGAAATCTCATTTCTTGCTGTTGGGAATGCGAAATGGAATGATATGGCCAATTTGGAAGACAATTTATTAATTTATTACTAAGCTAAACATAATCTTATCATATAATCTAGCAATCATGATCCTAGGTTTCAACTTATTTAAAAACTTAGGTCCATACAAACACCTACCACATAAATAAAGCTTGTAAGCAACCAAGTTGTACTTTAATACATGAATGAATAAACTGTGTTATATCTATATAAGAAATACTATTCAACAATAAAAAGAAATGAGCCATGAAGCCACACAAAAACGCCTAGGTGGCTCAGTGGCTCAGGGTGTGATCCTGGGGTCCGGGGATCGAGTCCCACACCAGGCGAAACACAGGGAGCCTACATCTTCCTCTGCCTTTCTCTGCCTCTCTCTGTGTGTCTCTCATGAATAAATGAATAAAATATTAAATAAAACATGGATGAATCTTAAGTGCACATTACTAAGTAAAAGAAGCCACTCTAAAAGGCAACATACTGTATTATACCATTTATATTACATTCTAAATAAAAGCAAGATTCTAGAGATAGTAAATAGATCAGTGGTTGCCATGGGTTTTCTGTGGGGAGGATTAAATCAATGAATCCTATGGAGAGCCATAAAAAAACTAATTCAGTTAAGTGACTGAGGTTGACATCAGAATTATAAGTTATATTGTAATATGTATTCTTGATATTCTTGATATGATATGATGAGAATGGCGTTTTAGTTCTTGTGGCCTTCCTCCCTCACATCCATAATTCCAATTTAATCATGAGAGAAACACCAGACACAGCCCAGTGGAGGGGCATTCTACAAAATCCTTGATAAATACTCCTGAATACTATCAAGGCTATCAAAACCAAGAAAAGTTTAAGACACTATCACAACCAAGAGGGGCCTAAAGAGACATGAAAACTAAGTATAATATGGTGCTCTGGATGTGATCCTGAAATACAGAAATAATGCTAAATAAAAATTAAGGAAACATAAATAAAGTATTCATTTCTATTAATAATAGTATAACAATATTGGCTCATTAATCATGACAAATATACCATGATACAGAAAAATGTAATAACAGGAAACTGGATATGAAATTTATAGGAACTCCATACCATTTTCCTAATTTTGCTATAAATTTAAAACACCCAAAAATATGATGTTTACTTAAAATCTTAAACTATTTAACAAAGAAATTGTGAATCAAGGATTTTATATCCAGCCAAGGTGTCTTTTAAATATCAATGTTATTAAGGGGTGCCTGGATGACTCAGTGGGTTAAGAGGCTGCCTTTGGCTCAGGTCATGATCCCAAGGTTCTGGAATTGAGGCCTACATCAGGCACCCTGCTCAGTGGGGAGTCTGCTTCTCCCTCTGCCATGCCCTCTCACTTGTGTTCTGTATCATAAATAAATAAATAAATAAATAAATAAATAAATAAATAAATAAATTTTATTTTTATTTTTAAAAAGATTTTATTTATTCATTCATGTGAGACAGAGAGAGAGAGAGGCAGAGACACAGGCAGAGGGAGAAGCAGACTCCCCACAAGGAGCCTGTTGTGGGACTCGATCCTGGATCCCAGGATCATGCCCCGAGCCAGAGGCAGACACTCAACTGCTGAGCAACTCAGGCATCCCAATAAAAATCATTAAAAAAATAAATATCAGTGTTAATAAAATAAAGTTTCAACATAAGAGAATTTAAGAGCATAGAACCACAGTCACTAGGGGCTAGGTGTTGAGGAAAATGGGGAGGGATTGGCCAAAGGACACAAATTTTCAGTCATAAGATAAATAAATTCTAAAGATCTAATGTAGGTCTTAGTGATTGTTTAATAATGCTGAATCATATACTTGAAGTTTACTAAGACAGTGGATCTTAAGTTTTCTCACCACCTTAATAAAAGTAATTATGAAAGGCAATAGATATGTTAATTTGCTTAACTGGTAATCATTTTACAATGAATACATATACCAAACCATAATGTTATACACCTTAAATATATAAATTTTTATTTGCCAATTATACCTCAATAAAGATTGAAATATTTTTAAAAAGAACTTAGGAATTCTTCACCCATAGCCTTTCTTGAGCAATCTACTAGAAGATGAATTGTTATACAAGTGATGACAGCAAAAGGACCAATGTTGAATATTTAAAAACATAAGTGTACATTATAAAACTAAAGCTAGGTGAAGATGAAGGTAAATAAATTGATTTATAAGTGTTAATGTATTATAAGAAAATTAAAATTATGCATCTAAAAAATCAAAGAAAAGAGAGAGGAAAATAAAAAATACTTACAGTTGTATAGCATGGGTAGGTTTTAAAGAATACTGGGAAATAAATAAAAACCAAACAAAATAAAAACCAAAAGCAACCAAACAAAACTCCAAACAACCAAACGAGAGAGTAAAGTGCTAAATAAGAAAACAGGGGAACAGGGAACTAAACTCATTTTTCAGAAAATATAAGCATGGGTTAGTATAAGTACAAACATTTCCTTGTTGCGTCTATTGAGAAGACTTAGACAGAATGATAATCCAGTAGCAAAGCATACCTTGTGCCTAGATTTTTGTTTCTAAGTACTACTTTCCAATGAAAGAAACCAGAGCTCACTGGAGAAATGGCTGATTTTAAGTCTGGAGCAAGTGAAACTGAAGGTGGGCTTGCAGCATCTTATAGTGCACAAGACTGTTCTCAAGATACACAAGGTTGGAGGCATGTCAAAGGGACGCAGGAATCAATCTGAAAGAGCTCCCAATGGCCAAAATTAGAATAAGTGGCTCAGGTGCTTAATTGTCTCCCTTCAGCTTGGGTCATGATCCCAGGGTCCTGGAATCAAGCCTCATATCCGACTCTCTGCTCAGTGACATATGTGCTTCTCCCTCTCCTTCTGCCCCTCCTCCACACTTGTGTTCTCTCTCTCAAATAAATAAATAAAATTTTTAAAAAATAACATAGTACTATATACAAAAGTATTTTAATATTTATATTTTATTATATGAAATATACATTATAGATCATTACATACGGTACTGTATATTATTACATATTATGTTTATATTTTATTGTATAAAAATAAATTTATTTTGAGCAGCAAAACATGTTAGATTTTAATCAAAAGTATAAAATAAATATATATGACCCCATATGGGCATGAATAAGTTATTGGATAAATAAATAAGTGGATCAGAAGAAAAATCTTTAGATAAGAATTCCAGGGACGCCTGGGTGGCTCAGCAGTTGAGCATCTGCCTTTGCCTCAGGGCGTGATCCCGGTCCCAGGATCCAGGCCCGCATTAGGCTCCCTGTGAGGAGCCTGCATCTCCCTCTGTCTGTGTCTCTGCCTCTCTCTGTGTGTCTCTCATGAATAAATAAAATTTTTTAAAAATTCAAAATATACATAAATGCTGCTCCAAAAGCTAGATCTTAATTTCTTGCACCCTGGAGTATGGAATAGACTGAATCTTACATCCAAAGTATAGAATACTATAAGTATAGTATATTTATAGAATCCTTACTATTTTAACTACTTTATTCTTTATTCTCAAGATGATTTTGGCTATTCAGGGTTTTTTGTATTTCCATACAAATTTTAGGATTGTTTGTTCTATTTCTGTGAAAAATGCTAGTGGGATTTTGATAAGTATTGCATTGAATCTGTAGATTACTTTGGGTAATATAGATATTTTAACAATATTAATTCTTTGAATCAATGAGCACAGAATATCTTTCCATTTGTTTGTGTCTTTCCAACTTCTTTCATCAATATCTTATGGTTTTCAGTGTATACGGTCTTTCACCTCCTTGATTAAATTTATTCCTAGGTATTTTATTCTTTGGGGCACAATTGCAAATGGGATTATTTTCCTAATTTCTCTTTCTGATACTTTGTTGTCAGTATATAGAAACACAACAGGTTTAAAACAGTAAAGGAAACCGTAAACCAAATGAAAAGGTAACCTATTGAATGGGAGAACTTATTTGCAATCCAATGTATCTGATAAGAGGTTAATATCCAAAATATATAAAGAACTCATACAACTCAATAGGAAAGAAACAATCAGTCTGTTATAAAATGGGTAGAGGATCTGAATAGACATTTTTCTAAAGAAGACATATAAATGGCCAAGAGACATATGAAAGATGTTCAACATCACTAACCATCAGAGAAATGCAAACCAAAACCAAAATGAGATAGCACCCCATGCCTATCAGGATGGCTATCATGAAAAAGACAAGAAATAGTAAGTGTTGGTGAGGATGTGGAGGAAAGGAACCTTTATGTACTGTTGGTAAGAGTGTAAATTGGTTGCAGTCACTCTGGAAAACAGCATAGAGGCTCCACAAAAAATTAAAATAGAACCATATGATCCAGCAATTCAATTTCTGGGTATTTACCCAAAGAAAACAAAAACACTAATTCAAAAGAATGTATGCATCCCCTATGTTCATTGCATCTTTATTTACAATAGCCAAGATATGAAAACAAACTAAGTGTTCATTGATGAATTAATGAATAAAAAAGATGTACACACACATAATAGACTACTACTCAGCCACAAATGAAGAATGAAATCTTGTCACTTACATCAATGTGGATGGGCCTTGAGTGTTTGAAGTGAAATAAATAAGAGAAAGACAAACACCATATGAAACCTCAAAAACAAAATGAATGAACAAAACAAACCAAAATACAGACAGAGAGAATAGAATGGTTGTTGCTGGGAGACAGAGGGTTAGAAGTTGGTGAAATGAATGAAAGGGGTCATCAGGTATAATCTTCCAGGTATAAAATAAGTCATGGGATATAATGTACAGCATGGTGACTGTAGTCAATAATATTATAATGTATATTTGAAAGTTGCTAAGGGAGTACATTTTTAAAGTTCTAATTATAAAAAATTTTGCAACTACATGGTGATGAATAGTAACTAGACTTATTGTGGCGATCATTTAACAGTGGTATAAAAGTGTCAATTCATTTTATACCTACAATAATATAATGTTATATGTCATTTATATATCAATAAAAATGAGTTCTCATTAAATTAATCTATAGAGTATATAATCCCAATAAAAATTGCAGTCGTGGTTTTTCCTATTTCTCACCAGATTTCTTTTAGATTTTCCCCAAGATAATTAGAATAATTGGCTAAGACACACCTGACTTACTGATATAGGTTTTATTTTGTTACAAACACATTCCAGAGAAATTACTATATTCTTCACCACCTAGGGATATAATGCAACACAACACAGTTCTGTTCTAAGCAGTAGGCATATACTTGGGAATTCAGGTTGAGGCAAGACCCCAAGGAAATGAAGAAATCAATAAATAATATGTATAGACAGGTTACTCCTGATCTTTGAGCTGTGGCAGCTGTAATTCACATTTTCATAATTGTGAAAGGAAAATATCACCTCTGCTGACCTTTGAAGATGGTGATTGACTTAGCCCAGTAACCAGGTAGTTGTACAGAAAATAATGATAAATTTGAGGGAGCATGCTTGCCTGCAACCAATCTAAAATGCTGTCCTACCATCAAACCAGGCTCTATGTGATATCAGTTTCATGAAGGTTAAGTCACTCTTAAATCAACCATTCAAGTAAATATTGATGGTAGACATTGCACGAGACAACATAGGTTGAATCGTCTTACTTGCTTTTATGAAAGTGCCATAGTATCAGTTTCTTGTTATTGGCTTGCAAAAAGAAAGAGCCCTGCAATGAGACCAACAGCAGAACTCTGTTATCAAAAACTTCCAAAACTACTGGAGAAAAAAGAAAAAGAACTAGACTGAGCAAAGGTAAACACTTCAATTTAATTATTTTGCTTCAACACTTCAAAAGCTAAATTGAAGTGCTGCTATTGTAGAATATAAGTAATTCACAGCAGTGTTGAAATGGAGTGGATAGAACTGTGATTGGAGGTTGTGGAAGCTATCGATATGAAATTAGAAATTGTTCTTATCAAAAAAGGCAGATTCTGAAATTGATCTCACAAAAGTGATAGATGAATAGCTTAACTCTAGCTTGAATACACCATAAAGTGTGAAAGAACAAGAAGCTGGCAGAGTATCAATCTAAGCATTGTACTCAAGCAAAATTCGGCCCCCTAAACAACCAAATGTGGATGAAATGTGCAACTAAACTGAAAAAAACTGTAACGGAAAACAATTATATTCTATTCTAAAATGTATACATATGCCATGTAGTATCATCATCCCATTCACTGTTACATAACACAAATCATGGAACATTAAGTAACCACAATCCAGTGTGTGCGAAGCTCAAGAAATAGCATGATTCTGTAATGCATTCAAGGAGGTGACCAGGCTTTGATCTCTCAGTTCACTTTCTGATCACTTAGCTCAGAGTGGACCAAGGACAGTTTCGTATTCACTTTAGTGCCCTGTCTCAGCTTACACAATGAATAAGTACAAAATAACCCAGAGAAGGAAATATTGGTTAGATGAAATAAAATTTGAATAAAATAATAAGAGGATTATGTTAAATAATATCTGAGACTCACCTTTCAGCATTAACTTGTCTGTAATATTGATCCCAGGAACTCAGCTCTGTCTGAAGTCTATACCTTAACAGGTCTTATATAAAGCTTCCTGTTGAAACTTTATATTTTCCTCACATGTGGGAAGTGATATGAAGACATAGAACAAAAGAGCTGTGATAGGTGTGGTCACATTTCACAGGTAAATGAGGCTAAGGATAAACCATTAACAAAAAATTCCCCAGAGACCTAACATCCATAATCCCACCTCTATCTGTATCAAGGGATGGACAAAAATGTTGACATACAATTTTATAATGTATGTTGATCTCTTCTCAAGGAGTTCTTACTAGAGTTATAATTCCACAGGTTATTTTGAGAATGTATAATCAATAAAACTGTCACCAGTGATCCAGAAATAACAGCAGATGCATCCCAAGAAGGAACGCTATTTTGTCTTATTCCCCTTGGTGTTCTCCCACATAGATTATATAATTCATCCAAGACTGAAAAAAATGATTCTGATAAAAGGCTCTCCATAGTCTTCTGAAAGTCTGTAAGTATAATCTAAGCCAGACAGGGGACCTGCAGTTTCTGAACCTTGATTGATAAAGTTCTTACTAAGGACAGCCTGCTGCTCAGAGGTAGCCATGCAGCTCTTGTACAAAAAGGAGACCATGAATTGCATCCTCTGGCAGCCAGATGTCATACTGTGAAATGCCTCAGACAGAAAGTAATGATCAGATCTATTTTCTTTTATTCTATCCAATCATATTTTTCTAATAGAGAAAAAGAACATGAAAGGAGTATTTTTGAATAGCCAGGGGAATATTAAAAAAGAAAACCATACCTGGGGGCATCACAATGTCAGATTTTAGGCTGCACTACAAAGCTGTGGTCATCAAGATAGTGTGGTACTGGCACAAAAACAGACACCTAGATCAATGGAACAGAATAGAGAATCCAGAAGTGGACTCTCAACTCTATGGTTAACTAATATTAGACAAAGCAGGAAAAACTATCCACTGGAAAAAAAGACAGTCTCTTCAATAAATGGTGCTGGGCTGCTGGGGATTTACTACCCCAAAGATACAGATGCAATGAAATACCGGGACACCTGCACCCTGATGTTTATAGCAACAATGTCCACAATAGCCAAACTGTGGAAGGAGCCTCGGTGTCCATCAAAAGATGAATGGATAAAGAAGATGTGGTATATGTATACAATGGAATATTACTCAGCCATTAGAAGCAACAAATACCCACCATTTGCTTCGATGTGGATGGACCTGGAGGGTATTATGCTGAGTGAAATAAGTCAATCGGAAAAGGACAAACATCATATGGTCTCATTCATTTGAAGAATATAAAAATTAGTGAAAGGGAATAAAGGGAAAGAAGAGAAAATGAGTGAAAATATCAGTGAGGGTGATAAAACATGAGAGACCCCTAACTCCAGGAAATGAACAAGGGGTAGCAGAAACGGAGGTGGGCGGGGGGTTGGGGTGACTGAGTGATGGGCACTGAGGGGGGCACTTGGCAAGATGAGCACTGGATGTTACGCTAAATGTTGGCAAATTGAACTCCAATAAAAAATTTTAAAAAATAAATGGTGCTGGGAAAATTGGACATCCACATGCAGAAGAATGAAACTAGACCATTCTCTTGCACCATACACAAAGATAAACTCAAAATGGATGAAATATCTCAATATGAGACAAGAATCCATCAAAATCCTAGAGGAGAACACAGGCAACAGCCTTTTTGAACTTGGCCACAGCAACTTTTTGCAAGACCTATAAAGAAATTATTAAACTCAACAGCAAAGAAACAGACAATCCAATCATGAAATGGGCAAAAGACATGAACAGACATTTCACAGGGGAGGACATATACATGGCCAACAAGCACATGAGAAAATGCTCCGCATCACTTGCCATCAGGGAAATACAAATCCGAACCACATTGAGATACCACCTCACACCACTGAGAATGGGGAAAATTAACAAGACAGGAAACAACAAATGTTGGAGAGGATGTGGAGAAAGGGGAATCCTCATGCACTGTTGGTGGGAATGTGAACTTGTGCAGACACTCTGAAAAACTGTGTGGAGGTTCCTCAAAGAGTTAAAAATAGAACTGCCCTACACCCCAGCAATTGCACTGCTTGGGATTTACCCCAAAGATACAGATGCAGTGAAACGCTGGAACACCTGCACCTCAATGTTTCTAGCAGCAATATTCACAATAGCCAAACTGTGGAAGGAGCCTCAATGTCCATTGAAAGATGAATGGATAAAGAAGATGTGGTCTATGTATACAATGGAATATTACTCAGCCATTAGAAATGACAAATACCCACCATTTGCTTCGACGTGGATGGAACTTGAGGGTATTATGCTGAGTGAAATAAGTCAATTGGAGAAGGACAAACATTATATGGTCTCGTTCATTTGGGGAATTTAAAAAATAGTGAAAGGGAATACAGGGGAAAGGAGAGAAAATGAGTGAAAATATTAGTGAGAATAGCAGAACATGAGAGACACCCTCTGGGAAACAAACAAGGGGTAGTGGAAGGGGAGGTAGGTGGGGGGTTGGGGTGACTGGGTGACAGGCACTGATGGGGGCACTTGATGGGATGAGCACTGGGTGTTATGCTGTATGCTGGCAAATTGAACTCCAATAAAAAAAATTTTTTTAAAAAACCCTCCCTTTTCCTTACCTCCCACAACAATCCAAGTATATAATCAGCCACCCCTCACACACCTGGGGCAACAGCTCTTTCTGCCCATGAGTCCTGTCCCCGTGCTTTAATAAAACCAGCATTTTGCACCAAAAAAAGAGTTTTTTTTCTGAATTAAAATTGCAAATGTCCAAATTCTCTTCACATTGGGAATATCCTAAGCCTCAATAACATCATACCCAGTGAAAATAAACCGAAAGTATATAAAAATTAAAATAAATATCATTCCAGTGGAAATCCAACCAAAATATAGTAAATAGGAAATATGGTCTCAAATAATGCTTGCAACCTGTAATAACATATAATAAGCTTTGAAGATGCTATCCTTTATGTACTCATAGGTAACTATAAGTCAATGAAGTCATACTATAAGCTACAAAACAAAACTACTCATGATAATTCTGTCACTTGGTAAATATGGTGAATTATGTATGATTTTTATCATAAAATTTTCTAAAATCCCAAGTGCATAGTAAATGTGGTAAACAACACAATTAGTTCCAGACTGGAGCCTATTTTAAGACATCAATTTGCTATTATCGAGGAGGCGGGGCAAGACGGCGGAAGAATAGGGTCCCCAAATCACCTAT
Source organism: Canis lupus baileyi (assembly GCF_048164855.1). Classification (NCBI taxonomy): domain Eukaryota; kingdom Metazoa; phylum Chordata; class Mammalia; order Carnivora; family Canidae; genus Canis; species Canis lupus. The sequence goes on from NC_132876.1 coordinate 37,621,499, forward strand.
CCCCACCAAATTACCTAGATAACCTTCAAATCATCCTGAAAATCTACGAATTCGGCCTGAGATTTAAAGAGAGACCAGCTGGAATGCTACAGTGAGAAGAGTTCGCGCTTCTATCAAGGTAGGAAGACGGGGAAAAAGAAATAAAGAAACAAAGGCCTCCAAGGGGGAGGGGCCCCACGAGGAGCCGGGCTGAGGCCGGGGCGAGTGTCCCCAGAACAGGAGAGCCCCGTCCCGGAGAAGCAGGTGGAAAGGTGCCCGCAGGGAGTTGGAGCAGGACCCAGGAGGGCGAGGATGCCCTCGGGTTCCCTGGGACAGTAACAGAGCAACTGCGCGCCCAGGAGAGTGCGCCGAGCTCCCTAAGGGCTGCAGCGCGCACGGCGGGACCCGGCGGGACTCAGAGCAGCTCGGAGGGGCTTGGGCGGCGGCTCCGCGGAGGGGGCTGCGCGGCCGGGAGCGCGAATCCAACAGCCCAGGGTGCCGGGAAACAGCCCAGGATCCCCCCGAGACAGGAGGAGGCCGGGAGGGCCCAGGAGAGCAAGGACGCTCCTGCCCCGAGCTGAGCAGATCAGCGGCCCTGCAGGCTGAGAGCTCCGGAGTTCCTGTGGGGGCTGAATCCAGGGCTCCAGAGGTGGCCCCGCCACAGAATTAGAAGATACTCCCCCGTGGTTTTTTTTTTTTTTTTTGATTTCTGATTGCTTCCCCAACCCTTTTTTTTTAACTTTCTTTCTTTTCTTTCTCTTTTTCTTCTCTGTTTTCCTTTTTTTCTTCCTTTTTCCTTTTTTCTTTTTCTCTTTTCTTTCCTTCTCTCTTTCTCTTTTTCTCTTTTTCCCAATACAACTTGTTTTTGGCCACTCTGCACTGAGCAAAATGACTAGAAGGAAAACCTCACCTCAAAAGAATGAATCAGAAACACTCCTCTCTCCCACAGAGTTACAAAATCTGGATTGCAATTCAATGTCAGAAAGCCAATTCAGAAGCACTATTATACAGCTACTGGTGGCTCTAGAAAAAAGCATAAAGGACTCAAGAGACTTCATGACTGCAGAATTTAGATACAATCAGGCAGAAATTAAAAATCAATTGAATGAGATGCAATCCAAACTAGAAGTCCTAACGACGAAGGTTAACGAGGTGGGAGAACAAGTGAGTGACATAGAAGACAAGTTGATGGCAAAGAGGGAAACTGAGGAAAAAAGAGACAGACAATTAAAAGACCATGAAGACAGATTAAGGGAAATAAACGACAGCCTGAGGAAGAAAAACCTACGTTTAATTGGGGTTCCCGAGGGCGCCAAAAGGGCCAGAGGGCCAGAATATGTATTTGAACAAATCATAGCTGAAAACTTTCCTAATCTGGGAACGGAAACAGGCATTCAGATCCAGGAAATAGAGAGATCCCCCCCCTAAAATCAATAAAAACCGTTCAACACCTCGACATTTAATAGTGAAGCTTGCAAATTCCAAAGATAAAGAGAAGATCCATAAAGCAGCAAGAGACAAGAAATCCCTGACTTTTATGGGGAGGAATATTAGGGTAACAGCAGACCTCTCCACAGAGACCTGGCAGGCCAGAAAGGGCTGGCAGGATATATTCAGGGTCCTAAAGGAGAAGAACATGCAACCAAGAATACTTTATCCAGCAAGGCTCTCATTCAAAACGGAAGGAGAGATACAGAGCTTCCAAGACAGGCAGGAACGGAAAGAATATGTGACCTCCAAAGCAGCTCTGCAAGAAATTTTAAGGGGGACTCTTAAAATTCCCCTTTAAGAAGAAGTTCAGTGGAACAATCCACAAAAACAAGGACTGAATAGACATCATGATGACACTAAACTCGTATCTGTCAATAGTAACTCTGAACGTGAACAGGCTTAATGACCCCATCAAAAGGCACAGGGTTTCAGACTGGATAAACAAGCAGGACCCATCTATTTGCTGTCTACAAGAGACTCATTTTAGACAGAAGGACACCTACACCTGAAAATAAAAGATTGGAGAACAATTTACCATTCAAATGGTCCTCAAAAGAAAGCAGGGGTAGCCATCCTTATATCAGATAAACTAAAATTTACCCCGAAGACTGTAGTGAGAGAGGAAGAGGGACACTATCTCATACTTAAAGGATCTATCCAACAAGAGGACTTAACAATCCTCAATATATATGCCCCGAATGTGGGAGCTGCCAAATATTTAAACCAATTAATAACCAAAGTGAAGAAATACTTAGATAATAATGCACTTATACTTGGTGACTTCAATCTAGCTCTTTCTACCCTCGATAGGTCTTCTAAGCACAACATCTCCAAAGAAACGAGAGCTTTAAATGATACACTGGACCAGATGGATGTCACAGATATCTACAGAACTTTACATCCAAACTCAACTGAATACACATTCTTCTCAAGTGCACATGGAACTTTCTCCAGAATAGACCACATACTGGGTCACAAATCGGGTCTGAACAGATACCAAAAGATTGGGATCGTCCCCTACATAGTCTCAGACCATAATGCCTTGAAATTAGAACTAAATCACAAGAAGATGTTTGGAAGGACCTCAAACACGTGGAGGTTAAGGACCATCCTGCTAAAAGATGAATGAGTCAACCAGGAAATTAAGGAAGAATTAAAAAGATTCATGGAAACTAATGAGAATGAAGATACCACCGTTCAAAATCTTTGGGAAGCAGCAAAAGCAGTCCTGAGGGGGAAATACAAGCATCCATTAAAAAACTGGAAAGAACTCAAATATAAAAGCTAACCTTACACATAAAGGAGCTAGAGAAAAAACAGCAGATGGACCCTATGCCCAGCAGAAGAAGAGAGTTAATTAAAATTTGAGCAGAACTCAACGAAATTGAGACCAGAAGAACTGTGGAACAGATCAACAGAACCAGGAGTTGGTTCTTTGAAAGAATTAATAAGATAGATAAACCATTAGCCAGTCTTATTAAAAAGAAGAGAGAGAAGACTCAAATTAATAAAATCATGAATGAGAAAGGAGAGATCACTACCAACACCAAGGAAATACTAATGATATTAAAAACATATTATGAACAGCTATACACCAATAAATTAGGCAATCTAGAAGAAATGGACGCATTCCTGGAAAGCCACAAACTACCAACACTGGAACAGGAAGAAATAGAAAACCTGAACAGGCCAATAACCAGGGAGGAAATTGAAGCAGTCATCAAAAACCTCCCAGGACACAAGAGTCCAGGGCCAGATGGCTTCCCAGGGGAATTCCATCAAATGTTTATAGAAGAAACCAAACCTATTCTACTAAATCTGTTTGGAAAGATTGAAAGAGATGGAGTACTTCCAAATTCGTTCTATGAGGCCAGCAGCACATTAATTCCAAAACCATTCAAAGACCCCACCAAAAAGGAGAATTACAGACCAATATCCCTGATGAACATGGATGCAAAAATTCTCAACAAGATACTAGCCAATAGGATCCAACAGCACATTAAGAAAATTATTCACCATGACCAAGTAGGATTTATCCCCGGGATGCAAGGCTGGTTCAACACTCGTAAAACAATCAATGCGATTCATCATATCAGCAAGAGAAAAACCAAGAACCATATGATCCTTTCATTAGATGCAGAGAAAGCATTTGACAAAATACAGCATCCATTCCTGATCAAAACTCTTCAGAGTGTAGGGATAGAGGGAACTTTCCTCGACATCTTAAAAGCCATCTATGAAAAGCCCACAGCAAATATCATCTCAATGGGGAAGCACTGGGAGCCTTTCCCCTAAGATCAGGAACAAGACAGGGATGTCCACTCTCACCACTGCTATTCAACATAGTATTGGAAGTCCTAGCCTCAGCAATCAGACAACAAAAAGACATTAAAGGCATTCAAATTGGCAAAGAAGAAGTCAAATTCTCCCTCTTCGCTGATGACATGATACTCTACATAGAAAACCCAAAAGCCCTCACCCCAAGATTGCTAGAACTCATACAGCATTTTGGTAGCGTGGCAAGATACAAATCAATGCCCAGAAATCAATGTCATTTCTATATACTAACAATGAGACTGAAGAAAGAGAAATTAAGGATTCAATCCCATTTACAATGGCACCCAAAAGCATAAGATACCTAGGAATAAACCTAACCAAAGAGGTAAAGGATCTATACCCTAAAAACTATAGAACACTTCTGAAAGAAATTGAGGAAGACACAAAGAGATGGAAAAATATTCCATAATCATGGATTGGCAGAATTAATATTGTGAAAATGTCAATGTTACCCAGGGCAATTTACACGTTTAATGCAATCCCTATCAAAATACCATGGACTTTCTTCAGAGAGTTAGAACAAATTATTTTAAGATTTATGTGGAATCAGAAAAGACCCCGAATAGCCAGGGGAATTTTAAAAAAGAAAACCATAGCTGGGGGCATCACAATGCCATATTTCAGGTTGGACTACAAAGCTGAGGTCATCAAGACAGTGTGGTACTGGCAAAAAGACAGACATATAGATCAATGGAACAGAATAGAGAACCCAGAAATGCACCCTCAACTTTATGGTCAACTAATATTCAATAAAGGAGGAAAGACTATCCACTGGAAGAAAGACAGTCTCTTCAATAAATGGTGCTGGGAAAATTGGACATCCACATGCAGAAGAATGAAACTAGACCACTCTCTTTCACCATACACAAAGATAAACTCAAAATGGATGAAAGATCTAAATGTGAGACAAAATTCCATCAAAATCCTAGAGGAGAATACAGGCAACACCCTTTTTGAACTCGGCCATAGTAACTTCTTGCAAGATACATCCACGAAGGCAAAAGAAACAAAAGCAAAAATGAACTATTGGGACTTCATCAAGATAAGAAGCTTTTGCACAGCAAAGGATACAGTCAACAAAACTCAAAGACAACCTATAGATTGGGAGAAGATATTTGCAAATGACCTATCGGATCATGGGCTAGTTTCCAAGATCTATAAAGAACTTCTTAAACTCAACACCAAAGAAACCAACAATCCAATCATGAAATGGGCAAAAGACATGAAGAGAAATCTCACAGAGGAAGACATAGACATGGCCAACATGCACATGAGAAAATCCTCTGCATACTTGCCATCAGGGAAATACAAATCAAAACCACAATGAGATACCACCTCACAACAGTGAGAAAGAGTTAAAAGAGACCTCAAAGAGTTAAAAATAGACCTGCCCTACGACCCAGCAATTGCACTGTTGGGACTTACCCCAAAGATTCAGATGCAATGAAACACTGGGACACCTGCACCCCGATGTTTCTAGCAGCAATGTCCACAATAGCCAAACTGTGGAAGGAGCCTCGGTGTCCATCGAAAGATGAATGGATAAAGAAGATGTGGTTTATGTATACAACGGAATATTACTCAGCCATTAGAAACGACAAATACCCACCATTTGCTTCAATGTGGATGGAACTGGAGTGTATTATGCTGAGTGAAGTAAGTCAATCGGAGAAGGACAAACAGCGTATGTTCTCATTCATTTGGGGAATATAAATACTAGTGAAAGGGAATATGAGGGAAGGGAGAAGAAATGTGTGGGAAATATCAGAAAGGGAGACAGAACATAAGGACTTCTAACTCTGGGAAACGAACTAGGTAGGGGTGGTGGAAGGGGAGGAGTGCGGGGGGTGGGGGTGAGTGGGTATGGGCACTGAGGGGGACACTTGACGGGATGAGCACTGGGTGTTATTCTGTATGTTGGTTAATTGAACACCAATAAAAAATTAATTTATTAAAAAATATGCATTTAATATATGCATAATCATAGCACATTATGTATTTCACTATCACTACACTAGAGGCAAGGGACCTTTCCTGCCAAAGACCCTGACATATTCATTGCATACGAAGCAAAAGTTAATATTTGGAATACCTCAAGCTTAGGTCCTCTTCCTATGAGAAATACTTGGAGTTGAAAACCTTTGAGCTCTTGTTTCAAAGCCATGGAGCTAGTAGAATTGAGAGGGTTTCAAATGTGGAGGAATTTGTTTTTCCTTGGCAATCTCATCACTCAAACAACCTCTAGTTTTTAAATGCTACACTTCTGTGATGTACTCTAGGCTGTCATTAATAAACATGAACTTTTAAAAAAATTTGCTATTATCTAGTGAAGAATGTGACAAAAATATACTTCTTTTAGGATTTCGAGAGATGTTGCATTGATTTTATAGATTGATTTAGGAAAAATTGGCATCTCCTACAATCTGTGTCCATTGTTCACTCATTAATGTGTTTAATAAAGGGTATTTTCTTTCTATAAAACTTGGACAAATATCATTAGGCTTATCTTAGATATACTGAGTCGACTCCAATTGCAATTCAACTTAAGCTTGCTTAAGAAAAATATGGTATTTATTGATTCATGTGAATGTACAATGGAAAATTCATCATTTTTTCTCTAAATATAGATTTTGACTCTTCTCCTCCCTTCCCTTTCTCTTTGCCCCCTACTCACTGAAAACAGCTTCTCCACACATCAGACAACACCATTTTCACCATATTGTTCTATGTTTCTTATATTGGTAGTGCTAAACCTGATTTCTATTTTTAGTATTTGCATCATCTGTATTTATCTCTTCATTTTATGCCTTTTTAAGTGTATCAACTACAGACCACCAATATATTTTTAAAGGAAGTCTGAGAATAAGTCTTTTTAAAAATTCAGATAAAAAAGAGGGACATCATCAAGATGGCCAACTAGGAAGCTTGAGGCCATCAGTCTATCATGAAAAAAATTTTTTAATTTTTTTTTAAATAAACAACTTTATAGAAGTGCTTGAAAATAGACAATTTTTGATACCAATACAGCAAATTCTCAATCAAGAAAAAACCACAGGGACTCCTGGGTGGCTCAGTGGTTGAGCGTCTGCCTTCAGCTCAGGGCATGATCCTGGAATCCCTGGATCGAGTCCCACATCGGGCTCCCTGCATGGAGCGTGCTTCTCCCTCTGCCTGTGTCTCTGCCTCTCTCTCTTTCTCTCTCTCTGTGTCTCTCATGAATAAATAAATAAAGTCTTTTTTTAAATTTTTATTTTTTTATGATAGTCACACAGAGAGAGAGAGAGAGAGAGAGAGAGAGGCAGAGACACAGGCAGAAGAAGAAGCAGGCTCCATGCAGGCTCCATGCAGGCTCCATGCACCAGGAGCCAGATGTGGGACCCGATCCGGGGTCTCCAGGATCGTGCCCTGGGCCAAAGGCAGGCACCAAACCACTGCGCCACCCAGGGATCCCTAAATAAAATCTTTTAAAAAAGAAAAAAAAACACATTCAAGATGGTAGGAAATGGGTGCGTGGGTGGCTCAGTCAGTTAAGCATCTGCCTTCAGCTCAGGTCATGCCTGAGGTCCTGGGATTGAGCCTCATGTCAGGCTTCCTGCTCGGCAGGGAGTCTGCTTCTCCCTTTCACTGTGCCTCTCTCCCCCTGCTCATTCTCTCTCTCTCTCTCTCTCTCAAATAAATAAATAAAAATCTTATTGAAAAAGAAAAACAGAAATTTAAAAAAATATTTTTGAATAAAAGATGGTAGGAAATTTTTTGGCATTTTTACTGGCCTTTGCCCCATACTGTTCTGGGCACATAGCAACACAATCTGAAGGAAGAAGCAGCCCAGTTTCCAATTCTCTATCACCCAGGGGTAGCAGAGAATATCTAACCCTGTCTGGTAGCTGCCTGAGGGAGTGGTATGTTTTGCTTGATCCAAGTCAAATGAGGAATAACACCATAGTTTGAATCATAGGTCAGGAAGCCATTGAAAATAGTAGGCATGGCTTATGAAAGATGCAGAGGGACTATAAATCCATGGCATATGGGTAAAAAGATTACAGGTAGAAGACTACAAATAGAACATCTAAAACACCAATGACAAGTTAAGCTGAGATTCTTTATGAAATTAAGACATTCAAAAGCAGCCATGGCTACAAGATAATCAAAAAAGGCACTCATAGGACAAGGGAAAATGAACACCCAGAGAAGACGTGAGCAGACCTTTAGCCTTCATCCCAGGCTGATCCCAAGGTTCAGAACCTGACCTGCTAATTAGTGAAGGTCATTCTCCATGCAGAACCAGTCTGCAAAGACTGGAAGAAGTCACTGACTTTTTTTTCAAATAAACAATTTGCAACAACAACAAAATATCTACAAGGCATATAAATAAATAAGAAAACATACTGGAAAGGAAGAAAATAATGGAAAGGAAGAAAATAACGTGGCAGCAATCATCCATGAAGAAACACCAGCATTGGGCATACTAGACAATGGTTTTAAAACAATCATCTTAAATATACTCAAATTTCTAAAGGCAAAAATGGACAAAGAACTAAAGGAAATTGGGAAAATTATATGTGCAAAGGATAATAGTATCACAAAGAAATAGAAAATATCAGAAGCAAATAGATACTCAGGCATAGAAATATACTGTAACTGTACTGAAAAATTCACTAGTGGTGTTCAGCAGCATACTTAAACAGGCAGAGGAAAAAAACAGTGTACTTGAAGACGGGACATTTGAAATCATTGTGTCTGAGAATTAAAAAAGAAAAGAATAAAGAAAAGTCAGCAAAGTCTAAGGATTTATGGGACACCATCAAGAAGACCAATTTATATGTTATACGATACCCAGAAAAGGAGAGAAAGAATGAAGTAGAGATTAGTTGAATTAATAATTGACAATGTATAAAAAAATCATTACAAATCTATGTTTATGGGTACATGATACATAAATATGTAATTTGTGATATCAATAATATAAAATGGGTGGGTACGGCGCTGAAGGAATAGTTTTTGTATGTGACTGGAATTAAGTTGACATCTAAAAAGATTGATATAACTTTAGGATGTTTTATGTAATACCCATAGTAACAACAAATAAAATATCTATATTGTATTCACAAAAGGAAATGAAAAGGGAATCAAAATGTGTCACCACAAAAAAATAAAATAAAAAAACAGCAGTCAACTAAACACAAAGGCAGTAAAGCAGTAAGGGAGGATATAAGGGAGAAGGGCTATAAATCATAAAGAAAATAAATCACAAAATTAGGATAGTCCTTCCCTCAATAATTAAATGTCAATGTATAAAATTTCTCAATCAAAAGACACAAATTGACAGAATGGGTTTTAAAAGAACATCATTTAACGATATCCTAACTACAAAAGACCAATTCATTTATTATTTTTTTTAAGATTTTATTTATTTATTCATGAGAGACACACAGAGAGAGGCAGAGACACAGGCAGAGGGAGAAGCAGGCTCCATGCAGGGAACCCGACGTGGGACTCGAACCCGGGCCCCCAGGATCACGCCCTGGGCTGAAGGCAGAGCTAAACCGCTGAGCCACCCGAGCTGTCCCCAAAGGATCAATTTAGATATAAAAATACAGGTTGAAAATGAAATGATAGAAAAACAGCTTCCCTTTTGCTATCTTGCCCACTGCTCTGTGGTCAAATATATTCTATATCCTTTAAAAAGAAAAAAACAAGAAGAGCCAGACAGAAGACCAATTAGGAAATAGATGATGTGAACAACACTATAGACCAATTAGACATAACAGACATACACAACACGGCAGAATAATATACATTTTCACAAATGCACAGGGATCATTCTCCAGGATAGGTCATACGTTAGACTAAAACAAGTCTTCATGAATTTTAAAGGATGAAAACAATTCACAGTATCTTTTCTTATCAAAATGAAATGCAACTGAAATCAACAGGGGAAAGAAAACTGGAAGCATACAAATATGTGTAAATTAAACAACACATTGTTAAACAACCATGTCAATGTAGAAATCAGAGGGGAAATTAGAAAATATCTTCACCAATGAAAATTAAAACCGAACATTCCAAAACTTATGGAGTATAGCAAAAGCAGTGCCATGAGGGAAATTTATACCAATGAAAGCTTATATTAAAAAAATCTTAAATCAACAACCTAACTGTACACTTTAAGAAATTGAAGAACAAACTAAGTCAAGGGTGAACAGGAAAAAGGAAATAATAAAGATTAGAACAAGATAAATAAAATAGAGAACACAAAAGCAATAGGGAAAATCAATGAAAGCATATTTGGTTCTTCAAAAAAGATCAACAAAATTGACAAACCTTTAGCTAGCTGACAAAAAAAGAAAGAAGATACAAATAACAAATCAGAAATGAAAAATGGGACATTACCATAAATTTTACAAACTAAAAAGATTATGTATAAATTCTCTGAACAATTGTATACAAATTGGATAACTTAGATGAAATTGACAAATTCCTAGAGATACATAACTTACCAAAATTGAATAATGAAGAAACAGAAAATTTGAGTAGACTTTTTTTTTAATTTATTTATGATAGTCACAGAGAGAGAGAGAAAGAGGCAGAGACACAGGCAGAGGGAGAAGCAGGCTCCATGCACCGGGAGCCCGACGTGGGATTCGATCCCGGGTCTCCAGGATCGCGCCCTGGGCCAAAGGCAGGCGCTAAACCGCTGCGCCACCCAGGGATCCCGAGTAGACTTTTAACTAAGGAGATTAAATCAGTAATCAAAAACCTCCCAGCAAAGAAAAGCCCATGAGCAGTGCACCTGGATGGCTCAGTCAATTAACTGTCTGACTCTTGATTTCAGCTCGAGTCATGATTTCAGGGCCCTGAGATCAAGCTCTGCATCAGGCTATGTATGCATTCAGGGGAGAGCCTGCTTGAGTGTCTCCCTCTCCCTTTCCCTCTGCCCCTCTCCTTGCTCATGCACATTCTCTCCCCTCCCTTCTCTCTCAAACAAATAAAATCTTAAAAGAAAAAAAGCCCATGACCAGATGTCCTCACTGCTGAATTCTATCAAACGTTTAAAGAAGCATTAACACCAATCATTCTCAAACTCTTCCAAAATACTGAAAAGGAAGACTCTGTAATACAAGGAAACTACAGACCTGTATCACTTGTGAATATTGATGAAAAAATCTTCAACAAAATACTAGTAAACTGAATGCAATGACACTAAAAGATCTATACACCATGAATAAGGTACTAAAAAAATAAACATAGAACTGCCACATGATCCAGAAATTCCACTTCTGGATATATATCCAAAAAAACTGAAAGGAGAGACTTGAACAGAGTTTATATTTGGGAAGACAAAAAAAATTCTGGAGATGGATAGTGGTAATGGTTGTAGCACAATATTAATGTCCTTAAGGCCATTAATCTGTACATCTAATAATGATTAAAATGACACATTTTATATGTTTTAGCCTAACTAAAACAAAGGTAAATTTTACATACATTGAAATGCCAAGATTTTTAAGACTGCTATTTGATGAATTTTGTCAAATATATTCACCCAGGTAAACAGCAATCTAATTAAAATATAAAAATATTTTCTACACTCCAGAAAATCATTTTCATCCCTATTCCAGGCAATTACTGTCCCTACAAAGGCAGCTACTTTCCTTACTTCTATTTTCTTATTAGTTTTAGCTGTTTTTGAGCTCAGTCTAAAAGAATAACATAGCATGCATTTTTTTGTGACTGACTTCCTGTGCTAACCAAATTATAAGATTAATCAACTGGTGTGCTTGTCAATATCATTTTTGAAATTCCATAATAATATCAAATTGTGTGCATTTAACGTACTTTGTGTATCAATTCTTTGTGCACAATTTGGAGCTCTTATGAATAAAGCTACTACAAAAATTCCTTAAAAAGTTACTGTGGGGGTCCCTGGGTGGCGCAGCGGTTTGGCGCCTGCCTTTGGCCCAGGGCGCGATCCTGGAGACCTCGGATCGAATCCCACGTCGGGCTCCCGGTGCATGGAGCCTGCTTCTCCCTCTGCCTGTGTCTCTGCCTCTCTCTCTCTTTCTCTCTCTCTCTCTGTGACTATCATAAATAAATAAATTGAAAAAAAAATTAAAAAAAAGTTACTGTGGATGTATACTATCCTTCCTTTTGGATAAATTCCTAAGTGTGGAATTATTTGGTCATAGAGCAGGTTTGTTTAATATAATAATAAACCACCAGCTTTACAAAGTCATTTTACACAATAACGTCTTTGAGTTCAAGTGGCAGTTGATATTTGGTACACACTTAACACTAGCTTTCTAGATTTGACTTTCTATATGCTTTCAGTGGGATGTCAAGGCCTAAATTATCTGCTGTGGTAGGGAACCAACAACAGCTGTTTCATCTCTTTAATTATCTGGATTATCCTCCTTCTTCCAGTCCCCATTACTTCTAATACTGACATAGAAGTCCATCTTAGCCTATCTTGGGAAACTGCGTATTTTTTAGGTATCATCTTTTTACCTCTATGAAATATTTTCTCAGCTCTGTTAAGTTTCATACCAAATCCATTCCCATCAGACTATATATAATTTTCCACACTTCTTTTGTCACTTCAATAGGATTTGGATAGGGGAAAAGAAATCTCTATCTATCTATCATCTATCTATCTATCTATCTATCATCTATCTATAAAGAGACAGCTATCTTGAACCAGAAGTTTGTTATTTTTATATTTCAATATTTATGTATATATGTATATCACACACACACACATGCATGCTTGCATACATACAGGATAATTGGGGTAAGTTATGCTGGTCTCCTTGCTCAAAAAGAAAAGAATACCAATACATATTTCAAACCTACATGGGTCTATAATCCTCTTTCTTTCTTGTATCTTTAAATAATAACTTTTGAAATAATTAATTTCCTACCTATTTATATACTGAATGCAGTTTAATCCTAGAGTATTATACAGTCTCCTTTAGTGATCATGGATAACTAAAAAGTCTAAATTGGGATCCTGGGTATCTCTGGATGGCTCAGCAGTTTGGTGCCTACCTTCAGCCCAGGGCGTGGCCCTGGAGTCTTGGGATCCAGTCCCACATCTGGCTCCCTGCATGGAGCCTGCTTCTCCCTCTGCCTGTGTCTCTGCCCCCCTCTCTCTCTCTGAATGAATAAATAAATCAAATCTTAAAAAAAATAAACTGGGATCCTTAGGATTTATGCAAGCTTGATATTGATTATGTATTCACATAGCATAGATCTAAGAAATAGATTTGTTATTAGAATTATGAAACACACAGATCCATTTGGGGAGTTTTCCATTATTACTAAATAATATTGTGTTTCAAAGTATGCCAAGAATTCACAGGATGAAAATATTCTACCTGCATAGCATACTATAGGATAAACCCAAATTAGAAGTGAAGTTTGCATATATAGAATACCTCTTATCATTCCTCCTGATAATTCCTCTATTGCTTATATTGTGGAATAGCTACATGGTTTTACTGTGAATGGAATGGCATATTTGAAAAAAAAACTGGAAATGATATCTCAGTGTGAATAAAAAATTGTCTTCTTCTTTTATTTATTTAAATTCAAGTTATTTAACATATAGTATAGTATCAACTTCAGAAGCAAAATTTAGTGATTCATCACTTAACATATAACACCCAGTGGTCACCCAAACAAGTGCCATCCCTAATGCCCATCATACACTTAGCATATTCCCTCACTCCCAGCTGCTCCAGCAACCCTCAGTTTTTTTCTCTATAGTTAAGAGTTGTGGGTCTCTGGGGAGGCTCAGTGGTTGAGCTTCTGCCTTTGGCTCAGGGCATGATCATAGGCCCGGGGATCAAGTCCGGCATCGGGCTCCCCAGAAGGGAGCCTGCTTCTCCTTCTGCCTATGTCTCTGCCTCCCTCTGTGTCTCTCATGAATAGTAAATAAAATCTTTTTTTAAAAAAGAATCTCTTATGGCTTGCCTCCCTCGGTTTTTATCTTATTATCTTTTAAGATTAGAAAAAATTTAGGTTTTGGATTAGACAGTCAGATATCATATGATCTATCCACATGGATCAAACTACATCCTTAACATAGGAAATTTGGTTTCTGATCTGAGTGGTGATAAAATTTGTAATATATTTCACAAAGTTTTAATATTTTAATATTTGAAGAGTTCTTATGATTAGGTAATAAAAGACAAACAGACCAGTAGAAAACAAACAAAATATATAAACATAAAAGCCAGAAAAATAAACACAGAAGCCCAATTAAATGTATTTTTATAAAGTTCACATTCAAGAAATCAACAAATACAAGCTAAATTAATAGCAATAAACTAATTAGCCAATCAAATTAGCAAACTTTAAAACCAAGAATATGATAATATGTCATTTTCATGGGGACATGAAAACAGATATTCATATAAACTATTAGTTGAAGTAAACATTTTATAAACTTTCTTGAAAGCAATGTAGCTATTTGTATCCAATATTAATTGATATTTCATTTGTTCCAGTAATTTCACTTCTATATATTTATCCTAAGGAGATAATTAAGAATGCATGGAGTGTAGCTATAATTAATTTGATAATGCTGTGAGAATAGGAAATATCTTACATTTCTAAATGTAGAAGCTTGAGTAAACAAATTAAGGTTCATACAATATTTTTAAAGGTATTTATTTTTGAGAGAGAGAGAGAGAGATAGAGCAAGCACAAGCCAGAGGGAGAGGCAGAGGGAAAAGCAGACTCTTTGCTGAGCAGGGAGTCCAATGCAGGACTCAATCCCAAGACTCTGAAATCATGACCTGAGCTGAAGGCAGACATTTAACCAACTGAGCCACAACGACACTCCAATCTTTTTCTTTAGAAAATAGTGGTAAATCATGCAATGAGATTTTCTGCAGAAATTAAAAATGGATTGTAAATAAGTATACCTACTTCTGTGCAATTATTTTTTTTTATTTATTTATGATAGTCACAGAGAGAGAGAGAGAGGCAGAGACACAGGCAGAGGGAGAAGCAGGCTCCATGCATCGGGAGCCTGATGTGGGATTCGATCCTGGGTCTCCAGGATCGCGCCCTGGGCCAAAGGCAGGCGCCAAACCGCTGCACCACCCAGGGATCCCTGTGCAATTATTTTTTGACAAGTACACACACACACCACAAAACAATATATGTTGTGTATCTCTTTGAGATGGCAATACAGATGATTCATATTTCTTTTGATTAACATTATGCTCTAAGTTTTTTATGGTAAACAAACACAGTTTTGTATTTTAAAAAAGCAAAATTTAGATTTTTTTAAATATGAAAACTATTGAGGAGTATATACTGATTAAGATGAAATAAAACTTGAAATAAATGAGAGATAAACAATGTTTCTGGATATTGAAGTCTATGTCTTAAGAAATATAATTTTTAATTTAAGAAATAAGAATATCAAAAGGATTCATTTTGGTTCTTAATAAATTGGCTCCAAAGCTAATATACAATAATAGACAAATGAGTCAGGTCAATTTTGAGAATTAAAATACTGAGTGGAAAAAAAAATAAAATAAAATACTGAGTGGACACTTGAACTGAGATGTACAAACCATAGTATAAGGTGACAATACTTAAAATAGTGTAAGAAATAGTGTAAGAATGTGATAAAATATCACACCTTTAATTTCAGGAATTGAACACACACACAACACAATAGAAGTACATAGAAGTGTATACATCTAAATTTACAGCTCTGGGAATTTCCACAAGGTGAAAACACCAGAATAATCACCCCACACAGAATAAGATATAAAACATTAGAAGCTTTCTTTGTCCAATCCTAGGCACTATCCCTAACAAGGGCAAACGCCCTCAGCCATTACTACTCACTAAGGGTCACTACTATCATGGCTTCTATTTGTATATGTTTGGTTTCATTTATTCAACATTACAACTGTGAAATTCATCCAAAACATAAAACAGTAGTTTGTTCTTTTCCCATTGCGTATTTCATAACATAAAATTCTTCACAATATATGCATTCCACTCCAGATAGACATTTGTATTGTTCATCTTGCTTATCATTAATAATGTCATTATAATTATTCTATCTATATATTTAGTGCATAGATGTATGCATTTCTGTTAGGTTTGTGCCTAAAAGTAGAATTACTGGGTCACGGGATATGGCATAGTTTCAGTTGTACAGATAATGTCCGAGGGTTTTCAAAGTGGTTGTACTAATAGCTAGTGATTTTTGCCACCATTGGATAGTTTGAAGTTTTTGTTTCCTTCTTTGTTTTGACATTCTAAGTGTTTGTAGTAGAACCTAAAGTGTTTTAATTTTCATTCCAGTGATGATTCTCATCAATATGATGGTTGCTCTGGTTTCCTTTATACAGATAATTTTAAATCAAATTGAGGTATTTCTCTTCTATTTCTAGTATTCTAAGGGTTTTCACCCCGCGTAAATACTTTTACTAAAATCTTTTTCTGAATATATTAAAACTATCTTACTTTTTCATTTATTTTGTTAATTTTGTTAATTATTTATGCTCATTCACTTTTCAAAATCCTCCAGTGGTTTCTCGTTGTCCATAGAGGTTTCAGTAGGCCAGATCTCCCAAACTTTTATGGTTTTTGGATTGACTCTTACTGCTTCTGCTTCTTAGTGGCAAAAGCATTTCTTCTCACTTGGTATTGACTGTCTTCATAATTGTAGCCATTCTAGTGGGTATGCTATCGCAGTGTGGTTTTAATTTGCATTTCCTTAATGACTTATTATACAGACTACATTTTTGTCATGCTAATTGGTTGTTTGTATATCTTTCATTATGAATTGTCTGTTCCAAACATTTTGCCCTTTTTTGTTGGACTCTTCTCTCCTTAGCTATTCCCCTGAAGAGTTTATGAATAATTAGCATTATTTATTCCTTAAAAGTTTGAAAAAAAGTCACCAATGAGGTTTTTTGAGTTTTGAGGTTAATTTTTGAGTATTTTAACTATGGCTTCAACTACTTTAATAGATATAGCACTATTCAGACTGTATATATCTTTTTGTGTCTGTTTTGGTAAGTCCTGCTTTTCAGGACTTTATGGATTTTAATTCATTTATCATATTTACCTAAAGTTATCACTGTTTTTAATATCTTTTTTGACAGAAAATTCATATATCATATGTTATAATTTTAATGTCTGATCAGTAAAACTATCCTGTTTTCACTCGATATTTCATATATGTTTTTAATCATTGTTGTTAAAGTTATATCAATTTGTTTCAACAAACTGAATTTTGGCCTTGTTAAATTTCTGGACTGTAACTTTTTAATATTTCATTTACTTTATATTTTATATAAATTTATAAAATATGTTTATTATTTCTTCTAAATACATTGAATTTGATCTGCTGTTCAAGCCTAAGCTTATTTAGATGGATACTCGAATTACTGATATTGATTTTTCTTATTTTTTAATGTGCATTTAAGGCCTTATTTCTTTTAATTTGCACATCACCACATCATATACAATTTATATTCAATGATTTAATAACCATCAATTTAATTTTTTTATTTTCAGCACATTTGTTTTTTGTGTCATTAGTTATTCTGAAGTGTGTTGTTTAACTTCTGAACACTTGATGATTTTCTAATTATTTTTTTCTTGTTAATTCTTGGCTTAATTCCACTGTTTACAGAGAACATACTCTGTGATTTGAATTTTGCTGAGGCTTTCTTTATGGTCTAGCATATAATCTATTTTGGTAAATACTGCTTTTGCACTAGAAAACAATGAGTATTCTGAAGTGAGGTGGGTAGAGTATTTAAAATGTGTCAGTTAGGGGATCCCTGGGTGGCGCAGCGGTTTAGCGCCTGCCTTTGGCCCAGGGCGCGATCCTGGAGACCCGGGATCGAATCCCACATCGGGCTCCCGGTGCATGGAGCCTGCTTCTCCCTCTGTCTATGTCTCTGCCTCTCTCTCTGTGACTATCATAAATAAATAAAAAAAATAAAAATAAAAAAAATAAAATGTGTCAGTTAGGTTAATTGTATTTTTCAAAATTTATGTATCTTTAGAGACTTCTTTTTGTCTGTTGTTCTAAAATTACTGAGAAGGGATGCCTGGGTGGCTTAGTGGTTGAGCGCCTGCCTTTGGCTCAGGTCATGATCCTGTGATCCTGAGATCCAGTCCTATATTGGGCTCCCCAGAGGGAGCCTGCTTCTCCCTCTGCCTCTTTCTCTGTGTCTCTCATGGATAAATAAAATCTTTAAAAATCAATCAATCAATCAATCAATAAATAAATAAATAAATAAATAAAATTACTGAGAAAAGTGTCTTAACATCTCCAACCAAATTTTAGTTATACATTCTTTTATAATCCTTTTAGTGTTTGCCCTAAGGATTAGAATACACATACTTGACTTAAACTATGTTCTACCTTAAATCATTTATTTTACCACATTTCAAGTAATGCAAAAAACCTACAAGAATTTCTCTTCATTTATCTTCTACCATTCTTTGTCCTACTGTCATATTTCTTTCACATATGTTATAAACTGCACACTTATTTACCCTTTCTGGTATTACACATTTCATTCTGCAGTCCTGTGCTTCTGTATCACATAGAAAATTGTTAGATTCATCATATTATTGGAGCCTGAAGAATTCCATTTAGTTTTTCATATTGTATAGCAATGATTTCTCTCATGCTTTGTTCATAAACATATTTATTTCATTTGTGAAGGAAGATTTTACCAAAGATAGAATCTATTTTCCTTTTTTTAAGATTTTATTTATTCATGAGAGACACAAAGAGAGAGGCAGAGACAAAGGCTGAGGGAGAAGCAGGCTCTCTGCAGGGAGCCAGATGCTGTACTCCATCCCAAGACCCTAGGATCACAACCTGAGCCAAAGGCAGATGCTCAACCACTGAGCATGTGCCTTTATTTTCGTTTTTTTTTTTGGTAAGCATTTCAGATGTGTCATTCAATTGATTCAGGTCTTCCACAGTTTCCATACAAAATAAACCATCAGTCATATTATAGATAATGTGTCTTTTTCTATGGATCCTTTAAGGATTTCTTTTTAATTATGGTTTTTGGCAATTTGACTACAATGTCCTTACATTTGGTTTTCTTCATATTTTGATGTGCCTGGTCTTGTTGAAATTTCTGAAGCTATGATTAATACTCTTGATCAATTTAGAAAATTTTTTTATGGATTTCTTTTCAATTATTGCATCCTGCCATTTTCTTCCTCTTGTCTTTCTGGGAGTACAATTACATACATGTTTTACACTATGTCTACACGTGGCTCTTACTCTCTCTTCTGCTCTATTACTTTTTACTCTATGCTTCAATTTGGATATTTTCTTTTATTTTTATTTTTTAAGATTTTATTTATTTATTCATGAGAGAGAGAGAGAGAGAGAGAGAAGCAGAGACACAGGCAGAGGGAGAAGCAGGCTCCATGCAGGAAGCCTGATGTGGGACTCGATTCCGGGTCTCCAGGATCACACCCTGGGCTGAAGGCGGAACTAAACCACTGAGCCACTTAGGCTGCCCTGGATATTTTCTTTTAATCTGTTTAAATTCACTAATCACAGTTACTGCTGTGTCCATTCTTCAATTTAGCCCATCCAATCAACTCTTAACTTTAGATATTATATTTTTCAGTTATCAAATGCTCATTTCATGCTGTCATTTTTATTCACCTTGTTCATCTTGTCCTCTATTTTCTTTAGAATATAACTCAGAGTTATTTCAAAATCCACTTTAATATTTGTATCATATGAAGTTTTACTGTTTCTTGATATTTTCTCTTACTTATTGGTCACATTTTCACGTCTTTCTTCATTTCCAGGAAATTTTATTGTTTAAAAAGAAAATCAGAAACACTAAATGATGCCATCTTCCATCAGAGAATAACATCTTTTCTCTCTGTTGGGCAGACTGAGTGAGAAAGTGATCATGTGAATCCAATCAGGTAATAAGCTGAGCGATGGCCAGGCTGACATTTTGGTAACACTCAATAGACCTCTGTTTCAGTCCTGCTTTGGAGCATAGACTTGGGGTTTTTACTAAAAACATACCTTTCCTCATTTATGAAAGTCTTTGGAAAATTCACTACTGCCTTTGGGTTTTTTTTAGAGCTTAGCACTTTATTTCCCCACACTCACTTCCCAACTTTGAATTCTGGAAAATGCCTTGATGGAAAGAATAGCCATGCATTTGAAGCTGGTGCTCCCCTCCTAGCTAGGTTTTGTTTCCTAAGCACTACAAGAATACAGATAATTTCAATATGACTTTCAAAACCAACTGGCCTCATTTACCTGCCACTCTCAGGCAGTCCCAGAAGTCAGCAAAATCCCATGGTGAAAACTCACTGTATCAGAGTTTCCTCAGGTTTCAAAAATGTTGCTTCATGCAACTACCAAAAATATTGTTTGATCTTTCCTCCTCATACTATGCCCATAGTCAGTAAATGATCCCAAGAGGAAAAATAGTGGATGATCATCAGCTCTATCAGAGAGGCTCCCCTCTCTGGAATTCCAATTTATATAGCATTAGTTGTTTCCACTCAATAATTCTCTGATATCTTTAAAATAAGATTCCTGTAATTCATCAAACTTCTACTAAGTGATATAAATATTTGGGATTTGAGGGTTTGTTATCTTCTTCTGGGAAAAAATTCAGTATGCCCCTGGGAAATGACTTTGGACTATCTTCATCCAGGATCAAGGCTTGAGATTCCTCTGGACCACCCAAGTAAGTCATGGATTCAAGGTGCAAATCCATAGGCGATCTGGTTTATGTCTGGTATATTTTTGGCTCACCCTTCATGTGACAGTAAAGCCCTTTAAGTTCCCTGTTTAAAATAGAGGTGGTTGCTCATTAGACTCCACTCATATATTTTAAGCCTTGGACTTTGAATCCCGGTCACCTCACTGCCAACTGTCACACCTGTTTTGTAGCTCCTTTTTTCTAAATTAGAAAATGTTGAAAGCTATAGTAGTTCACCGCATCATGTTTGGCCTCTTGTTTTTGCTTTCAGCCCATCAATTCTTTACTATATTGTTATTACTTGCATGCTCTTTTTAAAAAATTATATTTTTAACTTATTATCCAGATCTTTAGTTTTCATAAATGGGAGGGTTAATTACCTACCCTACCATTACTGAAATTAGAAGCATGCCCTGTATTTATTATTATGAGGAAAACTGGGGTGAATCACACTAAATAGAGCATGGTTCAAATTTTATTTTTTAAGATTTTATTTATTTATTCATGAGACACACCACACACACACACACACACACACACACACACACACACAGAGACAGAGACAAAGGCAGAGGGAGAAGCAGGCTCCATGCAGGGACCCTGACGTGGGACTCGATCCCAGGTCTCTAGGGTAAGGCCCTGGGCCAAAGGTGGCGCTAAACCGCTGAGCCACCTGGGATGCCCCCAATTTTATTTTTAAAAAAGTCTATTGAGAAAATTAAATTATATAGATCCTGTATTAAATAGATTTTTCTGCAGCATTTTAATGTTAGGAGAGAAAGGAATGTCTGAAGGAAATTAACTCTAAGCGTGTTTTGGGCTTTTCTTTTTCTTTTTTTTTGGATTATTTCCAAAACACTTTAATGGAAAAAATATCTAAGTCAGTGCCAGATGACCTGGATTTCAGTACCAGTCCACTAACCTGGCCATCATTTCTCTGAGTCTCAGTTTCCTCATTTGAAAGATAATTGAATTATCTTTAATGACTTAATTCTGAAGGTCTTTGGAGCTTATAGGGAGTATTTCCTAGAAGTGTTCACGGCTTGGTAATGTAGGTCACTGCTCTAGAATAAACCTAGGTGTCTCCATTTACTGAATTACTCAGTAAATTGGTATAAAACAACTTATTTTATTTCTAGATATTGCACAGCTGTCACAAGTATAGTTTCCAATTTTTGTGTTCCGAATATTTAATTTTATAAACTAATGATTTAAATTTGTATCCAGATTATTGTACAATATCCATTTATTTTTCAGTTATTTTGCCTGAGTTTTCCAATCAAAGACATCTCCCAATAAGTATTACCTTTGTTTCATTCATTCCAAAAGCTATGATTTTGCTTTCTTATTTATGTTCTAATGTATTAATACTTGTGGAATGATGAAAAATAATAAGTAGACTTGCAGGAGGACTTGCCTTATTGCTTATTCCAATGTGATTATAATTTCAACAGTATATAAGATACAGCCTGTAAGATGGAGATACATATTCATTAATATATTAAGGAAGATTTGAATTTCTAGTTTTCTAAGAATATTTTTAACCAAGAATAAATGGTGACTTATATCAACTACCTTTTCTGCACTAGAGAGATGAGGGTACACTTGTCATTTGATCTATTTCTGTTATTTTTATTAATAGATTTTCCTACCAAGAATCATTGCTGAATTCCTAGAATATTGGTTATAGTATATTAATATTTTACCATATAAATCTAAACTCCATTATCTAATATTTTATTTAGGATTTTTACATCTATATTTATAATTCATTTTGGCCAGTAGCATTTTGTACTATTGCTAAGAATTTTTGACATTAGTATGGATGTTGAATTTTATTACTCTTTTCATCATCCATTGAGATGACCATATGTACAATTCTCAAACAATCACTTTAGTAGTAACCTTTCTTTTCTTTGGAATTAGGGTTACAGAGAAGTATGTGGGGGTTTTTTGGATGCTTATATGTAACTTTCTTTATTACTGTGATTAATTTCTATGAATGTATAACAATGTGGCTTTATTTTTATTTTTTTATTTTTATTTTTTTATTTTATTTTATTTTGCTTTCTTTTTATTTAATTTGCAAGAAAAACTGGGACCTTCCATCTGTAAAAACAAATTTCTTTCATTTCATATTTTAAAAATTTATAACATTTATTATTTCTAACTGCTGTTTCTATGTCTTCCTCAGGAACACTTATACATCTTAGATTACATGTCTATTCTCCTGCCTTTTTCTCTGAAAGAATGATTTGTTTTGATTTAGTCCTTGTCATTTTCCTCTATTGTATGAGACTGTACTATTCTTGTCACTTACAGGGCAGAAATGATTTTTGACAATCTTAATTATTTTCTTCACTCAGTTCAATGTGAATGCTAGTTCTATTATAGTATAATTTCTTGGCAATCTTTCCTTATTTCAGCCATTTTCATTTACATCTGACCTTGTTTCTCATGATTATCTGCTCCTTTTTTTTTGTTTTTTGGGTTTTTTTTCTGCTCCTTTTTTGAAAAGACCATTCTTCCTTGCAGTTTGAGGATGCCATTTTTTTTCAGAAATATATTCATAATTATTCAGTAGGTAATTTGTTTTTCAAATATATGTACTTCTTTTGAAATTGTGGGTTTGTGTTCACATTCTTTTTTTTTATATATATTTCCCATAAACCTGAGGTGCTTCTGCTGATGGTTGTGTTTGTTTTTGTTCTCTATTTTTCCTTAAATTAAGTAAAGCTTTATCTGGATTCATTTGACAGTCCATAGGACTGCCTCCTACTCATTGATCTATAGATAGATTAATTTCTAAAGTCAATTTTTGGGGCATGTTGATGTGCATAGTTTCCATCCCAAACTCACATTCAGCAGTTATCACTTAGTATAGTTCTGATATTTGGAAGTAGGATT
Source organism: Canis lupus baileyi (assembly GCF_048164855.1). Classification (NCBI taxonomy): domain Eukaryota; kingdom Metazoa; phylum Chordata; class Mammalia; order Carnivora; family Canidae; genus Canis; species Canis lupus. The sequence continues at coordinate 37,644,970 of NC_132876.1, forward strand.
ATTTTCTACCACTTTGTCTGGTTTCCTGACACATAGGCCATTTGGTTATATGGCTTCCTGGACTCTTCCTCTCTCTGTGCTTCTCTTCTCTACCTGGCTCTCCCCACAACAAAACTTTATTTCTAGGAAATAAAATATATCCCTTTGTTCCTATGGTGTTATGTTTTTGTTATTGATATTTCTGAATGTTTTTAGTGTACAAGAATAGCTACCCCTGACTTCCTGGTATCTTCCTGTCCTTTAAGAGAAAAAAAATATTTCATCAAGTGAAATCTAAGAGCTCATCAGACAAAACCTGAAGGACTTTTCTTAATCCACATCCATATACTTTTAGGTAACAGAAATTCCTTCTAGAATCTAACATTAGGTCAGTGTTAGTTTTCAGTGGTGATGTGAGATTTAATATTAATCCATGCCTACATTTGGTATTTTAACAGAAATATGGGGAAGTCTCAATCAAGGGCTATATAAATTAGGCATTACTTTAAGCTAGAAATCACTTCTGGGCACTTCAATAATGTCACATTTTATTGTACCTGATTTAATCCACAGTTCCTAATAGATAGGAAGTAAGCATAGTCTATTTCTTTTATTTCTTCCTCAACTTTATTGGGGGATAACTGAAGAATGTAATTTTACATATTTAAAGTATATAGTGTAATAATTTGATATACATGTGCATTATGAAATAATTACCAAGATCAAAATAATTAACCTATCACTTTACATAGCTAACTTTGTGTGTGTGTATGCATGTGTGTGTGTTGAGAATGCTTAAGACCGAATCAACAGGAAAATGCAAATCAAAACCATAATGAGATATTACCCTATATCTGCTAGGATAGCTATTATCAAAAAGACAAGAAATAACAAGTACTGGAAAGAATGTTGAAGAAAAGGAAATTCTAGTGTACTGTTGGTGGGAATACAAATTGGTGCAGCCACTATGGAAAACAGTATGGAGATTCCTCAAAAAACCAAAACTAGAACTACCATATGATCTAGCAATCCAACTTCTTGGTGCATAACTGAAGTAAACAAAAGTATCTCTATGACATATCTGTACTCCCACGTTCGTTGCAGCATTACACACAATAACCAAAATATGGAAATAACCTAAATGTCTTTCAATGGATAAATGGATAAACAAAATATGGAATATATAAACAATGGTATATTATCTAGCCATTAAAAGAAGATAATCCTGGGATCCCTGGGTGGCGCAGCGGGTTAGCGCCTGCCTTTGGCCCAGGGCGCGATCCTGGACACGGATCGAACCCCACATCGGGCTCTCGGTGCATGGAGCCTGCTTCTCCCTCTGCCTATGTCTCTGCCTCTCTCTCTCTCTCTCTGTGACTATCATAAATAAATAAAAATTAAAAAAAAGAAGATAATCCTGCCATTTGTGATAACATGGATGAGCCTGGAGGGCATTATGCTAAGTGAAACAAGCCATACAAAGAAAGATAAATACTGTATGATCTCACTTATACATGGAAACTTTTTCTAAAAAGTCAATTTCATAGAAACAGAATATAACGGAGGTTGCAAAGGACTGAGGGGAGTGGGAAATGTGGAAATATATGTCAAAGGGTACAAACTATCAGTCAAAAGAAGGATAATTTCTGAGGACTTAATGCACAGCATAGTGACTGTGGTTAATAATATGGTATTGTATACTTGAAATTTCCTAAGGCGTACTCAATAAAGGCTCAAGACTTCCTATGAATCTATTTCTGTATTTATCACTGTCCTCAGTGCCTCCAATTCCTTTTATCTTCAAGTTTTCCCAAGGTTTTTTAAAACAGATATTAGATTCCATAAATGATAGTTTCAACCAGAGTCCATTAAAATTATTCAGAAACACAAAGCACGATTTTTCTTTTTCTCTTATACAGAAGCAAAATATTGGTTCACAAACTCTCCTGTCTAAAGGTAATTTCTCATCTCTTATCTCAGGTTTGTATTGGAAAGCCCATGATATATGATCTAGAGTTTACAGCACCAGCAGCAACTTCATGTTATACTTTGTGGTAAAAAAAATCCAAAAATAACAATGCTTGGTAACTTCTTGAATAAAAATTAAGGTTTTATTCTACATAGTATTTATATTCAATAAAGCAATTAATTTTTGTGATTATAGAGCATTTATCAATTCCAAACAATAGCAAACAAAATTTATTTATTTATTTATTTATTTATTTATTTATTTATTTATTTATTTTTACTTTTTAAAACCAGAAAGTTTATTTTGACTAATCGTTGAAATCCTTAAGATGAATTGGATGCTGCAACAGCTGCCCTCTTGGGCTTAGGTGTCGTTCCTTCACGGAATCCATGCCTGAATCTGCGGTATACAATTTTTAGGTGCCTCATTCGACCGGTCCCAGTGGTATTCCGTCTTTCAGCCTTGGCACTCCAGTTATACTTTCTCTTCTGCTTGGCAGGGTAGCCGCACTTGCCGCAGGTGGACTTCTGAAGGTGGTAGGCCTTAGAGCCACAGCTGCGGCACAACGTGTGCATCTTATTGCGACGCTTTCTGAACGATGACGTCCCTTTCGTCATCTTGTTTCCGCGGCAGACCCCCATATCAAACAAAATTTAAAGATAATGAATATCACATATGATGTGTTAAATAATTACTTGCAAGTATTCTTCATTTTACTGCCAGAAATGAAATTGAAAGAACTTTGCATTTGTAATTCGTTCAGATATGGGTAGCCATATTAAAATATAAAAGGAATACTATTTTCTTTTAGAAAATATAGTTTTTACATGAATTAAAATCAATTCCTTATTTATTTAATAAAAGCATTGTATTGAAAATATCAATGCAGAACTAATGCGTGGTGTCATTTCCAAGTACTTTGAACAAGAAAGAATTTTTACTCCATATTCAAAATAGCAATTTTAATAGCCCCAAATATAAAAAAGAAAGACTAGGATAATACATAGCAGAGGAAAGACATCATACACTTATTTTACTCTTCTAAAACTGAGACTCATATGAATTAATTATAAAATGAAACTAATAAAGGTATCACAACTATCTCTTAATAGACCTGAGAGAAATTAATTCAAAACTAATAAGATAGAAAAATCAGTTGTACAATCTTAGGTCCTTAAAGGTCCTTAATATTTAAATATTTAAAATATTAAGTAATTGCACAACTTCACTTCATAGATGCCATTAATGTAAGACTAGATCTGTTACAAAAATACATAAGAAGGGCATGTCCTTTATAACAGACTCTTTTCTGTGCCAAAGCAGTTTCTCTAATATTAGGTTTCATATATGTGACTTCTTGCTTAAGTCTTGTGTCCCAAGTATAGTGTTATTAAGAACCCCTCTCCCCTTGAATTTTGGGGAAATAATCAGGTTGAACTAAGTGTCTAATCGTGACAGTTTGAGAAGAGACCACACAGAATGGAAAGAACAATGGATTGGGAGCTACAGATTCCAAGTGCCTGTCTTCCCTCCTTAACCCATTAGCCTTGTAATCTTCCTTGTCTTCTTGGCTTTTTGAATTTCAGTTTCCTCATCTGTAATCAACCATATCAGTTCTAATTATTTTATAGGATCGTGGAAAAGGTCAAATGATAAGAGATGAGCAAGCAATTTGAAAATGCACAATTTTATAATTCAAAGCATCTTGAGAAAATGACTGTCTCATCTAGAATTTAGAAACTTTGCAATATAAGAAAAACTGAATGTTACTACCTTTTGTAAAATATCCCACTGCAGAGAATAATCCCATATTTAAAAATACATTAAGAGCTACTGGTGATGCTTGTTCAATTTTATAATTCCTTTGCAATTCGTTTATAAAATTGAATAACAATCTTCTTCCAATAAAGTTTTTGAATATATTGCATTAGTATTATTCATGTGAATAAAAGTGTATATGGAAACCACTTTAATGTATATTTTGAAATTTGAGGCTTTTAAAATTAAATACTAAAATATATCTTGATTTGAAAACTTGAACAGTTAAACTCTAAATTATTTACAAAATATACCATATGGTTTTTGAGTCTTTTAAAATAAAATATCTAGTAGAATACTATTTTAAAATCTGATTTATCATTCTGTTAAAAACATACTTTCTATGAGGATGACTTTTGCAGACATGCTTAAAAATATGACTTTGCCCCCTAGTCAGAAAGTAGCAGACTCCCATGAGATGGTTTTCCACCCCACAGACCTTCTACTTTTCTTTTTGTAAGACTCCTTGAATGTAACTTTAGCCCCTTAAATTATCAGTACATATTTGATTTGTGGAATTACGAAAAAAACTCACCAGTGTTATTAATTTCAAAAGGAAAATGACTGGTTTTAATTTCTACCCAGAATTTAACTACCCAATGCAGAAAGAAATTGGTATTTCTTAAAGCTGAGCTTTCTTAAATTTAATTTCATGCATCCTTGACACCAGCTCGAATCACATCCAGATTCTAAATGAGGTTTGAAATATATACAAAAAATTCCCACATTTGCTATTTTCTACAGAGCTACAATATATCTCTAGCACCCAGATATTTTCAAGGAAGTCAAGCTCAAAAACATCCTCTATGCTTTTTTGCTCTCAAAATATATAATAATAGCCTCTATGGATGAAGAAATCCATATGCCCTAAGGAAAGTGTTACTTTGTGAAAGGGTCTTCAAAAGTTCTTTGGGGGAATGAATGAAGTTTTTAATAGAGCTGTCTAATTTTCATAGGCCCAATAGAAAATTGCCTCCAAGATGTGATAAGAAAAACCATGACTAAAAGTCACTTGACTCCAAGAATTTTCTAAATTAGACGTAAAATTTCTTGAAACATCCATATTATTCACTGTTTTGAGTTAAAATTACATACTCTTCTCATGACACTTGTCACCTTATTACCTATGCTCCAGTGATGGCAGCCTTCTTGTTCTTTCTACTGTCTTTATGTGTGTCATTTTCATTGCTTAGAATTCTCTCCGCTACCTGGTTTGAGCAAATCCTATGAATCATTCAAGTCTCCTCTTCCTGTGATGATCCACAGACAAGGAATGGAAAACCACCAGAAAAGTAACTCAAAGAGTTTAGCATAGTTTAGAAGATAGGACTTGCTGTAATACATAGACCAGACATGACTGTGCCTAAGGAAAATGGAGAATACAGCATGGCACTGACAGAGCCACTTTGGGATTAAAGACTCCTCAGGTATGATGGGGCTACATGTAAGTATAATGGATGGCAGGACACCTGGGTGGCTCAGTGGTTGGTTGGGTGTCTGCCTTCAACTCAGGCCGTGATCCTGGAGTCCCGAGATAGAGTCCCACATCGGGCTCCCTGCATGGATCCTGCTTCTCCTGTGTCTCTGCCTCTCTTCCTCTCTATGTCTCTCATGAATAAATAAATAAAATATTTTTAAAAAGTATAATGGATGGCAGATAAAGAACCATGGGGGAGGCAGCAGCTTACTGGATAAAGAGGCATTTGACAAAGAAGAAAAACTTCCTCAAATCTAGAAATCTTCCCCATAGATAAACAGATAAGGAAAAGGTAATGAATGTGTAACTGGAGAGCCCTAAGAAAAAAGTTTTTCAAGAACATTTTTTTTCTTCTTTATAATTTCTACTTGCTCTCCAGATCAAAGGCCTTCCAAAACTACTGATAGTATTCTGTGATAATAGTCAGAGCTTTAAGGTAAAGCAGATCGTGATAGGAAATTGCATCATAGAATAATAGCTTAAGGTAAACTATTTTAGCTAACCTAAAATACCTAATAGGATTTTTTTTCTGTGTGCTTTGGCCAGATTAAGTGGAGAAAAAATGTTGAAAAACAACAAATTATTTCTTTGACATTTTTCCAAATTAATGAATTTATTTACTGAATCTTTCAGTTTTCAACAAGCTCTTTTTGTGTTATATCAATGCATGTAGGCTGACTGCTCTATGGGGTGAAGTATTTGATGATTGTAAACTGTCCAAAAGTCACTTTGCTTTTAAGGAACTCATTCCCTAGAATAATAGTAACCAGATCAATTTCACAGTCAAACTGAATTTTTAAAAAAATCATAGAAATTTCAAGTTTTGAAAATCACCTGACCAAACTTAAAAAAAAAGATTTCCAAAATTTACATTTTTATGGAAAAATTATGTAGGTGATTACATATTTGATTAGACAGGTTGATTCTTCTTGTCAGTGGGTTAATAATAGAACAAATGTTTAATTCTAAAAACTTGAAATATAGGGCAGTAAAAACCTAAAAACCACGTACAACATCAAAAAATTAAGTATTAATAAGTCAATATTAAGGAAATGAACAGAATAATTTATTTGTACAAATGTTTGTCTTAAATTACATGCAAAACTTTGGTTCATTTATTGCAAAGGAAACCTCTTCTCTATTGATTTCTCTACTTTCTACAGATCTGGTTTTTTTAACCTAAGGTGACTGACTCTGCTGGTTTGCTAAGGATGGATGAATTTTGTGGGACATCAGGCTTTCTATATTAAAACAAGCAAATCTGCCCAATTCCTGTGGTTAGGCACCAGTTCCTGATTTTAACACAAAATATATATGCAACCACCACTTAATCACCCACACAGGATGAAATTCTCATGACATATGGACCAAAATTTGATTTTAGATATAAGTACGCATCATTATATTCCAAGATAGTTGTATAAGGAGGAAGTGACTTAATCATTGTTATAACTGACAGAGTTCCATGAGTGGAACTCAGGTTAGAACAATATTTTTTTTATAAATTTATTTTTTATTGGTGTTCAATTTGCCAACATATAGAATAACACCCAGTGCTCATCCCATCAAGTGCCCCTCTCAGTGCCTGTCACCCAGTCACTCCAACCCCCTGTGCACCTCCCTTTCTACCACCCCTAGTTCGTTTCCCAGAGTTAGGAGTCTCTCATGTTCTGTCTCCCTTTCTGATATTTCCCACTCATTTTTTTCTCCTTTCCTCTTTATTCCCTTTCACTATTTTTTATATTCCCCAAATGAATGAGACCATATAATGTTTGTCCTTCTCCGATTGACTTACTTCACTCAGCATAATACCCTCCAGTTCCATCCATGTCGAAGCAAATGGTGGGTATTTGTCATTTCTAATGGCTGAGTAATATTCCATTGTATACATAGACCACTTCTTCTTTATCCATTCATCTTTCGATGGACACCGAGGCTCCTTCCACAGTTTGGCTATTGTGGACATTGCTGCTATGAAGTTGGAACAATATTAACGTAGATGCCAGAGTTTGAAATCTAACTCTAGCATTCATTAGCTGGGTGACTTGAACAAAGTAATTTAACTCCACAAGCTTCAGTTTCTAAATATATAAAGTAGAATGGTACTACGTTACCTCATAAGCACCATACCTCATGGTGCTTATAAAAGCAAGACGGTACATAGTAAAGTTTTAAAAAATCATTTTATTTTCATCCCCTTTATTAGAAATATCAGAATGGAAAAACAAGTAAAAGGTTTCTTCCTTCTCAAAAATTCAGGGATTTATTTCAGAAGGTTTAATCCCTACTAGTGACTCTGGAAGATATTAGTCAGGGTACTCCCGATAAGAAATAGAAAAAAAAATGCACACACACACACACACAAACACACATACACACACACATTTTTAAGGAACTGGCTCACATGCTTGTGGAGGTTGGCAAATTCAAGTTTAAAATCTGCAGGATGGGTCAGAAGGCTGGACACCCAGAACAGAGTTGCAGTTTATGTCTGAAGTCAATCTGCTGGCAGAATTCCTTTTTCTTTCGGAGAGGCCAGTCCTTAGCTGTTAAAGCCCTCAACTGATTGGATGAGGCCCACTCACATTTTGGTTTATGGTTTAAACTTTGCTTTACTCAAAGTCTACTGATTTAAATCTTAATCCCATTAAAAAAATACCTTCACAGAAACATCTACAACAATGTGTGGCCAAATATTTAGGTTCTGTGGCTTAGCCAAGTTGACACACAAAATTAGCCGTCACATGGAGAGATTGTAATCCATATATCTGAGGCTAAGTCTATGGTGTTAATAGATGCTTTTCATTTCCTTGCATTAGGTTTTGGGTTATTAGCATTCTCTGCTTGTATACAAAAAGATCTGGGGTTAATTAAAAATATTGAGATAATCAAATATTGAAAATACTGGGGAAGCTCACAGCCTAAAGTGGAGCTCTAGGCAGTTCAGGAACTAAAGCCAACGCCTCCAGGGGAAGCATGTATCCTCCAAGTAGTTTTTAAAGAAGTAGTGGCTGTAAATGTCCAGTATATTGGCACAACCAGAGTCCATTCAAGACATCTGGTGGTTAACCAACTCAAGTCAGGAAAGTAGAGAATTAAGTATTAATTCAAACACAATATTTTAAGAAAGAGTCAAATATGTGGTTCTTAAAACTATAGTATAGCATCCAGAGTGTAGTACAATGGAACTAGTTTGACAAGAGCCAATACCAAAGATAATGATAAGGACTAGAAATATTTTCACAGCAGACCTCAAGTTTGTTGCCTATTTTATACCCAACCGTGGACCTCATCAACTCAGCTAACAGACAAAATAGCATCAAATAAGAGAAGTTAATAAGGTCAGCAAAAGGGATAATGGGAGAGTCAAGATACTCATTATGTAGAAAAATCAGTTACAAATTTGGAGGTAACAGGCTGAAAAGAGGTAGAAGAAAATAATGTGGTAGTTCAAAATGGATAAAAAACAGTATCTTTAAATTACCATTCACAACATTTTTGGCAATATTATATGAATTTGACAGAATGCTATTGTTATAACTAAGCTTTCATCTTTGACTAGAACCATCATCATTCATAAGAAAGGTAATGTGCATTAGATCAAATTATTCCAACCGAGCAAGATGTTAAATGTCACTTCAGGTAATGAGATAAATGAAGGAAATTTATAATAAGTGGAACAGTCTCCCAGGGACTTATTACACTCTGGAGAATTTTAATCTGCTTTCATGGTAAAGGCTAACAAACAGTCTGCTAGCTCCTACTTGTACTTGTCACTTAAAAGACATTCATCCTGAAAAAAGTTCAAGGTGATGGTATATTTGCTCCATTTCAGAAGGTTCAGGTTGTCCTTTGTGGGAATGATAATTTCACCAATATCGTCAAGAGCAAATATTTATTGAGCACTTTGTAGTTTTAGGGAGATGTGCTAAATGGAATATAGAAAGGCGTAAGATACAATCCTTTTCCTACAAGAGAAAATCTCTTTATAGTATAACATAGAGTGTGTGTGTGTGTGTGTGTACAGAGTATATGAGTATATATGTGTGAATATATAGAGAGATAGAGTATATATAGAAAGTATATATTTATATATAGAGAGAATATAGAATATAAGTTTCTAATAAAATGTGGACTCTTTCCATTTGAATAAGAAGTATTTAATTCAGGGATGCCTGGGTGGCTCTGGTTGAGCATCTGCCTTTGGCTCAGGTCGTGATCCCAGGATCTTGGGATTGAGTCCCACATGGGGCTCCCCGCAGGGAGCCTGCTTCTCCCTTTGCCTCTGTCTCTGCCTCTCTCTGTGTGTTTCTCATGAATAATCTTTAAAAAGAAGTATTTAAGGTAGAAAAGATTACATATTATTCAAGACAATGCAGATAATTTTAAAGCTATTTACTCAATACTTCTTACTATTCCACAGTTTTTCAGCAGCTACAATTCCAGATATATATCTACTTGAAGGAAACAATGAGGGCTGTGGTCTGTAGTATTTTACTGACACCAAAATATGAGTTCTTTTCCCCCATGCCAACCAGTTCTCTACTCTCCAACAACTGTATGTCCTACAATTAATTCAATTCTGACACTAATTAATCAGAGTTAGCATAGACCCCACAGGTTATGGGCCCAGTCTCACAAGACTGCCCCAAATTCAGGTGCCAGTTGTAGGTTCCAGGTTACCACCTGTACGTCTGATCTACTAGCTATAAACTCAGGGAGTTTCCACAGCCCCCTCCTCAGGTTTAATAATTTGGTAGAATAGCTCACAGAACTCAGGAAAGTACTTTACTATTACCAGTTTAAAATAAAGGATACAAATGAAAGACCAGATGAAGAGATACATAAGGTGAAGTGCAAAAGGTTCCTGAGTGCAAGAGATTCTGTCAGCATGGAATTGGGATGTGCCACTCTCCAAGTAGGTGGATATGTTTACTAATTTGGAAGCCCTTTGAGTCCTATCATTTAGGGGTTTTATGGAGGTCCCATTTCATAGACATGATTGATTAAATCATTGACCACTGGTGATTGAACTTAATCTCTAGTCCCTCTCCTCTCCCTGGAAGTTCAGGGGTGTGGGATGGGGTGAAAAATCCCAAAGCTCTAAACACATGTTGGTTTCTGTGGCAAACATCCCCATTCAAAAGCTGTCTAGAGTCTCCCCAAAAGTCTATTAGCATAAATTTAGGTTTGGTTGAAAGGGGCCTGTTATAAATAACAAAAGACACTCCTATCACCTTCACTCAGGCAATCCAAGTGTTTTAGAAACTCCAGGTCAGGAACTGGGGACAAAAACCAAATATCAACTTCTTATTGAATCACAAGTGATAAAGAAAGCTGGGGCTAAGATGAAAGTTTACTGAAACAATGATCTTTCAAAAATGTTATGCTTAATTAAATCCTCTATCTTTTCGTGTTAGTCAAAATGGTAAGTAAAATTTTTAGAAACTCGGTGAGTCAAAAACCTCATTAGTCATTGTATAATTGTTCATTCCACATTAAGTTAAATATTTTTTGCTAGAATTTCCAAATTATCATCTGTTATGCTTCTGCAAAATTTAATATTAAAATCTAGAATGCAAACATCATTAAGGTCACTGCAAAAGGAATGAGAAAAATCCAAGAAAATTAAAAGAAATGCCCCATTTTGTTACACTGAGGGCAACTGATGTGTAGCTGTTTAAAAGGGAGCTAATATGCACAGTGAGAATGATTATTCATTGTGATAATTGATACCTCATTAGTAAGAAATAAAAGTCAAACAAATCTCTAATCCTCTTCACAATTACACTATTAAATATGAAGGGAGAAAGGAGAGCAGATATTTACTTTTAATATCTTGCTCTAACGTGGATCCCAGTAGGTTAGTTTCATATACTCCACAAAATACTTAAGCCCTCATCCCCTTGTTATTAAATATCATAAAAAGGCATAGATTTTCCAGTTCCAGGAAAAGATGGCACTTGGTTTTTCCTGCACTTCCCCTCTAAATAAAACTACATGCTTTGGAAATAATTCAATAGATAATCATAAAAGGATCTTGAAAGATGGAAAGAAAAAGGCAAACTGGCTAGAAATTTCGAACTTGAAGAACTTGGCTTTTCCTTTTCTCCCATATATTCCAGACTGGGCTTTTGTGAGGGCTATAGTCTGTAATATTCAATGAGCACAGAAGAAAAACAAAAGAATACCAGAAAATCCTGACCTCTGTGGCCAAAGGACCCAAAACAGGTAGCACAGCAGAGACCTAGCAGAGAGATCATCCATACCCTATACTCAAGGCAGTGTACAACCTAATCTACCACAGCAGCAGCAACAGCATTATTCCTGCCCAACAACCAAGACAACATCAGCTGGATCTACAAAGCAGCAGCAGGAGCAGTGGGATCCAACATAGACGTACTGACGACTTCACATCTGGACCAGCCTTGGCCAATCATAGAAATAGCAACAACAGCAGTGTCTATTGGTACACTGAGGCAGGTGCCCTTTTCTGCCATAGTGGGAGCACCAAGCATTCCCTGTCCAACATCCAGGGCAGCAATGGGCAGATCTTCTGTAGCAGTAACATTAACAAAGCCCAGTAAAAATCTCATGTTGTGCAGTACATCCACAGTGGGAGCCCTATCTACCACAGAAGAGAAACAGTGGGATCCCTTTCCTAAACCCAGAGTGGCAGCAGCCTTTTATCTTCCAGAATAGGAGTATGGGGCCAGTCAGGGACTCATCCACAATTCCCCACCCAAATCAATGACAGCACAATTGGCCATAGAAGCAAGAATATGAGGGTCCCTGTCACATCCCTGGGACACCAGTGACACTGCCTACAGAGTGGAAGCAACCAAAACCTAGAGCTTCCTGAACTTCACACTAAATGACACTAGGCAGTGTAGGCAGCACATGCAGGAATTAAGTAAGAGCTCCAGTGGAACCAAAAGTAGAAAGCCAATCAGAATAGAATTCCAAGGCTCTGAAAATTATCATTTGAACTACAGCTCACAAAAATTAAGCAACGATCTACAGGCAAAGCCTAAATAGGATGACTGCCTACTAAAATAGAAGATTTAAAGGAGCTCAAGGGTCTTCTGACATACTACACAAAATGTCCAGTATACAACTGTAAATTGATAGCCATACAAAACAATAAAAAACACTACTTGAATGAGAAGAGACAATGACTGACATACTGCAATGAAACAGATGCCCAGGTTGTCTGACAAGGATTTTATTTATTTATTTATTTTTCTTTTTTTTTTAATTTTTTTTTATTTATTTATGATAGTCACAGAGAGAGAGAGAGAGAGAGAGAGAGAGAGAGGCAGAGACACAGGCAGAGGGAGAAGCAGGCTCCATGCACCGGGAGCCCGACGTGGGATTCGATTCCGGGTCTCCAGGATCGCGCCCTGGGTCAAAGGCAGGCGCCAAACCGCTGCGCCACCCAGGGATCCCTGACAAGGATTTTAAAGCAGGCATTATAAATATGTTTTTACAAGTAACTGCAAATTCTCTTGAAACAAATGGGGAAAAAATGAAAGTTCAAAGAAATACAGGTTCTAAAAAAGAACCAATTGGAAACTATAGGACCTAAAAATAAAATAGCTGAAATTAAAAAATAATCTCACTGGATATGCTCAGTTATAAAATGAATAGGACAAAAAATAGATTTAGTGAACTGGAGGACTAATAAATAAGATTTATACATTCTGAGTCAAGACATTTTAAAGAATATATAGGACTTGAATAAACCCTTCATTCATGTGCAGAGCTCAGCTAATCAGGAGGGATAGGCATAAGGCATCTGGACAATAGAAATTTTGGGTGCAAAGATGTAGTGATGATAAGACTGAAGAAAATATCAGCTGGTGGAAACTATGAAGAAATAAATTTAAGCTCTGTGTAAGAAATATCTCTCTTAGGGCAGCTCTGGTGGCTTAGTGGTTTAGCGCCGCCTTCAGCCCAGGGCCTGATCCTAGAGACCCAGGATCAAGTCCCATGTCGGGCTCCCTACATGGAGCCTGCTTCTCCCTCTGCCTGTGTTTCTGCCTCTCTCTCTCTCTCTCTCTCTCTCTGTAATAAATAAATAAATAAAATCTTTTTAAAAAAGAAATATCTTCCTTAAACAGGGCTTTCCAAAAATAAAATAGTGTACCTTGAGATGAAAATGATTATCTTAAAGAGATGTCTGCACTCCTATATTCACTGCAGCATTATTCAGAATAGCCAAGTAATGGAAACAACCTATGTGTCTATCAATGGATGAATGGGCACAGAAAATGTGACATACACACACACACACACACACACACACACACACACACATATGTATATATATATGACGGAATACTATTCTGCCATAAAAAGAAGGAAGTCCTGCTATTTTCAACAATATGTTTGGACATTGAGGGCATTATGCCCTCAAGTAAAATAAATGAAGTAAGTCAGAGAAAGGTAAATATTATATGTTCTTACTTAATACAGAATATAAGAAATCCAAACTCATAGAAATCGAGAGTAGAATGGTGGCTTCCAGGGTCTGGGGTGGTGGGGGAAATGGAGAGATGTTAGTCAAAGGGTACAAACTTCTAGCTATAAGATGAATAAGTTCTAGGGATCTAGTATAAGCATGGTAACTGTAATTAACAATACTTTATTATATACTCTAAAGTTGTTAACACTCAATCTTAAATGCTGTCACAACACAAAATGGTAATTATATGAGGGCATGGAGGTGAAAACTAACCTTAATATGGTAATCACTTCGCAATATATATGTGTACCAAATCACATTTTACCCCTTAAACTTACATATTCTATATGTCAATAATATCTCAAAAAGGTCAGAAAAAAGTAGACATGATGATATTGAAGGGTCTAGTTAAACACGTTTGATGAAATATATAGTTATAAATAGGAATGAAATATATCCATCTGAGCTAATATGGACAAGCATGCAAGCTATGTTAAGAGAAAAATAAAAGGTGCAGAACTAAGTATAACTGTATTTGTAGAAGGTAGAAAACATATATGTATATACTGGAATATACTTTTTAAAATTATTTTTTTATTTTTATTTATTTACTTTTGTGTGAGAGAGAGCACAGAGGGAGAAGCAGACTCTGCTGAGCAGAGAGCCTGATGTGGGGTTTGATCCCAGAGCCTTGAGATCATGACCTGAGCCGAAGGCAGATGCTTAACTGACTGAGTCACCCAAGCACCCCTGGAATATACTTTTTCTTAAAGAAATGCTAATAAAATGCTTATAGGGTAAGGTAGGGAAAACTTAATGGGAAGTCATCAGAGAGAGAGAAAAAAACCATAAGAGACTCTTAACCACGGAAAACACACTGAGGGTTGCTGGAGGGGGTGAGCGAATGAAATAAGTGGATGACGGGCATTAAGGAGATTATGTATGGAATGAGCACTGGGTATTATAAGCAAGTGATAAATTATTGAACACTACATCCGAAACTAATGATGCACTGTATGTTGGCTAACTGAGTTTAAATTTTAAAAAAGAAATGGTAATAAAATCTTAATAAGATTTAACTCTCAGGGGAAGAATTAGTGGGTAGGAGTTAACCATATTTTTCTTTGCATAATTTTTTGGTATTTTATAAATTTAAACATATGCCTTTTTTGTCAAAAGGGGGTAGACTTTCTGTCTTAACATCATCAACAGAGTTTTAGTGTAGTTGCCTTTTTTGTCAACCACATCACATAGTTGAGCCAGAGTGGGTCAGAAAGTTCAGGCCTTTTCTGTCCAGTGTTCCATGAGTGTGTGGTGGCTGACAGTTAATTAACTGAGCAAAAAGAATGAGAGAGGCAATATATGAAGGCAACCACTGTAAAGATTTTCAGATATAGTTGTCTTCCCTTCAAAATCCTATATATTTATGCCACTCTATAAAAATTTCCAATAAAGTATAGGAGACTTTTTGTGTCAGTGAGGACCTGAAGAACCGGCACAAGTCAGTGTGGGGGTAGGAAGCTACTGAGGTAGTACAGGCATGAGATGATGATGGTTTGGATTAGGGTGAGAACAGAAGTGGACATATGTGAAGAGACTTAGCATACATTTTTGGAAGTGGAACTGACAGGTTGTGGTCATAAAAAGCCAGTAGTTAATAATGGGGAGGAAAGAAAAACTGTGAGTCGAATTGCAGACACAGATGGGAGACATTTGATAGGGCTCTATCTATAATAATAAGGTCATGAAGTGAGAAAAAGGAGTTGAAAGCAAATAAATACCATGCTTTGGCATAAATGAAATAGATGACCACAATGATAATATTATATGAATACCACTTGGTGGATAAAGACTGACATTGGTAAGTTGTTTTTATTTTAAGAAAGAGAGAGAGCACAAGCACTCACAAGTGAGGGGGGAAGGGGCAGAGGGAGCAGGGCACAATCTCAAAACCCAGAAAATATAACCTGAGTTGAAGTCAAGAGTCAGTTGCATGTGCAACTGAGCCACCCAGGCACCCACTTTGGGTAGGTATTAAAGACTTGGGCTGAGAACACCTGGGTGGCTCAGTGGTTGAACATCTGCCTTTGGCTCAGGTCATGACCCCGGAGTCCGGGGATCCAGGCCCGCATCAGTCTCCCTGCTCAACACAGAGCCTACTTCTCCCTTTACCTATATCTCTGCCTCTCTGTGTGTCTCTCATGAATAAATAAATAAAACTTGAAAAAAAAGGACTTGGGTTTGAGTGTGTCCTTTCCACCATATGACATCTCTGAGAATCAACTGGTGAATTACTTTTTTAAGTAGAAATAATAATAGTACCAAACTCACAAGTTTCTCGTGAGGATGAAATCAGGTAAAACACACACAAAAAATCCCTTATAATCTCTAAAGCATCATATGGATGCTAGTTTTTAATATTATTACTATTATTTAAAAATAATGAAAATTAACAGCTCTCCTTTAATTAAAACTCATTACCAGCAACATGCCACACTGCATATGACCTTCACACATCAACTTTGCCTTCTGTTACCTTTACACTAAACATTGTATCTTAGAGATTTATCCATGCTGATATTTGTAAATGTAGTTAATCCATTTTAATTTCTGCATAGTATTCCACTGAATGAATAGACTGCAATATAACAACCCTTTCCTCAATTGAGAAACATGTACAATTATTTTTCTGTTACTACAGTGCTTCAAAAATACTGTTTTCTTATGTATATACTTAAGAGTTTCTCTAAGAAATATACCTAGAAATGAGTAGTGCTAGTTGTAGAGAAGAAACATCTTCAGCTTTATAGGATATTGTCAAATGCTCTTTTAAGTGTTGAAAACAATTTGTAATCTTATAAGCAGTATATGAGGGTTCCTTCTTCCTCAAAGCCTTAGAGACAGCATTGTTAAACTTTTTTTTAAAGATTTTATTTATTTATTCATGATAGACATAGAGAGAGAAAGAGGCAGAGACACAGAGGGAGAAGCAGGCTCCATGCAGGGAGCCTGACATGGGACTGGATCCCGGGACTCCAGGATCACGCCCTGGGCCAAAGGCAGATGCCAAACTGCTGAGCCACCCAGGGATCCCAAACTTTTTAAAATGTTTGCTACATCTGATGAAGATGGTGATGGAGATGGAAAGTCTTTGTGATTGAACTTTGCACTTTGACTATGGCTGTCAGTTTTTCACAGGTTTTTAGCTGCTTATATCTTCTCTTTGATTAATTACCTTTTCAAATCTTTTGCTGCTATATATTGGTTGTGTCCCCCTCAAAATTCCTGTGTTGAAACCTAACTCCGAGGATATTGGTATGTGGAGGTGACGCCTTTGGAAAGTTAATAGGTCTTGAAGAAGAGCCTCAAAAATGGTTTCCATGCCCTTATAAAAGAAACCCCAAAGAGTTCCCTAGCCCCTTCCACCTTGTGAGGACACAGTAAGAAGTAAGAAGATGGCCATTATGAATCAGAAAGCTCTCACCAGACAAAGAAATCTGCTGGTGACTTGAACTTGCAGCCTACAAAGCTGTGAGAAATATCTATTTATAAGCCATCCAGTCTATGGTATTTTTGTTATAAAGCCTGAACAGAAGGAGACTCTTGACTATTTTTTATATTGAAGTGTTTGTCTTCATGTAATTTTTTGTAGTAATTTTTATAGTTCTTGATACAAAGTCTTTTTTTGTTACTAGCACTGAAAACATTGCCTCTCAGTTCATGCCTTGAATTTTAATTCAAGGCTTTCTCTATTGTAAAGTTTTGTTTTTCAAAATTTCATCCATTTTATCAATATTTTACTAGAATTTAGACATTTTACATTGTGTTTAAGAAGTAATTTCCAATTCTAAAGTCATAATAGCATTCTCTTTTTAAAATTTATTTTATTAAAAGTTATTTATTTGAGAGAGAGAAAGAAGAGCAGAGGAAGCAAGAGAGGATATGAATGGAGGTAGGGGCAGAGGGAGAGGGAGAAGCAAGCTCCCTGCTAAGCAGGGAGCCCAATGCAGGGACTTGATCCCAGGACTCCAGGATCATGACTATAATTTTCTTTTTATAATGTTCTCAATATTTGTTCCATGTACATAAAATCTGTACTTTTGAAAACATACACCTTCACAATTTTCCTATATTCTTATTTGATCTTTACTTGTACATTTTGAATGTATTGTCCCTCTATTGTCATCACTTTTCTTGGCCTTGAGTATGATTATGTGGGAGATTAAAAACACTATACCAACTGTCTTCTCCTATCATTTTAAACTATCCATATCAGTTTATTTTAGGCATGTTTAGTTCAAACAGCATGTAATTAGTTTTTGTATGTATTTACATGTAAGTGTATTTAATCTGAAATTATTTTATTTTTATTTTTTTAAGATTTTATTTATTTATTCATGAGAGACACGGGGAGAGAGAGAGGCAGAGACATAGGCAGAGGGAGAAGCAGGCTCCATGCAGGGAGCCTGACGTGGGACTCCATCCCAGGTCTCCAGGATCAGGCCCTGGGCTGAGGGTGGCGCTAAACCGCTGAGCCACCTGGGCTGCCCTGAAATTCTTTTTTTTTTTTTTTTTTTCTGAAATTCTTTAATAGGCAAGTTTAGTCTACCCATTTTTATCATTATTACTGATATTTATAATTATTCTTGCCATTTTGTGCATTACTCATTTGTTTTGTTTATTATGCTCATATTTTGTCTTTTGCTGAATGGATAATCTTTATTCATTATATTTTCTGTCCATGTTTGAAAGCTATGATTTTTTTTGTAATAATAAATTTATTTTTTATTGGTGTTCAATTTGCCAACATACAGAATAACACCCAGTGCTCATCCCGTCAAGTGCCCCCCTCAGTGCCCGCCACCCAGTCACCCCCAACCCTCGCCCTCCTCCCCTTCCACCACCCCTAGTTCGTTTCCCAGAGTTAGGAGTCTTCCATGTTCTGTCTCCCTTTCTGATATTTCCTACCCATTTCTTCTCCCTTCCCCGCTATTCCCTTTCACTATTATTTATATTCCCCAAATGAATGAGACCATATAATGTCTGTTCTTCTCCAATTGACTTATTTCACTCAGCATAACACCCTCCAGCTCCATCCACGTCGAAGCAAATGGTGGGTATTTGTCGTTTCTAATGGCTGAGTAATATTCCATTGTATACATAGACCACATCTTCTTTATCCATTCATCTTTCGATGGACACCGAGGCTCCTTCCACAGTTTGGCTATTGTGGACATTGCTGCTAGAAACATCGGGGTGCAGGTGTCCCGGCGTTTCACTGCATCTGTATCTTTGAGGTAAATCCCCAGCAGTGCAATTGCTGGGTCGTAGGGAAGATCTATTTTTAACTCTGAGGAACCTCCACACAGTTTTCCAGAGTGGCTGCACCAGTTCACATTCCCACCAACAGTGTAAGAGGGTTCCCTTTTCTCCGCATCCTCTCCAACATTTGTTGTTTCCTGCCTTGTTAATTTTCCCCATTCTCACTGGTGTGAGGTGGTATCTCATTGTGGTTTTGATTTGTATTTCCCTGATGGCAAATGATGTGGAGCATTTTCTCATGGGCTTGTTGGCCATGTCTATGTCTTCCTCTGTGAGATTTCTGTCATGTCTGTTGCCCATTTCATGATTGGATGGTTTGTTTCTTTGGTGTTGAGTTTAATAATTTCTTTATAGATCTTGGAAACTAGCCCTTTATCTGATACGTCATTTGCAAATATCTTCTCCCATTCTGTAGGTTGTCTTTTAGTTTTGTTGACTGTATCCTTTGCTGTGCAAAAGCTTCTTATCTTGATGAAGTCCCAATAGTTCATTTTTGCTTTTGTTTCTTTTGCTTTCGTGGATGTATCTTTTTTTTTTTTTTTTATTGGTGTTCAATTTACTAACATACAGAATAACACCCAGTGCCCGTCACCCATTCACTCCCACCCCCCGCCGTCCTCCCCTTCTACCACCCCTAGTTCGTTTCCCAGAGTTAGCAGTCTTTACGTTCTGTCTCCCTTTCTGATATTTCCCACACATTTCTTCTCCCTTCCCTTATTTTCCCTTTCACTATTATTTATATTCCCCAAATGAATGAGAACATATAATGTTTGTCCTTCTCCGACTGACTTACTTCACTCAGCATAATACCCTCCAGTTCCATCCACGTTGAAGCAAATGGTGGGTATTTGTCATTTCTAATAGCTGAGTAATATTCCATTGTATACATAAACCACATCTTCTTTATCCATTCATCTTTCGTTGGACACCGAGGCTCCTTCCACAGTTTGGCTATAGTGGCCATTGCTGCTAGAAACATCGGGGTGCAGGTGTCCCGGCGTTTCATTGCATTTGTATCTTTGGGGTAAATCCCCAACAGTGTAATTGCTGGGTCGTAGGGCAGGTATATTTTTAACTGTTTGAGGAACCTCCACACAGTTTTCCAGAGTGGCTCGTGGATGTATCTTGCAAGAAGTTACTGTGGCCGAGTTCAAAAAGGGTGTTGCCTGTGTTCTCCTCTAGGATTTTGATGGAATCTTATCTCACATTTAGATCTTTCATCCATTTAAAAAAAAAAGAAAACCATAGCTGGGGGCATCACAATGCCAGATTTTGGGTTGTACTACAAAGCTGTGGTCATCAAGACAGTGTGGTACTGGCACAAAAAGAGACACATAGATCAATGGAACAGAATAGAGAACCCAGAAGTGGACCCTGAACTTTATGTTCAACTAATATTCGATAAAGGAGGAAAGACTATCCACTGGAAGAAAGACAGTCTCTTCAATAAATGGTGCTGGGAAAATTGGACATCCATATGAAGAAGAATGAAACTAGACCACTCTCTTGCACCATACACAAAGATAAACTCAAAATGAAAGCTATGATTTTTAAAAATTATTTTAGACTTTCAAATTTTAATATGCATCCTTACCTTTAACAATTTCTAACAAAATATAAATTGGCACACTTATCCTTCCAAAGAAGATAAAGGTCAGAAAATCTTAATAGCTTACTTGAAGGTACCTCTTTCATACTCACACACATATCCAATTTTATCATGGTCTAGAATCTGGAATTTTCTCTTTATTATTAAGAACAAACACACATACTCATACATACACAAAATTATCTTTAAATATCAATAATTAATCAAATATATTTACATTTTAAGTCAATAGCAGTTCTTACTCTTATTTCCCTAACTTGTTTATTGTAGTGTTTATTTATTTGTTTATTGTTTATCTCTCTAGTATTTTTCAATATTTAATATTTAATATACTGCTTTAGTATATATTTACTCTAATATATATAGAAATAAATATATATACACACACACTAAAGAGTGAGATTTGCAGAGAGATATAGAAAAAAAAGAGGGAAAAAAAGAGATTTGCTCTCCAGATTATCTAATGAAATATTTAACATCTTTTTTCTTGTATTTTCGTTTTCTATTTTTTCATTAGTTATTTCTTTTTTAACATTTTTAAAAGATTTTATTTATTTATGTGAGGGTGAGCAAATGAGAGAGAGAGGGAGAGAGAGAGAGAGAGATATAGAGAGCATGAGCAGGAGGGAGGGACAGAGGGAGAAGCAGATTCCCCACTGAGACAGGAGCCCAAACTGGGGCTTGATTCCAGGACTCTGGGATTATGACCTGAGCCAAAGGCAGAAGCTCAACCAACTAAGCGACCTAAGCACCCCTCTTATTAGTTATTTCTTTAAGGATATTTAAACATACTTGACTTAAAGACTTCAGATTATTCTATTTTATTTTAACCTGGTATGAAATCATCCTCTGCTGATTTTTATCTGCTTTTCTTTTAAAAAATATTTTATTTATTTAGGAGAGAGAGAGAGCGTGCAAACATGAGTGGGTGCAGGGACAGAGGAAGAAGAAAGACTTCCTGCCAAGCAGGGAGCCCAACATGGGGTTTACTACCAGGACCCCAGGATCATGACTCTAGCTGAAGGCAGATGCCCAACTGAATGAGCCACCCAGGCACCCCTACCTGTCTTTCTTAATATTAGATATTTTTCATCTCTTTAAGCCTGGGTCTTCAGATTAATAACTCTCCCTTTCTATCTCTCCCTACTCTCTTCCTGCCTTAGTGGCCTTGGAGTTGCTTCTACCTGGTACTCTTACCCTAGAACACTACATGGAATACTACTGATCCAGGGACCAATCTAGTATTTTGGTATTTTGGCTAATCCACTGATCATGGATTTATATCCATGTCCACCTATTCCTCTAGGAACCAAACATAATATAAGCATTATAACTCCTGGCAGTGTTCAGAAGTAACTTAGCTCAACTTCCACTCCTGAACAGGAATAATCTTCCTCGAGTCTTAGGCAGTGGGCCTGGCTCTGGACTCATATCTTGGGTGGAGGATTTTTATCCTAATTTAACTCACAGGAAATGATCTCTCAGCTACCTCTGCCTTCATCTGGACGTGGAGACTAGCAATTAAGCACATTCAGCCCTGCTTTTCACTCTGTATATTTTTTTCTATTCCTAGTCCATAAAGATGTTTATGTTATTTATGGTATTACTTTCTTATATTTTTCTTATTATATTTTGTTTTCCATTGCTAGGTTTTTGGAGCAGTTAGAAAAATCTCTTGATCAAAAGTGCCAGTCTTAGGATACTTGCTATTCAACGTCATTTAAAGATTTACATTTTTGATACATCAAAGATTAATGTATACATGAACCTCAGAGCTCTGCTTAGCATCTTGATGTGTTTCTTCTGTGAGGAGTGCTAAAGAATTGGGGGAAGTATATAGGATTTAAAAGCCTGGAAAAAAGACGGTCAAAGGGGAGTAATTAAGGTGATAAAGGAGTTTCACGATTAGGCTAATGAGAGCAAAGGATTTACCTGCTTAAAACTATGCAAGAAACCAAAAATTCATAAGTTTTAGATGGCATTAGCAGGTCTTATCCAAAGCTTCTGCATTCTGATGATGAATTCTGAAACTGATTTTTTAAAAAGATTTTATTTATTTATTCATGAGAGACACACACACACAGAGGCAGAGACACAGGCTCCCTGAGAGGAGCCTGATGCGGGACTCCATTCTGGGTCTCCAGGATCACACCCTGGGCTGGAGGCAACACTAAACCGCTGAGTCACCTGGGGTGCCCTGAAACTGATTTTTTAGATATTCCTATTCAATATTTCCTGCTGACATGTTACCTTGGCTAAGACAGCTGTACTTTCTGTGCTTCATTTTCTATTTATGGAATATCAGGTTATTACTCATTATGAGATTCATAACATTACCTTGAACAGTACCTAATAAAAGTGGTTATAAAATGCAATCACCCATGAATGTTGATTTTGATCACCAGTGGCAACACTGTAACATAGTACCAGAAATGCATGGTAAAGTGCTTGCTGCTATAAAGTAAATAGCCTTCAACTTTATGTATACATAATAACAAAATGAAATTTATTCTAATGAATAGGATTTAAGAAGTCTTATTAAAAAAAGTCTTATTCATCTTTACAGATGAATAGATAACTCATAGAGTCATTTGGAGGCTGAATTTCAACTCAAACTACTCAATCCACCTATGGTCAACATTAAAACCTGAAAATACTATATTAATAACATATAATAAATTCTCATAACTCATCATTTTAAGCTGAGTCATGCAAAAATGCTAGGAGGGGTAGTAAAATTTATGTGATTCAGCCATTCTTTCAACACAGTTATTGAGCACATATTAAATGGAAGACAATGGAAACTAGCCCCTGTTGGGTATAAAATTATTAAGATGTCCTTTCAATCAATAAAATTATTATAGAGTAGCATAGATGAGGTATTATGACAGCAATTACTAACTTCTTCCAAATACAGCTTATCCCCATGTTATTTAGTAATAAACCCCTAATTTTTAGCTGGGCATCTCATCACCCAGAATCAAAACTGCATTTCTGAGTGTACTTTGAATCAAGTGTGCTCATGATGAGTTTTGGCCAATGACACATACTAAATACCTTAAGAGCCATACAGGGAATAAATGTAAATAGATGGAACATGCCCCTCTTTTTATTTCTTCTTTATTCCTGCTTGCTGGAATGCAGATATGATGGCTACAACTAAAGCAACTAGACTAAGCAATACAGTAAAAGACACAAACTAAGGGTGGTTGGAAAATAATATATGATGCCATTTTTAATGACGTGATAGAAAAATATAATAGACCTGGATTTTCTCTAAGCCACTTTTAAGGAGTGAAAATTAGGATCACGTGTTGTTTAAGCCACTCTAATTTTGAGTTTTCTCTCCTGTTCAGGCAACTTCGATCCTAGCTGAAACAGATATGTAAACAAGTATACAATGAAGTGCAGAAACAGAGGAATAAACTTCTATAAGTGTTCCAAAAGAAAAGATTGTAAGTATTATGGACTACTCCTCTTCTAAGGCATCAAAACTTCCCATGCGTTCTAACAATTCTGAGCCTACAATGAAAAATAATAAATTACACAAAAAGCAAGGCACCGTAAGTGAAACCACCATGAGAAATAGATCCAGAAATAACCTAAATATTAATAGCAAAAACATAACAGAAAATAAGTGCCTACAATATTTAAATAAATGAAACAAAGAATTAAAATATATAAGGTAAAGTACAAGAGATGCTAAAGACCAACAGATTTGAAAAATATTCAAACAAAAGTCCTTAGAAATCAAGGTATAAAAGAAAAATTTAAGACTATGTACATGAATACAAGCTTCCATTAATGGCACAGCACTTGTCATACTGAGTATTCAAAGGCAGAAATTATTAGTAATTAATTAAGGACAAAAGACCAAAAAGCGCACACAGCTATTAGAGAGTGCAATAGAGAGCAATAGAAGGCAGGCAGAAACTGAAGTCAACTACTCAACTACTGAAAGATCGGAATTACACTTAGTGATATCTGGGTCTTTGCACCACTTTACTGAAGAGCACTTCCTGAACCATGTAGCATGTTGTAGCAGAAAACATAATTCTTACTGTCTTGAGATGTTAAAGGAAGAGTTTAGTAATGGCAAAACAGTTGGAGTTTTAAGGTGATAAATCCTGTAAAGAAAGCAGATACAGAAGAGTGAGCCCCAATCGATACACCAACCCTGCTCAAAATGTGGATAACCACCAAAGGACATATATGCAGAGAAGCCTCCAAGAATTCTGACCAAAAGGTCTTAAAAACACACCAACCAAATGGAATTTTATCTGGTAGCCACCACAGGCAAGACAGATTTAGAGGTTTGAGTCCAGCCAAGAGAACTGTTCTTAGAACAAAAATCAGCCCTCTTCTGAGGAAAATAGTTGAGTCCATGATTTTTATACCATATAACCTATTGTGTCCACCATATTTTTTTAAATTATAAGACATACAATAGAGGTGAATATATGAAATACCATAAGAAAAAAAGTCAATAAAACCAACCACAAGTTAATAAAAATTTTGAAATAAGTAGACAAGGATTATAATAGCATATGTTTTAGCATTTTAAGGAAATTATTGTCATGGTATATGAACAGAAGAGGAATATCAGCAGAAAGTAAAATCATAAAAATAAGCCAAATAGGAATTTAGAACTGAATAATTAAAAAGAAGAATTTATTAGAAAAGCAACAGCAGGTTAGAGAGAGAAAAATAGAGTCAACAAACTTGAAGATACATCAATAGAAATTATCTAGCCTAAAGAACAGAAAGGAAAAATGAGCAGAGCCTCAGTAACTTATAGGACAATATTAAACAACCTAGCATATGTGTTTAATATAACAATACAACAACATCTATATATGTAGCTCCAGAGGGAGAGGAGAAGGAGAAAGGGACAGGTAAAAGTATTTGAAAACATTTCCAAGAAAGAAACTTGCATATCATATAGAAAACATACAGATCAAATTAGAGATTTTAAAAGTTCAATGTAGATAGATACAAAGAAAAGATCATACTCAAAATGTTTAAATAGATAGAAGATCTTGAAGTATGCAGAAAAATGACCTATTATATGCAGAAAAAAATAAAAGTAGTTGAATTCTCAGAAGATACGGTAGAGGTCAATGAAAATGTAATAACATCTAGGACATCATTCTAGTGCCAGAGAAAAAAATGAGCTGCAAAACAGAATCCTATGTCTAGTGATAGTATTTTTCAGAAATGAAGGAGAAATGAAGGTATTTTCAAGTAAATGAAAATTGACTTTGTCACAAGGTGGCATAAGCTACAAAAATACTACAGGAAGTTCTAGATGCTGATGGCAGATGATACCAGATGGAAATATGAATCTATAGAAAGAAATTTATACCAGATGGAAATGTGAATCTATAGAAAAAATAAAGAACACCACAAATTATAAATATAAATATAGATGTCTGCATGAAAACACATGGAGAAATCTTAAATGCATATTACTGAGTGAAAAAGTCTAAAATGGCTACAAACTATATGATTCCAACTGTAATACATTCTGGAAAAGGCAAACCATGTACACAGTAAAAACATCAGAGATTGCCAGGTATCAGGGGCAGGGATGAATACATAGAAAAGGGGATTTTTAGGGCAGTGAAACTATTCTATATGATACTATGATGGTGGATACATGTCATTATACATTTGTCAAAAACTATAGAATTGTAACAACATCCAGAACAAACCCTAATATAAGGTAGGACTTAGGGTGATAATTATGTGTCCATATAGGTTCACCAATTGTAATAAATGTACCACTCTGATACAGGAAGTTAATGATAGATAAGGCTGCACATGTGTGAGGGTAGGGGATAATGAAAACTCTCAGTACTTCCCAATTCTGCTTAGAATCTAAAACTGCTCTAAAATATCATGTCTGTTAAAGGATATTTGAACCTAAGAGAAATGAGAACATATGTACACACAAAAACTTCTATGTGAATGTTTATAGCAGCATTATTCATAGCAGCCAAAAAGTGAAAGCAACCCACAATAACCATCAACAAGCAAATGGATGGGCAAAATGTGGAATCCATTCAATGGAATATTATTTAGCTTTAAGAATAAAGGAAACAGTGATACATGGCACAACATAAACAAACCTCAAAACATTATGTGAGGTGAAAAGAAGCCAACCACAAAAGACAACATAATATATTATTTCATTCATATAAAAGTCCAGAATAGAGAAACTTATGGAGACAGAAAGTAGACTGTGGTTGTTTAAGAATTGTAGAAAGAGTAAGAGTAGAAGGTAATTGGAAGTCAATGAGATACAAAAAAAAAAAAAAAAGAAAGAAATATTAAGTAAAGGTCTTTAAGCTATAGGTTTATGATACCAGACAGAATTTTGGATCTATACAGAGAAATGAAGAACACTGTATATGAAATAAATTAAGGTAAAATAAAATTCAATTTTTCTTAAAAAAAAATTGCAAAGCATTTGGGAGAGCTTCCCCTAAAGGTAGTAAGTATTAGACATTGCCACACATTTTTGTTAATTCCCTAATAGCTCTTAGCATCCCAAGAACAGAAGGTGAGAAGTCAGTGACACAGGTTTGTGCATTGGCATGATGGTAATGGTGAAAAGTCAAAAGTCTGGCCAATTCTAGAAACCATGCAAGAATATCAGTTAAAAGACTAACTTTGTTTATAAGAGCTAGGTAGGGAAGTAGATCTGATGAGAAACTGTTCTAATAGACATTGAAAATACCACGAGACCATGGGATAAAAGGTCATAATAAAGGTGTATATGCAGGAGAGAGCCTGGGGGATGATGTGAGTAATATAAGAATAATATAATTTTAAGAGTGAAAGACTTTTTGCTTTACATATTACAAAGTGAAATTTTAAAAAATTTCAGACTTTCACAAACATTGCAAAAATAATAGAAATAATTCTTATATACCTGTTATCCAGATTTTGCAAATGTTAACATCTTACATAATCAAAGTAAAATTATCAAAGCCACAAAATTAGCATGGATATAATTCTATTATCTAATCTGAAGATATTCAAGTATTACCAATTTTCCTCCTAATGTATTTTTTCTTCGTCAGGATCTATTCCAGGATCATGCATTGCCATGTTGCATAGTCATAAGAGTATATGAATTTAAATGATAAAATCACATTGGAGAAGTTCAAAGGTTTGCAGTTCAGAATACCATTCATTCATCCATCTATCTATCCATTCATTCAATAAGTTCTTGCTGAGCCTTTAAATATGTGCCAGGCATATAATTAAGTGCTGGATGTTGGCAATGGTAGAGGAAATATATCATAGTCTCTGCCCTCAAAAAAGCTCTGAATTTCACTCAGATACAAGTCCCTTTTATGATTCTGAAAACCCAAAAGAAGTTAATAGTTTTTAAATTTATCTTGAAACACCTCTAATTATTACTAAACATGCCAAAGACTGTTTTGCCAAGTTCTGTGTTTCACACTTCCCTTGGTGCATTGTTGGAATTTAATTAAAGCTAGTATATGATAATGAGCAGCATCACTCCCTAAAAATTAAGAACAAACATTGACCACCATTCCCAAGTATAGAGAGAATAGAAACATGAATCAATTTTGATCTTCTATGAAATATCATATAGGGAAAATTTAATGTTGTATATTACCATGGACTGTCATGCTAACAGTTAAAGTGCTATTGCATTTCCAAGTTAATGTCCACATTCCATTTTAAAGAATAGCTAATAGAATGCTGAAATGCTTTATCCATGAAAAAAAAGTGAATTACTGATGTATTCTATGGCTCTTAACTGCCTATAGGATAAAACAATTTCCTTAGTTCAACATTCAAGCCTTTTTACAACTTAATTCTGACCTTCCAGCCATTCTCCAATTCATATCCTTCATGAAAGCCTTCCTCCATTTCAAACAATGACACACAACATATCCTATATGCTGTCTCTTCCATTTGTATTGTTCATTCCAAATTCAAAAACAACTTCTTTTCTCCTAATTACTAAAAGTATATCCATCCTTTGTTTCCCTCATGTAGTGATTGCTCAATATATGTTTCCTAATTCTCTAGAATGTTCTCCTAAATTTTAAAGTAGAGGAAAGAAAACCTTAAGAACATCACTCAAATAACAATCTTTAACCTATCATTATTAAGAAGGCAGTTATCAATGCAAGGTGACATGGTTTTCTTTAAAGACAAATAAGCAAGTTATGATTCCAGTCCACTCATAAATACTACCTGTGCAAATTTTCAAACTACTTTAAATGGTTTAAGGTGGATGGGGTGCCTAGGAGGTGCAGTTAGTTAAGCATTCAACTCTTGGTTTTAGCTCAGGTTGTGATCTCAGGGTCATGAGATCAAGCACTGCATCAGACTTTGTGCTCAGTTTGAAGTCTGCTTAAGACTCTGCCCTTCTCCCACTGCCCTTCTTCCTCTCTTTCCCTTTCTCTGTCCATCTCACTCTCTCAAATAAATAAATCTTAAAAGAAAAATAAATGGGGGATCCCTGGGTAGCTCAGCAGTTTAGCACCTGCCTTCCGCCCAGGGTGTGATCCTAGAGTCCTGGGATCAAGTCCCACATTGGGCTCCCTGTATGAAGCATGCTTCTCCCTCTGCGTATGTTTCTGCCTCTGTGTGTGTGTGTGTGTGTGTGTGTGTGTGTGTCATGAATAAATAAAAATCTAAAAAAAAGAAAGAAAAATAGATGGTTTAGGGTAGAGACTTAAACTGCAGTATAAAACCCATAAGACAATTTTTTCTCCTTAATATTTTTTATTATTTCTTCACAAAAATTACTGCAGTAAAGGCCATCCTCTGCCTTCTCTGTGAATGGCAAATATGGAATGAATAGTCTCTGAAGAAAATTAGTAGTGGAGCCTTGGTGCTTAAAAACAATATGAGTTGCTATTAAATTATGCATCAGTGTCATTAAAATCTGTATGCAATTTCAGTGTTCCAACTTACTCATAAATTCACCAAAAGGAGAGTGAAGAAAAAATGGACTAGCTGCTTGAGAACATTCAATCACTGTGCTATAGACATTTTTGTTAATTGTGCCTCTGAATTGTTTGGCATATGCACATTCCAAGGTGATATTTCAAGATTTTACTACATTCTAAACTTTCTGACATTGTCCATGTTAAAAGAGAAAGGTAGTGTCTGATCGATAATCAGACAGGTGTTTGACAATAAAATCCAATTTTTTCCATCAACTTAGATATACCTGGATCTGCTTCTTTCTAGAACTTTACATTCCTTCTTGGGAATTTACACAGAACTTCCCTATCCCACATGAAAAACAAATAATTAGCAAAACCTAAAGGGAGAGAGAGCTACTCAGTGGTTTCCTCCTCCTCCTCTCCCTTCCCAATGCTT
The DNA here is from genome assembly GCF_048164855.1 of Canis lupus baileyi. Lineage (NCBI taxonomy): Eukaryota > Metazoa > Chordata > Mammalia > Carnivora > Canidae > Canis > Canis lupus. The sequence goes on from NC_132876.1 coordinate 37,674,989, forward strand.
CTCTCTCAAACCACACTTCTCTCTCACTCTCCAATATCAAAACCAAATCCAATTGTGACTCATGTATTCTACCCATCATAACTAAGACACATGCTTTAATTGTAATATGCAAAGCCTCTTAATTATCTTCAGAATCTGAAAAGCAATTTATTTTAAGATATAAAAGAAATGAGCGACTAATAGAATAATAGGTTAATGAAGTGAACATTTTGAAAGAAGAAATTCTGCCCAGAAAACTCTTTTATCTATTCTGGCTGTACCAAGTGTTGTAAAAAAAAAAAAAAAAAAACACAGTTACGATGCTGGACACATAAATACCCAATAAAAACTTGTTGAAATACACTGCAGTACAATTACAATGCCAAGCACTTGGATGTACATGTCACCTAGGTTTTTGTAACCATGAATATCCTAAGCACATAATAATCTGACTGAATAAAATATTTGCAGTTTGCTTTTCCTTCACTGTGTACAGATAGCAATATGTACTGCATTACAGAATAATATCTGTAGACTGAAGTCCAGCCTGTGGTCAGTGGAAATGTCAACCTTGTACTTAATGAATCCCAAGTAGAGCATTAGCTAACTGAAATAGAAAGTGAGAGAATGCAATTTTAAGGCTTCATTTGAATTTCATAAAAGGGTAGAAAATCACCACCTCAATGCTTCTTACCATGAAATATTCAATGGAGAATTGAAACTCCAGTTTTCACCACTGACATCCTAATCTGAAATTACAGTACCTTCATGAAGAAAGGCAGTAGAGCAAGGTTCAATAGGCTTTTCCTGGTTGTTCCTGATTCTACTTAATGTCACTATTAAAAGAAACCCCACAATAATAATTCTTCATAACATTTGTCTCTTTAACAACACCATAGACGTTTAAAAATACGTTCCTTTGGGAGAGGGAGACCCATAGATAATGAAAGACTTCTACTAAGAGCTAGGTTAATTCACCTGTTTGTCAAATGATAATACAACAGATACTCTTTTATCTTCTCCAAAATGGAAAGAACTGCTCTCATACCCATTGTTGGGCTGGCAGGATCAAGGAGGATCGGGAGGCACCAAAAAAATGTCAGTGGACTCTCCATCTTGTCACTCTCACCTCGGGCCTTTCCCGCCACCAGCAGACCACCAAGGACACGTCATCATGGGGAGACAGTACCTTTGCAGGAAACAGGAACCACACCTTACCCAAACCCCCATATAAAGGCATAAGCAGTTATCACCCCATACTGATTCCACCAGTAATATGCTCTAATACCTATCATTCCATATAGACACAATCCCTTACCCCTCCCCTTAAAAAGTTCACATATACTCCCTTTGGGCACGACTTCCCCACGACTTCCCCAGCTTCACTCCCTTGAGGGCTGTGGAACCTCCCCTGAGAGCGCTTCCATTAAAGGCTTGCCTCAACCCACCTTTGCCTGGCCTATTTCATTTCACTGCCAACTGGATCAAACCTGACATCCATAAGCAAGCGTGCAAAACTGTGTCAGTATGTGGACCCAAGTACACAGTAGTTCTCATGGGAAGAGGAAGTCCGGTAGTGAGACATGGGATTTCTACCAGGGGTTGAATATTGATATGAAAATAATCATGAACTACCAGAACTATAGCATTTTTTCTTACTAGAGGAGACTGGAAAAGACCATACTTTTGGAAGTTTATTATACCAACTTAATATCTCACCACGGGTGATAGGGATTACCTCTGTTTAATTCAAGATGTATAATCATCACACACACTATACTTCAACAAATGTCATCTTCCCAACCTTAGTTTTTCCCAAAGGTTACAGGAAGAGTACCCTGAGAGATAACCAATAGGAGTAATGTTTGGCACAACTAAAATTTTATGAACTCACCTGATCAGCAGCTTATCTCAATTCATTATAGTACCAGCAAGTGATTATGTTGTTTTGGGATCCTATTCTGCCTTTCTTGAAGCACTTGTTTACTATGGCCCTGGTCATCATCTCAGTATCTAGCTAGGCTTCACGTACACTCGTGATGAACTAGAGCTGAGGGTTAGAAACCAAAAGAGAATAAGAGGACTATGGCAAGTTGGTGCCCCCTCCCCTAGAAGAGAGTAAAATAAGGTGCTTCAGCTCAATTATGGACTGTGGTGGAAGTGGCTTGAGCTACTTGTAAAGGGTTCATTTGCTTGTGCATAGGGAAAGGGAGTGTAACTTTACCACATTGTTCAAACTGCTGGTTACTCATCAGTTCTTTAAGCCTCTGGAAAGGAAATGGAATTGAGTTAGAACTGTTCAACCACTGTAGGGAAATGCCTGTGTGCACATCTGCATTTCTTCCTTGCTAGGACTTATCAAATAGGCCATTTGCTGCCTGAGGAAGGTAAAATGAAGACAGACTTATTCTTTCTCCTACCCTCCCTTTTCTCATTTCCTCTCCATTCAAGCAGGGAATATGTTTAGATTTTCAGAGAAATAAGCAGGGTGTTTAAATTGTGTCCTCAGGCTACATGGCAAAGGAAAGAATATAATTGAAGCAGGTGTAGTGCTACGGGAAGGGGTGAGGAGGAAAGCTATTCAATCCCAGAACAGTATTCTATGCAGGGAAAGACAAAGCAAAAGAGCTTCAACATAGCAGCCAGTCCCCAAGTTAAAAGCAGACACCACTGAGAAATATAGATGGTATAAAGAACTGTTCTTGGTCACTCTGAACTTTGCCAGCACTGGAATATCTTGTCAGGACAGTGGGGGTATTCAAATTGCATCAAATACATACTCGTGTACAGGAGTGCTGGAGACATTGCAGAAAGAGGTAGATTGAAAGGGAAGAATTGTAGTTGAGCAAAGATTGTGAAAGTAGCCTTTGTACCCTTCCACTTAGCTGTTATGTCTGAAGAAAGCTCGTGGGAAAAAAACCAGAAATCTCTTGCTGTGATTCTCAGAAGAGGAAACAAACTAGTTCTGAGAATATTCCTATTAGGGAAAAAAAAACCTGGAGCATCTTAACTGAACTCCGGACATATACATGTGCCTATAAATGCTGCTCAAGCTTATGGCTAACCCTATACTATTGCAAATACATTTTCCCAGTCTATTGAGCCTCTGTCCCTCATCAGCAACCAATGTAAATATCTCCAATGCTATGAAATCATATATACATACTTATAGTGTAAGAGCTATGGCATTGTTGATAAAGTCTCACAAAAAGGGTCCCATTATCTTATTTTGTGGTCTACCAACTTGTACATCCCCAAATGTCTGATATCTATAGACAGAAAAGAAACTATTTGTAAAGACACTATTTCTCTAGTAGTGCCAGGATTGATCTAAATAAGACCTCATTCAAAAAGGTGATTTTACCTACTGTGGCTTTAAACAACTCCATGTTTGGGCAGCCCCGGTGGCCCAGCGGTTTAGTGCCGCCTTCAACCCGAGGTGTGATCCTGGAGACCCGAAATCGAGTCCCATGTCAGGCTCCCTGCATGGAGCCTGCTTCTCCCTCTGCCTCTCCCTCTCTCTCTCTCTCTCTCTCTCTCTCTGTCATGAATAAGTAAATAAAATCTTAAAAAAAAACAACTCCATGTTTTCTCATAAGCTTTTCCACTAGAGCAGATAATGGGGTACAGATCTTGAAAGTATTTGTTATTGAGCACCGTGATGGGGAATGATTTTCTTTTTTTAATTTTTTTTGAGATGGGGGCAGGAGCAGAAAGAGAGGGAAAGAAAGAATCTAAAGCAGCCTCCATGCTCTCTTGAATGCCTGATGTTAAGAAATCTGCAATGTTTCAGTTCATTACACAGTTGTAGCTCACGTGGAAAAGCACAGTGGTCTTTAGTATCTGACATCAGAAGGAAGAGATAGTATAATTTGTTGTGTGAGGTACATGGGAAAGAGATAATAATTTGGAGGAAGAAAATACATGTGGATAATGACTTTATAATAATTTATGTAAATGACAATAGATTATGAATAAATAAAAAATATAAATATAAAAGTAGCAATACCATTTAACGTAACCCAGTCAATTCTAGGAAAACTTAGATTCCTCTTTTTGTATATCTTTTCTACCTCAATGACATCCTTCCACCTCTGGAACCACCTACAGTGTTCACTGCTGAACCATTCAATTTAGAATTTATCTTGAGGTAATGGAAAGTGCAGTGGACCCTGAAACAGGAAATTCTGGTCCAGTCTCTGCCACCAACAAGCTATGGGAAATTTGAGCAAGCATATCCACTGCTCTGTCCTCTGTTACTTACCATGGGAAATGAAAAGTCTGGATTAGATGAATTCTGATATCCTTTCTACTACCTAAATCCTATGATTTCCAAATATTATTCTCAAACTGCTTCATGTATATCAAATAATCTCAGGGTTGAAAGGGATCTAAATAGTCTAGCCCACACACCCGCCCAATATTTGAAACACTACAATATAACATTGGTGTCAGATGGCCATTCAGTCTCTTCAGAAACACTTCCGCGTTCAGAAACTCTTCCACACTTTTTTTTTTTCTTCTTCCACACTTTTTGGTGGTTCATTTCATTTATTTATACTTCAGACTATTACAAAGTTCTTAAAATACATCAAAATTAAGTATTTCTGTTCAATTAAAGACACCATATATAGAATTAATAGACAGATAATTGATTAGGAAAAAGATAAAGTACCTAAAACTGAAAATGAGTTAATATCCAATATATGGGAAACTACTAAATATCAACAATAAAACTATAGAAATTATAATAGAAAATTGAACAAATTATTCAGATAGTTTAGTGATGAAGAAACTTAAATAATAATAATAAACAATTGAAGAGAAGTGGATTTAAGACAGTGAGCTCTCCATTTACATCCATTACACTGACCAAAGTTATAGTAGTGAATAATCTGCCATGTTGGCAAGAATGTGAAATTAGATCACATACCTTGGATGGCCCAAGAGATAAATGAAATCTTTGTCCAATTTTGAACAGCCCACAAAATGTTTTTTTTTTAAATGGGTAACCAAAAAAAAAAAAAAAAAAAAGGAAAAAAGAATATGTGACAGACTCTGTGGCCAGCAATATCTAAAATATTTACTATCTGGCTCTTTGTAGATAAAGATTGCTCACTCCTGGGCTCCAGGATCTCTCATGCCCTATTTGTGGAAGGAGTCATTCTAGAGAGCAATATAGAGCTATTCATCAAGCTAAGTGTACATACACTGTATAATACAGAATATACACTCTCACACAAGTACAAAAGGATACATGTTCAAAGCTATTCACTGCAATACTGTTTATGGTAGTAAAGAGAAGGACATGATTTTGATATTCATCACTGGGGTGGTTGAGAAGGTAAAATGTGGTAGATGCACATTATGGAGATTACACAGTATTTAGAAATAACAAACAAGATATATATGTAGCAAATTAAATAGAACTTTAAAAACATCTCAAGTGAAAAAAGAAAATAAATTGAATGAGATCTATATAACAATACCATTTATGTAAAATAAAAATGCACATGCACAAAACAACAAAACACATTTTACAAAAGACTCAAATATTAAGAGATTAGAACAATTACCTGAGGGAATGAGAAATGTAAATAGATACAAACGAACAAGTATGGGCTTTACAAATAGAAATATCAGTGTGCCATCAACTGACGAGTATGATTAGCTCAACCCTCCACAACAGAGATGCAGTAAAAAAAAATTTTTTTCTTAAAATAATATGAATTCTTTCAAGTAATTCATATCTACTTTTTGGTCCTAGTTATATCCTCTACTATACAAAATAAGCACAATCTTTCTTTCACACATACCAATGACAACTCTTAACTTCTCAGGCCTTCTTTCTTCTATTTACACAGTTCTAGAATCTGGATGAATTTTCTTGGTATGACAACCAGCAATGAAGATATTATTCCATATATAGGCTAACCATCATGTAGTAGAATGAAACTATTGATTTTATTCCAGGCACTATACTTCTCTCACTAACTTGGAATTAGGGGTACGGACCATGTATTCTAACTCTTCCCCACCATGAGTCACACTGAACACTGCATTAAACATACAGCAGTAACTTTGTAAATGTGCACTGATTAATTGATTGTACACAAGCACACAGCTCTCCAGTGCAGAGAACTAAATAAAGAATTATCATAGGCTTAGTTTCTTGTACTAATATGTCCTAGACATACAGTTAACAAAACAAATCTATCATAATCTCAAGTGATAAATTTCAACAGTGGAGAATGAAAATTTCCTATAAGCAAGTTGGATAAAATCAAAGATTTGGTCAATAAACTGTACAATAATGGGGTTATGTGTGCAGTGTGCATCATTTATAAGATAGACTGAATCAATTGTTTTCTGATGGGTTGAGAGCTTGATATGGTATTAGTGAATATCACATGTATATGAAGGAATATATATATATTATATATATATATATGATTAATTCACTTCTTTTGGTTGTAGAAATAGCTGGGTTGTTCTGCTGATTATTCAATGATCCATCATTTCTCTGACTTCTAACTCCAAATCCATCAAAAATGGCAGCATCGGGATCCCTGGGTGGCGCAGCGGTTTGGCGCCTACCTTTGGCCCAGGGCGCGATCCTGGAGACCCGGGATCGAATCCCACATCAGGCTCCCAGTGCATGGAACCTGCTTCTCCCTCTGTCTGTGTCTCCGCCTCTCTCTCTCTCTCTCTCTCTGTGACTATCATAAATAAATAAATAAAAAAAATTTAAAAAAAATGGCAGCATCAACTATGACTGATAATCACAGAACTGAGTCTATATATGGATTAACAAAACCTTCAAAAATCTGTTTAATCTTTAAAGTCAATGAAGTATCTGTGCCAAAGAATTATATCTTTGTATGTTATGGCTTTCTGATTATGTGCTTCCAATGGCTATCAGCAAAAAAGACAAGAGAGAATAAATGCTGGCAAGGATGGGTAAAAAGGAAACCCTTGTGTACTGTTGGTGGGATTTATAGGTTGGCACAGCCACTATGGAAAACAGTAAGGAGGATCCTATCAAAATTAAAAATAGAACTAACAGATGATCCAGCAATTCTTCTTCTGGGAATATATCCAAAGGAAACAAAAACACAAACTTGAAAATATATCTGTACTCCCATGTTCCTAGAAGCCAAGACATGGAAACCACCTACATGTTCCATCAATGGATTAATGGATAAAGAAGTTGTGAGATATATCTCACATCTATCTATAGATACATAGATATAGATATATAGATAGATAGTATTCAATATAGTATATCTATAGATATAGATAGAGATAGAGATAGATAGATAGATAGATAGATAGATGATAAATAGTATTCAAATATAGAAAATGAAGAATTCCTACCATTTGTGACAATGTGGATGGACCTTGAAGTCATTGTGCTAACTGAAATAAGTCAGACGATGAAAGACAAATACTATATAATCTCATTTATATGTAGAATCTAAAACAAAACAAAAAAAAGTTCATAGTAAATGAGATCTGTTTTGTGGTTTCAAGAGGTGGAAGGTGGGAGAAGGAAGAATTAGAAGAATGGAGTCAAAAAGCACAAACTTCCAGTTATAAGATAAATAAGTATTAGGGATGTAATAATATACAACATGAGGACTAGGGATATAATATACAACATGAGGACTATAGTTAACCCTGGTTTGTGATATACAGGAAAATTATTAAGAGAATTAATCCTAAATGTTCTCATCACAAGGATATTTTTTTCTTTTTATTATATCTATATGAGATGATGGATGTCAGCTGAACCTTATGATGTGGTAATCATTTCACATCATTTAATATATGTAAATCAAATCACCATGCTATATGCCATAAACTTATACAGTAACATATTTTAATTATTTCTCAATAAAACTAGAAAAAATTATATAAATATTTTTAGTAAACTTAGAAATAGGTAAAGGGAATTAAGAGATACAAATTTCCAGTTATAAAATAAGTCATGGGGATGTAACATACAGCATAGGGAATATAGTGAATAATATTGCAATAACTTTGTATGGGTATTGATGGTAACTATACTTATCATGGGGATCATTTCCTAATGCATGAAAATATTTCAAATCACTATGATATATACCTGAAACTAATAGCATGTTGTATGTCAATTATACTTCAATAAAAAGAATTGTTTATCTAAATTAGGCCAAAAGCTTTTGCTATGAATGCTTAATTAAAACAAGCATATAAAAATTGAACACCAATAAAAAATAAATTAAAAAAAGAAAGGAGTACACCCACAAAAAAAACAAGCATATAAGTTTTTAAAAAATGGAAAAAATAATTATATGAATATTTTTAAGAAATTTGAATGAAGAAGAAGTGGAAAGCTCAAATAAAGAATATTCAAAGTTTTACTGGCATTGGTTAGAGACATTATTTTTATTCTCACCAATGCATCTCATAGTGGAAGAATGTTTTACCTCTTTCTAATCCAAAACACACTGAAAAATATAAACTTTCAATATAAAATATAAACTCTCTCCAAAATTGAAAGTTTACTTATAAGATCTAGTATTTATTTTTCAGGCTCTGAAGGTGAATGTAACATGGCTTTCTGCTGTTTCCTGGAAACTTTCCATCCCAGAAACCAAACATGTTTGGATAAGGTTCATTTGCATATCTGCAAGTCAACAGGGCCACGGAAAAGCTTCCACAATGAAAGGAAAAATACTGAAGCATAACAGAAACAGATGCAACCCTCCAAACTTTAAGAAATCCCATGAGCATCTGGAGATAATCCATCTTGCTGTCTCTTAATTGCCAGTAGGTTTATCACAACTTCCACAGTTTGATTTTTAAGCAGGCTGAACTGTAAAGTGTTATTATAATTAGCTAACTAAAGTGTGTAAGGCAAACTGGAGAATTATAATTCATTTTCTAAAGACTCAAGAAGACAGGAAGTCAGGAAAGGGATTCATTCACTTTTCTCAGATACTCCTCAGGCAACAGTAGAAATCAAGAAATGGACCGACATTCACATCTGATTACAAAATATGGCTACACATATTTTATGTAATTTTCATTTCTCTAATACATAATTCCTGAAGAGGAAAAAAAGTAGTTAACTTGTGGAAGTTTATCTGTTTTTGTTTGGGTTTGAATTATGAAACTGGCTACATGCAAAACTGTGATAAGCTTTAGTTGTAATAGAAATTTGGTTTGAATGCCAATAAGCCTAGAATTAGACATTACAGAATACTTCCTAGGCAAGGATCCATTGGAGAAATAAACATTTTCTTTCCCAATGTGCTCATCAAAACTATAGGTCTTGATTTTATTTTGAGATATACTCAGTATTTATGACTTTACAGAATGGCCTACAGAATAATCTCTGTAACGGTTGCCTACTAAATATCCACTTCTCCCTCTTTTTTTCTTGCAAAGACACAATTTATTTCATGTGTCTACTGCTGCCCCATATGACTTAAGGGCTAAGGATCCTATTCTCAGCCCTAGACATAAATCTTGATCAATTTACACCAATTGTTGTGGTCCTATTCTTACTGCCAGTATTTGGTTTAAGGATAATCATGTAAATTGTGGCACTTGAGACATGAGTGAACATTTGTTGAGGGCTTCTGAGAGATATTTCCTTATTCCTCAGAAGATGACACCAATGACATGACTAATGAAAGTCATTAGGATTGAAGTGGATAATGAGTTCAGAAAAGTAGAGAAATACAGTAGAGATATTCGTGTATCTAATTATTTAAGCTTGTGCTCGCTTCGGCAGCACATATACTAATTATTTAAGCTTTGTTTGTTCTAGGCTCTTAAAAATACCATCTATGAAAATTCACGACTCCTCTTCTTGTCCTTCTAAGTTCTCAAGGATAATTAATAATAGAGTCCTCACTTTATTTTTTATTCTTTATTTTTTTATTCATGATAGGCACACAGTGAGAGAGAGAGAGGCAGAGACACAGGCAGAGGGAGAAGCAGGCTCCATGCACCGGGAGCCTGACGTGGGACTCGATCCCGGATCTCCAGGATCGCGCCCTGGGCCAAAGGCAGGCGCCAAACCGCTGCGCCACCCAGGGATCCCGAGTCCTCACTTTAAATTCCATTTGCATTATTAAAATAAACTAATGGTTAAACATAATGGACTGAATGAATGTTTGTCTGTTCTCACTTGAAACAATACTGTCAATAATAACAGATGACATTTTTTAATCAGGTACTTTGACCAGACATTGATCTAGGTACTTTACAGTACTAATTCCTATGATATAGGTGTTTTATTACCCTTATTTTTCAACAACGAGAAAATTAATGAAAATAAAAAGGCTCAGACAAGTAAATTACTTATGACTTCTCAGCTGGTAATAGGGCACCACAAAACTTCAGAGAGGGGCGCCTGGGTGGTTAAGTGTCTGACTCTTGGTTTCAGCTTGGTCATGATCTTGGGGCAAGATCAACCCCCATGTCAGGCTCCAAACTCAGTGCTGAGTCGGCTTAAGACTGTCTCTCCCTCTCTGTCTGTCCCTTACCTCTCTCTCTAATAAATAAATAAATCTTAAAAAAATTCAAACCCTGAGAGATCAGCTCTAGAACCTGTGCCCTTAAACACTATGGGGAATTAAAAATCATAAACCCACAAAGACAACGGAAACATTAGAGGAGACAAAATTGATGAGAAATAACACATTTTCAGAAAGATAAAAAACAAATAGAGGAGTGTCGACTAAACAAAGCTAAGAAAAACTAATGTCTGCATACCTACAGAAGGGGGTGCTAGTGAGAAGCAAACTAATACAATCCGTGGAACTTGGCAAAGGCTCAGAGAGTTTGAGACACCTCAAAAGACATGTGGAGGAGGTATAGCACAGAAAAGAGGAGAATTATTTAAAGAGTGTATAAGAACAAGTTAGATTTCTAAGTCCCCTTCTTTACCCTAGTAGGTGACCATGTATCTATTTTTTGGAGAAATTAAAGAAAAGCTCCAGACTATGACATCAAGCAAAGTGGCGGGTCAAAGAAAGAAGCTTTTTTAAAACAGTAGGATTAAGTGACAGTTTTCATATGGAACATTTAGATGCCTATACTCTTTCTGGCTCTCTAAAAACAAGCAATCAGGCAAGACATGAATTATTTAATCAGAGATAAAGAATCAGTGCCTCCCCATAGAGGGTAACCTCATATACCAATACATACAAATTGGGAGTCCCCACCCTCCCATACCCATGTCTCTGTACAATCACTCTTCCATAAAGACCACCTGTTAACTAACAAAAGAACAAAGAGCTTTCAAATAGCTTTATGCTTTCAATCTTAAATATAAATTGGCAGCTCTTATTTTAATCATAAATGAGTAAAAGGCCAATGATGACAATATATTTATGGAAATCTCCAATGTAAAACACAGGTCAAAATGAGTAAACAGAAAAAGGAAACAAGAAGAGACACAGATAATGCAAGAAAAAAAAAGTCTTTTTAATCCTTTAATCCTTAGCGAGAAGATTTAGCATCAACGAAATAAAACAAAACAAAAAAGGGTCCTACATAATAAAAAGAATAAGAAAAAAATCTTGGAAATTAAATAAAAGTTGGGGACATAGGGACACCTGCGTGGATCAGGGGTTGAGCACCTGCCTTTGGCTCAGGGTGTGATCCCAGGGTCCTGGGATCGAGTCTCACATTGGTCTCCCTGCAGGGAGCGTGCTTCTTCCTCTGCTTATGTCTCTGCCTCTCTCTCTGCCTCTCTCATGAATAAATGAATAAAATTTTCAAAAAAAGTTGAGGATATATACAGAAGGTAGAACAAAAGAATCAAAGAGATAAAGTAATCATTGCAATGATAATAGCAAATTCTATATAGGTTTTACAATGTTTTGAGCACTTCATATTTCATTTTCTTTACAATGAACTATAAGATAGATGCTATTAATTCCCCATATGAAGTAAATAAATCACAGAGAGAAAAGATGCCTCACTCAAGGCCAAATCTAGTAAATAGTGGAACTAGATTTAGAACCCAGATATTATAGCTCCAAAGAGAATGCTTATATAAAATGCTTATATAACCACTTCACTACCTCCTTGGATAAATGGAAACAAAAGGTAAAGAGATAACTATATAAGGGTGATAGGGTCAATCCAAGAAATCTAACAAGTTCTATCAAAAAAAACTCCAAACAAACAAGAAAAACAGAAAATAGAGAAGGAAGAAAATTATCAAAAAATGACTCCATAATATTTCCCAGGACACAGGAAATTTATTATTGGAGTCATTTTTTGACACTGAAGGACACAGCTTCTGATTAAATGAGCTTAACATAGGGGTACCTGGGTAGTATAGTCAGTTGTCTTTGACTCTTGATTTCATCTCAGGCCATGATTTCAAGGTCATGAGATCAATTCTCTATGCTCAACAGGGAATCTGCTTAAAATTCCCTCCTTCTCCCTCCCCCAGTCATATTTTCTCTCTAGCTCTCTCTCTAATAAATAAATAAATAAATAAATAAATAAATAAATAAATAAATCTCTTTTTTTCCAAAAAAGGCTTACCATATTTCTCTTCCCATCCCCACCTCCACACAATAAATGAAAAGAGGATCAGAGGAGGACACAACTTCACTGAATTTCAGCACACTGTGAATAAAAAGACAGGATCCTAAATCTTTCTAGAAATAACACAAGTCACATACGAGAGTGGAAAGTTAGAATCATTCTGGACCACCCAACTATCACAGTGTAAACTAAAAGATTTTGGAGCAATGCCATCACAAGTGGAAAATAACTTATCACTTCTAATTCTATATCCAGAAAATTGATCAAACAAGTATGAATGTAGAATTAAGATTGTTTCAAACACATAAGCTTTCAAAAAATTTACCTCTGCTGTGCCTTATCTCAGGAAAACAGGAAGAATATACTAAACCCAAACATAGAACACAATAACAAGAAAATGTTATGGAAAATAGTATTAAGAAGGATATTCCAATTCTTTAGAAGAGCTGAAGGACATAAGTTTACAGAATGAAGAAACTTATCAAATAGTGGTAAGCATATACGGATATAACATGAAATTATGCTGTAATGTCCTTTGGAGATACAGAGTAAAAAATACAGGAGTTATTTCAAAGACTGTGTTAGGAGATATTAGTCTTCCAAAGTGCTAACACCACCCTGAGATTCACTGAACACAGTAGTGCTAAATTCATAATCTCCCTTTAACTATCAAATCTTGTTATAGTTCTGTGTGATTTTCACATTCATTTAGGATGACACAGCACATATGAACACTATAGTTCATTGCCTATCCTTTAACCTCATTGATCTTCACCTACACTCTCTGTTTCAAATACTCAAGTATGTGATCATCCCCTGGATTTTACCGTTATTTGAAACTCCTACAGCTTTAAAAATTTTAACTCCATTATCCCACTTTTTTTTTTTCTGGAGAGAGAGAGCAAGACAGAGACAGAGACAGAGACAGAGACAGAGAAAATCTTAAGCTAGCTCCATGCTCAATGCAGAGCCTAATGCAAGGCTCCATCTCATGACCCTGATTTCATGACCTGAACCAAAATCAAGAGTTGAGTGCTTAACCAACTGAGCCACCCAGGCACCCCTCCTTTATCCCACTTTCTAACCACAATTACTTACCTTTCTAGCAATCTTACTCTCATAGCACTTACTCTGACTTTATTGATATCACAAGCACCTTAACTTCTCTATAACAACTTATTAACCTTCTTGGCCTTACAAACTAGATGTTTCCTTTTTTTTCTTCTTCCTTGTACAAACTGGGTCATGTCAGTTGCACTGAGTGAATAAATTAGTATTTCATAAGTTCCATCAATTCTCTTGCCTTCTTTGGCTTCTTCCCCACACAACCACCAATCTTGGATAAGTCCTAAAATGTACTTTCTTCACACTTACACATGTGTGACTGATGGATGCTGAAGAAAACAATTCAACTGTGTGATTTCCAATATCAAGTGATCCTGTACATGGCTTCCAACCCAAGTTACTTGCCTCTGACCAACTCTAATGATGACCAAAGTCTAAAATCCTATGGTCATTTCTGAACTTCTGTTTTATTGGACCGATTAACATCATTTGAAACTGTCTATTACTCTAAAACCTTTTCCTCAGTATTCACTCCTGAGACACTTCCTTCTTTATTGGTCACGCCATTTTATTCTCCTTTGATATATCTCTCCTTCCAGATACCTAAAGACGAAGAACTAAGGCTCAGTCCTTCATATTCTCTTTTATATTCAAACACCTATGTAAGTGGACTCATCCAATTCTACAACTCTAAATAAGAGCTATAGGTTGATCGCCTTCAAATTTGTATTTCCAGCCTAACCTTTCTAAAAGTCAATAATATATTATTGACCTGAAATCAAGATACACATATGAAATCACCAACTTTATATCTCAAACTGAACATGATTCCCATCTTTTGCCAACCTGCTCTTACTATATACCACCTGGATTCAATATGTGGCAATTATATTTTCCTAGTTGCTCAGCCCAATATTTCTTAGAGTTATCCTTGACTGACCTCTTGAATGTGAATATACCACATTCAATCCTTCAGTATATCTTGTCAGAAATTGCTTCAAATATACTCAGGATCCAATTACTCCTCATTACCTCTACTTCTAGGACCCTTGTACAAGTCACCATCATCTATCACTTGATTTAATTACTTCCACTACTTTAAATACGCTGATTTTAACCTTTCCATCATGTTCTATTTTATAAAGCAGACAGAATGATTCTTTTAAAAAATATATCACTCCTCTGTTCAAATCTCACCAATGACTTCGTGTCTCAGAGTAATTGACAAGGCATTATACAATCTAACACTTGGCTGCTTCTTTATTCTCGCTCATTCTGCTTCAACCACATTGGTTCCTTCCTGTTCAAACATAACAAGCAGATCTTCCGCTCAGCAATTTTTCTAACCTTCACATATTAGCATGACCTGATCTTTCATACCCTTTAAAACTTGCTAAAATGCTACTTTATTAGAAAAAATTTCCAGGCCAAATTCTGATAAAATAGCATCCCTATCCATCTTTATCTCCTTATCTTGACTTTTCTCTATGAAACTATTAATTGTCTGACAATTTTTTTTTAATTTTGTCCTCTCCAAAAATTGTCTCAGGAGGTCAGAGGCATCATCTGTTTTGTTTATTGCTTTATTTCCAGGGCTCAGAACAATACCTGTCAGTAGTTTTTAAAATATTTTCCATTATCAAAATCCTCTACTAACTCTACTATCTAATTTTACCAATGTTGCTTTCTCTGATATTATATTGATTTTCTCACCTCTTTGTCACTGCTTATACCATTACACTATGACATATGTCCCAATAATTCTAACGTCAAGGTCACCAATTGACTAAATTGTAATGATCTGAATCATTATTTTACTTGACTTCTCTACAGCCTTTGATCCTGTTAACTCCTCTTCCCATTTTGAAATGCTGCCCTTGATACACATAGCACCACAATCTTCTGTTTTTCCTTATGCCTATCACGAATGTTCCTTCTCAAACTCTTTAGTATCTTTTCTCCTGTTCATAAGTTAAATGTTAGTCTCCTGAAGGGTTTTCCTACAGATTCACTCTGATTTTCCCCTTTGCTCCAGACATTCTCCATAGGTAGTCTTACCTATTCCCATGGTTTTAACCACCATCCATATTCAGGTAATTCCTGTAATCTATATGGCCAGAATTCAGTGCACTGCTTGTTAACTCAGGCTAGCAAAGTACTGGAGAGACGGATTTAGAACAGCCTATCCTACCTGTAAGAGTTCAGCACTCATGGATTCTGTTTCTAATGATTGCACTATTTCATCCGAGGATACATGCCAATACCTGAAAAGCAATGAATATTGCTATTAATTTTGCTCCTTGATAGAGAGCATGGTTCTTCCACTTAGCTCTTTCCTCCATAGTTCACTGAAAGCTTTATTGTATTTACCTGATCTATGAAGGATGAGTACTCTCCTAAAGATAAGCTTGAATCTAGAATTGAGCATGTGGCTTACATAGCTATGGTGTTCTTTTGGGACTGCCAGAAATGAGATCCACACTTAATCTTTGATAGTGTCTCCATATATAGTCTACATAGGGTCAGACACTAGAGCTTTATCAAATGGTAGTTTACCATTTTCAACTAATTTTGTTGGAAAACTATGCTTATAGGCTGATGTCTGAAACTAAAGAAAAAGTAGGAAAATATCAGATCTTGGATAGGTATGGTTTGAAAAATTTAGTCACATAGATTTGGATCCCCACTCTCAAAGTGATATAAAGATTTAAAGTCATAAGTAGAACAAGGAAACTGGTAGTTGCCTAACTTCCATACTGAAGTAGATTAAAAGACTTTCTAGATCTGTTTTGGAGTTGAGGCAAATATTTCTGGTCTTGATATCTTCTGTTTTACTTTGAAGTTCCATTCTAGTTGGTATTACAGAGATTTAGAGTTCTGGGCTTTCTTCAAAATAAGAAGGAACTATTAGGTGGTAACCAGAGGTGCACACTCCAAGAATCAAATACTTATCAGGACATTTCCAGAAATATATATGTATAGCATAGATTTCCCATGTTCATTCTTTGCTTCCAAAGAAAGTCATGGTAATTCTCTCTCACCAGATTTCTGATTAAAGCAACTATTAGAAATATATAAAAAATAAGAAAGGAAGATAAGGAAATTTTAGAAATATTGCAATTAGCTATATATAGTAAAGAACTATAAGGAGGTAGTAAAGCATAATACTTAAGAGCCAGGATCTCAAGTTATAAAAACTTGGGATTTAAATCCTGTCATTACTATTTGCTAGCTGGAGTAACTTGTCAAATTAAATAAAATTCTCTGAACCTCAAATTTTTCATCTCTACGGCAAAGTTAAAAACTATTTATTTGTTGATTATAAACCTTAAATGACAATATGATGTAAAGCACCCCATTCAGTGCCTAACACAGTAAGTGGACAAAAAAATATCTATTCTCAGTATCACTATTAAAATTAATCTAACTATTAGTATAATTATTAGAAGGTACAGAGAAGATTCTCTGGCTTTATACCCCCAAATTCTGAAAAATCAGATATGGGCCTTCCTACGGCAGCTTTCAATATTAATTTAATATAATGCAAGTATCTGTTTCTTCCCCTCACCTGGGAGAGTGCTAGAAATATTTATAAGGAATTTTAGTCTACTAGATGGTCCCCAAACTAGGTCATTAAGGAAAGCTATAAAATAGGCCCCAAGGAGTTTTTAAAAGAGATACTCAGGTACCCTCACTTGAGGAGTCTTTACTCCATCACTGCGTCAGATCTAGTGCTTTCTTTGTTGTTCCCCACAGTGATTCATGCAGAAGTAAAACAGTAACATGTCTGCTGAGATGTTAGTATACATGTTCCACTCTATTCTTTTTCAGTTTACTTATCATCTGCTAATGAACTGTAACTCAACACAAAAGGCCACTGCTGTCAAATAATAAGGCATCTTGTTCCCGGAATTGAGAAATTAAACCAATAAATAACATTTACCTTCCATTTTGTACAGAAACAGTACAGCACTGGTTTGTCTAATAAACATAAATCTCCTTATTTTTCAGGAAAGAGATAAAAAAAATACAGCACACTGTGGGTATGCCTAGCAGTGCAAAACTCCAACATTACCCTTGGAAATAACTCTAAAAGTGAGTAAAGTGCTGATGTTCTTTTTTTTTTAAAAATCCCTTTCCTTGCAAGATAGCAAGATTTCTCACGGTCACCTTCCATCTTTGAAAATCTATGCTAATACCTCTCTTATACCGTAATTTTTTTAAATTCTTCTTTCCTTTCCCTGCTGGGCACTTTGCCATTGGCTTTAGGCTTGATCCCAGGGGAAAACAGACTTTTCCCCAGCATTACATGTAAATTCAGGCTTGGGTACAATAATCTCAAAAGTGGTAAAATGGAAATACCATTGCAGACTATGGCAAGGATTAGGACTAGGCATCAGGTAATTTAAAAGCCCTAGCTCATCTTCCTGAAACAGTGCCAGGTAACACAGTAATATCTCAATAAATACATATTAAATGAATGATTCTTTGGTATGATATTAAGGATAATATAATCCTTTTTTCTAATTGTCTAAAATTATTTCCCTCTGTTACCTATCATAGACTAACATATGTCCATGTTGCTCTGTGGATGAAAAAAGCCCCTTTCATAGAGTCACCTAAAACTACTTGAGAAAGTCTCTAACAGTTTCTAAATGATTCCTCAAGCACAGATGTTGGTGTTGTATAATTATAGGATACTTGTATAATCTAGGTCCTTGAAAGAATGAGAAGTTAATCCAGTGAACAGGTGCCTTGCCAAATCCTGTCACTCCTTATCTCTAGCCACATAAAATCAAATCAAGGTGCCAGCACTCAATTCTAATATGATAGTAATTGATGAGGTTGTCAAAATTTATATGTCCATTTAATTTCTGGCCATGTTACAATATACAAATCACAGATATGTCAGAGGAATGTGTATCTAATTCTGTGAAACCTAAGCTACAACTTTGTATTAAAAAATCAGTGATAGTATATTAGCTCTGTTGAAAACTGATAGATAAACATAGATATATCTTTGTTCAACAGAGCTATAATAGTATTATTGACTTTTGAATAGAACGTTGTAATTTATGTTTCACAGAATAATTTTAATGAGAATTTGATAAGAAGAGAAAATGTTATTTCAACCTTATGAACTGGACTTTCTAAAGTTGTGAAAACCATACTACTCTAGCCACCATAACAGCTTTCAAGGTCTTAACTCTGGCACTCTTAAATTCTTCCTCATATCTTATTGAATAGGATGTCCAAACTTACATAAAACATCTGTCTGCATTGTCTTACTGCTTTTGTGTATGTTCCAGAGGAATATCCTTTTATTTTCCCAACAACAAGTGGTAGAAAAAGGAATCTTTTAAATGGAAATCTGGCTAGGATTCCACCAGAACCATAAGATTCATCATTACCCATGGGATTTAACTGGTGTTTTTGTTTGGTGTAGCTATTTTGTTATGTCCTGTGGTGGTATGGAGGTAGGAGTAGAATGGTATGTAGTGCTGTTCTTTCTCTGTACCTTAGTATAGCACAGAGAATCTGATACTTAGTTTATGTTGGAATCTTCATTTCTAAAGCTTTCCAAGTAATTCGGATGATTAACCAGGCCTTAGAAAAAATGGGATGGAATATTGGGTTAGAGCATGGACTTTGAAGCCACATATATTTGCACTCAAAACCTAACAATCCATTGTATTACCAGCCTGTGATCTCAGGTTACCTAATCATTGTAAATTTCAGGAAGATAATATTTATTTTGCAGTGTTGATATATGCAAATCTACATAGTCCATTATCTAACAATAGTGAGCAATCTAGAAATGATAGCTATGTGTAGGTTTAACCAACAAACCCCAGAAAATTTTTTAAAAAAGTTTTGTTTTTAAATGTTAAATCTTAACATATACAACCCTTGATTATAGTATCATTTCCTGGCCCTCTCTTCACTTTCCCCACATGCATTCCACTTAATGACCACAAAGACAATTTTTCACCATGGGTGAAGCTCTCTCAATGTGATTTAGAACTTCATCAATGCATTTCAGTATTTCACCCCATAAGGTTTGGTGCAAACCACACATTATTATTTTAAAAGGGAAAGATTAATTTTTATTATTTCAGAGGTGGCACATATCACTAGAATAACCCATAAAATAAATTGGTCTTGGGCAATGCAATTTCAGTTGAAAGTTTGGACCAAGAAGATGGCAGCAAAGTCCCAAAATATGTTGGTTCTCAGGGAATCATTATCAAATACAGCAAATTTTAGTCCTTCACTTTAGTTTTTAAAAACTGACCAGAAATTGTCAAGCAAGTGACACCTGTTGCCTACTTCCAGGAGCAGCAGTCCCAGGATGTCAACTCACTGCATGGTTTGCAGGTGCCAGGGTCACCATGAAAGATACAGCTCACAGAAGCCTTGGAAGGAACAATGTTTTACTCATACAGAGAAGAGACAGAGAAGGTCAGCTTCAATAGTGAGAGTTAGCTTCCCATGAACAGTAGGTTTCACCCTACAGTCTGCATTGGGAGATGGTTTTCACATACTCCTCTTGTGCTGCAAGGAAAGGACTCTATTCTCTCTCCTCAGGAAACAGATATATCATGAAGGCTGGCCGGGTACCAGTGACACAGATGATTAAGCAGAACAAAGAAATATTAATCAAACCCAGAACAGGAACAGAGAAAGATATTCCCAAAGAGATATGCCTGGCACAGGCTTGAGATCTCTTTATCTCTCTGCAAGGAAATGTTCTGGGCTCAAGGCACATTCTTATGTGATTGTGCAAGGGCCGGAATATGACACACAAGTAGCTGCTCTTCCCAACAGGAATGTATCTGTAAATTTTCTGTATAAATTTATCGAGTACTCTGTCTCATATGTTTTCCCCTTTATGATAATAAGCCCAATACTCTAAATCTTTGATTATCCAGAAAGCTTTAAAAGTGTATTTATAAAATTCACTAGGGATTGAAATACTGTGACTCTTGTGGTTGAAATTTCTCCCTACCTTCCTGATCCTAAACTCTTCTGCTTTTGTCTCAAAGAGAGAAAAGTATCTCTTTTCCTTGAGAAGGCAAGCATCTTCTCTAGTGCTTGTTATGGCATCCCAATGCTATAGCTAACTTGCATTATCAGCTCTCCATTTTTCTCTCTTTTATCTTCAATTGATACTCTCCATGCAACCTTGCTGTTGCCTACAAGTCCTTTCTAGTATATCAAGTCTTCGCCACCCTAACAAAAAGCCACTTCCCTTAACTGTACTTCCCTCTATTTCTCTTATTTCAGCTTTCCTTCTTTCCAAAGAAGCTCTTTCTCACTAGCTATCCTTCAGAATATTTTACTGACATCTTGATGCCACTCCAGTGAAACAACTCTCTCAAAGATTATTAATAGCTATTATTAACAGTCTTTTGTAGTTTCTCCTCTTGTCTTTCTCCTCTTTAAGCTTTGTTGATTTGTATTGCCTGTTTTGTATATTTTGATCTTTTCCCCTCATCTCTTTAACTGGATCTTTTTTACCCTACTTCCACTTATTAAATTTAACCATCTTTTGAAATTCTGTTATTGCATGGTTCTCTGTTCTGCTATGTCCATTCTCTCTCTCTCTCTCTCTCTGTCTCTCTCTCTCTCTCTGATTACATGATCTACTTCTATAATTAATATCATCCTAGCATCAGTAACTCCCAATCTGTATCTCCAGCCTTGATCTTGTTCCTAAATTCCACAACTTAATTTCCAAGTGATTGCTTTGCAACTCCACATGGCTTTTCCTCTGGCTAAAAAACCACAACATGTCCAATTCAGCATCATTTTTTCCTTCACTCTTTCACCTGCCCCTCCACTACATTTACTAACTCAGATCATAGAAATACCACCAAACTAGTTGTTTCAGTAAAACAGACTCAGAATCAACTTAATCTACTCCCTTAGCCATCAAGGCTTATATCTTCAGAATAACTGGTATCCATCTGGTAGTCACTGCTTCAGGTCATGGATTTGTGTTAATAGCAGTGTAGAATTGCCATGTACGATATTCTTCCCACTAGAAATTCATTCATGTTTAACTTTTCTCTCACATTCCATATTTAGTTACTAGATACCACTAATTTCTACATCACCTCTCATCTACATTATTCTCCTGACACTGCCTCTAAGCCATCCTGTCCTCTGCCCCTCCTCCAGAGATATCTTTGAAGCATCACACATAGTAGGGAAGTGAGGCAGTATTTCTAGTTATGTGAAACCAATGTATTTTGGTTTCTTGTATTACTTGTTTTAGGTTGTCCCACTTTTTGAATCAGTAGATGTCATAACGGTGGAGGTGGAGTAGATATAGCATTAGTGAGGTCACTGATTAGTTCTTGATTTCCAGTTAAATACTTTGGTTTGTATATTTGCAGTCCACAGTACAAAAACTGGTCTTAGAAGCCAGATTTTGTTGGAGTTAGATATGTGCTTCCTCATATATGTCTGTTTCTAAATTCCAAATGTTTCTCTTTAAATATCAAGAGTAAAGCATAGAATCATAAATTTCTTGTTTTACCACAAGTCATAAAACAGGGTACAAAAAATAGTTTGAATAATAGGCAGATAGAGATATTCACATACTATAAGATGGAGGTTAAGCTGTTGCCCGATTTCCTGAGAAAACATGGTGTGCACTCGTGCCACAGTACAAAAACAAGATGTAGAAAGGTATGTGAAAAATCCCAGATAGGTTTGGGGGAAGATAAAATCAGAATGGCCATTTGGAACACTAAAAACAGACCACATTGTTGCATGCTCTGAGGCTCTGCCTCAACATAAGACAGTCCTGGTAGAGGAGAAGTAGAGGCATGTCATAATTAAACAGTATTCCAGTTTCCCATAGCCAACAATATGACACCTAGGAAATCTAGAAGTCCCCACACACCTTAGAGAAGAGTTTTAGGAGTCTAGAAAAAGCCAAAGGCCTAGGGTCTGGACAAGAAAGCTGCGTTGTGTAAAGACCTCATGAATGAAAGCACTGGCAAGTAACACTTCATCAGATACCATCAAAGGCTTACTAGTGACCACACAAGATAAGGATCATCTTGGTAGAGTTTACAGAAGACCCAAAGGACAGCATGAGGAGTTGAAACTTTTCTCCAAGCTATAAGGACCCACCATTTTCTGTGCATCCTGACACCATCTTGAGAAGAGAGAAAAGAATCTCTCTGAAGAGCAAATATAAACTGACAAGCAGGTTTCACCTTAAATTGGCTGGATATTTACATAAAATAAGTTGTTCTATAAAGTAAAAGAATATAGATCACCTTTAAACATCCAGATGACTAAAGGACACATGAAAGGATGCTCAACATTGCTCATCATCAGGGAAATACAAATCAAAACCACGATGAGATACCACCTCACACCTGTCAGAGTGGCTAAAACTAGCAACACAAGAAACAGCAGGTGTTAGCAAGAATACAGAGAAAGAGGAACCATCTTGCACTGTTGGTGGAAATGCAAACTGGTGCAGCCACTCTGGAGAACAATTTGGAGGTTCCTCAAAAAGTTAAAAATAGAACTACTCTATGACCCAGCAATTACACTACTAGGTATTTACCCAAAGGATACAAAAATACTGATTTGAAGGGGTACATACACCCCAATGTTTGTTGAAGCATTATCAATAGCCAAACTATGGAGAGAGCCCAAATGGCCATCAACTAATGAATGGGTAAAGAAGAAGTTTTAATACACACACACAATGGAATATTACTCAGTTATCAAAAAGTGAAATCTTGCCATTTGCAAGATGTAGATGGAGCTAGAATGTATTATGCTAAGGGAATTAAGCCAGTCAGAGAAAGACAAATACCATATGATCTTCCTCATATGTAGAATTTAAGAAAGAAAACAGATGAACATATGGGAAGGGGGAGAAAAAGAGGAAAACAAACCTTAAGAAACTCTTAATGATAGAGAACAAGCTGAGGGTTGATGGAAGAAGCTGGGTAGGGGATGGGCTAGATGAGTGGATGGGTATTAAGGAGGGCACTTTTTATAATGAGCACTGGGCATTGTATGTAAGTGATGAATCACTGAAGTCTACTCCAGAAACCAATACTGCACTGTATGTTAACTAAAATTTAAATTAAAAAAAAAAAAGATCACCCTTAACTGACCAGTCCTTTTCTTCTATCAACATGTATGAAGGCTTGAAATCAAGATATGCAGACAAAGAAACACAAGGCAATTTCAATTTTTTGAAAATCTGATTTATGTTAGGTAGATTTTTGCCCTATTCCATGGACATTTCAGGCCCTCTGTGATCTGGCCCCAATTTTCTACCTTTAGATAACTTTCCACCTTTTAATACTATTTTCCCTCACATATTTTTAAGTGCTGGCTATGTCAAATTACTCACCATGCAATTTCACTCCTTTATTGAAATTACTCTTGCTGTTTCCTCAACTTCAGATTCTTTCTCTGCTTTATACCTATAGGACTCACTCTTCAAACTCCAGCTTACCACTTTTTCCACAAAGTCTTCCCTACAGCCCTATTCCTAACTCCCAATGGAAGTAATTGTTCCTTCTTCTACCATTCCAACAACATTTTGTATCTCACTGTTTGAAAGAATTCCACAAGCATATGTTGAATCACTGAGTTTCCTCTCTGCCTTGACATGTTTAGTAATATTCCATTAAATATTGAAGCTTATAAAAGGTCTAAAAGTTATCATTCTTAATATCTATAATCATAATATAAGGCTGTAGTTACTGAAGATATGGGGAATCTTCCTGTGGTACGTCACTAAATGAATAGTGCTTTCATAAGCACTATTTCTCACTCTTCGCTTTATTGAGGTATACTTGACAAGTAAAATTGTAAAACAATTTTAAAGTATTTAAAGCGTACATGACAAATTTACATATATATATGTATATATATACTGTAGATTTCTCCTCATCAAGGTAACGCCTCCATCACCTCACATAATTACTCTCAAGAAATGCCTGATGATTTAAAGTCACTTGCTCCTATAAGTGAGACTTTTTTTTTTTTTTTTTTTTTAGTTCCCTAAGCCTTTTTTCTTGAAATATTTTGGGAACTGTTATCAAATCCCCTAGATAATTTGAGATGGTGTTTACAAAGAAGAAACAAGGAAATACCACAGGAAAGCTACATTTGAGGATATAAGAGTTCATTGGGAGTCCAGGAAATGTTCAACAGATCTATATTCTACTTTGGCTTAGATTTAATTGCTGAGCCAAATCAAGAAGTACGAGGTTAATGTAAGTGAACTAATCCCTGAAAAATCTGCATGATTCCATACTGCCACTAGAGGGCTCAGTGGGAGCATTGGTACTGGCTATCCTGGAAAGGTGCTGGGAGACAGCCACAAGCAGTATTCGGGAAGAGAGACTTTGGTGATGCTGACCAGCAGCTTGTAGACCCAATCAATGGATATAGAATATTGGCACCTGTACATGGAAGAAAGCAAGCTAAGTAATGCCAACCATCATTCTGTGAAGACATATAATGAACCTGATGCCTTCGGAGTTATTTTAGAGTCTTAGAGAAGACATTGTAACATTGAACCAGCCAATGGACAGACATCCAGATCTACGTGGAGGAAAAATGCACTAGGGGTCGTGAACCAGAAGATAAATCATTGGACTAAGGAAAATCCTTCTACCTGGCAGCCAGAAGACCTTCTTACCCCTCAGAGTGAGTCACCCTATGGGGTAAAGGGATCCATCATTCACCTTATCTTTTTTTATTTGCCTTGGAAAGGAAGGTATAAAATGATATGATGGGATTCTCTTTCTTCTCTTGGTTTTAGAGCTAATACTCTTCCTGGTGAGGGCAAGTATAAGATATTTTGGACAACTATTTCAAGAATTCAATATCAAGTCAATCTAGCTAAGAGCACTATAAATTTTGAACTGATTCTGTTGCCTTATTCTCATATACTGTCTTTTCCTTCAATTCTAGGATTTCCTTTCCTTTTCTTTTTTTCTTTCTTGGCCACTTATCCCAGGAAAAAAAAAAATGTCTTTTCTTCCTTGGATCCAACCTTAAAAACTTGTTCCCTGCCACTCTTCCTGGATATGTGCAAAATTGTCTTTACCCTCTTGTTTATTGACTGCTGTTTTTAATTCTGGGATTATAATCATAATCACAATTGCCTGACACTCCCTAAATTCTTCTAAGTGTTCATCTTCCTTTCTCTGTAGTTTCTTTTCCTTTCTCTGTCCCCCACCCTTTCTCTTAACAAATCTCTAGTTGTCATTAATTACTAGTTATTCAGAGGAGCTCCACTAGATAGAAAGAATAATGATTATTTACTGGGTGGATCCACAGCCTTATTTAGCAAGATGGCTTGATCATCTAAATCCTTAAAATTGAGTAGGGTAATGCTAAAGAAAAAAATATTCATGATGATTGTTACAGTAGGTAAGGCAGACTTTATACA
Source organism: Canis lupus baileyi (assembly GCF_048164855.1). Lineage (NCBI taxonomy): Eukaryota > Metazoa > Chordata > Mammalia > Carnivora > Canidae > Canis > Canis lupus. The sequence continues at coordinate 37,701,045 of NC_132876.1, forward strand.
GGGGGTCACTACAATCGGGTTTTTGTAGCAGGGGAGAGAGATTGAGTTCAAGTCTTACAGGAACAAGTAGGGACTTAGAAGCCAAGGAGCAGGGTGGTTGTCAGTGTATGGAAAATACTAGGAAGAAATATTAGGGGTGGAGGGATTCTGGTTAAACTGACTTGACAAGATGTTTTGCAGAAGGCAGACCAGAATGATAAGATATCTAGAGTGAGGGATGAGAAATTAGATCAGATGTCAAGGTCTGGGATTTACACTAAACTGACCCAGCAGGATTCTTGCTAAAACTGGAATAAATAGGCCATCAACAGAGTTTGAGGGTGAGGCCTTGTCAAAAAAAGGGACTCAGAGGAGCCTGCCTAATCTTTGTTCAAAAGAGTCTTTTTTAGTAGCCAAGCCAGGGAGAGAAATTCTGAATTACAACCTGTACTGGACTTTGGATCCAGAGTGTATGTCCCAGGAAGAGACAAAATTTATGAAGGAACTGATAAGATTAATATTTTCTGAAGAATAATTTTGATTTTGTAAAATTAGAGACAGATATAGAAAGCCAGATAGGGTTGGTAGAAAACTACTATGCTAACCACAAATACACAAACATGGAAAACAATTTTGTGGGTTTGTCTTAGAACCAGATTCATTGAATATTGCACAACTGTGCTGATGAAACAGGTAAATTTTGCTAATCCTTATCTAATTCTGCCTTGGCAGGTTCCAGAGATTCTTGATTTCAAGAAAGGCAGAGACTAGCATAACTCTCTTTCTGGGACACACACTTTTTTTTTTTTAATTTAAGTGAGCCTTGGGCCAGAGAAGGAACTCAAACTTTTCTCAGAAAACCAGTTAGAAAACATAATGCTGCTAAATGTCTCCAACAACAACAACAACAACAAAAAGGGAGCTGTCTGCTCTCTGAAGTCACACTTTAAAGCTTTTAAGAAGCAAAACAATTGCTCATCTCCCCCTCTACTCTCACTATCTTACCACTCACAGAATCTCAATTGAGTGATTACAAATGTAAATTTTGCCAGTTGCTAACTCCCTTAGAGACTAATCCCCATCTGTAAAACTTGTTAAATGAATCTGTGAATTAAACTGATTCCAAACAACCGCTCTGGGGAAATAATAAACTGTGCACACATTTCTAGAATGTAAGTATTCATTCAGTAAACATTTCTTGAGAATTTATAATGTGCCAGACACTTCTCCAGGCACTATGGATACATAGACAAAAGGCACATTGCCTGCCCTTCAGGAACTCACTATTTAGTGGGGGGATAACCAAATAAACACTTAAAATACAATGTAATTAGCTCTAAAATCAACCCATTTACCGTGGAGGAGCTACTCTACTTCAACCTTGGGAATGGAGGTCAGAATTGTGTAATTTTTAAGAACCTTTTAGTCAAATACATTTGGGTTCAAATCTCTGCTCTATTACTTGCCTAACACTGTGAAGTGGGGATAATGGCAATTTCCAGTTCACTAATGCACACTCTTAACACTAGAAGAAACATAGTAATTGCCTAACGTTAGCTATTATTTATTATATTGTTAAACTGGGAGAGGATTTCCAGAAGCACTGACACTTAAACTGAGTGAAGTGATATTGATTAACTTCAGCATTATTAATATTTTAGATTAGATAATACCTTGTTGAGGGAGAAGCTGTTCTCTGCTTTGGAGAATCTTTAGCAGCATCCCTGTCCTCTGTCTACTAAATACCAGTAACAACCTCCCCCTACAATGCAGTTGCAACAACCAAAAAATGTTTCTAGACATTGCTAAACATGTTGAGGGGCTGGGAATTATCCCTGGTTGATAATCACAGAGGTATAAAGTGTCATTATCAGAAGAGTCCTTAAGAAAAACAACACTGGAACTATTTAGGAGAATAGGTTTAAGGGAGAACAAAACTGGAAAAAGAGCGATCAGTTACTAAAAACAAATCCTGATCCATCTCTTTTCTCACTTCATCAGCAACTCCTATCAGCACTAACTCTAAAAAATATCTGATATCAAAATACTTCTCACCATTCCAATTGTTATCATCCTAAACTCTCACCTGGACTCCTTGCATTAGCTTCCTATCTGATCTCCCATGTCTTTACTTGTTCCTCTATAGTCTATTTTTCACACAGAAGCCAAAATGTAAAGCAGATCACAACCTTTCATTGATTCGTATTTCCATTAAACCTAGAGTAGAAATTCAAGTTAAGTAGCATAGCCAAAACAGCCTACATAATCTTATCCCTGTTTCCCTCTAATTTCATCTCCTATCACTCCACTCAACTAAGCTTCTGTCCTGGTGACCCTTTTGCTATTTGTGAAATCATTAAGCTCATTTTCCTTTCAGGATTACAATTGTTTATTTCAAGAATGTTCTTTCTCCATTCACTTGGCTGACTCCTTGTCATACCCAGATCTTCATTCAAATGGCATTTCCTCATAAAAACCCTGCCTACTACTCTGTCTAAAACAGACACAAGTATACTCCTAATCCTGATTCTGTTATGCCTTGCTTTTGTCATAACACTTGTCACTGTTTGAACTTATTTACTCATTTATTTACGGTCCTCAAGTAGAAAGCAAATGTCACAAGAATAGATATTGGTCTGTTTTGCTCATTAGTACATCACCAGTACTTAGAATAGTGCCCTGCACATAGTAGGCAATCAATAAACATTTACTGAATAATTATGTTCAAACTATAGGAATAAAGTGATACAGGACATAACCTAAGGCAGTAGCAGTGGGTAAAGGAGAAGGAAGTACAATAATTAATTAATGTAGAAGAAACAGAATTGGTGATTAATTTGATAGGAAGTATCCTTAAGAAAGAAGAATTAGAGATAACTCCCAGGTTGTTGTCTTAGAGAAATGAGTAAATGGTAGTGGGTAATAACAAGAATGGGAACACATGAAGAGGAAAAGAGTTGGAGGGAAAATTTGAAGACTTCAGTATACCTAGTACAAACATATGGACCCATCTGATAGGCAATTGGATATAAATTCTGGAGGTCAAGTGAAATTTTCATACTGGAAGTAAATATATGGAAGTCATCCATTTATTATGATAGGTGAACCCACGGTGGTTGATGAGATTATCCAAAAGAAAGTAGATAAGCTAAAAGAAGAAAACTTAAGTCTACAAACATGGTATACGGAAAAGTTAACATTTAAGACTTATTATGTAAAGCGGTAATGGAGAAATCCCACAGATGAGGTTAAAAAAAAAAAAAAGAAAGATGAAACACCTAGAAAGTAGGAAGGTTTGACCTCAAAGAAGTCCTAGGAGAAGTATTTTCAAGGAGGCAATAGAGGTAGCAGTGTCATATGTTATGGAGAAAATGTCCATTAGATTTAGCAATGAAAAAGCCACTAGAAATCTTGGCAAAAGCAGGATCAGTGGAATTTGGGAGACATAATTCAAACTAAAGTAACTGGAAAAAAACAATGAGAAATAAAATATGGATATGTTAAGTGTAGAATACACTTAGAAGTTTGTATTCCAAGGGAAGAAAAGATAGAGTAATAGGATTGAGAGGTTTTGTCTGGTTTTAATGAGAGCAACTTGAACATGTGGCTATGCTAAAAGAAAATGGAGGGAATAAAACAGAATGGAGAGGAAGAAGTTTCATGTACTGAATATCAAAATTTATATCAAAAGAGGGGAGGGCCCTGAAGGGTAGAACGGACTGGGATCCAGAACAGACGTGGATGGATTAGCTATGAGAAAGTGCTCTATTTAGGAAAAAATCTATAGTTTTAAGGATGGACATGGGTATAGATTGTGTAGATCAGTGACAAAAGGGGTAGAATGTTGAGAGCGGTTCCAAGCCCTGAATAGAATGATTAAAAGAAATAAGAGAAGTAGTGATTATAGCTGACACTTATTGATTGCTTACATCTACTGTGCAACACATTTTCTCTGTGAGGTAGGAGACATGGTCACCAGCTGGAAAAAAGAAAGGGAGGTGGTAGAGAAAGGGGTAGTGAAAATGTGAAACAGCTTCGGTAGGAAATAGGAACAAACTTCTTTTATGTTTCAGAGATATACAAGAAGGACATGGTAACATCTTTGTCGTTCGCTCTTTTAAAAATCTAGAGACATAAAGAAAAACAGGTACTGGCTCTTCTATTGATTATAGACCTTAAGCAAGTCAGTTAAAATTTCTGAGTCTTAGATTCTCTCTTCTGTAAAATGAAGTGTTTAGATTTGCTAACCTAACTATAAGTTCTTTATAGTTCCAGGAAGATATGACTGGTTCTGTTGCTGTAAACCAGAGGCCATTATAAGATAGGCAATCTTATTTTGCTTCAATTGTGAGACACAATGGGACCATAGCAACAAATCAACAGTGAGGAGGAAGAAGCAGAAAACAGAATATAAGGCTGATGTTTGTGAGGAAATTGAGGTTGGAGTAAGAAGTATGTGAATGCTATTACACAAAGGAGCAAAGTAATGTTGGATCTAACTTGTATTAATGATAGCTAAGGATTATTTGATATAGTGGCTTATGACATGGCAGCAGCGATTTCAAAGTAATGGTGATGTTTGGAATCACATGGATTTCCACACCATAGTTTTGAGGTTAAAGATGCTACTAGCCTTAAACTGGGGACAGAGAACACTAGATGTGGCACCTAGAAGGAAGGGCTTAGACAAGTAGAGAGTAGTTTACACCAGGACTTTAATTCCAACAAGAGAAATTATAAATCCATTTAGAAGACAAAAGCAGTGTCCAAGACATACAGATTTCACAAACCTGCTCTGTGGGCAGGTTGGTGCTCAGGGTTTCTTAGACAAGGTATATAAACATATTTGAAGCTACAAAACCAATTCTATTCCTCGTTTGTTCAGGAGACAGAACTTCAAAGGTGCAACCTGTCTTAGTGAGGTTTGGCTCATCATTGTAAAGATGTTTCTTGAACAATGTGTGGGTTAGGGGCACCAACCGCTGTGGAGTCAAAAATCCACATATAACTTTGACTTCCCAAAAACTTAACTAGTAATAGTCAGAAGTTGACCTGAAGCCAGCCTTACTGATAACATAAACAGTTGGTTAACATATATTTTGTATGTTATGTGTATTATATACTGTATTTCTACAATAAAATAAGCTAGAGTAAAGAAAATGTTAAGAGAATCATAAAGAAGAGAAAGTATCTTTTGGAACTGAATTTATTTAAAAAAAAAAAGAAATAAAATCTACCTATATAAGTGGATCCACACAGTTCAAATCCAGTTCGAGGCCAAATGCAATGCTTTACTACTCACCATATGAGATGCTGCCATATAGCTATACTCTTATTAGTCTGCCTGCACCAGATGGATATTAAAGAGGATTCACCTCAAAATTATTTTGGTCTCATTCATCTTTGCTTCTTAGCACCTAACTTTGCGCTGTGAATAGACACTCAGTGTTTGATGAATTAATGCAAATATTAGCATACACACTCAGAAGAGCTAGCAGATAGAAAAAAAGTGATGGTACATGTACATTTTGTGGCAAATCTTGTGCATCCTCTTTTTTTCCCCCAAATTTTCAAAGTTTATTTTGTCAACTTGGAAGGCCCTCAGGTGAATCATTCAGGAGAGTAGTAGAAGAGAGAACATGGCTATGCAATGAAAGCATTAGAATTACTTTCTTAAATTGTGTACCTATACATGTTTTGATACTTTGTTAGAAAATATGCCTAGAAAGTGACTACACTGACTTATAATGTGAGCAAAAGGCAAAAGAAGAATAGAAAACAAGGATTTGAGAGAACAAATCCTGAGAGTTAAATAATGAACTAATTTCACAGACATTAAAATTACTAAATCCCCATCCTCTTGGAGGATGCTTTTGCATTTAAATTAAAGGCGGTACATGCATTTGAGGAATGACTCCGAGCAGAATCAATATCTTTAGAGTTCCTGTCACCACCACCAAATTCTATCCTGAACTTTTGGATAGTGATATGTAGCTGACATTTTAACTTTGGCATAAAGCTGTAAAAAATGAGCCCATACTTAAAAGGGTAATATGAATGGTGATCTGACTGATAAATCAAAAACATGACAAATGCCACCACATTCCAAAAAGTAACCCTTCTATTATTTGTGTATTTCATCTTCCCAAATCCCATCCAAAGTGGTAACAGAAGGACCACAAATGAGAGTTGGAACCAATCCCTAAGGGAAATGCAGTCAATAGCTCTGAGAGATAACTGTTTCATTTAAAAACTTATTTCTGGTAAGGCTTTATTTCAGGATGATTGTAATTCTGTTTAGCTCTAATGTTAAACGGAGTGTGAGCAACTTTCAAATTCTGAAACTACCTCCATCATCAAAGAAAGTTAAAACTGGAAGTCATCACGTGCTGAATGGTCAATTCTTTTAACTTGAGGACATTGATTCAGTCTGAAATATGATTGTTGTTAAGTCATATAAAATATCAGAATACTTTCAGACTCATAATGCTAGAACTTCATTTTGGTGAATAATGCCAGAAAGTAAAACCATTGACTTTTTCAAATTACTCTTGATGAAGAAAATAAACAAACAGAGCAAATCCTTATCAGATACCTCTAGTATATTAGGCAATCACAACAAACTCCAGGTGGCTTAGAGTTTAGGGCAGGGTTTGGCATTTCTAGAGTACAGTTAGATGAATGGCTGGAGTAGGTTTGGGGGACAATTTGCAAGCTAACTGATACCAATGGAAGCCACAAGAACTTGTAAAGAACGATATAGTTCTAAAAGATTATTGCATGGGTGGATTTCTTTCATATAAAATTTTAAAAATTAAATTAGCTTTCATACTTTTTTCATGGTTCTTACTATATGAAAATTCTGATAGTTTTATAATAGATCACAGTAAGTCTAGATATCAACAAAAATGGTTAGAAGACTATTTGGCAAATGGCATTGTTAGCAAGGTAACTTTTACTACTGATTAGGTTCTGACCTTTGTCAAACTTGGAGAGTCATATTCACATAAAAATGATGTTTATAGAGAGACTGTCAATAAATTTACAACAGTAAACATTCCTTTTTAATTGCTGTAGTACTTATGTCTCTAAGGGGTAACACTTCCCGGTATTTCAGAAATCCCAGGAAATTAAATGAGTAATTAGAGGATTGGTTGCTGAACATACATACAATCACAACCAATCAAAGAACATAAGATTGAGGAAAATTTCATACAAGTCACAATGAAGTCTAGTTTATCATTCCTGCTCCAATACAGGATATATTTCCCTAGTGAATAGAAACTTTATGTCCTACAAATTCAGTCTTTGGACAATCTTAATGGCTCTTTAGGCTCCCTTGTCTGTGTTAGAGACCAGTAGTATTCTAACTTTTGACCAGCCCTCTTAGGCAGCCAACATAGCCATAGGTGTATGCATCTTACCCCTTGCAGGGAAAAAATGGTAATAACAAGGAATTAGAAAGAAATAAAGTAACATTAAAACCATGACCAAAGAAGAAAGTTATAAACACATGTAAAACTAATGCTAATTCTATAATCTCCTTTAATTAAATAAGAATAATAGCAATTGAACCTCATTACCAAAATGAGGAAGAACTGATGATACAGAAACAGCATTCTTCCTAAAACTTTTAAGGATTTCACCGAAGGCTTTTCACAGTTGACAGCCATGTAATGTTCTTATTTTTATGTACCTCTAAGAGGTACTTCTCTGTACAATACTGAATTAGAATACTTAGTAATTCTAGTACCATGTTAATTTGTCTAGGTGTTCTAAAGGTGACTTTTACTATTGATTTTTTAAAGGGTACTTTAGACACACATGAAAATAAAGCATATGAAATTGTGCAATACTCATTTATAAGAACTAAAAACTGGCTCTTGGCCCATCAGAAACCCCTGGAAGCCAAAGCCAAACAGGGGGCTCTCAACCACTTTTTAGACTTTTTAGAATAACTTTTCTAGGATGTATTTTTTTTAAGTGGGTTCCACACCCAGCGTGGAGCCCAACATGGGGCTTGAACTCACAACCCTGAGATCAAGAGCTGAGATGAACTAAGAGTCAGATGCTCAACCAACTGAGCCACCAAGGTGCCCTCTAGGATAATTCTTGCTCTTTTACATACACAGTTTTTTCCCCAAACAGTATATAAGAGTTGATTAGCTTCCTGTTGCTAAAATTATAGCCACATTAAAGTTCCAGATACTTAGAATTGTACCCAGGTTATCTTAATAGGAGTTTTGGGGGCTTCAATCATACATGTATAATAATATCACAATTTACCATCTACCAGATAGGTATTCATATTAATCATGTATGAGTCCTACTGAGTTAGCTATCAAAAGTCATCATTATTTCCAAGCTATTGGCAAATACATAGTACATTGTTATTACCATTATGTACTATAATAAAAATGTTTGCATTTCAAAAATATATCTTACTTTTTACAAGTTGTTTTCAATTTTCTACCCAGAGCCAGATAAGCAAATATTTTCATGCGTTCATGGCACTAGTCACAAAGCAACAGATAATTTCTTAAGTAACTACCACTGATAACTATAAACTGAGCTCTATCTATATGAATATGCTCACTGTTCTCTGTCCTAGTTATTAGGCCATTAAAGGTATATGCCATGATCATGCATACAATTATTTCAAAAGAAGAGATCTCAAGTTCTTTTTTTAAGGTTTTATTTATTTATTCATGAAAGACACAGATAGAGACAGAGACATAGGCAGAGAGAGAAGAAGGCTCCCCGCCAAGATCCTGATGCAGGACTCGATCCCAGGACCTGGGGATCTCAACCTAAGCCAAAAGCATATGCTCAACCACTGAGCATGTCTATTCTATAAACTAAAGTTTACCTATAGAATCGTGTGTTTCAACTAAATTATGCATAGTTTTAGGGTTTCTGAATTGTGCTAGGGGATATATGATGTCACAGGACAAACAACAGCATTTTTCTGAAGAATCCTTTCTTAATGTATTTTAACTGATTGGAAGCATTTCCTATATGAACAAGCATAAATATATTGAAGAATAGAATGCAAAATGTGCTCACACTTTTCAAGATAAAACAATGAGACCACTGAGCTTTCAGAAATACCCCAGATATATCTTAGCATCCCTGTCCTTGAAGTGGCAGGGAGGGAGGAGCTCAGCATATAGAGTAGCAGCAAACTCTACTACGGTATTTGAGTCTAGTACTATGTGCAATTAGATGGCACTTTAACATCATAGTAGATTAATTTCCAAGGGGACTCATTGTCTTTGGTTCATTTTTATTTTACATTGTTCAACCCATTATTAGATAATATGCTATTTATCTTCACATCGCCTGCAGTATCCAGTTCATGTCTGCACTTGGTAGATACAAGACAAATACTGCTGACCATAAATTATTGAGTTTCCTAATGACCCCTAGCTAATTTTTAAAAATAAAAAATTTTGTTTATAGGCATCACTTCTCTGGTGCTGGCTAATTTCTGACCTCAGTGTCCTTCATATTGACATCATCCCCACAGCACTGCACTGACTCTGCAAAATGTTCCACAAAATTTACATAATGTACTGTGCTTACCATCAAACTAAATGACCAGATGTTCCAAAAAAGCTGAAAAGAGCTTTCATTTCTTTTGAAGATGTTTTATTTATTTATTCATAAGGGACACAGAGAGAGAGGGAGAAAGGCGAGACATAGGCAGAGGGAGAAGCAGGCTCCATGCAGGAAGCTCAATGAGGGACTCGATCCTAGGATTCCAGTATCATGCTCTGAGCCAAAGGCAGATGCTCTACCACTGAGCCACCAGGGTATCCCTGAAAAGATATTTTATTTTATTATTTTTATAATATTATATTATATTTTAATTTTTTTATTGGAGTACGATTTGCCAACATATAGTTTAAACCCAGTGCTCACACCATCGAGTGCCCCCTCAGTGCCAGTCACCGAGTCATCCCATCCCCCCGCTGCCTCGCCTTCCACCCCCCCTTTTTCATTTCCCAGAGTTAGGAGTCTCTCATGTTCTGGCTGTCACCTTCTCTGATATTTCCCACTCATTTCTCTCCTTTCCCCTTTAATCCCTTTCACTATTTTTTATATTACCCAAATGAATGAGACCATATAATGTTTGTATTTCTCTGATTGACTTACTTCACTCAGCATAATACCCTCCACTTCCATCCAAGTCGAAGCAAATGGTGGGTATTCGTGGTTTCTAATGGCTGAGTAATATTCCATTTATATATTTACCACTTCTTCTTTATCCATTCATCTTTCAATGGACACTGAGGCTCCTTCCACAATTTGGCTATTGTGGACATTGTTGCTATAAACATTGGGGCACAGGTGTCCTGCTGTTTCACTGAATCTGTATCTTTGGGGTAAATACCCAGCAGTGCAATCACTGGATCATAGGGCAGATTTATGTTTAACTCTTTGAGGAACCTCCACACAGTTTTCCAGAGTGGCTGTACCAGTTCACATTCCCACCAACAGTGCAAGAGGATTCCCCTTTCTCCACATCCTCTCCAACATTTGTGGTTTCCTGCCTTGTTAATTTTCCCCATTCTCACTGGCGTGAGGTGGTATCTCATTGTGGTTTTGATTTGTATTTCCCTGATGGCAAGGGATGCGGAGCATTTTCTCATGTGATTGTTGGCCATGTCTATGTCTTCCTCTGTGAAATGTCTGTTCATGTCTTTTGCCCATTTCATGATTGGATTATTTGTTTCTTTGCTGTGGAGTCTAATAAGTTCTTTATAGATCTTGGATAGTAACCTTTTATCTGATATGTCATTTGCAAATAACTTCTCCCATTCTGTAGGTTGTCTTTTAGTTTTCTTGACTGTTTCTTTGGCTGTGCAGAAACCTTTTATCCTGATGCTGTCCCAATGTTAATTTTGCTTTTGTTTCCCTTGCCTTCATGGATGTATCTTGCAAGAAGTTGCTGTGGCCAAGTTCAAAAACGTTGTTACCTGTGTTCTCCTCTAGGATTTTGATGGATTCTTGTTTCACATTTAGATCATTCATCCATTTTGAGTTTGTCTTTGTGTATGGGGTAAGAGAATGGTCTAGTTTCATTCTTCTGCACGTGGCTGTCCAATTTTCCCAAGACCATTTATTGAAGAGACTGTCCTTTTTCCAGTGGCTGCTCTTTCCTGCTTTGTCAAATATTAGTTGACCATAGAGTTGAGGGCCCATTTCTGGGTTCTCTATTCTGTTCCATTGATTTATGTCTGTTTTTGTGCCAGTACCACACTGTTTTGATGATCACAGCTTTGTAGTACAAACTGAACTCCGGCATTGTGATGCCCTGGGCTCTGGTATTCTTTTTCAATATTCACCTGGCTATTTGGGGTCTTGTCTGATCCACACAAAACTTAAGATGATTTGTTCCAACTCTGTGAAGAAACTCCATGGTATTTTGATAGGGATTGCATTGTATGTGTAAATTGCCCTTGGTAGCATTGATATTTTCACAATATTAATTTTTCCAATATCCAATGGGATATTTTTCCATCTATATGTGTCTTCCTCAACTTCTCTCAGAAGTGTTCTGTAGTTTTTAGTATATAGATCCTTTACCTCTTTGGTTAGGTTTATTCCTAGGTATCTCATGCTTTGGGGTGAAGTGTAAATGGGATTGATTCCTTAATTTCTCTTTCTTCAGTCTCATTGCTCGTATATAGAAATGCCACTGATTTCTGGGCATTGATTTTGTATCCTGCCACACTACCGAATTGCTGTATGAGTTCTAGCAATCTTAGGGTGGAGTCTTTTGAGTTTTCTCTGTACAGTACACTGTCATCTGCGAAGAGGGAGACTTTGACTTCTTCTTTGCCAATTTGAATGCCTTTTATTTCTTTTTGTTGCCTGATTCCTGAGGCTAAGACTTCTAGTGCTATGTTGAATAGCAGTGGTGAGAATGGACATCCCCGTCATGTTCCTGATATTAGGGGAAAGGCTCCCAGTGTTTCCCCATTGAGAATGATATTTGCTGTGAGCTTTTTAATAGATGGCTTTTAAGATGCTACGATGTTCCCTCTATTCCTATACTCTGAAGAGTTTTGATCAGGAATGGATGCTATATTTTGTCAAAGGCTTTCTCTGCAGCTATTGAGAGGATCATATGGTTCTTGTTTTCTTGTTGATATGATCTATCACGTTGATTGTTTTACGAGTGTTGAACCAGCTTTGCATCCCAGGGATAAATCCTACTTGGTCATGGTGAATAATTTTCTTAATGTACTGTTGGATCTTATAGGTTTGTATCTTGTTGAGAATTTTTGCATCTGTGTTCATCACGGATATTGGTCTATAATTCTCCTTTTTGGTGGGGTCTTTGGTTTTGGAATTAAGGAGATGCTGGCCTTATAGAACAAATTTCGAAGTATTCCATCCCTTTCTATCTCTCCAAACAGCTTTAGTAGAATAGGTATTATTTCTTTTTTAAACCTTTGATAGAATCCCCCTGGTAAGCCATCTGGCCCTGGACTTTTGTGTCTTGGGAGGTTTTTGATGACTGCTTCAATTTCCTCCCTGGTTACTGGCCTCTTCAGGTTTTCTATTTCTTCCTGTGCCAGTTTTTGTAGCTTGTGGTTTTCCAGAAACGCGTCCATTTCTTCTAGATTGTCTAATTTATTGCCGTATAAGTGTTCATAGTATGTTTTTAAAATCCTTTGTATTTTCCTGGTATTGGTTGTGATCTCTCCTTTTTCATTTGTAATTTTATTAATTTGAGTCTTTTATCTTTTGTTTTTAATAAGTCTGGCTAATGGTTTATCTATCTTATTAATTCATTCAAAGAACCAACTCCTGGTTTTGTTGATCTGTTCCACAGCTCTTCTGGTCTCTATTTCATTGAGTTCTGCTTGAATCATTATTAACTCTCTTCTTCTAATTGGTGTAGGTTTCATTTGCTGTTCTTTCCCCGATCTTTTAGGTGCAAGGTTATCTTGTATATTTGAGTTTTTTCCAATTTTTTGAGGGATGCTTGTTTTGCGATGTGTTTCCCTCAGGACTGTGTTTGCTGTATCCCAAAGATTTTGAATGGTTGTATCTTTATTTTCATTAGTTTCCATGAATCTTTTTAATTCTCTAATTTCCTGGTTGACCCGTTCAGCCTTTAGCAGGTTGCTCTTTAACTTCCACATGTTTGGGTTTCTTCCAAATTTCTTGTGATTGAGTTCTAGTTTCAAAGCATTGTATGGTCTGAAAATATGTAGGGGACAATCCCAATCTATTGGTATTGGTTGAGACCTGATTTGTGACCCAGTGTGTAATCTATTCTGGAGAAAGTTCCATGTGTACTTGAGAAGAATGTGTATTCAGTTGCGCTTGGATACAAAGTTCTGTAAATATCAGTGAAATCCATGTGGTCCAGTGAATCATTTAAAGGTCTTCTTTGGAGATGTTGTGCTTCGAATATCTGTCATTTGCAGAAAGTGCCGTGTTAAAGTCTCCTACTATGAGCGTATTAGTATTTAAGTATGTCTTTACTTTGGTTATTAATTGATTGATATACTTGGCAGCTCCTATGTTAGCGGTATAAATATTCATGATTATTAGGTCTTCTTGTTGGACAGACCCTTTAAGTATGATATAGTGTCCCTCCTCATCTCTTACTACAGCCTTTGGGATAAACTTTAATTTATCTGATATGAGGATTGAGACGCCAGCTTTCTTATGAGGATCATTTGAATGGTAAATGGTTCTCCAACTTTTCATTTTCAGGCTGGAAGTGTCCTTAGGTCTAAAATGAGTCTCTTGTAGACAGCAAATGGATGGGTCTTGCTTTTTTATCCAGTCTGAAACCGTGCATCTTTTGATGGGATCATTTAGCCCATTCACGTTCAGAGTTACTATTGCAAGATATGAATTTAGTGTCAACGTAATATCTATTCAGTCCTTGTTTTTGTGGATTATTTCTTTGGACTTCCTCTTTTACTGGGTCCCCCTTAATATTTCTTGTAGACCTGGTTTGGTGGTGACATACTCTTTCAGTTTCTGCCTATCTTGGAAGCTCTTTATCTCTCCTTCTATTCTGAATGAGAGCCTTGCTGGATAAAGTATTCTTGGCTGCATGTTTTTCTCATTTAGTACCCTAAAATATCCTGCCGGCCCTTTCTGGCCTGCCAGGTGTCTGCAGAGAGGTCTGCTATTAATCTAATATTTCTCCCCATATAAGTTAGGGATCTCTTGTCTCTTGTTGCTGTAAGGTTCTTCTCTTTATCATTGGAATTTGCAAGTTTCACTATTAAATGTCGAGGCGTTGAACTTTTTTTTTTTTATTTTGGTGGGGGGGACCTCTCTATCTCCTGGATCTGAATGCCTGTTTCCCTCCCCAAATTAGGGAAGTTCTCAGCTATGATTTGTTCAAATATCCTTTCTGTCCCTCTGTCCCTCTCGGTGCTTTCTGGAACCCCAGTTGTACGTAGTATTTTCCTTCTGAGGCTATCATTTATTTTGCTTAACCTTTCCTCATGGTCTTTTGTTTTTCTCTTTTTTCCTCAACTTCCCTCCTTGCCATCAACTTGTCTTCTATGTCACTCACTCTTTCTTCTACATCATTAACCCTCGTCGTTAGGACATCCAGTTTGGATTGCATCTCATTTAATTGATTTTTAATTTTGGCCTGATTAGATCTAAATTCTGCAGTCATGAAGTCTCTTGAATCCTTTATGCTTTTTTTCCAGAGCCACCAGTAGCTTTATAATTGTGCTTCAGAATTGGCTTTCTGACATCAAATTGTAATCCATATTCTGTAACTCTGTGGCAGAGAGTACTGCTTCTGATTCTTTCTTTTGTGGTGAGTTATTCTTTCCAGTCATTTTGCACAGTGCTGAGTGGCTGTATGAGGGGGCTGAGTCACGAATATCAACCATGACCTAAATAAATTTCACCCTAGATGATTCTGCTGAGGTCAGAGACCATAAATTGAAAACAAAGATCAGAATGATATAAAACAAAAGGAGCACTAAAGTGAAAAACAAATTTTAAAACAAAGTAGTAAAAAGTAAAAGGCCAATAATCCCAAAAAGAAGAGAAAAAAAGGAGAAGAAAACAAAGGGGCGACTGGGGGATCGTAGTGGTGATGAAGTTTTAGTGGAGGGAGAATGTAGTCTACCTGAGGGGTTTTAGAAGGAGATTCCCTTTTTTTCTGTGTATATTAAGATCTGTATATTAGAAGGTACTCAGTCCCAAATTTATATAAACCAGAAATACTTGTAGAAGGCCCCAACATTGACCATCAAAACATAAATAAGATAAAAGAGGGGGGCAGAATGGGAATGAGGAATCTCACAGAATGAACCAGCACGGTATACCACTTGGTTCTGGGTGCATGCTGGTCATGTTTTAGAAGGTATAAACTTCCCCCATTGTAGAACAGAATGAGGCAGAGAAAACAAAAAACACAAAACAAAAAAACATATCTTGTATATCTTCCAAAATTAAGTTGAGTATGTTGAAAGGAATATAGAAGTGGAAAATATATCTAGGACCTGTAATTGTAGAAATATGAATGTTAAAAAGGAAGAATCTTAAAAATGAAGAGGTGGTAAAACATTGTAGTTAAGGCAGGAAAAGAAAAAAAAATGGAAAATTTTCGTCTGATATAAAAACAACTTGTACTGGAAAAAGGAAGGAAAAAAATAGGAGGGGTATCCTCTGGTTCTATGTACTATGAATCCCTCAACTTCCCCTGGAGCTTTCCAGTGCTGCTTGGTCAAGAACTTGCTCTTCTCCTGTCCTTCCAGTTGGTCTTCTGGGGAGGGGCTGCTGTGCTGATTCTCAGGTGTGTGCACCTGGGGGAGCTGCCCCACCCCCACCAGGTGGGCTCAGTGGGAGCGGTTTATCCTGTGAGGCCTCTGTTCCCTGGCGGCCCCCCCTTCCCAGGCACAGGGTGACACCAGGAGGGACAACCACACTGGCAGCGGCCAGCTCTCCAGTCCTGGAGTCAGCTCCCACAGTAACTCCCGCAGCTCCCCCTCCGCACTGGTTGGATGCTCCAGGGGTGGGGCAGGGGGTGGGGCGCTGATCTGCACAGCTTGGAGGCTCATGGCGGCAGGATAGTCCTCCCTGTCCTGTGCCCTCCCCACCTCCGCCTGTCCCTGGGGAGCACAGGATCGTGGGCTGTGTCCCCCGGCACCCTGGGCTCTGGGGCCTGCGCCGCTGGAATCGCGTTTCCGGGCAGCAGGGCGCAGCCCCCTTCGCCTGGAGCCACCACCTGAGCTGCTCCCGAGGCCCCACTGGGCACACGCTCCAGCCCTTACCAAGATCAGCCAACGGTGTTTAGTGTGCTCTCCCCCAGGGGCACGTCCTCTGTGAGTGACCCCAGGAACCTGGAGGCTCCACTGCCCCTCCGGCTATTCTGCTCAATTTCCCTCCTGAGCATTTTCTGTCCAGGAAGAATCCAGTGCGGATTTTTAACGTTCCCGCCTCTCCAGGTCTGGGCTTTCCTGTCCTGGAGGCTCTCACTGCAGGACCTTAACCCGGCTCTTAGCGCCTCCCCCCCGCCCCACCTTGTTAGAAGTGAAAACTCCTCTCTGTAGCATTCCAGCTGTTGTCTCTTTAAATCTCAGGCCGAATTCATAGGTGTTCAACATGCTTTGAAAGTTATCTAGGTAAATTGGTGGGGCCGGGTGAGATGAGGATCCTACTCCTCTGCCATCTTCTCAGCTTCACTCCCTGAAAAGAGCTTTTAAATCCAGTCTAGTTCTTAGTACTTTTTCTTCGATTTATTCTCCATTATAAGTTTTCCACTGTCTACTACATTATTAATCAGAGGTACAGAACCCACCTTTATTCCATTTTATTGCACAACTAACAATAGTTCTAAAGAATTTGTTTGCAAATGCTCTGTACAGTTAAACAAAACATGCCAGGTGACACTCATGCCGAGTGCACAAGAGAGAAACCATCAAATTTTTTCACCTGCCTTTTCCTAATAAAGAAAAATAAATTCTTGAAAAATAAAATCATGTGCTCTGACAAAATAACAGAATTGGGATACAGTACTTTAATTGAAATGCACCATCAAAATGCTCACATAAATGTAGGTAAACAACATTTATGTCTTGGGTTTTCAGACAAGGAGAAAAATCTTCCAGAGATGGAAAATAAACTGGAAAAAAGGGGCAAATATGGAAAAAGTTTCAAATCTCAAATTGATCTGTACTCCACCAGCTCCATTTAGCTGTCCAAAAAAAGGTACCTCAAACAATATATCAAAATCTGAACTCATGAACTTTTCCCCACCAAACTGCATCCTTTTCCAGTGTTTCTTATCTCAGTGAATGGCATCCTGATACATCCCATTCTACAAGAGGGAAATGTAGGGAGCAACCCTGATACCGTACTCTCCCTCTTCCCCCATATCCAATATATGACCAGGTCCCTTTGATTTTTACCTCCTAAACATCTTTATCAGCTGTCCACTACTTTCCATCACCACTTCTACTAGCACACCTTAAGTTACCTAGCACACCATCACCTCTTTTCAGGATTATGGCAGAAGCCACCTAAACACTTTTCCTGAATCTAGCCCACTGCATTGACCTGTATCCAGCAGTGAGAGCAATCTTTTTAAAATGTGAATCTGATCATGGCACATGTGACTGTTTCCAACTTAAAATCCTTCAACAGCAGGGACACCTGGGTGGCTCAGTCGGTTAATTGTCTGAGTTCAGCTCAGGCTGTGATCTCTCAGCATCCTGGGATTGAGCTTCACTTCGGGCTCTGCACTCAATGAGGAGTCTGCTGCTCCCTTTTCCTCTCCCTGCACTCCATGAGGAGTCTGCTGCTCCCTTTTCCTCCCCCTCTGCCTCTTCCTGTTCCCCTGCTCATTTTCATTTCGTTTCATTTTCTTTCTTTCTTTCTTTCTTTCTTTCTTTCTTTCTTTCTTTCTTTTTCTTTCTCTATCTTCCTCTCACACAAAAATAAATGAAATCGGGGATCCCTGGGTGGCTCAGTGGTTTAGCGCCTGCCTTTGGCCCAGGGTGCAATCCTGGAGTCTAGGGATCGAGTCCTGCGTCAGGCTCCCAGCATGGAGCCTGCTTCTCTCTCTGCCTCTCTCTCTCTCTCTTTCTGTGTCTATCATGAATAAATAAATACATAAATAAATCTTTTTAAAAAATAAAATCTTTAAAAAAAATCCTTCAACAGCCTTAGGATGTGAGACTAACATCCCATAAAGTCCGACATGGCCAGGTTCTTGTTACCTCTCTTCCTACATCTCAACCAGATTTCAGCCAGTTTTCTGTGTTTCAGTCAGGCTGACCTTCATTATTTTTCCACCAGGTCTTCTTATCATGTGTTTTTTTTTCCTTTACATTTCGGGACATTTTCCCTTGTGCCATCTTCATTCCCCCCTTTACATAGTTAACCTCTGCTCATCCTTCATTTCATATCACAAATGTCACTTCCCAAGGAAGTCTGCTCTAAACCCTCTTCTTGTTTTACAATCTCATTGATAATACTTCCAGACAGATTTATCTTTAAGAAATATAGTACCCATCATGGTTTAAGACATATAAAATCATCAGTAGCCTGTGTGACTGGGTATCATACCTCGCTTTTGTTTTGTTTTTGTTTTTGTTTTCATTTTTTTGTTTATGCTTACCATAATTTCTTTTTTAAAAACTGTAATAAAATTCAACTGAGGTGTAATATACCAAAAAAAGCACCAATTTAAGGGTACAGTTCAAAGAGATTCACCTAATAGTACCCATGTAATCACAACCACAGTCAAAGTATGTAATATTTTTCACCCTAAAAGCATTCCTTGCACTCTTTCCCCCAACTCTAGCTAAAGACAAGCAGTTAGTTGTCTGTCTTCCATCATTCTAGATTAGTTTTGCCTGTTTTGGAATTTATTCTTTTTAAAGATTTTTTTTATTCATTTGAGACGGGGAGGGTCAGAGGGAAAGAATCTTCAAGCAGACTCTCTACTGAGCCTGACCTGGGGCTCCATCTCATGATGCATGAGATCATGACCTCACCTGAAATCCAGAGTCAGATGCTTAACCAACTGAGTCACCAAGGTGCCCCTAGAATTTCTGATAAATGAGATTACAAAGGAAGTAATGTCTTGTGTGAGGCTTCTCTTACCCAGTATATGTTTTTATGGTTACACAGGTTGTCATGTGTATTAGTAGCTTGTTCCTTTTTATTTGTGAGTAGTATACTATTTTATAGATATAAGATTATTTGTTTAGTCATTCATCTACTGATGAACATTTGGATTAAGTCCAGTTTTTAGCTATTATGAATAAAGCTTCTATAAGTATTTGTTAATAAGGGGCAATAAACATTAAAATTGCTTTGGGGCAATATATGTTTTTGTTCCTCTGGGAAAGTATCTAGGAGTAAAATTGTCAGGTAACATAATTGTGTGTTTATCTTTATAAAAAATTGCTAGATAATTTTCCAAAGTGATGATACATTTTACATATCCATCACCAGTGTATGAAGGTTCCAACTGATCTCTACTTTCACCAACATTTGGTATTCCAAGTCTTTTTAGTCATTCTACTAAATGCATTCTGGTATCACATTGTGATTTTAACTTGAATTACATAGGGCATATTTTCATGTGCTTTCTGGGCATCTATATATCTTTTTTGTTAAGGTGTTTGTTTTAAGTTTTAACTTAAATTCCAGTTAGTTAACATACAGTATGATATTAGTTTCAGGTGTATAATATAGTGATTCAACACTTCCATACACCATCTGGTGCTCATCACAAGCACACTCCTTAATCTCTATCACCTAGTTAACTCATTCCCCCAATCTCTTTCCCTCTGTTAATCATTACTTTGTTCTCTATAGTTGAATCTATTTCTTGGTTTGCATCTCTCTTTCCTTCTTTATCCCTTTGCTCATTTGTTTTGTTTCTTAAATTCCACATATAGTGAAATCATATGGTATTTGTCTTTCTCTGACTTATTTTACTTAGCATAATACTCTCTAGCTCCACCCATGTCATCATAAATGGCAAGATTGCATTATAATTCAGCAATTGCACTACTAGGTATTTACCCAAAGGATAAAAAAAATACTAAATCAAAGGGATACATGCACCCCAATGTTTATAGCAGCACTGTCTATAATAGCCAAACTATGGAAATAGCCCAAATGTCCACCAACTGATGAATGGATAAAGAAGATATGGAATATCTATACAATAGAAAATTACTCAGCACTCTGCCCATTTTTAATTTTTTTTCTTTTTTTAATATTAGTTTTTAAGGGTTCCTTATAAATTTTAAATAAAAGTACTTTGTTGGATATATGCTTTGCCATATGTCTTTAATTGGCACTTTCATTTTCTTAGTGGTATGTTTTAAAGAACAGAAGTTTTAAAATTCGATAAAGGCCAATTTGTTAATTATTTTCTATGGTCTGTGCTTTCTGCATCCTATATAAAGGTTACAAGAAAGTTTTGCCTAACCCAAGGTCAGAAATATTTCCCTTGTCTTTTCTTCTATAAGGTTTTGGTTTTAAATTTTATCTAAGGTATATGATCTAATTTAAATTATTGAATAGAAATGAAGTACTTCTAGCTCTTAATGCACATTCAGTTCTTCCAGTAGCTTTCTTTACCTGTTCCAATGATCTATAGTCTATTCTTATGGCAATACTACATTGTCTTCTACACTGTGGCTTTACAGCAAGTCTCAATATCTCAATAAATGACAAGTTCAAGTTGTTTTCAAAATTTTTTTGCTACTCTAGATCCTTTTCCTTTCCATAGTGTTTTAAAAGCAATAGGTCAATTTCTACCCAAAAAAGCACAAACCAAAAAAATAGTTGGCTTGCTTGGATTTTAACTAATTTGCTTGATTCTATAAATCAATTTGAGGAGCATTATCACCTCAATTTTATTGAGTCTTTTGATTTAATAAACATATCTCTTCATTTACTGTAATTTTTCATTTACTTTATCAGTGTTTTATAATTTTCACTGTATAAGTCTTACCCATATTTTATTGAATTAATTCCTAATCTATGTTTTTGAGTCTATGGTAAATATATTACTTAACTTATATTTCCAAGGGGCGGGGCAAGATGGCTGAAGAGTAGGGTCCCCAAGTCACCTGTCCCCACCGACTTACCTAGATAATTTTCAAATCATCCTGAACACCTACGAATTCGGCCTGGGATTTAAAGAGAGAACAGCTGGAATGCTACAGAGAGAAGAGTTCACGCTTCTATCAAGGTAGGAAGACGGAAAAAAAATAAAGAAATAAAAAAGCATCCAAGGGGGAGGGGCCCCCGCAAGGAGCCGGGCTAAGGCCGGGGCAAGAGCCCCCAGGACAGGAAAGCCCGGTAAAGAGAAGCAAGAGCTTTACCAACCTTCCCGGTTGGAAAGGCGCTTGCAGGGAGCTCCGGCAGGATCCCAGGAGGGGCGGGGATGCTCTCAGGCTCCCAGGGGCACTAACAGAGGACCTGCGCTCTGGGGAGAGCGCGCCATACACCGCGGCCCAGCTCCCTAAAGGGCTGCAGCACGCGCCCAGCGGGGCGCTGGGAGGAGCTGAAGCATCGGCTCTGGCAGCAGCTCTGCGCAGAGGGGGCTGCGCGGCCCCAGGAGCAGGATTCCAGCGGTGCAGGCCCCAGATCCCAGGGCACCGGGGGACACAGCCCAGGATCTGACACTCCCCCCTCCCCTGAAAGGCGGAGGCCGGGAGGACACAGGGCAATGAGGACACTTCTGCTGCCGGGCACCCCCGAGCTGTGCAGATCGGCGTCCACCACCCCCAGAGCATCCAGGCCCCTGAGGACTGAGAGCTGCGGTAGTTACTGTAGGAGCTGACTCTAGGGCTGGAGAGCTGGCCGCAGCCACTGTTGTTCCTCCTGATGTCACCTTGTGCCTCAGGCTGAGCAGGGCTGCCAGGGAGCAGGAGCCTCACAGGATAAACAGCTCCCACTGAGCTGTACACCTGGCAGGGGGCTGGGCATCTCCCCTAGGTGCGCACACCTGAGAATCAGCACAGCAGGCCCCTACCCCAAAGACCAGCTGGAAGGACAGGAGGAGAGCAAGTTCTTGACCAAGCAGTGCTGGAAAGTTCCAGGGGAAGTCGAGGGATTTACAGTATATAGAATCAGAGGATACCCCTCCTTGTTTTTTGTTTTATGTTTGTTCCCTCCCCCCTTTTTTCTTTTTCTCCTTTTTCCAGTACAACTTGTTTTTAGCCACTCTGCACTGAGCAAAATGACTAGAAGGAAAAACTCACCACAAAGGAAAGAATCAGAAACAGTCCTCTCTCCCAAAGAGTTACAAAATTTGGATTACAATTCAATGTCAGAAAGCCAATTCAAAAGCACAATTATAAAGTTACTGGTGGCTCTGGAAAAAATCATAAAGGATTTAAGAGACTTCATGACTGCAGAATTTAGATCTAATCTAAAATTCAAAATAAATTAAATGAGATACAATCCAAACTGGAGGGCCTAACGATGAGGGTTAACGAGGTAGAAGAACGAGTGAGCGACATAGAAGACAAGTTGATGACAAGGAGGGAAACTGAGGAAAAAAGAGAAAAACAATTAAAGGATCAAGAGGATAGGTTATGGGAAATAAATGACAACCTCAGAAGGAAAAAAATCTACATTTAATTGGGGTTCCAGGGGGCACCGAAAGGGACAGAGGACCAGAAAGTATATTTGAACAAATCATAGCTAAGAACTTCCCTAACTTGGGAAGGGAAACAGGCATTCATATCCAGGAAATAGAGAGATCCCCCCCAAAAAAATCAATAAAAATCGTTCAACACCTCAACATTTAATAGTGAAACTTGAAAATTCCAAAGATAAAGAGAAGATCCTTAAAGCAGCAAGAGACAAGGGATTCCTAACCTTTATGGAGAGAAGTATTAGGTTAACAGAAGACCTCTCCACAGGGACCTGGCAGGCCAGAAAGGGCTGGCAGGACATATTCAGGGTCCGAAATGAGAAGTACATGCAGCCAAGAATACTCTATTCAGCAAGGCTCTCATTCAGAATAGAAGGAGAGATAAAGAGCTTCCAAGATAGGCAGAAACTGAAAGAATATATGACCTCCAAACCAGCTCTGCAAGAAATATTAAGGGGGACTCAGTAAAAGAAAAAGTCCAAGGAAACAATCCACAAAAACAGGGACTGAATAGGTATCATGATGACACTAAATTCATATCTTTCAATAGTAACTCTGAACGTGAATGGGCTAAATGATCCCATCAAAAGATGCACGGTTTCAGACTGGATAAAAAAGCAAGGCCCATGTATTTGCTGTATACAAGAGATTCATTTTAGATTTAAGGACACCTACAGCCTGAAAATAAAAGGTTGGAGAACCATGTACCATTCAAATGGTCCTCAAAAGAAAGCAGGGGTAGCAATCCTCATATCAGATAAATTAAAGTTTATCCCAAAGACTGTAGTAAGAGATGAAGAAGGACACTATACATACTTAAAGGATCTATGCAACAAGAGGACCTAAAAATAATGAATATTTATTCCCCGAATATGGGAGCTGCCGAGTTTTTCAATCAATTAATAACCAAAGTTAAGACATACTTAGATAATAATATACTTATACTTGGTGACTTGAACACAGCACTTTCTACAATCAACAGATATTCTAAGCACACCATCTCCAAGGAAACAAGAGCTTTAAATGATACAATGGACCAGATGGATTTTGCAGATATTTACAGAACTTTACATCCAAATGCAACTGAATACACATTCTTCTCAAGTGCACATGGAACTTTCTCCAGAATAGACCACATACTGGGTCAAAAATCAGGTCTTAACCGATACCAAAAGATTGGGATCATTCCCTGCATATTTTCAGACCACAATGCTTTGAAACTAGAACTAAATCACATGAAGAAGTTTGGAAGGATTTCAAACACATGGAGGTTAAGGACCATCCTGCTAAAAGATGAAAGGGTCAACCAGGAAATTAGAGAAGAATTAAAAAGATTCATGGAAACTAATGAGAATGAAGATACAACCATTCAAAATCTTTGGGATGCAGCAAAAGCATTCCTTTTTTTTTTTTTTATTTTTTTATTTTTTTATTTTTTTATTTTTTTTTAGCAAAAGCATTCCTGAGGGGGAAATACTTCGCAATACAAGCATCCATCCAAAAACTGGAAAGAACTCAAATACAAAAGCTAAACTTGCACTTAAAGGAGCTGGAGAAAAAACAGCAAATAAATCCTACACCCAGCAGAAGAGAATTAATAAAGAACTCAATGAAATAGAGACCAGAATAACTGTGGAAGAGATAAACAAAACCAGGAGTTGGTTCTTTGAAAGAATTAATAAGAAAAATAAACCATTAGCCAGCCTTATTATAAAGAAGAGAGAAAAGACTCAAATTAATAAAATCAGGAATGAGAAAGGAGAGATCACCACCAATACCAAACATCCCGGTGTTTCACTGCATCTGTGTCTTTGAGGTAAATCCTCAGCAGTGCAATTGCTGGGTTGTAGGGCAGATCTATTTTTAACTCAGGAAACTCCACACAGTTTTCCAGAGTGGCTCCTCCAGTTCACATTCCCACCAACAGTGCAAGAAGGTTCCCCTTTCTCCACATCCTCTCCAACATTTGTGGTTTCCTGCCTTGTTAATTTTCCCCATTCTCACTGGTGTGAGGTGGTATCTCATTGTGGTTTTGATTTGTATTTCCCCGATGGCAAGGGATGCGGAGCATTTTCTCATGTGCCTGTTGGCCATGTCTATGTCTTCCTCCGTTAAATTTCTGTTCATATCTTTTGCCCATTTCATGATTGGATGTTCTGTTTCTTTGCTGTTGAGTTTAATAAGTTCTTTATAGATCTTAGATACTAGCCCTTTATCTGATATGTCATTTGCAAATATCTTCTCCCATTCTGTAGGTTGTCTTTTAGTTTTGTTGACTGTTCCTTTTGCTGTGCAGAAGCTTCTTATCTTGATGCAGTCCCAATAATTCATTTTTGCTTTTGTTTCCCTTGCCTTCAGAGATGGATCTTGCAAGAAGTTGCTGTGGCCAAGTTTAAAAAGGAGCTTGCGTTATCCTCTAGGATTTTGATGGAATCTTGTCTCACATTTAGATCATTCGTCCATTTTGAGTTTATCTTGGTGTATGGTGTAAGAGAATGGGGGATCCCTGGGTGGCTCAGCGCTTTGGCGCCTGCCTTTGGCCCAGGGTGTGATCCTGGGGTCCCGGGATCGAGTCCCACATCGGGCTCCCTTCATGGAACTTGCTTCTCCCTCTGCCTGTCTCTCATGAATAAATAAATAAAACCTTTAAAAAAGAGAGAGAGAGAATGGTCTAGTTTCATTCTTCTGCACGTGGATGTCCAATTTTCCCAGCACCATTTATTGAAGAGACTGTCTTTTTTCCAGTGGATAGTCTTTCTTGCTTTGTCGAATATTAGTTGACCATAGAGGTGAAGGCCCATTTCTGGATTCTCTATTCTGTTCCATTGATCTAGGTGTCTGTTTTTGTGCCAGTACCACACTGTCTTGATGACCACAGCTTTGTAGTACAACTTGAAATCTGGCATTGTGATACCCCAGCTCTGGTTTTCTATTTCAATATTCCCCTGGCTATTTGGGGTCTTTTCTGATTCCACACAAATCTTAAGATGATTTGTTCCAACTCTCTGAAGAAAGTCCATGGTATTTTGATAGGGATTGCATTAAATGTGTAAATTAAAGGCATGATTTCTTTCTTTTTATGGCTGAGTAATATTCTACTGTGTATGTATGACATTTTCCTTAAAAGTGATTTTTTTAATGTTAAAGCAATCTTTCACTTTTGAGAAAAATAATCTACTTGATCATACTCTTTTCATATGCTACCAGATTCAATTTTCTAATAATTTCTTAAGAACTTTGCATCAGCAATCGTGAGAATTATTCTACTTTTCTGTATTTGTAATTTTTTCCTCCTGTATCTCCAGTGTCTGGAATCAGAGATATCTTTTTTGAGAAACTCCTTAATTTCTAATTCAATTTCTTTGATGGTTAAAAAGATATTCAGATTTTTTTAATTGGTTGAAATTTGGTTACACGAATTTCATGGGATTTTTCCATTTCTCCCAAATTGTTAAACTTATTAACCTAAAGTTTCTTGTACTCTGCATCACTTGCCATCAGGGAAATACAAATCAAAACCACAATGAGATACCACCTCACACCAGTGAGAATGGGGAAAATTAACAAGACAGGAAACAACAAATGTTGGAGAAGATGTGGAGAAAGGGGAACCCTCTTGCACTGTTGGTGGGAATGTGAACTGGTGCAGCCACTCTGGAAAACTGTGTGGAGGTTCCTGAAAGAGTTAAACATAGATCTGCCCTACACCCAGCAATTGCACTGCTGGGGATTTACCCCAAAGATACAGATGCAGTGAAACTCTGGGATATTTATGTTTATATCAGCAATGTCCACAATAGCCAAACTGTGGAAGGAGCCTCGGTGTCCAACAAAAGATGAATGGATAAAGAAGATGTGGTTTATGTATACAATGGAATATTACTCAGCCATTAGAAAAGACAAATACCCACCATTTGCTTCGACATGGATGGAACTGGAGGGTATTATGCTGAGTGAAATAAGTCAATTGGAGAAGGACAAACATTATATGGTCTTATTCATTTGGGGAATATAAAAAATAGTGAAAGGGAATAAAGGGAAAAGGAGAAAAATGAGTGGGACATATCAGAAAGGGAGACCGAATATGAGAGACTCCTAACTCTGGGAAACAAACAAGGGGTGTTGGAAAGGGAGGTGGGCGGGGGATGGGGTGACTGGGTGATGGGCACTGAGGGGGGCACTTGATGGGATGAGCACTGAGTGTTATTCTATATGTTGGCAAATTGAACCCCAATAAAAAATAAATTAAAAAAAGATAAAAAAATAAATAAAATAAAGTAGCTTGTAGTTTTCCTTTAATACCTGTTGAATGGCTGTAGACTCTCCCATTTATTTCTGATTCTTTAAACATTTCGGGCTATTATATCCATCTCTGCCCTATTTTGCCTCATCTCACATATTTCATATGGTGTATTTTCCTTTTTATTCTGTTCTGTGTATGCTTTAAGACTTCATTTGAAACTTCTTTTACTCATGAATTATTTAGATATGTATTATTTAATTTTCAAGTGTTTAATATTTACCTGTTGCCTATTACTGAATTCTAGTTTCATTCCATTTTGATCAGTGAACATACTCTATGATAGTAATACTTTAAAGATTGTTAGGGTTTGTTTTATGCCTTAGGGCATGATTTATTTTGGTAAATGTTCCATGGGTACTTGGAAAAAAAATGTGTTTTACTGTTGTTGGGTAGGGTATTTCAGTACTTGTTAATTAAGATGAAACTAAAGTTTTAAAAGTTCTTAACTGTAATTTGGGAGCAGTTAATATCTCCTTTCAGCTCTATCACTTTTTGCTTGATGTAAATTGAAGCTTTGTTGTTTGATTGATACACATTTAGTATCACTATGTTTTCCTGGCAGATTGATCTTTTTATCATGATCCTTCTTTGTCTCAAATAAATTCTTATGCTCTAAAGTTTACTTTATCTGATATTAATATAGCTACTCTTGCTTTTAAAATTTTTTTGATTTATATTTGCAAGAGATATCTTTTATTCATTCTTTTGCTTACAATTTACCTACGTTGTTGAATTTAAAATGAGTTCCTTTTAAACAGCATAGAATCATGTTTTATCCACACTTCCAATATCTACCTTTTAATTGGTATATTTAAAAGCATTTGCACTTAAGGTAATTATTGATATGTTAGAGTTTAGGTCTTTCATTTTAGTATTTGTTTCTATTTGTTTTCTCTGTTCCTCTCTCTCTCTCTCTCTCTGTCTCTATCCTTTATTTTTGCCTTCCTGTGAGTTACTTGAACATTTTATTTTTAGGATTCTATTTTCTTTAATGAATAGTGGGCCTTATTGTGGTTTTTTGTTTTTGTTTTTTGTTTTTTTTTTTTTTTTGTATTTCTTTAAGATTTTATTTACTTGAGAGACAGAGTGTGAACAGAAGGAGGGGCAGAGGGAAATGAGGGAATCTCAAGAAGACTTCATGCTGACCAATATACTCAGTGTGGGCCTCAACTTCATGAACCTGAGATCAGGACCTGAGCCGAAACCAAGAATCCATCGCTTAATTGACTGAACCACCCAAGAAACCCATTTATAGTGTTTTGAGTATATATCATTAAATAGTTTTTAGTGGTTGCTCTGGGTATTACAATATACATATCTGATTTATCACACAGCCTACTGGAGTTAACATTTACCACTTCAAGTGTAAAAACCATACTTCCATTTGGGACCCCCTACTTTCCCCAGTTTTAAATATTATTGTCTTGCATATTAGATGGTTTTATAAATTTTCTTTAAATCAGTAACTATCCTTCTGTTTGTACCCATATTTCTGATTTCTGCATTTTTTCTTTTTTCCTTGCTGATGTTCTATGTCTTCTTTTTCATCATTTCCTTTCTTTTTTAGCCATTCTTTAATCCTAGGATTGCTAGCAACAGATTTTCATTTTCCTTCATCTGAGGATATCTTTATTTCTCATTCATTGTTGAAGGTTAGTTGCACCAGATAGAATTCATGACTGACAGTTATTTTTTTCTGCATTGAAAAATGTTTTCTTGGGATGCCTGGGTGGCTCAGTGGTTGACCATCTGCCTTTGGCTCAGGGCTTGATCCCAGGTCTAGGGATCCAGTCCTGCATCAGGATCCCTGAAAGGAGTCTGCTTCTCACTCTGCCTGTCTCTGCCTCTCTCTTGCTGTCTCTTATGAATAAATAAATAAAATCTTTAAAAAATGTTTTCTTACTTTATTTTGGCCACCAGAGTCAGATGAAAATATACTGTTATCAGAATTAGTACTTCCTCACAAGTAATGGGTCTTTTCTCTCTGACTTAACATTTTTCTTTGTTTTACTTTTCAAAAGTTTATTATGTATCTCAGTGTGAGATGATTTAGATTTCCCTATTAAAAATTAGTTTAGCTTTTGAATTTATAAGATTGTATCTTTTGCCAAACTTGGCAAGCTTTTGGCTATTATTTCTTTGGGCATTCCTTTTTCTCTCTCCTTCCTGGACACTGATGATATAATTGGTAGATATTTATTGTCCCATACATAGTCCCTGAAGCTCTGTTAGTTAGACTGTTTTCTCTAGGTTTTCAAAATTGGGTAAATTCTTTTTAACTGTACTGATTCTATCTTCTGTCATCTCTATCTTACCATTGAGCCCATCCAGCAAATATTTTGTTAATTTTTACTTTCAGTTCTTTGCTTTCCATGTGTTTCTTTTTCAATGATTTCTATTTATTTGCTGAAATTTTCTATTTTTTCACATATTGCAAGTTTATAAGTATTTGTAGTTGCTTGTTGGAGCATTTCATTAAGGATGGTTTAAAATCTTTGTCAGATAATTTCAAAATCTAATAGAGGTTTGTGTTGACATCAGTTGATTGTCTTTTCTCATCTGAGTTGTGATTTTTCTGATTCTTGGCATGATGAACAATTTTTTTATTGTATCAGATATGTTGGATATTATGTTCTATTATGTTAGGAGGCTCTGGGCCCTATTTAAATTTTTTTATTTTAGCAATCATTCACCCTGCTTAGGTTTTACATGGAGTTCCTGGCCTGTTTTTAAGCTATGACTTCAGTGATTAATTTGCAGAAGCTCTGTGGTGCTATTATGGTCTGCTTGGTTTATCTCTGCTGCTGGGGCTACCCCTGGAGTTGTTATTGAAGGATGCTATATCTAGGCCAGGCTTCCTGGTGCTGGTAGGTAAGAGAACGTCTCCAGCCCAAAAGAATGTATTGGCTTCCTAGCCATGCTCATTATTGGGTTATGATCCCACTCACTTGTGCTGTTGTTCATTCACTCGGTGTCTCATAGTAGGGGAGAAGAGTCTCAGTCCCACAAAGATGAAGAAGCTTCCTGAGCCAACTACTAGTTGTGGTAGAATCACCTTTGTTCAAGTCCCCAGAGGCCTTCTGTCTCTCAGGAGGGGAGGAGTCTCAGGTGCAAGCAGAATAGAGTGTTTCCCAACCTGGGATTTTGAGGTCACAGAATCCCTCTTTCTGGTGCCATCAAGCCCCGGATGCCTCTTAGTAGAGAGGGTACCTAGGGCAGAGCATTTGTGGGATTCCCCCTTGCTTGTACACCTGGGCATGTTGCATTTAGATGAGGGATGGGGGTGGGGGGAGTCTCAGGCCCAGTAGGGAAGAAGAGTGATTTCCCTGGTCCTTAATTGTCAACCTAGCTTTCTGGTAATCCCCTTGCCTGTGTTACCATACTTACCTGGCAGGATTCCCATTTAATCCAGGGGAGGCTTGAGCTTATTTGGGTGCCTTTTATTGCTAGATTGGAGTTTAGGAATGTTGGTCCTGGGTTGCCTTCTGTTGTGTGGGATGCAGTAAGACACCTAGCTGGTAATTGTTCCTTCAGTTCTGAGATTCCTAACCAGTTCACCTTCCTCTTTGCATCTGTTAGCACTCTCCTTTTGTTATTTTGCATTATTTCCAGGGTTTATAGTTGTACTATTCCAGGAATAGCAGGGAGAAACAAATTTATGCTATCTGGTCTAAACTGGAAATCTAGTTAACTTTTAGAACACATGGAATATAGTTATAATAACTGTTTTAATGACCTTGCTTCCTAATTCTATCATCCTGTGAGTTTTTCCTCAGTCTCAGTGGGTTGATTTTCTACCCTCTCACTATGGATTGTATTATCCTGCTGCTTTTTGTATGCTTGGTAATCTTTTATTGGAATGTCAGCCACTGTTAATTACCGTATTGGGTATTGTATATTTTTCTATTTGAAATATCCTTGACCCCTGTTCTGCACAGATAAACCATTTGAAAAGAGATTGATCTATTTCAGTCTTGTTATAAGGTTTTCTAGGTGGGACGAGAAGACTGTTTGGTCTAAGGATAATTTTCCACCCCTGAGGCAAGATCCTTCTGAGTACTTTAACCAAGAACCTATGAATTATGTGATTTTCAGTCTGGCTGATTGGAATAGGCACTATTCCCAGCTCTGTGTGAGAGCTGGGTACTATTCCTTGTAATTTTCTCAGGTGATTCTTTCTGCAGCCTCATGTAGTTTCCTCATCTACATGTTCTGATTAATGTTTTGCCAAACACTCAAGGGGGACCCTCTGTGGGTCTCTATAGTTTTCTTGCTATGCAGCTTTATCTTCTCCTACAGTCTGTCCCACAAACTCTAAGCTCCTTGGCCTCCTAGTATTCTCAACTTTGTGTCATCAACTTACAGAGTCTGCTGGGCTTTCCCTGGGTCCTCTGCCTGTCCTATTGCTGGAAATATTTCTCAAGTCAGTAAGGAAAGGCAACCACAGAGTTCTCTTTGGTTCCTTTCTCTCATGGATTACTATCTTTTTTTGCCTGATAACCAGTGTCTTAAAAACATTGTTTCATATATTTTGTGTGCAATATTTGGATATTTCAGCTGGGTTGGTTAATGTGATCCCTCTTCATCTTGTCTGGAAGCAGAAGTCTTCACATTAATTTTTGCAAGACATTTTAAAATATTTTCCATGGGTATAGATTTCTATTGATAAAAATGATAATTTTTTTGACCTTCAGAATGATGCTTTTCTGGTTTGCATAGTTTTGATAATAGTAGAGCTGGTATTCTTGTCTTTGTTCTTTATAGATAGTCTTCTCTCCCCCTCTGGCTGCTTTTAAGATTTTTCTTTTATTCCTTACTTTTTAATGCTTTGACTATGATATGCTTGTGTGTGTGTATGAGTGTGTGCTTTAAAAGGCATTATTTTTTAGGGCCATTTTAAGTTCACAGCCCCTGTAATGCTCACCCTCTCCTATTACCAACATCCCCCAACAGAGTGATATATTTGTTATAATTGATGAGCTTATATTGACACATTACAATCACCCAAAGTCCTTGGTTTACATTATGGTTCACTCTTGGTGTTGTACATTCTGAGTTTGGACAGATGTATAATGATATGTATTCATCATTATAGTATCATACACAGTATTTTCACTGGCCTAAAATCCTCTGTGTTCTGCCACTCATCCCTGCCAAGGGTTGGTGAGGGAGCAAGACTTCTTTTATTTAGTAATATGCATTTAACCTCAGTGTGGTTTCTTCCGACGTATTCTGGTTGAGGTTCTTTGAAAAAATGCTCTCACAATTTTTCTAACCCTACATGTAATTCCTTTCCTTTGTTTCAACTTGTCACCAATTCTCACACAAAGTGACCTAACCTCTTTCTGCTATTGGTATCTAGATTGGAAATGCTACCTAGCCAAATTAGTATATTATAAACACAAGGACATCAAATAATATATAAAAACTTAATTGCTCTTGAAAAAAATTTCATAAGATAAAACCAGCATTTGGAAAATGGGGTATGAGAAAAGGAAAATAACATTAATTATATATTTAGCCCATGCCAGATATCATGTCACAAGTATTACAGGTATTATATCATTTAATTCTCGTAACAATCTTATGAGATAGGGAATATAAATTTTTTACAGGTCATCAATGAAAGAATTGTGGTTTGGAATGTTGAATACAACATAACATAAATTTAGAAGCCAAGTTTTAATCTAGACCTATCTGATTTCAAACTTCATGCAGTTTTTCCCTAATTCATACTTACTAACAAGTTTCTATGTTCTGAAAGGACATTGGCCCTTGAGAAAAAAAAATCTCTGACAATATAATATAGGGAGGGTCTTTTCATACCTAAGACTTTAACATTTCTCTCTTTCTCTCAAATAAATAAAATTTTTAAAAAGTCAACTCTTTTTCTTATCAGTATAGCATATTAATTAACAACACAAACTTTGTGGTTTAACTCACCTGGGTTTCCATATCAACTGTGCTTCTTACTAGCTCAGTGGTTTTAAGCCTCTTAACATTTCTGAGTCCAGGTTACCATACCCATAAAAAGGAAATAATAATAGTACTTGCATCTAAAGTCTTTACTGCAAGGCCTCATATATTAAAGGAATATAATAAATTTTAACATCTAAAATGATTATTTGAATCTGTATAATCATTTTGCTTTGGATTTTAAAAAGCACAAAAATTCTCTTAAATAAGTATCCTTAGATAAAGGTCCAGAAAGCCCTAAGAGTTTGACTGCATGTGTAAGAGGGACGCCTAATATTCAGTTTATCAAAACACCAGATGTTCTTGCAATGACAAAGTCTAAATATAATTTTTCTACCAATTATCCTGGAGATACACAAAATGAGAAATGTTTATACAAGAAAAATTTCAAGAGAAGGAATTGGGATCAGAAAATCCTGCAAATAGGGATGTCTGGGTGGCTCAGTTTGTAAGCATCGGACACTTGGTTTTGGCTCAGGTCATGATCTCAAGGTTGTGGGACTGAGCCCTACATCGGGCTCCATGCTCATCGGGGAGTTTGCTTGAGATTCTCTTTTTTCCTCTCCCTCTGCCCCTCCCCCTCCTCACACTCTTTCTCGCTCTCTCTAAATAAATAAAATCTTAAAAAAAGAAAAAGAAAACCCTGCAAGTAAAATTCTGGACCCTAAACCAAGACTCCACTCAAAGAACACCTCTTATAACATCTCTCAATCTAATAGATGTCATTAGCACTACTCCCCCCAAATCAACATATTTCAAATATTTGAATAATCTAAATGACACAGAAGGAGAGAAGTTAAACTATATGTGGTCTTCTAATAGGTTTATGCTTAATGAGAAATTAAAGATGAGACAATATTTTCTATATGTTTGGAACTTATCTTAAAATAATTCTGAGGGCTAAGATTTTATGTATTTTTCAAACTTTCTATTTCTCCTCAAAAAATATATGCTTTTGTTACTTTAAAATTTTTCTTTGATCAGACCCAAAATTTTTAAATTTTACTAGTGTCCTTTTATTTCTTCTGTGTATATCTTCAACTCTGCATTTCCTACCTTTCTAACCTATGTCATACTAATTTCATTGATGATAACTTACCTAGATGCCTTACACAAGATATCAGGAATGGAGTATAAAACTTGAAAAAATTCATTAATCTTCCTTTAAATGGTACCTTAACTTCCACCTTGTCTGTGAATTTTAACAATAAAAAGTCACTATCCCTTGATGTCTTCTCAACAAGAGACTCTTTAGCACTATTACATTTAAAACTTTTAAGGTAGAATCATTATTTATCCTACCTTCTGGATGCACATTCTAAGGGGAAGTCCCATTTATGCATGTATAACATGTAGTATATCATTGCTCAATTTTCCCATCTATAAATTGTCTAGACTAGATTTATTCAGGTTTCCCTTTAAGCCTTGACATTTTATGACCATGGTATGAATCAGAGTTCTGAGTTGAAAGCAACAGAAACTAACTGAATAATTTAAGCCAAAAACAAATTTAATAAAATAGTTAGTTCACAGAATCATAAAGCAAAAGATGTTGAAGTAACAGGCTTAAAAACTAAACAACTATGTGGCTGTAATCACAGGCAAAATTCATCATAGAACTTGTGTACTGAGGACACTGTTGTTACTGCCTTTGACCATCAAAGCTTGCACTGATGCTGGCATCACTCTTGCTAATGTCCCGGGAAACAGGTTGTGCTAATGTTACCATTAACATCTATTTTACATTCTTTGTTGCATTATGTCCCTATTTCTAGATTCTAAATTCAAGGAAGATGCATCTAGTTGGCTGAGCTGGAGTCCCATTAAGAGTCAGAAGATGAGGATTTTCTTAAACATAGAAAGGATATAGATGTTGAGGAGCCAAAAATTGCCTGGTACCATCAGATCTCCCAAGTATATATATGTATATATATATACTCCCAAGTATATATATGTGTATATATATATATATATATATATATATATATACATAATTTCATATGCCATTCCTGTTCTCAACACTGATGTAGTACATGCAATTGCCAACACAAGAAAGTGGTAGAGATTTAAAGAGAGGATTTCCTTAAATGAGAATAGGAATGAGTAAAATAGACCTTTGGGCCTTCTTTCAAAGAGACTAACTCTCCTTTGGGAAAGAGTGTGTTCTACACCTCATCACTTCTCATCTCAAGAGAATCTGAGTTGCCATCTGTTAAGAGTATAAAGTAGGTAGATTATATCTCTGATTTTTTACCTGAAGTGATAAAGAATTCCTGAATCATTGTCAGAAGTTCATGATCATGATTTCACTAGGAATTACATCAACTGATTCATAAGATCTCAGTTAGTAGTTAGGCTATGAACATGGAATCTAATATACAGTGTTGTACCCCTACTTCATCTAATAAATGAAGGAACTGACTTGTGCTTGAAAGCCTTTTGGAGCAATGTTATAATACCAGGAAAAACTGGAGGGCAAGCAGGAACATAGTGGCAGAAGTCAAATTGTAATAATTTTATCAATATGTCAAAGGATAAGGGTACCCACTGACCTGGTGAATAGGTAATTGACTAGAGATTGCATTAAGTGAATATGATATAGAGTAACATTTTAATTCTTTTAATGATATTTCCTTTTAAACTTATTTTCTTAATTTTTGTTCTAGAGCTTAAAATATACATTTTATAAAATCTACTGCATATATTCATGCTAACAATTCCAGTGATATATAGAAATGTAACTCCTATATAACTGTTTTTTCTCCCTTTTAATATTATTTCATCTATGATTATCTATATTTATTATAAACCACTTTGCTATAATTATTTTTTATATATTTTAAATCTTTTAGAAGATATATGTTTAAACAGTTATATTAACTATATTAGCCATTTTGTAAATGTTTTTTGCAGTGAATTAACACATAGAAATCCAAAGAGATTTGTTTGTGGATTCAGAATACTGATTTAAAATGTCCATTATAGGGATCCCTGGGTGGCGCAGTGGTTTGGCGCCTGCCTTTGGCCCAGGGCCCGATCCTGGAGACCCGGGATCGAATCCCACGTCGGGCTCCCGGTGCATGGAGCCTGCTTCTCCCTCTGCCTGTGTCTCTGCCTCTCTCTCTCTCTCTCTCTGTGTGACTATCATAAATAAATTAAAAAAAAATAAAATGTCCATTATAGACAAAAATTGAGAAATATCTGATAATGTGTCACAGTGTTTTGTTGAATAAAATTTTCCTCTAAAATTGCTTTGTTGTAATTATTCAGATTTCTCACAATTCTATTTTGACCAAACTTAGTGCTAAAAAAATTCCCATCTTAGAGGCACCTGGCTGACTTAGTCAGTAGAGCATTCGATTCCGAATCTCAGGGTCAGGAGTTCAAGCTCCATGTAAGGTGTGGAGACTACTTTTTAAAAAAATTCCCATTTTAAATTTCTGACCTATTAAATTCTATAATTCATATGTAGGTTTCTAACTAAAAACCAAGGACAAAAGTTAATGGTTTTTTTAATGGGGTAGCTTCCTTGCAGTTATAGACACTTGAAAAGGTTTAACTTAAGAATATAGGCTTCTACTGTTTGTTTGTTTTTTTCATATTAGGCTAGCATTTCTAGTGAGCTTATTGGATTTTGTTATCAGTTGTCCAATAATTAAAAGATAACCAGAGTCTCCACTACTCAGGATCTCTAATGCCTTTCAACTAGAATTTCTCATCCAGAAAGTTCTATTTCAAAAATGTAAGAATGGATGATGCAAACATGTGCTTTTTTCCAGGGTTTGTTCTTTGAAGAGGCTGTGTTTATGCTTCAAATTCCTAGCTACAGCACTTCAAAACAGACATGAGGGAAGTGGCATGCAGAGTTCACATAGATCATTGGTTCTGTTTGTGAAAATGTCTCTAGTTTTCACAAACACTATATTAAACAAAACAAAAAAAGGTAGATGTAAGAGAGTGCACAGTGTATGATTCCATTTAAATGAAGTTCAAGAACAGGGAAACTTATGTGTGATGTTTAAACTCAAAATCATGCTTACCCTTGGGATGGACTAGTGAATGGAAGGGGTCATGAAAGGGAATTCTGCAGTGTTGACAATATTTTATTTCTTTTGTATGCTAGTTATTTGGGTATGTTCAGCTTACGGCTAGTCAGTTGTGATTTGTGTACTTTATTGTATCCTATAATTCAGAAAAAAACATACAAAAGAAATATTCTTTGATTTTAAGATATTTTTCCTTTAGATTGTTATATATAACATTAGTTCTTACCTATCATTACTAAAAAAGAAAATATTCTCCAAGGGAAGAAAATACATCTGTGTTTATGTCAGCTGAGTATTTGTTTCTTTCATAAAATTAAAGCAATCCTAACTTTGTAAAATGATGAAATTTATTTAAAGCAGCATGGCAGGGCAGCCCCGGTGGCCCAGCAGTTTAGTGCCACCTTCGGCCCAGGGCGTGATCCTGGAGACCCAGGATTGAGTCCCGCGTTGGGCTCCTTGCATGGAGCCTGCTTCTCCCTCTGCCTGTGTCTCTGCCTCTCTCTCTCTCTCTCTCTCTCTGTGTGTGTGTGTGTGTGTCTCACAAATAAAAATAAATAAAATCTTAAAAAAATAAAGCGGCATGGCAAATTAAAAAAAATCAGAAGGGAAAATATGTTTAAATAATGGTTTAATGTGCACTGAAAGTGGAAAAATAAGTCATTGAGTATCTTAAGAGCATCAACAAAACATCTTAGTGATTGGATGTATATGGAGGTTTCTATATCCTTTGACTTTATCTGGGTATGCCTGAACTAGAGAAAGAACTTACCATCACAGTAATAAAGGCCTATTTACTTCCATTCCTTTTAGCTAATACATCATATCTAGCTATCATGAAAAATTCAAAAGGCATACTGAAAGGTGAAAAACAAAAAATAGGATTTGAAGAGACAGAGCAAGAACCAGAACCATACTCAGATATGAAAAGGATGATGGAATTAGCAGAATATGAATAAAAAAATATAATTAACAAGCTGGGGGCTCTAATGGATAAAGCAATCAGCATGAAAGATCAGATGGCAATGTAAGCTGAGAAAAGGAAATTAGAAGAAAGAAAAAGGAAATGATAGAGATTAAAAACACTAATAGAAATGAAGAATGCCTTTGATGGACTCATTAGTAGACTGGCCATGGCTAAGAAAAGAATCTTTGAGTTTGAGGAAAGTCAACAGAAACATCCAAAAACAGAAAAAAAGGCTGAGATATGTACCACAGAACTGAAGAGCAACCCTAAAAGATGTACGTATGCATAATGGGAATATCAGAAAGAAAAAAATAGAAAAAATATTTTTAGCAATAATGACCAGGAATTTTCCAAATGCCAGGCACCAAAGCACAGATGCAAGAGGCTGAGATGACACCAAAAGTAACTGCACCTAGGCATGTCACATTCAAACTGAAAAAATAAAAGATGAAGAAAAAATCTTGAAAGAATCCAGAGGAAAAAATGATACTTATTATAAATTACTTATTGAAGAGGAAAGACAAGAATATCTGACTTCTCAAAACCATGCATGCAAGAGGAATGAATGGAGTGATATACTTCAAGTGTTAAGAAAAAAAATTCTGTACTGTGTGAAGTTTTCCTTCAAAAGTGAGGGAGAAATGGACTTCTTCAATAAAAATTGAGGGGATTTGTTGCCAGTAGACCTGCTTTGCAAAAAAATATTAAAAGATCTTCAGAGAAAAGGAAAATTACATGAAAATGAATTCAGGATATCACCACAGACACTATGGACATTAAATTTATAATAGGGGTGCCTGGGTGGCTCAGTGGTTGAGCATCTATCTTTGGCTCAGGTAATGATCCTGGGGCCTAGGGTTGAGTCCTGCATCAGGCTCACCACAGGAAGCCTGCTTCTCCCTCTGCCTATGTCTCTGCCTCTCTCTCTGTGCTCTCATGAATAAGTTAAATCTTTTTAAAAAGTGTATAATAAATGAATATTATTAACAACTCTGCTTACATATTTGAAAATCTAGATGAAATGGACCAATTCCTTGAAAGACAATCTGCCAACACTCACAAAAATAGACAACCTGGGGGCGCCTGGGTGGCTCAGTGGTTGAACATATGCTTTTGGTGCAGGTCGTGATCCCAGGGTCTTGGGATCGAGTGTTGCATCAGGCTCCTTGCAGGGAGCTTGCTTCTCCCTCTGCCTATGTCTCTGCCTCTTTCTGTGTCTCTTATGAATATATAAATAAAATATTTTAAAAATATACAATTTGAATGGGTCTATATGTATTAAAAATTGAGCTAAGAATTTATAACCTTCCCATGTTAGAAAACATCAGGTCTCACTGGTGAATTCTACCAAACATTTAAAGGAGAAATTACATAAAGTCTTTGCAATCTCTTTCAGAAGATAGAAACAAAGGGAATATGTCATAATCATTCCATGAGGTCACTATAACTATAATGCCAAAACCAGACAAAGCCATTCCAAGGTAAGAAAACTACAGACCAATATCTTTCATGGACACATGCAAAAATTCAATACAATTTTATTTTATTGTACGCAATGTATTATAAGGTCAACTAATATTCGATAAAGGAGGAAAGACTATCCATTGGAAGAAAGACAGTCTCTTCAATAAATGGTGCTGGGAAAATTGGACATCCACATGCAGAAGAATGAAACTAGACCACTCTCTTTCACCATACACAAAGATAAACTCAAAATGGATGAAAGATCTAAATGTGAGACAAGATTCCATCAAAATCCTAGAGAAGAACACAGGCAACACCCTTTTTGAACTCGGCCATAGTAACTTCTTGCAAGATACATCCACGAAGGCAAAAGAAACAAAAGCAAAAATGAACTATTGGGACTTCATCAAGATAAGAAGCTTTTGCACAGCAAAGGATACAGTCAACAAAACTCAAAGACAACCTACAGAATGGGAGAAGATATTTGCAAATGACATATCAGTTAAAGGGCTAGTTTCCAAGATCTATAAAGAACTTATTAAACTCAACACCAAAGAAACAAACCATCCAATCATGAAATGGGCAAAAGACATGAACAGAAATCTCACAGAGGAAGACATAGACATGGCCAACACGCACATGAGAAAATGCTCTGCATCATTTGCCATCAGGGAGATACAAATCAAAACCACAATGAGATACCCCCTCACACCAGTGAGAATGGTGAAAATTAACAAGACAGGAAACCACAAATGTTGGAGAGGATGCGGAGAAAAGGGAACCCTCTTACACTGTTGGTGGGAATGTGAACTGGTGCAGCCACTCTGGAAAACTGTGTGGAGGTTCCACAAACAGTTAAAAATATACCTGCCCTACGACCCCGCAATTGCACTGTTGGGGATTTACCCCAAAGATACAAATGCAATGAAACGCCGGGACACCTGCACCCCGATGTTTTTTTTTTATTTTTTTTTTTTATGATAGTCACATAGAGGAGAGAGAGAGAGAGAGAGGCAGAGACACAGGCAGAGGGAGAAGCAGGCTCCATGCACCGGGAGCCTGACATGGGATTCGATCCCGGGTCTCCAGGATCGCGCCCTGGGCCAAAGGCAGGCGCCAAACCGCTGCGCCACCCAGGGATCCCCACCCCGATGTTTATAGCAGCAATGGCCACGATAGCCAAACTGTGGAAGGAGCCTCGGTGTCCAACGAAAAATGAATGGATAAAGAAGATGTGGTTTATGTATACAATGGAATATTACTCAGCTATTAGAAATGACAAATACCCACCATTTGCTTCAACGTGGATGGAACTGGAGGGTATTATGCTGAGTGAAGTAAGTCAGTCGGAGAAGGACAAACATTATATGTTCTCATTCATTTGGGGAATATAAATAATAGTGAAAGGGAATATAAGGGAAGGGAGAAGAAATGTGTGGGGAAATATCCGAAAGGGAGACAGAACGTAAAGACTGCTAACTCTGGGAAACGAACTAGGGGTGGTAGAAGGGGAGGAGGGCGGGGGGTGGGAGTGAATGGGTGACGGGCACTGGGGGTTATTCTGTATGTTAGTAAATTGAACACCAATAAAAAATAAATTAAAAAAAAAAGAAATACACACCACAACCAAGTGAATTTATCTCAGGTGTGCAAGGTTGGTTTAATGTTTAAAACCCAATTAATATAATCAATCATATCAACAGGCTAAAGAAAAAATCATATGGTCATATCAATACATAAATAAAAAGCATTTGACAAAATCCAACAATCGTCTATGATTAAAAACTCTCAGCAAACTAAGAATAGAAGGGAATTTCCTCAACATGATTTAAAAAGCTACCAGAAAACCTACTACTAACATCATATGTAATTGTGAGAAACTAAAACCTTTCCCACTAAAATCAGGAACAAAAATAAAAATGTCCCTTCTCTCCATTCATTTTCAATATCATATTAGAAGTTCTAACTAATGGAATAAGATAATAATAGAAAATTAAAGGTATACTGATCAGGAAGGATTAAATAAAACTTTGTATTTATAGCTGATGATTCAGAAGTACTAATGACAACCTGGGACTGGCATTTGAAGTGGGAGGAGGTCTGTAAAATTAAGCCCTTAACTTGTGGGATCTAACACTAACACTAGGTTGATAGCATCTGAATTGAATTCAATTGTAGGACACCCAGCTGTTGTCAGAGACTTGAAGAAGTGCTACTAGAAAAGATGCCATACATATGGTGTCAGAGTGTTGTAAATAAAAGCACTATAAAATCCAAGCAAGCTATTTCATGGACATCAACATATTGATTCTAAAGTTTATATGAAGAGTTAAAAAAAATCCTGAATTGCTAATACAATATTGAATGAAAATAAATTTGGAGAAATGACACCACTAGACTTCATGACTTTCTATACAGCTACTGTAATCAAGACCACATGGTACTTCTGAAGGAATGGAAAAATAGATCAACAGAATAGAAAGCCTACTAATAGACCTACATAAATATGGTCAACTAATTTTTTTTGTTTAATAATTTTTGATTAAAAGGCAAAGTCAATACAATGGAACAATGGTAATCCTTTCAACAAATGCTGCAGGCACAACTGAATATCCATATAAAAATTAATCTATATACATTTATTTTTTTAATTTATTTTTTATTGGTGTTCAATTTACTAACATACAGAATAACCCCCAGTGCCCGTCACCCATTCAC
Source organism: Canis lupus baileyi (assembly GCF_048164855.1). Classification (NCBI taxonomy): domain Eukaryota; kingdom Metazoa; phylum Chordata; class Mammalia; order Carnivora; family Canidae; genus Canis; species Canis lupus. The sequence continues at coordinate 37,743,134 of NC_132876.1, forward strand.
TCCCACCCCCCGCCCTCCTCCCCTTCTACCACCCCTAGCTCGTTTCCCAGAGTTAGCAGTCTTTACGTTCTGTCTCCCTTTCTGATATTTCCCACACATTTCTTCTCCCTTCCCTTATATTCCCTTTCACTATTATTTATATTCCCCAAATGAATGAGAACATATAATGTTTGTCCTTCTCCGATTGACTTACTTCACTCAGCTAAAAAATTAATCTATATACATTTAACAAAAATTAACTCAGAGAGGATCATAGAGCTAAATGTAACACGTAAAACTATAAAACTTCTAGAAGATGAAGAGCAAACCTAGAGGACCTTGACTATGGGTGATGAGTTTTTAGATACAACACCAAAGGTACAATCCATAAAAGAAATAACTGATCAACTGAACTTCATTAAAATTTAAGACTTCTGTGAATGACACTGTCAAGAGAATGAGAACAGAAGTCACAGGCTGGGAGAAATTATTTGCAAAAAAACATATCTGATAAAGGACTATTATCCAAAATACACAAAGAACTCTTAAACCTCAGCAATAAGAAAACAACCAACCTGATTAGAAATGGGAAGACCCAAAAAGACACCTCATCAAAGCAGATATACAGATGGCAAATAAGTATATGAAAAAATAATCAACATCATATATTATTAGGGAGATGCAAATTAAAAAAATGAGTTACAACTACACAGCTATTAGAATGGTCAAAACCCAAAACACTGACAGTATCAAATGCTAGCAAGGATGTGAAGCAACAGGAACTCTCAGTCACTGTGGGTGAGAAAGCACAATGGTACAGTCACTTTAGAGGAAAAATAGTTTGGCAGTTTATTATACAACTAAACAGTCTTACCATATGTTCCAGCAGTCACACTCACTGGAATTTACCCAAGGTCTGTAAATTTATGACTACACAAAAACCTACATATGAAGGTTTATAACAGCTTTATTCATAACCACCAAAACTTGGAAGCAACCAAAATGTCCTTCATTAGGTGAATGGAAAATAAACTGTAGTATATTCAGACAATGGATTATTATTCAACACTGAAAGGAAATGACCTATCAAGCTTTAAAAAGAAGTGGAGGAGTCTTAAATGTATGTTACTAAATAAAAGTGATTTTTTCGCTCAAATTTTCAATCTAAATGCTATTCAGAAGATGCATTATTTAGAAACAGGTTCTTAAACAACAATTACCCAATGCAAATTTAACAGTATCATTTGTATTTGTGATAATGATAGCTCTTGCTCAACTGCAAAAAAAGGCATTTTTGTTCATATAAAGTAGTGATTCTATTTATTTGGACTTCTCTGAATTAAAGATAAAAAATTAAAACATTTTTTAACTAGTCATTTTTGGTTGGTGGAGGTAAAAAAATAACAATCACTGTTTTCTTTCATTTGAAAAGTCCTTCCTATTTTTTAAAGTACTTCCATATATATTAATTTCATATAGGCTTTATAACATTCCCATAAAACATGCAAATAAAGCATTACTAGCATCATTATGTAGATATTTCCAATGACTTTTCCAAATCACACTGCAATTCATAACAAAGTGTATATGTAACCCTTCTAGTGCTGTTTTTTTTTTTAACCTTAACAAAACGTCTCTATAAAATCTGTTTTAGACTGGTAAGTTTCAGGAAACAGAAAATTACAAAAAAAAATCTTCCCGATGCTATCTAAATCATAAGGACCCAAACATTTGAAATTTAAAGGTGTAGGCTGGGATCCCTGGGTGGCGCAGCGATTTGGCGCCTGCCTTTGGCCCAGGGCTTGATCCCGGAGACCCGAGATCGAATCCCACATCGGGCTCCCGGTGCATGAAGCCTGCTTCTCCCTCTGCCTGTGTCTCTGCCTCCCTCTCTCTCTCTGTAACTATCATAAATAAAAAAAAAAATAAAGGTGTAGGCTATTCTTGGATACCTCACCACACAAAAAAATAGTGGCTACTACAGATGTAATCCATAGAGAGATCATTGTTGAAGCCATGAGGATAGATAACTTTCTCTAAGATGGAAAAGAGATCAAAAGTCAGGACAGAAATTTAGAAAATGCCCACCTTGTTTAATTTTGTTGACTTAATCTTTTCACATCTAGATGAAATAGCTAGCAAATGTTAGAGTTTCTTCAGTTTTTCTGAGATATTGATGAATAAATTTTAAAACTTAACTCTGCCATTCATTTAACATAGCTTTTCTTTCTTTGTTGAGCTCTGTTCTATTTTAGGCTATTGACATATTTTTTCAGGTATTCCCAAAGATTTCCATCTTCTGGTTATTCAATTAAATACTAATGACAGCTGTGAAGGCACCTTACTGATGAAAATAATGTTTTCAATCAATTGACCTTAGAGAGTATCCTACATTTATTCAGGTGAGCCCAATGGAATCACAGGGGCCCTTAAAAGCAGAAGAAGAAAACCGTATAACGGCAAAAGATATGCCTTAAAAGAGAGGAGATAGAAGAGTCAAACGTATTTTAATCATGAGAGGGCTTCAATTCACTGTTGCTGACACCGAAGAAGACAAAGATCTAGAGAATGTCGAGGCTTCCAGAAGCTGAGAAAAACTGCCAGCCAACAGCTAGCAAGGAAATGAGAACCTTAGTCTCATAACTGCATGAGACTGAATTCAGCCATCAACCTGAATGAGCCTAATGTATTCTCCCCTGGAGCCTCCAGAAATGAATATAACATGTTCTGGCTCCTTTGCTTCAGCCTTGTGAGTCTTTAAGCAGAGGAACCACCTCACCCATGGTGTACCTGGACTTCAGGCCTATAGAAATGTGATATAATTAGTTTTGTTGTTGTTGTTTAAAACCCTTTGGTTTGTGGTACTATGGCAGCAATACAACACTAAAAGAGCTGTGAATTCTGCAGTAAGAGAAACATGGTCAGCTCCCTCTATATTTTCCCATGTGCAAACCTCCTCATCTGCTCACCCTGCTGGCTCTGACCCCCCCAAGAGCAGAAAAATTCTTAATTGTTTCATGTAGTTATAATCTAGCATTGGTGCCCGTATTATGGTTCTCCTGAGAAACAAAACCAATAGGATATATACAGATATATGCACATGGAGTTTTATAATAGGAATTGGCTCACATGGTTACAGAGGCTAAGTCCCACGATCCAGTCTGTAAGCTGGAGAACCAGGAAAGCTGGTGGTGTAATTCAGTCTGTACCCAAAGTGCTGAGAATGGCAATGGGATGAGGGTTGGGGGCAATAATGTAAGTCAAACCTGAGTCCAAAAGCCCCAAAATCAGGAATACTGGTATCCTAGGGCAGGAGAAAATGGATGTCTCAGCTCAGAGAGCAAATTTGTCCTTCCTCCACCTTTTTATGCTATTCCTGCTCTCAAGAGATTAGATGGTAACCATCTGAATGAGTGATCTTTCTCAGTCGACTGAAAACACCTGGGGAGATTTTTAAAAACACTAACACTTAAGTGGCACCCAGAACAATTAAATCAGAAACGCTGCCATCAGTATATCTAAGGCATCCCAGGGAATACAATATGCTACCAAATTTGAGAACTACTGGCCTACTATTAATTTCCCATGTCTCCATTTGTTAAAATCAAATTCATTTTCTTGCAGGTCTACTTCAAACACAACTTTTTCAAAGAAGCCTATTCCTCAAATTCGTAAAAGAATGTAGTATCACACATATCACTGTTTATACTTTTCTCTGAGGCATATTTTACTAAGCCACTTCAAACAACACAAATTTATTATCACAAAATTTCTATAGGTCTCTAGTATTATCACCCTGGTCCAAACCACTCTCACCCCCTGGCCTAGTCTGTTACAATAGTTTCCAAAGTAACATGTTTTTTGATTCTCTATCCCTAATTCAACCCAATCCATACTCTACCTGGCAAACAGAATTACCATTTCACCATGTAAATATGATTGTCACTCCCTTGGCTTTAAAAAACAAGCAAAAACCTTCTTTGGTTTACCACGGTCCATAGGTCCTTGCATAATCCATTTTCCTCTTCTTGTTTACCATTCTGCAGCCACAACGGCCTTCTTTTAGGCAAAATTCTCAGGACCTCACATGGAAAATCAAGGTGTCAGTTGGGGTTGCATTTTCATATGCAGCTCTGGGTCCCCTTCCAAGCTCATTCAGGTGATTGCCACAGTCCAATTAGTTGTGGATGAAGGAGTAAAGGTCCCTGATTTCTGGCTGTCAACCACGGATCACTCAACAACTAGAGACTGCTCTCAGGTTTTCCCCGCGTGGATGCTTCCATCTTCAAGCAAGCAGCAGTGCCTTCAACTACCATATGCTTTGAATCTCTGACTTCCTCTTCTGCTACTATGCAGAGAAAACTCTGCTTTTTTTTTAAAAAAAAGACTTTGTTTATTCATGAGAGGCACAGAGAGAGAGAAAGAGAGAGAGAGAGAGAGAAAGAGGCAGAGGGAGAAGCAGGCTCTATGCAGGGAGCTCAACGCGGGACTCGATCCCGGGTCTCCAGGATCAGGCCCTGGGCTGAAGGCGGCACTAAACCACTGAGCCATCTGGGCTGCCCCGAAAACTCTGCTTTTAAGGGACTCAGGTAATTAGGTTACACCCACCTGGATAATACCCTTACTATAGAGCAAGCTTATTAGTAACCTTAACTACATTTCCAAAATCTCTTTTGCCATGTAACATAATCATGGGAGTAATGCCAGGGAGAGTAGCTCATGGTGCCATCTTAGAATTCTTCCTACCACATTTGATATTACATATATTTATATATTTGTTTTGGGGCGGGAAGCTGTTTAATAGCAAAAACCAGGTTTTATTTCTTTTTCTTTTCCCTCTTTCTTCCACAATCCACAACCCAGTTTGACTCTATGAACATAGTTGTTCAATAAATACTTGTTGACAATTGACAAACTGTAGTCAACTAAAAAAAAATGACAAATTATGGTCAACCTGCTAGCTTGTAAAATACGCACATATGATTCACACTTGAAATAATCATTCCCCCAAGTCATACCCTGTGGTAGATAAATTGTGGCAGCACATCTAAGAGTTGCAATCTGGATAATCCATTTGGCAAATATGGTGATCAAGTTGAAAAATAGTGGTATGACTTCATTAGCAGTCTCATTGAGTAAACCTGTTCCTCTTGGAAAGCTATTTTTCAATTATTATATTATAAAAATAAACAAGAAAAAAATCCTAGCTGCCATTCATTTTGTTAAAGTACATGCAATAAATCAATGTATTTATAAGATTATCAGCTATCCATTTTCCCAAATACAGACAATGCATGACTTTTATACATATTTATATTGCATACTTCAAGGACACATGCTTTCATGTTCATGTATTGTAGCTTAAATGTATTTGCTTTAAACAATTACACTAGCAACATAAGCTTGCTATTTTAAAATTCAGGAACATCAGACTTCTAAAAGGGTCAACGTTTGGAAAGGCAAATAAATGCTTCAGAACAAGGTTACCCTTGTCTCTTTACTCTCTCTGGGGCAGTTTGTTCTGCTTGCTAAGAAATCTGCATATGTTTGAGAATTTTTATGGCACAACATTGCACTTAATGCTATCAAGGGATAACATCAACACCTATTTATTCACAGTGGAATTTTTTTTAACTTTAAATAGTAGCTCCTCATAAGTAACCGGATCTTCCACAATCTGAAAATGAAATCAACCAAGTGGAGGCATTTTTACACAGTTTGTTTTCTGTTACAAATTAAAATCATTGCTCCCATTTGCCCATCACATTCCTTTGCTATCTGGGACACCTTCAAAGGTAAGGCCATGCAAGTTAATGATCTTTTTATTTAAACATTTAATTTAGAAAACAGACCTTTCAGTCAATATAAACCAGACATATTTATCTCCTGTATTATAACGTGGTTTTGTTGAGTCATGGTGGTTGAAATAGAATTGACATTAAGTAGGTTTGGCTATACACACAAAACTTGCCATTCCCACAATTTGAGAGAGAGCATGAGTAAGGGGAGGGGCTGAGGGAGAGGGAGAAACAGACTCCTTGCTGAGTGGGGAGCTGGCTGTGGGGCTACATTTGGTCAGATGCATTTTTTAGTAAAGATTTTATTTATTTATTTATGAGAGACACACAGAGAGAGGCAGAGACATAGGCAGAGGCAGAAGCAGGCTCCCTGGGGGAGCCCAATGTGGGACTGGATCCCAGGATCCCAGGATCATGACCTAAGCCAAAGGCAGACGCTCAACCACTGAGCAACCCAGGTGCCCCATCTGAGGCCACCTGGGCACCCCAACAGCATGCTTATTTCTAATTCACTTATCAAACATTAAAAGAGACATTGGAAGTGGTTTTCACTAGAATGATAAAAATAAATTCATGTTTTTAATATATGAGAGTTCTAAGACGTGGCCATTTTTATGGTGTGAGATTCTGCTGGTTGTGTCATATATATTTTGATTACTAGACTAAAATCAGAAGAGTACAGACTGAGGAAAGCCATTAGAATAATGCTTTAAGGAGTAGAGAACATCAGCCTATGTCAAATAATGGTGATAAGTTTTAGTCATCTTTTTACTCAACCTATCTATGGAATATAGCATTTTAGAGTAAGGATTATTAAGTTACTGTTCAAAAATATCACCTGACTCTCCTTAGAGTCCACTCCATGAGCTCCTCCTTGTGGGGTGGGAGATTAAATATTCTCACACCATAGATATGAGCAGAAGTATATGCCTCCTTTGTCTTTTTCTTCTGCTACAGAAATGACAATGTTTTAGGCAAGAGTTTTCCCTTTAGTCTAGATCTTAAAGAGGGCATGTTGCAGAATCTCAGCTGACCTGCAACCAAAACATAATATTCAAAAGAAATAAATGTTTGTTGTTGGCAAGCCAATGAAATTTTGGAATTGTTACTGCAGCATACCCTAGTCTAACCAATTGCTACGCTTTGTCAAAGTAATTTTAATTGAATGATATTAATGGGAAAAGATGAGAGTTAAAGAATGAAGAGATGACTTATTGTACCAACAGTATTTTATGAGAAGTTAGTGGAAAACCTTTCCAACTACAAATACATGTAAATGCCAGGTAAAACAAATTTTTATTTTAAATACATAGTTGGGCTTAGGAAAAAAACAGAAATGACCAAGAACAGAAAGAAGAAGAGAGATATATGGAGAGACACACAGAGAATAAACTGATAACCAGAGTTCTAGGCACCTAAAATGACACCTCAGCCACCTTGGGATGGGAAGGAAGGATGTGGGTTATAATAATGATGGAGTTTGAAGGTTTTAATAGCTTCCTGTAATAAAAAGGTAGGTGTGTCCACCCATAAGCGGATAAATTAGAAGAGAGACCAGTGTATAAATTGGGATCAGAGCTATTAAACCAGTGTGTGGTGGGGCATATCTATGTGTTACAGATGTTACAATTTTCCATATGCAGCATGATGTAAAAAGTTTAGAAAGCTTTGAGTGAAAACATCAAAAGACTAACTTCAATGAAAGGGTAAGATAGAAAAAATCCATTCATTCTCAGAGGAAGACAAGAAGGGAACTTGTCAGTCTAGAAGATTTGAGGAATACAGGCCTACATTACATGTTGTTTAGGGCTTAAAATATATATTATATGTATGATATAGGAACCCCTAAGTTGAGATATTAGCACAATCTATACTCCATGATACCTACGGTCAACTTGTAAGACCCTAATATAAAATCACTCTGAGATATACATTCTCAATTCATGTAACAAAGAATCATCACAAAAAATTCTCTATTAGCTATATGGTTAGACTGAAAATTTTTAAAATAAATGAGAAAGTAATCTAGCAGAGTGAAAAGTTATGTGACTTAAAAACGTAGGGATCAGACTCTCAAAAACAATATTATAGAAACTACAAAAATATGTCTTAAAGAAATAAAGATAAAGAACAAAAGATGTAATCTAAAAAGTAAGAAGCACTATATAAAAGAAGGAGATCTTAAAAATGAAAAACAGTGATCACAGTACAAATAAAAATGGATTGTGTAAATAGCAACACAAAGAACTCAAGAAATGGAAAACATATTTTAGAAAATTGTCAAAACTTAATACAGGGGTAAACAAATGAAACATAAGAAAAAGATCTTGGGATCCCTGGGTGGCGCAGTGGTTTGGCGCCTGCCTTTGGCCCAGGGCACGATCCTGGAGACTCAGGATCGAATCCCACGTCAGGCTCCCTGCGTGGAGCCTGCTTCTCCCTCTGCCTGTGTCTCTGCCTCTCTCTCCCTCTCTCTGTGTGACTATCATAAATAAATAAAATTTTTTTAAAAAAAAAGATCTTGAGAGACATGGGAAATTGAATTAGAATGTCCAATATACACCAATTAGGAGTTCAGAAAGGGTGAAGAGAAAGATGGGGGAAAGACAATATTTTGAGGAGATAATAGCTGAGACATTTCCAGAGTTCAAAAGATAGGAATTTTCACATTCAGGAGTCACAAAAAGTCCTGAAAGAAAATTTTTAAAAAACAGCTATAAGAAAGCTGTATACAGAACAGAACACATAAAATGCTTCTTTTTACGTCCATATACAGAATCTGGCAAATAAAATTTAGAAACACATTCTTTCCAAACACACATGGAACATTTATGAAAAATGGTCATATATGGGATCAAAAGACACATCTCAACATAGCATAAAATGTTGATATGATATGGACTATAGTTAGAAACCAAGAGCTAAAAGGTACCTAAAAAAATAAAGCCTAAAAAAAAATAAAGCCTAAACAAATTTGTAATATATATATATTCTATGTATATATTCTATGTATATATATACATATATATGTGTATTATAAGAAAATTAGATATATAAGTATGTGTATATATATTCATTCTAATTTTCTTGTAATTCATTTTTGACTCATGGAGTACTTAGAAGTATGTCAGTTAGTTTTCAACATTTGGGGATTTTCTACATCTCTGTTATAGACTTTTTATTTAATTTCATTGTGTTAAGAGAACACAGCATGACATTCTGTATGGCTTCAAACCTTATATATTTATTATGGTTTGTTCTGTGGCCAAGCATATTGTCTAAATTAACATGCCATGTACACTTGGAAAGAATGTGTATTCTTTTAATTTTAGAGTGTAACGTATAAATATCAATATCAAGAGAGTTGATAGTGTTTTTCAGATTGTTTATGACTTTATTGATCTTTGGACTACTTATATCAATTAAAGTTTTTAAATCTTCAATGATGTTTGTGACTTTATGTCTCTTTAGCTCCGTCAATTTGGGCTCATATATTTTGAGGCTGTTTTTAGTAATATATATCTATGAAGATTATTTTATGCAAAATGTAGGGTTTTACCTCTAACGGCTCTCCCCTTCCTTGGATTTCCCCTAATTTTCTAGTTGCTGTGTTCACCCCAAATTCTGTCCCTTAGGTTCTTCAATTTAGTTGAAAAGGTTCCCTTTACCCAAAAAATAAAGGCAGAAAAATAATGAGTTGTATGTATGCACTAGTCAGGTAAGCAGTGTTAGCTGCTGTGATAATGCTCAAATCAAATTTCCTTGACAAAATAAATTATTAATTTTCACTCATATGATCATAATAAGTTTATATACCTCTCCTCCAAGAAGTGACATTAGATCCTGGTTGATTCCATCTTGTGGTTTCAACATATTGTAATTTCAGTGCTGCTTTTACATCATTCAGCCCATAGACAAAGAGTGGTATAATGAAAATTATTTTATTTATTTATTTTTTTATTAATGATAGTCAGAGAGAGAGAGAGAGAGAGAGAGAGAGAGGCAGAGACACAGGCAGAGGGAGAAGCAGGCTCCATGCACCGGGAGCCCGATGTGGGATTCGATCCCAGGTCTCCAGGATCGCGCCCTGGGCCAAAGGCAGGCGCCAAACCGCTGCGCCACCCAGGGATCCCTGAAAATTATTTTTTATCTTTGTCCCAAATTCCTGACACAGAATTAAAAAAACTTCCTTGGAATTTCCAGAGGGATATAAATGTCTTTTGTTATTTGTAGCAAACTTCTTTGGACTATGCTTCAGTTTATTCTAATAAGCTGAGTAATTCTTGAGGACTCTTGATAGCTTCGGGTAGGGGCTGGTTGCTAAATGAACCAAACATGTGATTAGAGAGTCAAATCTTTGAAGCCTCCAAGCTCTCAGGAAGGGAAAAGTTGGTGAACACATCAGTATAACATGAGGATACCACAGAGACCAAGAGGCTCCCACATTAGAAACCCACCCAGACCTTACTCTATGTACCTCTTCAACTCTGTGTTCATTTGTATCATATATAATAATCCATTAATTATAAGTATAGCACTTTTTTGAGTTCTGTGAATCATTCTAGCAGATTATCAAACCTAAAGGGAGGTTGTGGTACCCCTGAAACTGTAGCCAAGTCAGAAGCATAGGGGACCTAAGACTTACAGCTGAAGTCTAAAGAAGGAGCAGTGTTATATAACTGAACCTGTGGGGTCTATGGTAACTCAGGGTAGCTAATGTCATAATTGAAGGATTTTGCTCTTAATTTGTGGGGTCTTGGCTAAGTCTGAGTACTTAGTGTTGGAATCAAACTGAATGGTATGACACTTATTTGGTGTAAGAGAATTCCTACTGGAAACCAAGAAGACAAAGGGAAAGAGTATAGTGGAAGTTGCATCTAATAGTTACTTCTCCTGGTCCAAAAGTGAAGTATGTCACCTCTGCTGACATCCCATTGGGGGGATTACACATAAATGACAGGTTACCATTGTCCCTAGTTGGGCAGATACAAGTCAGCCACAATTCTACACTATAGGAAAAAATAAATCTTTCATGGAAAGTTAACTTCCTCTACTCTAGTGTTTAATTCAAGAAGTGAGCAAAAGAACAACAGAATAAAATTACAGTCAGTAAAAGAAAGGATCATTTAAAGATAAATACAGAAGGTGCTTAAAAAAATCAAAGTAAAAAGTAACAAAATCAAAACCAACTGCTAATTCTTTTTTTTTAATTTATTTTTTATTGGTGTTCAATTTACTAACATACAGAATAACCCCCAGTGCCCGTCACCCATTCACTCCCATCCCCCGCCCTCCTCCCCTTCTACCACCCCTAGTTTGTTTCAACTGCTAATTCTTTGAAAAGATAATAAAATGGACAAACTTTTCAAAATTTGGTGAATAAATAAACAATACTGAGAATGAAAAAGGTAGTAGGCAAAGATAGATTTCAGATTAAGTATAATAGATAATTATAAAGAACTTTATACCACTAAATTTTAAAATTTAAATTAAATGAAAATTTCCTAGAAAACTATTACAAAGATGGTTTTAGTATTTTTTTTTTTGTGAGAACAATCGCCTTTACTTGAAAAATAATTTTTTTGTAAAACAAGGGGGTTTTAGTATTTTTAAAACTGAATATACATGTAAGCATGAAAGAAATTATATCAATAATTTAAAAATATACCCAGAAAAAATCCTCCACTAGGGCCAGGCAGATTAATAGGCATGTTCTTTTCATATATTTAAATGAGAGAAAGTGTCACTCTTAGAGAAAGTGTCAATTTTATACAAAAGTTCAAAGTATGGAGAAAATAGAAAAGTACCTAATATCCTTTTGTGAGGTTAGTCTACCATTTCTGCAAAACAAAACAAAACAAACAAATAATAATAAAAAAACCTAACAAGGATAGCAATATAAAAGAACATTTCAGGGCAAATACATTTATGAACATAAATACACAAGTTTTATATAAGATATTAGCAATGTAAGACTATCAGTATATTTTAAAAGTGACATGAATAAACTGGATTTCTGCTGGGAATTTAAGAATGGTTTATCATTAGAAAATATACTACTTTTAATTGCTATATTAACATAAGAGAAAATTATATGAGAGTCTCAATTGGGTCAAAACAATAGACTAAATTAAACATCCTGTCATGATTAAAACTCTCACCAAACTACAGATTGAGGAAATCTTTTTAACTCCATAACATGTGTCAATAAGTTTTACAACAAACATCTTATCTAATTGTAAAATGTGAAAAACAACACTTAATTTCAAAAATGTTTACTGCACTATTTCTATTCACCACTGAAATGAAGGTACTAGAAAGTCCAATTGGAAAAGAAAAAAATTAGAATATTCGGAACAGAAGGAAGAAGCAAAGCTGGCATTATTCACTGTCTATATAATTATTTATACAGCAAATACAGAAGAATCGAAATGCAAATGATGACAGATATTCAGAGTGAAACAATATTTCTGTACACTAAATCAATATAAAAGCAAAGAATTGCTCAAATCAAAAACCCTGACAATACAAATTGCTGTGAGAATACAGAAAAAACAATAGCTCTCATTAATCACTGTTATGAATGCAAAATGATATAGCCACTTTGGAAGACAGTTTGGCAGTTTCTTACAAAACCAAGCATATTTTTACAATATGGTTCAGCAATGGTATTCCTTGGAATTTACCTAAATGAGGTGAAAATTTATGTCCACACAAAAACCTACACATGGATGTTTGTAGAAGACTTATTTATAATCACAAAAAACCTGGAAGCAGCCAAAATGTCCTTCAATGGGCAAATGGATAAATCCTTCAATGGGCAAACTGTGATAAATCCATATAATGGAATATTACACAACAATAACAAGAAATGAGCCATCCATCCATTCAAAGACGTGAATGGGTCCTAAATGTATATAGCTAAGTGAAAGGATCCACCTTAAAAGGCTATATACTTGTATGACAGGAGTTACATGGCATACTGGGAAAGGCAACACCCTAGAGGTAGTAGAAAGTAAAGTGGTTGTTATTTCAAGGCAGATGTAGGGGAGTGAAGAATAGGTAAAGCACAGAGAATTCTTTAGGCTATGAAACTATTCTGCATCATACTGTAATGATAAAAACATGATACCATGCATTTATTAAAACTTACTGAACTTTACAGGACAAAAAGTAGAGATTGTAAAAGACAAAAGCAACCACATACAAATACTGTACATTATTGGATAAACTTGTTTTCCCCGGGGATTCTGGTTAACAATTCTGATACTGTTGTATGCTGAAACTGAAGAAATAAAAAAATGGATAGCATATGGTGGGAACTAGGTTCCTTAGTGTTAGAGTGGGAGTTCACAGACAAGCAAGGCTAGAATGATCCAGGTGGTAATGGATTAGAGTTGGAGTCATCATTATGAACTCATGTTTATCTTACTATAAATACAGATGGTGGCATATAGAAATATTTATAGATGTGTGTATATACATGGGTTAGTATACATATGTATGTCTCCTTGTTCTGTCAGCTACGTGGGTCTAAAAGCAACAACAACCCAGAAGCAATGAGCATACTTAGTGCCCAGATGTTTGTTTCTAAGCCATTCTCAGATTAAAGTAACAAGAGCGAAAAAAAAAAAAAAATAAAGTAACAAGAGCGACATTTGGAAAAATAGCTGATTTGGTGACTGGGTCAAAAAATATACAAGATGATCTTAGAGTATCTTGTAGTGCCATAAAGTAAGGAAGTGCTAAAAACTATCCATGATGATGGGGATATGTCAAATGGACATATAAACCAACTGGGAGACCTCTAATGGCCCAAACTGGAACAACATGCAAAACGTAAATAAAGTGGTACTGGATTATAACCTAAAGAATAAAATAAATATCCATGAGCTCATACTGATATAAGTAAATGATTGAATAAATAAATAAATAAATGGATATCCAAATAAATGGGGAAAAAGATGAATCTCTCATGTAGAATAATTCCAAATAGTTTGTGTAGCTGCTCCACTCTCAAAAAGGTAGAGCAAAACTCTCAAGCAAGGGTCTGCATATAGACTTCTTTCCAAAGAGTACAATATGGAAAGGGGGAAGAAAAGAGCAATTTTCTAGTAAAGAAACCTGACTACCACTATGTCAACCAAGTATTTGATGCCATCATCCTGCCATTTGCAACAACATGGACAGACATGGAAGACTTAAGCTAAGTAAAATAGGCCAGGCCCAGAAAAACAAATACTAAAATCCCTCTGAACAACTAAAGAATTAGGGATATCAAAACAATTTTAAAGAAGAAAAAGAAGGTGTAAGACTTGTCCTATCAGTTATCAAGACTTATTATAAAGCTGTAATAATAAAAACTCTGTGATATTCACACAGGGATGGGTTAATAAATGGAACAAAGCTTATTTAGAAATAGCTCCACATATACATTGAAAGTTGATATGTAATGAAGGTGGCATTAGGAAACAATGGGCACAGGAATCAACTCTAAAAGAAAAGGCACTGGGACAATTACTGAACCTCACCTCCTCCTAATTTCATAATTCTTACTCCCCTCCAAGCATTTTACCTCCCTTGCTTCTTTCCAACTGCGTTCAGCTACTCCCATCTAAATGCCCTTTCCACTCCCTTTACATGGCTAGCTCCCTCTCTCACGTGGTCTTCAATTGAAAGTCCTCTTATCAGTGTGGCCTTGTGTCTCTATATCCCCCCCTAGAATTTAAGTTCCATTTTGTACAGAGCTTGATTTGTTTTGATCACTGTTCTCTATCACCAGAAAAATAGTACATGCACATGGTAGGTGCTCAATAGTTGCTAAGTGAATAAAATGAGTGAATAAATTATTTTAAGAATCAACCCCCTAAGACCCTGTATACAAAAATCCTTTTCATATGTATTTGATGCCTACATGGAGAAAAGGAAAAACGAAAACTATTAAAAAAATAGAGGAGACTATTATGAAATTAAAGAACATATGATTTCTTAAAACATAAAAGGTACGAAACATATAGTAAAATATTAATAAATATTATCAAATTGAATTTAAAAATTTCTCATTAAACATGATGGACAACATATGTAAGAAATATGGAAAATATAAATAGGGAAAAGTTATGCATATAACTGGCCAAGTTTTACTATTCAGAGCATATAAATAAATGCTTCAAATAATATTGTAAATAAAAAAGATAAAACACCCAGAAGAAAAATGAGCAAAAGTACAGGACATTCAGAGAATTTTAAATTGATGGGTTCAATATATGTATGAAAAGTTACTCACTAATAATGAGGAGAATCAAAATAAAACAAAAAGTAGATATAGTTTTACCTATAATTAAAAAATATATTCTTCCACACTGTTTAAGCAAAGGTGTAGAAATACTGTAACACTCATATGCTGATGGTACCTAAAAATGTGCATACATTATGACCCATCAATTTCACTAGCTGGTGGATACACTTAGGTTTCCTTATCCAGAGTTGCAAGGAGATATATATAAGAATGACTATTTAATGCTAACTATACTGAAATTAAAATTTTTAAAATGGTTATCTAGCATTGCATCTAATAGCAAATTAACTGAATTGAGATATAGTAATACAATAGAGCATCACATAGCAGTCAAGATAAATCAACTAGAACTATTATCAGTGGGGCTAAATACAAATACAGAGTTGAGAAAAAATAGTAAACTGCAGAATCTATTTTTAAAAAAGATTTATTTGAGAGAGAGAGAGAGAGCACAAGTGGGGAGAGGGGATGAGGGAGAGAGAGAATCTCAAGGAGAATCCCTGCTGAGCGAAGAGCCTGATGCAGGACTCTATCTCACAATCCATGAGATCATGACCTGAGCCAAAATCGAGTCAGGAGCACCACCCAGGTGCCCCTGTAAGCTGCAGAATCTTAAGAACACTATGACACCAAAGAATAATTTTTAAAGCCTCAGAAATGTCTATATATAGATATAAATAGCCATTACCCCCCACACACACACATTATAGCTGCATATATGTATAGTAAAAATTGGTGAGAAAAATAGCCAGTGTGACATCTGAACAGAGACATGAAAAAAGTGAAGGAGAGAGCCATGTGGATATATGGAGGAAAAGCATTCTGGATAAAGGAAACAGCAAGTATAAAACCCCACACTGGCAGCATGCCTGGTATATTGGGGAAGAGCAAGGAACCTGTAGCATGGTAAATTAGGAGTTGGGGAGATGTGAGAGATGAATTAGAAAGTCACTGGTTGCCCCTAATACTACAATGGCTATCTATTTCATTCAAAGTGAAAGCTAAAATGCCTATAATTTGGTGAAATTTCTGTTCATGTCTTTTGCCCATTTTATGATTGGATTGTTTCTTTGCTGTTGAGTTTAATAAGTTCTTTATAGATCTTGGACACTAGCCTTTTATCTGATATGTCATTTGCAAATATCTTCTCCCATTTTGTAGGTTGTCTTTTAGTTTTGTTGACTGTTTCTTTTGCTGTGCAGTAGCTTTTTATCTTGATGAAGTCCCAATAGTTCATTTTTGCTTTTGTTTCCCTTGCCTTCAATGGATCTTGCAAGAAGTTGCTGTGGCCAAGTTAAAAAAAAAGTGTTGCTTGTGTTCTCCTCTAAGATTTTCATGGATTCTTTTCTCACATTGAGATCTTTCATCCATTTGGAGTTTATCTTTGTGTATGGTGTAAGAAAATGATCTAGTTTCATTCTTCTGCACGTGGCTGTCCAATTTTTCCAGCACCGTTTATTGAAGACACCGTCCTTTTTCCAGTGGAGAGTCTTTCTTGCTTTGTCGAATATTACTTGACCATAGAGTTGAGGGCCCATTTCTGGGTTCTCTATTCTGTTCCATTGATCTATGTGTCTGTTTTTGTGCCAGTATGCCACTGTCTTGATGATCACAGCTTTGTAGTACAACCTGAAATCTGACATTGTGATGCCCCTGGCTCTAGTATTCTTTTTCAATATTCCCCTGGCTATTTGGGGTCTTTTCTGATTCCACACAAATCTTAAGATGATTTATTCCAACTCTCTGAAGAAAGTCCATGGTATTTGGATAGGGATTGCATGAAATGCGTAAATTGCCCTGGGTAGCATAGACATTTTCACAATATTAATTCTTCCAATCCATGAGCATGGGATATTTTTCCATCTCTTTGTGTCTTCCTCAATTTCTTTCAGAAGTGTTCTATAGTTTTTAGGGTATAGATCCTTTACCTCTTTGGTTAGGTTTATTCCTAGACCATTTGCCATTAAAGAGAGGAGAGAAATAGAATGGTAACTGAAGGTGTAAGAGGAGTCATGAGAGATTTACTTATTTTGTTGTTTTAATCCTGGAAGTTAATAGAGCATTTCGTGCCTTTAACTTGAATGATCCAGTAGTCAATGAGAGATTGATGATGCCACAGAAGGTGAAAAATGGAGAAGCAAAATTCTTGAGGTGTGAGGGAAGAGGACATAGAGCACATTTGGAGGGGCTTGCCTTCCAAAGGAGCATAGGTCATTGTCTCTGTACTATAGCACTCTAAAAAATTATGACTCACTTTTTCTTTGTTGCGTAATGCCCAGTGTTCTATAGCTCACTGAAATGGCTAAAATCGCTTAGGTTTGCAGAGTTGTGCCCTATATCATTAGACATGTAATGCAGCTTAAAAGTACTTTCTCCAAGGTTCCTGTTTGGTTCCCTGCACAGCTGTCTGGATCAAACAGAACAATAGGTTGCAACCTGATTACTGTGCCAAATACCCAGTGCACAGTTTGATTTTTTCTGATGAAAGTGCTTTCCACATTATCTGGAAACACATGGCACATTCTCAACAGCCTGGGATTATGTTTAAATATGCATTGCATAATATCATGTGACATATTCTCTCCTGCTTAGCCTCAAGAAGCAGAATGCAAAAAAGAATCATCAAGAAGCAAACACCATTTAAAAAGTCACTTTCTAAGATAAATACTGTATGATTTCACTTATACGTGGAATCTAAAACAAACTTCTAGAAAGAGAGATCAGCTTAGTGGTTACCAGAGGTGGGGGTTTGGGGTTTGGGGGAACTGGATGAAGGTGCTCAAAAGGCACAAAACTTCCAGTTATAAGATAAATAAATACTAGGGATGTATTGTACAACATCATGACTATAGTTAACACCACTGAATGGTAGATTTGAAAGTGGTTAAGAGAGTAGATCCTAAGACTTCTCACTACACAAAGAAAAACATTTTTTTGTATTTGCATGAGGTGATGGTTGTTACCTAAACTTACTGTGGGAATCATTTCACAACATATGTAAATCAAATCATTGTGGTACACTTTAAAATTATACACTGCTGTTGTCAATTACATCTCACTAAAACTAAAAAAAAAGCCACCTTCTACTAGAAACCAAGATGAATTTGGGTTTCAAGACATTATCTGCTCTTTCATTTACATCCACCAGACAGTAAGATATTACTTGCATCTAAACATTTAAGGTGCCATGTTAAGTGTTCATAGAATCAGGGAAGAAAAATTAGCTCACAAAGGACATTTAGGAGTCATCTTATCCAAACCTACTCATTTCCATACAAACCAACCCAGGCCTCCCCCACCTATAGATACAAATGAGATTCCCTTTATGTTCATATTCAAATTACAAAGAATTTGTCAAGCAGGAAACTACTCTTCCTCAAAATACCCTCCCATTGTTTCTGAAAACCCACAAGATGGTTCTCAGGGGAAGTTTACAATGAGTCTGATGGCTTTAGTCACCTCTTCTTTCCCTGTCCCAATTACTCTAATTTCCATTCATTGATACTTCCATTCACTGCCATCTAAGGTAAGGAGGTAGTATGGCTAACTGATGGGCATCTAAGCTGAAGCCTGATTCCTGGGGTCAAATAAACCTGACTACTCCCTAATTGCATAACTCTCCAGCAAGTAATCTCACCTCTCTATGCCTCGGGTTCCACATCTACATGGAGCTGAGCAAGGAAAAGATGTCATCTGCTTCAGAACAAAAGGTAGAAATGCTTATTGTGTTGTATACTCAGTGAAAAGTTGTTCTATAGGGAGAGGAAAGTTTGTTGTTGTTGGAGCAGAAACTGAAAGAAAAAGGGAAATAAGGATGATAAAGGGAATTAGATAAAGTAATGCATATAAAATGTTTGTTGAATATTTAGCACTCAATATATGCTGCTGCTGCTGCTGCTGCTGCTGCTATTGCCTTGCAAAACCACTACTGGGGAGGGAAGGTGTTTTATTATTTTCAGTTAACAGATCAGAGTCAAAGAAGGTATATATCTGATAGAGTAAGTGCTCAATAAATGTTTGCTATTTTTATATACAAAGGAGTCACATGGGGATCCCTGAGTGGCTCAGCAGTTTAGCACCTGCCATAGGCCCAGGGTGTGATCCTGGAGACCCGGGATCGAGTCCCACGTCAGGCTCCCTGCATGGAGCCTGCTTCTCCCTCTGCCTGTGTCTCTGCCTCTCTCTCTCTCTCTGTGTCTCTCATGAATAAATAAATATAATTTAAAAAAAATCAAAGGAGTCACACAAAAGCTCACATCTGCCATTTCTGATGTTGCTTCTTCATAGAAATGCCAACATTAATAACAAGGGTGTTCCTACCTGATGCCACAAAACTTCAGTGACAGAGCAGTACTGAGACAGAAAGGGTAGCTTCCACTAAGTTTGTGACCTACATTGAGACCTGGGTCAAGAAGTCTCAAGCGGGGGCACCTGGGTGGCTCAGCTGGTCAAATGCCAGACTCGGTTTCAGCTTAGGTCATGATCTTGCCATTGTGGGATCGAGACCTATATTGGGCTCTGTACTCAGTGCAGTGTCTGCTGCAGATTCTCTTTCCCTCACCCTCTCCTTCGCTCTAATAAATAAATTAATCTTTAAAAAATAAAAAATGAATAAATAAAATCTTCAAATAGTAATTAAATAAAATCTTAAAAAAAAAAGTCTCAAGCAGACCTGACCCTCAGGCAGTAGCTTTTGAAGTATAGAAATAGGAGTCTTTCTGGGTGACCTCTGGGCCAAGCCCTGAGTGACTAGCCACAAGGAATCCTTATTTGCTATAGTCTTATGGGTATCACAGACCAAGCTCTGTCGGCTTTCAGGGCTAAGTGTTGTAGGGACCCATTCAGTAGGTCAAAGTCTTAAAAGATGGGCATTCCCTTTTGCATCTCTATAGCTGTGCCAAGGGCAGGGTTTATGGCAAGAATGTGTCTCAAGTCTTTCCTCCCCTCATCAATGTGGATGTGTGCTCTTTGACCTGATGTATAGAAGTCACTCAGCTAGTTTCTGGATTTCATCAATAGGAACTGTTTTGTTTGTAGCAGTAGATCTGGTGTGCCCACTGGAGGAGGAGAGTTCAGGGGCCTCCAATGTCACCACTTGGACCAGAGTTCAAGTTCTTATTTTCTTTTTTTTTAAATTTATTTTTTATTGGTGTTCAATTTGCCAACATATAGAATAACACCCAGTGCTCATCCCATCAAGTGCCCCCCTCAGTGCCCGTCACCGACTCACCCCACCCCCCGCCCACCTCCCTTTCTACCACCCCTTGTTCATTTCCCAGAGTTAGGAGTCTCTCATGTTCTGTCTCCCTTTCTGATATTTCCCACTCATTTTTTCTCCTTTTCCCTTTATTCCCTTTCACTATTTTTTATATTCCCCAAATGAAGTTCTTACTTTCTTAACCATATTTAAACCAAAATATGATGCATTTCATATAAAACAATATACAGGTTTTCATTTTTTAATAAAATACTAAAAACACACCCTTTGCCTTTTGCTATGTTATCTCAGCTAATGCTTTGTGAAAACAACAAAAGAAGAGAGAAAGTATAATTGTAGTGCAATTTCCAGAGTAGTGTTAGAAGATATCTTCGTATACAACCCCCCACTGCTAGATTTGACTGGCTTTAAAAAAAAAAAAAAAAAAGAAGAAGATATCTTCGTGTTTCCTCATACTTGTATCCCATAAAATGATTTAATTGCCCTTTCATTTAAACATTTCTGTCTACAGCATGAATCACAAACTGTTGATATTTGCTCATTCTTTGTGTCAGAAAATCCATTTTTATATTAGGATGCTCTGAGGAAGAAATTAATTTCATTGCCTAAAATCACCCTTTCAAATTCACAAAGAATAGAAGCAAACTTCACTGGAAGCTTTTTTCCCCTTAATGAGAGGATATGCTGTATTCCCAACTTTGCTAATGAGCTACTGGAAAGTAAACATATTTATTCTTATTGAAAGTGGGAAATCAGTCCTTTTCTTCAGCTAATTAACTCATCTATCTCTGAAATTTTGATGACAGATTTATTTAGTAAACATGCAGTAGATTTTGTCCAAACACTATAGTTTAAACTAAATGAACCAATTCCAGCCTCAACATGATGCTGCTTGGGAAAATAACAAATACAATAGATTTGTCTGTCTTTCTTTTCCATTAAATGTTTTAGCTAAAGACAAAATGAGAATGTTAATTAATTAATGTTCTTAATTTTAGGTGTCACATTTGAATACCAGGATTGCAGTTTTACATTTCAAAGAACCTCAAAACAATATTCTGATTTTATTTTACAAATAATCAAATTTTTGAAGGAATTATCTAATGTGTTTAACCTTATGTAAATTGTCCTTTAAATTTTAAGTAAGTTTAGATTTCTTTTTAGACCCTGGGTCTTTTAAGCTCCCACATTGAAAATCCATACATTTTTTAAAAGTCATATTGAAGTTTATTTTTAAATAATGTACAAGTGACCAAAAAAACCCTTGAGCCATAAACATCTGCTAATAATCAAATGAATAAAAAATACATGTATTTATAGTTTTGTTTATGTTTCTTTATATGCTGTCACATTTTATCCTTACTCCTGAATCTCTTCCAAACACATACACCATATCTATTTGACAAGGAAATAAAGTATGAACTATGTTATGAGAAGTTAGCAAATCAACTCAGATATTCAAGGTAAACACTCTATTGTCATTCATAATATTAACACTAGAAATGCCCCTTTGATTTATGAAAAGTTCTTACAGGAAGGAAATAATAACAGGATTTATCTAGGGTATAATATTTCATATAAAGTCCAGTTTAAAAGTGCTTTATAAGAAATAAATTTCATGCAAGCGTATTCATTTTAGTGGACTGTTATCTCTACCTTGGGTTGTCAATAACGTAGAAGCATTGTAGCAATCGATAATGGCCATCCATGTGAATTTTCATTATGATGGTTTTGCTATTAAGTAGCCGAGTGACCTTGAATAAGACAGCCTTTCTGATCCTGAGTTTCTCTATCCAACAAAAAGATTTCACGATTCCATGAAAAAAAAAAAACACACACAAAGATACAAGATATCTCTATTCTGCTTGAAGAAAGCATAACAACATACAAATTAAAATTATAAAATATTTTAATTACAGAGGGGTTGTTTACACAAGGTTTTCACTTCATCAAAAAATGTACTGCTGGGTTATCTTAAACATGATCTCTTCTGGTGCAGTTCAGTGTTTATATACCATTCACATATCATAGAGAGGCTAGAAAATAGGAGTCTCTTTCTAGTAGAGCTTGTTTAGGAGAAGCTAGAGATATTTGTCATAATATCTCCATTATATGTCATAGGACATCAAAGTTTATTAAAAAAAACCTCCAACGTATCACAGTTTAGTCAAACAAAGCACTTTCTAAAGCACACACATGCAAAAAAAATAAAAGTAAATGCAAATTCTGTTTAGGAGAAGAAAGGAAGGATTGACACAACATTGAAAAGGTAAGATGCTATTTTTGATAGAAACAGTGTTTTCTGGGATACCTGGGTGGCTCAGGTGTTGAGCATCTGCCTTTGGCTCAGGTCATGATCCCAGGGTGCTGAGATCGAGTCCCACATCGGGCTCCCCACAGGGAGCTTGCTTCTCCTTATCCCTATGTCCCTCTCTCTCTGTGTCTCTCATGAATAAATAAAATCTTTAAAGAAAAAAGAAATAATGTTTTCTGCCTTAGTAAAATTGTTGTGTCCAGAATATGTTCTATATTTTACCTTTTGCTGGAAGTATGCATAGGATATGTAGTAAGAAATTTCCTTTTCAGATGTGGAAATGGAGATGCGAAAGGCTAATGGCAAAATGGCATTCCATGACCACCCAGCGAAAGTCATTCATTTCCCCATTTTATAGACAAAAGAAAATGAGGTTAGAAAATATTTTCAAAACATATATCTGACAAAGGACTTGCCTCCAGAATATATAAAGAGCTCTCACACCATAGTAATAAGAGTACAAACAACCCAATTTAAAAAGTGGACAAAAGATCTGAATAGACATTTCTCCAAAGTAGATTTGCTAGTGGAAAATTAATATTTGAAAACATAATTAACATCCTAGCCATTAGGGAAATGCAAACCCAAACCATAATGAGATACCACTTCACAGCCACGAGGATGGCTAAAATAAAAAAGACTAATAATAAAAATTGTTGATAAAGATGTAGAAAACCAGAACCCTTATATTTAGTGTGAGAATGTACAATGGTTTGGCTGCTTTAGAAAACAGTCTGACAGTCCTTTGAAAGGTCAAACATAGAGTTAACATATCATCCTGCAATTCCACTTCTGTTCCTAAGTACATACCTAAAAGAAATGAAAGTATTTATACAGACTTATACATGACTATTCACAGTAGCATTATTCATAATAGCAAAAAAGCAGAAATAATTTAAATGTCCCACATGTGAGAATGAATAAAGAAAATTCAGTCAATATCTATGCAATGGAATATTATTCACCACATAAAGAGATGACAACTTGATACATGCTACAAGGTAGCTGAACCTTGAAAACCTTATGCTGAGTAAAATAATTCAGACATTAAAAAATACATATTATACAATTTTATTTGTACTAAATGTCCGGAAAAGACAAATCTATAGAGGTGGAAACAAGATCAGTGGTTTTTGGGGGGTAGAAATGCGGATTGATGACTAAGTGGAGTGACAGAAATATTTTAGAACAGATTGTAGTGATTATTGAACAACTCTAAATTTACTCAAAATCCTTGAACATTTACAATGGCTGAAACCCTGGTACATATATTAGACCTCAATAAAATAGAATTTCATATGTACACATAATAGTCTTAAGAATTTTAATAAAATATTAATATTATATACAATATTTGATAATATATACTAAATATTATATATGATAATCTGTATGTATCATATAAAATATTTTATATAATAAATAAAATAAATAACATAAGAAAATAATAATAAATAAAATAATTTTCTATGATATATAATGTTATATATACAATATAATATATACAATATTTGATAATATATAATATTAAATATTTTATTTTATTTTTTTAAGATTTTACTTATTTATTCATGAGAGACTCAGAGAGAGAGAGAGAGGCAGAGACACAGGCAGAGGGAGAGGGAGAGAAGCAGGCTCCATGCAGGGAGCCTGATGTGGGACTCGATCCTGGGACTCCAGGGTCACGCCCTGGGCTGAAGGCGGCGCTAAACCGCTGAGCCACCCAGGGATCCCCTAAATATTTTGTATATGATAATTTTTAAGCCTCTACAATATTCTGTCACCCTGTGCTGGTATTCTGCATAAATCAACACTATGTTACAATTGCAAAGAATGATATTTTTGGTACTCTACAATAGAGAGTGTATTGCTTGAAACTTTGGTGAAATTTGACCTTTTTTTCTTTGTAAAATTATGCACAGAACTTTGAAGCCTCAAAACTACTTTTAGAAGAAAACTAAAGAAAATTTCTACTTGCCGATAGATCAGAGAAGCAATTTGCAATAAACCTCAGAAAGAATTTAGCTAAAACATGAACAATTACTGTCAAATGCAAATAATCCACACTTGAAAGCTGTGGCTCTAAACAGTTCAAGCCTAGAGAAGATATTGACAGTCACAATCTCAAAAGACAGGCTGTTGCTCTGTGATTATATTATGAAGAATAAAGTTAAATAACTGAGAAAAATTATTTAAATGTTATTTCAAGTAACTTTGCATGATTCAAGTTGATTAGCTAATAAAAGTAATTATTTTAATGAAAAGTTTCAGTCCAATAGATTTCAGAAGTTCAGATTAGAGAATCTCTAAAGAAACTTTAACTATATTATCAAAAAACAAATCCCACAAGCATCATATAGTTCCTGTCTGTAAGAGGCTTAAAATATTAATATTAAATATTAAGCATATTTCTCTCTTATTATTATCTACAATGCTAAACACATAATTTCTTTAAATTGCTTTCAGTTTGAATTTCAGAATAACAATAGTTATATCTTTGCATGATGTATAAGTTACATTTACATGCATGCATCAGTTAATACACAGAGTAGCGGTGAAGAGCACTTTGGAATCTAACAGACAATCACACATTAGCTGTACATCCTTGTACAATTAATTTCACCTTTTTAGACTTCAATTTTCTTATATATAACATGAGAATAATATTAAGATACAACACATAAAACGTTATGTGTTAAGTGTAAGGCATATAAACATTAATTACAAACTGTAGTCATACCTTACACATTATGAATATTACATCCAATTACACTGTGAGTTATTTACGACAGGCAGGAGTTTCAATTATATATCTTTATCCGAAGGAAATTATATCCTCTGAGTTCCATTTCACTTATATCTAAAATACCCTCACATTGTAAAATACACAATAATAGCTTGTTCTCAGTGTTATTGTGAGGATTACTTGATATTACACATGCAAAATGCCTTAAGTAGTGCCTTTGATGGAGTAAACACTGAGTTCTTTTCTTTCTAGTTTGAGTGAGTGAAGTAGTCCCTGAAGATTCTGCAAAGTATTATAATGGCATAAAGCTGAAGTTTAATGGCAGCAAAATTCCTTGGAACCTATAATCAGGGTCTCCAGGAGCAGGCTTGGCAAAAGTTAATGCTAAGAAATGACTGGGGGCTTTTTTCGCCTTCTCAGGCTGAGCACTGATTTAAGTCATTTTGTGAAGCTGTTCCTTCTAGTCTACAGGTTCTTGTTGATTTCCAACCAGGCCCCTTCAGTTCTCTCATTAACTTTGTTTTTTTTTTTTTTAATTATTCTTAGTATTTGAAATGATTTTTTTTTTGTTTCAAGTTTTTATTTAAATTCCAGTTAGTTAACATATAGTGTCATATTGGTTTCAGGAGTCTGATTATCTTTAGAACAGGGTTTCACCATAATGGCACTTTTGACATTTGGCACTGGATAATTCTTTGCTATAGAAAAGTATCCTGTGAATTGTAGCGTGATCCTAGTAGCACTCCTCCGAGGTGAATGTGACACCGGATCCCTAGCCTCCTCCTTTGGCCCAACTCATTCAAGGAGAGCAGCATTTCATTGTTGTTGAAAACATTTCTAATGGGTCAACCTGAAAGATATATTTGTTTGGTATTGCTGAATGTTTTCCATTTCTTCTAATAGTATTCTGTACAATCTCATATACATTAGAAAGAGATAAAATTCCATTTGAAGTTGATAGATCAGAAATGACCTCCAAATTTCGCACATTTGGTCAAAATTGTCATAGTATTTGAACATACAGTAGCAGGTGTTTGGAGAAGGCATGTTATAACGTGTCTGACAAGTAAAGCTAATTCATGTATTTAGTCTGTGTTGATGGTTATAAACATACAAAACAGAGATCAACAAAGTTGGAGAATTTACACTTTCAGATATTAAGAGCCATTATAAAGCTACAATAAGACAATGCAATATTGGCAAAAAGTTAAACAAACTAACCAGCTGAACAAAATAGAGAATCCAGAAAAAATCCCACACATATATGGTCATCTGATTTATGCAAAAGGGTCGAGAGAGTGCAGTGAGCAAAGGAAGACTTTTCAATAAATAGTGCTGGAGCAATTGGAGAGTCACATAAGAAAAATATCTAGATTCCTATATCTTACACTATAAATAAAAGTCAACTTCAAATATACTGCAAATCATATTTAAAATAAATCCAGCTTTGTGAACTTGGAGCAGCCAAAGCTTTCTGAAACAGAATCCAAAAAGCATTCATCATAAAATAAAACGATAATTTGGACTATACTGAACTTAAGAACTCCTATTTACCAAAAGTCACCATTAAAAGAGTGAAAAGGAACTCACAGAATAAAGGATATTCACAATACTTATATTCAAGAAAAGACTTTTGTCCAGAATATTTGTAGGATATCAATAATGAAAAAGATGAACCAAGATGGAGAAAAAAAGACGAGAATAGGAACTTGGCAAAAGAAGATGTGCAAGTGATTCTAATAAACATACGGAAAGGAATTCATCTACATTAGTCAATTAACTACTGCTAGACATCCACCAGAATTGCAAATGCTACAAAGAATAATACCAAGTATCAGAATGCAGAATTAATACTCTCATATTGCTGGCAGGAGTGAAGCTGATAAAACCACTTAGGAAAAATCTTTGTCAGTAATTACTGAATGGATGCATACCCAAGACCCAGCAAATATACCACTAAGTGTATATCCAACAGAAATAAGCACACATACTGACCAAAAGACATGTACCAAAACGTTCATAGTAACTCCCTTCATAATATCTCTAGGTTATATAAACAACCCAAATGCCCATCAACAGTAGGATGTTATATAGTCACACAGGAATGTTATATAGCAATAAGAATAAATTACAACTGCATACAACAGTCTATATGAAACTCATATACAAACTTTTGAGTGCAAGCCAGAAACCAAAAAGTTTATTACGTATGATTCCATTTATATCATGTACAAAAATATATCATGTAAGCTGTTAGAAGTCAAGTTTTTTACCCTCAGTGAGGATGTGGCAGTTGTGACCAGAAGAGATTATGAGGAGGGCTTCTGGGGTCCTGATAATGTTCTATGCATTGTTCTGGATGCTCATTACTTCAGTGAGTTCATTTATGAAAATATTCCAATTCTGTTGTTTGCTAATTAGACTCAGAAAATAAAGATGAAAGGGATACCTCTCTTGCTTCCAATTTTCTCTGCAACTTCCCATCTACATGCCAATCATGCTTTCAGCCAGTTATTCAATCTAGTGCAAAGCTACAGTCACCTCCCACTTAGGTTCCCCAGTTGCCTTGGCTCTTGGAAAAGACCTACTTTTCTTCTAACTCTGCTCATCTCTTTGCTCTAGCTCAGTCCTTTGCAAATTCTAATATACTACCTACATTTCTGTTCGCAGCTGAATTCTAAATGTATGATTGGTTTAACCATTTTTGACTGAATATAATAGTTACTACCCTCTTCCCTGAATGTGTTCCTTCTCATCTTGTAGGGAATACTACAACTAATAAAACTGAGCTGTTATGTACAAATAAGCTACAAGGCACAGTGTGTGGCAACCTTTCTTTTATTTGTTAATACAGATATAAACTCTTCCATTTGCAGAGTGTTTGAGGATAACAGTCACAATAAGACACTTTAAATTATATAAATGCAAATGAATTTTCCAGGGGTTTGTTATATTGCTCTAAAAAACATATAACTTTATCAAGATTCTGTGTCTGTGTGTGTGAGAGAGAGTCTGTTTGCTATTAATTCTCATCATAAAAAAGAGATAATCAAAGACTTTGCTTCAGAGATAATTTCCCATTATTAAATATTTTTGTTATCTTTTAATTAGGTGAATTTAACAACTTTAGGGGATATAAGCCTGAAGTGCTATCTTGTTTTCTGTTTGAAATTCACTGTGCCAGGAATAAAGTTGAGTTAATATAACTGAAATTTATAATGCTAATATTTCCCCTTACACAAAGTGAAGACACAAAATTATTCTGATGTAATGGTCCAAAAAAGTGTATCCATATCTAATGCCCTTCTAGTTGGCTCTTGCATTTATGTACTATAAAATTCAGACTGTGATCTCAGCATACTATTCGCATACTACTCTTTTCTCAGAAATATGACAAAGAATAAATGCATTTATATAATAGTTACTTACAGCTCCTCTGTTCCCCAAAGCATAAACAATATGTTCTTGGGCCCCCAGGCTTAAAACTTTTAGTCATTTATTCCGGATATTCCATGAGTCACCAAGTTATGCTCAATAATTTTTAAGAATATTCCTTTTTTAAAATTTCTTTTCTTTTTTTAAATAAGCTTCACACACAGGATGGAGCCCAATGTGGGGCTTGTACTCAAAACTCTGAGATCAAGACCTGGGCTGAGATCAAGAGTATGATGCTTAACCAACTGAGCCACCCAGGTGCCCCCTTAGGAATATTCCTTTACTTGTATTTCCATTTCTAGAACAACCACCACCTCGCTTCATGCCAAAATGCATTTATTTAATTTCTTTCTCCTGAGGTCATGACCATCATTATCCCCATGCTCCAGAGAATAGACAATTCCTATCTCTTTAAATAGCCATTCACCATTTTTAACAATTTATATTTAAGCCACACACATTGCAACTTCACAGCCTCGGTTATTCCAGCTGTCCCATCTGCTACAGTTCATCTTTCCTGTTCTCTTCAAAAATCACCCTCATGATTTTGTTTTCCAGGTTCCTCAAATAAACTTCCCTCCAACTTGAACAGAATTCCCTCAGTTTGTCTCCTCTACACTTTAAAATTTGTGTCTTCATCCTGCTGCTCTTCTGCTCTTATCTCCAAGGATAACCTTTCCTTTTCCAGTCAGTTGGTATCGGGATTCAAAATACATGCCAAAGGATTTGGTTCTGCTACCAACTCTATCACTTAAAAGCTCTTTGATGTTGGACAAATCCTTTATCCATTCTAACCTCAGTTGCTTTGTTCCTCAAATGGGGAGATGGGGTAGGGATCATCAGATCATCATTTGTGCTAGGATTCTCAGGGGCATCTCTTCATTCATTTATTCAATAAATATTTACTGAACTTCTATACACCAGCCACTATTATAGATTCTAAGAATGTATTACTAAATGGACTGTTTTCATGGAGTTTACTTTCTAGTGAGGCCTAACAATAAGCAAATAAAATTTAGAATATAACTTCAGAGTGCGATGTTCACTCTGAATAAAATGAAGCACGGTAAGGTGCGAGAGTGACCAGATATGATCAGGGAAGGCCTCTCAGGCAAGATGACATGTGAGTACAGACCTATGGGAAGTGAGAAATTAAGCCACAAATACTTCTTAAGGATGAGCATTCCAGGGGACTGAGCAGTAAGAATAACATTCAAGTAGGAGGTTAATTGGTGTATCTGGGTAACAGCCAGGAGGCCAATGTTGCTAGAAGAGAGTTAATGAAGGGGGGTGGTGGAAAATGGAGCGGACCTCAGAGAAAAAGTAGGCAGGGCAGAATAGGTCCTGTAAAAAAGTCATATAAAACCTGACACATGCATTAAAATGTTATAGAATACAAAGAAGCTTCATTTATACTAAATATCACTATTATTAGCCCTATTCAACACCAAAATGATTTTATTCCCTCAATTATCAAGGATTTCCTTGATGTCTTCTGTCTACCTGTCAGCCTTCTCCTGTCTTTCCCAGTCTAATAACGAGATTTCTTCTCGTCCTAATATATAACTCAAACTGACATCATACTACTCTCATTGTCATTACCACCAAACTTCCAAGACAAAACAGTTTAAACTTCCTATTTCACCAACTACACACTTCTTTTTTTAACGATTTTATTTATTTATTCATGAGAGACACACAGAGAGAGAAAGAGAGAGAGAGATCGGCAGAGACACAGGCAGAGGGAGAGACAGGCTCCATGCCGGGAGCCGGACGTGGGACTCGATCCCAGAACTCCAGGGTCACACCCTGGGCCAAAGGCTAGCGCTAAACCGCTGAGCCACCCAGGGATCCCCAAAACTACAACCTTCTTAAATCACTTACAATCTGCCTACTGTGTCTACCATTCTGAAAATGTACCCTTGGAAACACCTTTGACTTTCCCCTCCCACATCTTACATCCCTTTAAATTTCTACATATACGAACTCTCCATTTTTCCTGGCACTGAAGCTTTCTTCCTTACCTTTATTACTGTCACTCTCATCCAAGTCCCCATGACCTATTTTCTAGGTCCTAGTGGTTCTTTATTTATCTCAACTAACTTACTTCATATCTCAAAGATGAATTAATTCTCTTAAAGGAGAGCTCTGATTTCAATTATCTTTTATTTGTGTCAGAAGCACAAAACTAAAAAAGAGAAAGATAACCTGTAATATCACCACTTCTAAAAACAATTTATTTTATGAGTATCTCCTACAGTCCTTACTGTATATAGGTATAGACAACTTTTCTGAGTGACCAGTAAAACATAGATATAACGCTTCACTTGTTTATTTTATTTATTTTCATTGTTGTTGCTGTGTATATTTTTTTACCAGTTTTATTGAGAAATCATTGGCATACATTACTGTGGAAGTTTAGGGTATATTGCATGATGGTTTGATTTACATATATTGTGAAATGATTGCCATAATAAGTTCAGCTAACATAAGTATAACTTTGCATTCTTTTTGGTTCACTTATTTCCTCTTAAGAACTTGTGAATATTACTACATGATCTCTAAATGATCTAATCTAATGGTTACATAATAGTCCAATGATTTGATGTTCTATAATTTACTAAAGTGTTCCCCTACTGTTAGACATTAGGTCACTGAATGACTTTCATTTGCCTAATTAAGAGCAAACTTCTTTGCATGGCATCAGAATTACTTCAAACTATCTATCCTTCCAGCTTTCTATAAATTTACTTTCATGCTTTGTTTCAAATTCCTGCCAAATCATGCCATTTCTGCTATTTCATGCTATTTCCAGTCTCTCAGATCATTTCGTTGTTTCAAATTTTTATTCATGCTCTTTACATAAAATGCCCCTGTCCATTTTCTCCTCTTCTTGAAAACCTGTCTGAAGTATTTATACAATTTTAATGGTCTAGTTCAAATGATACATATTCCTTAGTGATTCCCCTTACCATATAACATCTCTCCTTCTTCTCAGCTACTATTAGCTTTAAGAAACCTTGTTCCATGCCAGTTATTCACCCTAACATTTCACCAAGTCACATATTCATCTTTGTTGGATATGTAAAATATGAAAAGAAGTCAATTGACTAGTCTTTATTAAGAATAGTCTTACAATGTAAGGTAATTTATTTTACAAACACTTTACTCCACATACTAGTTTTCAAGTACTAGTTTAGCATTTTGTGTATATTGATTCATTTATTTCATATATCAACACCTTGAAGTACATGCTTTTATAATTCCATCTTATTGATGAGAAAAAGGAAGCCTGGAGAAATCAAGTAAACTTCCCATCAAAACAAAGCTACTAAGTGGCAGAACTGAGATTTAAACTTAGGTCCAGAATCAGGAGGCTGCATTCTTAGTAAATTATTCAGCTTCTTGTTATATAACCTCTACAGGAAACTTTATAAAGAAAAAAATGTTAGAACATTCTACAATGATTAATATAATAACATAAAATGATATTTTCCACATCCTCTAATGGAGGACTAACCTTTTGCAGAATGTTTTGAAGTCATCAGCGAGCTATAATGATAGTGAACTTGCAGGGCCAAAGCATGGGAGAAACACACACACACACACACACACATGCACAAAGGTGAGTCTGACATTTCTCTTGAGACACTTAATATTCAAGCAGGAGCTGAGAAGCAAAATTATACCTATGCACTTCCTAGTCAAATCACTGGAGACTAATGGCACAGAAAATCTTTGACAGTAAGAGAAAATGGACGCATTACACTAAAAGGAATAATTCACGAGAAACTAATGTGGACAGAAAACAATGGAATACCATCTTTAAAGTACTGGAGAGTAAAAAAAAAAAATTGCTCTCAACCCAGAATTCTGCATACAATGAAAGTACCATTCAAGAATGAAGGAGAAATACAGACATTTTAAGATTACAGAATCCTAAGATAAATCATTACTGGTAGACTGAAACTATGAAAAATGCTAAAAAATTATTCAAATTGAAAAGGAATGATGTGAAAGAAACTCAACTCTTCAGGAGGAAATAAAGTGACAAAAATAGTAAATAAGTAATTATAAAAGGGTATATTTTCTTACGTTTTCTAAAATATATGTAACAAAGCCAAAACCGTAGCATTTCATTGTGACTTATACATGTAGAAGCAATACACATGACAAGTATAGCATAAAGAATGACAGAGGCTAATGGATCTATATGGTTGTACAAGATTTCAAACTTCTATGTGAAGTGGTATAGTATAACCTGTAAGTCTGAGCAAACACTAAAAAAATATAAGCAAGGACAGAAAAATAACCAATAGATAACTAAAAATGAAATGCAATCAACAGAGATTACTCAAGTAATCCAAAAGAAGAGGAAAGAGGAACAGGGACGCCTGGGTGGCTTAGTGGTTGAGCATCTGTCTTCAGCTCAAGGCGTGATCCTGGAGGCCTGGGATCAAGTCCCACATCGGGTTCCCTGCATGGAGCCTGCTTCTCTCTCTGCCTGTGTCTCTGCCTCTCTCTCTCTCTCTCTCTCTCTCTCTGTGTCTCATGAATAAATAAATAAAATATTTTTTAAAAAAAGAAAGGAACAAAAGAAAGAGGGCACAAAGTAACAACAAATATTGAAATGGTAAACCTAAATATTGGAATACAATCATATTAATAAGAACAGGAAATGCTGATGGAATTAAATGCTCCAATGAAAAGTCATGGATTATTAGAATAGATTTTTTAAAACTTTTAAAAAAATTTTTGTATTTATTTATTTTTGAAAGAGAGAGAGAGAGCATGCACACATGCATGAGTGTGGGAAGGGGCAGGACAGGAAGAGGGAAAGAATCCCAAGCTGACACCAGGCTGAGCATGGAGCCCATCACAGGGCCTGATCCCACAACCTTAAGATCATGACCCAAGACAAAACCAAGAGTCAGATGCCCAACTGCCAAGCCACCCAGGCACCCTAGAATGGATTCTTTTTTGAGAGAGAGAGAAAGAGAGAGAGAGAGAGAAATCATGAGAGGGAGGGGTAGAGGGAGAGGACGAGAGAAAATCTTAAACATGACCCTGAAATTATGACCTGAGCCAAAATCAAAGTCAGCTGCTTAACCGATTGAGCTACCCAGGTGGCCTGAGAATGGAATTTTTTAAAAATCAGGATTCAATTATATGTCTACAAGAGATGCAATTAAAAATAAAAGAACACAGATAAACTGCAAAGGAAAGGATGAAAAATAATACACCATGCATACAGCAAGTAAAAGAAAGCTGGAATGGCTTTATTAATATCAAATAAAATAGATTTCAAGATAAAGAGTACCAGTAAAGATAGAGATTTCATTATAATTAAAGGGATAATCCAATAGGAAAAGATAAGAATCACAAAGCAGAACTTCAAAACACATGGAATTTGAAGGGGAAGTATGCAACTCTACAATTACATTAGGAGATGTTAACATGAAATTCTTGGCAATTTATTGAACAACTAGACAAAACAAGCTAGTCAACTAGACAAAAAGAAAACAAATCATAAGAAGAGTTGGATTTGACACTAATTGAAGAGGACGCCTACCAGAGAGTACATATATCAGGCTATAAATCAAGGTTCAGTAAATCAAAAGGGCCAAAATCATACAGGGTATATCCTTAGTCCACAACAAGAATTAAATTAGAAATCAATAATGATAAGATATCTAGGAAAACCCAAAATATTTAAAAATTAACCAAGTTTCTAAATAATCAAAGGTAAAAGAACTCTCAAAGAAAATTAGAAAATACTGTGTATCACAATTTGTGGGATGAAACTAAAGCAGTTATTAGGGGGAAATTAGGGGTCTGAATGTTTATATTGGCAAAACCTAAGATGAAAGAAAAAACACATAACACAATGTTTGGATTTGTGTAGTTTTGTAGTAAATTTTGAAATCAGGATATGAGAGATCTCCAATTTTGTTCTTATGTTTCAAGATTGTTTTACTACTTGGTGTCCCTTGAGATTTCAGATGATTTTAGGGACAATTTTTCTATTACCACACACAGAAAAAAAGGCATTTAGGTTTGGATAGAGGTTGCATTGAATCTGCACATTTCTTTGTGATTACCATGGAGATTATATATAACATTCTGAAACCCTAACAATCTATTTTTTTATCAAAGCTATCTTAACTTAATTGCATATGAAAATCCTACTCTTGGGGTGCCTGCCTAGCTCAGCTGGTAGAGCATAGTGACTCTTGACTTCAGGATTATAAACTGGAGCCCTTACATTGAGTGTAGCCTTTGCAGCTGTACCCTACAATTCATGTTACTGGTGTCGCAAATTATATCTTTATATGTTGCATACCCATTAACATAGATTCATAATTATTTGCATGCTTTTGTCTTAGAAATTCTATAAAAATAAGAAGTTACCAACCAAAATCACAATAACACTAGTTTTTAGTTTCTTTTGTCTGTTTATCAGTAATAGAGAACTTTGTATTTTCATATGACTTTGACTTACTATTTTTCTTTTATTTCAGCTTAAAGGACTCCTTCTAGCATTTTTTGTAGGGCAAGTCTACTCATAATGAACTCCTGCAGTTTTGTTTATCTGGGAATGTCTTAATTTTTCCTCACTTTTCAAGCACAGTTTTGCCAGATATAAAAAATCAGTTGATTGTTTGTTTCAGAACTTTAAATATATTATCTCACTGACTTCTCTAAGGTAGAAAAATCCTTTATTAATCTAATTGAGGATCCCTTGTATGTGACAATTTTCTCTTGCTGCTTCCATGATTCTCTGTCTTTGACTCTTGACAACTTTATTGTAATGTGTCTCATTGTCTCTTTCATTTTATTCTTTTATTCTACTTGGAGTTCCTTCACATTCTATATTTTTATATTGAAGTCTTTTTCAAATTTGGAAAGTTTGGAGCCATTGTTTCTTCAGTTATCTCTCTGGCCCTTTCTTCTCCTTCTGAGACTCATATAATGTATATTTGTCTACTTGATGATTTCCTTTAAGTCTTTTAAGCTCTGATTTCATTTCTTCATTCCTTTTTCTTTTTGCTCCTCAGATTCATTAATTTCCAATGACCTGTTTTTGAGTGTGTTGACTTTCTCCTCCTCCTGTTTGAGTCTGCCATTAAATCCCCGTTTTGACTTTTTCAATCCAGTTTTTGTATTTTTTGGTTCCAGAATTGCTGTTTCGTTCTTTTTATATATATAATTTATATCTCTGCTGAATTCTCATTTTGTTCGTATATCATTTTTCTGATTTCCTTTAGTTCTTTGCCCTTGTTTTCTTTTAGCTCTTGAGCATATGTTTTCAAAGATTTTATCTATTAACTTGACAGAGACAGAGAGTGAGCAGAAACAGTGAGGGGGAAGAGGGAGGGAGAAACAGTTTCCTCCCTGAGCAGAAAGTCTGATGTGGGGCTCAATCTCAGGACCCCAGGAGCATAACCTGAGCTGAAGGCTGATGCTTAACCCACTGAGCCACCCAGGTGTACTTTTTTGAGCATATTTAAGACAGTTGTTTTAATGGCTATGTCTGATAATTCCAGTGCTGTGTTTCTTCAGGGATGGGTTATGAAAATTTACTTTGTTTCTTTGAATGGGCCATGTTTTCTGTTTGTTTGTTTCTATGCCTTGTAATTTTTTAAAAAGATTTTATTTATTTTTTTATGAGAGACAGAGAGAGAGAGGCAGGGACACAGGCAGAGGGAGAAGAAGGCTCCATGCAGGGAGCCTGACGTGGGACTCAATCCCGGGTCTCTAGGATCCCACCCTGGGCTGAAGACAGTGCTAAACCGCTGAGCCACCTGGGCTGCCCCTTGTAATCTTTTGTTAAGAATTTGGCATGTGAAAAAACAGCCACCTCTCCCAGTCTTTGCAGACTGGTGGAGAAGACTTTCACTAATTAGCAAGGTGTGTTTTGAGTGTTGGGATCAGCCCAGAGTGAAGGCTTAAGGTCTTTTCAGCTCTTTTCGGGCCATGCATACTGCCTAGGAGTGTGTGTATATGTTTCAGTTGCTCCTGTATACACGCCCTTAAATATCTTAATTTCCCAAACATTCTTACCCTACTTTCTTCTTCAGACCTTAGGTGTTTTATTCTCTTTCTCTGACCATCACTTCTTGTCCTAGGCATCCAGAGATCAGCAGGCCCCCTAGTTTTTGCATACCATGACACTCACTATTGCCTTCTGTTCCTTTATCAGCCTGAAATTTGAATTATGCCACCTTTCTTCATCCGAATTCCAAGTCAGAGAGGACCAGTCACTCAGACACAGCCCACAAAAAGGTTAAAATGTTGTGAATTAGTTCTGTTGTGCTCCTACTAGCTCAAGGAAAGGAACTAGGAATTGGGCCACTTCCTCAGAGGGAGTAGAGACAGGGTCCTAAAAGGTTATTTTAGTCTCAAATTTTAAAAATGGTTTCATGGGGAAAGAAGGGTCTGGAGCTCCCTCATTCTCCATCTTGCTGACATCACTTCTGAAACTTTTAGTGAAGAAGTAATATCAAACTTGCACCAATCCCTCAGAAACTAATAATGAAAGAAAAAATTCCAATGCATTTTAGGAGGCTAGCTTAACTTTGACAGCAGGTGAACTAGGAATACAAAAAAAACCATGCCTATAAACTGCAATTCCAAATAATCTATATAAAGCAAACATCATACAAATGGCAAATTACTGATAGATTTAATTGAGATTGAAAGCAAGGCCAAAATTCCCACTACATAATCTTATGTTCACAATTGTACTGGACATCCTGGTCACTATAATAGTATAAGAAAATTAAATAAAATTATTATTGGAAAGAAATTTATTTTTAGTCACGATCAATTACTTTTTTTATGTAGGCAATCCAATAGAATCTCAGAAATATTGTTCAAATGAATAATGGATACAGCAAGGTTGCCAGTACCAGAGTTAATATACAGAAATTAATCAGGTTCTATAAACATTTAGAAAATAAAATTTATAAAATATACCACTTACCAATTGTCATTAAAAATATCAAATAACTTGGAATAAATTAGCAAGAGATATGAAAGACTTCTGGAATGGAAATCTGTAACTTGACCCCTAGTGTATTCTGTTTACAAAAAATAAAATAAATCAGGTAGATTATAGATATAAATGGTAAAAATACAAAAATATAACTTATTGATGATAACATAGGATAATGTGCTCAGGACCTTGATGTAGACAATAATTTCTTTAATGGAATACAAGAAGTACTACCTATTAAGGAAAGATTGACAAGTCAGGCTACATTAGAATCAGAAACTTCTAATTAAGGGAACCATTAAAAATGTGAAGCCAAGCACTGAGTGGAGAAATATATTTGTAACCAACAAAAGTGTTGTAAGCAGCATACACAAAAGCTTCTACAAACCAGTAAGAAGACAAACAACTCAATAAAAATGGGTGAAAGAAATATACAGACATTTCACAAAGAATGGTATCCAAATATCTAATAATAACCAAAAATATTCAACCTCTTTAGTCATCAGAAAGTGCAAATTAAAGCCATGATAGTAAAAAAAAAATAAAGCCATGGTGGTATGACCTTGCACCAAAATAGCAATTATTGGCCAGAATGTGAATGAAGGGAACCCATAAGCACTGACCATGAAATTCTAAAAACATGCAACAAATTTGGAACTCTTATTTGATAGTTACTGCTGAATTGAATATATTAAATGGTCTAGTGCTTTACTCCTAAGTATAAACTTTACAGAATATATACAAAAAACACAAACAAAAAGTCCATACCCAGATGTGTATCCATGTTTCATTGATGTGACGTTTATACAATTTAGGGGGCTCTGATTAATAAAAAATACAAAATTGTGAATGTAAGATTCGGTACAGAAATGAATGTTTTATTAGCATGATAAAAGATACCACAACTATAGTAGGTTTGGGGATTTAGGCCTCTTTTTTCTTCCTTTTTTTAAAATTTAAATTCATTTTGCCAATATATAGTATAACACCCAGTACTTATCACATCACGTGCAGTATCTTTCTTTTGTAATGTTTTTTAGTATCTTTCTTTTGTAACGTTTTTTAGTATCTTTCTTTTGTAACGTTTTTTAGAAATCTTATCAGAAATGCTTTCATAGAGATCTGGCTTCCCCTCCCTACCTCAAATATTCTACAAATTCTAACAGTTCATAGCTCTCAGACAGGCCTATGCAAATGAGGAACCCTGAAGCTTAAGCTTCATTAACTGCTTGATGAATCTGCCCATGATCATCATAGCATTATTCAGAAAAGCCAAAACTGGAAAAAATCCACCTATCCATCAATAGCAGAATGCATAAGTTGTGGCACACCTATAAAATGGAATGCAATACAGCAATGAAAAGAAACAAATCCCTACTATCTGCAACATGAGTGAATCACATAACTATAACATGGAATGAGGGAATCCAAAAAATGAAGATGTATTGTATGATTTCATTTCTATACAGTTCAAAAACAGACAAAATGGCAATAGAAGTATGGAAAGTGGTTTCCTCTGGGAAGGAGAATTGAAAATGGTTGGTAGGTGGCAGAAAGAGGACTTCTGAGATGCTCATAATGCTCTATTTTTTAAAAATCTCGACATCAGTTATTCAGGTGTGCTTACTTTGTGATAATCCATCAAGCTGTACACTTAGAATTTAGGTATTTTTTCCCCTGTACATTATACTTTAATAAATGTCTATTAAAAGTAGCAGATGAAACCAATGAGAGAAGTGGGCAATCTTAAAAGAGTATCCCCAAACTATGAGAACTTCTCCTTATAATACTGATATTCTTGCAAAGGAAACTGGCAGGATCCTGAGGATTGATCAGAACACCATATTGCCTAGAGCATCTAAAAGGATCCTCATGAATTCTTGTACTTTTATTACTTTTTATGTCTGATTCCATTCAAAACTCGACTTGTAGTTAAATGCTACCTTGTTATATATTAAGATTACATTATTTTTTAAAGATTTGTCTATTTATGAGAGACACAGAGACAGAGAAAGAGAGAGAAAGAGGCAGAGACATGGGCAGAGGGAGAAACAGGCTCCTCCCAGGGAGCCTGATGCAGGACTCCATTCTGGATCCCTGAGCTGAAGGCAGGCGCCCAACCGCTGAGCCACCCAGGCGCCCCAAGATTACAATATTTCAATATTATTGCATTACAGTCATGTTTTATTGGGAATATATAGCATTTTCTTTTTTAAAAACCCTTATTTTTATTGTCAGATTATGAAAATCGTATCTGGTCATTTTAGAATAAACATTACCAGACCCAATCCAGTTGCAATCTGCTACAAGAACAACATATCTCATGGGATAGCTTCCTTTAGCTCAGATTTCAGAATAAAGGTACCTAGCATCAAGCCACAGCTGACACACAATGGCCTACATGCAGTATAAAGCAAAAACAAACTTTTTGAAGAAACTATATTTGAAGGATTTTAGTGTATTATATATATTATATAAAAGAATTTATGTACCTTTTATATGTTCAAGGATATGTATAAGGAGGTAGAGTGAATTAGGAGGTAGAGGGAGTTTCTATAAACAGTGAATTACTCTTAACGTGTTGCTATAAAATATGTGCTTATTGGACTTCAAATAATTTTGATAAGCTAATTTGAATGCAAGCTAATTTGAATGTATGGAAATTATCAGTATCTCCCCAACCTATAGACGTTTTCTGAAATCCTATATATCATTTGTTATACAAGTAAATGAAAGGAATAAACATTGAAAGCTAATAAAAACAAGTACATAAATAATTTTTGAAGTCTATATTCAAGGGTTTTAAATACTATCTGTTCTACAGAGTCTAATGGAAAATTACATATTTGCTACTAACAATATAATTAGGCTACTTCTTCAGCCTAAAACACAGAGCCAATAACTTAATTTTCTTGCATGAGGATATTCTTTCAAATGAATATAAATGAGATGTAAGAGATTATCATTACTGATTCTTACAGCATCTTTGATCACAAGAAAATCTGTAGAGAATTCATTGACCTTGGCACAAATCTAATAAGTGATTATACTAAGACAACTTAATATATCTTAAAAGTATTTGAAATACTATATAATAATCATACAGTGGCTTACTCTAGTGGATTTTTTTTTACCTCAAGGCAATCTTTATTGATCCAACTAGGTTTTAATAACATCAGTCAACATGTGCTCTGATAGCTACTTGATAATTTTTGACTATGGTGAGAATTTCACTGACCTCTTTATTTTTTTTCCAGTGGATTTTTTAAAAGTCATGAAAATAAAGAAATTCTTCAGCCAGCCATTTTTTTAAGTATATAAATATTTAATGAAGAAAGTATAAATTAAATATTATTACATAGCTCTCTTCAACTTTCCTATTGTTTTTCTGGGCTGATGACTAACCATGGCCCTGGAGGAAAATGGATGACTAGAGCTAAAACACAAAAAACAAGACTTATTCCCTTAGCTCAATTCTCCCAGCTACCTAGCGGGTCAGAGAGTAGGCTTATTACAACCCAGGGAAAGATACCTCATTCAGAATTGGGCAGTGAAATGGTGTTCCACTCTCACATTTCTTAGGAAAGTAGCCCCTAAATTTATAATCCATCAATTATCTGGGAATCATTTGCAGTATTTTCTGAGCAGTGGGCTGAATAAAAAAATATTTTAATGACCTCAAGGAGCTGGCATAGGTATTTTTGGTGGAGTCCTTCACTGACTGGTACTGCTTTGACACATTATTTTACACTTTCTGAGAATAGCAGATCATATAACTTTTAGAATCATTATCTGAAAGAATCCTATTTCTTGAAGGAACTAGTTTTCCTAGTCCAGCCAATTGATACACGGCTTGGCATACCTTGTACAACCCTCCAAATGGTCATTCGACCTCTGCATGAATACTCCAAGATGTGACTCATCCCATTATTGAAAACCTTTAATTATTAGAACATTCTCTCTTAAGTTCACCTAAAATCCATCTTCATGTAGTTCTCCACTCCTTGCCCTCCCTCAACCTGTGATTAAGCCTGATTGTATCCACTGGGCAAAACAGAACAGTTGTAATCCCTTTACACATTACATCCTTCTAAACACAAGAAGAATTTCCCAGTTCCTGCAACTATTTTTAATATGCTATGATTTTTAGACTATTTTCAATTCTTATTGCTTATATCTGAACACATTGATTTTTCTTCTCTTCAAGAATAGTCTAGAAGTGGAGTTTTTGACATGTGATCTGACCAAGACAGAGTAGAATGAGTACATGACAGTGCTCATTCTTAAAGTTTTTATTCTGCAGATAAAGTTTTATAACACATTAGGTTTTCCAACCTCCTGCATTCCTCTGTGGACTTAGAATGAATTTACCTTCCACAGAAATGAGTAGATATGGATTTTGAGGGGTTAAAGGGTTCCTCGTATTACTTTTTAGTTTCGTATTCATAAAGTTGTATTTTGTTTTGTTTTATGAACCAAACATAAATTTTTCATTTTTCTCTGGGAAACATCAACTTCCTAGGTTCCTAATTCTGCAATTTAACGTACTAGTTATGCTTCCTAGCTTTGTTGGATTTCCCATTTTCTTCAGCAACTACTTATCTAATCTATTGATAAAATGTTATATAATAAAATGCTCTGTGATCCAGATCATAGTTCTGGCTATGAAAAAATAACTAATAGGTTTCCAGTCAGAAAACACTAGGTTTGAACTTTGTCTAGATCCAGATAAATAACTAGGGACATAATTTGTTTCTTATCTTGGAAATGATAATAGTATCACCCATCCTGCCTCTTTATAAGATTTTTTTACAAGCAGAGATTCTTTAT
This sequence comes from Canis lupus baileyi, assembly GCF_048164855.1. NCBI lineage: Eukaryota > Metazoa > Chordata > Mammalia > Carnivora > Canidae > Canis > Canis lupus. Next base: position 37,785,750 of record NC_132876.1, read on the forward strand.
ATAAAGGCTTTAAAGAGAATGAAACGCTAACATAAATATGTGGAGTACAGTTGTGAATGCTATTTTTTATCTATAAAAGTCATATTGATTGATTTTCCAGTGAAGTGACCAGTTGCTTGGAATTCTGTAAAGAGATAGTTTATAACAACTTTATACCACATAGTATTATGTACCAAAATTTATATGCCCCTCTAAATGGGTCTATGAAACTCAATAACACACAGATAACAGAGTACTGAAATCGTATGACAGGAATGATGTAGTCTTGCAAAACAGAAGCACTACATAGACAAGGTAATGAGAAATTTGCATTTTGATAATTCTTTATATTTCTAATTTTTTTAAAGATTTTATTCATTTATTCACGAGACACACACACACACACAGAGAGAGAGAGAGAGAGAGAGAGGCAGACACACAGGCAGAGAGGGAGAAGCAGGCTCCATGCAGGGAGCCCGACGTGCGACTTGATCCGGTGTCTCCAGGATCAGGCCCTGAGCCGAAGGCGGCGCTAAACTGCTGAGCCACCCGGGCTGCCCTATATTTCTAATTTTGAGAATTCTTTTTTTTAGAAAGGATTTTTTAAAGATTTTGTTTATTTATTCATGAGAGACACACAGAGAGAGGCAGAGATATAGGCAGAGGGAGATGTAGGCTCCTCACAGAGAACCTGATGCAGGACTCAGTCCCTGGACCTGGGATCACACCCTGAGCCGAAAGCAGATGCTCAACCACTAAGCCACCCAGGTGTCCCTAATATTGAGAATTCTGATACCTATTCTAAAAGCTTTCCTTCATACTTTTATTTATTTTTTAAAGGTTTTATTTATTTATTCATGAGAGACACAGAGAGAGAGAGGCACAGACACAGGCAGAGAGAGAAGCAGGCTCCATGCAGGGAGCCCAACACAGGAATTGATCCCAGGTCTCCAGGATCACACACTGGGCTGAAGGCGGCACTAAACCACTGAGCCACCAGGGCTGCCCTCCTTCATAATTTTATTTATTTTTTTCCTTCATAATTTTAAATGCAGGTGATGTCACTGATCATTCTGATTCATGTGGTAAAGATCATCCTAATAATTTTTGAACATTGTAAACACTTTAAATTCCTAACTCTATCATCTCTTAGTTTTCATCTGTATACTTAATATCACATAAAATGCAGTTACCTTACATGTAAGAGGCTGTATAAAGTCAAAACTTAAGAAAAGCACTGAGGTGGTATTTTTTCCAGATCAGAGATGTTTTAAAATGTGAGGATATCATATCATGCCATAAACCGTGTATGTGTAATGTTTGTATGTATGTAAATGGATTTTCCAATTGACGAGTGATCATCCCAATGGTTATCTACAAGGAAGCCAGTCTTTTCTTCACGAACAATACAAAACCATTCAAGGATACACCGCAGAAGGTGGAAATGCTATGACTATGTGTGGCATTTAGCAGAGATACTGGCAGCATGAAATGAGGGGTGCCCAAGGCATGGAGCAATAGGGGAAGTTCAGTAAGAGCACACCAAGGACAGCACAAGAGAAAATTGATATTAATTGATATAATATGCTAGGTTCCACTTACAGGAACCACAGGAATACAAAGCAGTGCAAGAGTATGGGACAAAAGAAGAACACTTTGATAAAAATTTACAGAAAAGGTTAGTAACATTATTACATAATAAGGCCAATAACAGAATGTGGCATTGGTTAAATTTCAAGAGGAGTCCAAAAGCCCTTGTCAACACACATACAAAGCAACATAGAAAGCTCGAGTGAAGGAAAGGAAAAAGAGGCAGAAGATGAGACAAGAATAAAACTATGATCCTTACCTTGCCAGCCCTCCCTAAAGAACGGATTCCCAGTGATCCAAGAAAACTCCCACATGAATATTCATAATGAGTTGAAATAGTAAACTTAACCTACTTAGTAAATCTGTTTGTAATTTATCCATGGTATGCTTAAATTCATATCAATTCCCTTTCAGTTTGAAATTTCAATTAAAAAGTCCTAATTGGAGATTGTGTAGGATAAAAATACCTAAATTTGGTTTGAATGTACAGACCATCTGGTCACTAGACAGACTGTCACAGAAACACCTGTAAGTTCAGCAGATTCCGGGAGAGAAGGAGGGCTTATATATTTATCTCCCTCCTAGAATAGGATTATAGATCTTAAATTCTTCAAAAAAATCTCTTCCACCATCCCCTACTAAATGTCAGTAGTTTTCAGGAATCCATGTATAGTCTATATCTCTTCTCATTCTACTAGCTCCTTACCCTGCCTCTAATCCCCTTTAGATGATCATACTGACATTGCCAATGACAACCCATCTCTGATGGATGTCCCACTCACACCTAAACCTCCAAGGTACAAGAACAATTTTATCAAATTCCTTCACATTTCTCTTAAGCTATTCCCTTGTTCGTATTCTATATTTCACTTGAAAAGCTTAAAATTCATCTTATTTCCCAAACTATAAATTTCAGTGTCATTTTAAACTTTTCTTTATCCTAAAATATATAGATCACCTTTTATATATATATATATACTTTGCCTCCTAAATATCCCTTCAATTTATTCCTTCCTCTTTATACCTATTGTTACTATCATCATCTGGGCCTTCAATATCACTTGCTATTGGGTAAACCTCTAATTGCAATCTCTACCTTCAGGCTTTTCTATTTTTTAAATTTTTATTTATTTATTCATGAGAGACACACACAGAGAAAGAGAGAGAGAGAGAGAGAGGCAGAGACACAGGCAGATGGAGAAGCAGGCTCCATGCAGGGAGCCTGATGTGGGACTCCATCCTGGGTCTCCAGGATCATGCCCTGGGCCGAAGGTGGCACTAAAATGCTGAGCCACCCAGGCTGCCCAAGTTTCTCCTATTTTAATGCATTCTCTGCACAATGGCCAGAGCTCTATCTAAAATATGATCATTTTATCCCTGTATGAATTATTTCACCCCCCCAATATGACATACAAAGGACTCTTCAGTTTAGCCGCCGCTTAACCTTGCAAACCTTATTTCCTGCAGTTTTTCTACAGGATCCCCATGCCCCTAAAATATGAAATAACTCAATTCTCATAACACATCATCCCTTTCATTTCTACGTAGATTTACCTTCTTGTCTATTTGTGAGATTCATACTCATCCTTCAAGAATTGGATCAATAGCATCCTCTCTGTGAAGTCTTTTTAAAATGGAAAAGCCTCCCATTCCTGGTGCAATTATTCTTTCCCTCCCCAGTGTTAACAGAGTATAGAATGCATACCTCTGGAATATATAAAATTGTTGCTAAAAGGAACAACAATTTATAACTCTATTATGTATAAAGGTACTGCATAATCTAAACTATTATTTCTTTTTTTAATTTATTTTTTTTGAGAGAGAAATAAAATGAGAGAGAGAGAGGGAGAGAGAGAGAGAGAACAGTAGGAAGGGGCAGAGGGAGAGGGAGAGAGTCTCAAGTGCAGCCTGACTCGGGACTCTATCTCACAACCCTGAGATCACTACCTGAGCAGAAACCAAGGGTTGGACGCTTAACTGACTACACCACCCAGGTGCCCCTAAGCTATTATTTCTATGTACCCATTGACTGGTAGCTTGTGAGCTCTGTGCATCTTTTGAGTTTGGGCCATAGAACAATTCTCAAGTACATAAAATGGCTGACAGGGACAAAAACAATGAAATATAATCTCATCATCAGTAGCTGTTTGCGGTTGCTCCTTTCTTTTAACACACTTTGCTTTACCAGTGAGAGCCCTTGTATATCTTAAAAGGGAGGTATTAGCATAAACCAATACTGTCTAAAATGTATGTATACATCATTGCTTTGTGCACTATGATACAAAATAAGTATAAGATGAGATCCATACCTTCAAAGAGTTAACAGTCTCATTAGGCAAAGTATATTCATGTACGATATACTACATACAAAAGTGAATATAAAAGAATGCAAAGTAAGTGGTATAGATGGTGGAATTATAATAATTCGATTGCAAAGCTGGACTATTTACAGAAGGCTTCAGGGAAGAGCCAAGACTTGAACTAATAGGAAAATGCTTGTTAGCGTGTGATTGAAAGCAATCCAAAAATGGCAAGTCAAGTCACACACAGTCCTTATTATCATATGATACCTAGTACTGTACTGGCAAACAACCTAAGTACACACGCAATGAATAAAATAGCATGAATGTTATTTGACTCTTAGCCTTGCCTTAACATTGGAGTTCCTGCCACGAATATGCATGTCATCCCACAGTAATCTCTCTTTTCTCTGCACCTCAGTTCCTGAAACTGGCCTCAGGATTCTGCTCTCCTTGGCCTGACCACCAGTCATCTCTGGTTTTCCTAGCAGGGACTCAGTAAACCAATAAGGGAGCCTAGTGGTGTCCTTAGGCCACTCTGTGACTACTTGACCCCACTGAATCCCTGACTCCTTATATCACACATTAGTTGGTGTCTAGATCTCATAAATGGAGTTAAGGCAGGACAATTATTGGACTCATATCCAAGCTAACCTTTCAAGAAGCATGCCACAAACATATCTAAAAGCTGACCAAGGGAAAGATACGAAGACTAATTACCTCAGGCATGATCTGAGCCAACTGTGATAGTTAGAAGAGCCCTTCAGAAATGTGTATTGTTCTTTGTATGTTAAATTGATGAGTTTCAGGAGCAGAGAAAGCTATGTTAACAGCTCCACTTGATTCTTCTTATGAGATTCTATCAAATGGCTCCATCAATAAAGCATCAGATAAATCTTTTAGACTTGATGATTTATATATAACTGCACTCCAAATTAGGGAATATCTTCTGGGTGTCTTGACATAATTACTGTCCATACCTTCTTTTTTTTAAAGATTTTATTTATTTATTCATGAGAGACACAGAGAGAGAGAGAGAGGCAGAGACACAGGCAGAGGGAGAAGCAGGCTCTATTCAGGGAGCCTGACATGGGACTCGATCCTGGGTCTCCAAGATCACGCCCTGGGCCGAAGGCGGCGCTAAACTGATGAGCCACTGGGGCTGCCCCCGTCCATACCTTCTGATACCAACTGGAGACAAGTGTTTTCATCATTAAGTTACATGACAGACTTTGAATGAGTTACTTTTTGTAAATGCTTTTAAGCTTTAAAAATATGTTTTTAATTTCCCCATCAGCCCATTCTATATGGATTTCTGCAGCTGTTTTTCTTGGATGATTCACTAGTCAGATTTCTCATTAGGCTCAATCATGAATTTCTAAAGGCTCATCCTGCAATTAGGAAAAAAAAGGTAGCTGCATTCCAGGGAAAAAACCTTTGAGTAATAAAAAGTTTATGAAAGAACAATGGGAAAAATTGTCTTATATAGAAATGAATGCTGGAACTTTAATTTTAACATCTGTACAACAGAATCATCTTTTTGCATTTTTTAATGAGCATGAGCTCAACACTTTCAGATCATATAGTGAAGAACTTCCGTTCTTTTATTTATTGTGCTGTGGGTGACAGTTTTCAAGTGATTGACAATCATATGAATTCTGAATTCAAAGCCTGGGGAAAGGTCATTTAACACAGCCTCCTGGTGTCTTCAATAAGATCTATGTGTATGATTTTCCTAGAAGTGAGGAGAAAAAAATTCGTGACAGTACTACTTAAAATAGGAAGCCTATAACAGCTGCCCAATGACAAGACCAAAAAACCAACTTACATTTGCAAAATGAAGATAATGATTGCAGTAAAGTAGCATATCTAATAGATTGCAAAAAGCATAAATTACAATTAAAACCATTTCAGTAATGCTAATTTACTAAGGCTACATAGAAATTGCATTTGGGTTTCATGGAGGCATGTACACATGTCCCCCTCAAAAAATATTCACCCAGTCTGTATTTGAAAATGAGTGCAAGTCATAAGAAAAAAGGAATGTTTTAGTGCTCAAACTGATGAACAGAATTTAACAAAGTCTGAATGACCAGCTAATATAAAAGGGGACCTACTTCAGTAAAACGGATTTCTAGCATGGATTTAGTCTATGTTTCAGTCAACTTCTGTATTTATGAGATGGAGAAATCAAGTAAAAGAAAATGTCACACTTTTAATGACAACTTTTCTGCATTCAACTTTTCCAAATGATTTTTAGGTATACGTACCTTAATTACAGCCATGCTAGACCCAACAGAGTCCAGCAGTGTCCAGGGTAGTTTGATGTACCTGATCCCTCACTTCTCCTTGGCCAAGTGTCTAAATAACTAGTCAGTCAGTGCATTTAACACATTTATAGATACATTTAATTTATATTTATATTTGTACATATATTTAATACATATATAGCTACATACCTAGCACATGTGCTCTGTGTTTAATATATGGTCTATACTAATATACTTATTAAAAATATGTTCTGACCACCTAAGATGAGATCACCACATCTCATCTGATATCTAACCTTTCTGCCTTTGCCTTGATAACCAGACTTCCTGAACAAACTGAACTACTTGAGGTCAGGGATTGGGCTCTATTAATATGTGTATCTTCAACGCTTAACGTAGTACCTGACACATGATAAATGATCAAGGAATTGCTAGATGGAGAAATGTATGGTTGATCTTTGCCTTTATATCTGTATACTTGACCTCAACTTAGTAATCTGATTCCAAAATTTTAATTCCTTGAATTTAATGGTTTGTTTTGAGCTTCTTAGTCCCTATTTCTTTCTAAAATCTAATTAACTTAATCACAGTGACACAGTAATATGGACCCACATCCCTTTCCTTAAAATTGTTAGATGAGAACAAAATAAGTGCAAAATAAAGAACTAATGGCCCCAAATATAGCAATAGTCTGTGTTAAGATAATTTAAAAATAAGCTAACAGACAGGATAGTTAGTGTGTTTGCTATTTTCAACAAGCAATGTAGCATTGTAAGAAGAACTAATAAAAAATAGATTTTTAGTTGATAAAATTTGCTAGATTAGAAAGAGAATAATCTAAATAAAACATGCTTTTGATATTTGTGAATGACAGGGGTGGTATAAATGAAGGGTTAGTATCCAAAACATATAAAGAACTTATAAAACTTAACACCCCAAAAATGAACAATTCAGTTAAAAAAATGGGCAGAAGATGAATAAACGTCTTTCCAAAGACATACAGACGGCCAACAGACACATGAAGAGATGCTCAACATCACTGGCCATCAGGGAAATATGAATCAAAACTACAATGAGATATCACTTCACACCTGTCAGAATGGCTAACATCAGCAACACAAGAAACAACAGGTATTGGTGAGGATGTGGAGAAAGAGAAACCCTCTTGCACTGTTGGTGGGGATGCAAACTAGGGCAGCCACTGTGGAAAATAGTATGGAGTTTCCATAAAAGTTAAAAATAGAATTACTCTACCACCCAGCAATTGAACTACTAGGTATGTACCTACAGTATATAAAAATACTTTTCAAAGGGACACACGCACCCCAATGTTTATAGCAGCATTATCTAAAATAGCCAAATTATGGGAACAGCCCAAGTGTCCATCCACTGAAGAATGAATAAAGAAAATGCGATTAATACAATGGAATATTACTCAGCCATAACAAAGAACTAAATCTTGCCATTTGCAATGACATGGATAGAGCTAGAGTAATATGCTAAGTGGAATAAGTCAGTCAGAGAAAGTCAATATCATGACTTCACTCATATGTGGACTTTAAGAAACAAAGCAAATAAGCAAAGGGAAAAAAAGAGAGAGAGGAAAACCAAGAAAGAGACTCAGCTATAGAGAACAAACTGATGGTTATCAGAGCAGAGGGGAGTGTGGGTATGGGTGAAATAAGTGATGGGGATTAAGGAGTGCGCTTGTGGTGATGAGCACTAGCTGATGTCCGGAAGTGTTGAATCATTATGTTGTATATCTGAAACTAATATTACACTGCATGTTGACTAAATGGAATTTAAATAAAAATTTTTAAAAAGAAGTAACTTATTTCTAGCACAAAAAGTAGCAATATCTATAATCAACTGCAAGAGAGTCTGTCACTTTTAGTTCTCTGATTTAGTAAATTTCTGCTATTACCTAAAAAAACCCAAAAAAACAAACAAACAAAAAGTTTTATGTCAAAGCCATTAAGACTGGTTGGAAGAAGATGGTAAGTTAATTATCAAGGTCAATTTTTCTGATCAGAAAAAAAGCATAGGTTTCTGCTTAAAGTTATATGACAAATTTTTCTTTATTATTAATTTATGTTAAATGCCAATATGGTCATAAATCCAATATATATTGTATCTTTTACAGTAGCATTTTGATAAAATGTTATAAGGTGGGTTACAAACACCATAATTTGCCAAAAAATATAGAAAACCAAAGACAGGTTATTTTAAAAAATGATAAGCATAGGATGTGCCATTTAATGCTACTTGTACCCACAACCTCTCCTTGACCCAAGTCACCAGTAAGGACATCTAACAAGGTATTACAAAAGCTATTAGGAAAACTGGAGAATCCCATAAACTACTTCTTTTTTACCATGAATTTTTAGCTTACAAATTTAAAAAAAAAATATCCATTTACATTACCATTTATAGGGCCCTGAATATGCTGAAAGAATTAAGAACACTTGCAAAAATCTCAGTAGTTCACCAAGACTTTAGCATTACTCTGAGATCAATGTACTTGGAAAACAGAGGGAAATTTATCCTAATTTTGGTAGAGGAAAAACTTAATAGAGGAATAGTAAATTATCAATTAATTCTTCAAAGATTATCTTTATAGCACCTGGTTTATGCATAGTATTTCTTTTCTCAAAGTCATTCCATACAAGCTATTTCCTTTAGTCCACACAACAGGTCAAATAAATCGGGATTATCATCTCCCCCTGATAAATTAAAAAATATATAAGATGCTCAAGTTTCCTATATGCAATAGTTTTGCTGTTACCTTTACCCAGTAACAGAACCTAGCAAGTTCTTAATCATTACAAAGTAAGGACTGAAGGTTTGTGCTTTTTGCACTTCATTAAAAGCTTCGATTTGTCTCAAAACAGTATCAAAAAGACAATTTAAAGTAGGCAAGTGGAATTTTATTTCAATTGAATTCTTTCTTCTTCTATCTATCTTCTTCTATCTACACCACTTCAATCAAGAATAATTCTTCCAACGCCATGGCAGACAACTCTTGCCTTACCCAATTAGAAATAGATAAATTTTAAGTGCTTACATCGGGGGGTGCCTGGGTGGCTTAGTTGGTTAAGCATCTGACTCTTGGTTCTGGCTCAGGTCATGATTTCCAGGTCAGGGAATCGAGCCCCACATCAGGCCCCATGCCAGGCTCTGTGCTCAGTGCAGTCTCCTTGAGCTTCTCTCACTCTCTCCCACTGCCCCTCCCTTACCCCCCACCCCCACTCATGATCTCTCTCTCTCTCTCAAATATATAAATAAATCTTTTTTTAATGCTTATATCTGGGCAATATTTGAAGTAGTCTGTTTTCACAAATGTTGGCATCTCTTGTCCTTAGTAGCTCTGAATAGAATTTCATCTTCCTTTTAGACCACTTTGGTCTAAGATTCTGAAACCTTGTGTTGGGATATGGTGCAAAGTTCCATCTAACACCCATAGATTTTATGCCAGGGAGCTTATTAAACCTAACTTCTCACTCTGACGTATACTTTCTAAGCAAGTGAAAACTACATTTTGGCCAAGCATCTTGGGTCCAATGGCCAGAAGCTAAAGGCTTATTGTAGCAGCTTACATGTAGCAGAAAGAGAACAAAGAAAAGATTGGAGGCAAGGAAAAAATCGGAAATCCATAAATTTAATTTATATCATCAAAATTTAAAGCATCAATGCAAACCATTTTTTTAAAGATTTTATTTATTTATTCCTGAGAGACACACACAGAGAGAGGCAGAGACATAGGCAGAGGAAGAAGCAGGCTTTATGCAGGGAGCCCAATGTGGGACTCGATCCTGAGACTCCAGGATCATGCCCTGGGCCAAAGGCAGGCGCTCAACAGCAGAGCTACCCAGGCATCCCAATGCAAACCGTTTTATAAAGAAATCACCTTTTTACATTTTTTACCAGTCACCTTTATTCACTTGCACAGTCTATTAGTCATCAAGTTCTATTCATTTTATCCACTGTGTATGGCTCAAGGTCATTTGCTTCTCAGCATCTATATTGCCATCATCTTGTTGGAGCCAAGGCCGACCCTGTCCACTCTTGCAATGGCCTCAAAACTGGCCTCCTGATCTCCACTCTGCCCCCTTCCTATCTACTTTCCACACTTCTGCCAAGATTGACCTTGTAAAAACAGAAACTGTGTCTTTCATGCCTCCAACCCATTGCAGCTCCTACCATACTTAAAACCATTCAATGACTTCTCATCGCTCTAGCATAAAAACAAGTTTTCTTAACATAGCCTCCAGACTTGACCTAGGCTCCTTCATGCCTGTATCTGCAATATCATCTTTGCATCAAGCTCCTCTGCAGTTTCTCTGCTCCAGTCACATTAACTTTGTGTGTGTGTGTGTGCATTTTCTTTTCTTTTCTTTTTTAAGATTTACTTATTTGTTTTAGAGAGACAGAGAGAGAGAGAAAGAGAGTATGTATGTGCATGGGGGAGAGGGGCACAGGAAGAGGGAGAGAGAGTCTTAAGCAGACTCCATGCTGAGTGCAGAGCCCCACTCGGGGCTCCATCTCTGAATCCTGAGATTACAACCTGAGCTGAAACGAAGAGTGGGGCACTTAACCAACTGTGCCCCACCCAGGCACCCCAGTGTGTGCATTTTCTATACATCTATCCTTACAATAAGAATTTGTGGATATTTCACTGGCTAAATCATTCTCTTATAGCATCTTATCCACTACTTTAAGCTACATCTTAGTATCCTTCTGATAGAAAATGGATTTCCTCGCATAAGCCCTCTCTGACCCCTCTGATCATGCCAGTTACCTCTGTTACATATTCTCATAGCACACATACCTTTTCATCATAGCACTTACCAGAGACTTGACTTTATATTTCCTTTAGTGTGTGATAATTTGATTCCACTTCTCTCTGTCCCTAGATTGTGAGTTTCATAAAGGCAAAAGCTGTATCAAATGTGTTTACCATTGTATCCCTAGATTCTAGCACACAACCTGTCACAAAGCTGATGACAGTGACGAGCACCACTAATTGGCTTATGTGAACTTAGACAAGTCACTTAGCTTTACTATGCTGCAGTTTCTTCATCTATAAAAGGTTAATGTGAGAAATGACTACAAAATTAGCTTATTAATACATTAAAAGATGCAAAGTGCTTATGGAGATAGTATGATAAAGGAAGCCATGCCAGTTAGGGTGAGTATGATCTTTTCAGAATAGTGTGTCCAAAGACAAGGTACTGCTTTCATGGTCAAGAGGAGGAACAGGCAGTTATCGAGTAATTTCTCTGGGTCAGGCTCTATGCCTCACACATTAAATGCATTATCTTGGTGAGTCTTCACACATGAAGGTTGCAGAACCAATCTGCTTGGGACATATAACGAAAACAATATGTGTCTCTCTCTATGTCTCTCTCAACATAATCTCAGCAATGCAGCCTGAAATATCACCAAACCCTGCCCTATGTTCCAATGATTAAGGGAATAAATAATCAAACCATATAGCAGTTCTTTCTGCATATAATTCATATCAGTAGAGCTGGTTATAGACCGTTAATGTACCATTTTCATTGCCAAATTTAACTTCTGTGTAGTTCTTCCTTTTTCAGTCACCTTAATTAATAAATTAATCCCCTAAAATATTTTTGAGGTTAGCCAATTCTCTCCTCATTTTACAGATGAGGGAACAAAAGCAATGAGATTTCCTTAATGCCATAGCTGAGTTGCAAACCCCTCAATCTAATGCACCTTAGGGATATCAATTTTTATAAGTCCTTCCAGGACATCTTCACTCAGCTCAGCAGCTCAATGTTAGGATTGCTGTGACCTCAGGAAGCAGATGTGGTAGCAACATGGATGAGGAAAGTCAAGTTCAGATACTGTAGTCAGGGCTATAGGACTTTTATTTCTCTTGGTGGCTGTCACATTGGTAAAACCACCCAGCTTGGTTTATGTAAAGGGACATTTATGTCTCCTCCATGATTTAAAAGTATTCAAAAACGACCCTTATTTCATTAGACCATATTTCTCCATCAACCATGATTAAAGGCATTAAATTAATATGAAATGGGTGGCAAAATTTGCCATATTTTATGCTTGATTTTAATGTTTCTTCTGGATTTTTTTTTTACTCTATAGCAGAACAAATTGAACAGGGCCTTTACTTGCACAATTTACATAGGTGAATGCTTTTTTTAAAATGAGATTTTGCTTTTTTAAAAATTTTTATTTATTTATTCATGAGAGACACAGATTGAGAGGCAGAAAGGCAGAGGGAGAAGCAGGCTCCCTGCGGGGAGCCCCATGTGGGACTGGATCCCAGGACCTCAGAATCATGCCCTGAGCCAAAGGCAGACGCTCAACCACTGAGCCATCCAGTTGCCCCTACACAGGTGTTTTCTATTCTATTTCTGACAGATAAGATCCCCTCTGACTGGTCAAACAGAATTTTTCCTTACAGTGTTATGTTGAGATACTCGTTGAGTGGAAAGCATGAGGAATCATGTCATTGCTTTAGAAAAGATATTCAAAACCATGACAATTAAACTTACTGAAAGATTTTGTTTTTCTGGCTCCACATTTAGACTGTTTCAAATCAGGAAGTGTAATTTTCACTTACAAAAAGCAATTTTTTTTTCAAGACTATGTACTGGGCAAATCCTGTATCTACCTCTTTTCTAGTTTTCTGTTCCAGTCAAGACCATGGAAGATAGTGGGATACCCCTCAAGAATCAAAGAAACCATATTGGTCCTAGGGAAAGTAACTTCAGACATTTTCAGATTTTCAAGTGAATTTCTTTTAGACATCACATAATTGGGTCTTGGTTGATTGGTTGTTTTTAGCCATTCAGCCACTCTATAACTTTTGATTGGAGAGTCTAATCCATTTACTTTTAAAGTAATTATTGATAGGAAATGATTTATTTCATTTTCATTTTGCTGGCTATTTTCTGATAGTCTTATAGTTCTTTTGTCTCGTCTTCTTTTGTGTTTTGTTAATTTTTTTAAATATCGGTAGGTATGCTTTTAATAGTTTATTTTTATTTTTTTAATATTTTATTTATTTATTCATGAAAGACACACATACACACACACACAGAGAGAGAGAGAGAGAGAGAGAGAGAGAGGCAGAGACATAGGCAGAGGGAGACGCAGGTTCCCTACAGGGAGCCTGATGTGGGACTCCATCCTGGCACCCTGGGATCACAACCTGAGCCAAAAGCAGACGCTCAATAACTGAGACACCCAGGTGTCTCTTGTGTAATTTCTATAGGTGTTTTTCTGTGGTTACCATAGGGCTTACAGAAATCTACTTAGTCATAACAATCTTTTTAAAACTGATAACAACTTCAACTGTATAAAAACACTGCTCTTTTATACATCTCCATTCCCACCTTGTTCTTGATGTCAGAAATTACATCTTTATATATTCTGCATCCATTAACATAGTTCAATAGTTACAATCATTTTTTTAGGCTTTTGTTTGTTTTAATTTCAAGAGCCACTGATTCTGTTCTCCCCCAGGCAGCTAGACTATGGTAGACCCATTAGAGCTCTAAGATTGGTGTCCCAGATACTAGTTCTCTGGATACTCCTTGTGACTTTAGAGTGCTAGGTGCATGGATCAACTCTTTCCCTCCCCAGGAGGAAGCTAAGATCTGGGATCTTTCATCCACTCTCTCGGTGCTAAGCAGGATGGAGGATCAATGAAGTCTACCAACCCAAGCTGCCACCTCCACTCTCTCCTGAGTGGCTAGACTCTGCCAGTCATGTTAGAGCTCCAAGACTGGCAAGATAGAAGCCAGCCCTCTGTTGAGCCCTGTCAGAGAAATTTGAGCACTGTATACATTACCCAATCCCTTCCTTCCCTTGTGTGAAGCTAGGTGCTAACAGATCTTTTCTGGATCATATAATGCTGCACTGGGGGCAGGGTCTTCAGTGAGACAGTGTCCCAAATCTTCCTACCAGCTTTGGTGAGTCTGGTTTCATGTTTTCCTAGGGTGCAGGAGCTTTTCAGTTAGTTTCTTATTTCTCACAAAGGGAATTTGTCAATGAATTATTGAATCAATATTTTTGTTAGGGGAAAGGAAGGTCTAGGGCTTCCTACTTATCCATCTTGCTAATGTCACTCAGATACATATATATATATATATGGATATATATATATGGATATATATTTTAAAATATATTTTTATATTATAAAATGAAATATGCTGTCAATATTTTATATTATAAAATATATATTTATATAAAATATATATCCTTTTAATAAGAGTAATTGAAAGTCAAATTCTGTCTTATTGTAAATTCTTCATTTTAAGACGCCTATAATCTGAAAAAGCCAATGTGAAATTTCTGACAAGAAGTTTCTATTAGTCATAGGCTTTGTTGAAAATCAATGATCTAGTCTTCTGAAAAATTATGTAGGGAAAACAGTCTTTTCTCAATTCAAGGAACGATCCTATGCCAGCAAATTCATAGTCATAAAGTAGAATTAGGAAGATCCAGCAGGATCTGTTAGATGTAATCATTCTCCCTGCCCAAACAATTTTTAGGTCTCATGGACTTCAAGAAAAGGACCTTGTAAACCAGAGAAAGCACCATAGTAAATCAAGAGAGCAGGGCATGGGAATCAGGAGTGCATACTTTTTCTGCCTGTCTCCATGGTCCAATAAGGCTACCACGCGGTGATGTGTGAACATTGCTAACCAGAAAAATAAGAAATAAATCCATAATTATGGGTCATCTTGGAAAATCTGGACCATTTAGCATGCAAGAATTGAAAGGAAGAAAAAAGGCATTGATATGCTATCTTAGGTGATGAAGGTTTTCTGCAGGGCTACATAGAGACAGAAGGTTGCATAGAAAAATCGTCTAAACAGTTTAATGGTTCAGCTTATGGAATCTTGAAGCATCATTCCGAATACCACAGCAATCTTTATCTCCCACGAAAATCTCTAGCACTTGAACATTTCTGGAACTCAGCTTCTACCATTCCCTTTTCTTTTTCTTCTACTGGATCTTACCATATGATCTGTATTTGAACACTCCAGAGGAAAGGCACAATTTAGGTCACTCGGTCCCTATATTGGATAGCTTTCTTGCCTGGACTGCTCATATAATGGTACTTAGCTTCAATCCCTCTTCCATCAGATATGCTCAAGGTATCAGGGTAATAGGGGGTTAAACACCATTAGGAAGATTCTGTGGCTGTTTTTCTCAAAAGGGTCAAGGTAACCAGAACACAGTTTGGGGCTTTGAGGCTTCAACAACAACAAAAACATTTTTTCTTATATACCTATATCAGTGGTTGATGAAGAGGAAAAGGATGAGGTCAAAAGCAAGAGCTACTTGTTTTAACCTTCAAAAATTCCCTAAATGTCATAATTAAAATGAATGTCTAACAAGCTACTTCCAGAAGTGCTTTGTGTCATTTCAAGACGGAAGTATGAGATTTCTTGAGAGTACAGCTTCTTCAATCTTAGCCTATGTTCTCGATCTCAGGTTACACAATCTCCTCCCCCAAAGAAAAAAATAACATGAAAAGAATAGAAAATTTAATTTTTAAAATAAATATACCATCCTAATTGCTGTCCGTCTTTATTGCCATTTTCTCCTCTTGTCCCTTTTCTTTTTGGTCCTCACAATGTGAGTCAAGTACTTTTAAAACACTTTATGCAGCATTGATCTTCTAGAACCGGGATATAGTTGACTGAATAAACATGATAAGGCACTTGCTCAGTCCAAGAGCATTTCATAGCCTTCAATTAGATAAAACATACTTTACGATGTTGCGAGGCATCAGTAATTACTCCAAAGTCACTCATGCCATTCAAATAACCAAAATCCGATGGTATTAGCAATAGCTAGAACATGAAAATTTTCCTATTATACAATAGTTATTATTTATTATCAAAATAATGTCAATCCTCAACACATTTTCTACTGTAGTCTAAAATGCTTCTTTCAATGGCCACATCCCTATGACACTGATTTGATGTGTTTGACCATAGAAGTGAAAGATTCAAATATCAGAGAACTGAAAAAAAGATAGAGTCGCAGGACATAAACCTCATGAATTTCATTATTTGAGATAATGTTTTAGAGCATAATGTCTGTGATAATAAACCAGTAGTTATCATTAATCTCTTGCAGATTAGGGAAAATTATATGTTCATTTCTGTGTCACATGAGGAAAAATTAACTACATTTAAAGCAATAAGCAATTAGAGGTTGAAAACTTGTATAATGAGCTTTGTGGGAGTTAGGTAAGCAACCACAAGTGTTTATTTTAGCACAGTGTTGCTACTTTATTACATATCAGACTCTAACTACAAAAGAAAGAAATGCACTTTATTTCCCAAGGAAAAACTTTAGTGACCTGCAACAGACAGTTCATTATTTATTGTCTATAAATTAAATCCCCCAAATTCTCCTTATGCACTAATGTAACAGCAGTTACTGCTACCTAGTAACAAATTGTCAGTTCTTCTTAATGAATTGTAGGCCCCTTTGACTCAAGGCAAGACCATATTCTCTCCATTAGTATATCCTTAGCATCTAGCACAGTGTCTGACACATATTACTATTTAATTAAAGATAAGTGTTCTAGGCTCAGTAAGATAAAAGAAGCCACACAGACACATTTTCATCTCTAGTACTTCTCTTCCATCATCTGAATTGTGTGTGTACCTTTTTTTTCTAGTTTAGTTTTTTTTTAAGATTTTCTTTATTCATGAGAGACACAGAGAGAGGCAGAGACATAGGTAGAAGGAGCCAGATGTGGGGCTCAATCCTGGATCCCAGGATCACACCCTGAGCTAAAGGCAGACGCTCAACCACTAAGCCACACAGGTGTCCCTCTAGTTAAGTTTTGATGGAATATTATAGAGAGGTAGTTTGGCTACATAAAGTAACAAAGATAAAGGATAATTGTCAGTAGTAGATAACAAAGATCAGAATCTTAAGCAAACACAAGGTAAAAAGTAAATATTTGCATACTGCTAAGAGAATGAATAAACTATTGTGATATTCTTACCTCCTTATTTCCTATAACAAAGATCAGGATCTACTGCAAATACAAGGTAAAAATCAAATCATTATGAGATAGAATGAATAAACTATTGTTATATTCTTACTGCCTTATTTCCTATTTCCAAAAATGAAATGTGCATTCTTTTTGAGGATAAACTTTTTATGTTGGACTCTTGATTAAATTGTTTACTGTCACCTATTATGTTCTGTCTCCCTTTCTGATATTTCCTACCCATTTCTTCTCCCTTCCCTTCTATTCCCTTTCACTATTATTTATATTCCCCAAATGAATAAGAACATATAAAGTTTGTCCTTCTCCGATTGACTTATTTCACTCAGCATAATACCCTCCAGTTCTATCCACGTTGAAGCAAATGGTGGGTATTTGTCATTTCTAATGGCTGAGTAATATTCCACTGTATATATAGACCACACCTTCTTTATCCATTCATCTTTCGATGGACACCGAGGCCCCTTCCACAGTTTGGCTATTGTGGACATTGCTGCTATAAACATCGGGGTGCAGGGATCCCAGCGTTTTATTACATCTGGTTCTTTGGGGTAAATCCCCAACAGTGCAATTGCTGGGTCGTAGGGCAGGTCTATTTTTAACTGTTTGAGGAACCTCCACACAGTTTTCCAGAGGGGCTGCACCAGTTCACATTCCCACCAACAGTGTAAGAGAGTTCCCTTTTCTCCGCATCCTCTCCAACATTTGTGGTTTCCTGCCTTGTTAATTTTCCCCATTCTCACTGGTGTGAGGTGGTATCTCATTGTGGTTTTGATTTGTATTTCCCTGATGGCAAGTGATGCAGAGCATTTTCTCATGTGCGTGTTGGCCATGTCTATGTCTTCCTCTGTGAGATTTCTGTTCATGTCTTTTGCCCATTTTATGATTGGATTCTTTGTTTCTTTGTTGTTGAGTTTAATAAGTTATTTACAGATCTTGGAAACTATCCCTTTATCTGATACGTCATTTGCAAATATCTTCTCCCATTCTGTAGGTTGTCTTTTAGTTTTGTTGACTGTATCCTTTGCTGTGCAAAAGCTTCTTATCTTGATGAAGTCCCAATTGTTCATTTTTGCTTTTGTTTATTTTGCTTTCGTGGATGTATCTTGCAAGAAGTTATTGTGGCCGAGTTCAAAAAGGGTGTTGTCTGTGTTCTCCTCTAGGATTTTGATGGAAATCTCGGGTGACGGGCACTGAGAGGGGCACTTGATGGGATGAGCACTGGGTGTTATTCTGTATGTTGGCAAATTGAGCACCAATAAAAAATAAATTTATTATTTAAAAAAATTGTTTACTGTCAAGGGCTGGCAAGATGGCAGAGGAGTAGGATCCCCAAGTCACCTGTCCCCACCAGTTTACCTAGATAACATTCAAATCATCCTGAAAACCTACGAATTCGACCTGAGATTTAAAGAGAGAACAGCTGGAACGCTACAGAGATAAGGGTTTGCACTTTTAACAAGGTAGGAAGGTGGAAAATACAATAAAAAAGAATCCAGTGGGGGAGGGGCCGCACGAGCAGCCGGGCTAAGGACAGGTGGCGATAGCCTGAAAGTCAGGAGAGCCCAGCCCGGGAAAGGCGGGAACTTTAAAAATCTGCACCGGATTCTTCCCAGATGGAAAGGCGCTCAGCAGGGAAATCGAGCAGAATCGTAGGAGGGGCAGTGGAGCCTCCAGTTTCCCAGAATCACTAATAGAGGAAGTGCGCCCCTGGGGAGAGTGCCCAGCACCCGGCGGGCCCAGCTCCCTAAAGGCCTGGAGCTGGCGCCTGGCGGGGCCTCTGGAGCAGCTCAGGTGGCGGCTCCATGCAGAGGGGACTGAGTGGCCCCGGGAGCCCAATTCCAGCAGCACTGGCCCCGGAGCCCAGGGTACCGGGGGCACAGCCCAGGATCCTGCTCTCCCCCTGGGACAGGCAGAGGCCGGGAGGACACAGGGCAGTGAGGACGCTCCTGCCGCCGGGCGGCCCCGAGCTGAGCAGATTGGTGCCCCCCGCCCCCAGAGCATCCAGGCCCCTGCGGACTGGAAGCTGTGGGATTTACTGCGGGAGCTGACTCCAGGGCTGGAGAGCGGGCTGCTTCCACTGTTGTTGTTCCTCCTGGTGTTGCCCTGTGCCTGGGATGGAGCAGGGCCACCAGGGAACACAGGATTCACGGAGTGAACAGCTCCCACTGAGCCATGCACCTAGCAGGGGGCAGGGCAGCTCCCCCAGGTGCACACACTTGAGAATCAGCACAGCAGCCCCTCCCCCAGAAGACCTGCTGGAAGGAGAGGGGAAGAGCAAGTTCTTGACCTAGCAGTGCTGGAAAGCTCCAGGGGAAGTCGAGGGATCTACAGTATATAAAACCAAAGGATACCCCACCTTGTTTTATTTCTTTTTTCTTTTTTTTCTTTTCTTTTTCTTTTTTCTTTTCTTTTCTTTCTTTCTTTTTTTTCTTCTTTCTTCCTTTTTCCAGTACAACTCGTTTTTAGCCACTCTGCACTGAGCAAAATGACTAGAAAGAACTTACCACAAAAGAAAGAATCAGAAACAGTACTCTCTGCCACAGAGTTACAGAATTTGCATTACAATTCACTGTCAGAAAGCCAATTCAGAAGCACAATTATAAAGCTACTGGTGGCTCTGGAAAAAAAGCATAAAGGATTCAAAAGACTTCATGACTGCAGAATTTAGATCTAATCATGCCAAAATTAAAAATCAATTAAATGAGATCCAATCCAAACTGGAGGTCCTAAAAATGAGGCTTAATGAGTGGAAGAAAGAGTGAGTGACATAGAGGACAAGTTCATCAACTTGTCCTCATCAGCAAGGAAGGAAGCTGAGGAAAAAAGAGAAAAATAAGAGACCATGAGGAAAGGTTAAGCCTCAGAAGGAAAAATCTACGTTTAATTGGGGCGCCAGAGGGCGCCGAAAGGGACAGAGGACCAGAAAGCATATTTGAACAAATCATAGCTGAGAATTGCCCTAACTTGGGGAGGGAAACAGGCATTCAGATCCAGGAAATAGAGAGATCCCCCCCTAAAATCAATAAAAACTGTTCAACACCTCGACATTTAAATAGTGAAACTTGCAAATTCCAAGATAAAGAGAACATGTGTAATGCAGCAAGAGACAAGAGATTCCTTTATGGGGAGAAATATTAGATTAACAGCAGACCTCTCCACAGAGACCTGGTAGGCCAGAAAGGGCTGGCAGGATATATTCATGGTCCTAAATGAGAAGAACATACAGCCAAGAATACTTTATCCAGCAAGGCTCTCATTCAGAATAGAAGGAGAGAGGGCAGCCCCGGTGGCCCAGCAGTTTGGTGCTGGGCCCAGGGTGTGATCCTGGAGACCTGGGATAAAGTCCCACATCAGGCTCCCTGCATGGGCCCTGCTTCTCTCCCTCTGCCTGTGTCTCTGCCTCTCTTTCCATATCTCATGAATAAATACATAAAATCTTTAAATAAAAAAGAATAGGAGAGATAAAGAGCTTCCAAGAGGCAGAAACTAAAAGAATATGTGACCACCATACCATATCTACAAGAAATATGAAGGGGGACCCTGTAAAAGAAAGAGGATAGCCAAAGGAATAATACACAAAAACAAGGACTGAATAGGTATTATGATGAAAATAAATTCATATCTTTCAATAGCAATACTGAGTGTGAATGAGCTAAATGATGCCACCAAAAGACACAGGGTTCCAGCCTGGATAAAAAAGCAAGACCCAACTATTTGCTGTCTACAAGAGACTCATTTCAGACCTAAGGACACTTCCAGCCTGAGAATGAAAGGCTGGAGAACCATTTACCATTCAAATGGGCTTCAAAAGAAAGCTAGGATAGCAATCCTCATATCAGATAAATTAATGTTTATCCCAAAGACTGTAGTAAGAGATGAAGAGGGACACTATATCATATTTAAAGGATCTATCCAACAAGAGGACCAAACAATCATGAATATTTATGCCCCTAATGTGGGAGCTGCCAAGGATATCAATTAATAACCAGTGTAAAGTCATACTTAGATAATAATACCATAATAGTAAGAGACTTCAACACGGCATTTTCTGCAAATGACAGATATTCTAAGCACAACATCTCCAAAGTAACAAGGGCTTTAAATGATACACTGGACCAGATGGATTTCACAGATCTTTACAGAACTTTACATCCAAACACAACTGAATGCACATTCTTCTCAAGTACACATGGAACTTTCTCCAGAATAGACCACATACTGGGTCAAAAATCAGGTTTCAATGGACAACAAAAGATTGGGATAGTCGCCTGCATATTTTCAGATCATAATGGTTTGAAACTTGAACTCAATCACAGGAAGAAATTTGGAACAAATTCAAACACGTGGAGGTTAAAGAGCATCCTGCTAAACGATGAATGATTCAACCAGGAAATTAGAGAAGAATTAAAAAGATTCATGGAAACTAATGGGAATGAAGATACAACTGTTCAAAATCTTGGGATACAGCAAAAGCAGTCCTAAGAGGGAAATACATCACAAGACAAGCATCCCTCAAAAAACTGGAAAACTCAAATACACAAGCTAACCTTGCACTTAAAGGAATTGGAGAAAGAACAGCAAATGAAACCTACACTAAGCAGAGAAAGGGAGTTAATAAAGATTTGAGCAGAACTCAATGAAATAGAGACCAGAAGAACTGTAGTACAGATCAACAAAACCAAGAGTTGATTCTTTGAAAGAATTAATAAGATAGATAAGCCATTAGCAAGCCTTATTAAAAACACAAGAGAACAGAATCAAATAATAATTAGATTTCATTTCATTTCATTCATTTTCACGAATGAAAAAGGAGAGATCACCACGAATACCAAGGAAATAAAAATGATTTTAAAAACATATTATGAGCAGCTATATGCCAATAAATTAGGCAATCTAGAAGAAATGGACGCATTTCTGGAAAGCCACAAACTACCAAAACTGGAACAGGAAGAAATAGAAAACCTGAACAGGCCAATAACCAGGGAGGAAATTGAAGTAGTCATCAAAAACGTCTCAAGACGCAAAGTCCAGGGCCAGATCATTTCCCAGGAGAAATCTATCAAACGTTTAAAGAAGAAAAAATACCTATTCCACTAAAGCTGTTCCAAAGGATAGAAAGGGATGGAATACTTCTAAACTCATTCTATGAGGCCAGCATCACCTTAATTCCAAAACCAGACAAAGACCCCACCAAAGGAGAATTATAGACCAATATCCCTGATGAACACAGAAGGAAAAATTCCCAACAAGATACTAGCCAATAAGATCCAACAATACATTAAGAAGATTATTCACCATGACCAAGTGGGATTTATCCCCGGAATGCAAGGCTGGTTCAACACTCATAAAGCAATCAATGTGATTGATCATATCAACAGGAGAAAAAACAAGAACCAGATGATCCCCTCAATAGATGCAGAGAAAGCATTTGACAAAATAAAGCATCCATTCCTTATCAAAACTCTTCAGAATGTAGGGACAGAGGGAACATTCGTCAGCATATTAAAAGCCATCTGTAAAAAGCCCACAGCAAATATCATTCTCAATGGGGAAACACTGGGAGCCTTTCCCCTAAGATCAGGAACTTGACAGGAATGTCTGTCACCACTGCTATTCAACATATTACTAGAAATCCTGGCCTCAGGAATCAGGCAACAAAAAGAAATAAAAGGCATTCACATTGGCTAAGAAGAAGTCAAACTCTCCCTCTTCACAGATGACATGATACTCTACATAGAAAATCCAAAATACTCCACCCCAAGATTGCTAGAACTCATACAGCAATTAGGCACTGTGGCAGGATACAAAATCAATGCCCAGAAATCAGTGGCGTTTCTATGCACTAACAATGAGACTGAAGAAAGAGAAATTAAGGAGTCAATTCCATTTACAAAGGCACCCAAAATCATAAGATACCTAGGAATAACCTAACCAAAGAGCTAAAGGATCTATACCCTAAAAACTACAGAACACTTCTGAAAGAAATTGAGCAAGACACAAAGAGATGGAAAACTATTCCATGCTCATGGATTGGAAGAATTAATATTGTGAAAATGTCTGCTACATTCAATGCAATCCCGATCAAAATACCATGGACTTTCTTCAGAGAGTTGGAACAAATCATCTTAATATTTGTGTGGAAGCAGAAAAGACCCCGAATATCCAGGGGATTATTGAAAAAGAAAACCAGACCCGGGGGCATCACAATTCCAGATTTTATGTTGTACTACAAGCTGTGATCATCAAGACAGTGTGGCACTGGCACAAAAACAGACACATAGATCAATGGAACAGAATGGAGAACCCAGTAATGGACCTTCACCTCTATGGTCAACTAATATTTGACAAATCAGGAAAGACTATCCACTGGAAAAAGAACAGTCTCTTCAATAAATGGTGCTGGGAAAATTGGACAGCCAAGTGCACAAGAATGAAATTAGACCATTCTCTTACCCCATACACAGAGATAAACTCAAAATGGATGAAAGATCTAAATGTGAGACAAGAATCCATAAAAATTCTAAAGGAGAACACAGGCAACACCCTTTTTCAACTTGGCCACAGCAACTTCGTGCAAGATACATCTATGAAGGCAAGGGAAACAAAAGCAAAAATGAATTAGAGACTTCTTCAAGATAAAAAGCTTCTGCACAGGAAAGCAACAGTCAGCACAACTAAAAGACAACCTACAGAATAGGAGAAGCTTTTCAAATGACCTATCAGATAAATGGCTAGTATCTAAGATCTATAAAGAACTTGTTAAACTCAACATCAAAGAAACAAACAATCCAATCATGAAATGGGCAAAAGACACGAACAGAAATTTCACAGAGGAAGACATAGACATGGCCAACAATCACATGAGAAAATGCTCCACCTCACTTGCCATCAGGGAAATACAAATCAAAAGCACAATGAGATACCACCTCACACCAGTGAGAATGGGGAAAATGAGCAAGACAGGAAACAACAAATTTTGGAGAGGATGTGGAGAAAGGGGAACCCTCTTGCACTGTTGGTGGGAATGTGAACTGGTACAGCTACTCTGGAAATCTGTGTGGGGGTTCCTCAAAGAATCAAAAATAGAACTGCCCTACAACCCAGCAATTGCGCTGCTGGAGATTTATCCGAAAGATACAAATTCAGTTAAATGCCAGGACACCTGTACCCCAATGTTTACAGCAGTAATGTCCACAATAGCCAAACTGAGGAAGGAGCCTCGGTGCCCATCGAAAGATGAATGGATAAAGAAGATGTGGTCTATGTATACAATGGAATATTACTCAGCCATTAGAAACGACAAATACCCACCATTTGCTTCAATGTGGATGGAACTGGAGGGTATTATGCTGAGTGAAGTAAGTCAATCGGAGAAGGACACACATTATATGGTGTCATTCATTTGGGGAATATAAAAAATAGTGAAAGGGAATAAAGGGGAAAGGAGAGAAAATGAGTGGAAAATATCAGTGAGCGTGACAGAACATGGGAGACTCCTAATTCTGGGAAACGAACAAGGGGTGGTGGAAAGGGAGGTGGGTGGGGCGATGGGGTGAGTGGGTGTTGGGCACTGAGGGGGCACCTGACGGGATGAGCACTGGGTGTTATGCTATATGTTGGCATATGGAACTCCAATAAAATATATATACAAAAATTATCTACTGTCCCTCTGACCTCCTTCCTTTTATTGTACAAGCATGTTTAAAGTCCCTATATTTTGGTTTTTAAAATTTTCTCTCCTAATAAGCTATCCCCCAAGCTACTACTTTACCCTTCCCTTTTTTAATTTTCCTTCATCATAAAATGTCCTGTGCGAGTAGTTCAAATTTTCCTGAATCCCCTAAACTCTACAAAAAGCAATGTTTTTAATGTCGTCAAAGATTTAAGTGCAATAATATCAATCATTATCTTACTTATATTGAAGTCTTATTTTAAGGTGTTCCAGACATTTCAAATATAACATGCCCAAATTCTAACAATCATCATTATATCCATATGTTCTATCTCCTTCCTTTTTTATATATGATAGTGACATCCTCACCTAGGCTAGATCAACTTGTTTTGTAAGAAGAGGTTCAATAATAGAGTATTAATCTTTAAATTGTATAGACATTTTCTCACAAATAAACATTTTTTTTCTGCCAAAAGGACAACTTGAAACAGAATATTTTTGGCTGGATAATCCATTTTAGTGTATGGCTACCCCACACATTTGAAGTGGGAAGCTCAAAACCTGCCTTGCTTCCTTCCCTACCCTTGTGAGAAGGCAGCAAATTTGAATCAACCACTGAAAGCAAATTTTCAAATGTGATGAAAACAGGAAATATGAAGGTGAAAAACACTTTTCAGAGTGTTGCCTACACATTTTACAGCTATTAGTCATGTTTTTATTAATAGAAAAATGGATAAACATGATATGGTTTATTTATATAATACTATTCAGTAATTAAAAGCAACAAATTACAACAAATGTACAACTATAGATGATTTTCAAAAGCATGCTGAGTGAAGGAGGAGGTACACAAAAAATCATAAATGTAGAATTCCACTTATGTGCAGTTTTAGAAAAGACACATCAGATACACAGCAGAGGTAAAAATCAGGACAGTATCGGCTCTAGCAGGTGAGGGCATGGTTATAATGGAAAGGCACAAGAGGACATTTTGGGGGGTTATGGTAATGCTCTTTTACTTTATTTTTAAAAAATGTTTATTTAAATTCAACTTAGGTAACATATATTGTATTAATACTCTCAGTAATGCTCTACATCTTGACAGTAGTTTGATATACACAGCTCTATGCACTTGCCAATGCATACAATAGAATGGTACACTTCACCTTAAAAAGGAAAAATAAGGGAACAAATTAAACCTTTAAATCTAATTATATGCAGACTGCGGTGTTTAGGGAGTATACTAAATGTCTTCCACTTACTGTTGAATGTTTCAAAATATAAGATGGATTATGGATAGCTAGAAGGATGGGTAGAGGGACCAATAAGTGATAAAACCTAATAGTAAAAGATAAACTATAGGATCTAGATAGTGGAAATATGAGGGTTCACTCCATAAGTCTTTCTTTTTTTTTTAATCCATTTTTTATTGGTATTCAATTTACTAACATACAGAATAACCCCCAGTGCCCGTCACCCATTCACTCCCACCCCCCGCCCTCCTCCCCTTCCACCACCCCTAGTTCGTTTCCCAGAGTTAGCAGTCTTTACGTTCTGTCTCCCTTTCTGATATTTCCCACACATTTCTTCTCCCTTCCCTTCTATTCCCTTTCACTATTATTTATATTCCCCAAATGAATGAGAACATATAATGTTTGTGTATGTCTGAGATTTTTCATTTTAAAATGTTGAAATATAAAAAAGAAAAATAAGCCTACATTTTTTATTAGTATCAGAAGTAGAGTTCAGTGATTCATCAGCTGTGTATAATACCCAGTGCATATTACATCAAGTACCCTCTTTAGTGTCCATCACTCAATTACCCTTTCCCCTGACCCATCTCCCCTCCTGCAACTCTCAGTTTGTTTCCTAGAGTTCAGCATCTCTTATGGTTTGCCTCCCTCTCAATTTTCATCTTCTTTTATTTTTCCTTGCCTTCCCCTATGTTCATCTGTTTTGTTTCTTAAGTTCCACATATGTGTGAAACCATATGGTATTTGTCTTTCTCTGACTGACTTATTTTGCTTATCATAATACCCTCTAGTTCTATCCATGTCATTGCAAATAGCAGGATTTCGTTCCTTTTGATGGCTGAGTAGTATTCCATTGGATATATATACCACATCTTCTTTATCTATTCATCTGTTGATGGACAGCTGGGCTCTTTCCATATTTAGGTTTTTGTGGACATTTCTGCTATAAACATTGGGGTTCATGTGCCCCTTTAAATCACTATGTTTGTATCCTTTGGATAAATACCTAGTAGTGTAACTGCTGGGTCATAGTGTAGTTCTATTTTTAATTTATTGAGGAACCTCCATACTGCTTTCCAGAGTGCCTGCACCAGTTTGCATTCTCATTAACAGTGTAAGACGGTTCCCCTTTCTCCTTGCCAACTTCTGTTGTTTCATGATTTGCTAATTTTAGCCATTCTGACAGGTGTGACGTGGCGTTTCATTTTGGCTTTGATTTGTATTTCCCTGATGCTGAGTGATGTTGAGCATTCTTCATGTGTCTGTTGGCCATGTCTTCTTCAGAGAAAGGCCCATTCATGACTTCTGCCCATTTTTACTGGATTGTTTGTTTTTTGGGTATTGTGTTTGATAAGTTCTTTATAGATTTTGGAAACTAGCCCTTTATCTGATAAGACATTTGAAAATATCTTCTCCCATTCCATAGGTTGCCTTTTAGTTTTGTGGACTGTTTCCTTTTCTGTGCAAAAGCTTTTTATCTTTATGAAGTTCCAATAATTCATTCTTGCTTTTGTCTCTCTGGCCTTTGGAGATATGTCTAGCAAGAACTTACTACAGCCAAGGTCAAAGAGGTTGCTGCTTGTGTTCTCCTCCAGGATTTGGTTGGATGCCTGTCTCACAGTTAGGTCTTTCATCAATTTGAGTTTATTTTTGTGTATAGTGTAAGAAAGTGGTACAGATTCATTCTTCTGCATGTAGCTGTCCAATTTTTTCAACATCATTTGTTGAAGAAACTGTTTTTTTCCCCATTGGCTATTCTTTTCTGCTTTGTCAAAGATTAGTTGACCATAGAGTTGAGGGTTCATTTCTGCATTCTCTATTCTGTTCCACTGATTTATGTGCCTGGTTTTGTGCCAGTACCATACAGTCTGGATGATTATAGGTTTGTAATACAGCTTGAAGTCTTGAATTGTGATGCCTCCAGCTTTGGTTTTCTTTTACAACATTACTTCAGCTATTTGGGGTCCTTTCTGGTTCCATACAAATTTTAGGATTGTTTGTTCCAGCTCTATGAAAAATGCGAATGGTATTTTGATAGAGATTGCATTGAATCAGTGCACAATTTGATTTGGGACGCATGTTTAGAACATTTAATCACCAATATATAGTTTTTTTTTACTGTGGTAAGAATATTTAGCATGAGATCTGGGCCCTCTTAAAATTTAAGTGTGTACAGCATTATTATATACAGGAACTATAGCAAATCTCTAGAACTTACTCATCATGCATAACTGAAACTTTATACCAGTTTGAAAAACAATGTCTCATTCCCCCTCCTCCCAGACTCGGACAAGCTACTCTCTTCTATGAGTTTTGCTGTTTTAGACATCTTCTATAAGTGGAATTATGCGGTATTTGTCTTCCTGTGACCACTTAGTATAAAGTCCTCCAGGTTCATCCAAGTCATTGCATATGGCGGATTTCATTCTTTTTAAAGGCTGAATAATATTCCATAGTTTGTATATACCACATTTTCCTTATCCATTCATCATTAATGGACAGTTAGATTGTTTCAATACCTTGGATATTGTGAATAATGCTGCAATGACTGTGGAAGTGCAGATATCTCTTCAAGATCCTGATTTAAATTCTTTGGGACAAATATCCAAAAGTGGATATTTGATCTAGAAGTGGATCATATATTAGTTCTTTTTAACGTTTTTGAGGAATTCTCATTCTGTTTTCTATTGTGGCTGCACAAATTTATAGTCCTTCCAACAGGAAACAAGTGTTCCAATTTCTCTACATTCTTGCCAACAATCAACCGTTGTTGTTGTTTTATAATAGTGATCCAAAAAGACATAAGAGCCAACAAATATATGAAAAAGTAGTCAACATCATTAATCATCAGGGAAATGAAAATCAAAACCAGAATGAATAATCACCAATGTTAGTAGAATAATTTAGTATATATCTTTTGGAGTAGCATCATTTTGTAGTGTTCTTTTTCTTAAAAAAAAAGTTTCCTCCATCTAAAGGCTAACTGCCCTGCAAAAAAAAAATATGGTTAGTGAAATAATCACCATAATATCCCCAGAGGCTCCTCAGAAGCAACTAATCTCTTGGGCACACACCTTCTAAGTCACATCTAAAAAATATGTAGATGAGGGCTCCTGCGTGACTCATGCAGTTAAGCATCTGACTCTTGATTTGGGCTTAGGTCATGATATTGGGTTCCTGAGATGGCCCTGTGATGGGCTTCCCATTCAACATGAAGTTTCCCCTCTATACCCCTCACTGCTCACACTTGCATGCTCATGCATGATCTCTCTATCTCTCTCAAATAAATAAATCTTTTTAAAATTTTTGAAAATCTGCAGATGTATCAGGAAAAAAACTTTGTATTTGATTGTAATAATTTACAATTACCCAATAAAGAGTTGCCTTTTCAGCATAAAAATAAAAATAAAACACATGCAGATAAGTGAAAAAAATTTCCTCCATCTAAATATACAATTAACTAGGACCAGCATCATATGCTATATAATAAATATGAAGAACTCTCTGCTTTATGGTGCCAATTCAATATGCCTCCCTTTTCACTGTGAATTAGTCTCCTTTTTCATTGTTATAGATAACTGAAACACTTTTTAGGAATGTAATTAAGCCCCCCCCCCCAATCTGTCTCCAAGGTTAGGATCAAGAAGAACTGGATTCCATTTACACTATCCATAGTATTTTAACTGGGTGTACTTCACTTCCTTACATGCCTAATTTTACTCCTTTGCCTCTCTCTCTGATTAGCAGGACACGTGTGTGTTTGCATGAACACACAAGACATAAGCACATATACTTAGATATACATAAAACACACACATATATCTTTGTCACCCTATCCATGCCCGTACATATAGTTCGCTACTTTTATGATTTTTTAATATAATTAACTACTCTTAAATACAGCAGAATTTTCTAATTAAGAGCAAAAGCTGAAGTTTTCAAAAATAGCTGAGATGAAGTATCAGGGATAAAAATTTACCCTTTGACAAGTAAAAACCAGAGAAGACATACGAACCAATGGTTTTCAGAAAATAATAATCAAATAAAATTGTAAGCCCTAAATAATGGAAAAAAAGTAAATTAGCTCTCCTATTTCCCCTACTTGCTGCCTGGAAAGAATTTGCAGGCCATAGCACAGGGAAGGCAACCTTAAGCAAAGCCCAGGGATCTCCCTGAGCTAAGGAGAGAAATAGGAGAATTCAAATAGGCAAAAGGAACTAGAGTTTGCAAGGAAGAAAAAATCATTTTTTATTCTTTCTCTGATATATTTCCAGCAAAATTTATATAACTCAAATCATTTTTTGCCATTTCCATTTCCATTTGGTTTTTGGTTTCCAAAAACCAAACCATATTTGGTTTTTGTTTTTACAAAAGCAACAACAACAACAAAAAAAAACAAGTTGTTTGATAATGGGCTAAAGTTACAAACTCAGGTTCTGTTAAGAATAATTTGTATAGTTTTATTGGATATTTAATTTTGATTTCAAGCAATTAATTACATTGATTCTTCTCGACTGTTCAGAGGAAATTTCTTATCAAATTCATTTTCTTTTTGCTGAAAATGTCACTCAATATTGTATATACACTTTATCAATTTTTTACACAATAAATAACTTGTTTTGTTTTGTTTTGGTCATAGCAGACTGCAATCATCATTTATTGTGAAATTTTCAGCATACTTTCTTCCAATCTATCTTTTTCTTTAATATTCTGGCTGTACTATTTGCTTCCACTTGCCACTCAATTTTATATCAGTAGTAGTAGGCTTTATTTTAAATTTCAAATGTATCCAACTTTTTAAAGTGAAAAATGATTTAATTATATTTGAAATCATATGTATTTAAATTTAATAACCAATTATGATTTACATAGCATCAGTATAAATCACACTGCATAAAATATGCAAATAAGTATGTTACAATCTTATATCAGTGCTTAGAATAAATCATTAGAACTGAATCAATCTCTTGATACTAACTAGACTGATGGTGTGATTATGTATAATACTAGAAATAACACACATGACACGCACACTACAATATGAGAATGTTATCTTATACAAAGTAATGATAAACGTGAAATGTAGTCCCACCAAGACATTAAGTTGCATGTAATGGAAAATATAGTTTACAGTGCTTCAGTTTAATTTAAATTTTAATTAATAAAAATGGAACTGATTTTAAAATTCAGTTCTCAGTCACAATAGACTCATTTCAAGTGCTTCATATCCACATGTGGCTGGTGGTTACCATACCAGACAAGATAGGACAGCATTCCTACTATACATAACATGGTTCTTCTTCTACTATGTAGAAGATTTTCCATGTCAATTTATTCAAATATCTGGTCAATCCAAGGGGGAAGTCCATCAGTCTGGCAACTGCAAGTAGTCATTGGAACTGCATCTAGTTACCTGTATCTATTACCACTCCTTTGCATTGGCTACATAAAAAACAATGAATCTGCAAATTTAAACTAAATCCAAAATATTAGGATAATAAGATCACAGTAAATTCATATAGAAGGGAAAAATTCATCCAAGTAATCAATTACATTTGGTAAAAGAACAATAATGAAGAGGAAATTGCCATAGTAGCACTATAGAGATACATGGTATTTAAAAGTGTAGTATTGGCATAAAAATACATGGTATCAGTACAATTAACTAGCAACATAGAAAAAAATAATGTAGGCCTTCCGTTATTTCATTCCAGATGCAAAAAAACCCAGATGAATTAATGAATTAAACATAATTACAAGACTAAATATTTTAAGAGAAAAGTCACCAAGTTCCAAATCTATAAGTGAAGGTTGGCAGACTTTTCTGCCTATAAATGAAAATATTTTATACAAGGGAAGTGGCTATTATAAAATAGAGAAAGGGTAATATGATTGGAGAATATACCTGCTGCATAAATAATAGGCAAATGATCAGCAACCAAAATATATGGAATTACTACAAATCAATAAAGAAAATATAGAAAATTTAGCAAAGGAAATAAATAGGAAGTTCACAGAAATATCACAAATGGTCAAGAAACATAAAATGCTAAACTTCATAAATAATTAGAAAAATAAATATTACAATAAATATAATATTTCATACTATGACTGGCATTTTAAAATATGTACAATATCCACCTTGGCTAGGATATTGAGTTCCTTCATACACAATTGGTGACAATACACATTTGGTGTAGCCTTTGGTTTGGAATGACAATTTGGCAATAACTGTAAAAATTTTAAATTACATACCTATTGACCCAGCAATTCCTCTTTTAACTATATATATATTAGTTAAAATATATAATATATAAAATACAAATATGTAAATAAATATGTATATATGTAAATAATATATAAATATATAAAATACAAATATATAATATTTTTAAAATATATAAAATATAAAATATATAATATATAAAATCCCCTGTGGGAGGGCATTCAGATTATTTTTAGTTGTTTACTATTTAAAATAATGTATATATATATATATATATATATATACTTGCATATGTAGCAATTATAACAAAGATATTGATTCATGCATTTTTTAAATGCATACATATTTAAATATTGAGTATACACATTTAAATACTGAATATATATATATATATGTGAATATGTAATTCCCACAGGGAATTGCTTAAATAAATGAGTATATTGGCTAGGATATTGAAATATATCTATATTGAAATTTATGAAATCTATATATGAAATTTATATATATCTATATATGAAATTTATGAAGCACTATGTAGCATTTAGAAGAATAAAGCAGCACTATTAATTACTGACATTCAAAAATCTCTAAGATACATTGTTAAATAGAAAGCAATTACAAAATAGGACAACCCTACAATCTGGCAATTGCCCTACTAAGTATTTCCCCAAAGAATACAACAGTATTAATTCAAAGGGATACATACACCCCTGATGTTTATAATAGCATTATTTACAGTAGCCAAATTATGGAAATAGCCCAAGTGTCCACGGACTACTGAATGGATAAAGAAGATGTGGTATATATATAATGGAATATTAAGTAGTCATAAAAAGGAACAAAATCTTGCTATTTGCAACAACATGGATGGAGCTAGAGTATTATGCTAAGTGAAATAAATCAGTCAGTGAAAGACAATTACCATATGATGATCTCACTCCTATGTGGAATTTAAGAAACAAAACAAACGAGCATAGGAAAAAAAAAGAGAGAGAGGCAAACCAAGAAATAGACTCTTAACTATAGAAAACCAACTAATGGTCACCAGAGGGAATGGTGTGGGGGAATGGGTTAAATAAGCAGTGGGCATTAAGGAGTCCTCTTGTGATGAGTGCAGTGTGTTGTATGAAAGTGTTGAATCATTATATTGTACACCTGAAACTCATATTACACTGTATGTTAATTAACTGGGATTTTAATAAAAACCTTTAAAAAGTAAGCATTTGTTATTTTCTCAATATTGGTAGATCCTGGACAAAATCAAAGCTTAGTGGTATTTTCTTAAGAACAGAATTAATGACACAATCTCTTGTTGAACACTTGTCAAAAATAGACATTCGTCTCATGCATACTGAAGATTTGAACTTCAGCATGTTCTTAACAATGGCTATCACTCAATCCACACCTATCCAGCTCATCTCTATTGGCTAGGCTTGCTTCTAGTCACACCAATTCTACACATACATCACACAAATATACACACACCTCCTGCACATCATTCTTTTTTTCCCCCATTTTCTTGTCTTATTCCACACTTTCCCCTATCTGGAGTGCCTTTCTTCATCCTCTCAAATTCTAGTCATTATTTCCTCAACCTTTTTCCTCCAAAAAACTTGATTTTACTGATCTAGGGTAATCATAATTTGTGGTCCTATATGTATATTCACATTTTACAATAAAGCCAATTATATTCATAGAACAGCAAACATAGAAGAAATCTCTGAAGAAAATTTTAAAATTTTTAAAATGATTTTAAATTTTATTGATTTTAAAATTTTTATTAGCCATTATATTAGTCAGAGCTCTCCAGAGACAAAGAACTAATAGGATGTATACATATAAAGAGATTTATTATAAGGAATTGGCTCACATGTTTATAGACATTAATAAGTCTAAATCTGTATTGTAAGCCAGCAAGCTGGACACCAAGAGAGCTGATGGAACAGATGAAATCTGAAGGCAGTCTGCTGGAGAACTCCCTCTTGTTGAGAAGGCTGGTCTTTTTTCTATTCAGATCTTCAACCCATTGGCCTCCATCCCCATTATGGAGGGCAGTCTACTTACCTTAAGGTCATCAGTTATAATATTAATCTTATCCCCAAACACCCTCTAATTTGACACATAAAATTTACCATCACAGCCATAAAAGCTTCTTCAAGTGAAATCTTTAATCAATATCATAGTTGCTCTCATTGTCATTACCATCAGCAAAGCTAATGCTATTTAAGAGCCTGCTGTGGTTTGGGCCTATTATAATTGCTTTAGTTTTTTATTTTTTATTTTTTATTTTTTTTGCTTTTTTTTGCTTTAGTTTTTTAATCCTCAAAATAATACTATGGCACAAGTACTGTTATTATCATCCCTGTTTTACAGATGAGGAAACTGAGGTATAGAGAGGTTATATAACTTGCTCAGGGATACACAGCTAACCTAACCAGTGACAGAATCAGGATTTGAACTCAGTTTGAACTCAGCCTTCTCTACTGTATTGTTTTTCAAAGAGATACGATTAGACAATGAATTTAGTATTCATTCTTGCCTGGCTCATTAATTTATTTTTATATATTTTTAATAATTTTTAAAAAGATTTTATTTATTTATTTGACAGAGAGAGACAGCACATGCAGGGGGAGTGACAGATGGAGAGGGAGAAACAGGCTCCCCATTGAGCAAAGAACCCAATGTGTAGCTTGATACCAGGACCCTGGGACCATGACCCGAGATAAAGGAAGATGCTTAACCAGCCACCCAGGTGCACCTATTTTGATATATTTTATGTAATAGTTTTAAAGAATATGCATGTTACTTAAAATAATGTTTGCTCAATGCACTCATTTTAAATATACAGGAAAATATAAATTGAAAATAATGGACTCCTGGGACACCTGAGTGGCTCAGTGGTTGCCTTCAACTTGGGGCAAGATCCTGGGGTCCTGGAATCAAGTCCCACATTGGGCTCCCCACAGGGAGCCTGCTTCTCTCTCTGCCTGTGTCTCTGCTTCTCTCTTTGTGTCTCTCATGAATGGATAGGTAAAAATCTTTAAAATAAAATGGACTCCTTCCATTTTTATTTATAAGATGTAAAATGTCTATGATGCAAATACTGGAGTTGTTACATCTGACTTAAAATGCAGTCATTATAAATGATGGTACATTAAAGTGAGGGAGTGTGGTGGTTAATTTTATGTGTCATCCTAACTGGGCTAAGGGAATCCCAGATAGCAGACAAAACATTATTGTTGGGTATACCTGTGAGGGTGTTTCTAGAAGAGATTAGTATCTGAATCATTAAACTGAGCAAAGATCATCCTTACCAACGTGAGTGGGCACTATTCAATTTGTTGACACCCAAAGAGAATAATATATATAGAACAATGTATATCTATATATAGGTATATATATATTCAAATGTGCAACCATATGAAGTCAGAGAAACACACATACATATTCTTATTGACATTTGTATCTGGATCAGGCTTTACCTAAAACCCTCTACATTTCAGATTTATAAGTTTCTTTTTGGGATTTAGCTAGCTGGAAATAAGTTGCCACTTGCTGTCAAATAAATCTTTTGTAAAAAGATGGATCTATAATATTTTTAAGATAAAGGATATATTATAGTTTTTTTCATTTCATCCCCATGATATGCATCACTCAAGAGTTTTTCTTTTGTTTAATATAAAGATTAATACATATATAAAGGCTTTCTATATTTTTATCTCTGTTGGGAAAAGTAGATCAAATTTTTCATGTGATCTGTATTTTACTTTTTGTCAACAATATTTCGTGGAAAGACTTTCAAGTTTTATTAAATGGCTGTATCATATTCCCTAGTATTGATGTACCAAAATGTAGTCAACCATATTCTCCTGATGGTCTGAGTTTTTTCTTTTGTTTCTTATTCATTTATTTGTTCTTGTATTTTTTTTGTTCTTGTATTTAAAACAAATAGCAATAAAATGTCTTTATTCTTCTATTTGTAAAAAAGAGAGAGAGAGAGAGAGAGATGACATGTAGAACAGATGTTCTAAAAATGGCATTGAGATACTTTCAGTAAAATCCTATTGCTGATAGGGTCTAACTTTGCTGTTGAACAGATAATCATATATACACTGTTGAATTATTAATAGTGTTTCTCTAACCAAACTTTACTGTGGACAACTAGTTAACAATTTATTTTCTCTATACTCAGACCCTAACCTCAAGAAAGAGGAAATCAGAAGAAAATACATAAGCTGCAGCTTTGTTTAGGAAGTTGTTGGTTTTTTTTTTTTTAAAGATGCCTTGCTCCTGTATGGGTAAAAAATTGGAAAATACTGGTTATCCTATACTCTAAGACTTTTTTAAAAAAATTATTTAATTGCCATGTGTGCTTTAGCCTTGCCACTACTGGTAGGCAGGGAGTTCTTGTGGAAAGAAGATTATACCTTTGGTTTTCTGGGATGCTCTTATAAAGCTTACCTAGAATTGTGGATTTTTCAGAAATGAAAACTCAATAAATATAAACATAATACAGGGCTTTGGAAAGAATAACAGTAAATGTTAACTGCTAAACCATTTCCAGGAAATATGAGGACAGAATATGATAGAGTAGCTAAGCACCTAGGCTATGGAACTAGATAGATCTGTTCTTGAATCCTGACTTTGCCACATATTAGACAGGTTCATCATCATTTCTGTGTCTCAATCTCTTCATTTACTAAAGGGTGACATTGTTAGTACCCACCACACAGAACTGTAGTGACAATTAATCATGGAATCTACACATTTTTTTTCCACACAGTGCCTGGCATAGAGTAAGTGTTCAAAAATATAAGCAAATACTTATATTTGCTTATATTTAAATATTGGTAATATTTATCTAAGCAATTACACATGAATCCTCACCAAGTCTTTGAGATAAGTGTTATCATCACCATTTAACAGAAGGGAAAACTGAGGCAGATAGGAAAAGTGATTTGCCTGAGTTCACAGAACTAGTTAAGATGCAGAGCAAAGACTCAAAGCCATGGTGTCTGTCTCCAGAAGCCATGTACTTGACAACAAAACCATACTGCTCCTCAAGAGACAGTCGAGTTTCTATTTCTTTTTTTTTAAGATTTTATTTATTTATTCATGAGAGACAAAAAGAGAAAGGCAGAGACATAGGCAGAGGGTAAAGCAGGCTCCCTATGGGGAGCCTGATGCGGAACTAGATCCCAGGACCCTGGGATCACGACCTGAGCCAAAGGCAGATGCTCAACCACTGAACCACCTAGGTGCCCTGAGTTTCTGTTTCTATAATGCCTCTATAGGAGATAAGATATGTCCTCTTTGAAAACAGAAAGCTCTGTCCCTTTTTAAGGGACTCCAGACTTTGACAAATGGATGAGACGGTTGTGTTTACAGTGGGGGGGTGGGCAGAGGTCTTCACAGGATCCCAAAAGTCACTGGTGGATTCGTGCTCCCTTTTTCAGAAGACCCTCCTCCTTTGCTGGCTCAACTTCTTGAATTTGCCTTAACTACTTTCCCTTCCCCAGAGAGTAACTTATACATAGCATACACAGAGCTGTCATTATGTAAATGAAGCTTCCCCAGTCCTGACATGGTGCATTAAAATATTCTTTAAATGTTTTCAAAGACATCAGCCCACTGAAGCAATCATTATGCTATAGCAGTTACTTCACCTGATGGGTGTTACTGCTTTCAAACGGGAAGATATAATTTTTCAGTAATTCAGTTATAGCCATACTCTTGTTTCAAAATTAATTTGACTTCTGTATGGGGTACAATCTTGGCATCAGTATTTTCATTTTAATACAGCAGCCAACAATACTAAAATATCATCAGTGAATCATGAGTGACTCAACAGCAATTCAAAAGAAATTGTTTTGTCAAATGTCTTCTGCCTTCATCAGAAAGTCATGCGGATGACTTAAGAAATTTTGCACTTAAGAAATATTGATACATGTGCAGTAGTGGTTCAAAACTGCTACTGAATATGTACTACTCCATTTCTGGAGTAATATCACTTTGTTAATAGATGGGCCAAACTATAGACTTCTATTGAGTCCCTGAGAGTAAAAAGTCTATTCCCTAGTACAGGGATTCTCAAATCCTGATCTATAGAGCTCTAGTATTCCATTCAGTCACCTTATGGCGATGCCTTATGGAGCAAGGTTGTGTGGGCTTGCTGTCATGCCCACTTTTGCTTCCAACAGAGTAACTTCTCATTTATCCTTTGATATATTGGGATTCCTCATAAGATTTTTTTTAAGTTAAAAACTAATATTTTTATAAGACAAAATTTGGAAATGATCCTTGGGAACATAAAAAGAAGTATATGTTCACTGTTTTCAGTAAGATTTACTGTCTTTGACTGATATAGGATACACAGCGTAATATATTATATAGATATCTAGGGAGGAAAGGATAGTTTTGAGCCCATTCGGGGCCATTGCACAATCAGACAAGCCAGCACATTCAGTCCCAGGTATTTTATATCCATTATCACAATAAATCTTCACAACAATAATGATAATAGTATCATTGTACTAATTTTATGGAGCAGTAAACTGAGTTTCAGAGAGTTTAAATAACCAGGCCTAAAACCATATAACCAATTATCTACAGAGAAGGGACTCAAACCCATGCCTGTTCATCCCCGAGTCCATGGTCTTTAAATGCTGCATCAAACTACATCTCCAACACCTATCACTGTCACAGGATTTCAGAAATGGATGAAATCATTATAAGCCATGTAGTGTAAGGAAGCTCAGCAAATAAGTCTAGCATTCAAATGTATCAATTTGGCCCATGTCCACTTAAGAGTTGCAACGGTGTCAAATTACAGAGGTCCCAAAGAGACTGGCCCTCAAGCTGCACTTAGCTCCCAGATGTGTTCTGTTTGGCATACACAGAGTCTCTAAAAATCAGGACATTCTACTAAAGTTCCATTATCTATTGTTTGTTTGTTTTTATTGCCAGCTGTACTCGTTTACACTACCTGCATGGCTTCTGTGGAAAACTGCATTTGTAACCCCTTATTTGGAAACGTGGAACAGGAGAGAGAACCTTCCTCCAACTAGCCACTTTGAGACCATCCACCTAGAAAATATATTAGATGGTGTTTTGACAGAAGAGCACATGAATAATATAGGGGTGAGGTCCCAATCTGGAATATGCCACAAAAGAAGTAGTGAATTCAATAATTCAGGTGAACAATATTAATGTGGTAGAATGCGGAAAATAACACTCAATAAAGAAAAAAATGAAAAGCACCCCTTCATACAACAGATATGTATTAATCACTTACCATGTTTCTCAAAGCTACAGGAAAACAGAAACATAAAACATCGTCCCTGCTCTCAAGTGGCTTTAGTGTAATGGAGCATAAGACAAGAAATGGGCAATGAGAACATAATGTGAAAAGAGAAGAGCACAACATGATGAAAATAAGCACAAAGTATAAGGGGGGCACAGATACATTGTATAACACTAGGAGTTTAGGAGAAGTTATCATTAATGAGTGCTAAGAGTCACTAGATGGGGAACAGATGAGAGACAGAGGGTACCATCCAAGTAAATGAATGAAAGAATGGTATTTCTAAAAGTAGAGAATTAGAAAACATCATAATTCTTTGAAGAAATATGTTTTCTCCTCATGACTGATGCAAAGGAAGGACTTTGGGGAAATGGTGGACGATAAGGCTGGAAGACTAGGTGGACATTTATTGATATACACTCCCATACTCATTCAACAGAAACTTAAAGGTACCAACTTAGGCAGTGAGAATACAAGAGACAGCAAGGCAAATGAAGACCCTAACCTAATTAAGTTCACATTCTTTTTTAAAAAATATTAATTAATTAATCAATTAGTTGATTGATTAATTTTAAAGGGGGCACACAACTAGGGGGAGAGGTAGAGGAAGAGGAGAAAGCAAATCTCAAGCAGATCCCCAATGACCTTAGAGCCTGATGTCAGGCTCGATCCCATGACACTGAGATCATGAACTGAACTGAAATCAAAAGTAAGATGCTCAACTAACTGAGCCACCACCCTGGTGCCCCGAAGTTTGTATTCTCAAAAATTGAGTCAGATAAACAATATAAATGATTAACTTAATTAGTGCCATGATGGAGGGTTTTATTTTTAAGATCATGATATAGAATAACCAAAATTTCATAAACTTACATGTCTTTTTTTATTTTAGAAAAGGAGCTCTAAATTTTATTCTAAGTGTCACAAGGAGCCACAGAAGGGTTTTAAAAGGGGATGGAGTTGTGATATGATAAAGAGTGTATTTTAGAAAGTTAACTGTGGCAATAGAGTGTAGAACATACTGGATGAGGGAAACACAGGAAGTAAAGAGACTAGATAAGAGACTTGCGGTAGTATAGGTAAGAAAGGTGATGACCTCCACTACACTATTTTGGTGGAGATGAAGAGAAGTGGATAGACTTATGAACGTGCTAAATGACGACAGGGGATGGGAAAGAGAAATTTGTAGTATAGTCCCAGGTTTATGATGTTAGTGGATCAATATGAAGATAGGATCCAAAGCTAGAATAAAATGGGAGTGAAGGTCAGGAAAGGTTTAATTATATTTTTTATTGGAGTTCGATTTGCCAACATATAGCATAACACCAAATGCTTACCTCATCAAGTGCCCCCCTCAGTGCCTGACACCCAGTCACTCCATCCTCCTGCCCACCTCCCTTTCCACTACCACTTTTTAAAAAAAAATATTTTATTTATTTATTCAAGAGAGACAGAGAGAGAGAGAGGCAGAGACACAGACAGAGGCAGAAGCAGGCTCCATGCAGGGAGCCGGACATGGGACTCGATCACAGGTTTCCAGGATCAGGCCCTGGACTGAAGGTGGCGCTAAACCGCTGAGCCACCAGGGCTGCCCTCCACTACCACTTGTTCGTTTCCCAGAGTTAGTGTCTCTCATGTTCTATCACCTTCTCTGATTTTTCCCACTCATTTTCTCTCGTTCCCCTGTATTCTCTTTTTTTAAGTTTTTTTTTTATTTTTTTTATTTATTTATGATAGTCACAGAGAGAGAGAGAGAGAGAGAGGCAGAGACACAGGCAGAGGGAGAAGCAGGCTCCATGCACCGGGAGCCCGATGTGGGATTCGATCCCGGGTCTCCAGGATCGTGCCCAGGGCCAAAGGCAGGTGCCAAACCGCTGCGCCACCCAGGGATCCCCCCTGTATTCTCTTTAACTATTTTTAATATTCCCCAAATGAATGAGACCATATAATGTTTGTCCTTCTCTTATTGACTTACTTCACTCAGCAAAATACCCTCCAGTTCCATCGACATTGAAGCAAATGGTGGGTATTTGTCATTTCTAATGGTTGAGTAATATTCCATTGTATACATAAACCACATCTTCTTTATCCATTCATCTTTCGATGGACACAGAGGCTCCTTCCACAGTTTGGCTATTGTGGACATTGCTGCTATAAACATTGGGGTGCAGGTATCTTGGCATTTAACTGAATTTGTATCTTTGGGATAACCCTCCAGCAGTGCAATTGCTGGGTCGTAGGGCAGATCTATTTTTAACTCTCTGAGGAACCTCCACACAGTTTTCCAGAGTGGTTGCACCAGTTCACATTCCCACCAACAGTGCAAGAGGGTTCCCCTTTCTCCACATCCTCTCCAACATTGGTTGTTTCCTGTCTTGCTAATTTTCCTCATTCTCACTGGTGTGAGGTGGTATCTCATTGTGGTTTTGATTTGTATTTCCCTGATGGCAAGGGATGCGGAGCATTTTCTCATGTGCTTGTTGGCCATGTCTATGTCTTCCTCTGTGA
Organism: Canis lupus baileyi; assembly: GCF_048164855.1. Lineage (NCBI taxonomy): Eukaryota > Metazoa > Chordata > Mammalia > Carnivora > Canidae > Canis > Canis lupus. The sequence continues at coordinate 37,827,889 of NC_132876.1, forward strand.
AATTTCTGTTCATATCTTTTGCCCATTTCATGATTGGATTGCTTGTTTCTTGGGTTTTGAGTTTGATAAGTTCTTTATACATCCCTTTATCTGATAGGTCATTTGCAAATATCTTCTCCCATTCTGTAGGTTGTCTTTTAGTTGTGTTGACAGATTCTTTTGCTGTGAAGAAGCTTTTTAACTTGATTAAGTCCCAATAGTTAATTTTTGCTTTTGTTTCCCTACAGAGATGGATCTTGCAAGAAGTTGCTGTGGCCAAGTTCAAAAAGGGTGTTGCCTGTGTTCTCCTCTAGGATTTTGATTGAATCTTGTCTCACATTTAGAGCTTTCATCCATTTTGAGTTTATCTTTGTGTATGGTGTAAGAGAATGGTATAGTTTTATTCTGCACGTGGCTATCTAATTTTCCCAGCATCATTTATTGAAGAGACTGTCCTTTTTCCAGTGGATAGTCTTTCCTGCTTTGTTGAATCTTAGTTGACCATAGAGTTGATAGCCCATTTCTGGATTCTCCATTCTGTTCCATTGATCTATGCATCTGCTTTTGTGCCAGTACCACACTGGCCTGACAACCACAGCTTTGTAGTACAACCTGAAATCTGGCACTGTGATTCCCCCAGCTATGGTTTTCTTTTTTTAAATTCCCCTGGCTATTTGGGGTCTTTTCTAATTCCACACAAACCTTAAGATGATTTGTTCCAACTCTCTGAAGAAAGTCCATGGTATTTTGATAGGGATTGCAACAAATGTGCAAATATCCCTGGGTAGCATAGACATTTTCAATGTTAATTCTTCCATTCCATGAGCTTGGAATATTTTTTCATCTCTTTGTGTCTACCTCAATTTCTTTCAGACGTATTCTGTAGTTTTTAGGGTATAGATCCTTTACTTCTTTGGTTAGGTTTATTCCTAGGTATCTTATGCTTTTGGGTGCAATTGTCAATGCAATTGACTCCTTAATTTCTCTTTTTTCAGTCTCATTGTTAGGGTATAGAAATGCCACTGATTTCTGGGCATTGATTTTGTATCCTGCCACACTGCTGAATTGCTGTATGAGTTCTAGCAATCTTCAGGTGGAGTCTTGGGTTTTCTATGTACAGTGTCATGTCATCTGCGAAGAGGGAGAGTTTGATTTCTTCTTTGCCAATTTGAATGCCTTTTATTTCTTTTTGTTGCCTGATTGCTGAGGCTAGGACTTCTCGTATTATGTTGAATAGCAGTGGGGAGAGTGGACATCCCAGTCGTTTTCCTAATCTTAGGGAAAGGCTCCCAGTGTTTCCCCATTGAGAATGATATTTGCTTTGGGCTTTTCATAAATGGCTTTTAAGATGCTAGAGAATGTTCCCTCTATCCCTACATTCTGAAGAGTTTTGATCAGGAATGGATGCTTTATTTTGTCAAAGGCTTTCTCTGCGTCTATTGAGAGGATCATATGGTTCTTGTATTTTCTCTTGTTGATATGATCTGTCATGCTCCTTGCTTTATGAGTGTTGAACCAGCCTTGCATCCTGGGGATAAATTCCACTTGGTCATGGTGAATAATCTTCTTAATGTATTGTTGGATCCTATTGGCTAGTATCTTGTTGAGATTTTTTGCATATGGGTTCATCAGGGATATTGGTCTATAATTTTCCTTTTTGGTGTGGACTTTGTCTGGTTTTGGAATTACAGTGATGCTGGCCTCATAGAACGAGTTTGGAAGTATTCCATCTCTTTCTTCCTTTGGAACAGCTATAGTAGAATAGATATTGTTTCTTGTTTATACGTTTGATAGAATTCCCCTGGGACGCCATCTGGTCCTGGACTTTTGTGTCTTGGGAGGTTTTTGATGACTGCTTCAATTTCCTCTCTGGTTAATGGCCTGTTCAGATTTTCTATTTCTTCCTGTTCCAGTTTTGGTAGTTTGTGGTTTTCCAGGAATGCATCCATTTCTTCTAGATTGCCTAATTTATTGGCATATAGCTGCTCATAATATGCTTTTAAAATCGTTTGTATTTCCTTGGTATTGGTGGTGATCTCTCCTTTTTCATTCATGATTTTATTAATTTGAGTCTTCTCTCTTTTCTTTTTAATAAGACTGGCTAATGGTTTATCTATCTTATTAATTCTTTCAAAGAAGCAACTCCTGGTTTTGTCGATCTGTTCTACAGTTCTTCTGGTAGCTATTTCATTGAGTTCTACTTGAATCCTTATTAACTCTCTTCTTTTGCTTGGCGTAGGTTTCATTTGCTGTTCTTTCTCCAGTTCCTTTAGGTGCAAGGTTAGCTTGTGTATTTGAGTTTTTTTCCAATTTTCTGAGAGATGCTTGTTTTACGATGTATTTCCCTCTTAGGACTGTTTGTGCTGTATGTATTCCAAAGATTTTGAACAGTTATATCTTCATTTTCATTAGTCTACATGAATCTTTTTAATTCTTCTCTAATTTCCTGGTTGACCCTTTCATTTTTTGCAGGATGGTCTTTAACCTGCAGGTGTTTGAGTTTCTTCTAAATTTCTCCTTGTGATTGAATTCAATTTTCAAAGCATTATGGTCTGAAAATATACAGGGGACAATCCCAATCTTTATGTAGTGGTTGAGACCTGATTTGTGACCTAGTATGTGGTCTATTCTGGAGAAAGTTCCATGTGCACTTGAGAAGATTGTGTATTCAGTTGTGTTCAGATACGAAGTTCTGTATATATCTGTGAAATCCATCTGATCAGTGTACCATTTAAACCCCTTATTTCTTTGGAGATGTTGTGTTTCAAAATCTGTCATTTGCAGAAAGTTCCATGTTGAAGACTCCTACTATGAGTGTATTATTATCAATGTCTTTATTTCAGTTATTAATTGATTGATATACTTGGCAGCTGCCACATTCAGAGCATAAATATTCAAGATTGTTGGGTGTTCTTGTTAGAAACTTTAAGTATGATATAGTGTCCCTCTTCATCTCTTACTACACTCTTTGGGATAAACTGTTATTTATCTCTAATAAGGATTTCTATTCCAGCTTTCTTTTGAGGACCATTAGAATGGTAAATGGTTCTCAAACCTTTCATTTTGAGGCTGGAGTGTCCTTAGATCTAAAATGAGTCTCTTGTAGACAGCAAATAGATGGGTCTTGTTTTTTTATCCAGTCTGGAACCCTGTGTCTTTTGGTGGCATCATTTAGACCATTTACGTTCAGGGTTACTATTGAAAGATATGAATTTAGTGTCATCATAATACCTATTCAGTCCCTGTTTTTGTGGATTATTTCCTTGGACTTCCTCTTTCGTTTACAGAGTCCCCCTTAATATTTCTTGCAGAGCTAGTTTGGTGGTCACATATTCTTTCAGTTTCTGCCTATCTTGGTTGCTCTTTATCTCACCTTCTATTCTGAGAGCCTTGCTGGATATAGTATTCTTTGCTGTATGTTTTTCTCATTTAGGACCCTGACTATATCCTGTCAGCCCTTTCTGGCCTGCCAGGTCTCTGTGGAGAGGTCTGCTGTTAATCTAATATTTCTCCCCATATAAATTAAGAATCTTTTGTCTCGGGCAGCCTGGCTAGTTCAGCAGTTTAGCGCTGCCTTCAGCCCAGGGCATGATCCTGGAGACCTGGAATCGAGTCCCACAATAGGCTCCCTGCATGGAGCCTGATTCTCCCTCTGCCTGTGTCTCTACCTCTCTGTCTCTGTGCCTCTCATGAATAAACAAATAAAATCTTTTTTTTTTTAAAGAATCTTTTGTCTCTTGCTGCTTTAAGGATTTTCTCTTTATCTTTGGAATTTGCAAGTTTCACTATTAAATGTCGAGGTGTTGAATGGTGTTTATTGTATTTTCAGGAGGTAGGACCTCTGTATCTCCTCATCTGAATGCCTGCTTTCCTCCCCATATTAGGGAAGTTCTCAGCTATTATTTGTTCAGTTATGCTTTCTGGCCCTCTGGCCCTCTCAGCGTTTTCTGGAACCCCAATTATACATAGATTCTTCCTTCTGAGGCTATCATTTATTTCCCTTAGCCTTTCCTCATGGTCTTTTAATTGTTTTTGTCTTTTTCCTCAGCTTCCTTCCTTGCCATCAACTTATCTTCTATGTCGCTCACTCTTTCTTCTACCTCATTAACCCTCATCGTTAGGACCTTCAGTTTGGATTGCATCTCATTTAATTAATTTTTAATTTCTGCCTGATTAGATCTAAATTCTGCAGTCATGAAGTCTCTTGAATCCTTTATGCTTTTTTCCAGAGCCACCAGTAGCTTTATAATAGTGCTTCTGAATTTGCTTTCTGACATAGAACTGTAGTCCAATTTCTGTAGCTCTGAGGCAGAGAGTATTGTTTCTGATTCTTTCTCATGTGGTGAGTTATTCTTTCTAGTCATTTTTCTCAGTGCAGAGTGGTTAAAAACAAGTTGTACATGTCAGAAGCACAAACTCTTCTCTCTGTAGCATTCCAGCTGTTCACTCTAAATCTCAGGTCGAATTCATAAGTTTTCAAGATGATTTGAAATTTATCTAGGTAAGTTATTGGGGACTGGTGACTTGGGGACCTTACTCCTCCACCACCTTGCCCCGCCCCCAGGAAAGATATATTTAATTCAGAGAGCAAATAAGGAGAGTAGATCAAGTCAAAGACTCCATCAGTTCAGCTGGGTAAAGTGAAATAGGTGGGTTTTTAAATTTTTTTTTAATTTAAGTTCCAGTTAACATAGAGTGTAATATGGGTTTCAGATCTACAACAGAGTGGTTCAAACTTACATACATCATCTGGTGCTCATCACAAGTGCCCTCCTTCATCCCCATCACCTATTTCACCCATCCTCTCACCTATCCCCCCTCCCCGCCCATCAGTTTGTTCTCTGCAGTTAAAAGAGTCTGTCTTATTACCTAGGCAGTCACTTGTTTGAAGCTATGTCATATCTCATGGGCAGATAAAAAAGGCATTTGGTATTTGAGAAAAAGACTAGGTTGTGACAAAAGATTTCTGGAGGAGTTGACTCAAACCAATAAGCATAAGATAGCTTTAAGGATGGCAAAATTCAGGCAACTAGAGATAGGGAAGGCAATGCATATTAACAACACAATGAGAAAAAGGTGCAGAGAGGAGATGCATATGACCAATGTATTTTGAGGAGATAGTGGTTGTAACAGAATATATATATTGGTACAATGGGAAAAAATTGTCTTATTCCCAATATTATCTACAATTACTAAGATAGAAGATATTAAATATTCTACTTCTAAAAATGTTGCAAAATTCTCTATTTCCAAATGCTCCATCTACCAAAATTAATTTGGCCTCTTCTAATGCTTTTTAATGAACTCTGTATACATATATGGCAAATAATTTCATTTTTCTGTGAAAATATAGCATAGTGAGAAATTACTAACAGAATATTACCAAATAACATCCAAGTCCAGCCAAATGAAGTACAAACTGGTTGATCTGAGAAATGTCTTCATTTTGAATTTATGAACTCAGGAGAGAGTTGATATTTTATGGAAATGCACATTCTAGACAGGATAGGATTATATAATCCTATTGAAAGTATGTAGCAGAGGGTTATTTTTTTCTTTCCATCTGCTTAGGTTTCATTAAAATGTGCCATCTGTGGGGAACCTGGGTGGTTCAGTTGGCAAAGCATATTATTTCAGCTCAGGACATGATCTCAGGGTCCTGGGATCGAGCCCCATGTCAGGCTCCCTGCTCAGCTGGGAGTCTACTTGACCCTCTGCCCCTCCCAGGACTCATATGCTTCCTCTCTCTCTCTGTCTCCCTCAAATAAATAAATAAATACATTTTTTAAAGTGCCATCTATAAAAGAAATTATATAGTTTTAAAAAAACTACTTCTATTTTACTGATGTGCCATTCTACATTGAATCTGAGCAGACATCTTTCCTGTGTGTTGTGGAGAAATGCACAGATGATCTAATTTTTGACAATAACTCTGATATTTGAAAAATACCACTAAAATACCTAAATCTTTTAATACAAAGTCCATAGATTTCATACAGAACATGTAAACTGAAAAAGAAAAGACAAAATTCCATTAAGTACATAGAGGTGCTTACTGAAGTCTCAGGGTGGCCCAAATATGGACCAGACTGCCCAAAGCTATTGAATCTGAACTAGGAGAAAAACACAAAATTTGTAGAGGAGGGGTCTCTGAATCTTCTCTCAGAAGTCCTAGCTAAGGTATCCATTAATCAAGCATTCTCTTTGGTTGCTCTCTCTTTACATCTTATCTGATCTCTCAAATAATGGGAACATTCTTTACTCCAGTATGGCTTGAAGTTGGGTCTACAACTCTTATTGACTAACTCTGAAAAAAAAAGGTTTACTTAGTTTTAGATGGAGCCTAATTAAGATCACTGTTTTCTGATTCTTGTTCAGAAGAGTCAGATTTGTAGCCTCTCCTACCAGCTTCATTTTTTTTGTATACTTAATGTATACATTAAACTTTAATTTTTTTGGTATTCTTAACGTACTTTAATTTTTTTGTATACTTAATGTACTTCTACATCTTAGTGATAAGTTTCAAATATCGTTTCGGAATTCAGTGTTCTTAATTAACAGAATGAGAGCCATTTAGCTACTCTCAGAATAGGCTTCAGAGTCTGCTTACATACACTCACTTAGCACAAATTAATTGCCTTCTTCATTTAATGAGAATAATGTTATAAAACATCTTGTTTAAGTCTTCTTGAGTGCTCAAAGTGCATTTCAAAAAATCTGAAAATACATTTTTCTAGCTGAGAAGTTTGATTAGAAATAAAATACACTGATATTTTACTCTAAAAAAATTGGGTTACTGGAGCTGGATTAAGCATAGTGGTATATTAAAAAGAAAACAAGTCCAGCTCCAAAAGCCATATAGCAATTAATTATGATCAGGGAAAGTAAGTGCCATAGGAAAAAACAACACTAGGACAGGGTCTTCTAGGATGAGTTGTCTTCATAAGGAATATCGTGTGTGGATGGAATCAGAAGGGAATTCCAAGCAGGTGAAATGGCATGAGCAAATGCCAAGGGGTATCCAGGTTTACTGAAGATTCAGACAATAGGACTTGGTGTACTACATAGGTTACATGACAAGGAAGAAGGAGCAAATTGAACACAAAGTGTGGACTGGTACCAAATTATGACAGTCTTTAATGTGAAACAAAGGAACACAAAATTTATTTCTATTTTGGACAAGGAAGCCCTATGATGTTTAGTCAAGGGAATTACATGTTGAGAGTTATGGTTTTTTTTTAAAGATTTATTTCTCTATTTTAGAGAGAATAAGAGATCACATGAGTGGAGAGAGGGGCAGTAGGAGAGAGAATCTCAAGCAGACTCCCTGGAGCCTGACACAGGGCTCGATTCCACAACCCTGAAATCATGACCTGAGCCAAAATCAAGAGTTGGACACTTAACTGACTGAGCCACCTGGGTGCCCCTGAGAAATATGCTCTAGAAAGATTACTCTGGCAGAAATATGGAGAAGGTATTGGAGATGGAAACAATAGAGATGTAGAGACCAGTGTGGAAGCTGGTAGGAGAGGCTACAAATCTGAACTAGGGAAGAAGTGTGTATGGAAAGTAAAAAACACAAAAGAGTTTAAAAAATAGAAGTATCACTTGGAAAATAATTTTATATTGGGAGTAAAAGAAAAGAATAAAGCATCTGTAAGATGTAGAGTACTAGTTTGATTTACTTAGCAGAAAGCACTGTGTTTTTAACCAGCAAAAATGAGCGTAGATAGAAAAAATTAAGGGGTCAGGTCTACTGGGGCAATGAAATCACTTTGGGACAATTTGTGTGACATCCAACTTGAGGTACAGGTCTGGAGATATGGCTAGAGAGACAGCATTTAGGAGTCAAGGGTGGGAGGGCAAGACCATCCACAAGAAAAAAAAAATCCAAGAAGAGAATTGAAAAACGTTAAAGGACAGAGATATTTGGGGAAAAAAAATTAGAGAAATTGGAATCAGAACAAGGGACCTGAACGATGCTGGTAGGTTGCAGAACAACCTGGAAAGAGCAGAAGATCTACAATCAAGAAGAGAGAGTTCCAGGAAGAAAGGGATAGTTGTCTCTCTTCATCATACTTGGGGATGAAAGAGATGTTTGCTCAGACCCCACTTTCTTGATTCCTTAACCTTCTGTCCATTGCTCTAGTATATTCACAAGCTACACACTCACACACAGTACCAAGAAAACCCCAGGAATATACACACTCTTTATTATAGGTATGTTCTTAACTAATACCTCCTGATGATCTACCTACCCACTGAGCTGGGCTTAACTCATTTCAGCAACAACTGAAAGATTTCCTTTTTGGCCCGGGGCTCAGAAATGATGTAGAGGTATCTTGCCTGCCTTGTCCCTTGGTATCATCCCCATTGGCTGCCAATAACAAGAGAAGGTGAGGCATGAGAAAGAGAACTCACATAAAAAGTCTTCTTCCGGGATCCCTGGGTGGCTTGGCGGTTTGGCACCTGCTTTTTGCCCAGGGCGCGATCCTGGAGTCCTGGGATTGAGTCCTGCATCGGGCTCCCAGCATGGAGCCTGCTTCTCCCTCTGCCTGTGTCTCTGCCTCACTTTCTCTTTCTATGTCTATCATGAATAAATAAATAAAATCTTTAAAAAAAAAAGTCTTCTTCCCATGGCCACAGCTCCCTGCTTTCTTTCCAGTGTGGCCCACACTGGCTAGAATTTTACCCAAAGCTATCAACAAATTAAGCCAAGAAAGTACCTTCATTCTTTTTGTCATATTCAGCTGTATCCACCTAAATTGCCCAACGTAGCTCACCAGAGAAAGGAATTATGAACAAACCATCAGAAAAAAGTGACAAACACTACAAGAAAGCATAAAATGTCTCACATTTGCCAGCTTCTTATAGCATGTATCAACTTAAAGCCCTTTCTGTTTTCACAGTAAATCCCTTGTTCTCAGAGAGGAAATAAAGTAATGAAAATCACATTTATTATCTCCTATGCCCACCAGAAAACAAAAATATATGTATTTTTAAATGTACAATATATCTTCCCTCTCCTATTTTATTTTTGCAGTTTTCTTTATCACGAAATATCTCAAACATACAGAAAGGTAGAGATAATAATAGAATGCATAATCACCACCCCAGCTTAAATAAATCTTAACTATTTTCCATTTCTTTTGGATATTGAAAAATCACTGAGTCCCAGCGCCTTGTGTGTATCTACAAATTCCATTTTCCTGCATGCCCACTCCAATACTGAGAACCACACGAATAATTTTGATTTGTTTACATGTGTTAGTTACATATGTATTTAACTCTAAAATATGTGCTAGTGTTCTACATTTTAGCTTACATAAATGGTACTTTGCTGTGCGCATTCTGGAATTCTTACTTTCATTATCATTTACTATTAAATATGCATGATTTTCTGATTTTCCTTGTGATTTGCTAGTTATTCCTTATTTAGTAATTCCTATTTTTAACTTCCAAACATATGGTTTTTAATGAACATATATTTTTTTAACCTATCCTTTAACTGCTATGTGTTCCAAGAAAGTTTTCCTGCATGATACTGGTTCTTTAAAATGTGTTTAGGTTTCCTTCAGGATGTAGCACATAATATATTATTATAGATGTTGTAGGTGAGCTTGAAAACCACATATATTTCATACGATCAAACTTGTTATTTGCATCTTTGAGTTTTCTCAATACTTAATAGTTTCTGGTCTGCTTAATCTATCAGTTTCAGACAGATACATGTACAAATATCCCAATGTAATACATTTTGTCAATTTCTGATTGTAAATCTGTCAGTTAAAACTCTATTTTTGATGATATGGGATTTTTTTCAGTGCATAAAAGCTCAAACCAGTTATATCTTGGCAGCTTGGTAGCAGCTTGGTAGCTGTTATGAGGTGACATTTCTTCTTATCTCTGTCAATCATTTATTCCTTAAATTGTATTGAAAGAAGCTTTACCAATCTATCCTCTCTGCTTACACATGTAGCCTCCATCCTGAATTTTTTGTTCTAGCTTATCTAACTATGTGTGAATCATAAAATAATACATTATTTTGTTTTGTGTATTTTTTTTTAAATATCTGTTTTTTTTATTTATTTATTCATGATAGGCACACAGTGAGAGAGAGAGAGGCAGACACAGGCAGAGGGAGAAGCAGGCTCCATGCACTGGGAGCCTGACGTGGGATTCGATCCCGGGTCTCCAGGATCGCGCCCTGGGCCAAAGGCAGGCGCCAAACCGCTGCGCCACCCAGGGATCCCTGTTTTGTGTATTTTTAATGTTAAGTAAATGAAATCACATTCTTTTATAAGCTCCTTCTATCACTGAACATTATGACTAAGATTCATTTGTGTTATTGCTTAGCTTAATTCATTCATTTGCACTTCTGTTCAATAGCCCATTGTATGAATATATTACAGTTTATCTGTTCCACAATGGATAAACATTTATGTTGTTTCTGGACTATGGCCATAAACAAACAGTGCAGTTAGGAACATTTTTATAAACATCTCTTTGTATGCATACATTAGAGTTTCTTTCAGGGATGGACAAACTGTGTAAAGGGCTAGATAGTAAATATTTTAGGCTTTGTGAACTATGTAGGGTCTTAGTCGTATATTCATTCTTTTTCTTACAACTCTTCAAAAATGTAAGAAAGGGCGAACTTGGGTGGCTCAGTCACTTAAGTGTCTTCAGCTCAGATCATGATCCCAGGGCCCTGGGATGGAGCCCCGCATCAGGGCCCCTGCTCAATAGGGAGCTTGCTTCTCCCTCTCCCTCTGCCTCTTCCCGGGCTTGTTCTCTCTCTCTCTCTCTCTCTCAAATAAATACAATCTTTTTAAAAAATGTAAAGAAAAATACTCACCATTTACAGGGCCTTCCCAAAACGAGCTGTAGGACACACAAGTCCATGGCCCATAGTTTACCAATGCCTGCAGAGTAAACAGCTAGGAATGAAAGAGCTGTCAAACATATTTTTGCCAACACGGGGGATGTGAAATAGTATCTTGTTGTCTTTTTAATTTAATGAGACTGAACATCATTTCATATGTTTATTGGCCACTTGGGCTTCCTATTCTGTGCAGTGACTATTCAAGTCTTTTACTCATTTTTCAAGTAGATTGCTTTTTCTTATGTCCCTTCTGACTAATATGTGTTGCACATATCCTCTCAGTCTGTGTCTTGTTTGTCAAACAGAAACTTTTAAACCTAAATTAATCTAATTTATGTACCTTTTTTGATTGCATGTACTTTTTTCCCCTTCTAATGTCTTCTAAAACTTTTATAATACTATCCAGAAGTCATTTGTGCACCTGCAATCTATTTTTATGCCCAATGTGATGTGGGAGCACAGTTTCATATCTTTCTACTGCAAATTCTCTTCTTTCCTCATTGAAATGGAAAGCTGATACTGTTGTACATTAGGTTCTTGTAAAATTAATTCTGCAATAACAAAGAGCCTCCAAATCTCAGTGGCTTACGCAGTTTCTTTCTTGCTGACATTATTGACAGTGTATCAGCGCTGGGTCTCATCTACATTTCTATTTTTTATTTCAGGACTCCAACTGAAGGAGTCTCTATTTGGAACGTAACATTTTTCTGGCAGAAGTAAAAGAACTGTCAAACCATGCAGAGAAATTTCCGTCATTACACAGTTACAGATTTACCATGGTTCAAGCTTCTGTCACGTGTGGCATAGGTATGCTCCCATTCTATTGGCTAAGGCAAGTCACATGGCCAACCCTGACATCACAGGGAGGAGACACACCTCTCTTGGAGAAACGCTGGAAGTTATATGGCAACCAGTGAAGTCAGTCAATCGGAGAAGGACAAACATTATATGTTCTCATTCATTTGGGGAATATAAATAATAGTGAAAGGGAATATAAAGGGAGAAGAAGTGTGTGGGAAATATCAGAAAGGAAGACAGAACATGAAGACTCCTAACTCTGGGAAACGAACTAGGGGTGGTGGAAGGGGAGGAGGGCGGGGGGTGGGGGTGACTGGGTGACGGGCACTGAGGGGGGCACTTGACGGGATGAGCACTGGGTGTTATTCTGTATGTTGGCAAATTGAACACCAATAAAAAATAAATTTATTAAATATATATATATATATGGCAACCAGTGGGTACATATAATCCTCTTACAGAGAAAAGAGCAATTTGGGGGAATAATAATACAGTTTACTTAAACATATATGAAAATATTTTTCTGTTCTATTTCTCTTTCTCTGGTCATCTATTCCTGTACAAATATCACATTATCTTAATCAGTATACTTTCATAATAATTACTGATATATGGTAAGGCAAGGCACCATACTTCGTTCTTTTCCTTTAGCAGCATCTTGATCCTCCTTGGCCTTTGCTCTTACATATCTATTTAAAATTCATTAGTAACATTGAAATACTTTTAAATGTTTCAGGCTACTAAATATGGTATCTCTTCTATATTCTCTTGGTTTCTGGTGAATATAAATGTACTTGATGGATTTCTGTGTCCAACAAATTTGCCAATCTGTTTTACTAATTCTGTAGATTAATTTATGCTGTAGATTCTTTCAGTATGTTTTAAAGATTTTATTTATTTATTAGGTAGAGAGAGAGAGAAAGAGAACATGGTGGGCGGGGAGAGGGAGGAGGGGCAGAGGGGGAGGGGAAGCTGACTCCCAGCTGAGCAAGGAGCATCTTGCAGGGCTTGATCCCAGGACCCTGAGATCATGACATGAGCCAGCCAGGAGCCCCTTTCAGGGTTTTTTTTTTTTTTTTTTTTTTTTTATTCATGAGAGGCAGAGACATAGGCAGAGGGAGAAGTAGGCTCATCGCAGGGAGCCCGATGTGGGACTCGATCCCGGGCCCAGGGATCACGCCCTGAGTCAAAGACAGACGCTCAACCGCTGAGCCACCCAGGTGTCCCTGTTTCAGTTTTTTATATAAGTAATTATCTCAAGTACAAAATGACAGTTTTGTCAAAATAATTTTCCTAATATGTCTATTTTCCAATTTTACAATCAATTTTATTTTAGGTCTCTTTTATATGTACAATATAGTTGATTTTTCTCAAATCCAAGTGGGTACTATTGTTTACTTAATTTTGATTAAGATGTATTTGAGTGTATTTCATTCATTCTCGCTTGTGTTTCCTATTTCCCTCCTTAATAACTTATTTCCACCCTTTATCAATTCTTTTTTAATTCATAAAGTTCTCCATAAACGCTTTTCTTTCCTGTGGTAACCTGAAGTCCAAGAATTGCATTTCTATTTTATAAATAGTTAGACTTTACATTTTTACACATATCCCTACCAAAAAAACATTTCTAATAGTATCTAACATTATTCAGTACATCCTTTCTCCTCCTCTCACATACAGACATATAATAGTCTTGGATTGCTTTTCTTTTTTCTTTAAGTTTCTATTGCAATTCCACTTAGTTAACATGCAGTGTAATATTAGGTTCAGGGGGACGAAATAGTGATTCAACACCTCTATACATCACCTGGTGCTCATCATGATTACTGGCCCACATGTTTGGCTTGCTTTAAACAACCACTGAACATATTGTAGAGCAGGAACTGAATCCCCATTGTTTTCATTCATAGTCATATAATATTTTATTTTGTTTTATTTTTTGTCATATAATATTTTAGCTTCATCTTTAATTTTAATTGTAAAAGTGCTGTTTTCTATTCAATAGTGAATGTAACTTGTCAGGGCATTTTCAAAATCTGTCCTTGCCACTGTTGCTCACATTCCACTCTATTACAATCTCTTTTCTTGTTGCTAAAAGGCATCCTTTAGAGTCTTTCAACAAGAGTCTTTGTGTGGCTATGCATCTTAATTTTTGTATTTTTGAAAAATCTCTCTCTCTTTGGCTCTTTGGATGGTAGTTTAACTTTTGCCAAGGACTTTGGGCATCTTTTCATACTGAAGAGAAATCCTGTTTTTAAATTATTGTTCTTTTTATATATCATCTGCACTCTATGTATAGTAGCTTTTAATTTTCACTGTATCTTTATATTTGGCAACAATATTCTGCAGTTTTATTAAGTTGTTTCCAGCTGTGAATTTATTTTTATTTATCATGCTATTTAGTTTTGAGTGGAAGACTCAGGTCTTTCTTCAACTTTGGAAACTATCTTCAAAACCTCTTCAAATGGTTCTCTGTCATTCACTCTCTTCTTTTTTTGTAAGTCCTATTAGATTGATACTGGAATTATTTCTATTAACTAATCTTTCATCATTTTGATCTCTTTATTTATGTGCTGCATTCTGAGTGAATTTCATGGTCATATAATCAATTTCATAAATTCCTTTTTTACATGTTCAGTTTATTTTGCCTACCAAATCACTAGCTCAATAATGATGTTTTTCATTTCTAAGATGTCTATTAGGATCCTTTTTATCTTAATCTTTCTCCCAAAGTTTATTGAGATATAATTTACATATTGTATAAACTTAAGGTGCACAGCATAACAATTTGATATAAGTATGTGTCATGAAATGATTACCACAATGAGTTTATAGTATATATCTATAGTTATACTATACTTATGTAGTAACAATTTTTCCCCTTGTGGTGAGAGCTTTTAAGATCTAGTCCTTAGGAACTTTTCTTTAAGGGGAGGGGTACAGAAGGAGAGGGAGAGAGAGAATCTTAAGCAAACCCCATGTCCAGCATGGAGCCCAATGCAAGGCTTGAAATCCAAGACTATTAAGTGGGATCATATAGTCTTCATCTTTTTCTGTGTGACTTATTTAGCATAATGCCATCAAGGTCCATCCTTGGTGTTACAAATGACAGAATTTCCTTCATTTTTTCTGGCTGATTGATATTCTACTGTGAGTTTTCTTTATCTATCTATTCTTCCACTGATGGACCCTTAGGTTGTTTCCATGTCTTAGCTATTATAAACAATGCTGCAATGAACATAGGGGTACACATATCTCTTCAGGACATTTTGTTCTCTTTGTATGTACACCCAGAGGTGGAATTGCTGGATCATATGGTAGTTCTACTTGCAATTTCTTGAGGAGCCTCCATACTGTTTCCCATAATAGCTGAACCAATGTACATTTCCACCAACATTGCAACAGGATTCTTTCCTCTGCATCTTCATCAGCATTTATTATCTCTTGTTCTTTTGATGATAGCCATTCTAACAGATGTAAGTGATATCTCATTGTGGTGTTGATTTACATTTCCCTAATAACTAATGATGTTGAGAACCTTTATATACTGTTGGCCATTTGAGTATCTTCTTCAGACAAATGTCTATTTAGGCCTTTACACATTTTTAAATTGGATTATTAAAGTTTTTTTTGCTATTATGTTATAGAAGTTCCTTATATATTTTGGATATTAACCCCTTATCAGATCTATAGTTTACAAATATTTCTCCCATTCCTTAGTTTGCCTTTCTTTTTGTTGGTCATTACTTCTGCTGTGAAGAAGCTTTTTAGTTTGATGTAGTCCCACTTGTTTATGTTTTATTTTGTTGCTTCTGCTTTAGGGGTCATATCTAAAAAATCACTGGCGATGCTCAGGTCAAGATGCTTTTACCCTCTATTTTCGTCTAGGAATTTTGTGGCTTCAGGTCTTACATTTAAGTCTTTAATCCATTTTGAATTAATTTATGTGAGTGAGGTAGTATAGGAATCTAGTTTCATTCTCTTGCATGCAAATATCCAATTTTTTAGTAGTATTTATTGAAAAGACTGTCTTTGCTCTAATGAGTATTCTTGACTCGTTTATTAAATATCAGTTGACCATATATACACAGGTTTATTTGGAGGCTCTTAATTTTGTTCTTATACATATAATAAATAAGCATAAAATATATATACCTTTTAATATCTATTTTTAATTTCCTTTATGGATATTATTCCTTTATTTCTTTGTGGCTCCTAACTATACCTAATTTAAACCTTTTTCTAAATGCTTTCCATTTGAATCCTCTATCTCTGGTTATTTGGGCTACTATTCTTGGCATTAGTTTCGCCACGTGTGATTTGTAGATTCCTTGTGTGGAGGGCATTTCTCTATCTCTCTTTCCCTTATCCTTCTCTCCATGCCTAATAATTTTGTGCTTGCTTCCCTCATCAGTCTTTGTAGAAATACATGGGCTAATACAGGTGACTTGAAGCCTCTACTGACATTACACAGATGATATCAGAAATCCAGTCTGTGCTAGTGTTGGCTTCACATCATAAACATGATGTAGATAGTGCAGTATATTCAGTTTCTTCAATTCTAAGTAACTTCCTAGATCCCCAATATCCAATGTCACAGGGGAAATGTTAAGCTAAACAAGAGTATTATATCAAATAAGCTGGACGTTTGTTATTCAAGAATGATCAGAAAACCTGTGAAATCTTCCTGGAAAGCCATACAAAAAGAGGGAAAGAACTATTCAGTGTACTTGGGTTGTAGGCAGGGCTGCATAATAGGAAAGAAATGCTTATTTCCCTATCTGATATTCTTCCATGTATTGGGACACTGATTTTAAAAAATCACCCCTGCATTCTCTCTACCTTCTTCACATACTGTACTCCTGGAGATCACTGTTGTGACTTATGTGAGTGGTAAATTAGGGATAAGGAACTAGATGCATCATGCAGAATCTGCCTCTCTCTTTTCACTTGGGATTCTATGGTGTGTGAAGAGTACATATTCTGGTAACCTCCACTATGCAGCAAATTTTATGAAAGCCAGATCCCCCATGTGGGGTGGCCTGAGACTTCACTACTACCTGTGGCTGAAAGGATGTTTCTGCCTAAATCTGCAGTGTGTATAAGAAAGCCTTCTTGCCCACAGATATAAGCCACATTATCTGATATGAGCTTCACTAGGTATAGAGATGGGTTTTCTGTTTCTCTTTCTTATTTGTATTTCTTTTAGTGACTTTCAAACTCAGGTGGGGAAAACTGGAGTTTTCTCAGGATTCCAACGAGAAAGACGAAAGTTGCTTTCTGATTGTAATTTATACATTTCAGTTTTTTCAATAAATACATTATATTTAAAAAAACCTGCTTTATACACACATCTCCCCAAACTTCATGCTCACTCCTCTCTCTCTCTCTCCTCACATAAACTATTCTCATAACCTGCCCCTCTCTTCACTCTCCCTTGCTCTATTCCTGCCCTCATCTGCCATGCTCTGCATCTCTTATCTTCTTCCTTATATACTTTTGCTTTTTAATAAACCAATTAATTTTTTGGTTTCCTCAATTCCCCTCTCCATCCACTTCCTGGATCCATATCATAAAGGCCTAATCCTATAAATTACAGAAGATTCCTCTTTTGAAACTAGATAAGGGATTGGGG
The DNA here is from genome assembly GCF_048164855.1 of Canis lupus baileyi. NCBI lineage: Eukaryota > Metazoa > Chordata > Mammalia > Carnivora > Canidae > Canis > Canis lupus. The sequence goes on from NC_132876.1 coordinate 37,845,186, forward strand.
CACCTCAGTGGGCTCAGTTGATTAAGTGTCTAATTCTTGATTTTGGCTCAAGCCATGATCTCAGGGTCTTGAGATTGAGCCCTGGAATTGGGCTCTGCACTGAGCATGGAGCCTACTTAAGATTCTCTCTGCCCCTCCTACCCCATACCCTCCTTTTGCACACACATGCACTCTCTATCTTTCTCAAAAAATATAGGTAAGGGATGGAAGAAAATATCTGTAAATCATGCAACAATAAAGCATTAAAATCCAGAATATATAAAGAACTTCTACAACTCAACAACAACAAAAATAACCCATTCAAAAATAAGTAGATAGTTCTCCAATGACAATTGTAGATATAGAACAGACATTTTGCCAGAAGCCTGGGTGGCTCAGTGGTTGAGTGTCTGCCTTTGGCTCAGGTCATGATCCTGGGGTCCTGGGATTGAGGTGGGACTCCCCTCAGGGAGCCTGCTTCTCCCTCTGTCTATGTCTGTGCCTCTCTCTGTGTGTCTCTCATGAATAAAGAAATAAAATCTTTGAAAAGGGGAAAAACAGATATTTTGCTGAAAAAGATATGAAAAGGCCCCCAAATCATATGACAATATGCTCAGTAACATTAGGCATGATTGAAATACCATGAGATACTACTATGTACCCATGAAGATGGCTATTAATTTTTTAAGAAGTGATGGATGTTAATTTTGTGGTGATCATTTTGCAATCCATACGTATATAAAATCATGATGTTGTATAACCTTAAATTAATACAATGTTATATGTCAATTGTATCTCAGTAAACCTAGAAAAAAGTTTTGTATAACTAAGTCATGTTTAAAAAATGGTAATTAACATGTGTTGGCAAGGGTGTGAAGAAATTGGAATCCTTGTGCATTGCAGGTGAGAATGTAAAATGGTGCAGCTGCTGTGGTAAACAGTTTGGTGGTACCTCAAAAAATTAACTATAGAATTTACTACAGAATTACTATATGATACAACAATTCTGCTCCTGGGTATATAACAAAAGAACTAAATGAAGGGAATCAAATAGAATAGGTGTATACACCAATTTTCATGCAAAATTATTTATAACAAAAAGGTGGAAACAACCCAAGTATCTATCAACAGATGAATTTATACTCAAATATGATACACACACACACACATACACACAATGGAATACTAGATTCTATTCAGCCATAAAAAGGAAATTTTGATACATGGTATAACATGGGTAAACTTTGAAGACATTATAATAGAGTGAAATAAGCCAGACACAAAAGAACAAATATTGTATGATTCCACTTATGTGAAATATCTAAATAGATTCTTAGAGACAGAAGGTAGATTAGAGTTTACCAGGAATGAGGGGCAAGTGAGGAGAAAGAATAGGAATTATTGCTTAATCAGTAGAGTTTTTCTTTGGAATGATCAAAAAGGTTTGAAAATGGGTAGTGGTAATGGTTGCATGACATTGTGAATGTACTTAATGCCACTGGATTGTCTAGTTGAAAATGGTTAAAATCAGAAACTTAATATTACGTGTATTGTGCCACAATAAAATCTTTAAAAAGGTAAGGCAGAAAGACTGTGGATAAAAATACTTTAATACTGTATCCCTTTCAGGCAGGTCACAGTCATATAATAGAAGTATAAACTTAGCCAAACCATTTCACTTCTCTAAACTTCACTTTCATCACCTATTGAAAACAGATCATGTTGCCTGCACCCCCACAGGGTTGATTTGAAGTTCAATTGCAACCTAATGTGTCAAGGGTGCCTGGGTGGCTCAGTTGGTGAAGTGTCTGCCTTCTACTCAGGTCATGGTCCCAGGGTCCTGGGATCCAGCCTTGGGTCAGGCTCCCTGCTCAGTAGGGAGTCTGTTTCTCGGACTCCCTCTGCCCTGCCCTCTGCTGGTGTTTTTTTTTTTTTTTCCTCTCTCTCTCTCTGAAGTAAATAAATAAAATCTTTAAAATAACCTAATGTGTCAGATGCCTAACAGTACATAGTATGCTATTGGGGTACTTTTATCCATTTATATTTTATAATAAGCATGTGATATAAATGTAGTTTTGTTATTACTAATAAAAGGGGCACTGGCTGTGATGGCTGTGAATACAAATCCTCTGGAGAAGTGATTTTTGTTATATAACTGTAACTATAGCATAGCCTGAGTGATTGCTGAAATTATCAATCAGAATTTCAAGTGGTTTTGATGTCTCATAAGTATCTTTTCTTTTAAAGATTTCATTTACTTCTTTGAGAGAGAGAGGAGGAGGAGTAGCAGAGGGGGCGGGAGACAGAGAATCCCAAGCAGACTCTGTGTTGATTGTGGAGCCTGATGCAGGGCCCAATCTCACGACCCTGAGATCATAACCTGAGCTGAAATCAAGAATCAGATGCTTAACGGACTGTACCACCCAGGCATCCCTACATGGGCGTCGTCAAGTTAACATGTCCTAAACAAATTCTATAACATTCCTCTTAAACATACTCCGGGTGCATATCTTCTGCATGACAGTAAATAACATGACCATTTGCTCAATTGCTTAAGCCAGAGACACTTCTGTCCTCCTCATGCCCATCCCACACTCATTCCCCTACCAAATCCAGTCTATTTCTCTTCTAAAGTATATCTCTTTTCTGCTTTCCCTTCATTCTCACTGTCACTGTCACCATCTGGACTACAGAAAAGTCTCCAAATTGGTCTCCCTACTCCCTCTCTAGACTCTTCAATTTTCTACATCAAGTAACCAGCGTTACTCTCACTATATAGATTGGATTACATAACCTTGTTTTAAAACTTATCAATGACTTCTAAGTCATGTTGAATAAAACCTAGATTTCTTAATGTGGCTCTATAAGCTCCTGTAAGGTCTAGGCTTTGCCTACAATTCGTCCTCACCTTGGGCATCTCTTCAAGCACTTACATCCTACCAGCCAAGTCATCTTCAATCCTCAGACATGCCAAGCCCTTTGGCACCTCAGGGCCTTTGCCCATACTGTGGCACTACCTGAAACATTGTCACTTCAGCAAGTTTCAGTTTAAATGTCACTTCCTCAGAACAACCTACTATGATCCTATAATCTAAAGAAGATTCTTGGGGATCCCTGGGTGGCTCAGTGGTTTAGTGCCTGCCTTTGGCCCAGGGCACGATCCTGGAGTCCCGGGATTGAGTCCTGCCTCAGGCTCCCGGCATGGAGCCTGCTTCTCCCTCGCCTGTGTCTCTGCCTCTCTCTCTCTCTCTATCATAAATAAATAAATAAATAAATAAATAAATAAATAAATAAATCTTTAAAAAAAGAAGGTTCTTCATATTAGCACCTGTACATTGTTTTATGGACTTGTTTCTTGCCAGCTTCTCACACTATAATGTAATCTCTATAAGAGCTGGAATCATAACTGTTTTACTCACTGCTATATTACTTAGCTCTACCATGGTGCCAGAGGCATAGGAACATTCAATAAATATTTGTTAAATGGTTCAATAAGTAAGAAGTAACCACATAACACACAGTAATAACTGTGTTTCAGGAATATGTGCAATTATGCATATTGATTTCCCACGGATAAATTATTACATGAGGGAAAAACCACATTCTCATTAAATCAGTTAGAGGATAGTGCTCAAATATTTTAGTTTCTACATAGACCATGACCATTTCACATCCACCTAAAAACAACACCAAAAACTGCTGTGAGGGCTTTCTGGATGAGCTATCAGCATAAGTGGCTATTGCCCTTTTAGTTTGTTCAGCTTTGTAAATAATCTAGTCAAAAACAGGGGGAGTCATTCCCACTGAGACTCTTAAAAATGTTCAATGCTGAGGGCAGGGCAAGATGGTGGAGGAGTAGGGTCCTCAGCTCGCCTGGCCCCAACAACTTACCTAGATAACTTTCAAACCATACTGAACACCTATGAGTTCGACCTGAGATGTAAAGAGAGAACAGCCAGAACGCTACAGAGAGAAGGATTTGCACTTCTAGCAAGGTAGGGAGATGGAAAAAAATACAACAAAAGAGAATCTAGTTGGGGAGGGGGGCCCCCCCGTGAGGAGCCAGGCTAAGGTCCTGCGGGAGAGCCTCCAGGACAGGAAAGCCCAGCCCCGGAGAGGCGGGAACTTTAAAAATTTGCATGGGGCGATGGGGGGTGGGATTCCTGGGTGGCTCAGCGGTTTAGCGCTACCTTCAGCCCAGGGCGTGATCCCGGGGTCCCGGGATCGGGTCCCAGGATCGAGTCCCGTGTCGGGCTCCCTGCATGGAGCCTGCTTCTCCCTCCTCCTGTGTCTCTGCCTCTCTCTCTCTCTATCATTCATAAATAAGTAAATAAATAAGTAAGTAAATAAATAAATAAATCTTTAAAAATTCGCACCAGATTCTTCCCGGACGGAAAGGGCTCAGCAGGGAAATCGAGCAGAATCGCCGGAGGGACAATGGAGCCTCAGTCTCCCGGAAACACTAATAGAAGTGCACCCATGAGAGAGCGCACCACACAGCGCGGGCCAAACAGCAAAGAAACAAACAATCCAATCATGAAATGGGCAAAAGACGTGAACAGAAATTTCACCAAAGAAGACATAGACATGGCCAACAGGCACATGAGAAAATGCTCCGCATCACTTACCATCAGGGAAATACAAATCAAAAGCACTATGTGATACCACCTCACACCAGTGAGAATGGGGGAAATTAACAAGACTGGAAACAATAAATGTTGGAGAGGATGCCAAGAAACCCTCTTCACTGTTGGTGGTAATGTGAACTGGTACAGCCACCATGGTAAATCGTGTGGAGGTTCCTCCAAGAGTTAAAAATAGAGCTACCCTTCAACCCCGCAATTGCACTGCTGGGGATTAACCCGAAGGATACAGATGTAGTGAAATGCTGAGATACCTGCACACCAATGTTCATAGCCACAATGTCCACAATAGCCAAACTGGAAGGAGCCACCATGTCCTTCGACAGATGAATGGATAAAGATGATTTGGTATGTATATACAATGGAATATTACTCGGTCATAAGAAATGGCGAATACAGGACGCCTGGGTGGCTCAGCGTTTGGGTTGCTGCCTTTGGCTCAGGTCGTGATCCCAGGGTCCGGGATCAAGTCCCACATCGGGCTCCTGAGAAGACCCTGCTTCTCCCTCTGCTTATGTCTCTGCCTCTGTGTGTGTGTGTGTCTCATGAATAAATAAATAAATCTTAAAAAAAAAAAAGAAAAGAAATGACGAATATCCACCATTTGCTTCGACATGGATGGAACTGGATGGTATTATGCCAAGTGAAGTAAGTCAATCGGAGAAAGACAATCATTTTATGGTTTCACTCATATGGGGAATATAAAAAACAGTGAAAGGGATTACAGGGGAAAGGAGAGAAAATGAGTGGGAAATATCAGAGAGGGTGACAGAACATGAAAGACTCCTAACTCTGGAAATGAACAAGGGGTGTTTGAAGGGAAGGTGGGCAGGAGGATGGGGTGACTGGGTGATGGGCACTGAGGGGGGCACTTGACGGGATGAGCACTGGGTGTTATACTATGTGTTGGCAAATCGAACTCCAATAAAAAATATACAAAAAAATTATATACTAGAAAAAAAAAGTTCAATGCTGTGGTTGCCTGGTCACATTGCATCATCTAATAAACTGCTTTTTGTGTTTATTCTTTCTATGACCAATACTTCCTCTAAGTTAAATCTTCATTTAAATTCAAATGTTAGACATTCAGGCAAACGCATGCGCACACATACACAATGTGTGCACATACACAGGTCTATTTGTATCCACAGGAACATTTTATTTAAAAAAATAGAATTTTCTCTATGCTTTACAATCACATCTCAATCATTCATAGTATAGAAAGTATCCTGTGGTCAGTTACTATTCTTAACAGTAACATTTAGCGAGCTGGGAAAGAGGGGCCTTGCATAGATCAGTTTTAGAGGGAATTTGGGGGGCACCTATTTTATGTCATTTTTAATGCTCCATTTGCTAAGTGTTTGTTGCTGTCCAAATCAACACTTCCATTATCTGATAGTCTGTAAGCCCTTTACCCTGAATTGAGGACAGAAAGCTACTCAGCCAAGTTAATTAGGTTTTTCATTGACTTTTTAGCCCTGATATCACTTTGCTTTCAATATGATGGAAAGTGTTTCCGAGTAACAAATTTAAGTAAGAATCATATAAACCTAATTTGAGAGGTTGCTGATATCCTTTGGCTAACTTTTATTAGATTGGGCTGCAATCAGTCAAAGGAGAAGGAAGAGTTAGAGCAGGATATGTTCTCCAATTGAAAGTAACTTAAAATGTGCTATCAGAGCAATTCAGTAGTCATTTGGTTTATTTAATTTAATTAAAAGGCAACAAACCTTTAGTACTCATCCTTTCATATTAACACTCTTGTGCTTGAAAGCTGCTCACACCAAATCACGTTATCTTAACATAATTACCAGCTCACCATGAAAGAGAAGTGTGGCCTAAACTTAGCTAAGTCCACAGAATATTAGTCCGAGAAAAGCCTATGCCCATCACCTACTCCAAAGGTTTTCAAAGACTTTTAAAAGAGAAATTATTTCCTTAAGCATTACTTAAAATGGAAGCCATAAATGTAAAATAGATGTTAATGGTAATGACCATTATAACGAATGCCTGAACAGTGTTAGCTATATGCTAGGATTTGTTCTAAATTCTGCAACGTGTACGAACTTATTTAACCTTCACAAAAACTCTATATCAGCATCCTTATTTTACAGATGAGGAGTAAGCACAAGAAATTTAATAAAATGCTAGCAAATGATAAAGTCTTTGCCTCTCTAGACTAAAAGAGTGCTCTTCAATTTAGGAGGGGAAGAACAGAGTCCCTGATTTGATAAACCCTAGAGAGACATCTCCAATACTCCCTTGCCCTATAACCCTACCCTCAGAAATGTATCAGGTGGCTAAGCAACCAACATCAAACAGAAAAAATCAAAATGTATTAATATATTATCCAGGATTCCCAGAGGAATAAGGGCTTCACCAGCCAGAGGTTGGAAAGTGACAGGGTAGTCAGAGAAGAGGAAAGCTGATGGGAGGAAAGCATTTATGCATTAATTAGGGAGGGACTACATTTCTAAGGAGTCTTCAGTCAGTTGGTTGGATGTGAACCCTAACTAGCATTGCAACTGCTGTCAAAAAAGGAAAAATGTATTAATCAATCACAGTATGTCATAAGGGCCATGTATCAATCAAACACCCACAAAGTATCTGGGATGTCAGTTAAGGACATCCAGAACTGCACGTCCAAAATGACTAGAAAACTGTGGAAAGATTTATGGGAAGGCTTTGGGTGGCTGTCTTTTGGGTGAAAAGACGTTAACACCAAGCAGACATTACAAGGTGGTGGGCCAGTCTCATCACAGGCCCTTATCCACACTTTTTTCCCTCCAAAGAAAGAATAGGTTTCTTGATAGATGATGAGATCCTGGGGTCCAGGAAGGTGAAACTCTTTATTTAAGGTTTATATTCAAGTTAAAACTTCAACCCAGGAATATTACTCCCAAATGCAAGTTTATTTTGTTCTTCTAACTGCTGGTAACTTGAAAATACTTTCTAAAAGAGACTCTGGGAGTAAGTGGAAAGGTTCATACAGCTGGTAGATATTATTTTATTTTAATGAGTTTTTTCCATACCAGTGATTTGCATTTGTTTAAATCATGGCTTTGTCCATATCTAATAATGTAAATGACAGTATTTAGATTACTTCTGGTACACCTGAAATTCAACTTCACTTGCAAAGGGAAACCATCATTGGAGAACTACAGTAATTATCTTAGCACTGATTAACTGATCTCATTTACACTGCTACTGAGTTTTTGGAAAATAAAGCAAAATTAATTTTTTAATGTGTCAAATTAGCAAATGTACTTTTAGACAAAAGTCATTCTACTATTAGTGAAGAAGATATTTATTGAAAAAATCATTGAGAGAGAGAGAGAGACCTTAATTTCTTCATTGTCTGAAAAGCAAGAGACCAATAGGCTAATTTGATCACATCCCCCTCTCTCCTTTGGGTGAGACCAAAGACTCAGTGCAATTTTGCTGGTTAGAAATATTGTATCTATTGTATCCCCCACAAAAATACCAAAAAATTTCTTTTATGCATGTTAAATAAAAGGAGAATGAGGGCTGTAATCTACCTGTCACATTGTGCATAGATAGATAGATGATAGATAGATGATAGAGTGTATAAACTGCATATATATATATATATATTACTTTTTAAATTGTAAGATATACACATACATAACAGTGCATAAAACATATGTAAAGTTCAAAGATAAAAAAAATAAAGTTCAAAGATCATTACAAAGCAAACATCTGAGTAAATCATATGAAGAAACAGAACATTGACAGTGGGCCAGAATCCCCTTTTGTTTCTCTCCTCAATCATACTCCTCTACCTGTCCCCTAGAGATAACCATTATATCTACTTTTATGATAATCATTTTTATGATAATCATCTGGATTCAAGTCTTTCTTTCTACTTTTACTATATGTATGCATTCCCAAATAGTATCGCCCATTTTTGCTTGGTTTTGAACTTTCAATACTTGGAATATTCTCATGTTTTCTTCTGAGCTTATTTCCCTCAATGTTATATTTGTCAAATTTATTCAATTAATTGGCTGTACCAGTAATATAATTGAACCCCAAACCTTAGGCCCTTTCAAAAACAAAGTTTTGTTTTTCACTCATATTACACCCTTTGCAGTTTGGTTGTCTGTCTTCTTTATGTCTTCTTCATTATAGGACCCATGCCTAAAAAGCAGACCATTACTGGTCTCGCAGAAAAATAAAAGAGGAAGATGGACGTCTACACAACAACTCTCAAGGCTTTTGCTTGGGAGTGGCATATGTCACTTCCATTAACATTTCTTTGGCAAATCATATAGCCAAGCCTGATAGAAATATGATGGGAAGTAATATTCACCCATATGGACAGGTCCAGTAGGTTGCAGTAGATAATAATATCTTCATTATAATGCCATCCATAAAATCAACCTATTTACTGTACTGTGAATGGATTTGGGTTGATTCTTCTTTGGGGCTATCATGAACAATGCTGCTATAAACCTTCCTGTATATGAAGTTTCTCTAGGGTATATGCCTAAGGGTATAGTTGCTAAATCATAGCATCTGCATGACTTCAACTATTCTAAATAATGACAAACAATTTTTTCCTAAGCGAACATACTTATTCTCAACCATCATTGTATGAGTTCCTACTTTTCCACATCCTTGCTAACATTTGGTACTGTCTTTATGAATAATAAATAGCATCTCATTTTAATTTAATTGTATTACCATGATCATAATGAGCTTGGGTATCTTTTCTTATGTTGTATAGCTTCTGTAGCATTTGTATATCCCTAATTTGTGAAGCTGCAAACATTCGAAGTTTTATTTCAAAATAATTTTAAATTTATAGAAATTTTACAAAAATAGTACAGAGAGTTCTTATATGCCCTTCATATTTTTACTCAACATCAAAAACTCAATATTCCTCTCATTACCTGTTGTCAGCACAGGTGCTACAGAGACCCCAGTCACCATGGAACACCAGACCAGATTTATTCTGGCAGGAACAAGGTAGAATTATACTTAGTTGACAAACACGATCACATGGAAATGGTTCTCCCTGACACATTATAGATAACTATTTGGCAATCTGTATGGTTGTAGGAAAAGACGCTTAACTGGATTTCAATGAAGAACTCAGGTAGCAAATGAATATGAGCCAACTATAAATAGCTTCTGACCCCAGCATTAGCCCCATGTATGGGAATCACTTTTTGCAATTTATATTGCATGAATGTAAGTTCACCTTTTACAAAATGATTGTTCGGATTGATCCTACCATTGGATCTAAAATATCCCCATCATTTTTTTAAATGTAAGGGCATCTTAGATTTTCATTTTATAATGAGCATTTATGCTGTGCCAGGTGTTTTATTTTTAACATACAAATGGTTAAGAATGGGAGAGCTAGAATTTCATCCCAGGTAGTGAGTCTTCAGAGTCCATGAGCAACATCGATCCATGATAGCACCTCTTAGTAACTCTAGTTCCTCATGGACATTCTGATTCTAAGTTGAGGACACTTTCCCCAAGATCACACTGCTTTGTTTAAAGGAATTTTATTCTTAGCTGGATTTTCATGAAGCAATTAATATCTTGACATTTTAGCATTTCGAATAAGTGATTCTTTCATGAGCTTCAAAATAAACTTGAGTAGTCTGTCCTCCCATTCCTGGCCCAGTTCATTAGTTCCCCACCCGCACACCCACTCCCACCCTGCCGCCCACACTGCTTATATCCATTGCTTATTTATCTGTGCAGTGTTCCTTTGTGCAAGTATAAGAAAATATGATTACATATCCTCATTTTACTTCATTACAAAAAAGAGGAAATACAATAAATGCTGCACTGGACCTTGTCTTTGTTGCATTATATGTTAAAGATCTTTCAGTATTACTACACAGAGTGCTTTGTCATCCTCTTCTACAACTGCTTTGTGTATGTACCCAGTACTTATGTAAGCATTCCCTTTTTTAAAAGAAGATTTTATTTATTTACTTCAGAGAGAGAGAGAGAGAGAGAGAGAGAGAGAGAAGACTCCCTGCTGAACAGAGAGCCCAAAGCAGAGTTCAATTCCAGGATCCTGAGATCATGACCTGAGCTAATGGCAGATGCTTAACCAGCTGAGTCATCCAGGCACCCCATAACCAGTCCCTTTTTGAAGGACATGGATTGTTTCCATCTTCTGCTGTTACTACAAATAAAGCTGCAAAGGGTTATTGAATTATGTCTGAATAAAGAAACCCTATGCATATCTATATGAGAGAAATGAAGACTATTGTTTGATGACTCTTCAATGTGTTGAAGCATCTGAAAACGCAAAATGTGCAAGCCCTAAAGTTACTCTACCACCTTCCTACCTGCCCCCATGACAACGGATACTGCCTCTGAGCCTTGTTGTCAGGTAAGAGTCATCTAATAATTTCACATACTTTCAGATGCTGTAATAGTAACTGTTTAACGTCTGGAAATGGCAATGCCTTTTTCCAAAGGGATGACTCCTAAAAATGTGATCTCAGGCAGATTAATAAAAGGTGTAAAATGCAATTTAGAGTGAAATATGAGGCTTTCCTGCTACCTTTGTAATCACATCTACACAAAAGCACACTCTACTTAATTATAGAAGATTGTTCTAATCTTTAGTGGTCATAATTTGCTTATGTTATAGGAATTCAATGATTTCAGGATTTGAAATTACTTCAACATAAAAGGGGCCTGGGTTTTGTCTTTGACCACAGCATAAAAGATACAAATTGGATCCCAAGTGATTATTAAGCTCCAATTTTGTCAATAAGATTCTACTCCTTGAGGGACGCCTTAGTGGCTCAGTGGTTGAGCATCTGCCTTTGGCTCAGGTCATGATCCTGGGGTCCTAGGATTGAGTCCCACACCAGACTCCACGCAGGGAGCCTGCTTCTCCCTCTGCCTATGTTTCTGCCTCTCTCTGTGTGTCTCTCATGAATAAAGTTTTTAAAAAGATTCTCTCAAAAAATCTTTTAAAAAATATTTTCTCTCAGGAAAATATAATTACTACTTTTCTCTTTCTTCAAGCCCTTGGGTCCTATCAGACATTTTCTGGAGCAGCTAGATATCACAAGCTTAGGATGGTGATCCAAGAGGAAGAAGAGCACAGTAATGAAGAACATGGCTTTGGGCCCCCATTGCTTGGATAAAAAGCCCAATTCCCTTACTGACTATCTGACCTTGAACAAGGCAGTCTTTATGCCCTTGTTTATTGGTATTAAAAAAAAAAGCTTAGTAACTACCTAATGGGGTTGCTGTGTCGGTGAAATATGATATATGGAAAGTACTTAGTACAAATTACGAGTTCAATAACTGTTAACCATTTTATTTTATTATATCTTCACTAGACTATGAAGTCCTTGAAAGAAGGCAAGAACTATAAATTTATCTCTGAATTCCCACTTCCTAGCCGAGTACTGGGTACATGATAAGTGACGACTTAATGTTGACTAAACGTACGAAGGAATCAATAAATGAATGAACTAAAGGACACCAAGTCCTCCCTCAGACAGATGGAAGTCTCGGTATAGCACTCATCATCCTGAAGATAAGAGAGATGAATATTTAGATAGATCCATCTGAGAAAACACCATTCCTTTGCTTCTGTTTGGGCAATAAATATCACACTTTAGGGCTAGACAGCCAGTTCTGGGGACTATATATGCTTCAGGTAGCAGTATGAATTAAAATTGTGAATCAAAATTGTCCTAAGGTATTTATCATGCCACTTTATTTTTTCTGTGTATGAAACAGATATACTATTCCCTGTACCCTGTGGATACTCAAGTATACTTTAAAGGAAAAGCTTTACTCACCTTCAAATCTTAAATATATCCAAGATGCAATTAAGAATTTCACAAACTGCCTCAGGATCTCCCTTCTCTGAAATTCTACTGTATTATATTTTTTAAAAATGGTATAGTTGATACCCAATGTTCTATTAATATCAGGTGTACAACATAGTGATTCAACTTCTCTATACGTTATACTATATGTTCACTACAAGTGTAACTACCATCTGTCAGGCTCACCTACTTGTTCTCTTTGGGCATTTTCCCAAATTCATGTTACATTTCTTAAGTCAGGACCACATAAATATACAAATCATCTGCTGCATTAAAAAGGCAGTCAGGACTTCAGATAAATTTTTTCATGTGCAAATATATATATTACATATTTCCATGCATATAAATATCATATATGCATATATTATAAAGACACATATTCTCATATATAATATATACAGAGATATATTTTGTATACATAGATAAACAATTTGTTTTCTACCTTTTAAAACTTTTAATGTAAATGCATTCACAAATTTAAAAAGAAAAAATCCCTTTGTTGGATTCTGTGTCAAGTCACGATTTTCATTTCAGAAAATACAATTATAAGTATCTACTTAATTGTTACCCTGTCACCTTCTCCCCTCTCTTCCACAGAACCCTGATCATTCAGTTTAGCAATCCTTTTGTATATATGTCTTTTAACATGAGCTACTTCAAATTAATTTAAGTAGCAGGTGGGTATAAGTATTAGACAACTAAATAGTTAGAAAGACATAAGATAGATGATAGATAATAAATCATAGATACAGAGACATACAGGCAGACAATTTTTATCTATAACATAGATGTGGGAGAAGATAGTTGAATAATCAGTTTTTAAAAAGGCAAAAAAGGCGGGGCAAGATGGTGGAGGAGTAGGGTCCTCAGCTCACCCGGCCCCACCAACTTACCGAGATAAATTTCAAACCATCTTGAACACCTACGAATTCAATCTGAGATTTAAGGAGAGAACAGCCAGAATGCTACAAAGAGAAGGGTTTTAGCTTCTAGCAAGTGTCCGGTTTGATCCGGTTGGTAGTGAAATGAAATAGAAAGGCCAGGCAAAAGTTGGTCGAGGCAGGCTTTTAAAGGCTGCGTTCTCGGGCGAGGTTCCACAGCCTGCAAGGGAGTGAGACAGGGGAAGTCGTGGGCCAGAGAAGTCGTGCCCCGTAATAGGATGGTGGGGCTTTTATCTGGGAGGTAAAGGGTGTAGGGGCAGGGAATAGGGCCTAGGGGTTTCTAGGAAGGCCTGGTTTTAGCTCTTTTCTGGGAGTTGTTTTTCAGTTTTGCTGTTTCCTGGTATCGGTCAACCTCGAAGGGTGTGTAAGCCGATATTGTGGAAAGTCCCTAATTATCATTGACTTGCAGGTGGCCCTCGCCCGTGTTGTTCAGCAGGCAGGACAGAAGCCATTTTGTGAAGATCTCCGCATCCCCGAGTCTGTCAGTCCAACAGCAAGGTAGGGAGGCGGAAAAAATACAATAAAAAAGAATCCAGTGGGGGAGGGGCCCCGTGAAGAGCCGGGCTAAGGTGGGGCGGCAAGAGCATCCGGGAAGGGAAAGCCCAGCCCCGGAGAGGCGGGAACTTTAAAAATCCCCACTGGAGGGATCCCTGGGTGGCGCAGCGGTTTAGCGCCTGCCTTTGGCCCAGGGCGCGATCCTGGAGACCCGGGATCGAATCCCACGTCGGGCTCCCGGTGCATGGAGCCTGCTTCTCCCTCTGCCTGTGTCTCTGCCTCTCTCTCTCTCTCTCTCTCTCTCTCTCTCTGTGTGTGACTATCATAAATAAATAAAAATTAAAAAAATTATTAAAAAAAAATCCCCACTGGATTCTTCCCGGTTGGAAAAGTGCTCAGCAGGGCACTCGGGCCGAATCACAGAAGGGGCAGTGAAGCCTCCAGTCTCCCGGGGTCACTAATAGAGGTCTTCTGGGCCTCGGGACCAGCTCTGGCAGTGACTCCACGCAGAGGGGGCTGCGCCCTGCTGCCTTCGGGAGCCACGACCCTGGGAGCGCGATTCCAGGAGCACAGGCCCCAGAACCGAGGGCTTGGAGGGACACAGCCCAGGATCCTGCACTCCCCCCCTGGACAGGTGGAGGCCAGGAGGGTACAGGACAGCGAGGACGCTCCTGCCGCCGGGTGCCCCCAAGCTGTGCAAGTCAGCGCCCCCGCCCCCAGAGCATCCAGGCCAGTGTGGACTGGTTGCTGCGGGAGTAACTGCGGGAGCTGACTCCAGGCCTGGGGACCTGGCCGCCGCCAGTGGGGTTGTTCCTCCTTGCGTAACCCTGTGCCTGGCGGGGGGAGGGGGCAGGGAACAAAGGCCTCACGGAGTAAACAGCTCCGCCTGAGCCGTGCCCCTGGCAGGAGGCTGGGCAGCTCCCCCAGTGCACACACCTGAGAATCAGCACAGCAGGCCCCGCCCCCAGAAGACCTGCTATAAGGACAGGGGAAGAGCAAGTTCTTGACTGAGCAGTTCTGGAAAGCTCCAGGGCAAGTCGAGGGGTTTACAGTATATAGAACTCCAGGGTGCCCCTCCATTTTCCCCCCATTTTCCAGTACAACTCATTTTTATATCAGACCAAAAACTTCCAGTATTTTTTTTCTTTTCCCATGTTATCTACAATATTTTACCACCTCTTCATTTTTGAGTTTATTCCTTTTTGACCTTCAAATTTCTACAATTACATGTCATACATATATTTCCACTTCTAGATTCCCTTCAACAAACTCAATTTAATTTTGGGATATATAGGAGATATGTTTCTTTTGTGTTTTTTGTTTTCTCTGCCTCATTCTGTTCTACAATGGGGGAAGTTAATGCCTTCTAAAACATGACCAGCATGCACCCAGAACCAAGTGGTATACTGTGCTGGTTCATTCTATGTTTACATTGTCTCTTCTTTCCCATTCTGTCCTTCTTTTATCTTTCTTGTTTATGTTTTGGTGGTCAGTGTTGCAGCTTTCTACAAGTATTGCTGGTTTATATAAATTTGGGACTGAGCATCTTCTAACATACATAACTTAATACACTCAAAACCAAGAGGATCACCCTCTAGGAACCCTCAGGTAGACTGCATTCTCCCTCCAGTACAGCTTCAACACCACAGCCATCTCCCAGCCCCCCTCTTTTTTTTCTTCTCTTTTTTATTCTTTCTTTTTTTATCTTCTTTTTTCTTTTTTTTTCCTTTTTCTTTCAGATTCTTGGCCTTTTATTTTTTACTACTTTGTTTTAAAATTTGTTTTTCACTTTAGTGGTCCTTATGTTTTATTTCACTTTGATCTTTGTTTCTTTGTTTTTATTTGCTGTTCTCTGACCTTGTCAGAATCATCTAGGGTGAAATTTACGTAGGTTGTGGTTGATATTCTTGACTCAGCCCACTCATACAGCCACTCGACACTGAGCAAAATGACTAGAAAGAACAACTCACCACAAAAGAAAGAATCAGAAGCAGTACTCTCTGCCACAGAGCTACAGAACATGGATTACAATTTGATATCAGAAAGCCAATTCAGAAGCACAATTATAAAGCTACTGGTGGCTCTGGCAAAAAACATAAAGAGATTCAAGAGACTTCATGACTGCAGAATTTAAATATAATCGGGCCGAAATTAAAAATCAATTAAATGAGATGCAATCCAAATTGGATGTCCTAACAATAGAGGTAATGAGGTGGAAGAAAGAGTGAGTGACATAGAAGACAAGTTGATGGTAAGGAAGGAACCTGAGGAAAAAGAAAAACAATTAAAAGACCATGAGGAGAGGTTAAAGGAAATAAATGATAGTCTCAGAAGGAAGAATCTGTTTAATTGGGGTACTAGAAAGCACCAAGAGGGCCAGAGGGCCAGAAAGCATATTTGAACAAATCATAGCTGAGAATTTCCCTAGTTTGGGGAAGGAAACAGGCATTCAGATCCAGGAGATAGAGAGGTACCCCCTAAAATCAATAAAAACATTCAACAGCTAGACATTTAATAGTGAAACTTGCAAATTCCAAAGATAAAGGGAAAGTCCTTAAAGTAGCAAAAGATGAAGATTCATAACTTATATGGGGAGAAATATTAGATTAACAGCAGACCTCTCCACAAAGACCTGGCAGGCCAGAAAGAGCTGGCAGGATATACTCAGGGTCCTAAATGAGAAGAACATGCAGCCAAGAATACTTGGCTCTAACTCGGAATAGAAGGAGACATAAAGAGCTTCCAAGATAGGCAGCAACTGAAAGAATATGTGACCACCAAACAAACTCTGCAAGATATATTAAGTAGGACCCTAAAAAGAAAGACGATGCCCAAAGAAATACGCCACAAAAACAGGGACTGAATAGGTATTACGATGACACTAAATTCATATCTTTCAATAGTAACTCTGAATATGAATGGGCTAAATGATCCCATCAAAAGATGCAGGGTTTAGGACTACATAAAAAAGAAAAGCCCATCTATTTACTGTCTACAAGAGACTCATTTTATTTTTTTATTGGAGTTCAACTTGCCAACATATAGCATAACACTCAGTGCTCATCCCATCAAGTGCCCCCCTCAGTACCAGTCACCCAGTCACCCCCACCCCCCGCCCACCTCCCTTTCTACCACCCCTTGTTTGTTTCCCAGAGTTAGGAGTCTCTCATGTTCTGAAGAGACTCATTTTAGAACTAAGGACGCCTCCAGCCTGAAAATGAAAGGTTGGAAAACCATTTACCGTTCAAATGGTCCTCAAAAGAAAGCTGGTGTCGCAATACTCATATCAGATAAATTAATGTTTATCCCAAAGACTGTAGTAAAAGGGAAGAGGGACACTATATCATACTTAAAGGGTCTATACAACAAGAGGACCTAACAATCATGAATATTTATGCCCCTAATGTGGGAGCTGCCAAGTATATCAATTAATAACCAAAGTAAAGACATACTTAGATAATAATACACTCATAGTAGGAGACTTCAACATGGCACTTTCTGCAAATGACAGATATTCGAAGCACATCTCCAAAGAAACAAGAGCTTTAAATGATACACTGGACCACATGGATTTCACAGATCTTTACCGAGCTTTCCATCTGAACCCAACTGGATACACATTCTTCTCAAGTGCACATGGAACTTTCCCCAGAATAGACCACATACTGGGTCATAAATCGACTCAATCGATACCGAAAGATTGGGGTTGTCCCCTGCATGGTTTCAGACCATAGTGCTTTGAAACCAGAACTCCAACACAGGAAGAAATTTGTAAGAACCTCAAACAACACATGGAGGTTCAAGAGCATCCTACTAAAAAATGAATAGGTCAACCAGGAAATTAGAGAAGAATTAAAAAGACTCATGGAATCTAACGAAAATGAAGATACAACCATTCAAAATCTTTGGGATACAGGAAAAGCAGTCCTAATAGGGAAATACATTGCAATATAAGCATCCCTCAAAAAATATGAAAAAACTCAAATACACAAGCTAACCACGCACCTATAGGAACCGGAGAAAGAACAGCAAGTAACACCTACACCAAGAGAAATGATACAGATTCGAGCAACCTCAATGAAATAGAGACCAGAAGAACTGTAGAACAGATAAACAAAACCAGAAGTTGGTTCTTTGAAAGAATTAATAAGATAGATAAACCATTAGCCAGCCTTATTAAAAAGGAAAAAAAGACTCAAATCAATAAAATCATGAATGAAAGGGGAGAGATCACAACCAATACCACGGAAATAAAAATGATTTTAAAAACGTATTATGAGCAGCTATATGCCAACAAATAAGGCAATCTAGAAGAAATGGATGCATTTCTGGAAAACCACAAATTATCAGAACTGGAACAGAAGTAATAAAAAACCTAAACAGGCCAATAACAAGCGAGGAAATTGAAGCAATCATCAAAAACCTCCCAAGACACAAAGTGCAGAGCTAGATGGCTTTTCAGGGGAATTCTATCAAAAGTTTAAAGAAGAAATAATACCTATTCTACTAAAGCTGTTCCGAAGGATAGAAAGGGCTGGAATACTTCCAAATTCGTTTTTTGAGGCCAGCATCACCATAATTCAAAAACCAAAGACCCCACCAAAAAGGAGAATTATAGACCAATATCCCTGATGAACACAGATGCAAAAATTCTCAACAAGATACTAGCCAATAGGATCCAACAGTATATTAAGATTATTCACCATGACCAAGTGGGATTTATCCCTGGGATGCAAGGTTGGTTCAACACTCGTAAAACAATCAACGTGATAGATCAAATTAATACAACAAATACAAGAACCATATGATCTTCTCAATAGATGCAGAGAAAGCCTTTGACAAAATAAAGCATCCATTCCTGATCAAAACTCTTCAGAGTATAGGGCTAGAGGGGACATTCCTCAGCATCTTAAAAGCCATCTATGAAAAGCCCACAGCAAATATCATTCTCAGTGGGGAAGCACTGGGAGCCTTTCCCCTAAGATCAGGAACAAGACAGGGATGTCCACTCTCACCACTGCTATTCAACATAGTACTGGAAGTCCTAGCCTCAGCAATCAGACAACAAAAAGAAATAAAAGGCATTCAAATGCGCAAAGAAAAAGTCAAACTCTCCTTCTATGCGGATGACATGATAGTGTATGTAGAAAGCCCAAAAGACTACACCCCAAGATTGCTAGAACTCATACAGGAATTCGGCAGTGTGGCAGGATACAAAATCAAAGCCCAGAAATCAGTGGCATTTCTATACACTAACAATGAGACTGAAGAAAGGAAATTAAGGGGTCAATCCCACTGACAATGGCACCCAAAAGCATAAGATACCTAGGAATAAACCTAACCAAAGAGATAAAGGATCTGTACCCCAAACCTACAGAACATTTCTGAAAGAAATTGAGGAAGACACAAAGAGATGGAAAAATATTCCATGCTCATAGATTGGAACAGTTAATATTGTGAAGATGTCAATGCTGCCCAGGGCAATTTACACATTTAATGCAATCCCTATCAAAATACCATGGGCTTTCTTCACAGAGTTGGAACAAATCATCTTAAGGTTTGTGTGGAATCAGAAAATACGCCGAATAGCCAGGGAAATATTAAAAAAGAAAACCATAGCTGGGGGCATCATAATGCCAGATTTCAGGTTGTACTACAAAGCTGTGGTCATCAAAGCAGTGTGGTACTGGTACAAAAACAGACACATAGATCAATGGAACAGCATAGAGAATCCAGAAGTGGACCCTCAACTTTATGGTGAACTAATATTTGACAAAGCAGGAAAGACTATCCACTGGAAAAAAGACAGTGTCTTCAATAAATGGTGCTGGGAAAATTGGACAGCCACATGCAAAAGAATGAAACTGGACTATTCTCTTATACCATACACAAAGATAACTCAAAATGGATGAAAGATCTAAATGTGAGACAAGATTCCATCCAAATCCTAGAGGAGAACACAAGCAACACCCTTTTTGAACTTGGCCACGGCAACTTCTTGCAAGATGCATCCATGAAAGCAAGAGAAACAAAAGCAAAAATGAATTATTGGGACTTCATCAAGATAAGAAGCTTTTGCATAGCAAAAGAAACAGTCAACAAAACGAAAAGACAACAGTGCAACCTTGCACTGTTGGTGGGAATGTGAAGTGGTGCAGCCACTCTGGAAAACTGTGTGGAGGTTCCTCAAAGAGTTAAAAATAGATCTTCCCTACGACCCAGCAATTGCACTGCTGGGGATTTACCCCAAAGATACAGATGCAGTGAAACACTGGGACACCTGCACCCCAATGTTTATAGCAGCAATGTCCACAGTAGCCAAAATGTGGAAGGAGCCTCAGTGTCATTGAAAGATGAATGCATAAAGAAGATGTGGTCTATGTATACAATGGAATATTACTCAGCCATTAGAAACGACAAATACCCACCATTTGCTTTGACGTGGATGGAACTGGAGGGTATTATGCTGAGTGAAATAAGTCAATAAGAGAAGGACAAACATTATATGGTCTCATTCATTTGGGGAATATAAAAAATAGTGAAAGGGAATAATGGGGAAAGGAGAGAAAATGAGTGGGAAATATCAGTGAGGGTGACAGAACATGAGTGACATCTAACTCTAGGAAATTAACAAGGGGAGTGGAAAGGGAGGCGGGCAGGGGGATGGGGTGACTGGGTAATGGGCACTGAGGGGGGCACTTGCTGGGGTGAGAACTAGGTTTTATACTATATTTTGGCAAATTGAACTCCAATAAAAAATATACAAAAAATAAAATAAGAATTAAAAAGGCCAAAAATGGTATTTGTACATTATTAACCTTTGTAGGGAGCTCAATTTAAAAAGTCAAATGTGTTAATTATTCCCAAAAATAAACCATCAATGACAGCCTGAATCTTTTAAAATCAAATGCCTGCTTGACATTTTCACTTGGATGTTTCACAGATATAAAAAATTTAACATCATCTATATGGATTTCTTGATTGTTCCCCATCTCATACTGGTTTTCTTCATCTAAGTAAATCACATCACATCCCTCAAAAAGCTATAAATCTAAGAGTTATCACCAATTCCACCATGTCTCCTACCTCTACATCCAGTCCATTTATTAATGACCTGTGGTTCTACCATTCTTGAACCATCAATTTCTCCCCTCCTCCACTGACACTGCTCTCCTCCAGACCACTATCATTTCTTTCACAGCATCCCTGTCTCCCTCTTTTTGAGTTATACTTTCCCCCATATCCATTCTACTCTTGGAAACAAAAATTATCTCAAAATAGAAATCAATTCATGTCAGTCCCTTGATTTAAATCCTTCAGCTGCTCCCCAGTGGGCTTAGAATAAAAGTCCATCTCTTTACTGAGGCTTAGAATTCTCTGCAGCATGTTGCCTCTACAAACTTTCCAACCTTATCTGCTGTCTCTTTCCCCTTGCTCACTCTATCCCATCACTTCTGTGACAATTTCTCTAGTCTTTACCCACATCTTTCTTACTAAACATGCTTATGCTGCAATTCATTGATGATTCATTTTCAGATATTATCTATCAACTTCCTCTTATAATATATGGCACAGCTCTCTTATGTTCCTTTTACTTCCTGTAAAGCACCAAGCACTTTCCTGCCTCTTGTCCTTTATAGGCTCTGTTTCTGCTGTCAGGAATGCTCCTTCCCCTTATACCATGCCAGTCTTCACATAGACAGCTCCTTAATTTTTGAGTTTAAGTGTCACCTCTTCAAAGAGATCTGCTCTAATCTGCTCTAAAAGAAGTCTGCTCCTTATTTTTCATCTTATCCCCTTGTCTTTCTCCTTCATTGCATTCAATGCAAGTCAATACAATTGTTTTTTCTTTTCAGTCTCCTTGACTTGAATGTAAGGTTAATGAAGAAGAAACCACAAAGCTCTCATTTTTCATTATGTCTCCACCATTTAGTGCTGTGTTTGTAATGCAACAAAATTTTACAAGTCTGATTTTGACATCTGCCGTTCCAAATGAAAACCAAACAAAAAATAATTTTAAAATCTATATAGTCTTTGTATTTATGAAAATTGCATAGCTATAACAGTATTTCATAATACCTATCCTAATTCTAATTTAACTTATAGTTGTTTTAGTATATCTAATACTGTTTGTGGAGAGAAAAACAAAGACTTTCCTTAGGTTAATTAAATATAATTTGACACACTGACTAAAGGGCCAGGGAATAAAATAAATAATTCAAAGGATCCAAGAAGAAAGCTTGTATTTTATCTATAAAAGGAATTCTTCAAAAAACTGAAAACTACATTTATTTAAGTTTTTAGAGATGGATATATACACCAAAAATAAATTTCTTAAAGAATAGATTTGCCTTTAGTTATAAACAACTTCAATTTTCCTAAACAATGAAAAAGGTAGTTTTCCTTGAAGAGAGCATGCTTATTTTATGTCAGAAAATAAGTTTATGTTGAGTCCTTAATGTCAATAATGAAAAACATAATAGTACCATCAACATGATCAAAAGACATTTGTCAATATGATCAGTTGAACATTAAGATGTTCTATAAATGAAATTTCTGGCTAATTGTCCATTACTTGGTACAACTTCAAAAGACTGTTTGCTTTCTGAAGAAACAGCACACATGCCTGACATCTTGTTGCTTTCTATTCATGAGTCAGATTCTGGAGGTCAGGCAACACTCCTATGCAGAACTTTAAAGTAAAAGTCTCCCACTGATTTCAAAGTCACCTTCACACAAAGAAAATCTCATGCAGTATAGAAGGAAGGACAATGCAAAATGGGCAAAATATAAATCTGTATCTATCAATTATCTACCTACCTGAGAAGCAAAAGAAATGTGGCATTCACTTTTTCCTGTATTTTTACCTTTTTAAATATTGTGTTCTTAATTAAATGAGTATATTTACATCATTTAAAACTCCAATAGTTCTATAAGGCTTATAATAATAAAAAAAAACAGTAGTCCTCTGCTCCTTCCCTTCATATCCTAGATTCCTTTCCCCATATGAATGTTTATTTATTCTAGCTGTTTCCTTTGGTATTTACTCCCACTGTTGCAAATAACATGCTTATATCACTTCTTTGATTTTCAGTTTTATAACACTCTCTATCATCTTCCTCCTGTGGAGGACCAGGACTCATCACTCATCCACAATACTCCTCTTTGTAATATCCTCACCATAGATTTATATAATTAATTTTGGTTAAATCAGTATTCAGTGCTTAAATTTTATAACTAATTAGTACTATATAACTACTATTAAAAGTCTAGGCATGCATGGTGCTATAATTATCCATTTTTCCTTCACAATTTTTAGTTTTCTCTCCTCTGCCATGACTTACCATTTATTTTTCTGCTTTCCAGCTCCCAAATTTGTGTTAACATCTCATCTGCTCTTTTACTCCCTTTTTCCCCCGTGGATTTATATCTTTTTATCCTATTAATGAAGTTTAGGAGGGAACAGAAATTAATGCATGTTCACTCTGCCGTGTTTAACTGGAAGTCGGCATTGACTTTCTTGACAGACCAAGGATAAACCATAGACAGAATCATTTCATGCCCTGCTACCATTCTGAAATGAATTTGTCAATTACTGTCGGAGCTCAAATGGTTCTAATAATGGCATAGTTGTGAGTTAAAAATCTTTGTAAAGGTCAGTTATGTCTACTCTCTTCTTGGGTCACAGCTGTAGCTTAGCCTTCATTTCTCCAAAGAGCTCACAAATGTATTCTAGGGTCTATAACAGGATCAGGTGAAGAACTATATATAGTTCTTTTAATTTCTATCCTGCAGACCAGGAAAAGTTACTCGCAAATACTCTTTATGGAAAGTGGCTGTAACACTGATTACTAAGCAGGTAGCATGTCCTTAAACAACAGCCTGAGATTCCTCTTGTCTTATTGCCATTCTGGAGTGCTCCATATCCCTGAACATGTGGAGTCCTAGGATCAGCCTGAGAATACATCCAATCCTCTAAGTACTTGGCAGTTCTTTTTCAGAGTATTTTGGGAGCTACGGCTAAATGCTCAGCCATGACAACAAGACAGAAACTGAGGCAGTGTCAGTGTGCTTAGGGGGAGTACTGCCTGCTTCTGTATTGTCCCGCCATGTCACAAGGGTTATATAGAAATCATGTAGGACTGGGATGGAAGACAGTTGGGGCCCATTAAAGTTTTTACTTGACATTGTAGATTTTAGCCTATCTGCTAAGCACATTGAGTTTTCAGTTGCTCTGAATAAGATGCATGGAGTCATCCAACTAGTGTTGATGTTACTAAAAGTGTGGATGCCATGCTCTTCCGTACTCCACACCCTCCTCAGAGCTTTGTGTCCACATTGGCCTTCACTGCTTAAGTAACCTCGACATAATTAAAAGTCAATGTTTAACTCATCTCAGCTGAAGACACTTCAGCAATGCTTCCCTGTAAATCAGCTAATAGTTCATTAAAACACAATAAATGTCTCATCATATCTAATTAAAATGCTTTTTAAAGGCAGGTAATTTACATTGCAATTATCTATCTCATAATAGTGTGACAATAATCTTCCTCAGTCTGAAGGCACTATAAACACAACTAGTAGGGTATATAAATGAGTTTTAAAATTGTTTTTGCAAATAATCATTAAAATTCTACTTTGCCCCCAGCTCTTCACTGAAACAGCTGTTAAAAATCAGTGTTGACCCTCAAGTCCACAAATTTAATAGTGTTGCCTTGGTCCTTAATGTTGACATTGCCAGCCATTTTCATTCTTGAGACTCTCTCTTCCCTTGTCTTCCCATGATTCGCTGCCCATCTTGGTTTTACTCCCATTGGTCTGATCACAACATTTCAGTGTACCTGCACCTGAGGGAGCCACAGGGATCCTCCTTCTCCACACACAGTTTCTATGTAAATCTCCCTAGCCTGTTCTTTATTCACTCATAGTTAAAGTTCAAGCCCATGTTATCTCACATCTAGAATATTGCATTTGACTCCCATCTGGCTCCCTGCCACCACTTCCTCCCTTCATGTTGTCACAATTATATTTCCAAAATATAAGCCTGCTTATATCACACCTTGCCACAGAAATGCTTACCCATGCTCTTCAACACTTATAAAATTCACAGTTCTTGGTGATTCATAAAATGATCCCAGTACACACTGCCAGTTGTATCTAATATTGACCTTCCCTATCCATCTCAGCCACTCAATCCAAGGGGCTATTATTCAAACAAACCACTTGCTCTCCTAAATTTGCTTTTGCTCAAGGTATCCCTTCTAATCCATAATGCTTTACCATCTTTTTTCGCTCACACATTTCTAGACTTTATATATCTTACCCAAAATCAACCTGATTAAGGGCACTTGGGTGGCTCAGCGGTTGAGCATCTGCCTTTGGCTTAGGTCATGATCCCAGGGTCCTGGAATGGAGTCCTACATCAGACTCCCCGCGGGGAGCCTGCTTCTCCCTCTGCCTATGTCTCTGCCTCTCGCTGTGTGTCTCTCATGAATGAATAAATAGAATCTTTAAAAAAATCAACCTGATTAAAGAGTATCTCCCAAGTCAAAATTCATCTCCATCTTCAGCCCTTTTGCCCACCCTTTATGTTTTGCAGTAAGTGATATAGCAGAGAAATGTATAATGACCCTTATATTTAAGCATGTGCTCAAATTCTAATCAAATGTAAACCTGGATGAGAAAGATAAGTTTTCTTGGTCTTCTTTTTCTTCTCTCATCGTCTTTATTTAGCACATAATTGTATTTTCATTAATAGAGATGCTCAGTTTTGGAAGATCTCTTTGGCACAAAAATGGAATTGTTACAAATAAAGCGAAACAAAAAGCTAGCAAAACAACTTTCTGGTGGTTTACACCCAGTAATTGTTCCTAGAACTATCAAATAAAATTTGTGTAATACTCTGTTTACATGAAGGAAGCATGGATCTAACCATCATCGTGTTATGTATTTGGAGTTGCTTTTTCTTCATGCAAATAGATTTTTTTAATTTTTAAATTTCTTCTCTCTTGCTGCCTACTTAGATGTTGTACTTCTACCTGTGATACAGGAAAAAACAAAGTACTGACTCTTGTCCAAGGTTTTAGTTTCATTAGAGTCATGGTGCATCCAGCAAAGCTCATATGCCACTAATTTTAAAAGTTTATTGAGGGATCTCTGGGTGGCGCAGCGGTTTAGCGCCTGCCTTTGGCCCAGGGCGCGATCCTGGAGACCCGAGATCGAATCCCACGTCGGGCTCCCGGTGCATGGAGCCTGCTTCTCCCTCTGCCTGTGTCTCTGCCTCTCTCTCTCTCTCTCTCTCTGTGACTATCATAAGTAAATAAAATTTTTAAAAAAAGTTTGTTGAGATCTAATTCACATACCATACAATCACCCATTTAAAGTATATAATTAAAAAAATAAAGTATATAATTTAATATTTTTAGTATATCAGAGTCATGTAACCATCAACACAATTTCAGTACATTTTCATCACTCCAACTCCAGACCTAGGCAACCGCTAATCTAATTTCTGTCTAACATTGGATGTTCTGAACATTTCATAAAACTGAAATGATAAAATATGTGTCTATTTGTCCCTGGCTCCTTTTCTTTAGCATAATGCTTTTAAGGTTCATCTGTGCTCTAACATGTAATCTAATACTTCATTATTTTTATGACAATAATATTTCATCCTGTGAATATATCACATTTTATTTAGCCATTCATTAGTTTATAAAAGGTTAGGTTGTTTCCACATTTTGGCTGTTAGTGATAATGCTGCTATGAACATCTGTATATGAGTATTTCTGTGGATAAATGTTTTCTATTCTTTTGGTATTTACCTAGGAGTGAAATTTGTGAGTTACATTATCTAGTGAGTTACATCTATCTATCTGAAATTTATGAGACACAATGTAACTATATATTGGGCCTTTTGATGAACTGCCAGACTTTTTTCCAGAGTACCACACCATTTTATACATATTCCCAGCAGCAGTGTACGGAGTTCCAGTGTGTCCAGATTCTTGCCAACATTTTGTTTTATCTATGTCTTTTATTATAGCTACCCTAGTGAGTATAAAAGGATATTTCATTATGGTTTTGGTTTGCATTTCCCTAATGACTAGAAATTTTGAGCATCTTTTCATGTGTTTCCTGGCAATCTGTACATCTATTTGGAGAAATGTCTCTTGAAATCCTTTATCTTTTTTATTAATTAGGTCATGTGTCTTTTTATTGTTGGGTTGTAAGAGTTCTTTATATATTCTGGATAAAAGTTCCTTTTCTGTTACATGATTGGCAAATATTTTCTCCCATTCAGGACATTGTCTTTTACAAAGGGTACAGTGAAGAAAGTTTCCTATAAGTAAATAAATAAATATATAATTAATATATTTTCTTTATAAATGTATAATTTTATAATTATATATAAATTTATTATATATTATAAATTTTTATATATTACATATATAATAAAAGGTCACAAAGATTTACCATCGTATTTTATTCTAAGGGTTTTATAATTTTAGCTCATATATTTAGGTCTATGATCCATTTATAGTTAATTTTAGTGTGTGGTTTAAGAAAGGAGCCCAACTTTAACTCTTTCACATATGGATATCCAGCACCATTTTTAGAAAAAGATGGTCTTTTCCTGCATTGAATTGTCTTGAGACACTTGTCAAAAATCAATTGTTCATAAAGACTTGGGTTTATTTCTGGACTCTCTATTCCATTGATCTATCCTTGTGCCACTCCCACTGTTTTTATTATGTAACTTTGAAGTATGTTTCAAAATCAAGAAGTGTTAGTCCTCCAACTTTGTTGTTTTTTGATTGTTTTGTCTATACTGAATCTCTGACATTTCCATAAAAAAATTTATGAACAAGCTGTCAATTTCCAGAAAATGAAAGTTGGAATTTGAAAATAAATTGCATTGAATCTGTAGATTTGGAAAGTACTACCATCTTAAAAATATTAATTCTTTTGATCTGTGAACATGGGATATCTTTCTACTTATTTAGATCTTTAAATTCTTTCAACAATGTTTGTACTTTTCAAAGTACAAATGTTGCACTCATTTTATTAAGTTTACATTTAGGTATTTTGTTATTTTTGATACTATTTTAAATGAAGTATTTCTTGGTTTAATTTTTGGATTTTTGTATGGCTAGCGAACAGAATTCCAATTTATTTTTGTATAATGATCTTGTTCCCTATAACCTTGTTGAACTAATTTATTAGTTCTAGTAGATTTATGGTGCATTCCTTATGATTTTCTATTTACAAGATCAGGTCATTTGTAAGTATAGATAGTTTTATTCCTTATTTTGCAATCTGAGTACCTTTTATTACTGTTTATTACCTAACCTACAGTACAATGTTCAATATAAATGGTCACAGTGGACAGCCTTGTCTTGCTTCTGCTTTCCTGATATTATGGAGAAAATACGAACTCACTTGGGGCACCTGGGTGGCTCAGATGATTGAGCATCTGATTTCAGCTCAGGTTGTGATCCCAGGGTCCTGGGATGGAGCTTGGATCGAGCCTGCCCTGCACATCAAGACCCTGCTCAGTGGGGAGCCTGCTTCTTTCTCTCCCTCTGCCACTTCCCTGCTTGTGCATGTGCTCTCTCTCTCTCTCCTCCCTCATCTCAAATAAATAAGATAAAATAAAACCACTAACTCTCTCAACCTTAAGTATGATGTTCATTGTGGGTTTACCATAAATGGTCTATATCAGTTTAATGGAAGTTATCTTCTAATCTCAGTTTACTGAGTGTATCATGAGAGTTTGTTGGATTTTGCCAGCTGTTTGTTGTGTGTCTATTCAAATGGTTAGTTGGGTATATTCCTTTATTCTATTAATATGTTATATTACATTTATTAACTTCATAGGGTAAACCAACCTCACATTTGTTGAATAAATGCCACTTCATCATGTTATTTAATTATTGTTATATGTTTTAAATTCAGATTGCTAATATTTTGTTTTGAACTTTTTCATGTGCATCCATAAGGAATATTGATCTTTTGTTTTCTTATGTCTTTGTCTGGTTTGGGAACCAGGGCAATAAAGTTTGAAAGTATTCTCTTCATTCATTCATTCATTCATGTATCCATTTAGTGAAAGATTGGTATTAATTATCCTTTAAACATTTAATAGAGTGTACTAGCAAAGCCATCTTTTCCTATGCCTCTCTTTGTGAGAAGTTTTAAAATACTAACTCAATTTCTTTACTTTCATAGGTATGTTCAGATTTTTATTTCTTCTTGTGTCACTTATGACAGCTTGTGTCTCTTTTTGAGCATTTCATCTATGTTATCTAATTTATTTCTATACAATTATTCATAGTAGTCCTTTATAATATTTATTTCTGTAAGATCAATAATCATGATCTCTTCTGAATTCTCAATTTAATAATTTGAATCTTCTCTCATTTTTCTTGGTTGGTCTAGCTAAAGATTTGTTAATTTTTTGAACTTTTCAAATAATTGGTTTTTGGTTTTATTGATTCTTTCTACTGTTTATCTATTCTCTAGTTTTTGTCCACTCTATTATTTCTTTCATTTTGCTTGCTTTGGGTTTAGTTTATCCTCTTTTTCTAGTCCCTTAGAATTTAAAGGTAGGTTGTTGATTTGAGTGCCTTTTCCTTTATTAATGTAGGTATTTGCAGCTGTAAATTTCCCTCTAAATATTGCTTTAGGGATGCCTGTGTGGCTCAGAAGTTGAGTGTCTGCCTTCAGCTCAGGGAGTGATCCCGGGGTCCAGGATCGAGTCTCACATCGGGCTTCCTTCAAGGAGCCTGCTTCTCCCTCTGCCTATATCTCTGCCTCTCTCTTTGTGTCTCTCACGAATAAATAAATAAAATCTTCAAAAAATAAAATAAACATTGATTTATCTACATCCCATATATGTTGAGATATTTTATTTTCATTTTCATTCATCCTCAAGTTTTCTAATTTCTCTTGTGATTTTTTTAACCCATTGTGGTTTCTTCGTGGTTATCATGGGGATTATATATAACATCTGAAAGTTATAAAAATTTATTTTAAACTGATGCCAACTTAATTTCCATTGCATAAAACATCTCTAGTCCTTCACAATACCCCCTTTTGTTATTGATGTCACCAATTACAACTTTGTATCTTGTGGATTCATTAACATATATTTATACTTATTTTTAAGTTTTTATACTTTAATGTCTATACAGGAATAAAAAGTAGGGTTATAAACCAAAATTACAATAAAGTTTTTTTGTTTACCCATGTATATACTTTACTAAAGAATTTTTCATATTGCTTCAAGTTACTGTATGTATTTCTGTATGTCATTCGTTCATTTCAACTTGGAGGACTCCCTTTAACATATTATGTAGGGCAGATCTAGTGGTAATAAACTCCTTCCCTTTTTGCTTAATTTAGAATGTCTTAATTTCTCCCTCATTTTGAAAGGACGGCTTTGCAGGATATAAACCTCTCCACTGACATTTTTCTTTCTTTCAACATTTTAAATATATCATTTGGCTGCCTTCCATTCCTCAAATTTTCTGCTGAGAAATTAGCTCATAATCTTACTGAGAATCCCTTGTATATGACAATTCTTCTCTTATTGCTTTCATGATTCTTTGTGTTTCTGCTTTAGACAGTTTTATTACAGTGTGTCTTACCTGGCTCAGTTGGTAGAGCATGTGACTCTTGATCTTGGGGTTGTAAGTTCAAGCCCCACATTTGGTGTATTAATTAGTTAAAAATAAATCTTAAAAAAACAATGTCTAACTCTGGGTCTTTTTATATTTATTGAATTAGAATCTGCTGAACATCTTAAATTTGCATATCTCTTTCCTTAATTTTGGAACATGTTTGTCCATAATTACTTCAAATAATCTCATGGTCCCCTTTTCCTTTTCTCCTTCTGAGATTTCCATAATGTAGATAATGGTCCATTTGATAATGTCTCACAAACCTCTTGAGCCTCTGTTCATCTTGCTTCATTCTTTTTTCTTTTTGCCCTCCAAACTTGATAATTTCAAATGAACTATCATCAAGTTTGTTGATTCTTTCCTCTGCTGTTTGAATCCTTTCAGACCCCTCCAATGAAATTTTTCAATTCAATTACTGTATTTTTCAGCTCCAAAGTTTTTGTTTGATTCCTTTTCATAATTTCTATCCCTTTGTTTACATTATCATTTTTTCAAATATAATTTTCCTGATTTTCACACTTCCCTATTTCTTTCTATGCATTGTAATCTTTGGTTAAAAGTTGGGCATTTGAAAAAAGTCTTTTCCTTGGGGTAAATCCCCAACAGTGCAATTGCTGGGTCGTAGGGCAGGTATATTTTTAACTGTTTGAGGAACCTCCACACAGTTTTCCAGAGTGGCTGCACCAGTTCACATTCCCACCAACAGTGTAAGAGGGTTCCCTTTTCTCCGCATCCTCTCCAACATTTGTTGTTTCCTGCCTTGTTAATTTTCCCCATTCTCACTGGTGTGAGGTGGTATCTCATTGTAGTTTTGATTTGTATTTCCCTGATGGCAAGTGATGCAGAGCATTTTCTCATAGCAATTGCACTGTTGGGGATTTACCCCAAAGATACAAATGCAATGAAACGCCGGGACACCTGCACCCCGATGTTTCTAGCAGCAATGGCCACTATAGCCAAACTGTGGAAGGAGCCTCGGTGTCCAACGAAAGATGAATGGATAAAGAAGATGTGGTTTATGTATACAATGGAATATTACTCAGCTATTAGAAATGACAAATACCCACCATTTGCTTCAACGTGGATGGAACTGGAGGGTATTATGCTGAGTGAAGTAAGTCAGTCGGAGAAGGACAAACATTATATGTTCTCATTCATTTGGGGAATATAAATAATAGTGAAAGGGAAAATAAGGGAAGGGAGAAGAAATGTGTGGGAAATATCAGAAAGGGAGACAGAACGTAAAGACTGCTAACTCTGGGAAACGAACTAGGGGTGGTAGAAGGGGAGGAGGGCGGGGGGTGGGAGTGAATGGGTGATGGGCACTGGGTGTTATTCTGTATGTTAGTAAATTGAACACCAATAAAAAAAATAAAAAATAAAAAATAAAAAATAAAAAAAAAAGAAAAAAAAAAAAAAAGAAAAAAGAAAAAAGTCTTTTCCCCCAGTCTTTGTGGACTGGCTGTGTTGGTGGAAGAACTTTGCTAATTGGCCTAGCATTGAAGGCTTAAAGTCTTAGGTCATTTATGGCCATATAGTCTTCTCTGGTCCTGGGTATGTATGTGGTTTTTTCCTTGTTTGTCTCATGTACAAGGTTGTTTCTAAATGATTTAATTTCTCTACACTTCTCACCTGTTTCTTCTTGGGATCTAAGATGTTATACTATATTCCTCTGTTCTTAATCTCTTACCCCCAGGTATCCACAGGTCTCCAGTCTCCCTGCAATCTTTATGTGGCACAGCTCATATCATTGCCTTCTGCAGCTTCCAACTTGAGAATCCAAACTATGCCACCACCATTCCTGTCTGAACCCTCCATTAGATGATTCAGAAACCAGTGCCTTAGCAATCTGCAGATAGGCCAGACTGTTGCAAACAAGTTTTGCTCTTTTCCTTCTATTCTGAGAAAGAAAACCAGAAATTGAACCATTTCCTCCTGACCACGGCATGTACAAAAGGAGCAGGACAAAAACAAGAAAAATCCCACAAGTTTTACCACTATTTTACACGTAGCTTTTTCTTAATTGGGTATTTGCTTGGTGCAGATCATTGTCTGGTTTTCAGTGCTCCCATAAAGCTGTCTTAGTCTGCAATTGCTGACTTAATGTCTCTGGGGAAGCAAGGGCCTGGAGCCTCGTGGTTTGGCCATCTTGCTGTTACTGTTGTCCGAGCCTTAGGTTTCTCACGTAAAAACAGGAATAACAATACCTTAGTACACAGATTTATATAAGGTAATGATAGTTCACATTTATTGGGGTTTAAATATGTTTATGTATATGCATGCTTATAATATGATTACATATATGCATAATCCCATTTATTGTACACTCCAAGTATATAAGAAAGGTTCTCTTATTACCACTTTTAACAGATCAAGAAAAAATGGACTTTAAGTAATATTCATAATTGCCCAAGGTCACGAAGAATTTGGAGCCAAGATTTGAATCTGGGTCTACAAGAGGTTGACAAAATCCATGATCTTAAACACTATAGATACTATAATATGCATTGAGGGGATGTTAGTTAATCCCCTTCCTTCCTCTATTTGCTTTCTATCCTAAGGAATGGCTACAAGGTTATCAAAATACTCCATAATTTGTTTGCAACTGGGAAGCTACACACACACACACACACACACGCACACACACTTTGTCCATTTAATACATTCTCAGTAATGGAAGCTGCCAGAGGATAAAATTGTTCTAGAGAAAGAGAAAGATTGTGATTACTTTTGCCTACCGTAACATGAACTGCCCCAACAAAAGCAGAAGTGAAATTCAGGTTAAGAAACCATGGAAGGCAGCTTCCAAATAGAGAATCTGTGTCAATAATGGAGACCACCAAGGAGCCAGTCAGATAGTATGCCTGGGAGCCTGTGGTGGGAAAAAGTGCAGTAAAGATGAAATTGATGTTTTCACCTACCAAGTCTGTTTGAGGAGGAAGAATGTGAAATGGATCAATTTTAAAGCCACAGAAATCATAATGGCAATTTAGAACACAATTGTCTTCCTACAAATTTTACTAATTGTTTCACCTTTCAACCAGTCTCCTTTTATTTCCAAATGTTGGGATGTTTTTGCTTATAAAGAGGCACCTCAAAAGCAATTATTAAACTAAAAATAAATGTGATGCATTAAGAGTCACTGTTGCTCTTTATTTGCCAGGGAGACATCAGATATAAGTACACATAGGCAAACCATGTCATCACTCATATTGTTGAAATTCTTTCATATACACCCCCCAGTGTGATTTTGGAAAATTTATGACAACTACCATTTTCACATGTCCCTTTTGGCTTTTCAATTCTATATTATGGCTTTTTCTTCACTCATGATACATAATAGTAGTAGCACTGACTCTTTCAAATTCATAAAACAGAAAATAAACCAAGACTCTACGACCTTTTTGGAGCATCAGAAAGATTTAAAATACCTCTCATTTTTTATTGGTGACAAAACAAATTCTTTTAAATTCTTAAGGATAATCAAAATAAGGTATGTCCATTTTTATTGCTTTTCCAAAATGTGATTTACAGACTATAAACATTAGAATCAACTCAAGGGGTTGATAAATAAGCCACATCCTAGACTTACAGAATTAATCTAAGGGTAAGGCCATAGGGTCTGTATTTTTACCAAGGTCCCCCAGAAGAATCTCATGCACTGAATGAGAATTACCACATGAATCCCTTTGAAGAAACCACGATGAGATATAGAAAACCATAGTTTTCTTTCTAGCCCCATTCTCAAAAGGAATATGTTTAATGGTAAATAGAAGCACAAATTACTGAGTACTTCCTATATACCAGGTACTGTTTTATGATCTCTATATGAATTACCTCACTTAATCCTTGAATCAATGGTAAGGACTACTGTTATCCTCACTGTACAGTGATGAAACTGAGGATCCAGTGATTTAAATAAGTTTCCCAAGGTCACAGCCCTAATACTAGGTGGAAATAGTATTTGAACATAAGTGGTTGACTGAGCTGACTCTCTTCACCATAATTTATTTTGCTTCCAAATATACAAATATCTAACGGAGACATAAAAGTAGGAATCTCCAGGATATGAAGATACTCAAAGTTTAAAATGTTCAAAGGAAGCATTCAGTAAGTTTTAATTCTTAGATGCTTTATATGATTTGAAACAGAATCCCATTCAGTAGCTAGGGGTACAGGAGATAAGGGGCTGACATCTAGTTCATCTGCACTAACAAAAAATAACACCTATAATAGAAAAAACTTTGCTGAGAGAACTAACAAAGCAGGGGCTGACAGGTGCCAACTTAAAGCACAGTAGACCCTTCATATGCATCGGTTTAACATTTGCATTTTTGTCTCTTTACAGGCAGGCAGGTAGGATCATGGCATGTATTATTTTGTAATGAAGATCACAAAAACTTCTAATATGGTTGTGAATATTAAATAGTAATGTCATAAAGTATGATTCACTGGGAGGCAGGTATGTGGGAGCAAATCTCATAGCTGGTGAGTAAATTTAACCAACAGCCTGGGATCCATACCACATTTAGTAGTAGTCAAGAATTTAAGAAACCTTGTGGGTCTTTTAAGCCATCTCTTGTGGCTATCAAAATTATTTTTATAGAAATCATGAAAAAAGCTTCACTGAAAAAACTAGTTCACAAGAGAGTCTGTGCTTTATTTGTAGTTTCAGTTCTATTTCAAACACAGTATAAAAGTTGAATATTTAAAAAGGAAAGTAGAGGGCATTTCAATGGACATCACCACCACTAGAAAACTTTCCAGTGGCCTTAAATCTAGCATAAGGAAATGAGATTAGGCCATCACATGAGAGCAAAGAGCAGATGTGTAAAGATGAAAGGTAGCAGAACCTCGAGGAGAGGAAAACTGAGCATCTACTATGGATCAGTACTATACTAAGACTCTAGCCTTATCTTATTTAATCCTCAAAATGACATTTTGAAGTAAGTATAATTTTAATTTCCATTTTGCAGATGAGAAAACAGAAAGCCAGCAAAATAAGTAACAGGTCCAAAGTCAGAAAGACAGATGGTGATGAGGCGCCTGGCTGGCTGAGTTGGTGGAACATGTGACTCTTGATCTCAGGGTTGTGAGTTCGAGCCCCACATTGGGCATAGAGATTACTTTAAAAAAATAAAATCTTTAAAAAAAGAAAGACGGATGGTGACAAAACATATTTAAAATTGCCTATCTCATTCTAAATACCTTGATCTTTCCATTATGTCATTTTCCCTCTGTGGAAGTTCAAAGATGTTTGGTACTAGCTGTTGACAACTCCTAATCTCATTAGAGGTGTTATAAATATACATTATAATTTAAAAAGTTCAGTGAAGAAAATGAAACCAAATACTATAATAGTGACTGCAGGATGGAGATGAGGGACATCACATAAAGACAACCTCTCTGAGGCAGTAACATTTGAACTAAAACAAACCATCAAAAGGGGTCAGCTTAAGGAAGATATAGCAGAAAGCAAAGGTAGATCTCCTGAGGAAAATCAGTCTTACTGCTTTTGAGAACTAGCAATATTGAGTCAGTTTGGCTAGTAATTGAATATAGAAGAGAGTGATAAGGGACAAAGATATATTATCCTGGGTCTTGTAAACCATGAGAAGGAATTTGGATTTTATACTGTGATGGGAAACCATAAGAGGACTTTAAACAGGAAGTTATGATTTCAAAAAAAAGGAAGTTATGATTTCATTCACATTAAAAAGTTAAAATTCTCCTGGATTTCATGTGAAGGCTAGATGAAGTGGGCAACTGTGTAAGCAGGGGAATCAGGTGGAAGACAATCATACAGATGAGAGGTGATGGTGGCCTGGAGTAGTGTTGGTAAACTGTAGTTGGATTTGGAAAGTATTTTCAACACAGAGTTGATAAAAATTGCTGATAGATTAGATATAGTGAATGAGGTAAAAAAGATAGATCAAGATTCTTAAATAGGAGATTTGAGAACTTGAGGAAATTCTATTTTCATTAAGTTAGATGAGGAAGACTGAGGAGAAGATGGTAATGTGGGAGGCGGTAGGAGAAGCAGAGAGGAGATGGAAATATTTTTGGATTTGTCAAGTTTAAGGTGCTTATTCAACATCCTAATGAAGATGTCAAGCAAGGAGCTGCACATAGGGACCTGGCATTCAACCTTTTCTATACCCTTAAAGATAAGTGTACCTATCCTCCCTGTGTACTCTCAAGCCAATGGACCAGATAAAAGGTGACAAAATATGGTTAGCCTAACACTCATTATACTAGTCCATGTACCAGAGGGGTAATGAGATACCCCATGTATCACCATGAAATCCTTTTACATTATAGTTCAAGTCACTCTCAAGAGCATGCCAATGAAAAGCAGGTATAGCCTTCAAAATTAATACTCTTCTATACTTGGGTAGGCTAATCCTGAGCTGGCCATTACATTAAAAAAGCCTAGTGTACCTATTGCCAACAGGCAGCACCTCAGTTTAACAGACCTTGAGAAGTATATGTACATAAAACAAATATAGATGGTCTTCATCCTGCATCATGCTATAGTCAACAGAAAATCAGTTTGGGCATCAGAAGTGGATCTGAATCATATTTCTTTCAATATATATGACATAGGACAACCATCTTAAGACTTATTTACCTCATATGGATGAGATACTAATATTACTCATCTTATAGGATCGTTATGAGGATTAAATGATCTCTTTTACTCTTGATGTTATGTTAGGATGAGAAAATGTAATTGCTAATATTTGGTACTTTTTTTTTTACTAAGAGAACAGCAATTGAAGGTGGCTAAAAACAACTTAAAAATTAAGTCCAATTCTTAGCAATGGCAGAAAAAATTGGAAGCTATATTCCACTACTCAAACCACATGAAGACTAGACCTCTCCCTAAATTGGAATTAAGCTTTGGAGTATATTGATAATGAAATTAGAACATAGTTCTGTCACACAATTAAATCTATAATCCAAGCAGGAGATAAAGAATCTCATCTATATCCTAGTCACAGGTAGCTCCTTTGTTGGGGGAAGTCAGGCTAAAATAAATACTGTGAGGAGAGAGAAGGAAAAAGGCATAAAAGGAGCCCAAGATCAAAGATTATAGATGGTCAGTGCCTCCCAATAACATCACTACCTGGTCAGCTACCAAGTCACCTTCTTCTCTTTTTCAAAGAGACCTAACCCATGTGTTTCAATGATCAGCAAATGGTGTCTCCAAGCTGAGGCATTTCTTAAAAAACTAACTTTTTAAAATTTTAGAACAGTTTTAGATTTACAGAAAAATCATGGCAGCAGTATAAATAATTCCTTTATAACCTACATCCAGCTCCCTTATTGTTAATATGCTAGTGTGGTACATTTGTTACAATTAATTAACCAAATATTGACAAATTTTATTAATTACAGTCTACACTTTCTTCACATTTCCTCCGCTTTTGCCCAATGTCGTTTTTCTATTTCAGGATCCCATTCAGATTAAAGCATTATATTTAGTCATCCTGTTTTCTTATGCTCCTTCTGGCTGTAACAGAAACAAACTATTTCTTACACTTTCCTTGTTTTGATGACTTTAAAAGATTTGAAGATTATCAGTCAGGTATTTTGTAAGGATGTCCTTTAGTTAGGTCATATACGAGAATTTTCTGATTAGTCTATGATTATAAGAATAGGAAGAATAATGAACACAGAAGTGCTATTTATGTCACATCATACCAAAGGTACATAGTATCAACATGATTTACCACTATTGATGATGACTTGATCACTTGGCTGAGGTAGTGTTTGTCTGGCTTCTGCACTGTGAAATGACTCTCTCCTTCCACAATGTACTCTTTGAAAGGCATTCATTATGTGCAGGTCCCACTTATGGAGTGGTGAATTATGCTCCACCTCCTTGATGGAGGAATATCTACATAAAGTATTTGAAATTTTTCTAGATAGAAGATTTATCTTTTCTATGTTCAATAAACTTTTTCTGTCAACATTGGCTCATGAATTTTTTTTACCTTGTATTATAATCTACTACTATTTTATTTATTTTCTTACTCAAATTGTTCTAGCCTTGGTCACTGGGAGCCCTTTCAAAATGGCTCCTGTGTCCCTCTAACACACCCCCATCATTGTAGGGTTTGGTTTTTTTGAGCAAGTCCTTATTTTCTGGTATTATGATATACTTCTGGCCCATCTTGTATATTTCCTGCTTCAGTCCTATGAAGGCTTAGTTGAGGCTATATCCACACAATATCTGTATGCAAGCTTTATAGCAACATTCTTTTTTTTTTTAAGATTTTATTTATTTGTTAATGACAGAGACAGAGGGGAGGGGAGAGAGATTAAGAGCGTGTGAGAGAGTGTCAGAGACAGAAGCAGGCTAGCAGGCTCCATGCAGGAACTCCATCCGGGGTCTCCAGGATCAGGCCCTGGGCCAAAGGCAGTGCTAAACCACTGAGCCACCCGGGCTGCCATAGCAACATTATTCTTAATTGAAAAAAATGAAAGTAGCCAAGATGTTCTTCAATAGGTGAATAGATAAACAGTTGCACATCCCTGTAATGGAATATCATTCAGTAGTAAAAGAAATGAGATATCAAACCATGAAATGGTATGGATGAAACTTAAATGCCTATTGCTAAGTGAAAGAAGACAGTCTAAAAAAGCTACATATTTATGATCCCAATGATATGTCATTCTGAAATAAGCAAAACTATAGAAATGGTAAAAATATCAATAGTTGTTGGAGGCTCAGGGGGAGAAGGCAAGTATTGGATAGGCGAAGCACAGGGAACTTTTTTTAAGGCAGTGAAAGTCTTCTCTATGAAAGTGTAATGATGGATTCATGACACAATGCATTTGTCAAAATCCATAAACATTTATAGCACAAAGAATAAAACTTAATATATGCAAAATTTAAAACATTATCTAGGAGACCAGAGGATTCTAGGATCAAATTCAGAATGTGACACATCAATTTGACTGGATTATAAATGCATGAAATAATCTCATTAGAGGATGCTGGGGGGAAAGTTACTGACTAAAGTAACTTTGAAAATGAGTGGAGCTTGTAAGACTAATGGCAAAGAAACTGTCCATAAACACTCAACTATAGTCAATAAGGTTTTTTTTTTCCACATGAGGGCATAGGTTTGCAATTCTGATACTGGTATACTTGTGGACTTGAGTTGAAAAATTAAATAAAAAATTAAATCAAGGGATGGCAGTCAGTTAGAGATATATTTCCTGCTGTTGGTATGAGAGTTTATAGATAAGCAAAGAGAGGAGGTTAGAATGATTAACTATGGCAATAGATTACAGTAAAAGATATCACTATGAACTCACGTTTTGCTTAATATAGATACAGATGGTTACACATAAAAATGTTTGTAAATATGTGTATATACATGGATTAGTTTACACGTGTACATTTCCTGTCAGCCAAAGTTGTCTAAAAGCATTGACACTCTGGTAGCAATGAATACATCATTGCTCAGATATGTGTTTCTAACTCTATTCTTTAAACAAATAAACTAGATCTCCCTGGAGAAATGGCTTAGCCTAGGCTTTTTTTTTACCTTTAGATGCACAGACTCAGAATAATAATAATGCATGTTTCATGGTTAATAAATTCTTGTTTTATTGGTTCATGGATGAACCTCTTTTTTTCTAAATCTGACTGTGCCCCATACTGGTTATGTATCCTCAGGCAAGACACAACCTCTTTTAATTTCAGGTTTCTAATCAGTAAAATAAGAATACTGAAAGCAGCTAACTTACATAGTTAAATAACACGATACATATGCAATATTGAAGAGAGAACCTGGCA
Organism: Canis lupus baileyi; assembly: GCF_048164855.1. Taxonomy (NCBI): domain Eukaryota; kingdom Metazoa; phylum Chordata; class Mammalia; order Carnivora; family Canidae; genus Canis; species Canis lupus. Next base: position 37,885,593 of record NC_132876.1, read on the forward strand.
CATAATAAACATTCCATAATTATAAGCCTTTCATACATTTTCCAAGTACAACATAAAGAGAAATTTGGAAGTATTCAGAAGACTGAATAAAATGAACCTATTTTTCAGAGGGCAAGTGTTTTCAATGTCTTTGCTCATTCTGAACACTATGACACACTATTAGGCTAGAAGCAAATATTGAGTGAGCAGCAGAATTAGGCACTGGATATGTGTGGTGAAGAGAGAGGCAATACATTGAGTGTTGACAGGCCTGACTAAATAGACTAACTTGGCTATCTTCTTTTCTTGAGCTTATCTTAAATAGCACTGGGATTACGTGAGATATATGGAATGAGAAAGCATAAGGATATATTTGTGTGTGTTGGTGGTTTATATAATCATATAAAGGACAAAGAGCGATGTGGAGAAAAAAATTTTGTGGCAATTGGAATGAGAAGAATTGTGGAGTAAATAGCAGAGAGGAAAGGCCCAGTTACTTGTTCCAATATGTAAATTTGACAGAACCTAACAGAAGAATTTTGGTAACCTGAGAAACCAGCTGGTTGATGGTCTGAGATGTTTACTTTTCACACAATGGCTTTGGCAAAATGAAGAAACAGCTTTAATCTGAATTAAAGATTTCATAATAAACCTTTCTCAGAGATATTTCTTTTGAAAAAAATTCCAAAGCAGTGTCAATAGAGTACGATGGTAGAGGAGGAAGCCTCAGCTCTCATTCTTGTTTAGAGACACTGAATTAACAATATGCAGAATAAAATATCTTAATGACAACTCCAGAAAACAGTTAAAGTTGCAGTACCTACAGTAAGTACAAAACTGAAAAGAGCCACATCGAAGCAGGAAAGAACTGCTTTAACTTGATCTGTGATAGCCCTACCTCCAAGCTGGCATGGCTGATCTTGACATATAGCTTCAACTTTAGAGGGTGGGAGAAAGAGAAGAGTGGCATCTGTATCCATTGTTCCAGCTTTTTGGAGGGCTGCCTAAGACACTGATTTCATTCTTGCTTGGCTCGGGGTGCTGACAGGGTCAGCACAGTTTCAATGCCACAGGACCTCTGAAACCAAAGTAGGGGGGAATCAGTTTGCTGAAAAGTCAGAGAGCCTGCAGTACCACAGACAGAGGCTGGAATAATTTGCCACAATCAAGAGAATATACTCAGCTCATGGCTTCTTCTTTAGGAGGGAGAAATAAAAGTGGAGCTTGAGTCCAGCACTCCAGCTTTTCAGGGAGCAACCAAAAAGTGTTATCTATCCTGATTTAGGGAATTAGTGGGAAGTCAGCATACTTTGGATTCCTGGGGGCCATGAAAACCAAAGGAGAGCCAGGCAGCTTGCTGCTGTATACTAAAAAGCCTTCAGTACCACAGACAAACAAGAGAGAGCAAGGGATTATGAGCTCCTGAAAAAACAAAACAAACAGAACAGCAAACCTTTCCAATTGTGAAATTACACACTTAAACCTAGAAAAGCTGCATTGCTGCAAAAAGCTTCAAGGGGCTCCAGAATCTCTAGCAAGACTCATTAGGGGTAAAAGTCTTCCTCTCTATGAAGACAGTATGTATAGACTGGGAGAAATAACTGTTTTTTTCAAATATATAAAATTCAGCAAAACAAAAACAAACAAAACATAAGGCACATGAAGGAACAGGGAAATACGGCCCAGTAAAAAGAACAAAACAAACCCCCAACACCAACTTTAAAGAAAAAAAGATCTATGAATTATCTGGGAAATGATTTATTTGTCTTAAAAAAGCGTAATGACCTATAAGAGAATACATATAGACAACTCAACAAAACCAGGAAAATAATGCATGAACACAAAGAATTTCAACAAAGAGAAAAACTTAATTTGAAAAAAAAAAAAAGCTCTGAGGCCAAAGAATACAATAATTAAATTGAAAAACTTACTAGGGAGATTTAAGAGCAGAAGAATTGATTGACTAGAAGAATCACTGAATGTGAAGACAGATCATTTGAAATTATTAAGGTAGAGAAACAAAAGAAAAAAAAGAATAAAGAAAAGTAAATAAAACCAAGACACTTACAGGAAACTGTCAAGTGGGAAAATATACACATTTTCAAAGTTCTAGAAGAAGAATGAAAGTGAGAACATGAGTGAGTTTATTTGAGAAATAATTATTGCAAATTTTCCAAATCTGAGGAAGGAAATTAACTTCCCAATACAAGAAGCTCAAAGGATTCCAACCAGAATGTATTCAGGGAGACCTACATCAAGATACATTATAATCAAACTGCAAAAGTCAAAGAAAAAGAGAAAATCTTGAAAACAGCAAGAGAAAAAAGCAACTCATAACATTCAAGGGAGCTCCCATTAGATTATCAGTGAACTTATCATCAGAAATCTTGTAGGCCAAAAGGGAATGGGATGATATATTCAAAGTGTTGAATGAAAAAACCTAACCAAGTATATTATATCGCAAAACTGTCCTTCAAAAGGGAAAATAAAGACTTTCCCAGATAAAGATGAATCTGTTCAATACCACTAGACTTGCTTTATAATAAATGCTAAAGGGAGTCTTACAAACTGAAATGAAAAACTACTTTACAGTCACATGAAAGCCTATGAAAATATAAAGCTCAATGGTAAAGGTAAATACATATACAAGTATAGAAAACTATAATGGTGGAGCATAAAGCACTTTAAATTGAGGTATAGACATTAAAAGCATAAAATAAAACATAAAACAAAGCATTGGGACGTCAGGGTGGCTCAGTGGTTGAGTGTCTGCTTTTGGCTCAGGGAGTGATCCTGGAGTCCCAGGATCAAGTCCCACATCGGGCTCCCCATAGGGAGCCTGCTTCTCCCTCTGCCTATGTTGCTGCCTCTGCCTCTTTATCGCTCATGAATAAATAAATAAAATCTTTTTTAAAAAGCATAAAAATATAATGGTGTTAATGGATACAGAATATGTGAAAATATAATTATGATATTGATAACAAAGGAGAATCATGATATAAAAAGAATAGTCTTTTTATATAATTGAAGTTAATTTATTATCAGCTTAAAATAGACTATTATAACTCTATGTAGTTTAATGAAATCCCTATGGTAGCTACAATGAAAATACCTATCAAAGATACATAAAATAAAATAAGAAAGGAATCAAAGCATGTCAATATAAAAAATGTAAAAAAAAATACAAAGGAAAGCAGTAACAAAAGAAAAGAGGACAGAATTGATATAAGACAAACAGAAAACAATAAAAAATGCAATAGTAGCCCCTTCATTATCAGGAATCACTTTAAATATAAATGGATTAAACTCCCCAATCTAGTGAGGGAGAATGGCTGAATGTATTTAAAGAAAAGATGCAACTATATTCTGTCTACAAGAAATTCACTTAAGATGTGAAGATACACATAGGCTGAAAGTGAAATTATGCAAAAAGATATTCCATGCAAACAGCAAACAAAAGAACAGAGGTGCCCATACTTATATAAGACAAAATAGATGTTAAGTCAGAAATTGTCACAAGAGACAAAAAAAGACATCATATAATGATAAAGGATCAATTTGCCAGGAAGACATAATAATTATAAATATATATGCATCTAACAGCAGAGCACCAAAATATATGGAGCAAACATTGACAGAATTGAAGGAAGAAATAAATTGAAACACAGTGATTGATAGTAGGAGATGTCAATACCTCACTTTCAATAATGGGGAGACCTACATCAAGATACATTATAATGTATAGAACATTCTATAATGGATAGAACAACTGAAAAGATTAATAAAGAAAGAAGGAACTTGAAAAACACTATAGGCCAATTGGACCTACATATATTGATCATTGCACCTAACATCAGCAGAACATAGATTTTTCTCATGGGCATGTGAAAACATTCTCCAAGATAGATGACATGTTAGAATAGAAAAACAACAGAAAAAGGTCAATAAAACTAAGAGTTGGCTTTTTGGAAAGATAAAATTGACAAACCCTTAGCTAGACTAAAAAAAGAGACAGAGATGACTCAATAAATAAAAAAAGAAATGAAAGAGGAATGGTCAACTAATATTAGATAAAGCAGGAAAGAATATCCACTGGAAAAAGAACAGTCTCTTCAATAAATGGTGCTGGGAAAATTAGACAGCCACATGCAGAAGAATGAAATTAGACCATTCTCTTACACCATACACAAAGATCAACTCAAAATGGATGAAAGATCTAAATGTGAGACAAGATTCCATCAAAATCCTAGAGGAGAACACAGGCAACACCCTTTTTGAACTTGGTCACAGCAACTTCTTGCAAGATACATCTATGAAGGCAAGAGAAACAAAAGCAAAAATGAATTATTGGGACTTCATCAAGTTAAAAAGCTTCTGCACAGCAAAAGATACAGTCAACAAAACTAGATTGTAATGCTTCCAACTTTTCTTTTTCAAGATTGCTTTGGCTGTCTTTTGTGGTTCCATACAAATTTTTGGATTGTTTGTTCTAGGACTGAAACATGCTATTGATATTTTGATGGGAGTTGCATTAAATGTATAGATTGCTTTGTGTAGTACAGACATTTTAACAACATTTGTTCTTCTGATCCATAAGCATAGAATGTCTTTTCATTTCTTTGTATCCTCTTCAGTTACTTTCATCAGTGTTTTATAGATTCCAGAGTACAGATTTTTCACCTCTTTGGTTAGGTTTATTCCTAGGTATTTTATTATTGTGGTGCAAATATAAGTGGGATTGTTTTTTTTTTTAATTTCTCTTTCTGCTGCTTCATTATTGGTGTATAGAAATGCAACAGATTTCTGTACATTGGTTTTGTATCCTGTGACTTCACTGACTTATGTTATCAGTTCTAGCAATTTTTTTGGTGGAGTCTTTCGGGTTTTCTACAGAATTTCATGTCATCTGCAGATAATAAAAGTTTGACTTATTTCTTGAAGATTTGGATGCTTTTAATTTCTTTTCTTTTCTTTCTTTCTTTCTTTCTTTTTTTTTTTTGTCTGACCTCTGTCGCTAGGACTTCTAGCACTATGTTGAATAAAAGTGCTGAGAGTGGATATCTGTGTCTTCTTCCTGTCCTTAAGAGAAAAGCTTAGTGTTTTTCCCATAGGATGACCAATTTTTTTTAAAAAAAAAGCAGGAAATAATAAGTGTTGGAGAGGACACTTAGTAATTGGAAACTTGCTCACTGTTAGTTGGATTGCAAAATATGTCTTCTAAACAGCCTGTATGGAAAACAGTATGGAGTTTCCTCAAAAAATTAAAAATAGAACTACCATATGACCCACTTCTAGGTATGTATCCAAAGGGATTAAAATCAAGATCTTGAACAGTATTTTTTTTGTATGGCCATTATCATTTGTAGCAACATTATTCATAATAGCCACGATGTGGGAAAAATCTAAATGTCTACCAATGGATGAATCAATAAAAAAATGTTACTCAGCTTTAAAAAAAGGAAATCCTGTCATATACTACAACACAGATAAAACTTGAAGATTGTATTGCAAAGTAAAAAAAGCTAAACACAAAAAACAAATTCTGCATGATTCCACTTATATGAGATATCTAATAATCAAATGCATAGAAACAGAAAGTAGGTTGGTGTTTGCCAGGGGCTGTGGGAAGGGGGAATGGAAAGCTGTTGTTCAATGGGACTCAGTTATGCAAGAAAAAAAAGTTCTAAAGATCTTCTATGCATATACTTTACAATATGCATATATTTAGCAATACTGGAATGTACACTTAAAAATTAAGAGGGTAAATAGTTTCAATAATGATGGAAAGAAAATAAAAACTTTTTGATACCCACAAAACAAAGACAGAAAGAAACACTGCCATCAACATTAGCCTTGTAAACTCTCAAGTAAAATGTGGTGTTATTTTCTTAAAGATTCCATAAAGATATTAACTAATCAGTTCTACGAAAAATGCTTGTTTTAGTTGCTTTGGAATCCTAAGTCTCATGTTTAAGTGTTGCAAAGTAATTGATTATGGTAAACAAAACTCAGACCACTTTTCTAACATATGGGCTCCAAGTGTGTATTCCTAAGACAGAAGGCTTTAATTTTCTTGGCACTTGTTATTGTTTAGCTGGCTTTTCTAGATAAGTGCCAGAGCAGTGTAGACACTTTGTAGGCTCTGATGAAACATAATTATATAGCAATAGTTCTATAAAGTCTTTCTTTATTACATTCATTACAATGAGTACATTATACAATTGTTGCACCTTATAATATCCTGCTCACTCTCTCTTATCAATGGGTGAATTTTCAATCCAGGCACTCTTTAAAAATGTACTACATATTCCAGATAACTGATATGCAAATGAATGCCGTTACATCTAAGTAGAATATTTAACAGCCAAAGCAATGAAATAGAGGTATTATAGGAATAAACTCTTGTGTATTCCATTGTTTCAAATGGTGAAAATTTTCAATGTCCCTTTATTCTTACAAGACAAAGGCTTGAGGCCCAAACAACATTGAGAATAAAATATTTGATTGTCTCACTTCTGCCCCAAAGTCCAGGGAGAATAGGCCACTTGTGGGGCTGCCTAAAGATGTCCTTGAAAAATCCTTTCAAGAGGTGTTCAGCAAGATATATATTTCCCCTCTACCCTAATAAACAGTAATTATAAACAATTTGTTGTCTGATATCCTAAGGTCAGGAAAGAGAAAATGCTATGTACATACATTTGGCAAAATTACATATCTTTGATATCATTTGGCAGGGATATTATTCTGCAAGCACAGAAAGAAAAATAAATTTTGAATCATGTACCTCCTGCAAAACCACAGAAGTTTATCTTTATGCAATAATTTCTGCAGTTTTACCCTAGTTGCTAGCTACCATCCTTCTCAGTTCTCACTTCGTTCCATGAAGACTTTTGGTCATCCCGATCTACAATTTGACAATGCTGTTCAAAGATCCCCCCACTATAGCCCTGTGAACTGCTTTATCCTCCTTGACGATGATTCCCACTCAAAAATTCCTTCTCATTCCTCCATCCCATCCCTTTTAAATCCCCATGTTCCTACGATTTGAGCCCATCTAATAAACTTCCCATTATGTTAGTCCATTTTAAAAGGTGTCCATTCGGGGATCCCTGGGTGGCTCAGCGTTTGAGTGTCTGCCTTTGGCCCGGGGCCTGATCCTGGAGTCCCGGGATCGAGTCCCACATCGGGCTCCCTGCATGGAGCCTGCTTCTCTCTGCCTGTGTCTCTGCCCACCCCCGCCCCCGTCTCTCATAAATAAATAATATCTTAAAAAATAAAAATAAAAGGTGCCCATTCAGGATTTGGGGATGTCAAAAGTATATGAGCGGCCTTCTGGTGGTGAAGGGAATTTGTATCATATCAGAGAGGTCTGCTGCTATGAATAGCCTTGATAATTAAAATCGAGGAATGATTCATAGCATCTGTCCATTTAAGTCTCCTTAGTTTTGAGCTGTCACAGCTTCAAATCTCTGGCTTTCGCTGTTCGGCAAATACATCTGTAGCATAACCAATTTTTTTTAATTTATTATTTTTTATTTGTTTTTATTGAAGCTCTGTTCGCCAACATATAGTATAATATCCAGTGCTCATCCTATCAAGTGCCCTCCCCAGTGACTGTCACCCAGTACCCCAACACCCTCTAACCTCCAGTTCCACTACCCCTTGTTCGTTTCCCAGAGTTAGGAGTCTCTCATGGTTTGTCTCCCTCTCTAAATTTTCCCAATCAGTTCCCCTCCTTTCCCTTATAATCCCTGTCACTATTTTTATATTCCCCACAAGTGAAACCATATGATGGTTCCCCTTCTCTGATTGACTTACTTCACTCAGCATAATACCCTCCAGTTCCATCCACATCAAAACAAATGGTAGGTATTCATAGTTTCTGATGGCTGAGTAATATTCCATTGTATATATAGACCACATCTTCTTTATCCATTCTTCTGTCAAAGGACATCGTGGCTCTTTCCAAAGTTTGGCTATTGTGGACATTGCTGCTATGAACATTGGGGTGCAGGTGTCCTGGCATGTCATTGCATCTGTATCTTTGGGGTAAATACCCAGCGGTGCAATTGCTGGGGCATAGGGTAGCTCTATTTTTAACTCTTTGAGGAACCTCCACACAGTTTTCCAGAGTGGCTGTACCAATTCACATTCCCACCAACAGTACAAGAGGGTTCCCCTTTCTCCACATCCTCTCCAACATTTGTTGTTTCCTGGCTTGTTGATTTTCGTTATTCTCACTGGTGTGAGGTGGTATGTCATTGTGGTTTTGATTTGTATCTCCCTGATGGCAAGTGATGCAGAGCATTTTCTCACGGGCTTGTTGGCTGTGTGTATGTCTTCTTTGGTGAAATTTCTGTACATGTCTTTGGCCCATTTCATGATTGAATTTTTTGTTTCTTGGGTATTGAGTTAATTTATTTTTTTTTAATTATTCATGAGACACACACACACACAGAGAGAGAGAGAGAGAGAGAGGCAGAGACACAGGCAGAGGGAGAAGCAGGCTCCATGCAGGGAGCCTGATGTGGGACTCGATCCCGAGTATCCAGGATCAGGCCCTGTACTGAAGGCGGCACTAAACCGCTGAGCCACCTGGGCTGCCCGGTGTTGAGTTTAATAAGTTCTTTATAGATCTTGGATACTAGCCCTGTATCTCATATGTCATTTGCAAATATCCTCTCCCATTCTGTAGGCTGTCTTTTAGTTTTGTTGATTGCTTCTTTTGCTATGCAGGAGCTTTTTAACTTGATGAAGTCCCAATAGTTCATTTTTGCTTTTCTTTCTCTTGCCTTCATAGATGTATCTTGCAAGAAGTTGCTGTGACCAAGTTCTCCTCTAGGATTTTGATGGAATCTTGTCTCACATTTAGATCTTTCATCCATTTTGAATTGATCTTTGTGTATGGTGTAAGAGAATGGTCTAGTTTCATTCTTCTGCACATGGCTGTCCAATTTTCCCAGCACCATATATTGAAGACACTGACCTTTTTCCAGTGGATATTCTTTCCTGCTTTGTCGAACATTGGTTGACCATAGAGTTGAGGGCCCATTTCTGAGTTCTCTAGTCTGTTCCATTGATCTATGTGTCTGTTTCTGTGCCAGTACCACACTGTCTTGATGATCATAACTTTGTAATACAGCTTGAAATCCAGCATGGTGATACCCCTGGCATTTGGGTTTCTTGTTTTAATATCCCTTTGGCTATTCAGGGTCTTTTCTGATTCCATACAAATCTTAAGATTATTTGTTCCAGCTCTGTGAAGAAAGCCCTTGGTATTTTGATAGGGATTGCATTGAACGTGTAAATTGCCCTAGGTAGCATACACATTTTCACAATATTTATTCTTCCAATCTATGAGCATGAAATGTTTCTCCATCTCTTTGTGTGTTCCTCAATTTGTTTAAATGGTGTAATGGAGTTCTTAGGATATAGATCCTTTACCTCTTTGGTTAGGTTATTCCTAGGTACTTATGGTTTTGGGTGCCATTGTAAATGGGATTGATTCCTTAATTTCTCTTTCTTCAGTCTAATTGTTAGTGTATAGAAATGCCACTGATTTCTGGGCATTGATTTTGTATCCTGCCACACTGCCAAATTGCTGTATGAGTTCTAGCAATCTTGGGATGGAGTTTTTTGGTTTTTCTACGTATAGTATCATGTCATCTGTGAAGAGAGAGAGTTTGATTTCTTCTTTGCCAATGTGAATGCCTTTTGTCTCTTTTTGTTGTCTGATTGCTGAGGCTAGGACTTCTAGTACTATGTTGAATAGCAGTGAGGAGAGTGGACATCCCTGTTGTGTTCCTGATCTTAGGGAAAAGGCTCTTAGCTTTTCCCCACTGAGAATGAAATTCACTGTGGACTTTTCATACATGGCTTTTAGAATTGAAGAATGTTCCCTCTATCCCTACACCTTGACGAGTTTTAATCAGGAATGGATGCTGTATTTTGTCAAATGCTTTCTCTGCATCTATTGAGAGGATCATATGGTTCTTGTTTTTTTCTCTTGTTGATATGAACTATCACATTGATTGCTTTACAAGTGTTGAACCAGCCTTGAACTCCGGGGAAAAATCTCACTTGGTCATGGTGAATAATCTTAATGTACTGTTGGATTGTATTGGCTAATATCTTGTTGAGAATTTTTGCTTCTGTTTCATTAGGTAAATTGGTCTATAATTCTCCTTTTTGGTGGGGTCTTTGTCTGCTTTTGGAATTAAGGTGATGCTGACCTCATAAAACGAGTTTGGAAGTATTCCATCCCTTTCTAGCCTTCAAAACAGCTTTAGTAGGATAGATATTATTTCTTCTTTAAACGTTTGATACAATTCCCCAGGGAAGCCATGTGGCCCAGGACTTTTGTGTTTTGGGAGGTTTTTGATGACTGTTTCAATTTCCTCACTGGTTATTGGCCTGTTCAGGCATTCTATTTCCTCCTGTTCTGGTTTTGGTAATTTGTAGTTTTTCAGAAATGTATCTATTTCTTCTAGATTGCCTAATTTGTTGGCATATAGCTGATCATAATGTTTTTTAAAACTTTGTATTTATGTAAAAAATGTAAAAAAATAAATAAAAATAAAAACTTTGTGTTTCCTTGATATTGGTTCTGATCTCTCGTCTTTCATTCATGATTTTATTGATTTTAGTCTTTTCTCTTTAGTAAGGTTGGCTAATGGTTTATCTATCTTATTCTTTCAAAGAACCAACTTCTGATTTTGTTGATCTGTTCTACAGTTCTTCTGATCTCTATTTCATTGAGTTCTGCTCAAATCTTTATTATCTCTCTTCTGCTTGGTGTAGGTTTTACTTGCTGTGTTTTCTCCAATTCCTTTAGGGGCAAGGTTAGCTTGTGTTTTTGAGGTTTTCCAACTTTTTGAGGGATGCTTGTATTTTGATGTATTTCCCTTTTAGGACTGCTTTTGCTGTATCCCAAAGATTTTTAATGGTTGTATCTTCATTTTCATTACTCTCCATGAAGCTTTTTAATTCTCTAATTTCCTGGTTGACCCATTCATCCTTTAGTAGGATGATCTTGAACCTCCACATGTTTGGTTTCTTCCAAATTTCTTCTTGTGATTGAGTTCTAGTTGCAAAGCATTGTCACCTGAAAATATGCAAGGGACAATCCCAATATTTTGGTATCAGTTGAGACCTGATTTGTGACCCAGTATGTGGTCTATTCTGGAGAAAGTTCCATGTGCACTTAAGAAGAATGTGTATCCAGTTGGGTTCAGAAGGAAGGTTCTGTATATATCTAAAATCCAAGTGGTACAGTGTATCATTTAAAGCCCTTGTTTCTTTGGTGATGTTGTGCTTAGAAACTGTCATTTCCTGAAAGTGCCTTGTTGAAGTCTCTTACTATGAATGTATTATTATCTAAGTATTTTTTACTTTGGTTATTGATTGATATACTTGGCATCTCCCACGTTAAGTGCATAAATATTCATGGTTATTTGGTCTTATTGCTGGATAGACCCTTTAAGTATGATATAGTGTCTTTCTTCATGTCTTACTACAGTCTTTGGTATAAACTTTTATGTTATATGAGGATTGCAACACCAGCTTTCTTTTGAAGACCATCTGAATGGTAAATGTTTTTCCACTCCTTCATTTTCAAGCTGTAGATGCCTTTGGTCTAAAATGAGTCTCCTGTAGACAGCATGTAGATGGATCTTTCTTTTTTACCCAGTCTGATACTCTGCATCATTTGATGGGATCATTCAGCCCATTGACATTCAGAGTAACTATTGAAGGATATGAGTTTAGTGTCATGGTATTACTTATTCAGTCCTTGTTTCGTGGATTGTTTCTTTGGGCTCCCTCTTTCTTTTACAGGGTCCTCCTTAATATTTCTTGCAGGGCCAGTTTGGTGGTCACGTATTCTTTCAGTTTCTGCCTATCTGGGAAGCTCTTTATCTCTCCTTCTACTCTGAATGACAGCCTTGCTGGATAAAGTGTTCTTGGCTGCCTGTTCTTCTCATTTAGTACCCTGAATATATCCTGCCAGCCCTTTTTGGCCTGCCAAGTCTCTGTGGAGAGGTCTGCTATTAATATTTCATCCCATATAAGTTAAGAATCTCTTGTCTCATGCTGCTTTAAGAATTTTCTCTTTATCTTTGAAATGTGTAAGTTTCACTATTAAATGCTGAAGTGTTGAATGGTTTTTACTGATTTTTCGGGGGTGGGGACCTCTCTATCTCTTGGATCTGAATGCCTATTCCTTCTCCAGATTTGGGAAGTTGTCAGCTAAGATTTGTTCAAATATACTTTGTGGTCCTCTCTCTGTCTCAAGGAATCTCTACTCTGGAATCCCAATTAGACGTAAATTCTTCCTTCTCAAGCTGTCATTTATTTCCCTAAGCTTTTCCTCATGGGCTCTTAATTGTTTTTCTCTTTTTTTCTAGGCCTCCTTCCTCACCATCAACTTGTCTTCTATGTCACTCACTCTCTCTTCCATCTCATTAACCCTAGCAGTTAGGACATCCAGATTGGATTGCATTTCATTCGATCTATTTTTAATTTTGGCCAGAATAGATCTCCATTCTGCAGTAATGAAGTCTCTAGAGTCCTTTTTGCTTTTGTCCAGAGCCACCAGTAGCTTTATCATTGTACTTCTGAATTGACATTCTGACATCATATTCTGTATGAATTTCTGTCAGATATCCAAATTCTGTAACTCTGTGGCAGAGAGTACTGCTTCTGGTTCTTTCTTTAGTGGTGAATTATTCCTTCTAGTCATTTTGTCCAGTGCAGAGTGGCTGTTTGAGTGGGCTGAGTCAAAAATATCAACCACGACCTAAGTAAAATACACCCTAGATGATTCCAAAGAGGCCAGAGACCAGAAAATGAAAGAAAAGTAGAACAGAACAAAATAAAGGAAAAGGACCACTAAAGTGAAAAACAATTTTAAAACAAAGTAGTAAAAATAAAAAGCCCAAAAACAAAAACAAAGAAGAAGAAAAAGAAAAGAAAGAAAAGAGGAAAAAGGAAAAAAATGTGGGGGGTGGTGGTGGTGATGAGGAAGTGGTAGTGGAGAGAGAATGTAGTCTACCTGAGGGGTCCTATATGGTGATCCTCTTGGTTCTGAGTGTGTTTTGTTCTGTATGTTATAAGATGCTCAGTCCCAAATTTATATAAACCAGCACTACTTATAGAAAGGCCCACCATTGACCACCAAAACATAAACAAGTTAAAAGAGGGGGGCAGAATGGGAAGGAAGAGAGAATATAATCTCACAGAATGAACCAGCACAGTATACCACTTGGTTCTGGGTGCATGCTGGTCATGTTTTAGAAGGTATTTTTTTTATGTTTTTTTTTTTTTATGTTTTAGAAGGTATTAGCTTTTACCATTGTAGAACAAAATGAGGTAGAAAACCAAAAAACACAAAACAAAAACCCATGTCTCGTGTATCTACCAAAATTAAATCAAATACTTTGAAGGGAATCCAGAAGTGGAAAATATATCTAAGACGTAATGGTAGAACTATGAAAATCAAAAGGGAAAAAACTTAAAAATGAAGAGCTGGTAAAATACTGTAGTCAAGGTGGTAAAAGAGAAAAAATATTGGAAATTTTTAGTCTGATATAAAAAATGAGTCATAATGGAAAAAGAAAAAAGCACCCTCTCATTCTATACAGTATTTTCCCCTCAGTCCTGGAGCTTTCCAGTGCTGCTTGGTCAAAACTTGCTCTTCCCCTGTCCTTCCAGCAGGTCTTCTGGGGGAGGGGCTGCTGTGCTGTTCTCAGGTGTGTGCACCTGGGGGAGCTGCCCCGCCCTCACCAGGTGCCGGGCTCAGTGGGAGATGTTTATCCTGTGAGGCTCCTGCTCCCTGGTGGCCCCGCTCTGTCCCAGGTACAAGGTGACACCAGGAGGGACAACCACACTGGCGGCGGCCAGCTTCAAGCCCTAAAGTCAGCTCCCACAGTAACACCCGAAGCTCCCAGTCCTCACTGGCCTGGATGCTCCAGGGGCGGGGGCACTGATCTGCCCAGTTCAGGGGTGCCCTGCGGCAAGAGCGTCCTCACTGTCTTGTGTCCTCCCGGCCTCCCCCTGTCCCAGGGGGAGCGCCGGATCTTGGGCTGTGTCCCTGGGGTGCCCTGGGCTCCGGGGCCTGCACCGCTGGAATCGCGCTCCCGAGGCCACAGAGCCCCCTCCGCGGGGAGCCTCCGCCTGAGCTGCTCCCGGGGCCCCGCCGGGCATGGGCTGCAGCCCGTTCGGGAGCTCGGCCGCCGAGTGTGGCGGGCTCTCCCCTGGGGTGCACTTCCTCTGTTAGTGACCCGGGGAACCTGGGGGCTCCACTGTCCCTCCTGAGATCCTGCCCAAGTTCCCTGCTAAGCGCCTTTTCATCTGGGAAGAATCCGGTGCGGATTTTTAAAGTTCCTGCCTCTCCGGGGCTGGGCTCTCCTGTCCTGGAGGCTCTTGCACAGGACCTTAGCCCGGTTCCTCGCGGAGGCCCCTCCCCCACTGGATTCTTTTTTATTTTTATTTTCTGCCTCCCTACCTTGCTAGAAGTGCAAACCCTTCTCTCTGTAGCGTTCTGGCTGTTCTCTCTTTAAAATCTCAGGTCGAACTTGTAGGTGTTCAGGATGGTTTTTAAGTTATCTAGGTAAGTTGTTGGGACCAGGTGAGCTGAGGACCCTACTCCTCCGCCATCTTGCCCCACCCCCTCATCACCAAATTAATGAGAGGGGCGGGTTCAACCAGGATCTCTGTCTCTACAAAGGTCCAGTTTTAACTAGTATCATAGGCCTACTAAACCTGTCCTTTTGCCTTCCATACAATACATCTCAACTGGAACTCTTCTGATTCCAAAATTAAGAACCCAAACGTGCATCAGAAGATCGTTGAAGAAATCCCACTCTTCTGTTTTCATCATTACGTTTTGCATTCTACCAAGAAATTATACTCTAAATAGAGCCAAAATCCCAAGAGGAGGCAAATCACATACATCCTAATAATATTCATGCTTTTAGTTTGGGAGATAATATTGTATTCTTTTACTGACAGTCCTTAAGTTGTCAGTTCTCCTAAACACATCAACAATCACCCCTAAAAACTCAAGATTAGACTTTTTAAGAAGGTAATGACAGCCTAATGAACATAGACCTTTTCTCACTCCTTTTTCTACTCCTTGGCAATACGGCACTGATGACAAGAGTCTATTTTTTCTCCAAAAGATAGGCCAGGGTACATGGCAGGGTACTTTTAGAGATATTCTATTATAAGAGAAAGAAGGAAAGGATGGTTGCATATGTAAAAGGATTTTTATTTTTGGTGGTAAGGAAGAAGTTACACAAAATTAAGAATTGAATCGGCAACCCATTTGCTGCTTAGTAGTTAAGTTTTATGTGTGTCTCCTTAATTCTAGAAACTTTTTTTTTTTTTTTTTTATTTATGATAGTCACACAGAGAGAGAGAGAGAGGCAGAGACACAGGCAGAGGGAGAAGCAGGCTCCATGCACCGGGAGCCTGACATGGGATTCGATCCCGGGTCTCCAGGATCGCGCCCTGGGCCAAAGGCAGGCGCCAAACCGCTGCGCCACCCAGGGATCCCTAGAAACTTTTTCAATACACAAGAGTTTTCTATGATAGCACGATATATTCCAAGCTCTAAAAGAATGAGAATCATGCCTGTTTTGCTCATCACTAAACCTTATATCTCTGTGGAATAATAGAGTGCCTGGCATATAGTAGGTTTTCAATAAATATTTCTTCAATGAGGAAACTGAGACATAATTATTTTCCTAACATGTTCATTTGTCTTTCTAGACTCCTTGAACCCAAGGATGATGTCTATTGTCTGAGAACCCCCAGAGTGTTTGACACATGCTTATTTTTGCCTGATCAATGAACAAATGGATTTTTTTTCTGCAAAATCATTTCCTTTTATTCTGTGGCACTTCAATAAAGTAAGTAGACTTGTGCATGATTTGTCTTAATTTATATATGATGGTGGGGATTAAGACCGAAGAAAGGCTTCTGGGGGAATTCCTGCTCTTTATTTCCTAAGATCTTCAGGGCAGGGGCTGACTTTTCTCGACTTCCCCACACTTCCTAACCAACAGTCGGCCTGAATGGACATTGGCCAAACATTTGGAGCAGCATCTTGAAGAGAGGCAATCTGTTTAGAACAACCCATTCACCTGTTCAGTTTCAGGGTCCAAATCAATATCATAGAAACAGGGCTGAGTGGGGAGTCCAGGCATTGTGCTCATTGTCCCTACCAAGGGGTACAGAAAACTGGCCCTGACGCTGGCATGGATGTCATGAATGGGCAAGACAAAGCCTGTGGGCACACCCTTTTGCCCTGGGTTATGAGACAAGGACAAGTGTGTTTTGGCCATGCAGATAGGCAGGTTCCCAAAGCCCTGTTTCGTGTAGACTTCAGCTTTGTGTTGAGCTTCAGGAAGCAATTCTATGTCGTCAGCCCCATAGATTTTCTATGCAATGATCCTGATTTTATCCTCAACTGGGAGTTTGAGGTCATAAAGGAGCTGGAAGCTGCTGGGTGCTTGAGCTGCTCTCTGGACAGCCTGAGCTAGGGCTAAAGCGCCCATACCTCCTTCTGCCCAGTGAGTGCATTTCACAGCATCAAAAGCCCCATGTTCTTTGGCAAGGCGGCTGACGAGGTCCAGCTCGGCCTCTGTAAACAAATGGATTTTAATTATATATCATTTGTATCTATCTGAGGTCCAGGTCAAACTAGCTATCCAAAGTGTCTGTCATCCTGAATTCCATTCTGTTTTCATATGCAGTCTTATGTATCAGAGCTTTACATTTCTTTGGTCTCCAAAGTAATAAATACCTTCAACCAAAATATATGATTTTGTTTGTTTGTTTTTTGACTCAGTTTATGCTAAAACATTCTGTCCTAATCCCAGGCTTATGTGAATATCTGACTTTTACACAAGGTAATAATTTGAATTCATATTTATACTATTCCAGTTTCTTTTTCAGCTGAACCTATTCCCACTTTGTCTTTTTTTTTTCTAGTTACATGTTGTTTTCTTTCCTAAGATGCTTAAGTCACAATTTGCTTTTATTTGTCTGGTTGTGCTCAGGCCTTTGCTGAATTAGACCTCTGATCCTTGACCTACCTAGCTATGGCACTCCAGAAAATGAGTTGTTTTTTTAAAAATAGAACATCCACTATACCATGTGGTAGTAAATTTTGCTGCCTTTAAATTGTCAGTAATTTTTACTTAATTCAAATATTTACATAGAATAATCAGGAAAGAAAAAAGCCCCAGATATTTTTAAGACAATTTAGGTCAATGGTTCTGAATATGAATTGTAGACTCATTGGCAGCAGTGGAGTGGATAAAGGCGATGGAAAGAGTGTACAGTTTTAAACAGAGCTTGCAAATGTGTAAGACCAAGCATTGCCTATAAATAGAATACATGACATGACATGGCTGGTTTCCTCATTCTGTCTCCCATCTCATATCTGCCAGGACTTCTCCCAAACCCACTCCTGCTAATTCATGAAAAATTGAGATTTATTAAGTGAAAGGATCTAGAGTATTAAGCTGTCTATTATACTATAATCATGCCCATATATTTTAATTAGCCAGAAATAGAGGATGTGTGACAAGATTTTCCAGGACAAGCAGGGGAAAGAGGATACCACTTAAAGGCAGATATGTTATAATCTTTCAAGAGAAACTTCACCTATGGTCTTTCTGTTGGCCTGTTTTCCACAATCCAGAGTTCATGTGACACTGCCTTCCCATTTGTTCATGACTCAGATTTGACCTCTAAGCTCTCTGGGGAACATACTTTTATTCAATGTTTCTCTGCTGTGGCTCTAAGATCGCATGCACCAAGTAGTGTTAGTAAGCTGAATAAACATGTAAGTCATTTCTGTGCATTAACTCTAAGTTGAAAAATATATGCTTTTGTAATGAATAAAATATAAATTTCTATAAAAGGCTCACTAAGGTCACTATAGTTATTTATCTTTATGTATTTTTTCAATTAACGTATACCAAAAGCACAATTACTATTATGAGTTTATGAATGTTTATAGTAAAAGTTGTCCCAAGAAGTAGAAAACAGTAGGGATTGCTCATTTTAAATGATGTTGGTCAATACAATTAACCTAACAACCAAAACTTCCCACACTCCACTAATGTTCTACTTACTAGAATAGTATTTCAAGCAAGTACACTCCAGTACAAACCATTGAACCATTCTTTATTGCTTGATATAGTGAGATTTGAGCTCCATATGCAGGGAAACAAAGTTACCAGGATATATATAGATATTCTGTAGGCTTAGGTTTACATTATGAATGTTAAAACCTATCAAAACTCTCTTGTCCAAAATAGTAGGATGTGACAGTCCAGTGGCAGCAAGTAAATTTGATTTTGCTTGGTAACTACAATCAAAGGCCATTCATTGCTTGGAGTCCCATTCAGAAAATGATGCTAAGGTACCATCCATGCTCACTAGATGAAGAATGCCACAACCAGTTAACAAGGTATCATAACCTGGGAATGGGAAACAGAGGAATGCCTGCTACATATTTGCTGCTGTGGACCATATTTTATCTTGTGCATGAATTGCTGCAATAGTTTCTGAGCTGGTACCATTGCTCCAACCAATTCATCTTCTAAATTAGCCATCTTTTAACACTGGGTTGGCTATTAGACAGCCTATAAGCTCTCAATCAAATTATTCAACTGATTCTGTGATGCCACCAGAATTTGAGCCCATCCTATATATCTAATCTTATATCATCATTCCTCCAGCTAGTATTTTGAACACTTGCCAGCATGATCATCATGCTCTGTAACATACTATATTCACTATTCCCTCCTATGTCATGTACCAGTCCTTCCCACTTGAAATGCCCCTCCTCTCTATTCACCTTAATCCAAACTTCCTATTCTAATTAGATTCTTTATGTAGCTTATCCAATTAATATAAATAAAGCATTGTGGAATTTATTGTAAGGAAATATGTACACTAAAATTAACATTGTAACTGGAAAGCCTCTAACAACTGAGGAAGCTCTAGAAATTGGCAATTTTCTCCATTTATCTCTCATGGGTTATAATGATCTTTCTACTTCTCATCTACTCTCAACATCATTTGAGATTTGCATTTACTTTTTTCTTTTTTCTATCAAATAGCTTTTTCTGCTTCCTCAAAATTTCTGCCCCCCCCTGACATTTTCTGCTCCTTGTAAGTTTGCCTTGGAAATGGCCATTATGGCCTCCTTTACTGCCCTATAGATCAAGACTTCTACTACTATTCATATCAATTTCTCAATATTTCTTAAGTGAAAACTCAGAATCCAGGAATCTGGCTGACCCAAATGATCTTTTTGCATCAACCCACAATAAAAACAGTCACTTAACAGTTTATGGATTCATCATGGATCAGATAGCCAAGTGGCAAGCTAAAGTGACAGACAGAGGGGATACATAGAACAAAATATGGATGGGCAAGTTTCCCTCACAGGATATAAGGGCAAGCCATGAGATTAAAACTGCCAACTCTCCTTCCTTTACTATCTAGCTCTAGTCCCTCTTCCTCTGTGAAGCCATCTACAACTAGAGATGAGAAGGTAATCTCCCTTCTGGAAATTACAATACAATGGGTAGTCAATATCACTTATTATGTTTTAGAATATATATTTACAGATTATTCCTAATTTTTAATCAAAGTTTCACCTCATATAACTAATAATTTGAATAGGCATTAAGTACAAGCCATGTCATAGGTTTTTGTTTGGTTTTTATTGGATTTTGTAATTATTCATGATAGCTAACACAATGTTGGGTACTCAGTAAATAGGTAATGCGTAATGCATTTATTGATATTAAAAGGATGGAATTTATAATGTGATTATATTTTCAGGCTAAGGAGAAAAACAAGCATTCTCATCTCAAAACAAATTGCATAAGTCAAAATATTGAACAGATGGGTGTATAATTAAATCATTCTTCTATAGGTAGATTTCACTATTCATTTTTTCTCCCCTGGGAAATTAGAAGAGTCAGTTCAAAGAAAACTGAAAAATTCCATTTGAAGAGATTTCCCCTGAGGTTTATGTCAGATCGTGTGAAATAATTTGTGTTTTCATTTAGACAGCCTAATACCAAAGCTAATGACATGATTATTTTCGTGACATAAAGACCTTATAGTTTTCATAGTAAAAGATTCTTATCTATTATATAGCTTAGTATAGAATCAGTATGTTACATTATATAAAGAGGTATTTTAAAATTTTTATTAGTTTATTTAAATTCAATTAACATATAGTGTACTATTAGTTTCAGAGATAGAATTCAGCGATTCATCAGTTGCATTTAACACCCGGTGCTCATTACATCAAGTGCCCTCTTTAATGCCCATCACCTAGTTACCCAATACCCCCCTCCGTCTCCCATCCAGCAGCCCTCAGTTTGTTTCCTATAGTTGAGAGTCTCTTATGGTTTGTCTCCCTTCTGATTTCATCATATTTTATTTTCCCTCCCTTCCCCTATGACCCTCTGTTTTGTTTCTTAAATTCCACATGAGTGAAATCATATGGTAATTATTTTTCTTATTGACTTATTTTGCTTAGCATAAACCCTCTAGTTCCATCTACACATTGCAAATGGTAAGACTGTATATTTGATGGCTTAATAAATTCTATTATATAAATTATAATATGAATAATTGTGATATATTATATATAAGTATAATACATTTATTATAAATATATTAATTATAATATAAATATCATATATTATTTATTATAAATATATTATTTATTATATTATATTTATATTATAAATGTAATGTTTATATATTATATATAAATATTACATTAAATTTATGTATTAAAATATATTATATAAAATATATATCATATAATATTCCATTATATATACATATATATATCACATCTTCTTTATCCATTCATCAAAAAAATTGTTAGATCTCATACAGGAATTCAGCAAAGTGGCAGGATATAAAAATCAATACACAGAAATTAGTTGCATATCTATATACTAACAATGAGATAGAATAAAGAGAAATTAGGGAATCAGTCCTATTTACAAATGCACCAAGAACTGTAAGATACCTAGGAATAAACCTAACCAAAGAGGTAAAGGATTTGTATTCTGAAAACTATAAAAGAGACATTCCACTACTTAATTTATACTTCATTTCTGGTGAAAAGATTATTTTATTTATTTAAGTTTTTGAAGTTTTAATTTAAATTCTAGTTAGTTAATAAATAGTAAAATATTGGTTTCAGAAGTAGAATTTAACGATTCATCACTTACTTATAACACTCAGTGCTCATCACAAGTGCCCTCCTTAGACTTTATCCATACCTGAAGTATGAACTAGATTCCTAAATTTAAAAAAAAAAACATGATATGTATATGTATTTACCATGTATGGATTCAAAAGACACAGAATCTTAGTGAAGGCTGTTTAAGCTGTGTAACTTTGGACAAGTCAATCCACCTATTTCTTGATTATTCTAATTAAGAAAATGAAGACAGTAAAACTATCTTGATTTTTCTGATAAAGAAAATGAAGAGAGTAAAACTGCTGAAATATTTTCCACCTGTAGGAAATTTACTCAAAATTTTGTCTCTAGAACAAATCTCATGTCTGTGCTCCAAGGCAGTATATCCAACTGTCTAGTTTATACTTTTTTTTAGATGTCTCAATGGCACCTGGAAAATATAAATAAATACTGGATACTCTTTTTTGCCTCCCCAACCTAGTCCTACTTATGTTGCCACTTAAACTTCCAAGTGATATCACCATCTATTCAGTTCAGTACTCTCTCTCCCTTACCCCATATACCCAATCCATCACCAAGTCCACTTAAATATCTCTACAATTTATCTACTACCTTTTTTAAGGTTTTATTTGTTTATTCATGAGAGGCACAAAGAGAGAGAGAGGCGGAGGGAGAAGCAGGATCCATGCAGGGAGCCCGACGTGGGACTCAATCCCAGGTCTCCAGGATCAGGCCCTGGGCTGAAGGCGGCGCTAAACCGCTGAACCACCTGGGCTGCCCCCATCTACTACTTTCTGTCTACCACTACCCCTGAGTTCTATGCTTTCATCTTCTCCTGCCCTAAAAATCACTACGTTATTAATTGGTCTAATCTTCATCCATTCTTCTCTCCCTCCAGATGGTTCTTCACACTTAGAATGAGGTGTTTGAAAGAAAATCTGATTGTGTCTTCCCTTTGCTAAAGAATCTTCAGTGCCTTGCTGGAACACTTGAGATAAAGGCAAAATTCCTTAAGATGCTAATCAAGACTTCCTATGACCTCATCCCTAAGTATACCTACATTCTCTTTTGAATCATGCTCTCTTTTATTTGTTCTTTCCTAACCACACTGAACTCTCAGACTCTCATATTCACTATGACCCCTCCTCACAAATAAGTGTTACCACATATTGGTTCTCCTTGTGCTTAGTTAACTTATAATCATCCATCATATCTCAGTGCAAATGTCATTTCCAAACCACTCAGACTGAGGTTTCATCCAAATATTTCATTCAAATATTTCAATATTTATCCTTCAGTCAATACCTAGTTACTTTTAATAACAGGTATCCTTCAGTCAACACCTGGTTGCCTTAGTTTACCAGACTATAACTCCATTAGGGCAGGAGCCACACCTGTTTTGCTATCCATTGTATCTTCAGTGTAGAGCTCAATCCTAGACCAGAACATTTTAGGCACTCGAAAATATTTTATTGAATGAACTAACAAACTGCTGCCTAAATTTGAGGTTTTATAGTGTGTCCTAAGGGGGCTTTCATTAATTTTGCTTCCATGCCATGCCTTCAATTATAGTCATATCCATCAAGTGATTTTGTGCATCTTATTTAGATAGCAAATTCAAGGATTTAAGCATAAGAGCTTTAGGACTTTGAAACAAATAAGTCATGCTGGTTAATTTGATGTGTCAGCTTGGCTGCACGACAGTGCCCAGATATTTGGTCAAATATTATTCTGGATGTTTCTGAGAAGGTGTTTTTTGGATGAGATGAACATTTAAATTTGTAGATTTCGATAAAGCAGATTATCTTCCGCACTGTGAGTGGGCCCTCATCTAATTAGTTAAAGGCCTTTGTAGAACAAAGACTGACTTCTTGAGAAAGAAGGAATTCTACCAATAGACTGCCTTTGCATTCAGATTGCAGCTCTTCCCTGAGTCCTCAGCCTACCATCCTACACTGCAGATTTTGGACTTATCTCCACAATCATGTGAGCTGATCCCTTAAAATAATTTCTCTCTGGAGAACCTTAACTAATACAGAAGGAAAGGTAAAATCACCAGTGAGTTCTATTTTAGAAGTTGGATGCAATAGAAACTTTTTCTCAGAACTGCATGAGCCTGACATTTGTTGTTGTTTTTTAATGGACATCAGTTGCTTCCATAATGAAATCACATAATCTGATGAGATTTTAATGTTGATATCAAACAATCAAGACCCCAAGACCCTGAGATCATGACCTGAGCCAAAATCAAACGTCAGATGCTTAACCAACTAAGCCACTTAGGCTCCCCCCAGAGTTCTCTTGAGTCTTCTGCCAGTTTCTCTTTCAACCTCAATGTGGAAATATGGGAGAATGGAAGGAGAACAGAAAGAAGCAGAGTTACTCTACATAGTCTTACTATGCAGCAGAAAGGTAACCCTACTATACCATTCCCCCAAGAGTTCCTGGGCTTCAAGCAACTCTGATGTTCTTGGGTTCTTTATATTAGCTTTCTCCAGCTACCTCAGTATCTATAATCAGTATTTATAGTCAATTCAAACACTCAGACGTTTTTCATGCCCGCTACTCTTTAGCTCTGTCATATTCATTCTGTACTTGAACAGTTAGGATAAGAAACTAATTGAAGATATTTATGTTTTTCCTTACCAAATTTCATTTTGATAGTTTCAGCCCCTAAATCCAGATGCTTAGGGTCTTGAGATTCTTATTCCAAGCTACCCCTCCACATATGTAATTATCATGTCGTGAATGTCCCCATAACAATCATTAAGGAAAAGTGCACAGGATCATCTTAAAGGAAACCTCTCTCTCTAGGTTAATATTAACTCTTTAATTATCTTTCTTTAGGGTCATTCAACTGGTTATAGACCCACTTAACTTGTATTTTCATTTAGTCCCAATATCTTCTTCCTATCCCAAAGGCTATTCAGGTAGTTCAGGCAGTACTTTGAAATATTACATTCGTGTATTTGTCTATGGAATCATGTGGATTGCATAGAAACTAACATTATATCTTATACTAGTCTCTAGTAATTAATTTCCCTCTCTCAATCAACAATTGGTATATTATCAACACATTAGTGAAAGAAGAGAAATCTTCACGTTGAACACCTAGGAATAAAAGAGCAACAATATTAACACTTAAAATTTGAAAAAGCTTTCAATTATTATCCTTATCAACATCATCAGCATCCTCTTCATTTGACATGCAAATTGCCACACATTTTGTTATTATTATTCCCATTTTAAAAATGAGTAAACTGAAGACATGAATAATTAGTTGACTTATCCAGAGTCACAATGATAGTAAGTGGGGACAGAATACAGACCATCTAAATTGGGTTTTATTTTTATTATATACTAAACTGGCTCACTAGACAAAACATTTTGCAGATGATTAAGTAAGATTAAGAGTCTAAAAATGACTAAGATTACATCAAGCCGGTCAAAATTAATCGACCTTTTCTACAACTTTTACAAAACAAGGTTCATATGTATCTATTAGCCCTATACTTACATTAATAAAATATTAGTTTAACCCTTGATTGAAAGAAAATATATCACAGTTATTTCTGTAGATACTGGCATTCTTGTGACAAAAATTATAAAAACACATTTATCTGAAATCTTTAGAAATATTAAGTACATGAGTATCTTAATCTTGCTTTGGAAGTTAAACTACTAAATTTGCTTTTTAAAGGCAAAAGTCAATATTGAGTAAAAAGATTTTGTGTTTTTAAGGTCCAAGTGCCAACATGTATCCTTTGGGTCAGTCTTTAATCCACTGATTAAATGAATTTTCCCTTTTACATTCTGAAAACATGGACTAAGTATCACATTTCTGATTGCTGATAGAAACATTTTCAATTGCCACTACCATCATACACTAACTTGTATTTGATTTACCAGACTGTAGACCTCAGGATACAGGTCAGCTATCAAGATTATGGAATACCAAAAATCTGAATAGTTGGAAAAACTCCCAGAGATTAATCCATTTAAAATAATTATTATTCTTCTGTTTGACATAGCATAGGAAAAAACCCTTGGTTATGTCTAGAGACCAGTGTCAAATCATACTAGACTTTATGTTTCACTATGTTAACTAATAGCAAATGTAGATGTGTCACATGGGTATGCTTTCTAATTCTCTGATGGATCAAAAGTCATAGGTTTTACTGCTTTGGGTGCTGCCTGAACTCTGCAGGGAAGATGGCTAGGTAAGTATACTTGAGTATGTTGAGGTTGATCTGAAATGCAAGATCAAGACAAAGAAAATAACTTACCACTGCCTCCATCAAACCACTACTACAGTTAGCTTTATAGACCTTATTTTCTACATTGACAATTTGCTTTTTCTCATTCTCTCTTTCCAGTTTAGGATTTCTAACTGTCTTAACTTCAACTTGGGAATGTGTCTCTAATACATTTCTATTCTGCTTACTCTACCTTGATTTCTAATTTCTCTTCTCAATAATCTGGTATTTTGGCCTGATTATATTTTTGCTCTGTGGTTTAATATTGATGTTCTTTACCCTGGACTAGATATTGTGATCATGATAACTCTGCCATATTGGTTTGGCAGAAGACTCTTACTCTGATTAGCTGTTGTTTCAGCAAAATCCATTTTTTAAATTCTTAAAACTTCTTTATTAAAGTAGAATTGACACACAATGTTACATTTGTGTCAAGCTTACCACATAATGATTCCACAACTCTATACGGTATGCTATGCTTACCACAACTAGCTACTGTCACCATACAACACTACCAGCATGATCTCTTGATGCTAACTGATGGTTATTAAGTAAAAAGTACATTCATCTCAGCTTGTTCAGGGAGAGGGTTGACTCTCTTTAGGGTTGCATATTCTAAAATCATATTCAACAATAAGGAATTGCTGCCTGTTCACACTTTATTCCATTTACTTAAACACATACAGTTGTAATATGAAAGAAAAACATTTGAGTTTGCACATTTACCTTAGCTATATAATTAATGAAGTTGGCAACAAATGTTAGGCACAGATAACAAAAGGAAATTGTAAGAAATTTTTCATTGAACATCCTTAAGATGGTTAGTGATTCATCTATCTTTTGAATAGCTATGGACTGTGGCAAGAGTGAATTGATAACACTACAAATTTCCTTCTAGCGCTTTTGTTCTATTGTCCTATTTGTTTTGTCAGTGGAAATAGTCTGGTGTATATAAATCAGATTGCCATTGCTGTCCATTTTGGTACAGCATACGCATTATAATTCATTTCTCATCACAAATAGAAAGTGTATAGAAAACAAAATCAATGGAAAAACATTCAAGCAGATCTTCTGCTTATAGCTAAGTAAACAACCATTATTACAAAGAACAAAGTCCTTGCACCCAAGAGATTCATGCAACAAAATATAGCCATAGTAAACTTTGGATTTTTATGGAAAATCATATGAAGCCCTGTTTCTATCTTCTGCATAGATAGGAAAATAATTTGATGTTTTAAAAAACAGAGTTCCCAAGATAACTATCTGGCAAAAGTATCAAAAGATAGCTTCCTGATGATTTTTAACTTAGTCATCTTGGGGTAATTTGGGTCTATTTTCACAGAAAAAAAAACTCTTGCAAATGAATTACAATTTTACACGTGCTTATGACTCAAAAGTTCAAGGACAAGTGACTGTGTTATATTCAGCTCTATTTTTATATTATATCAGACATAAACTCAATAAATATAATATGTTTGTTGAACAAATAAATGATCATCCACTGGTAAAAAATAAAACTGTAATCAAGCTATCAATGACCACCATATCTTCATCACCCTGGGCATCCTGGAGGGATATCAAAACATCATTTGATAATGTTACAACCACCAAAAACTTTTCCTAGTCATAAAAATATCTTTGTTCAGATGAGAAACTTCTACTTATCTCTGTATATCACCAATTCAGTCTCCCTGCATTCACAATTAAAATCAGTTTTCTAAGATCAGTCCTGAGTGACCCTTAATATATTAATTTGGCCCCTACTTGAGTCCACTGGTCTCCTACTTTTGCTTGTCCCTCTTCACCTCATTCTAACATGGCCATTGTAATCCTGCTAGAAAAGCCTATTAAGTTTTGCAGCCACTGAAACTTATGAAATTTTGTTGGACTAAGCCATACCTTGATGTCAGGCTATTTTTCAGAACTGCATTTCTAGAGATATAAGTCTGTTGTGTGATAGTTCAAAGGGATTTTTTTTTCCTTAAATTAATAGGAAGTAGTTACATCATTGTTTTTCCAAATAGGCCTTTTCGTTGTTCTGCTTATTTCTCCACGTGAATACCAGGCTCCCGTGTTTGGTTCCTGCTTCCAGATTCTGTGGATCCATAGGAGACACAACTTTTCTTTTCCTTTTTTTTTAAAAAGATGTTATTTATTTATTCAAGAGAGAGAGGGAGAGCAAGCAGTACGGAGGGGCAGAGGGAGAGAGAGAGAGAGAGAGAGGCAAACTCCCTGCTTAGGGAGTCTGATCAGGGGCTCGATCCCAGGACCCAGAGATCATGACCTGAGTTGGAGGTAGATGCCCCACCGACTGAGCCACCCAGGCACTCTGAGAAGCAACTTTTCTGTTTTTCTATGTAATGTGCCTGCACAAACCCTAACACTGGCCAGCTTTTCTTATCCTTTGTCAATTTCTGACAAGAATCCCCTCTGTCATTTTCTTCTACCAATTGTTATTCCTTTACAAAGGACATAGGAAGGGCAGCCGTGAATGAATTGTGTCAGGACTACTTTCACTCACCTGAAGGCAAGGTGGTCTTTCCAACCATAAAATCCGTAAGTCTGTGATTCCCTCAACCATACTCTCTGTCGTTGCGAGAGTTGGCAACTGTCATATTTCTCTGGAACACTGCAAAAAGAATGACAAACTAAAGGTTACTAGGAGATGTGAATGGCTGCTTTTTCACCTCTCATGCTTTGGAACTTTTATCTTGAGCCTAAAAGCCATAAAGACAAAAGAGAACAATAATTGCACATAAAATGAGAGCCATAAAATCCAGGCTGAATTGTAGCTTCTAGTTCCCTACGACCTTAGTTATACAACATATATCGGATATAACTGCGCTTTGTGAGCCAGAAAGTAAGACAAATATCCTGTCAAGAAGTTAGAATATTTGAAATTGTAACTGTCTCTGAAAATCCAACTTCATGAGGAATAAAAGATGGGCATTGTTTTCTCCATTTTTCAGTTGAGAAAAATGTAAGCCTAGGAAGATGGAGGAGAGGAAGCCTAGGGAAAAGAGACCCTAGTTGGTAGGGTCCACAGGCTCGGTCTCATAGCACTATGTTCTTTCAACTACAAGTTCAGTCTCTGCTTCCTCTGAACAGGTCTTGAAAAGCTAGATAGCTAATAAACTTCCAAGTCACATCTCTCCTTCGAACATTCATTACAATTCCTAAAGCAGAATGCATAATTATATTATGGAAATAATTAACATTATATGGGGAAAATCATTACTCTCAAAGTTTCAATCAGCAATAATTGTGCCTCAGATAAACTTCATGAGCTGTGATATTGCCACTGAGAAAAGATGCGTTAAAATTTGATGTAAGAGAAAAAGTTGATGTAAAAACGACTTGAATTAGAAAAATTTGAGAGTGGACATGTTAATACAGCAATATATTACATTCACAACTTTTCTGTGGTCTGAGTGACCCAGATTAACCACGTAGTTTCTTTTCAAAAACTCGACTTTCCTCGTTCTTCTTGACGAAATTTCTTGCACCATTGATGAACATCTCTACTTAACCTATCCTTACATTTTATGAAACACACATTCTGGCTGTTTGCAAACAGCATGCAATTGTAATGTCAGTCTTGAGAATTACCTTGTTACCTAGGCAGAAGGGGGAACTGTCACTTAAAAAAGAGAAAAAGAGGGAGTATTCTTGAGCAAAGACAGTGCAAATCAATCCAAAATGTTTAACAGAACTGAACCACTAAGAGTTGATAAGGACTCAAATGGTCAACAAATCCTGCTGATGGTCCTTTATTAATATTTTGAGCATGTGTATGCCTCTTCTACAGTTTATCTGTGATGGCCCGGCAGTACACTCACACTCAGCCTCCTTTGGGACAGTCACAGATGTCTCTGAGACCACTCTTTCTAGAGTCTGGAGTGTCACCTGAAGCAGCAACAACAGCAGCAACATAGGACAAAGCTGACTCAGTGGAACATAGCTATGAGCTTGACCTTATCAGCATCTTGATCTTTTGCCTATACAGTATAGATCCATGGTAATCTTTATGTCAGTAAAGCAGTAGGAGAAGAGAGTCAATTCTTTATACTTTTGTATCACACTTCAGATTACAAATGGGATATGAAGAAATGATGTGAGAGGAATTGGTGATAATAAATGTTATTATTTTAGGAGATGTATTGATGAAAAGAAGAAGAGGAGCACAATACTCCAAGAGCCAAAAGTGTTAAGGGAAGATTAGGGGAGCTAGGGTGGGAAAGACTTAGCATGCTCCTAGGCTAATGATGGAGAAATCATTAGAAAAGCTAAAAGTACAAAAGAGAGACAGAAATTGAGAATGTCTAAGACTTTACACTTATTTTATTCTTCTATACTGTTCCTCTTTCCCCACACCACTTTCATGCCATCTTTCCCATCTCACAGAGTTCCATTGCTCCAGTTGCTCAAGTCAAAAATCTAGAAAGACATACAATCCATTAGAAAGTCCTATCAACTCCAACTGTAACATTCCAACATTTAAAGTAAAATCCAAATCCAACCACTCCATGTAGCTACTCACTTGTGTCCACGTTACCCACATCTTACACCTCCTGATGTCAATACCCTCCTGATGGGGCTACCTCTTTTCCCTTTTCACTCTCTTATAATGCATTCTCCACATAGGGATTAAAATTCTCTTTGTAAAATATTGTAACTCTGATGTCTTTCTAAAGCACTGTAATAGAACTCATATTTCGTGGTCTGCAGAGATCCATCTGATAGGATTGCGACTTACCTCTTCAATCTCATCTTCTACCATTCTCCCAAGGGTTTGGTCTTCTTTCTGTTCAATTACTGTTAAGCTCATTTTAACCCCTGACTTATACATTTGTGATTTCCCTCAGCTCTTCACATATTTAGCTACTTGTGTATCAGCTCAAATGTCATTTTCTCAGACAGGCCTTTCTGGATCAGCATATCTAAAATAGTCCACCAAACTCAAATCACTTTCTTGTATATCTCCTTTTTTTATTTCCTTTATGAATCTTACCACAATCTGAAATCATACTGTATATTTTTTTGCTTTCTTATTTACTGTCTTTCTCCCTCTATTAGATGTAAATTCTGAAAGAGACAGATCCTTGCCTGTCGTGTTGGCTGATGTTTTCTCAGCTCCTAGAACAGTGCCTGGCAAATATAAATATCTATTGAATGAATCAGTGAATGGATGAATAAGTTAATAAAACAAGTTAGTTGAGAAAACTGAGAACATATCATCAGTAGAATGGGAACAAAAATATACCAGCTGAGACAGAAGAAACAGAAGTTAGGAAGAGTACAGATAAGTCTGGAGATAGGAGACTGATACAATTATCATTTGAAGATGAGCCAAGGTCATCTTCCAAAGGCAAGTGGGACAATTTGTCAATTGCTTTCTGTACAGCAATATAAATCTGTTTTCAACATTTACTTAATATATATTCTCTGGCACAGCTAAAGTTGCCATCAATTTTAACTCTAAATTCTCTTATATTAGTTTTTTCTCACTTATTAATCACTTCCTTTCTCTGATGTCATTCATATATTTTTACACTTGGAAAAACATTTGCCTTAATGCAGATAAGAATAAGAGAGCTGACCATAAGAGATTCCTTCTCTGTTATCTGCTAACATCATATCATCTGCCCCAAGCAGAAGACCTGGCCCTTTCCATCTTGTATCCATAAACATAGGTGAAATCACTGTTTTTTATTTTGTCTTTGGCACTTTATATGATCTTGAACCGATTCTGAACCTTAACTCCCATGAAAAATCCACACCGTCATTGAACACATCCTTGATTATGTGTTACTACCATCCATTTCACTTCATCTGTTCCGTTTATGCCCTTTAAATCTAGGCTAAAAATTCTGGTTTCCTCTTCTTTCTCTTTCCTTCACAAAATTTATAATTTCCAGAATATAATATCCCATTTGAGCCATCTTTTTGTTTTCACAGTCTCTGACCATGAGATCATACTTACCTTTTTTCTAAACTTTCTGAATATTGCTTTGATAGAGAGGCAGTATCTAAATATGACCTATATCTCTTTTGTTTTTTATTTAGGCCCCTTTAACCCCAGTTTCTATCACTTACACAGTACTAGAATCCATTACTATTATCATTATAATACACTTGGCAAAGCAGATTTATAATTGTTGAAAGTCCCTTTCCCTTGGATTTTCAATCTATTGATGTTCTATAAACAAACTGTTTACCACATCATCACATTCTGGGTTTTCAGGGTATAAAAGAGAAAAATGTATATGTATGTGTAAGTAGATAGGTATGTAGGTAGATGGATAATATTAGATCAGGTCTCAAATCTCAGGGTTTCCACAATCACCCACTTATTCTCAAATGACTCAAATACAGTTATACTCATGGCTAATATTTTTTTAAGATTTTATTTATTTATTTATTTTTTATTTTTATTTATTTTTTTATTTATCTATTTATCTATTTATTTATTTATGATAGAAAGGGATACCATGAGCAGGGGGAAGGGCAGAGGGAGAAGGAGAGAGTGAATCTCAAGCAGACTCCCCACTGAGCACAGAGCCCACCCAGGGGCTAGATCTCACTACCCTGAAATCATGACCTGAGCCAAAACCAAAAGTTGAATGCTCAACTGACTGAGCCACCCAGGTGCCCCTCATGGCTAAGATTTTTTAGAGGAAAGGGTACAGTACAACAACAGCAGACAAAAGATATCTAAAGGATAGAGAGGTAAAAAATAAGTTTCTTGTTTTCCCTTTCTGAGGATTACAGGGTTTTTTTTCTCTCCAACTGTGATGTTCAGGGACATGTAAGAGAATATCTTTACCCAAGGAAGTTCACTTGAGTCTTAGAGTTCACAGTTCTTAAAGAGAGATGTTCAGGGATGTCTGGGTGGCTCAGTGGTTGAGCATCTGCCCTTGGCTCAGGTTGTGATCCCAATCCCACATCAGGCTCCCCATAGGGAGCCTGCTTTTCCCTCAGCCTATGTCTCTGCCTCTTTCTCTGTGTCTCTCATGAATAAATAAATAAAATCTTTTTTTAAAAAAAGAAAAGTCACCTTATCGTGACAGCAGCTGGCCCCTCTCCTTGGGTGCCTGGCTGGCTCAGTGGCTAAGCATCTGCCTTTGGCTCAGATCATGATGACCCATGATCATGGGGTCCTGGGATGGAGTCCCACATCAGTTAAGTCCCCTGCAGGGAGTCTGCTTCTCCTTCTGCTTATGTCTCTGCCTCTCTCTCTATGTCTCTCATGAGTAAATAAATTAAAATATTTAAATCCCCTGCAGGGAGACCAACGTGGGACTCGATTCCGGGTCTCCAGGATCCCGCCCTGGGCCGAAGGCAGCGCTAAACCACTGAGCCACCAGGGCTGCCCAAATCTTTTTTTTTTTAAGAGAGAGCTGTTCATGTAGGCACACAACTGTTATATGGCCAGCCATGATGTGGACCCCAAACCAGGTACACATCATGAACCTTCATATTTAACTTAAAAATGCTGACTACTGGTTCATCTTGACCCACTGCTTCATGAGTACAAATAGTGTTACATAGTAACTTTGTAAATATTCTAGTAGTTTATTTTTCAGTTATTGCCATGGTTACAAAGATAAGCAAGAACTGAATAAAATAGGCCTCTTATTTAATGTTATTATATATATAAAATGTTATTATATATATATATAATATCACACACACACACACACACACACACACACACACACACACAGGTCTTTTCATGTTTCACCTATTTTGTATTATTTGTCCATCATAGTAATCCTGTGAAATGGCCATGACTATTCTCCCCTTTCACAGATGAGGCAACTTGGATATAGATTGGTTAAAGCCTAAGTAACCAAGTCACTTAGTTTAAAGCTGAAATCTGAGCTCATGCTACCCTCATTGCATCACAATTCAAGGTCAGCTGGGCCAAACACAAGAAGATGAAGATAGATCAAAGGCATGCAGGCAGAAGCCTTTATGAACCCAGTTTTTTCATTTTTTGTTTTTTTGTAGAAGCTCAGGAAAGCCACTGAAGCTCAAACTGGTGTTGAATGTAATGCTACTGTGAGTCACTTATGAAGGAATGGGTTTGCTTTTCACACAAAGATAATTAGTGGGTTCTTTAGCCTTATGTAATTTGACACACCCAAGTTTTGAAAACTCAAAAGTGGCACCTTCTTTTTTAAGTGCTGCAGAGTCCTGATTACAGTTCAGCACTGTCCATGGAGCTTTCTAAAATTGCCTCTAGGCTATGAATCAAGGATGGGGCTACAGAGAAGAGAAAGGTAAGGAAAGGCTTATTTGCTCATGGGAGAAGGTATGACTGGTTTATATGCTGAACATATTCCTGCCTGTTTACAGCAAATTATCCCCAGGCCTTTGGTTTAAGGTAGAAGTCACTTAGCTACAGCGGGCCAAACCTCACCACAGCCTGGTTTTGTAAATAAAGTTTTATTGGAACACAGCTGCATCCATTTGTTTATGTATGGTCTATGGCTGCTTTCTTACCACAATGGGAGGGTCACACAGGATACAGACTATAGTGTCCTGCAAAGTCTAAAATATTTACTTCCTGGACTTTCACAGATAAAGGCTCTCAATCCCTGGTTTAAGGAACAAAATCTCTCTGCCTATGGATCTCTGTGGGATTTCCTCAACCCATAAACCAGACCTTTGAGAGGTTTCTTCTTGATTAAAGAACAAGACATGTGCTTGGCATCTGGTTAGCAAGCTCTCTTAATTGTTTTAATTTGCTAGCAAGCCTTTGCTAAAGGGTCTTTAGGGATATTTTTAAGCCACTGGAAAAAAATATTCTTTTATTTATTTTGCCTCTTGTAAATTTCATTTCCGCCTTTAGAATAAAACTTTGCTTTTATCTTCTTTTTATTATTTTAAATAAGAAATGAAAATCGTTGGCCTGATCCTCTACCAAAAGAAAAATGAAACAATGTTGTTAGTACATTATAGGCTACATGTGAGATCCAGAAAGAAAAGTTGCTTTAACAAATAACTTTTCTTTCTTGTTTAAACTATGACTGCCCTTCCAAATGTGTAGCACACTCACTGAGATCCACTGGGCGCTTTTTCCTCAGGGAAATTCCATCTTCCCTGGCTTTTATTTTACGTATTCTTATTTTATGATGGTACTAGTGTGACAGTATCTTCACCAAATTGGTTCAGGCTTGTCAGGTCCAAAGCCCACCAAGTCAGATACAAGAATTAAGGTGTGGTATGGGGTGCCTAGTGGCTCAGTTGGTTAAGTGCCTGCCTTTAGCTCAGGTCCTGGTCAGTATCCTGGGATTGAGCCCCCTGGCAGGCTCCCTATTCAGCAGGGAGTCTGCTTCTCCCTCTGCCTCTCCCCCCATTCACCCATTTGCTTCTCCCTCACCCTCTGCCTCCCCCCTCACTTGTGCTTGCTCTCTCTCTCTCAAATAAATAAATGAAATCTTTAAAAAAAGAAGTGGGCTATGTCTTAATTCTGTGGGAGCTCAAGCCACTATTTTTTAAATAAAATACATGATTTTTTTTCATTCCCATGGCAAATATCTTTCATATAGATGTTACATTTTCTGGCCTGTCTTGGTCATTTTCAGCAGCCATAGCAATTGCTTGTAATCTTCAGAGTTCTTCACAATCATTTCTCATGGTTCTATTTCCTTAGGCAGCCATTGTAGGAAGGCTGGAGCCTCTGCACCTAAAATCACTGCTTCTGGACACTTTAAGAACTTACAAGTTTCAGTTCCAGAAATCAATAAGGTCAGCAAAGTGACTTAATTTTAGGATCCTGTAGGAGAAAGTAAATATCCTCAAAGTCACATTTACTAATATTGATAATTTAACATTCAGCCAAGTTATCACTCACCTGATTACATAAGCCAAAAAAAATCGAGTAGAAATCAAAACTAGGAACTGCCCCACAATGTAATCATTCTATGTGTTAATTCTATAAAATCGCTAGATTGTTTAATACCTCTTTATAAGACTATATGAAAGTAAGACCAGTGGAGTACTAAAATAAAGAATCTTAAACACTAATTTAATTGATCTACTTTACATCAAGAGAAGGTTTCAAAAGGCTTCTCTCAGTATTGTTAGTAGCAAATTTGCTCTCCTATAAAAAAAAGAGAATTTAGATAAGATTGGTGTCTTTTCTAATTAATTCTCATTATCTTTGTGATAGAGGTGGTCAGCCTTGTCAAATTACCTCTCCTTACAAAACGTAAAGCTACTTTTCGTGGTGACTCCTCTTAGAAAACCCAGAGTCCCTCAAGAAGTAGTGAACACAGGCTGCCTGGGTGGCTCAGCCAGTTAAGCATCTGGTTTGGCTCAGGTCATGATCCCAGGGTCCTGAGGTCGAGCCCCACATTGGGCTCCCTGCTCAGTGGGGAGTTTGCTTCTCTCTCTCCCACTGCCGTTCCCTCCCACCACTCATGCTTTCTTTCTTTCTCAAATAAATAAATTATGTCTTTAAAAAAAAAGAAAGAATGGACTCAATCTGCCAATATTGACCTAAAGCATCCCTGGAAAAACGTCTTGGACATCAGGAGTCAAATGTATCTTGAGACTGAGCTCATTTAAAACTAGATAAATTCTATCCAAACAACTGGCCATTTTGAAAACAACCCACTACTAACTGAGTACCAGAATCAATTCAAAGACCTACTGCCATATTGGCCAGTTTGACACAATTCGCCTTTCCTTTACCCTCCAAACTAGTTTCTGCATATGAATAATAGTGAAAGGGAATATAAGGGAAGGGAGAAGAAATGTGTGGGAAATATCAGAAAGGGAGACAGAACGTAAAGACTGCTAACTCTGGGAAACGAAGTAGGGGTGGTAGAAGGGGAGGAGGGCGGGGGGTGGGAGTGAATGGGTGACGGGCACTGGGGGTTATTCTGTATGTTAGTATATTGAACACCAATAAAAAATAAATTAAAAAAAAACTAGTTTCTGTAAATGAGTTCTTGCTCTTCAGGGAAAAGAAAGGTCTCTTGATATCAGTCTGAGTTGTTAATCAACTACCAACCCATTTTTCTCTGCCCAGAGCAGCCAGAGTCCAATTATTAGCAGCAGCCACCAGGAACACTTTTCATTTATAGAAGCACAACCAATGTCTGGGGGTGAGCATGTTAAAGTGATGAACAAACCTAACATCTTGTCCTAACGCATCCAGAAAGACCTGCTTTCTGCCCTTTTCAATCAAACTGAATGCAAAAATAATAGCGGATTTTGAATACACTCTATTTCTATAGCAACCAAGCAAAACACAAACCATGCTAGATCATAATGTCAAGATAAGAAGGAAAGATGTATAAAGGACTTGGGAAAGCAAATATTAATTCTGAAAATGATTAAAAGAAGACTATAACCATATTTCATCATTTTATTCATCTACATCTGTTTGTTTAAAATTTTAAATATGCAACTCAGAAACCCAATTCAGTGTTAAAGTTAATAAAAGACAAACCAATTTTAAATATTTATACTGAGAATCTATGTGATGGTATTTAAACTATAACGGTCATAGTTTAAAGAAATTCGTAAGGAAAACATGAAATTTCTAATATTAGCTTGATATTTTATTATTACAGATATGCCTAGATAATGTGAATGATAGATTTTTAAAATTTCATATTATTATAACTATAATGAATGCATTATAAGTTCATGGAATCCCATAAATTCTTATACCCTAAATATGTGACTCTGGCATGTAAGGTAAGCAAGCATTTGTGGTGTGTATGTGTGTGCACATGCGTACAAAGAGGGGTATCTGGCCCAAATCAAGAAAATGGGAAGATCTCTACTTTCAACAAAGAAATATTTTTGGAGTTTGGAAACATGCCCATGTAAGAAAGAGTGAAATTTGTAATTGAGTAGTACACTAGTGATAAAGAAATTCATGTGGGCTACAGTCCACTGAATCTTGAGGGAAAGGTAAGTTCTAGATAAGCAGAGAGGCAGAAGTGAATACTATATGTTCAGTGGACATTACTGTCTCTGAGCTAGGGATTTCTTAAATTTTGCAAACAATCAAATGGAACTTAAATGAAAATTAGGTGTGTACTCATTTACAAATGTTAAATTAAAAGGAAAAGAATAACAGATTTGTTTCATAGACCCACTTCTAATAGCTATAAGGGCCTTTGAGGCAAAGAGAAAAATGTAATTTTATTTATTGTTTTCCTCCTTTAAAGGGTGTCTGATTCAAGTCTTGATATTATTCAAGCTCTAATTTGTGACTTAATTCTTGAGAGTAATTATGAGCTGAATCTCATTCAAAATTCATTGTAACAGTAAAGCTTTGACATCAAATCAGAAAGTTGGAAGTCTAACATAAACTTTTCATTGCACTTCACCATAATTTTGCAGTTATGAAAACATTATGAATAATTCACTTAACACAGTATATTTTATTCACAATCTAGGAAATAAATTACAATATACAGGGTTGAGCTGAGGAGTAGGTCTACTTAGTATGATCCCTGGGTTTATACCATTTGTGGTCTTATAGATACCACAGATTTCACAAGTTAGAGAAGCAATAAATAATAAATTTAATATATTTATAAATTGAAGTAAATTTAAGCTTAGCAAATCCTTTATTAAAATATAATATAATGGGTTTACACTTACAATATAGAAAATCGCAGAAAGCTGTTATTCTACCCTAACAAGGTAAACAATACAAGTAAGCCATAAAATCATAATACTTAAAATTCACTGAATATCTAAGAACAAAAATAGAGCTAAATTAAATAATCTCCAGGAAGTGCCAAGTACTCGCAAGCAGAGAAGAAACCTAGAGCTATGGGATGCCTGGGTGGCAGTAGTTGAGCATCTGCCTTCAGCTCAGAGCATGATACTGGTCTGGGATGGAGTCCCACATTGGCCCCCTGGGAGGAGCCTGCTTCTCCCTCTGCCTATATCTCTGCCTCTCTCATGAACAAATAAATAAAATCTTAAAAAAAAAAAAACCTAGAACTACATTTATCCTTAGTAGGCCAGAGGAGGCAGACATAATCAAACATAGACTGGTAACGAGAAGCCAGCAAGACTTATAAAAAACTGTGGTGACAAAGCATAGGCACACATGATAGATCAGCATGTCTTACAAAAAGCAACAAACACTGAGTAAACTTGTAATCATGCCCTAGTCATCCACCAATTCTTTTCTATGGACCTTCGCTGATCACACAAAGGAAATATGCTAAAAGCAGAGGCAAGGTGAGAGCTGAGATCAAGCCTTCTGATGCACTCGCCTTCAGTGGTGGTGAAGTGTGGTGACTCTGAAGACTGGCAGCAAATGGGCCATCTTGAGATTCTCTATCATGGTGAATGCAAGGTGCACAGGTAAGGGAGGGAGGGTCCTACAAAGCAAAAGGAACTTTGCACAGACCCAAAACACTGTAAGCAAAGCTGTGAAGCATTAAGAGAACTCTAGAGTCATACCACTGCTCATATTTCCAGCAATTCTGAGGAGAAAAACATCACCCCATCCTAAAAACAATGAAATCTAATTGTAAACTAAATCTAAACAAGACTGAAACAACGCCAAAATAGTTCAGAGAAATGGATCAAAAGATGGCCAACAGGGATCCCTGGGTGGTGCAGCGGTTTGGCGCCTGCCTTTGGCCCAGGGCGTGATCCTGGAGACCCGGGATCGAATCCCACGTCGGGCTCCCGGTGCATGGAGCCTGCTTCTCCCTCTGCCTGTGTCTCTGCCTCTCTCTCTCTCTCTCTCTCTCTCTCTCTCTCTGTGTGTGACTATCATAAATAAATAAAAATTAAAAAAAAAAAGATGGCCAACATGTCCAACCCACCAAAAAATGCCTCTAAAATAAATATGATGTGAAAGAATCTAGTGGAAAAGGTAGACAACAGAGAGGGAATTGAACTGGATAAATGGAAACTGTAAGCATAAAATAACACAAAATAATAAAAAACAAATGAGGATACTAACAGTGAAAATTACAATATCAGAAAGAAGAGTAAATCTGATGGGCCTAACAGCAGAGTGGATACAGCAGAGGAAAATATCATTGAATCTGCATAAAGGTGAAACAAAAGCAAACCAAGCAAATGAGATATGTGGGAAAATATTATATGACATAACATTTGTGTAATTATAGTTGCAGAGGGTAGTAGAATGAGGCAAAAGGCATACATGAAGATAAAGCACCTAAAACATATTTTAAAAATGATAAATGGCATCAAACCACAGAACTAAGAATCTTAGCTAAACTCATGAAGGATAAATACAAAGAAACTCATGCATAAGTACTTCATAGCCAACTGCTTAAAACTAAAGATAAAAAGAAGTTCTTACCCATCGGAATAGGAGAAAAAGACACATTGTATAAAGGGATACAATGTCAAGAATGTTGGCTGACTTCTTGATACAAATGACCAAGCATAGAATAAAATGAAGCAAAATATAAAGTCCTAAGGGGAAAAAGCTGTCAACTATGAATTCTATATTCAGCAAAAATGTCCTTCACATATGACAGCTATGTAAATACACTTTTAGATAGATAAAAGCTAATATAATTCATCTTTTCTAGACATACAATAAAAGAAATACTAAAAGAAGGTTTTTAGGCTAAGTGGAAATGAAACCTGACGGAAATCCAAATCTGCAGGAAGGAATGAAAAAGAACAGAAAGAGTAAATGTGGATAATTACAAAAGATCTTTTTAGTTGTTTATTGTTGTGTTTTATATGTGTGTATGACATTTCTTTAAAAGATGATTAACTCATTCAGATGAAAAAGCTACTAAGCATTGAAGGTTTATAAAATAACAAATATATAATATAAACTAGTAAAACTTTGAGGACATGAAGAAAAATCTAAATCGCATTATCCTGTTGTACTTACATTTTTCATGAAATGGCATAAAATTATTTGAAGTATCTTGTAATAAGTTAGATACTGTAATCTCTAGCAACCACTAAACCAATACAAAATAAAGTCAATAGAGGAGATAAAAGAAAACATTATTTAAACATTTGAGAAATGCTAAAGAAGGAAGATAAGGACAGAGAAACAAAAACAGGTGGCTTAAATAAAATAAATATCAAGGTAGTAGCCTGAAACACAAGCAGAGGATTACATTAAGTGTGAATGAATTAAACACTGTAATTAAAAAAGAGATAGTGAGGGATGCCTGGGTGGCTCAGCAGTTGAATGTCTTCCTTTGGCTCAGGTCATGATCCCAGAGTTCTGGGATCGAGTCCTGCATCAAGTTTCCCACAGGGAGTCTGCTTCTCTGCCTGCATCTCTGTCTGTCTGTCTCTCTCTCTCTGTGTCTCTCATGAATAAATAAATAAAATCTTTTAAAAAAAAAGAGATAGTGAGATTCACTAAGAGAGTAAACACTATATGGGGCTTACAGAAACATGCTTGAATATAAAGACACACATAGGCTGAAAGTAAAAGGGTAGAAATATTTATAGCACAGCAACACTAAGCAAAAAAAAGCTAGTGTGCTATGTCATTATCAGAAAAAATGCACTTCAAGAGAAATAGCATTGCTAGAGATAAAGAGGAACATCTTACAATGATAGAAGAATCAAATGATCAAGAATACATACAAATGTATGCACCTAATAACAGTGTTTTAAAATATGTGAGGCAAAAAATATATGAAACTAAAGGGAAAATCAAATGGATTTAAAATTATAAGAATTTTAACATTCCTTTTTCATGAACTGATATAATTAGATAAAATTAGTAACAATATTGAATATTTTAGTAGCAATGTTAACAATCAATTTGGCATAAAAGAGCATTAGAACTGATTGCAAAATTCCAAATTCTTTTCAACTATCCACAGTATATTCAGTAATATAGATCATATAAGAAGCCATAAACTAGTTCTCAGGAATTGTAGAATGATTGAAAGGATAAAGAATAAATTCTATGTCCACAAATATATTAAATTAGAAATCAATAGGAGTGATGTCAGCAGGAGTGGCAAAGAACACCTATGCACCATGCACATATGCAAAAACTCTCTCCTTATAAAAATAACAAGGACATTGGCCCCCCAAAATATACCAAATGAACATTTTTAAAGTTAGAGAAATAAACGAAAGGCTTGCAAAAACCCAGGGAGTGGTTATTCAAGAGAAGCAGCTGAATCTCA
The DNA here is from genome assembly GCF_048164855.1 of Canis lupus baileyi. Classification (NCBI taxonomy): domain Eukaryota; kingdom Metazoa; phylum Chordata; class Mammalia; order Carnivora; family Canidae; genus Canis; species Canis lupus. Next base: position 37,927,235 of record NC_132876.1, read on the forward strand.
GTAAGAAAAGCAAGCCCTGTGGTGTTTTCCACTGTCCAAGTCCTATTTCCCTCTTTTGGCTATGAGGTAGCCTTAAAAACCAATACTCTACAATCACAGTATAAAATGACCAGTCTAGTAGCCACTCGAGGGGGCCAAATGGGGTTCGACCCCCTCCAAAGGTTGATTTCCAGTTATTTGACATGATTGGACCTGTCTGGCAGTTCCCTGACAAATCTCACTCACAAAACTTTTCTTTATTTGATCTGACCCACAGGTCACCTAGTGGAAACAGCCTTTTCCTGAGAGTGTCTATCAAAGAGAGACAAGCAGTGATGATTGTTTAACTACAGCACTGCCTGAGGTGGTGATAACAGTTGGAGTAAACACTAACCTAACTGAAAATCTTAAGAAATCATGGGGAATGAGATGTTGCAAAAGCTGAAGCAGCAGCACCTGAGTGGCTCAGTTGGCTAAGCGTCTGCATTTGGCTCAGGTCATGATCTCAGGGTCCTGGAGTCAGAGCTTCACATTGTGTTCCCTGCTCAGCAGGGAGTCTGTTTCTTCCTCTGCCCCTCCCCTCACTTGTGCTTTCTCTCTCATTCTCTCTCTTTCTCAATCTCTCCCAAATAAATAAATAAAATCTTAAAAAAAAAAAGAAAAGAAAAAGCTTAGGCAAATTCTTGTGGATGAAGTAATCCATGCACATATGCAAGTCTGTGTGTATGCTCAGGAATGACCTGAGGAGGCCCTAACCTCTCAGATTTGGCTGACCTTGAGGTAATGTACAATTAGAAAGTGAAGGACAAAGGTGTGATTGTAACCTGTCTGCCTTAGCATTGAAAGTTTGTCTCAACCCACACACAAAGCCTCTTGGTGAAGACTTGGAGAATTACTGATTGCAAAGACTTAAGGAAATATCTTTCCAATCATTACTGACCATTAAACTCACCAAGCAGGGATTTCAGTAGCCACACTTGAAAAAGAATACAGACCTTATTGAATTAGCTAATAAAAATTACTAAACAACAGCAATAAAAGAGCAGCCACAATAACAACAAACACCAATGACAACAAACACAGAGAAGATCTAGATCTAGAGTTGCCATATTTTACTATTTAAAATGTACAGTTTTTAACAATGAAAAATGATTCTGTAATATGCAGACAGACAGGAAGTATGTCCATACATAGGTGAAAAAGCAGCCAACAGAAACTATATCTGAGCAAACCCAAAAGTTGGACTTACTAGACAAATATTTTATTTATTTTTTTAGAGAAAAAGAGCAAGGGACACGGCAGTGAGAGAGAGAGAATCCTTTAAAAAAAACATTTTATTTATTTGAGAGAGAGAGAGAGAGAGAGAGAGAGAGAGAGAACATGCAGGGGAAGCAATAGGCAGAGTCCCAATGTGGGGCTCCATCCCAGGACCCTGGGATCAAGACCTGAGCCAAAGGCAGACACTTAACCCACTGTGCAATCCAGGCGCTCCTACTACTTTTTCTTTTTTAAATAAAATTAGGATCATGAGAGAGAGAATATTAAGCAGACTGCATGCCCAGGGTGGAGCCCAACACAGGGCTCAATCTCACAACCCTGAGATCATGACCGAAGCCAAAATCAAGAGTCAGATACTCAAGTGACTAAGCCACCCAGGAACCCCTAGACAGAAATTTTAAATGAAGTATATATATTCAAAGAACTAAAGAAAATTATGCCTAAATAATTAAGGGAATGTATGAAAATAACGTCTCACCAAATAGAAAATATCAACGAGGACACAAATTACTTTTTTAAGAGACATAGGAATTCTGGAATCAAAAATACAATTACAGCAATTGAAAAATCTACTAGTGGGGTTTATATTACTTTGCTAGGGTTGCCATAACAAAATACCACAGATTGGATGGGTTAAACAACAGAAATTTATTTTTTTACAATTCTAGAGGCTAGAAGCCAAAGATCGAGTGTAAGCAAAGTTGGTCTTTTCACTATATTCTTACATGCTCTCTTTGTCTTATAAAAATAACAGATATATTGGATCAGAGTACTGCCTTATGATCTCATTTAATCATAATTACCTCTCTAAAGACTCTATCTCCAAATATAATCACATTTTAAAGTAATAGGGATTCGATATATGAATTTTGGAGGGGATAATAAGTCAGTTCATAATACGATTCAACAGAAGATTTGAGTTAGCAGAAAAAGAATCCATGAGTCTGAAGATACTAAATTGAGATTATAAAGTATAAGAAAAATGAACAGAGCATCAGAAACTAGTGGAACACCATCAGATCTAACAATATACACATAGTGAGAGTCCCAGGAACAGAAGAGAGATAGAACAGGACAGAAGGAATATTTTGAGAAATAATGGTTGAAATGAGTTCTAAGAAGTAATTTAAAAGCTATAAACGTCTACATTAAAACACAAGAAATATTTCAAGTCTATATATAACCTAACCTCTAACTTAAGAAACTAGAAAAGAACACAGTAAACTGCAAACAAGAAGGAAATAAATAGTAAAAATTAGAACAGAGAAAAATGAAATGGGAAAATACAAAAACAAAGCGAATAATCAACAAAACAAAAATTTGATTATTTGCAAGATCAACAAAATTTACAAAATTAACTAGACTGACAATTAGAAAAAGAGAGGAAAAAACAAATTACTAAAATTGAGAATGAAAGCAGGAACCTTACTTACTACCTACCTTATAAAAATAATAAGGATAATAAGAATAAAATGGAATCTGTTTGATAATAAATCAGTAGCCTAGATAAAATAAATTCCAAGAAATAACAAAACTACCAAAACTGATTCAAGAGTATATTAATAACCAAACAGACTTATAACAAGTAAAGTAATTAAAGTCAGTAATTAAAGTAATTATCAGTCAGTAATTAAAAAATTCCAACAAAGAAAAGCATAGGAGCAGAGGGCTTCACTGATGAATTCTACCAAAAATTTAAAGAGAACTAATGCCAATACTTCTCAAATTCTTCCAAAAATGGAAAACAAACACTTCCTAACTTATGAGACCAGTATTTCCCTGATTCCCAAACTAGATATTACTTAAAGAAAAATATGGATGAAAATTATTTACCAACATAAATGCCAAAATCATTAACAAAATACCAGCACATTGAATCCAGTAGCAAATTTAAAGTGTTATATACCATGACTAATTAGAATTTGTCCCAGGAATGCAAAAACAGATCAACATATAAGAACCAATCAATATAATACACTATGTTAATAAAATAATGAAAAAACTCACTATCATTTTAATACATGTAGAAAAAATTTTTTACATATAATTCAACACATTTTCATGATAAAAACACTAAACAAGCTAGAAATAAATGGGAATTTCCTCACCTTAATAAAGGACATCTATCAAAATCCCATAGTTAATATCATAATAGTGAAAGACTGAAAGCATTCCCCATGAGACCAGGAACAATACAAGATGTCTTCTATAACCATTTTTATTCAAAATTGTATTGGAAGTTCTTGCCAGAGAAATGAAATAAGAAAAAGAAATAAAAGGTATCCAGATTCGAAAGGATGAAGGAAAACTACTTCTATTTGCTGATTTTGTGATCTCTATAAAAAGCTCTATACATTCTACAAATAAAGAAATAAAGAACAAGTTCACTATGGTTGCAGGATATATGATCACCACTCAAAATTTAGTTTTATTTCTATATACTAGAAATGAACGATCTAAAAATGAATTAAGAAAACAATTCTATGTACATTAGAATGAACAAAGATAAAATATTTTAGAATAAATATAACCAAGATTTCTACACTGAATATTACAAAGTTTATGGAATAAATTAATGATGAACTAAATAAATGCAAAGATATCCCATATATAGAGAGAGTGAAATAGTTAATAATGTTATGATACCAATTCTCCCAAATTGATCTACGCATTCAATACAATCTCTACTGAAGTCTAGCTGCCTTTTTTGTAGAAATGGAAAAGCTGATAATAAAATTCACATGGGACCCAAATAGCCAAAATAATCATGAAAAAGAAAAAGAAAGTTGGAAGACTCGCACTCCCCAATTTCAAAACCTATTATAAAGACAATATAATCAAAATAATATGGATCAGGCAAAGGATACACATCTACATCTAGACCTAGATACATTATATACATCATCTTATATATGCCATATGTATTATAAATATACATATATTTATATAGGACATATATAAGATGCTGATACATATGTGGAATAGAATTAAGAACTAAATCCTCATATTAATGGTCAATTGATTTTCAACAAGAGTGTCAAGATATTTAATGGAAAAAAAACGGTCTTTTTAATAAATGGTCTTAAAAAAAAACAAAAATCCACAGGTAAAATAATTAATTTGGACCCCTACCTTACTCTCTTTACAAACAGTAATTCAAATTGGATCAAGGATTTAATGCGAGAACAATTAGATTCATAAAGTTCTTAGAAGTAAACAGTTATAAATATCCACGACCTTGGATAGTCAATGATTTTTAAAATAGAACACCAAAAGTAGAAGCAACAAAAGAAAATATAGATAAGTTAATTTAGTCAAAATTAAGTTTTGCACTACCATGAGATATCACCTCATATCAGTCAGAATGGCTGAAATTAACACAAGAAACAACAGGTGCTGGTGAGGAGGCAGAGAAAGGGGAACCCTCTTACAATGTTGGCGGGAATGCAAACTGGTGCAAACACTCTGGAAAACAAAATGGAGGTCCCTCAAAAAGTTAAAAATAGAACCTATATCCAGCAATTGCACTTCTAGGTATTTACCCAAAGGATATAAAACTACTGATTCAAAGGGAAACATGCACCGTGATGCTTACAGAAGCATTATCAATAATTGCCAAATTATGGAAAGAGCCCAAATGTCCATCAATTGATGAACAGATAAAGAGGTAGTATATGATGAATATTACTCAGCCATAAAAAAGAATGAAATCTTGCCATCTGCAAAGACATGAATGGAGCTAGAGAGTAATAAGTCAGAGAAAGACAAACACCATGATTTCACTCATATATGGAATTTAAGAAACAAAACAGATGAACATAGGGAAAAAAGAAGAGATGAAAACCAGAAAATAGACTCTTAACTATAAACTGAGGGTTAATGGAGGGGAGGTGGACAGGGGGACGGGTTAAATGAGTAATGGGTATTAAGAGGAGAGTCATTTGTGATGCGTATGGGTGTTGTATGTAAATGATGAATCACTGGATTCTACACACAAAACTAATGTTACACTGTGTGCTAATTAGAATTTAAATAAAAACATGAAAAAGAAACCAATTAAAATACATACATAATAAATGTTTTCTTAAAAATTAAGTTTTGGGGGCAGCCCAGGTGGCTCGGCGGTTTAGCACTGCCTTTAGCCCAGGGCCTGATCCTGGAGACCCCGGGATCGAGTCCCATGCCGGGGGCTTCCTGCATGGAGCCTGCTTCTCCCTCTGCCTGTGTCTCTGACTCTCTGTGTCTGTCTCTCATGAATAAATAAAATCTTTTTAAAAAATTAAGTTTTTGCATGTCAGGAGACACTGACAAGAAAGTAAATAACAACAATCCACAGAATTGAGAAAACTCTGGCAAATATGTGGTGAGGGCTTAGTAAGAATTCTTACAACCCAATGATGAAATATAAGTGACTCAATTTTTAAAATGAGCAAGGAATGGCTCAAATAGATAATTCTCCAAAGAAAATATACAAATGTCCCAGACCACACAAAAAGATGATTATCATTAGTCATTATGGAAATGTAATTCAAAGTTACACAAGATTTCACACCCACCAGAATGGCTATAATTTTTTTAAATGGAAAATAGTCAATGTTGGCAAAGGTGTAATGAAATTGATACCCTATAAATTGCTGTGGGAATGCAAAAAGGTGAAGCAACTGTGGAAAACAGTTTGGCAGTTCCTCAAAAATTTAGAGTAGGTTTTCCATACAACATGGCAATTTTACTCTTATGTATATACCCAAGAGAACTGGAAACACATTCACACAAAAACCTGCATATAAATGTTTCTAATAACATTATTTATTCATAACAGTGTGGAATGACCCAAATGTCCATGAATAGATGAAAGGAAAAACAAATATAGTGTGTCTATACAACTGAATATTACTCAGTCACAAAAAAGAATGAAGTACTAATGCATGCTAAGACATAAATGAACCTTGAAAATATGCCAGGTGAAAGAAGCCAGACACAAAAGGTCACCTATTTTGTGATTCCATTTATATGAAATGTCCCACATTAGGTAAATCCATTAGAAGAAGAATGTAGTTTATTGGTTTTCAAGGATTGATGAAAAGAGGTAGTTGGCAAGTACAAGATTTCTTTTTGTTTTTTGTTTTTTTTTTTAAATTTTTTATTTATTTATGATAGTCACAGAGAGAGAGAGAGAGGAGAGAGAGAGAGAGAGAGAGGCAGAGACACAGGCAGAGGGAGAAGCAGGCTCCATGCACCGAGAGCCCGACGTGGGATTCGATCCCGGGTCTCCAGGATCGCGCCCTGGGCCAAAGGCAGGCACCAAACCGCTGCGCCACCCAGGGATCCCAAGATTTCTTTTTGAAGTGTTGGAAATGTTCTAGAATTAGATAGTGGTGATGGTTGCAAAACATTGTGATTATACTAAAAGCTACTGAATTGTGCACTTTAAATTAGTTAAAATGGTGAGTTTTATTTATGTGAATTCTCTCTCATTTTAAAACACAAGAATACCTCAAGAGATACAGAAATGGCATTTGACAAATTTTGACACCTTTCATGATAAAAACAGTAAAAAAATGAAGAATAGAGTGAACTTTAACCTGATAAAAAGCACCTATGAAAAAGTCACTGGTAATATAATTACTGGTGAAAGACTAGACATTTTCCACCTAAGATCAGAATCAGGACAAGGATGTCTGCTCTCATTACTTATTCAGCACTGGAGGTTCTAGTCAGGGCATAAGAAAAAGAAATAAAAGGCACCCAGATTTTTTAAAAATTTTTTTTGGCATCCAGATTTTTTTTTTTTGGCATCCAGATTTAAAAGGAAGAAATAATGCTATCTTTATTTGTGGATGACATGATCTTGTACATAGAAAATCTTAGGGAATTCCACATACACATACACGCAAAACTACTTAGAGCTAATAAATGAGCCCAGCAAGATTGCAAAATATCATATCAATTTTTAAAAATCTATTGATATTTTTATAAACCAGAAATATACAATCTGAAAAAGAAAGTAAGAAAGCACTTGGTGTTATATGCAACTGACAAAACATTGAACACTACATCTGAAACTAAATACGTACTTCATGTTGGCTAATTGAATTTAAATTAAAAAAATCATTTTAGACTAAAAAAATAAAGCAATTCTATTTAAAATAGCATCAAAAAGAATGAAATACATAAAAGTAAATTTAACAAAATAAGTGCTAGTCTTGTATACTAAAAACTATAAAAGAGGGCAGCCTGGGTGGCTCAGCAGTTTAGCGCCTGCCTTCAGCCCAGGACGTGATCCTGGAGACCCGGAATCGAATCCCCCGTCAGACTCCCTGCATGGAGCCTGCTTCTCCCTCTGCCTGTGTCTTTGCCTCTCTCTCTCTGTCTCTCATGAGTAAATAAATAAAATCTTTAAAAATAAAAAAACATAAAATAAATAAAAATAATAAAAACTATAAAAGATCACTGATAGAAATTGAAGAACTACATCAATGGAAATACATCCTGTGTTCACGAACTGGAAAAGTTACTTATGGTTAAGATTTCAATAGACCCCAATTTATCTACAGATTCAACACAATCCCTATCAAAATCCTAGCTGCTTTTTTTTTTCAGCAATTAACAGGCTGAACTTAAAACTCACATGGAAACTCAAGGGACCCTGAAAAGAAAAAAAACAAAAACAAAAAACTCATGACACTGAACAGTCATGAAAAGAAGAATCCATTTGGAGGTTTCACACATCCTGGCTGTGATGTTACTTTGTACCAACATCTTTTTGGAATTATGGAAGAGTAGAACACAATGAGAAACTTAGAGTTGAACAAATTCAGCTTTGGAGGTACTAACGGGGCTATCCATCTCAATAAAAGTTGTGACTGCTGAAAAGGAAAATCTAGACTCCACTCAAATATCTATGAAAAGACTCTCCTGGCTGAATCTGAGCAGAATCATAAATTGTGATGAGAGAATTTTCTTCTAATTTCATTGGCATATCAATTTCTCTCTGGGGAAAAAAAATTATATTTGTCACCGTAATTTCTGTAGCCTTTTAATAGATCAAGGTGGTTCATATTCAAAATGTACACATTCACATTGTGGGCCTCTTTATAATGCTGTGAGTGCGTGAATAGGGCTACATTATCATGTGGTGATCATTGTAAAATCTATGGTGAAATAAACTGGACAATAATGGTTTGGCAAAATTTTAGTAGGGGAATAGAATTGGTGATGGGTTTTGGTTTTTAAGGCATGGCCTTAAACTTAAGTCCTGCTTTGTTCCATTTAGAGTCCTCTGGGAGCCAGCCCAGAACTAAGCCAGCCTAGAACTGAAGAAATTATCTGCTGGCCTCATTCTCTGAGAGGAAGAGTCAAATCTTTGTTTTCCCATAAAATTGATTACAAATCCCAACAGATGAAGAGAAAAAAATATTAATGGAATATAGAAAAAAAAGGAACTGTCAGCAACACCACTTTATCCATATGATGTATTTCTCTACATACCTCCCTGCCAACTTTCTCCGCTCCTGAGATTGAGGGTCTTGCTGAGACTTAGATTTTCTAGCACTGATCCCAATATGTTTAAAGGCAAGGACTCTATTCTTAGCTCACAATCTTTCATGTCTCCTCTTCTTTGACTTCACAATAAATGGAAATGAAGCCTATCCTTATCAGGTCCTGTCGCTGTTTTAACCCCTTTACCCATGTAGCTAGCCAAAAGATGGCAAGATGCAACAAAGTGGATTCTGCCTTTAGGGATATGTGAAAATTCTGCTTAACTTTTGCTAAGTTAAACACTTTGGTTCATCTTCAGCAGAAATCTCAAAATTGGGGTACAAGGTCCTGGTATACCTTTAAAGTAGTACTACTGTGTGTACATAGCTCTTATGCAGGAACCTTATAGGGATGGGAGGTTAGAAAAGATGCAATTGGAAAAGAATCAAACATTCTTGAGATTTGTGGCCAAATACCACCTGTGTTAATTTCCTAGAGGTATATAACTGTACCACAAACAGAGTAGCTTAAAATAACAAATTTATTGTCTCAAAGTTCTAGGAGCTAGAAGTCCACATTCAAAGTGTTGGCAGAGTTGGTTCCTTCTCAGGGCTATGAGGGAGAATCTGTTCCATGCCTCTCTCCTGGCCTTTGGTAGCCTCAGGCATCTTTTGGTCTTTATATTTTTCTTCTATGTTTTAACATCATCTGTCTCTTCATCTGGCATTATTTTTTGTCAAGACACCTGTGAATTGGGTTAGGGGCCCACCTTACTCCAGTATAACCTAATCTTAATTATGTCTGCAATGACCCCATTTCTAAATAAAACCAGTCTTTAGGCACAGGTGTTAGGACTTCAACATATATATTTGGGGTACATAATTCAACCTACAACAGTCTGCCCTCTGGACCCTCCAAATTTCATTTCCTTCTCACATTCAAAATACATTTACCTAATCACAACATCCCCTAAAGATAACCCATTCCATTGTCCACTCTAAATTTAGTATTATCTAAATAACGTATGGGTGATACTTGAAATATGATTCATCCTGGGGCAAAATACTTCTCCATCTACCAACCTGTGAAAGCAGAGAAGTTATATACTTCCAAAATACAGTGGTGGGACAGGCCAGACATTCTCATTCCAAAATGGACAAATCAGAAAGAAGAAAGGAGTAATGGGTCTCAAACACGTCTGAAAATTAGCGAGGCAATTCCATTAGATTTTAAGGATCAAAAATACTCCTTGTTGGGTTGAGGCTCTGTCCTCTGGGCACACCATACCAAGAAGGTGGCCTTGCCATCTAGAATTGAGGCAGAGAAGGTCCTAGCCCCCAGCTGTGCACTCTCGGCCTTTGGTGGCATGGGCAGCCACACTGGCCTCTGAACTGGAGTTCTCTGGAAAGCATGCTTTCTCATTTTTTGTGATGTGGATAGGCCAAGAATTTTGCAACTCCTCAAGTTCTGTTTCCTTTTTGCTTAACAATCCTCTCTTCAATTTACCTATATTTTCTCAAATTTTACTGTAAGCAGCTAGGAGAACCTAGGTTGCACCTTTACCACTTGGCTTAGAAATCAATTTCCTCCACTAAATATCCAAGTGTACTGCTTACAAGGGATACCCTCCTTCCAACAAAACACAGTTCAGACAAGAATTCTCTCACTTCACAATAAGGATTGCCTTTCTTCCAGTGTCCAAAAATATGTTTCTCATTTCCTTCTAAGACCTCACCAGAAGCACCTCTAACAATCCTACTTTTAGCAACATTCTGTTCATGATTATGATCATGATAATGAATGAAATAGAGATTCTCTCAGATGAAAAACACTTTCTCCACTGTTCTCCTTTCTTTCTGAGCTCTCACCAGAATCTATTTCAATGTCCATATTTCTACCAAAAACCTTGAAGCCATCTAGGCGTTTTCTAACCACCACCTCAAAACGTTTCCAGCCCAGGGGCACCTGGGTGGCTCAGTCAGTTGAGGGTCTGTCTCTTGATATTTGCTCAAGTCATAATCTCAGGGTTCTGAGATTGCGCCCTAAGTCAGGCTCTGCGCTCAGCTCAAAGTCGGCTTGAGATTCTCTCCCCTCTCACTCTGCTCCTCCCCCCCTGCACATGTGCTTTCTCTCTCTTTCGCTCTCAGATAAATAAAATCTAAAAAATAAATTTAAAAAACAGTTAATTCTTTTAAAAAATGCAGTTAGCCCAGTATTATGCAAGATAATTAGAGTAGATCATCCTCTGACAGCCCTTGTACAGCCCTTGTAAAAAAAGTGGCTCCAAAGTCATTAAGCATATATACCACTGTCAGAGAGATGACAACCACAAAAGCAGCCAGTATTAGGAAAACGTCAAAACTTCTCTATGTGGCTGGCAATTTCCTGCATAATCTAGTCTCTAACTACCTCTTGCCATTTTTTACATCACAAGTCACTAGAACAGGTTGCGCTCTCTCGCCTCGAGATTTTTACATATATTCTTGTTGCTACCTGAAATACTATCCCTGTTCCTTCTTTATATAGCTAGCACCTTTTTATGCTTTAGGTTTCTTTTAAAGATTCCTTCCTTAGGGATATATTTTGTACTCTATACTAGCTTAAGCTCCCTGGCTATGTGCTCCCAGGGTACTGTGTCATTTCTGTAGTGTTACACTATCAAACATTATTGTAATCACATATTTATTGCCTGTCTCTGCCAGTAAACTACAAGCACCATGAGGTCAGACACTAAAAATGTCTGATTCACTGATTTATACTCCATTTCTAACACCATGCCTGGCACAAGGTAGGTGTTAAGTAAACAAATAAATGAATGATAGAGTTATATAAGCCTTCAAAACAGTCCTATGTCAGCATTACTGTTCATGTACTCAAAAAGAATTTCTGATGAATAATAACTTTGCATACCTAATAACTAGTTGATAGCTCAGAGAGGTTTTTTATTAGGCAACATTGTTAGATATGATTAGCAATAGCATAGGTGTTTGTTTCCCCTAAGCAGTTTGTTCAGTGCCTTGGAACCCAAAGATAAGAGCTCAGGAGAAAAGTTCACAAATTGAAAATCAAACCAGGGGCAGCCCTGGTGGCTCAGCAGTTTAGCACTACCTTCAGCTCAGGGTGTGATCCTGGAGACCCGAGATCCCTGCATGGAGCCTGCCACTCCCTCTACCTGTGTCTCTGCCTCTCTCTCTCTCTCTCTCTCTCTCTCTCTCTCTCTCTCAATCTCTCTCTCTCTGTCTCTCATGAATAAATAAATAAAATCTTTTTTTTTTTTATTTATGATAGAGAGAGAGAGAGAGAGAGGCAGAGACACAGGCAGAGGGAGAAGCAGGCTCCATGCACCGAGAGCCCAACGTGGGATTTGATCCCAGGTCTCCAGGATCGCGCCCTGGGCCAAAGGCAGGCGCCAAACCGCTGCGCCACCCAGGGATCCCCAATAAAATCTTTTTTAAAAAAGAAAATCAAACAAACCCATTTAACATCTAAATTCCCCTAAAGCACCACACATGGCATGTAAAATAATCACTTCAGGTAAACTCTCCAAAACTTCAGTAGGCACCTTAATGGCTAATTTCTGATGGGTCTCTAATGGCAATGAACCAAGCTAAGGTCAGAGAAAGAAAAGCAGCCCCTGCAAGTTGCCACCTTTAGTTCCCCACATGGGACTAAATATTTCCTTGAAACATCCATGGTAGAAAAGGGCTCAATAGCCCACTACTTTTCAATTTTTTTAAAGAGTTTATATTTATTCATGAGAATCACATGAGAAGCTGAGGGAGAAGCAGGCTCCATGCAGGAAGCCCAATGTGGGACTCGATCCTGGGACTCCAGGATCATGCCCTGAGCCGAAGGCAGATGCTTAACCACTGAGCCACCCAGGCGTCCCAGCCCACTTCTTTTTTAATCTGAAAAATAGGAATGTTTTTCTGGAGCTTCTATTTAGATATGCAAACTCAAGATTTCTAACTGATATGTGAGAAAAAACATTGCTCACTTCCCATTCACATTAACTCTGTTTTATATAGCCGGCAAAAACCCCCAAGAATTTTCCCATTCAGGTTTTAGGATGTAAGAAGGGCCTTTTCTGCTTTCCACTTGAAAAAGCATTTTAAGCATTTATAACAATCTCCCTCACTGGGTTTTGGTACAGATAAAGATTGTATCATAAAGTGCTTTTGGGGAAAATATTACTGTCATTGCCATTCTTTTTCTGTGCAATAATGAATTTTTATTACAGCTGCAGTATTTATCTACTGACTTCTAGATTTCCATAAATATGGCTGCAAACATTTTACTGTTGGTGACCATATCCAGAAAATTTGCCACCTCCTTTATTCCTTTCCTCATAAAAGTATATTTTCCAAGAGCATGCCTTCTGATACTATTTTGCAGGCACTAAAAGACTGTTTAATATATTAGCTATATTCTATTCAACGAAAGGTGAATAATATAGCCAAAGACAATACCAAACAACATTGTTATGGACAGACTTCAGCTAACATAATTTTTAGCCTTTTGAAGTGTTTTATGAAGTCAAAGTACTCTTAGAACCTGGAAGAATAGAAGTAAGTCAGTGCCTTAGTGTCTGTGCCTTACCTGGTCAAAACATAGAGGGAATAAGATTTTGTGAAGAGACAGAGGTAAGAGAGGAACTAGTGAATGTTTTAGTCATTTGAAAAAAGCAAATTAAAGCCAAGTTTGAGCAATCTGATTGTACCCTGAGTTTTAAGTTTTATTTCTATCCCAGGACTATGTAGATTAGATGTAAGCACGCAATCCATAAGGAAGTCACTACTGCAGTTTTGTTTTGTTTTTTTTTTTTTTGTTTTTGTTTTTTTTTTGGTTTGATTTTGGTTTTGGTTTTGCTTAAAAAATAATGCTTTGACTCCAGTATTTCATTTTATTTTTTAAATTTAATCTTTTTTTTAAAAAAAGATTTTATTTATTTGTGTGTGTGTGTGGGTGTGTGTGTGTGAGAGAGAGAGAGAGAGAGAGAGAGAGAGAGAGAGAGAGAGAAGAGGCAGAGACAGAGGGAGAAGCAGGCTTCATGCAGGGAGCCCGATGTGGGACTCGATCCCGGGACTCCAGGATCACGCCCTGGGCCAAAGGCAGGTGCTAAACCGCTGAGCCACCCAGAGATCCCCCTGTGTTTCATTTTAATTATGCCTTCCAACTTTGTCTTCATAAGGGTTAATATAAATGTCCAAATTACTACCAGAGTAAATAGCAAGCAGTAAGAGAGAATAAAGAGAGTGGGGAGTAAAAGAAGGAAGGAAGAAAGCTAAAAAGACTAAGAAGAGGAGGTAAAACAAGGGAAGGGGGAAATAATCAGAAGCTTTTTTTCAGATCACACTCTGAAGTGACAAGTGTTATGGTGTACTTCCTACTCTGATACTAGATTGCTTTTCTGGTTATTTGTTTGACAGTAAAATTTGCAAAAACAAAGAACAAAAACCCCAAAAGCCCTTGCCTTTATATTGTCTCTGCTAGCTATCCTTAATTCCCTTTCCTAAAATTTTCACACTAGGCTATGGGAATCAATCTTATAGCCCACCCTATCCCTCATGGAAAATCATACAGTTAGTGATTATGCAGAGATTATTGTTAGTAAAATGTATTATACCAGTTACCTATTCCCAAAGTTATCCTACAACAATATACTGTAACATATGATGCCAAATTCTGAAGAGATATATATCTGAACCATTTGATCATCAATTTCATAATTTACCTCCCTGATAGATAAGAATTGATGCATCACCTATCTGCATCCTAAATTTTCATTAACTTTCCATAAAGTAAAGGTAAAGTGGCTAAAGCCTCCTAACATTATGCTAATGTGAGAGGTTGTGCTTAGTGTTTCCCAGGATGTGAGAGAAACAAATTTTATGTGAAGTTTTATCATATTACCCAGCATAGGAAACAATCAACAAAATTAAAATGCAACCTACGGTTTGGGAAAAAATATTTACAAACCTTATATTTGATAAGGGGTCCAAATATCCAAAATACATAAGGAATTCCTACTCAATAGCAAAAACAAACAAATACCCAAAAAGGGAATGTCTTGAATAGACATTTCTCCAAAGAGAAAATACAAATGGCCAGTAGGTATACAAAAAGGTGCTCAGCATCACTCATCATCAGGGAAATGCGAATCACGACCACAATGGGATATCACCTTGCATCTGTTAAGATGGTTATCATCAATAAAAACAAGTGCTGGAGAGGGTGTAAAAAAAAGGGGGGGAAACCTTATACACTATTGATGAAAATGTAAATTAGTACAGGCATTATGGGAAATAGTATGAAGGATCCTCAAGATATCAAAAGTAGAATTACCATACAATCTAGGTATACTCCTACTTCTGGGTATATATCTGAAGAAAATGAAGTCAGTATCTGGAAGAGGTATCTGTGCCTCCATGTTCACGGCAACATAATTTATAATAGTAAAGACATGGAGACAACTGAAATGTCCATAACAGATGAATGAATAAAGAGAATATGGTGTATACATATAATGGAATATTATTCAGCCTTAAAAAAGAAGGAAATTCTGCCACATGCAACAACAAGGATGAATCTGGAAGGCATTATGCTAAATGAAATGACCCACTCACAGGACAAACACTGTATGATTCCACTTACATGAGGTATCTAAAATAGTCAAATTCACAGAAGCAGAAAACAGAATGGTGGTTGCCAGGAGCTGGAGGAAGGAGTCAATGGAGAATTGTTATTCAATGACCATAATATTTCAGTTGCACAAGATGAACAAGTTCTAGAGATCTGTACAATTTAGTGACTATAGTTAACAATACTATATTGTACACTTAAAAATATATGAAGGGACAGATCTCATGTTAAATGTTCTTACCACCATAAAGTAGAGAGTAACTCAAGTAAATTACCTATAAAGGAGCTGAAAGGCAAAGTTCCATAGGATAGATGATCTTTTCTTTGAGATAAAGAAAGAAGTCCAATTCTCTGGATTCATACTAAAATTATTTATTTATTTATTTATTTATTTATTTATTTATTTATTCATGAGAGACACAGAGAGAAAGAGAGGCAGCGACACAGGCAGAGGGAGAAGCAGGCTCCGTGCAGGGAGCCCAATGTGGGACTTGATCCCAGGTCTCCAAGATCATGCCCTGGGCTGAAGGTGGTGCTAAACTGCTGAGCCACCCGGGCTGCCCATACTAAAAATTTTAAATCCTCTTTCCTGGTTGGGCAGTAGGTGATATAATATTCTTCTCTTCATGCAACTTACTAGTTCCCCAAGATCTTAACTGGTCTAGTCTGCCTTATCTGGACCTGCTCCCTCTTACCAGTGCTCTGGCTCCAACTTCGTTCTTTCCTATGCCACATCATTCTAATCAAACATTCCATGTTCAATGTTCTGAGGTGGTGAGTGAAGGAGGAAGGATTGAGAAGGAAAAATTGTGTGTGTGCATGAGCATACACATATTCAAGATGAGACCAGTTCTTAAAAAAAGAATCCTGACAAGGGTCACCTGGGTAGCTCAGTCAGTTAAGCATCTGACTCCTGACTTCAACTCAGGTCATGATCTCAGGGTCCTGAGTTCAAGCATTGGGTTGGGTATGGAGCCTACTTTAAAAAATAATAAATAAAATAAGGTAAGGTTCAGCTAAAAGCAGGCCTCATGGTTTTGGACACCTGGGTGGCTCAGTGGTTGAGCATCTGCCTTTGGCTCAGGGCATGATCCTGGGATCTGGGATGGAGTCCTACATCTGGCTCCCTGCAAGGAGACTGCTTCTCCCTCTCTGCCTATGTCTCTGTCTCGGTCTCTGTCTCTGTGTGTGTGTGTCTCATGAATAAAAAACATCTTTAGGGGATCCCTGGGTGGCGCAGCGGTTTGGCGCCTGCCTTTGGCCCAGGGCGCGATCCTGGAGACCCGGGATCGAATCCCACGTCGGGCTCCCTGTGCATGGAGCCTGCTTCTCCCTCTGCCTCTGTCTCTGCCTCTCTCTCTCTCTCTCTGTATGACTATCATAAATAAATTTAAAAAAATTAAAAAAAAATCTTTAAAAAAAGAATTCTGCATTAACATAGTAAACCTCAAAGAAACCTTCAATGGCTTACTACTGACTATCTAACCATATTCTGACTCTTAATTTTGCTGCTTAAAGTCATTTATAATCTGCTCCAACTGACCCTTAAGTAGGAATCCTATTTCTCCAATTCATATGTTTCTGCTTCAGCCAAACTGCTCCATACATTGTATACTCAATGCACTAAGTTCTTTCCTTTTACTAATATCTCACTCTATCCTAGCATTACTACCTCCTCTAAGAAGCTTTTCTCAAATACCTTTTCTCAACTACCACTTCTCAACTACCACCTCACTTTGATATGGTCATCCACCGAACTGTCTAGGTAATATCACACATATATATTCTTTTTTTATTTTTTTATTGGAGTTCAATTTGCCAACATATAGCATATCACCCAGGGCTCATCCCGTCAAGTGCCCCCCTCAGTGCCCATCACCCAGTCACCCCAACCCCCCGCCCACCTCCCTTTCCACTACCCCTTGTTCGTTTCCCAGAGTTAGATGTTTCTGATGTTCTGTCACCCTCTCTGATATTTCCCACTCATTTTCTCTCCTTTCCCGTATAATCCCTTTCACTATTTTCTATATTCCCTAAATGAATGAGACCATATGTTTGTCCTTCTCCAATTGACACATATATATTTTTAAGTTGATACATACACAGCATGCTTTAACATTTTTTTCTCTTAATCTTTTTGAGAGAAAAAAAAAACACCTCATGTCCTCCTCTGCTGCAAACAGTATGTTGGACATTTAGAAAGAATTTAGTAAGTACCCACTGTTTTGACCTAGGATTCTACTGCCATCATATAAATTTTCTATAACTATACCACTGCCATTCTTGCCTTTCTGTAATCAGATTGTAGAGGATTATTTTGACCAAAGTTACAGTTGTAAAGTTTCCTCTATGTTGGTTCTGCTGTCCAGGGTAGATACCCAGTTGTATTTTGTTAATTCACAAATGAAGTCTGTTCTCACACATATATTATTTTGCTCTTCTCTGAAGAAAATTGAGAAACTCTGTGGAAAAAAAAACTTACTGAAGTGCCAATTTCTTAATTGTTCACCCGTATAGAAGTTTAAATTGAATATCATATTCTGATGAAAACAGAGAAAAGCACCTGGAAAATAACATATCCTTAGCTTGCATGAGGAAAGAGAGATGTGTATCATTTAATGTGCTATTAGAGCTCTGGAAAATATAGCCATTTAGAACAACTTTATTGATTTTGTAAATGTGCTAAAGCTCTGATGCAGTACTGAATCAACAGCTGCCATGTATGAATTTTATTTCCTTATTTTCATTTCAATGAATAATTTCCATTGAGTAATAACTAATGGAATCATAAAGAGAGGTCATTAGACATTAGTTCAACAAATGACATTTGATGTAATAGACTTCTGAACACATTGGCATGAAGAACTATTGTTTCAAATAAATACTAATAAGAGTTTTTTTCTAGTTATCAATACCTGTGTATATGCATAGAATAACACAGCTTTAAAAGACAGACTAGAGTATGATAATAACTTCCAAACAGTATGAGAAAATGCTTCTAAAATCTATCTTCTTTTGTTTATTTTAGAGATAAGTTTTGTGTTCTTTTTGCTCTCTAAAATAAATGAAGATGTTATTTTGCCAATAAAGTTTTGTAACAAGTTTCAGTTGCTCTGTGAGGCTAAAATATATCATTAAGTAGAGATGGAACTATCAATTCTACTTATAACCATGTAATAACTTTGTTACATACAAATGAAAATAGGGGAGAAAAGAAATTCAATCAAAGTCTTTATGGCCAAAATAAAATGTATGATCAGTGAAATGGCACAAGTAATAGACAACAAAAGCAAGCCTGCTTTGTTATAAACATTTGGGTAATACAGAAAAAGCATTGTTTTGCTTTAAGTGCCCCCAATAAACAGTATTTAAATTAACATAATTGAACTTTACTATGCCCATGGTAGTATGACAGATGCTAAGAATACAAAAAGGTATAAACATCTCTCCCCCACTTAACTCATAGTCCAGCAGAAAAGAAATGTTTAAAATTTTTTTGAAATGTAAGTTATATAGAGCAGTTCAGTTTATGGTAATAAAGCAGATTATACAACTTTAAATCTCTTTCTAAAAACAACTGGAAGTGGTGGATAAAGTAGAACTTTCCAGAATTTGCTAAGAAGTTTATCTTTATTTTATTTTTTAAAGTTATTTTTTTAAGATTTTATTTATTTATTAATGAGAGACAGAGAGAGAGAGAGAGAAAGGCAGAGATGCAGGCAGAAGGAGTAGCAGGCTCTATGCAGGGAGCCTGATGTGGAACTCAATCCTGGGTCTCCAGAATCACACCCTGGGCTGAAGGTCGCGCCAAACTGCTGGGCCATTGGGGCTGCCCAGAAGTTGATCTTTAGATTGAAGATAAATGTGACGTTTTGATCAGAGATTAGAATTAAGGCAGGAAGAATCATAGCAAAGCTAAAGAAACTCAAAGATAAAGATCTTAAAAGCAACTAATAAGAAAAGGCATATTATTTCAAATGATTGCTTACTGGGCTGATAGGCGACTTGGACAGCAAGGATGGAATCCAGAACACAGAGGGACAATAACTTTATGTGCTAAGGAAAATAAATACTAATATATAATTTTATGTCAAGATAAACCAGTATCTAAAAATGAGGCCAAAAACGATATATTCAGACAAAGAGACATATTCAAAACAACGTTTAAAAAACATCAGTAAATGTAGATAAATCTGAAGAAACAATATTTGCCTAAAACAAGAGCAAAAATCTAATGACAGATGAGAAGATGTAAAAACAATGTGAAGGGGATCCCTGGGTGACTCAGCGGTTTAGCGTCTGCCTTTGGCCCAGGGCATGATCCTGGAGTCCCTGGATCAAGTTCCGCGTTGGGCTCCCGGCATGGAGCCTGCTTCTCCCTCTGCCTGTGTCTCTGCCTCTCTCTCTCTCTCTCTCTCTCTCTCTCTCTCTCATTAATAAATAAATAAATAAATCTTTAAAGTAAATAAATAAATAAATACAATGTGAAACTAAAATATTAGACATAACATGAAAGAAATAAGTGGCCTAAGTTAAATCATCCTAAGGACATGTATTGTTCAAGAGAGTAGAAGTACTGAATAATATTACATCATGTCAAGTGAAATATGCATGTAAAGCATTTTTTGAAGATTTTATTTATTTCTGAGAGACACAGAGAGAGAGGCAGAGACACAGGCAGAGGGAGAAGTAGGCTCCATACAGGGAGCCTGATGTGGGACTCCATCCTGGATCCCGGGATCACGCCCTGAGCCGAAGGCAGATGCTCAACCACTGAGCCACCCAAGCGTCCCATGTAAAACACTTAATGGTAGTGAGTAAAAAGAAATAAAATATATATATATATAAATTCCAAGCCAGTAGTAGGAGCCAAAAGGGAACAAAGACATTAAATGCCCTCCATTAAGCGCTTACAATGTGAAAACAATATTAACTAATATAGCACTTAAAGCTAGGTCAAAGCCTTTGGGGAAAAAAAGTAGTATTTGAAAGGAGTCTTAAAAGAAATGTTTACCTGGAGAAGATGAAAAGTTGGATTTAAAAGAAATCCATAAAGGAGTAGAATATATTTAAAGAATAGCTATCATTAAGGCCAATCTAAAACATTCAGGGACAAGGGTGGAGGGAAGAGAGCAGAAGTTAGGGAGTTATTCCCTATGAAGATATAAGGTCAGGGATGACAAATTAGAGTATGTTTAGTTTCGAATATCTTAGTACTAACAAATAGTACTAACAAGTTATATTTATCCTCTAGAACAACGATCTACATAATTTTTTACTACTGCTCTTACCACAAAAAAATTTAGGCATGTATCCTCAATAAACATGTTGTTTATTTATTTCTAAATTATCGGAGTTCGGTTCTACTAAACATTATGTATATTAAAATTTGATGAGAATAGAAATTTTAAGAAGTGAAATAATTTAATGATATGGATTATAATTTTTATGATGGATGCAATTATTATTACCATTTTTACATGTTCTCAATGTTTAGTTATTAAATGTCTTGTTAATCATTATGACTTTATACTAGTATATTACTATCTCAAGGCAAAACAAACACGTAAGCCAAGTTCATTTTTTATAACAGTAGATGGAAACTATATTTAAAATATTTTTCTTGATAATATGGAACTTCTTTTAGCTGACTTCACATTTGGTTACATTGTCATTCTTTTTATGTGATTAATATTGTTTATATATGATTACATATTTTTATTGCTTTGTATGACTGACAAATAGTTTGCACTATGACTAATATTGTAAGCTCTGCCATTTCTGCTTCTTCATTTCAATTTACATTATTAGCATTGTCTTAAAATCAAATATTTTTATAAGAATGTTAGATGATTTTCCTTTTTGTAACATTGAATATATTTAAAACTAGACTATATTACCAATAAATTCACTTACCTAGGCACATGTAAACAGAAACACATCATGATATGTTAAAAGAAACAAAGGACGAAGGGCACTACAGTCCATTCTAAATAAATTGGGATAGGGCAGGGCAAGATGGCGGAGGAGTAGGGTCCTCAGCTCGCCTGGCCCCAACAACTTACCTAGATAACTTTCAAACCATCCTGAACACCTACGAGTTCGACCTGAGATTTTAAAGAGAGAACAGCCAGAACGCTACAGAGAGAAGGGTTTGCACTTCTAGCAAGGTAGGGAGGTGGAAAATAAAAATAAAAAAGGATCCAATGGGAGAGGGGCCCCGCGAGGAACCGGGCTAAGGTCCTGTCACAAGAGTCTTCAGGAAGGGAAAGCCCAGCCCCGGAGAGGGGGGGAACTTTAAAAATCTGCACCGGATTCTTCCTGCAGAAAGTGCTCAGCAGGGAAATCGAGCAGAATCACGGGAGGGGCGGTGGAGCCTCCAGTGTCCCAGAGTCACTAATGGAGAAACTGCGCCCCGGGGGAGAGCGCCCAGCACCCCACGGGCCCAGCTCCCTAAAGGGCTTCAGCCCACGCCCAGTGGGGCCTCGGGAGCAGCTCAGGCGGCAGCTCGGGTGGAGGGGGCTGCACGGACCAGAAGTGCGATTCCAGAAGCACCGGCCCCAGATCCCAGGGTGCCCGGGGACACAGCCCAGGATCCTGAGCTCCCCCCAGGACAGGTGGAGGCAGGGAGGGCACAGGACAGTGAGGACACTCATGCCTCAGGGCACCCCAGAGCTATGCAGCTCAGCAACCCCCCCCCCTGCACCCCCGGAGCATCCAGGCCAATGTGGACTGGGAGCTGCAGGAGTAACTGCGGGAGCTGACTTCAGGGCTGGAGAGCTGGTCGTCACCAGTGGGGTTGTCCTTCCTGGTGTCACCCTGTGCCTGGGGTAGGGGGAGGCCACCAGGGAACAGAGGCATCACAAGATAAACAGTTCCCACTGAGCCTGCCTCCCGACAGGGGTCGGGGCAGCTCCCCCATGTGCACACACCTGAGAATCAGCACAGCAGCCCCTCCCCCAGAAGACCAGCTCCAAGAGCAGAAGAGCAAGTTCTGACCAAGCAGCACTGGAAAGCTCCAGGACTGAGGGGAAAATACTGTATAGAATGAGAGGGGCCTTCTTTTTTTCTTTTTACATTATGACTCATTTTTTATATCAGACTAAAAATTTCCAATATTTTTTCTCTTTTCCCACCTTGACTATAGTATTTTACCAGCTCTTCATTTTTAAGTTTTTTCCCTTTTGATTTTCATAGTTAAACCATTACATGTCTTAGATATATTTTCCACTTCTGGATTCCCTTCAAAGTATTTGATTTAATTTTGGTAGATATAGGAGACATGGGTTTTAGTTTTGTGGGGTTTTTTTTATTTGTTTGTTTTTCTGCCTCATTTTGTTCTACAATGGTAGAAGCTAATACCTTCTAAAACATGACCAGCATGCACCCAGAACCAAGTGGTATACTGTGCTGGTTCATTCTGTGAGATTATATTCTCTCTTCCTTCCCATTCTGCCCCCCTCTTTTAACTTGTTTATGTTTTGGTGGTCAATGGTGGGCCTTTCTATAAGTAGTGCTGGTTTATATAAATTTGGGACTGAGCATCTTATAACATACAGAACAAAACACACTCAGAACCAAGAGGATCACCATATAGGACCCCTCAGGTAGACTACATTCTCTCTCCACTACCACTTCCTCATCACCACCACCACCCCCCACATTTTTTTTCCTTTTTCCTCTTTTCTTTCTTTTCTTTTTCTTCTTCTTTGTTTTTGTTTTTGGGCTTTTTATTTTTACTACTTTGTTTTAAAATTGTTTTTCACTTTAGTGGTCCTTTTCCTTTATTTTGTTCTGTTCTACTTTTCTTTCATTTTCTGGTCTCTGGCCTCTTTGGAATCATCTAGGGTGTATTTTACTTAGGTCGTGGTTGATATTTTTGACTCAGCCCACTCAAACAGCCACTCTGCACTGGACAAAATGACTAGAAGGAATAATTCACCACTAAAGAAAGAACCAGAAGCAGTACTCTCTGCCACAGAGTTACAGAATTTGGATATCTGACAGAAATTCGTACAGAATATGATGTCAGAATGTCAATTCAGAAGTACAATGATAAAGCTACTGGTGGCTCTGGACAAAAGCAAAAAGGACTCTAGAGACTTCATTACTGCAGAATGGAGATCTATTCTGGCCAAAATTAAAAATAGATCGAATGAAATGCAATCCAATCTGGATGTCCTAACTGCTAGGGTTAATGAGATGGAAGAGAGAGTGAGTGACATAGAAGACAAGTTGATGGTGAGGAAGGAGGCCGAGAAAAAAAAGAGAAAAACAATTAAGAGCCCATGAGGAAAGGCTTAGGGAAATAAATGATAGCTTGATAAGGAAGAATTTACATCTAATTGGGATTCCAGAGTAGAGATTCCTTGAGACAGAGAGAGGACCACAAAGTATATTTGAACAAATCTTAGCTGACAACTTCCCAAATCTGGGGAAGAAACAGGCATTCAGATCCAAGAAATAGAGAGGATCCCCCCCCCCGAAAAATCAATAAAAACCATTCAACACCTCAACATTTAATAGTGAAACTTGCAAATTTCAAAGATAAAGAGAAAATTCTTAAAGCAGCATGAGACAAGAGATTCTTAACTTATATGGGGAGAAAGATTCACAGCAGACCTCTCCACAAAGACCTGGCAGGCCAGAAAGGGCTAGCAGGATATATTCAGGGTCCTAAATGAGAAGAACCTGCAGCCAAGAACACTTTATCCAGCAAGGCTGTCATTCAGAGTAGAAGGAGAGATAAAGAGCTTCCCAGATAGGCAGAAACTGAAAGAATACATGACCACCAAACCGGCCCTGCAAGAAATATTAAGGAGGACCCTGTAAAAGAAAGAGGGAGCCCAAAAAAACAATCCATAAAACAAGGATTGAATAGGTAATACGATGACACTAAATTCAATCCTTCAATAGTTACTCTGAATGTGAATGGGCTGAATGATCCCATCAAAAGATGCAGGGTGGGATCCCTTTGTGGCGCAGTGGTTTGGCGCCTGCCTTTGGCCCAGGGCGCGATCCTGGAGACCCGAGATCGAATCCCACGTTGGGCTCCTGGTGCATGGAGCCTGCTTCTCCCTCTGCCTATGTCTCTGCCTCTCTCTCTCTCTCTGTCTCTCTCTCTGTCTCTCTCTCTCTCTCTGTGACTATCATAAATAAATTTAAAAAAAAGATGCAGGGTATCAGACTGGATAAAAAAAGCAGGATCCATCTACATGCTGTCTACAAGAGACTCATTTTAGACCAAAGGCACCTCCAGCTTGAAAATGAAGGAGTGGAGAAACATTTACCATTACATTGGTCCTCAAAAGAAAGCTGGGGTAGGGGATCCCTGAGTGGCTCAGCAGTTTAGCATCTGCCAGTGCGGTGGGCGTGATCCTGGAGTCCCAGGATCAAGTCCCACATCAGGCTCCCTGCATGGAGCCTGCTTCTTCCTCTGCCTGTGTCTCTGCCTCTCTCTTTCTCTCTGCTTCTCTCATGAATAAAGTATTTTTTAAAAAAAGAAAGCTGGGGCAGCAATCCTCATATCAGATAAAAGTCTATACCAAGATTGTAGTAAGACATGAAGAGGGACACTATATCATACCTAAAGGGTCTATCCAGCAAGAAGACCTAACAGTCATGAATATTTATGCCTCTAATGTGGGAGCTGCCAAGTATGTCAATCAATTAATAACCAAAGTAAAAAGATACTTAGATAATAATACACTAAGCACATGTCCCAGAAGCCCATGAGAAAATGCTCTGCATCAAGTTCCATCAGGGAAATACAAATCAAAACCATAATGAGATACCACTTCACACCAATGAGAATGTCAAAAATTAACAAGATAGGAAGCAACAAATGTTGGAGAGGATGAGGAGAAAGGGGAACCCTCTTGCACAGTTGGTGTGAATGTTAACTGGTACAGTCACTCCGGAAAACAGTGTGGAGACTTCTCAAGAAGTTAAAAATAGAGCTAACCTACGACCCAGCAAATACACTACTGGATATTTATCCCAAAGATACAGATGTAGTGAAATGCCAGGACACCTGCACCCCAATGTTCATAGTAGCAATGCCCACAATAGCAAAACTGTTGAAGGAGCCACAGTGTCCTTTGGCAGATGGATGGATAAAGAAGATGTGGTATACAATGGAATATTACTCAGTCATCAGAAAGGACGAATACCTACCATTTGCTTCGATGTGGATGTAACTAGAGGATATTATGCTGAGTTAAGTAAGTCAATCAGAGGACAATTATCATATGGTTTCACTCTTATGGGAAATATAAGACATAGTCAGTAAATAAATAAAATCTTTAAAAAATTGAGTTCCAAGAGTCAATAATATCAAATCACAGAAATGATAGTAATGTATTCACCAAGGGAAAGGAAGGGAACTGAGTGGGAAAAATTAGAGACGGAGACAAACCATAAGAGACTTCTAAATGTGAAATGAACAGAGGGTTGCGGAAGTGGAGGTGGGCGTATGGTTGGGGTAACTGGGTGATGGGCACTGAGGAGGCCTTTGATGGGATGAGCACCAGGTTTTATACTATATGTTGGCAAATAGAACTTCAATAAAAACAAATGTAATAAATAAATAAATAGCGATGTACAAAAAACACTATATAGCAGTGAAAATTAATAGAATCACAGATAACAGATGAAACTCAAAAATACAACATTTAGCAAAACATTTTGCAGCATATATACATATAATAATTTATATATAGCTTAAAAGAACAGAAAGTACAGTATATTATTCATGGATGCATATATATGTAATAAAAAATAAAGAAATAAATGGGAACGATAAACATCCAATTTGTAATATAGCTCCCTTTGAGAGAAAATGAGGGAGAGGCCACCAAAGAGGGAGCACAAGGTGTTTCAAATGTTTTGGTAATGTTTTATGGCCTAAACTCTATATTAAATACCCTGGAGTTCATTGTATTATTTTTTATATGTTTTCTAAATAATGTTAAATATTTTTTTTTGAAAATTTCTTTTTGAAAAAGGAAAAGGAGCCAGTAAAAAAGACTGACAGAATCCAAAAGGCAGTCAGAGAAATACAAGAGAGCTTTTACAGAATAAAAAAAAAAAATTCAGGGGCACCTAGGTAGCTCAGTGGTTCAATGTCTGCCTTCAGCTCACAGCATGATCCCAGGGTCTTGAAATGGAGTCCTGCATCGGGATGCCTGCAAGGACCTGTTTCTCCCTCTGCCTATGTCTCTGCCTCTCAGTGTCTCTTATGAATAAATAAATAAAATCTTTCAAAAATTGAGATCCAAGGGTCAATAATGTCAAATCACAGGGATGATAGTAATGAAGTCACCAAAATTAAGAATTGGGAAATCATTTCAGTGGAGTGGTGGTAGTGGACATCTAGTTACAATAGGTCAAAGAATGAGTAGGGGGTAAACTGCACACTGTACTAATGAGAACTCCTCTTTACAGATCTAGACATGCTGTATGAATGATCACAGAGTAAGTTTCTATACTAGTGGAGCTCAAAAAAGAAAGAGAAATTCCCAAGTAGCAGAGGCTAATTTGTAGGATAATAAGCTATTGTCTTATTAGTATAGAGAGTCTCAAGACACAGATACCCACCTTAATAGTTAGGAAGTAAGGTTTTATTGTCTACACATGGGCCTCTTAAGATAAAGAGCTTTAAGCAAAACTGCTGAATAAAGCTGGTACAGGGAAAAGGGAAACTCTACTTATTTGTACATGGACATAACAATCTATTAATATAGGAGACTTTGGATTAAAAAAATATCTGTGAGAAATCAAAATACCAGGTGTGAAAGATGGATAACCCGAATTTAAAATAAGTATTCTGCATAGAAAATACAAAGCAGGGAAATTAATATAAATTTTGTTGCAAAATCAGTAAAATTCTAGAGACATCAATAAAATATTAATATAAGTCTTCTTTCTAAGGACTTTTCTAAATTTCAGAGCACATGGATGCCAACGACCAAAAAAAAATTTGCAATAGCTCACAATAAAAATAGAAACACATGAAAAGAATAGGCCACTCTGAATGATTCAGAAAACAGAATTGATTCTGAATATATTGAGGAAGTAGAATACAGACAAATTATGAAATAAATATAATTAAAAGACACAAGAGAGGGAGACAAACTATGAAAAAGAAATGAATACAATAAGAAAAAGAAAAAACAAGAACAGATAGATTTGTAACATCTAAAAGAAAATTTGGAAATTAAAAAATATTGTCATTGGGGGCACCTGGGAGGTGCAATCGCTTCAGTGTCTGACTCTTGGTTTCAGCTCTGGTCATGATCTCAGGGTGGTAGGATCAAGGTCCTTGTTGGGCTCCGAGCTCGGCACAGAGTTTGCTTGGGATTCTGTCCCTCTCCCTCTACCCCTCTCCACCTCTCACTTGCTCTCTCTTTCTCTCTCAAATGGATAAATAAATATTTGAAAATATATTGTGATCATAATTAAAAAGCCAATATACTGGTAAGTAACAAATTAGACAAAGCTAAAGAGAAATTTAGAAATAGGAAAATAATGGGGCACATGGGTGGCTCAGTGGTTGAGCCTTTGGCTCAGGTCATGATCTCAGGGTCTTAGGGTTGAGTCTCACATCAGGCTTCCTGAGGGGACCCTGCTTCTCCCTCTACCTGTGTCTCTGCCTACCTCTCTGTGTTTCTCATGAATCAATAAAATCTTTTAAAAATTGGCAAATAATTTGAAAAACAACCTACCTAAATGTAGCACTGAGAAGTGGAAAGATAAAAACAATTTGAAAGAGAAGGTAAAACATATCAAATACAAAATGAAAACATAGGGAGGCGGGGCAAGATGGCATAAGAGTAGGGTCCCCAAGTCACCTGTACCCACCAGCTTACCTAGATAACTTTCAAATCATCCTGAAAACCTACGAATTCGGCCTGAGGTTTAAAGAGACAACAGCTGGAATGCTACAGTGAGAAGAGTTCATGCTTCTATCAAGGTAGGAAGATGGAAAAAATAATAATAAAGAAATAAAAAACATCCCAGAGGGAGGGAGCCCACAGGAGGAGCTGGGCAAAGGCCGGGTGGTGAGTGCCCCCAGGACAGGAGAGCTCTGTCCCGGAGAAGCAGAAGCTTTACAAACTTTCCCCACTGAAAGGTGCTCACAGGGAGCTCGGGCAGGATCCCAAGAGGGGCAGGGATGCCCTCAGACTCCCAGGGACACTAAGAGAGGACCTGCGCCCCAGGGAGAGTGCACCACATACGCGGCCCAGCTCCTTAAAGGGCTGCAGCCTGTGCCCTGCACCGCCAGGGAGCAGCTCCGGTGGTGGCTCGGGCTGGCAGCTCCGCGCTGAGGTTGCTGCTCAACCCCGGGAGCACGATTCCAGCGGCACAGGCCCAGGAGCCCAGAGCACTGGGGGACACAGCCCAGGATCCTGTGCTCCCCCCAGGACAGGCAGAGGACGGGAGGGTCCAGGACAGCAAGGACGCTCCTGCCAGTGGGCGGCAACAGGCTGAGCAGATTGGCACCCGCCTGCGCCCTGACCATCCAGGCCCCTGCAGACTGAGAGTTGCGGTAGTTACTGCAGGAGCTGACTCCAGAGCTGGAGAGCTGGCCGCCGCCAGTGTTGTTGTTCCTCCTGGTGTCACCTTGTACCTGGGACTGAGCTGGGGCCTCACAGGATAAACAGCTCCCACTGAGCCGTGCACCTACCAGGGGGCTGGGAAGTTCCCCCAGGTGCACACACCTGAGAATCAGCACAGCAGGCCCCTCCCCCAGAAGACAGCTAGAAGGACAGGGAAAAAGCAAGTTATTGACCAAGCAGCACTGGAAAGTTCCAGGGGAAGTTGAGGGATTTACAGTATATAGAATCAGGGGTTACTAGCCCTTGTTTTGTGTCTTCTTTTTGTCCGCCCCCCCTTTTTTTTCTCTCTTTTTATCCTTTTTCCACTACAACTTGCTTTTGGCCACTCTGAACTGAGCAAAATGACTAGAAGGAAACCTCACCTCAAAAGAAAGAATCAGAAACAGTCCTCTCTCCCAAAGAGTTACAAAATTTGGATTACAATTCAATGTCAGAAAGTCAATTCAAAAGCACAATTGTAAAGCTACTGGTGGCTCTGGAAGAAAGCATAAAGGATTCAAGAGACTGCATGACTGCAGAATTTAGATCTAATCAGGCCAAATTAAAAATCAAGTAAATTAGATGCAACCCAAACTTAAGGTCCTAACGACGAGGGTTAATGAGGTAAAAGAACAAGTGAGTGACATAGGAGACAAGTAGATGACAAGAAGGGAAACTGAAAAAAAAAGAGAAAAACAATTAAAAGATCATGAGGAAAGGTTAAGGGAAATAAATGACAGCCTCAGAAGGAAAAATCTACGTTTAATTGGGGTTCCAGAGGGCGCTGAAAGGGACAGAGTTCCAGAATATCTATTTGAACAAATCATAGCTGAGAACTTCCCTAACTTGGGAAGGGAAACAGGCATTCAGATCCAAGAGATAGATAGATTCTCCCCCTAAAATTATTAACAACCACTCAACACCTCAACATTTAATACTGAAAATTGCAAATTAAAAAGATATAGAGATCCTTAAGCAGCAAAGAGACAAGAAATCCCTAACTTTTATGGAGATAAGCATTAGGATAACAGCAGACCGGTCCACAGAGACCTGGCAGTGGAGAAAGAGCTGGCAGGATATATTCAGGGTCCTAAATGAGAATAACCTGCAGCTAAGAATACTCTATACAGCAAGGCTCTCATTCAGAATGGAAGAGAGATAAAGAGCTTCCAAGATAGGCAGAAACTGAAAGAATATGTGACCACCAAACCGGCTATCCAAGAAATATTAAGGGGGACTCTGTAAAAGAAGGGGAAGTCGAAGGAAACAATCCACAAAAACAGGGACTGAATAGGTATCATGATGACACTAAATTAATATCTTTCAATAGTAACTCTGAATGTGAATGGGCTGAATGATCCCATCAAAAGGCGCAGGGTTTCAGACTGGATAAAAAGGCAAGACCCATCTATTTGCTGTCTACAGGAAACTCATTGTAGGCATAAGGACACCTACAGCCTGAAAATAAAAGGTTGGAGAACCATTTACCGTTCAAATGGTCCTCAAAAGAAAGCAGGGGTAGCCATCCTTACATCAGATAAAGTTTATCCAAAATACTATAGTAAGAGATGAAGAGGGACACTATATCATACTTAAAGGATCTATGCAACAAGAGTACCTAACAATCATGAATATTTATGCCCCGAATGCAGGAGCTGCCAAGTATATCAATCAATTAACCACCAGTTAAGACATACTTAGATAATAATACACTTATACGTGGTGACTTCAATATAGCACTTTCTACAATCAACAGAATTTCTAGCACACCATCTCCAAAGAAACAAGAGCTTTAAATGATACACTGGACCAGATGGATTTCACAGATATTTACATAACTTTAATCCAAACGCAACTGAATACACATTCTTCTCAAGTGCACATGGAACTTTCTCCAGAATAGACCACATACTGGGTCACAAATCAGGTCTTACCCGATACCAAAAGATTGGGATCCTCCCCTGCGTATTCTCAGACCATAATGCTTTGAAATTAAAACTAAATCACAAGAAGAAGTTTGGAAGGATTTAAAACATGTGGAGGTTAAGGACCATCCTGCTCAAAGATGAAAGGGTCAACCAGGAAATTAGGGAAGAATTAAAAAGATTCATGGAAACTAATGAGAATGAAGATACAACAGTTCAAAATCTTTGGGATACAGCAAAAGCAGTCCTGAGGGGGAAACACATCGCAATACAAGCATCCATCCAAAAACCGGAAGTAACTCAAATACAAAAGTTAACCTTGCACCTAAAGGCGCTGGAGAAAAAATAGCAACTAGATCTTATACCCAGCAGAAGAAGAGAGTTAATAAAGATTCAAGCAGAACTCAATAAATTGAGACCAGAAGAGCTGTGGAACAGATCAACAAAACCAGGACTTGGTTCTTTGAAAGAATTAATAAGATAGATAAACCATTAGCCAGCTTTCTTAAAAACAAAAGAGAAAAGACTCAAATTAATAAAATCACAAATGAAAAAGGAAAGATCACCACCAATACCAAGGAAATAAAAAATGATTTTAAAAACATATTATGAACAGCTATATGCCAATAAATTAGGCAATCTAGAAGAAATGGATGCATTTCTGGAAAATCACAAACTACCAAAACTGGAACAGGAAGAAATAGAAAACCTGAACAGGCCTAAAACCAGGGAGGAAATTGAAGCAGTCCTCGAAAACCTCCCAAGACACAAAAGTCCAGGGCCAGATGGCTTCCCAGGGGAATTCTATCAAACGTTTTAAAAAGAAACAATATCTATTCTACTAAAGCTATTCAGAAAGATAGAAAGAGATGGAATACTTCCAAACTTGTTCTATGAGGCCAGCATCACCTTAATTCCAAAACCAGACAAAGACCCCACCACAAAGGAGAATTATAGACCAATATCACTGATGAACATGGATGCAAAAATTCTCAACAAGATACTAGCCAATAGGATCCAACAATACGTTAAGAAGATTATTCAACCTGACCAAGTGGGATTTATCCCTGGGATGCAAGGCTGGTTCAACACTTGTAAAGCGATCAATGTGATAGATCATATCAACAAGAGAAAAAACAAGAACCATATGATCCTCTCAATAGATGCAGAGAAAGCATTTGACAAAATACAGCATCCATTCCTGATCAAAACTCTTCAGAGTGTAGGGATAGAGGGAACATTCCTCAACATCTTAAAAGCCATCTATGAAAAGCCCACAGCAAATATAATTCTCAATGGGGAAGCACTGGGAACCTTTCCCCTAAGATCAGAAACATGACAGGGATGTCCACTCTCCTCACTGCTATTCAACATAATACTAGAAGTCCTAGCCTCAGCAATCAGACAACAAAAAGAAATAAAAGGCATTCACATGGGCAAAGAGGAAGTCATACTCTCCCTCTTTGCAGATGATAGGATTCTGTACATAGAAAACCCAAAAGCCTCCACCCCAAGATTGCTAGAACTCATACAGCAATTTGGCAGTGTGGCAGGATACAAAATCAATGCCCAGAAATCAGTGGCATTTCTATACACTAACAATGAGACTGAAGAAAGAGAAATTAAGGAGTCAATTGCATTGACAATTGTACCCAAAAGCATAAGATACCTAGGAATAAACCTAACCAGAGAGGTAAAAGATCTATACCCTTAAAACTACAGAACACTTCTGAAAGAAACTGAGGAAGACACAAAGAGATGGAAAAATATTCTATGCTCATGGATTGGCGGAATTAATATTGTGAAAATGTCAATGTTACCCAGGGCAATTTACACATTTAATGCAATCCCTATCAAAATACCTTGGACTTTCTTCAGATAGTTGGAACAAATAATCTTAAGATTTGTGTGAAATCAGAAAAGACCCTGAATATCCAGGGGAATTTAAAAAAAGAAAACCAAAAAAAAAATAAAAATAAAAATAAAAATAAAATAAAAATAAAGAAAAATAAAAAAAGAAAACCATTGCTGGGGGCATCACAATGCCATATTTCAGGTTGTACTACAAGGTGTGGTCATCAAGACAGTGTGGTACTGGCACAAAAACAGACACATAGATCAATGGAACAGAATAGAGAACCCAGAAATGGGCCTTCACCTCTATGGTCAACTAATGTTTGACAAAGCAAGAAAGACTATCCACTGGAAAAAAAAGACAGTCTCTTCAATAAATGG
Source organism: Canis lupus baileyi (assembly GCF_048164855.1). Lineage (NCBI taxonomy): Eukaryota > Metazoa > Chordata > Mammalia > Carnivora > Canidae > Canis > Canis lupus. The sequence goes on from NC_132876.1 coordinate 37,960,371, forward strand.
TACTGGGAAAATTGGACATCCACATGCAGAAGAATGAAACTAGACCATTTTCTTAGACCATACACAAAGATAAACTCAAAATGGATGAAAGATCTAAATGTGGGACAAGATTCCATCAAAATCCTAGAGGAGAACACAGACAACATCCATTTTGAACTTGGCCACAGCAACTTCTTGCAAGATACATCCATGAAGGCAAGAGAAACAAAAGCAAAAATGAATTATTGGGACTTCTTCAAGATAAGAAGCTTTTGCACAGCAAAAGAAACAGTCCACAAAACTAAAAGACAACCTACATAATGGGAGAAGATATTTGCAAATGACGTATCAGATAAAGGGCTAGTATTCAAGATCTATAAAGAACTTATTAACATCAACAGCAAACAAACAAACAATCCAATCATGAAATAGGTAAAAGACATGAACATAAATTTTACAGAGGAAGACACAGACATAGCCAACAAGCACATGAGAAAATGCTCCGCATCACTGGCCATCAGGGAAATACAAACCAAAACCACAATGAGAAACCATCTCATGCCAGTGAGAATGGTGAAAATTAAACAAGACAGTAAACAACACATGTTGGAGAGGATGTGGAGAAAGGGGAACCCTCTTGCACTGTTGGTGGGAATGTGAACTGGTGCAGCCACTCTAGAAAACTGTGGGGAGGTTCCTCAAAGAGTTAAAAATAGATCTGCCCTACGACCCAGCAATTGCACTGCTGGGGATTTACCCCAAAGATATGGATACACTGACATGGCAGGACACCTGCACCCCAATGTTTATAGCAGCAATGTCCACAATAGCCAAACTGTGGATGGAGCCTTGGTGTCCACCCATAGATGAATGGATAAAGAAGATGTGTTCTATGTGTACAATGGAATAATACTCAGCCACTAGAAACGACAAATAGCCACCATTTTCTTCGACGTGGTGGGACCTGGAGGGTATTGTGCTGAGTGAAATAAGTCAATCAGAGAAGGACAAACGTTATATGGTCTCATTCATTTGGGGAATATAAAAGTTAGTGAAAGGGAATAAAGGTAAAGGAGAAAAACTTTGTTGATGTGTTCCACAGTTCTTCTGGTCTCTATTTCATTGAGTTCTGCTCGAATCTTTATTAACTCTCTTCTTCTGCTGGGTGTAGGATCTAGTTGCTATTTTTTCTCCAGCACCTTTAGGTACAAGGTTAACTTTTGTATTTGAGTTTTTTCCAGTTTTTGATGGATGCTTGTATTGCGATGTATTTTCCCCTCAGGACTGGTCTTGCTGTGTCCCAAAGATTTTGAACTGTTGTATCTTCATTCTCACTAGTTTTCATGAATCTTTTTAATTCTTCTCGAAGTTCCTGATTGACCCTTTCATCTTTTAGCAGGATGGTCTTTAATCTCCACGTGTTTCAATTTCTTCTGAATTTCTTCTTTTGATTTAGTTGTAGTTTCAAAACATTATGGTCTGAAAATATGCAGGGGACAATCCCAATCTTTTGGTATCGGTTGAGACCTGATTTGTGACCCAGTATGTGGTCTATTCTGAAGAAAGTTTGATGTGTATCTGAGAAGAATGTGTATTCAGTTGTGTTTGGATGTAAAATTATGTAAATATCTGTGAAATCTTTCTGCTCCAGTGTATCATTTAAAACTCTTGTTTCTTTGGAGATGTTGTGCTAGAAAATCTATCATTTGCAGATAGCACGGTGTTGAAGTCTCCCAGTATTAGTGTATTATTATCTAAGTATGTCTTAACTTTGGTTATTAATTGATCGATATACTTGGCAGCTCCCACATTTGGGGGATAAATATTCATGATTGTTAGGTCCTCTTGTTGGATAGATGTTTTACGTATAATATAGTGTCCCTCTTCATCTACAGTCATTGGGATTAGCCTTAATATATCTTATATGAGGATTGCTACTACTGTCTTTTAGGACCATTTGAATGGTAAATGGTTCTCCAACCTTTTATTTTCAAGCTGTAGGTGTCCTTCTCTCTAAAATGAGTCTCTTGTAGACAGCAAATAGATGGGTCCTGCTTTTTTATCCAGTCTGCAACCCTGAGCCTTTTGATGGGGTCATTCAGCCCATTCACGTTCAGAGTTACTATTGAAAGATATGAATTTAGTGTCATCATGATACCTATTCAGTCCCTGTTTTTGTGGATTGTTTCCTTCGACTTCCTCTTTCTTTTACAGAATCCCCCTTAATATTTCTTGGATAGCCAGTTTGGTGGTCACATATTCTTTCAGTTTCTGCCTGTCTTGGAAGCTCTTTATCTCTCTTCTATTCTGAATGAGAGCCTTGCTGTGTAGAGTATTCTTGGCTGCAGGCTCTTCTCATTTAGGACCCTGAATATATCCTGTCAGCCCTTTCTGGCCTTCCCTGTCTCTGTGGAGAGGTCTGCTGTTAACCTAATACTTCTCCCCATAAAGGTTAGGGATCTCTTGTCTCTTGCTGCTTTAAGGATCTTATCTTTATCTTTGAAATTTGCAAGTTTCACTATTAAATGTCAGGGTGTTGAACAGTTTTTATTGATTTTAGGGGAGGGTGTCTCTATCTTCTGGATCTGAAGCCTGTTTCCCTCCCCAAGCTAGGGAACTTCTCATCCCTGATTTGTTCAAATACACTTTCTGGTCCTTTGTCCCTTTCGGCGCCCTCTGGAACCCCAATCGAATGTAGATTTTTTCTTCTGAGGCTGTCATTTATTTCCCTTAACCTTTCCTCATGATTTTTTAATTGTTTTCTCTTTTTCCTCAGTTTCCCTCCTTGTCATCAACTTGTCTTCCCTGTCACTCACTCGTTCTTCTACCTCATTAACCCTGGTCTTTAGGACCTCAAGTTTGGATTGCATCTCATTTAATTGATTTTTAATTTCCGCCTGATTAGGTCTAAATTCTGCAGTCATGAAGTCTCTTGAATCCTTTATGCCTTTTTCCAGAGCCACCAGTAGCTTTATAATTTTGCTTCTGAATTGGCTTTCTGACATTGAATTGTAATCCAAATTCTGTGACTCTGTGGGAGAGAGTACTGTTTCTGTTTCTTTTGTGGTGATTTCTTCTTTCTAGTCATTTTGGTCAATGCAGAATGGCTAAAAACATGTTGTACTGGAAAAAGGAAGAAAAAAAGTGAAAAATGGGGAAAACGAACAAAAAACATAAACAAAACAAAAAGTGAAACATAACAAACAAAACAAAACAAAACAAAACAAAAGAAACAAGGAGGGGTATCCTCTGATTCTATATAATGTAATCCCTCGACTTCCCCTGGATCTTTCCAGCACTGCTTGGTGAGGACTTGCTCTTCCCCTGTCCTTCCAGCAGGTCTTCTGTGAGAGGGGCTGCTGTCCTGATTCTCAGGTGTGTGTACCTTGGGGAGGTGCCCCGCCCCCTGCCAGGTGTCAGGCTCAGTGAGAGCTGTTTACCCCGTGAGGCCCCTGTTCCCTGGTGGCCCTGCTCTGTCCCAGGCACAAGGTGACACAAGGAGGAGCAACCACACTGGCGGTGCCAGTTCTCTAGCTCTGGAGTCAGCTCCAGCAGTAACTCCCATAGCTCCCAGTCCGCAGGGGCCTGGATGCTCTTGGGGCGAGGGGCGCTGACCTGCACAACTTGGAGGCGACCTGTGGTAGGAGCATCCTCGCTGTCCTATGTCCTCTCGGCCTCCCCCTGTCCCAGGGGGAGAGCAGGATCCTGGGCTGTGTCCCCCGGCGCCCTGTGCTCCAGGGTCTGTGCTGCTGGAATCGTGCTCCCAGGGCCGTGCAGCCTTCTCTGTGCTGAGCCACCACCTGAGTTGTTCCCAGGGCCGCCGGGCGTGCACTTTAGCCCTTTAAGGACCTCGGCCTGCGGGGTGTGGCATGCTCTCCCCTGGGGCACACTTCCTCTGTTAGTGACCCCGGGAACCTGGGGGCTCCACTGTCCCTCTTGAGATCCTGCCTGAGTTTCCTGCGAGTGCCTTTCCATCTGGGAAGATTGGTAAAGTTCCTGCTTCTCTGGGGCTGGGCTTTCCTGTCCTGGGGGCTCTCACTGCCCCAGCCTTAGCCCACCTCCTCATGGGGCCCCTCCCCCTTGGATGCTTTTTTATTTCTTTTCTGTCTTCCTACCTTGATAGAAGCATGAACTCTTCTCTCTGTAGCATTGCAGCTGTTCTCTCTTTAATTCTCAGGCTGAATTTGTAGGTTTTCAGGATTGTTTGAAAGTTATCTAGGTAAGTTGGTGGGGACAGGTGACTTGGGGACCCTACTCTTCTGCCATCTTGCCCCGCCCTATCCAAAGAAAAATTCTTAATAACTCATGTGTGAAAATAGAAACTGTAAAAATATTTAAAATGTTCATCATATCTGAATTTCATGAAAAACAAAGTGGGAAATATATGGAGGTGCAGCTATGGCTACAATTTTTTAAATATTTTATTTATTTATTTGACAGAGAGAAAGAGAGAGAGAGAGAGAGAGCAATAACAGGGGGAGTAGCAGGCAGAGGGAGAAGCAAATTCCTTGCTGAGCAGGAACCTGAAGTGGAGCTTGATCCCAGCAACCTGAGATCATTTCCTGAGCCAAAGGCAGATGCTTAACCAACTGAGGCACCCCTATGGCTCCAGGTGGAATGAAGTTCATAGCTTTAATGTTATGTATCAGGAAAAAATTTAAAAGATTATATGCTTAATGGAATTTTAAAATTTTGTTACATCTGTATATGAACCTCAATTATCTATTAGTTTTATTGTTTTGACTGTTATTTAAATCATATCTTAGATTATATATCGTAACGGTAAAGTCATAATAAAAACAAAAATCAGAATATGGTAGGTATGTGTACTAACCATGTTTTTTAGTTTCTGTATTTGATATTTTGTCATCATAGGGTCTTGATGACTAAAGAGGAACTACCTTTCCCAGAGTGAGCAAATTCCTACAGATAGCAAGCAACTACCCAGTTAGCATGGCTTTCATAAACAAGCTAACCAATCTAGGGTCCATACCAAACCCGGACCCTGCCTGCTTTATCATGTACTAGCACTTGTGAGACACTAACGTCCTCCCCTAATCAATCCTAGGTTAGATATGGGACACCTAGGGATAGCTCCTACATCCCTCAACACATTGAACTTATTCCAATCATCCAATCCAAAATCTAGTCTGCCCACTTATAGTGCTTTACCCATTCCTTCCCAAGAAAAACACAATAAAGGCTTTCCCACAATTCTCTTCACTGCCTATGAATGACTCTGGTGTTCTCTCTTGTGACCCTGTGTAGCATGACATGCTGCCCTCTTCTTGGGAGCTATGAGGAATAAACTCTATTTTTCATTGGAATCATCTAATCTGTTGCCCTCACTACACCTGAATGAAACTTGGGTACATTTTAAACAGGTTAGAGGAAGTGATGTCACCAAGATGTTGAAGTAATAGACTCTAGCCTCTCTTTTCTCACAAATATCAGCAGTTAGAGAGCTATCCACAAATAAGAACAGCTCTGGGAGGACTCAGAACACTTAAGCAAAACAATGGAACAAAAAACCTGAACATAGCCACACAAAATGGGAATGAGGAATAGTGTCACCCCATCTTCTAAACCAATACTGCTCACCACCAAGGGGGAACCTCCTGGGTAGAAAGAGTTTCCCTTCCCAAAAAAAGAAGAACAGGGTGAATGACCAGCTTCCCCAGTCTTTTGGGGCACTGCACAAAAGGCTCTGCTTTGGTTTGTCCCCACTCAGACACTGACAATGCTGACACTACAGAAACATCTAGGAGCAAGAAAGATGAGAAGGGGCTACCAATATCACCAGGCAGCAAGAACAAGTATAGTTCCCAGTGAGCTGCTCTGCAGAAGGCACCAGCAACTTCTTCCACTAAAGAAACCAATGGCCATCACAGTTGTCAAGAACCACCTATGGCTGTCACCCCTTTTCACCCCACAGGTATTCACAGTCCCAGATGCCAGCTACCTAAGTCTCTCCCTGTGTCTTCCTGCCCTGTTCTTCCCATAGCTCAGAATCTAGCCAAAGCCTTTGCAGCTGTGTGGGTGTCAGATGCCAGCTTAGATCCCCACAGCTGACTCCCACAACTATGCCTGTGCTTGAGGCTAATCCCTTCTGCTGTGTACCTGCATGCCACTGACCTAATACCTGTCACTAGTCTCTACTGCTGTGTGCATGCCAGAGGTGACATCCTGCAGCTATAGAGTGGCATCTGGGTGGCTCATTCAGTTAAGCATCTGTCTTTGGCTCGGGTCATAATCCCAGGGTCCTGGGATTGAGCCCCATTTGTGTTCCCTGCTCAGCCAGGAGCCTCCCTATCCCTATCCCTATCCCTATCCCTATCCCCTCTCCCTGCTTGTTCTATCTCTCTGTGTGTCCCTCTCTCTCTCCATCCCTTCCTGTTGTCTCTCTCTCTCAAATAAATAAATAATTTTTTTAAAAAAAGATCCTACAGCTATAGAAGTGCATACTGATGGCCAAGGCCCCCACAGGTAGTCCTGAGCATAGATTCATCCCTATATCCTATTCAGTCTCTAGTCTATACCACTAGGCTCACCTGCAGCTAACCACATGGCTGTGTAGCTTCACACCCCTGGTCTGACCTCTCTCACCAGCCTCCACAGCAGTGTGTTTGTCTGTTTGCAGATTGCGGCCACAGGAATACATGCTGACAGCCAGAGCCTGAGAGGTGCTTGTGGGCCTAGCAATGGCTCTGACTCCTGTCACTGGCCTGTGCTACTGGACTTCCTGGAAATTAGCCCCTCTAGCCATGCACCTGCACCCTGCCAACCCAATTCCTGTCACTAGACTCCATTGCTTGCATGTACCCAAGGCAAAGCCAAAGTCACAGGAGTTTCTACCAATAGCCAAGGCCCCAGAGCTAAAAGTATTGCCAAGTTGGCCCTGGCCCTTGCTACTCTGTGTGTGTATGTAAATAGCCCCTGCCACTGCACAGACACCTGGAGCTGGCTCGTTAGCCAAGTGTGTGCATATGACTGGCTCTGCCCACCACTGTCACTTGCCCTGGTCCCTAGCCGCTGGACCCGGAAGCACTGCTGAGGACCCCAACAGATGTTGCAGCCATTGTAGAATACCTGCAGTGCTTGCCAAAGACCATGCAATAGTCAATGCTGTGGATTTTAGGAGCCTGAGACAATGAGACATCACACCCCCTGAACCAGAGCCAACCGCCACATACCTGTGAACTTGACATCCTGCACTAGTAAACCTGGGGTCAAACCACACTCTAGTGTGCCCCTACCTGCAGGTGAAGGTCTTTTCTTACTGAAGTCAGTCCATAAAGTCTTGAAGAAGTCACTCCTTCAAGTATTCAGATAACTATGCAAGGCTACAGAAATCACAAAGAATCAGAAAAATATGATGCTACCAAAGGAAATAATCAACTTCCAGTAACTAACCCCCCACAAATGGAGATACATGAATCTCCCAAGGAAGAATTCAAAGTAATTGTTCTAAGTATACTCAGAGATCTATGAGAACACAGATAAACAATTTAACAAAATCAGGACTATAAAAATTAAAAAAAAAAATTTTAAAAGGGGATCCCTGGTGGCGCAGCGGTTTGGCGCCTGCCTTTGGCCCAGGGCGTGATCCTGGAGACCCGAGATCGAATCCCACATCGGGCTCCCGGTGCATGGAGCCTGCTTCTCCCTCTGCCTGTGTCTCTGCCTCTCTCTCTCTCTCTCTCTGTAACTATCATAAATAAATAAAAATTTAAAAAAAAAATTTAAAAAAAAAAACACAAAATCAGGACTACAACATAAAAACAAAATGAGAAGTCCAGCAACATAAAAACGGGAAGTCCAGCAAAGAGACAGAAAACATGATAAAGCACCAAACAGAAATTTTGTTGCTAAAGAATACAATGACTGAAAAATTCAACAGAGAACTATAAATTATAAATAAAGGAGACAATGAAACTTATTCCACAGCAATACAAAATATTGCTCTATAAAGATACTACAAAAAAAAAAAAGAAAAACTACAGGGATATCTCTGTATGATCATAGGTACAAAAGTCCTCAACAAAATACTAGCAAATTGAATTCAACAGCATTTAAAAGGATCATAGTCTGTGATCAACTGGAATCTATCCCTGGGATTCAAAGATAGTTCAGTATACACCTATCAATAAATGGGATATACCACATTAATAGAATTAAAAACAAAATCATATGATCATCTCAATATGGAGAAAACTCATTTGATAGAAATCAATAAAAATGTCATGATAAATATTCTCAACAAATTTGGTATAGAAGGAACCTACCTCAACATAATAAAGGCCATATGTGACAAATCTACATCTAATATATTCAATGTTTAATGGTTAAAAGCTTTCCCTCTAATTTCAGGAATAGGACCAAGGGTGCCTACTCTCACCAATACTATTCAACATAGTACTAGAAATCCATGCCAGAGAAATTAGGCAAAAAGAAGGAAAAGAAAAGAAAAGAAAAAAGAAAAGAAAAGAAAAAAGAAAAGAAAAGAAAAGAGAAAAGAAACAGAAGGTATCTCATTCAGAAGGAAGAAGAAAAATTGTCTTTGTTGGCTGATGACATGATCTTCTATACAGAAAATCCTAGTCTCCACCAAAAAACACTATTAGAACTAACAAATAAATTCAATAAAGTATCAGGATATGAAATAAATATACAAAAATCAGTTTTTTTCTATATACTAATAATCAACCATCTGAAGATGAAATAAAGAAAATAATCTCACTTACAATAGCATCAAAACCAGTAAGATACTTAGAAACAAATTTATCCAAGGAAATGAAAGATCTATACACCAAAAACTATAAGACACTGATGAAAGAAATTTAGGAAGATGAAAATAAATTGAATGATATTACATATTCATAGACTAGAAGAGTTAATATTGTTAAAATATCCCTACTACCCAAAGCCATCCATAGATTCCATGCAATCTCTTATAAAAATTCCAATGGCATTTTTCACAGAAATAGAAGAAAACTATACTAAAATTCATATGGAAGTACAAAAGACCTCAAAGAAATCATGAGAAAGAACAAAGTTGGAAACATCACACTTCCTGATTTCAAACTATATTACAAAGTTGTAGCAATCCAACAGTATGGTACTGGCATAAAAACAGTCACATAAACCAAAGGAACAGAATCAACAGCCCAGAAATAAACCCATGCATATATGGTCATATATGATCAAGGGGGCCAAGAGTGATCAATAAAGAATGAATAATCTTGTCAATAAAAACGTTGAGAAAACTGGATATCTACATAGGAAAGAAATTGTATCCCTATCTTACAGCACCCACAAAATTAACTATAAATGGATTGAAAACCTAAACATATGACCTGAAACCATAAAATTCCTAGAAGAAAATGGGAAAATTCTTTAAATCAATATCTGCAATATTTTTGGCAATTACACTAAAAGCACAATTAAAAGAAAAAATCAACAAGTAGGAGTACACGGAACTAAAAAGCTTCTGCACAGAAAAGAAGCAATCAAGAAAATGAAACAGCAACCTACAGAATGGGAAAAAGAGATTTTTGCAATTCATATACCCAATAAAGGGCTACTATACAAAACATATAAGGAACTCTTACAATCCAACATCAAAGGAAAAAAAAATGCCCAATCTAATTTAAAAAGTTGGCAGAGGTCTTGAATTGACATTTCTTTCAAGAAGATACACAAATGGGCAGGTAGTGCATGAAATGGTGCACGACATCACTACTAGTAGGAAAATGCAAATCAAAACCATAATGAGTTATCTCCTCACACTTGTTACAATGGTTATTACCAAAAGAACAAAGATAGCTAATGTTGGTTGAGATGTGAAGAAAAGGGAATATGGTACATTCTGGTGGGAATGCAATTTGGTATAGCCACTATGGAAAACAGTATGAACATTCCTCAAAAATTAAAAATAAAACTACCATATAATTCAGCAACCCCACTTCTAGTTATATAACCAAAGGAAGTCACTATCTCAAAGAGATATCTGTATTCCCATGGTCATTGCAGCACTATTCACAATAGCCAAGACATGAAAACATCTTAAGTGTCCATTCATGGATGAATGGATCAAAAATATATGATTTGTATACAAACACACACACACATACACACACAGGAATATTACTCATTCATAAAAGAGGAAATCCTGCCACTCATAACAATATGGATGGACAATGAAAGCATTGCTGAGTAAAGTAAGTCAGACAGACAAAGACAAATACTGTCTGACCTCACTTACATATGGAATCTATAAACATTAAACTCATAGAAAAAAATGATAGAATGGTGGTTGCTAGGGACTGAGAAGTAGGGAGAATGGGGTGGTTGGTGAAAGGTGGCAAACGTTCAGTTATATGATGAGTAAGTTATGGGAATTTTTAAGGAATAGCATGGGGCTCTATAATATATTTATACAGGTTAATAATGCTGTATTGTGTATTTGAAAGTTGCTATGAGAGTAACATTTTGATGTTCTCACCATATCAACAATAATAAAAGTGGTAATTAGGGACGCCTGGGTGGCTTAGCAGTTAAGCATCTGCTTTCAGCTCAGGGTGTGATGCTGGAGTCCTGGGATGGAGTCCCACATCAGGATCCCTGCATGGAGCCTGCTTCTCCCTCTGCCTGTGTTTCTGCCTCTCTATCTCTCTGTATCTCTCATGAATAAATAAATAAAATAAATAAGATCTTTTTTTAAAAATGGTAATTTCAAAAATAAAAAAATAAAAAGTGGTAATTATATAAAGGGAAGGACATGTTAAGTAACCTTTTTAATAAACATTTCACAATATAAACTTGTATCAAATCATCACATTGTATACCTTAAACTTACATAATATGTCATATCTCAGTTAATCTCGGGGGAAAAGAATATATAAATCTATATCTTTGTCTAAATGTTTGAAATATTTCCTAATCGAGACCTTACTGAATTATAAAGAATAAAAACGTTTCAAATACTTTTATAAATATGATACAAACTTTATAAAATATATGTTTGAGTATATCAAATATTACAAAAACATAATATTGAGGAGCTAATCATTCAACTTAATTTTTCAAAAAATCAAAAACCACAAAGAAAGAGACATGTAAATAATAACAAATAAAGTTGAAATTAATGACATAGAAAAGCAAATAAATCAGAGAGAGGATTAGCAAGCCAAAAGTGGATTCTTTGGAATAAACTATTAACTTAGACAAACCTCTGGCAAAACTCATCAAGAATGAAAGAAAGAAGGCAAAAATAAATAGGTCACTAAAATGAAAAGATGAACATAATAGAAAATATAGTTAAAAATTTGTAACAACTTCCACCCAAAGTATCAGGCCCATGTAGTTGTTCAGGTAAATCCGAGTGAATGATCTTCATATTAATCACTGTGCTCCAGATAAGAAACTAGGAGGGAAATCTATGTGATGCAATAACCTTGATATCTACCTGAAAATAGTTAAATAAATAAGTTACACGAATGGATGGGTGGATTTGTTGGACAAATAGAGATAAGTAGATAGATATCAAGTAGAATTTACCCCAAAATGCAAATATGAGAAACACCAGAAAAATCTACTAATGCAAATGGCCATTTTAACAGATTAAAAGAACAGAATAATGACCATTTCAATAGATGCAGAAAATGTGGATGATAAAATTCTGTCAATTCTTGATAAAATGTGTATGCAAATTAGAAATCTATGGAGACTTTCTTAACCGAGTGAAATGTATCTAACAAAATGTAATGTAAACATAACACTTAAGCATAGTTATTCTAATTTCAGATATTGTGAGAAAAAGGAACTCTAGAGTCCTGACCCAGGATATGTAAATTAATGCGCTGCTTTGGAGATAAGTTTGAAAATATCCCATAAAGCTGAATATGTGAATATTTCTTACCTAGCAATTTCATTTATATTTATGCTCCCAAGAGTAACTTTGCAAGTGGGTACATGAAGAAAATGTGTATAAGGATGTTCATTGCCACACTAATTGCATTAAGAAAAATATCAGAAGCTCTTTCAAGAGAAGAAATGATAATTAAAATCTTATTTAAAAAAATCTTATTTAGTCATATACTAAATTACTAGAGAATAGATAAACATAGATGCTTGCATCAATGAGTAAATCTAGAAACAAAATTGAGTTAAACAAGATTGTAAATATATATATATGTAAAACATGTCTTTTAATTTTGAATACATACAAAATAATAGCACATATTGATATGGCTATCTAGGAAAATGCAAAACAAATAAACAAAATTCAGAAGAAGAATACACACCAATCTCAGCGTAATGAATAACTTAAGGAAAGATGGAAGGAAACGGAGCTGATGGGTCGCTTTGCATGTATCTCCCAAATATGTATCCTCAGCTGTAATCCCACCTCTGAAATCCAGACTCATATATCCTATACATGTAATACCCTATTATATACTTGGGTATCTATTAGAAATCTGATGTATATACTTAGGTATCTATTAGAAATGTATATACTTGGGTATGTATATACTTGGGTATCTATTAGAAATCTGAAATATATATATACAAATATATATAAATATACACTTGGGTATGTGTATACTTGGGTATGTATATACTTGGGTATCTATTAGAAATCTGAAATATAATATGTACAAAACAGAACTTTTAACTCCTCCCTGTAGAATGTGTAACTCCTACAGTGGTTTTCTTCTTACTATGTGAGACCACCATTCACCTGGTTGCTCATACCAAAAACCATGGCAGCATACTTGTCCTTCTCTCATATATCATAAACAGACCACCAGCAAACAATCCATTTTGTGTCTCTGCAGTCTATGCTGCATCCAAACACTTCTCAACAACCTCAATACTTCTACCCCATTTCAAGTCACCATTGTTTCTGATCTGGACTACAACACTAGCCTCTCTACTGGTTTCCCCTTTCCCCTACTCTTGTTTCTCTACCACCCACACTATGTGTTCTATTTAAATCATAAATATAACCATGTCACTCTGCTGCTAAAGCCTTTTAAAATTTTTAACAGGGTTATTTGTTTTTTTGCTGTTGAGTTAAATTCCTTATGTATTTTAGTTATTTACCACTTTTCAGATGTTAGGATTGCAAATATTTTCTCCCATTCTGTAGTTGGTCTTTTCACTCTGCTGTTTCTTTTGCTGTACAGAGCTTCTTAGTTTGATACAATCCTACCTGTCTGTTTTTTCTTTTGCTGAACGTGCTTTTGGGGTCACATATTAAAACAAAACTTCCCAGAAAAGTGTTGAAAAGTGTTTTGACTATATTTTTAATAGTTTCAGGTCTTATTTTTTAAACTTGAATTCATTTTGACTTGCTTTTTTGTATACAGTAGAAGATAAGGGTTGTACTTTATTCTCCACATGAAGATATTTAGTTTTCCCAACATCATTTGTTGAAAAGACCATCCATCCTATTCCCATAGTGTGTTTTTGGCACCCTTGTCAAAAATAAGTTGATTGTAAATGTGTTGATTTATTTCTGGGCTCTCCATCCCATTGGATTTTATGCCTATTTTTACTTTAGTACCATATTGTTTCAATTACTTAGCTTTTATAATATTTTTTGAAATGAAAAATTATGAGACAAGGAAGAAGACATGATATAGGGTCATAGAAGATAGTCATTAAAGCTTGGAATAGCCACATAAGCTATCATTAGGTTAACCAGGGCTGAGTACAATGATTGACAAGCAATGCTGAGAATCTAGCAGAGGTTGGAAGCCATCAATCTGCAGAATTTAAGTTATTTTATCTGAAAATGAAGGCTGCAAAAGCTAGGAGGGGGAAGGCCAAAAGTAAGACTTTTGTTAGTGAGTATGTCTTAGTTCTTAAAAATTCATAGAGTGACCACCAGATCAAGAAGAAATGAAGTTAAAACTCTCTTCTCCTTCCACATTGTTAAATTCAGCACCAGGTGTAGGCAAACTAAAACATCACCACTGCTTTGAGAATGTAGTCATCACAGAAAGGCCCTCTGATCCAGAGAAGCCTGTTCACCTGGTGTCACAGAAACCCTACACTTCTACCAAGAGAAACTCCTATCAATGGATTAGGTCACATCTATCCTAGAAATCCTTTCTCAGAAAGGGAAAGAAAAGCTTAGCCATCAGTAAAATTCTGCAATTAATTTATTCATCATATTTCTTTATCTTGGTACTGGAGCCTAAGAACTAGCTCTGACGTGGAGTGAGTGAGGCATCAATCAAAGACAGCCTTCCTTTCTTCCACAGGCTTACCTATGACCAGATATATGGCCATATAACTTCAAGACTCTCCCATCAGTTCATATAGATCCCTAAGTGGCAAATCTCCCAATCAGCTCCCTCCTATCTTGCCATATAGATTTGTCTTTGCACAGATAGTTCAGGTGTTACAAAATCTTTCCCATAAGGATCAAAGCTAGGCCATCACAGTTTAGACACATGTAGTTTCCATTTGAGGAGTTTCCAGAACTTTGCAAACCACACAGAGGGAAATCAACAGTGCTAAGCTTTATGTACCAGAAGATTCAAATAACATGCTTAAGTGCATAATTTTCTTTTTCTCTTTTTTAAATTTTACCGATTTATTCAAAAGAGACACAGAGAGAGAGGCAGAGACACAGGCAGAGGGAGAAGCAGGCTCCATGCAGGGAGCCCAACGTGGGACTCGATCCCAGGTCTCCAGAATCACACCCTGGGCTGAAAGTGGCGCTAAACCACTGAGCCACCCGGGCTGCCCCATAATTTTCTTTTTCTTGTGTAACAAGAATTCTAGATGTAGCTATCAAGAACTGTTGTAAGAGCTTTACAATATCATCAGGGATCCAGACTTCCATCTTTGTGTTCACTGGATAGCTGCAAAAAGAGGGAAAGAAAAGAAAGAGTGGCAAAAGCACATGCCAATTGAGTCTTGGCCCTTTTCATTAGGAAAACTATACTTTTACTGGAAGCTCAAACCAATAAAAGGTCCACATACATCTTCTTAGGCAGAATTGGGTCACATAGCCAATCAATTCAAGGGGACCTGAGAAGATAACTTGTTTTGAGCTAGAGATTTTCCTATCCTGAATTAAGTAGGAGTTCTGTGGATAATGAGAATGAAAAAAGAAAACAGATAATGAATAGACAATTAGCAATGTATACCACAGATAACAAGAAGGCTTTTAAAAGCCAAAGATAAAAAATAATAAAGAATAGGCTGGAGAATATACTACAAACATTTAAAGGAGGTTACATTTGAAATTGAGAGGAGGGCTTCAGGAAACAAATTAAAATATTGTTTTAGTTATTACAGAGATATGTTATATTGAATTTTTTTAAGTCAAGCTATAAAAACAGAAACTTGTAATAGGCTAAAAACAACAAAAACCAAAGCATAGGCAACAGATCTCTGGGCTTCATCTCAAAGCTTGCCACCACACCTAGATCTCTCACCTAATTTAAACCAATTGCCATGTCTTATGTGATACACATTTTTCAATAAGCTCTCTATATTTTGGGGATCACAGATGTATTTCCCAAGTTCACCATGGCATAGTTTCTTAACTTGGGTCTGGTCCATTCAATTCTGATTCTAGGCCAAATTTGCCTCCATGTGATTTGCTTTCTCCTAAGGAAATTGACTTACCGGCTACAGAGCAGGTGCATGTTGAGCAACTACATCATTGTTCACTACCATTATCTCACTGTCAGTCCCATACCTAAGTACACACTGGTTGACAACTCCAGAGCTCCTTCTCATCTTATCAGAACCTACCATCCATCATCAAACAATGAAAACAATGCTCAAAGCAATTAAGAACTTTTCTTATAGAAATTATAAGTGGTAGAGCTGAGAGTAAAGGCAAAAATAAATAAAATAAAAATTAAGGGGCTCCTGGGTGGCTCAGTGGTTTGAGCATCTGCCTTTGGCTCAGGTCATGATCCCAGGGTCCTGGGATTGAGTCCCACATTGGGCTCCCTGCAGGGAGCCTGCTTCTCCCTCTGCCTATGTCTCTGCCCCTCTCTCTATGTCTCTCATAAATAAATAAATAAAATCTCTAAAATATTTTTTAAAAAACATCCAGGGTCCTCTTAGTTTAGTTGGTACTTCTAGATAATTTTTGAAGAAAGGCAAATATAGTTAATACACAGTTACTGAACTACCTTTGTCTTAAGAGATAGTATTCATGGCCTCTGTAAGTTAGACTTCTTTTTTTTTTTTTATTTTTTTTTTATATATATATATATTTTTTTTTTTATTTAGGATAGTCACAGAGAGAGAGAGAGAGAGAGAGAGGCAGAGACACAGGCAGAGGGAGAAGCAGGCTCCATGCACCGGGAGCCTGACGTGGGATTCGATCCCAGGTCTCCAGGATCGCGCCCTGGGCCAAAGGCAGGCGCCAAACCGCTGCGCCACCCAGGGATCCCTGTAAGTTAGACTTCTGATATATGTCATAAACATGGAAAGAGCAAAAAACTAATAGTGTCATTAATTGTCACCTTTAACATCCCTCATTTTCCTTGAACATGATCCCACAGTAAGTGCTAGAGCCTGGTGACTATCTGGACTGGTATATTCGATAGAAATTGCCTTTATTTTACTTTCTATGACAGTATCCTCAGATTTACTACATCTTCATTGTTCTTTACAGAGCTTTTAAATAGTTACAAGGTCAACAGTTCTGACTATAGAAAGCTAGAAAATGTAGCTAAAGGGGTATCAAATTAATAGAAAGTCTAAAAGTCAAACATAGAAGATGATAGATAGATAGATAGATAGATAGATAGATGATAGATAGATAGATGATAGATAGATAGATAGATAGATAGATAGATAGATAGATAGATACACCCACCAGGCCATAACATTCACATTTCTGTGTAAGTTTCTATTGTGAAGATACAATTCAAGAGGAGATGAGAGAAAAGATGAATTCCATTGAGCACATTCAAGCCAAAAAGAGAGAGAGAGAGAGAGATCACTTTCAATATGCTTAACCTGAAGGAAACTAGAGAGTACTTTTGGAATCAATGAACAATTGAGGTTTAAGGACAAGATTTCCCTTACAGGGTAGTATTTGTAAAAGATACAAGCTTCCTGACATTTTATTCATATTTTCTCCACACATGCAATAAGTAACTTTCTATTTGAATTATCAGCACGAGGAAAAGAAAGCAAAAACAGATTAATTAATTAATTAATTAGATAATGGAAAATTAAAATGATTGATAAGCAAAATCTTCTCTGGAGGACAAAAAGCAGTTGCAGGAAACAGAATTCTTAGGAACTCATTGAAGCTCAGCCCTGATGTGTTCAAAGATACCGTTTGACTGATTAGAATGAGTTTTTCTGTAGTCAAATCACATTATTTTTCCTGGAAACTGCTGTGACAAACTCCTTATCTGCAAAAGGAAAATTAACCCTCTTATCTATTTAACTTAGCTTGTTAAAAGGTACAAGGTCAGCCTGTGGAAGAAAATCCCATTTTTAAAACATTTCTGGGATCCCTGGGTGGCGCAGCGGTTTAGCGTCTGCCTTTGGCCCAGGGCATGATCCTGGAGACCCGGGATCGAATCCCACGTCGGGCTCCTGGTGCATGGAGCCTGCTTCTCCCTCTGCCTATGTCTCTGCCTCTCTCTCTGTGTGACTATCATAAATAAAATAAAAATTAAAAAAAAAAATTCTTCACTTTTGTGTAGAAATTCCATAAAATTGGTGGGATTTGAGAAATAATTAATGGAGAAGAGACCACATAAGGAAATCTCCCCATGTGGCTAACTTGAAGACTTTGGTAGCACTTCAACAAATCTAAATAGTACATTTCTAAGTTGATCAGGTTGTTTCCAAGCACATTTTCCACTTTGCCCTATCTATCCACCAACTGAATAAAGAAACACGATTACTACTCTATATGATAATCAACACAACTTAGAGCTTGTAGACAAACTGGGCCATTGCCCAGAAATAAGGCAGAAAGGGAAGACAAAGATGAGGGGGAAGATTAAGAAAGAAAAGGAACAATGGTAGGTAGACTTTTAAGATGGCCCCCAGGTATGTGTGTCCTTGGGGTGCTTCCAATCAATTGAATAGAGCAAAGGTGACGAGCTATCTTTTCCATGGGTGAGTTAAAAGAGATTGTGACTTTTGTCTTGCCTGCGGACTCTCACTATTGTCTTCTTGGCTTATGGGTTTTGATGCGACAAATGGCAAGGAACTGAAGGCAGGCTCCAGCAGCCTGTAAGAAATTGAGGCTCTCAGTCCAATAATCTGCCAAAGATGGAATTCTGCCAAATATTACAATGTACATCTTCTCCCAGGCAAGTGTGGTCCAACAGCTTGATTTAAGCCTTGTGAGAAACTTAACCCACAGAAATTGTGAAAAACATGTTATACAGCAAAAGATAACTAATACAAAAAAATCTAACTCTAGGGAAATATTAAAATTGTTAGTAAATTCACAATGATGCATTTCAGAGAATATCACTGAAAAGTGAGAAGGTAGGAGACCGTTCACAAGTTTCTAATATCAAATGTACCCACCTACCAGCAATAATGCTATTATACTCAGCCTTCCCTGTCATTACTATGGATGAATTGTCCACATGCCAATTAAGATCACTGTCTTTACTTATTCACTAGACCCCATCCTCTCTCACTTACTAGAAGATAGTGATCTAGCAATTCTCTCCCTCTTTTCCCTCTTCCTTTTCCTCTCCCTCTCTCTTCTGTATCACTGGTTTTTCTCTTTATTAGATCCTTTCCATCAACATTTAAATGTTATTTTTACCATCCTGAAAACAAAACAAACAAAAGCAAGTGCATAGTAACAACAAAGACTCTCCTGGTCCCATTTGCCTCTCTATTCTTACTTGTGAAAGTCTTGGCCAATTAATGTTTCGGATTCTCATCTTCCTATTTCTTGAATTCGTTTATTATGAGTTCAATTGAATTTCCCCCAAAAGATACACTGAAGTCTTAACCCTTGGTTCCTGTGACAGTGATCCTACTTAGAAATAGGATTTTCACAGATTTAATGAAGTTTAGATGAGGTGCTTAGGGTGGGCCCTAATCCAGTATCAACTGTATCCTCATAGGGATGAGAGAAGAAACATAGAGACAGATGCACAATGGAGAGATGACAGAAAACACAGGGCCAACACCATATGAAGACAGAGACAGAGATTGGAGTGGTATGCCTACAAGCCAAGGAACACCAAGGACTGCCTGTAATCACTGAGAGCAGGGAGAAACACAGAGAACAGATTCTCTTTCAGAAACTCCAGGAGGATTGAACTTTGCCAACACTTGGATTTCAAACTTCTAGCCTCCAGAACTGTAAGAGGATGCATTTCTGTTGTTTTAAGCCACCCAGTTTCTTATGTCATCCCTAGGAAATTAATACACCACCATTCAGACTGGGCTTTCACCCATACCATTTTAGTGAAACTGTTTTTGTCAAAATTATCAAAGTTTCTGTGTTGCTAAATCCTAAAATCAATTCTTATTTGTCATCTTAAACTATCAGCAGCATAGGAGAAAGTTAATCACTCAATCCTCCTTAGAACAGGTTCTTCCCTTGGTTTCCAGACCACCACATTGGTTTTTATCCCAACTCACTTGTCACCCCTTTTCTGTTTTCTTTTCTGGTTCCTCCTTAATATTGGAGTGTTCCAGGACTTAATGCTTAGATTTCTTTCTTCTCTTTCACTCACCTTCTCGGTGATATCACGCAGTCTTATGAATTTATGCTATTGTCAGAGGAGGTCATTGAGAGGACATGACTGCTGGTTTACCTATGAGCCAGGCCCAGGAGATCAGAGGTTCCTCATCCTCTTCCTGACCTTGGAATGTGTGCTCTGTTTGCCTTCCCCATGATAGAAGCTGCCTAAGGACATACCATTGAGACAATAACGTGATTTTTGAGACCATCTGGATGGTATACATGACTAAACCCAGTTAAGGCCTCTATCTGAACTTTAATATTCTAGCAGGCAGGTGCAAAGAACTACTCATCTTGCAGCTGCCTAATACAAACCTCATATGTAAGTTTCCTCACTTATTAAGCCTACAACACCTACCAATCTGGAGGGGTCTTCCTCTTTCTTTGATTTTTTTCTGCCTCCCAAATACAGGACCAGTTTCAGATTATACCCAGTAAATTTCTGAGGTTGCAAAGTAACAGCTATCCATGTACTGATGACTCTCAATTTTATATTCTCAGCCTTAGTATCTTTTGTGAATGTTAGTTGCTTATATTTGGATTTCCAGTAGGCTTCTGCAACTTAATATTGGGCAGGCTAAGTCATCAAAAAATCAGGTAGGAGGTCAAATGGTAGCACTATGTACCATGTGACTACCACTTTTTCCCGACCTCTCCAGAACCAATTTTTTAAAAATTTTATTTATTTATTCATGAGAGACACAAAGATAGAAACAGAGACATAGTCAGAGGGAGAAGCAGGCTCCTTGTGAGGAGCCTGATGTGAGACTTGATCCTGGATCACGCCCTTAGCTGAAGGCAGACGCTCAACCACTGAGCCACTCAGGCATCCCTCCAGAACCAATTTTAAACTCCGAGTCCTGTAACTAACTCATGGAAGGGCTGTTGAAAAACAGTTTATTACCATGTAGAAATCTTTGCTCTTTAGATGATTGAGCTTTTAAAAAAAGAGTCCAGAATATGTTGCAAAATACTACTTATATTTCCAATACAGCTGTCTATCATGCTACATCCACTTCACTTCTGATGGTCATAAGGGAAGGGAGACCTCTTGTCTGTACACTCTCTTTTTTTCCTCCTCCCCCATAATTCACTGGTTTCATTATTTCTCCATACTTCCCCCTATGGTACATCTTGTTTGTCCCTTGGTAGAATTAGGGCAGGGGGAGGTGCTTTACTTCAGGCCCTGTAAGTTATAAACACTGAAGGAGAGGGGAAAAGTGGTACCCACATCATTGACTGTCAGAGCAAACCATCTATAAGACAAACCTTTCTCTTGCAAATCACCCCTTTGAGCAATACAACATGCTTTCATTATAAAACACTCAACAAACTAGGAATAGTAGGAATAGAAGATAATTTCCTCAACCTGATAGATGGCATTTATGAAAACTCTACATATAGTATCATTCAATAGTGCAAGACTGAAAGCATTCCCCACTAAGATCAGGAACAAGACAAGAATGCCCATTTTCACTACATCTATTCAACATGGCACTGGAATTTCTAGCCAGAGCAATTAGGCATGAAAAAGAAATAAAAGGCAAATTGGAATGGAAGAAGTTGAATGATCTCTATTCACATATAACATGATCTCATATATAGAAAATTCTACAGAATCCACCAAAAATCGGGCAGCCCAGGTGGCTCAGTGGTTTAGCACTGCCTTCAGCCCAGGGCCTGATCCTGGAGAACCGGGATTGAGTCTCACGTCGGACTTCCTGCATGGAGCCTGCTTCTCCCTCTGCCTGTGTCTCTGCCTCTCTCTCTGTCTGTGTATCTCTCATGAGTAAATAAATAAAATCTTTTTAAAAAGAGAATCCACCAAAAGCAGTCCTAAGGGGGAAATACATCGCAATACAAGCATCCATTCAAAAACTGGAAAGAACTCAAATACAAAAGCTAACCTTACACATAAAGGAGCTAGAGAAAAAACAGCAAATAGATCCTACACCCAAGAGAAGAAGGGAGTTAATAAAGATTCGAGCAGAACTCAACGAAATCGAGACCAGAAGAACTGTGGAACAGATCAACAGAACCAGGAGTTGGTTCTTTGAAAGAATTAATAAGATAGATAAACCATTAGCCAGCCTTATTAAAAAGAAGAGAGAGAAGACTCAAATTAATAAAATCATGAATAAGAAAGGAGAGATCACTACCAACACCAAGGAAATACAAACTATTTTAAAAACATATTATGAACAGCTATATGCCAATAAATTAGGCAATCTAGGAGAAATGGACGCATTCCTGGAAAGCCACAAACTACCAAAACTGGAACAGGAAGAAATAGAAAACCTTAACAGGCCAATAACCAAGGAGGAAATTGAAGCAGTCATCAAAAACCTCCCAAGACACAAGAGTCCAGGGCCAGATGGCTTCCCTGGGGAATTTTATCAAACGTTTAAAGAAGAAACCATACCTATTCTCCTAAAGCTGTTTGGAAAGACAGAAAGAGATGGAGTACTTCCAAATTCGTTCTATGAGGCCAGCATCACCTTAATTCCAAAACCAGACAAAGACCCCACCAAAAAGGAGAATTACAGACCAATATCCCTGATGAACATGGATGCAAAAATTCTCAACAAGATACTGGCCAATAGGATCCAAGAGTACATTAAGAAAATTATTCACCATGACCAAGTAGGATTTATCCCTGGGACACAAGGCTGGTTCAACACCCGTAAAACAATCAATGTGATTCATCATATCAGCAAGAGAAAAACCAAGAACCATATGATCCTCTCATTGGATGCAGAGAAAGCATTTGACAAAATACAGCATCCATTCCTGATCAAAACTCTTCAGAGTGTAGGGATAGAGGGAACATTCCTCGACATCTTAAAAGCCATCTATGAAAAGCCCACAGCAAATATCATTCTCAATGGGGAAGCACTGGGAGCCTTTCCCCTAAGATCAGGAACAAGACAGGGATGTCCACTCTCACCACTGCTGTTCAACATAGTACTGGAAGTCCTAGCCTCAGCAATCAGACAACAAAAAGACATTAAAGGCATTCAAATTGGCAAAGAAGAAGTCAAACTCTCCCTCTTCGCCGATGACATGATACTCTACGTAGAAAACCCAAAAGTCTCCACCCCAAGATTGCTAGAACTCATACAGCAATTCGGTAGTGTGGCAGGATACAAAATCAATGCCCAGAAATCAATGGCATTTCTATACACTAACAATGAGACTGAAGAAAGAGAAATTAAGGAGGTAATCCCATTTACAATTGCACCCAAAAGCATAAGATACCTAGGAATAAGCCTAACCAAAGAGGTAAAGGATCTATACCCTCAAAACTATAGAACACTTCTGAAAGAAATTGAGGAAGACACAAAGAGATGGAAAAATATTCCATGCTCATGGATTGGTGGAATTAATATTGTGAAAATGTCAATGTTACCCAGGGCAATGTACATGTTTAATGCAATCCCTATCAAAATACCATGGACTTTCTTCAGAGAGTTAGAACAAATTATTTTAAGATTTGTGTGGAATCAGAAAAGACCCCGAATAGCCAGGGGAATTTTGAAAAATAAAACCATATCTGGGGGCATCACAATGCCAGATTTCAGGTTGTACTACAAAGCTGTGGTCATCAAGACAGTGTGGTACTGGCACAAAAACAGACGCATAGATCAGTGGAACAGAATAAAGAATCCAGAAGTGGACCCTGAACTTTATGGTCAACTAATATTCGATAAAGGAGGAAAGACTATCTACTGGAAGAAAGACAGTCTCTTCAATAAATGGTGCTGGGAAAATTGGACATCCACATGCGGAAGAATGAAACTAGACCACTCTCTTTCACCATACACAAAGATAAACTCAAAATGGATGAAAGATCTAAATGTGAGACAAGATTCCATCAAAATCCTAGAGAAGAACACAGGCAACACCCTTTTTGAACTCGGCCATAGTAACTTCTTGCAAGATACATCCACGAAGGCAAAAGAAACAAAAGCAAAAATGAACTATTGGGACTTCATCAAGATAAGAAGCTTTTGCACAGCAAAGGATACAGTCCACAAAACTCAAAGACAACCTACAGAATGGGAGAAGATATTTGCTAATGACATATCAGATAAAGGGCTAGTTTCCAAGATCTATAAAGAACTTATTAAACTCAACACCAAAGAAACAAACAATCCAATCATGAAATGGGCAAAAGACATGAAGAGAAATCTCACAGAGGAAGACATAGACATGGCCAACATGCATATGAGAAAATGCTCTGCATCCCTTGCCATCAGGGAAATACAAATCAAAACCACAATGAGATACCACCTCACACCAGTGAGAATGGGGAAAATTAACAAGGCAGGACACAACAAATGTTGGAGAGGATGCGGAGAAGAGGGAACCCTCTTACACTGTTGGTGGGAATGTGAACTGGTGCAGCCACTCTGGAAAACTGTGTGGAGGTTCCTTAAACAGTTAAAAATAGACCTGCCCTACGACCCAGCAATTGCACTGCTGGGGATTTACCCCAAAGATACAGATGCAATGAAACGCCGGGACACCTGCACCCCGATGTTTATAGCAGCAATGGCCACGATAGCCAAACTGTGGAAGGAGCCTCGGTGTCCAACGAAAGATGAATGGATAAAGAAGATGTGGTTTATGTATACAATGGAATATTACTCAGCTATTAGAAATGACAAATACCCACCATTTGCTTCAACGTGGATGGAACTGGAGGGTATTATGCTGAGTGAAGTAAGTCAGTCGGTGAAGGACAAACATTATATGTTCTCATTCATTTGGGGAATATAAATAATAGTGAAAGGGAATATAAGGGAAGGGAGAAGAAATGTGTGGGAAATATCAGAAAGGGAGACAGAACGTAAAGACTGCTAACTCTGGGAAACGAACTAGGGGTGGTGGAAGGGGAGAAGGGCGGGGGGTGGGAGTGAATGGGTGACGGGCACTGGGGGTTATTCTGTATGTTAGTAAATTGAACACCAATAAAAAATAAATTAAAAAAAGAAAGAAAAAAAGAAAACAATTCCATTTAAATAATAAAAGAATAAAATACTTAGGAATAAGTTTAAGTAAGGATGTGCAAGACTTGCAAACTGAAAACTATAAAACATTGCTGAAAGAAACTGAAGAAGACTTACATAAATGGAAACACATCCCATGCTCATGGACTGGCTACTTAAGGCCAAAATAGGCATAATGACAAACCAAAATCACATGAGATCGAAGAAACTCTCAGTAAACAGAAAAATATCACATTTGCAATGCAATACTGGGGAACAGAGCCGATATGCAAATAACAAATCATTTGACTCCATAAAAAACAAAAAGAATATCCTAAGTTTGTAACTTTTCAGTTTCAATCTCCATGTGGCAAAACTGTATTTTGGTTTCCTGTTCTTGTGTAGCTAGGAAATTGCCTCCTTGTGTCGTTTATATCATGGGTCACAAACTTGCTACTCACATGCTAAATCCAGCCCACAAACATATTTTGTTTGGCTTTATACAGTGTTTGATATTTTTGGTTTTAGTTTTCAAAATGATTTGTCAACTTTAAATCACCTGGACAAGTCACATAGAATTTAAGATTCCTATCCTTCCGGAAAAGCTGGAATACCTGGCAACACTGAATATACTTTCACGCATAGCCACAACTGACTAGAGCTACACACCACACTTCCCAGTGCAATGCAGAAGCCAGCTTTATTTTCTCTGTCTGGCCTCTGTAGGTCATGTACTTGCAATTCCATTTTTAACATAAAAAGGGTTAAGAGGATTTCTGTTCCTTTAAATAGAATTGGCTATCTGTCCTTTGCTCCAGTTCTAAGCAGCCCTTTTGGTGTGAGTAGTTAAATCCTGATAGGAACAGTAGAGGGCAAAGCTCCGCAAATAATGGGGATTATAGCCCAGACAGAGGAGTAGAGACTCTGGAGAGTTCAACTAATCCTCTTTTTAAAATAAAAATTGTGCATATTTAAGATGAATAACATGATGATTTGATATACACATACATTTGGAAATGATAACTACAATCAAGATAATTACCATATCCATCTCCTCATGTAGTTATCAATTTTTTATTTGTGTGGTGAGAGCACCTGTAATTTGCTCTTAGCAAATTTTCACTATACACTGCAGTATTATTAAAAATTCATCGAGCACCTGGGTGGCTCAGTCAGTCATGTGTCCAATTCTTGATTTTGGCTCAGATCATGGTCTCAGGTTTGTGAGATCAAGCCCCACATTGGGTTCCATGCTCAGCAGGGAGTCTGCTTGAGATTCCTTCTTTCTTTGCTCCTCTTCCTCTTCAAACTCGCTCTCTCGCGCACGCTCTCTCTCTCTCTCTCTAAAATGAATAAATAAATCTGTTTAAGAAACTGTACTTGGCATGCTGCACATTAGATCTTTAGAACATATTCATCTTATGTAACTGCAACTTTGAACTCTTTGAACAACACTTACATCTTTCCCCATTCCCCAGCCCTGGTAACCAACATTCTATTCCCTACCTATATAAATTAGACTTTTTTTAGATTCCACATATAAGTGAAATCATATAGTATTTTTCTTTCTGTATTTGGCTTATTTCACATAGCATACTGTTCTCCAGTTCCTTCTGTTTTAAGGACTGAATAATATATCATTGTATGTATACACCACATTTTCTTTGTCCACTCATCTGTTAACAGACACTAGGCTGTTTCTATATCTTGTTACTGTGAATAATGCTGCAATGAACATGGGAGTGCAGATATCTCAACACTGTGATTTCATTTTCTTTCAATGTATACCAAAAAATGTATGTTTGGATCATGTTGTATTTTGAATTTTTTGAGGAACCTGCATACTTTTTTTCATAATAGCTACACCAATTTACATCCACACCAACAGTATACAAAGGTTGCAATTTCTCCATAACCTGGCAAACACCACTGTTATTTTGATTTGCAGTTCCATGAGGGTTAGTGATGTTGAACACATTTTCATATATCTGTCGGCCATTTGTGTGTCTTCTTTGGAAAAATGTTTATTCAGATCCTGTGCTTATTTTTTGATCAGGTTATTTTTTTGCTATTAAATTGTATGAATTATTCATATATTTGGAGTATCAACCCATTATTAGATATAAGGTTTGCAAACATTTTCTCCCATTCATAGGTTGCTTTTTTGCTTGTTTCCTTTGTTGTGTAAAAGCTTGTAAATTTGATGTAGTCCCACTTTTTTTTTCTGTTTTTGTTGCCATAGCTTTTGGTGTCATATCCAAAGAATCATTGACAAGGCCAATGGCAAGGAGTATTTTCTCTATGTTTTCTTTCAGGAGTTTTACAGTTGTAGGTCTTTACGTATAAGTCTTTAATCCATTGTGAGTTGATTTTTGTATATAGTATAAGATAAGGGCCTAATTTCATTCTTTTGCAGTTGGATATCTAGTTTTCCCAGCACCATTTATTGAAAAGACTCTCCTTTCCTCAATGTGTATTCTTGATGTATTTGCCCGAAATTAGTTGACTGTATATGTATGGGTTTATTTCTGGGCTATTTTGTTGCATTGGTCTATAGATCCATTTTTATGCCAGTACCATTATTTTGATTACTATAGCTTTGTATAACAATTTCAAATAAGGAAATGAAGTGCCTACAACTTTTTCTTTCCTAAGATTTCTTTGATTATTCACAGCGTCATGTGATTCCATACAAATTTTAGAATTGATTTTTCTATTTATGTGAAAAAATTCCATTGGAATTTTGATATTGTGTTGAATCTGTATATAGCTTGGGTCATATGTACATTTTAACAATATTGATTATTTCAATCTATGAACACGGGATACCTTCCCATTTCTTTGTGTGTTCTTCAATGTTGTCATCATTATTTTCAGTGGACAGATGTTTCACCTTGTTTAAATTTATTGACAAGTATTTTATTCTTTTTGACATTGCCATAAATGGGATCGTTTTATCAATTTCTTTTTCACATAAATCATTATTGGTGTAAAGAAACATAACTGATTTTTGGTATGTTGCCTTTGTATCCTGCAACTTTATTGAATTCATTTATTCTAAGTTTTGTGTGTGTGTGTGTGTGCGTGTGTGTGTGTGTGTGTAGTCTTTAGGGTTTTCTTTTTGGGGGGGGGTTTCCATATATAGAATCATGTTCGAAAAAAAAAAAAAGAATCATGTTCGTTATCTGCAAACATAATCTCTCTTTCTGATTTGGGTGTCTTTTCTTCTCCTTCTTCTTCTTTTCTTCTCTCTTTCTTTCTTTCTTCTTTCTTTCTTTCTTTCTTTCTTTCTTTCTTTCTTTCTTTCTTTCTTTCTTTTCTTCTGGCTGATAGGGTTTTCTATATATAGAATCATGTTCGCTATCTGCAAACATAATCTTTCTTTCTGATTTGGGTGTCTTGTCCTCCTCCTCCTCCTCCTCCTCCCCTCCTCCTCCTCCTCCTCCTCCTCCTCCTCCTCCTCCTCCTCCTTCTTCTTCTTCTTTCTTCTTCTTCTTCTTTCTTCTTCTTCTGGCTGATTGCTCTTGCTAGTATTTCCAGTATTTTGTTGAGTAAAAATGGCAAGAGTGGGTATATTTGCCTTTGACTGTATATTAGAGGAGGAAATTTCAGTTTTTCCCCATTGAATATGACATTACCCATGGACTTTTCATAAATCGTCTTTGTTGTATTGAGGTTAAGTTCCTTCTATACCTATTTTGATGAACATTTATATCGTGAGTGGGTATTGAACTTGGTTAAATACTTTTTATGCGTCTATTGAGATGATCATGTAATTTTAATCTTTTATTTTGTTAATATTGTGCATCACATTGATTGATTTGCATATGTTAAACCAACTTTTCATTCCAGGGATAAATCCCACTTGGTGATAGTATATAATATTTTTCATGTGCTGCTGAATTCAGTTTGCTAATATTTTATTGAAGATTTTTGCACTGATGTTCATCAAAAATATTGATATATAGTTTCTTGTCATGGCTTTGCCTGGCTTTGGTATCAGAGTGATGCTGGTCTTATCAAGTGAGTTTGGAAGTATTCCCTCTAGTTATATTTTTGGGAAGAGTTTAAGAAGTACTGTTACTAATTCCTCTTTGTTATTAATTGTTATCAATTCTTTAGGTAGAATTTAGCCATGAAGACATCTGGTCTCAGACTTTTTCTTGGTTGAGAGGTTTTTAATTACTGCTTCAATCTCCTTATTTGTTATAGGTCTGCTCAGGCTTTCTTTCTTTTTTTTTTTATTCAGTCTTGGTAGGTTGTATATTTATAGGAAATGACTGCCTATTACTCAAGTTCTTTAAGGTTATCCAATTTGTTGGCATACAATTGTTCATAATGGCCTCTCACAATCTTTTTTATTTTGGAGGCAATCTTTGTAATGTGTCCTCTTTCATTCTTATTTTATTTAAGTCTTCTCTTTTTTTTTTCTTACCCTAGCTAAGAGTTTGTCAATTTTATCTTTTAAAAAAACTAACTCTCAATTTTGATTACTTTTTCCACTGCTTTTCTGTTCTTTATTTGATTTCTCCTCTGATCTCTATTGTTTCCTTTCTTCTGCTAACTTTAAACTTACTTTGTTCTTCTTTTTGTAATTCCTTAAGTAGAAAGTTAAATTGTGATTTTTCTTCTTTTTTACCCTCCCATTTTATTTTTTTTAACTTTTATTTATTTATGATAGTCACAGAGAGAGAGAGAGAGGCAGAGACATAGGCAGAGGGAGAAGCAGGCTCTATGCACCGGGAGCCCGACGTGGGATTCGATCCCGGGTCTCCAGGATCCTACCCTGGGCCAAAGGCAGGCGCTAAACCGCTGCGCCACCCAGGGATCCCTTTCTTCTTTTTTAATGAAGGCATTTATGACTCTAAAATATCCTCCTAATAATGGTTTTTGCTGCATCCCAAAAGTTTTGGTAAGTTGTGTTTTCATTTTCATTTGTCTTGAGATATTTTTTTTAAATTATCT
This sequence comes from Canis lupus baileyi, assembly GCF_048164855.1. Lineage (NCBI taxonomy): Eukaryota > Metazoa > Chordata > Mammalia > Carnivora > Canidae > Canis > Canis lupus. Next base: position 37,990,032 of record NC_132876.1, read on the forward strand.
TGATTTTTCTCTTTGGCCCAATAGTTGTTCAATAGTGTGCTTTTTAGTTCCTACACTTGTGTCAATATTTCTATTTTCCTGCTGTTATTGATTGCTAGCTTCATTCCATTGTGGATGGAAAAATATTTAATATGATTTTGATCTTCTTAAATTTGTTAAGACTTTGTTTTGTGACTGGGTGATGGGCATTGAGGGGACATTTGACGGGCTGAGCACTGGGTGATATGCTATATGTTGGCAAATTGAATTCCAATAAAAAAAAGACTTTGTTTTGCTACCTAACATGTGATCTATCCCAGAGAATGTTCTGTGTGCACTTAAAAATAATGTGGTTTTTTGTTGTTATTATTTGGTAGAACATTCTGTGTATGTCTATCAGATTCATGTGGCCTATAGTGTTGTTCAAGACTACTCTTTTTTATTGATTTTCTGTCTGAATGAACTATGTATTATTGAAAGTGGAGTACTGGAATCTCCTACTATTATTGTATTACTGTCAAGTTCTCCTTCCATATCTGTCAATATTTACTTTATATACTGTAATGTTGGGTGCATGTATATTTACAATTATTAAATATTCCATTGAATTGAGCCTTTCATCATTATATAATGACCTTCTTTATCTCTAGAGAAAGTTTTTGAATTAAAGTCTACTCTCATATAAATATAACCACTCCTGCTTTCATTTGGTTACCATTTGCGTGGAATATCTTCTTCCATTCCCTTACTTTCATCTTGTGTGTGTCCTTAAAACTATGAGTTTCTTGTAGACAGCATACAGTTGGGTCTTGTTGTTTATTCACTCAGCCATTTTATCTTTTAATTGGGGAGCTCATTTTATCTACATTTAAATTATTAATAGGGAAGAACTTACTATTGCTGGGTTGTTGTTTTTTTACTGTTTTCTGTTTGCCTTGTAAATCTTTGTTCCTCTTTTTCATGCTTGCTGTCTTCCTTTGTGTTTATTTTGTTTTTAAATGATAGATTTTGATACCTTTCTCTTTTTCTTTTGTGTTATTTCTAGAAGTATTTTCTTGTGGTTATCAAGAGTCTTACATAAAATATCTTATAGTAGCATATTTTAAGGTGTTAACAATTTCTCTTGCACACAAAGCTCCTAGTAATCTTTATAGTACTTCCTAATATCTTTAACAACAAATATAAATTTTGTTTGGGGGTATCAAGGACATTGACCCCAACACTCTTTATCTAACACTCTCAATTGTTGCTCTAACCTATACTAACTATGCTCTCTTCCTTAGTTAATTATTGTTCTCTGTACTTTTATGCATAACCTCTTTGATAAATCATGTACATTTAACCTAAAATCCCTTCTATATGAAGCTTTCCAGCCCTGAATTGTAGTTCAAATTCTGTCATATGCCAAGACTCACTAGATATGCAACTGTGTTTCTTCGTTCCAGAGCAGAACAAATTTTATGGGTGAACCCATAAAATTAATTAGGTATTAGTGATATCTAATATTTCTAATAACTCTTGAATATTATATTTATATGATAGTCTTACCTGGTTTCAGTTTCTCCAACTACCCTGATGGAGCCCCATGTCCATCCCTCTTCCTATGTAGATAATGTACCATGTATGTGTATTTCTCAGTATGATTGCTAACACAGACATTTCTATTACTGCTTTTTTGTATATATTTACATGCTTTAGTTTTTTGAAAACATTAATGGTTCCAATTATCCAAAATATCAAGTTGCAAATATTATTTATAGGATTTTGAAATTTATGTATTAATTTTCTCAAAATTTTGCATGCTTAATTTCTAGGATATAAACATTTCACTAGATGTTATTTCTATATTGCTGTAGACTACAGAATTAGAACAAATAGATGAAAAATTTTTTAAGATTTCATTTATTTTTGAGAAAGGCAGAGACATAGGCAAAGGGAGAAGCAGACTCCCTGTGGGGAGCCTGATGAAGGCCTCTATCCCAGGATCCCAGGATCATGACCTGAGCCAAAGGCAGACATCCAACCTCTGAGCCACCCAGGTGCTCCCAGATGAAATTTAAAAGAGGTATATATTTTTAAAAATTTTTATTTATTTATGATAGTCACAGAGAGAGAGAGAGAGAGAGGCAGAGACATAGGCAGAGGGAGAAGCAGGCTCCATGCACCAGGAGCCTGACGTGAGATTCGATCCCGGGTCTCCAGGATCGCACCCTGGGCCAAAGGCAGGCGCTAAACCGCTGCACCACCCAGGGATCCCAAAAGAGGTATATTTTTATCCAAACAAAAGTCAAACTTTTAACAAACATGTAGAAGAGGTTACTTTATGAATGTGTTTAGGCAAAGACTGACTACTGAATAGATTGTGATGTAAAGGTGATTTGTTCATACTGTACAGAGTAATCATCAAGGACTCAAATACTTCAAGTCCCCTTCAAACAGACATTCTGAGAATCTATTTCCTTAGGGTAATACTAAAACTAGCTTACCTTTGCTGAAACACACACCAATTAACAAAGAAAAGAGGCTTTTCAGTGGTATACTAGATTGAATTGAAAGAAACTAATTTGTCTTTTTTAAAGATTTTTTATTTATTCATAGAGACAGAGAGAGAGAGAGACAGAGACAGAGAGGCAGAGACACAGGCAGAGGGAGAAGCAGGCACCATGCAGAGAGCCTGACGTGGGACTCGATTCAGGGTCTCCAGGATCACGCCCTAGGCTGCAGGTGGGCTAAACTGCTGTGCCACCGGGGCTGCTCGAAAGAAACTAATTTGTATAAAAATTGATCATGGATGTTGATCATTGATAGTTGATAATCATAAAATAATCCTTATATAATACACTGAGGTACCTTGATATTCTGTCCTTGGAGTACATGCTGGAAATTATTCATATAAGGAACACTTCCATAGAATGAGTCACTTGAAAGTAAGTCACTTAGATATTTAAGTAACTATATTTTATTAAATAGAATCAAAGAGAGATATATCCTATGCAAAAACCTTTTCCATAGCAAATAATGATATATTGAGATTTTCCTTATATCTTATTACATGAATGTTACTTCATAACTTTCAAAAATTAATAGCATGCATTGTCCACAGTGTGTTGTCAATCGATGGTGACCAACTAATAATATATTCAGGTAGGTTTTCAATATGAATTGATGTTGAAGGTATCATCCAGTTCATAAAAATAAGAAAAACTCTTAAAATTTGACATATGAGATGTACAGATATTTTAGATTTAGGTAACACCATATACTTTTCATTTTTAGTATTAGTGATGACTATGAGGTGACCCACTAGAACTAGAAAAAAGGAAAATAGGAAAATAAGATAGTCTTTTGAAACATAATTCAGTAAAATCCACTAATATTGTCCAAATAACCACCTTGGAAAACAAATAATGGATTATGTGTTAATGGGTGATTCAGAAAAGTTTAGAGACACCAAAAACTCCAATCAAGATGACCCAAAGAGGCAAGGAATGCAATTTTAATTAACTTAAATGGAAACATAATTAACTGAGTTTTAACTTGTTTGGGAACTTAATGAACTGTTCAGTGCTCTATTTAAAGAGAGACTGGGTGAACAGAAAAGTCAGCTGAAACTACAGAATTGGTGAAGCCCAGAGAGCTGGATGTGGGTAGTACCTACCCAATATTATCCAGGGAAGAGAGTTTTCTGTGGCACTCCTCTTGCCCTGATTCCATACTCATTCCAAAAAAAATTCACTCTGACAATTTGTCCTTTACTAAAGGGAAAGACTACCTAGATCTGGGGAAACAAGCATTCCAGCAGTCTTGATGGTTCTATTTCTCAGAATAAATAGATGTTTTATATATCCATTTTGCTAACTTGGTTAATGTTACTCCAAGCTTCCTCCCCACCCTCCTCTCCCTCCCTTAAAAAGGAAACAACTACTCTTGATGTGCAGAGACAATCAAATTTCTGGTAGCCAAACCTCAGACCACAGTGAATTTATCAGGGCAAATACTAAGTTGTGAGGCCTTTCAGCACTCAACCACACTTCTGTTAGTATACTGTGAAAGGAAGTTAGATAATCTAAATTGATCAGTATAATCCTTATGTATAATCCTCCCACTGGCCTAGAATATTTTCTAGTTATTCTCAAAAATAAGCTTCTCTGATTCCTCAATATAAAAAATGGCATTTTGCCAAATGAATTGCTGAATTCAGCTACTGATTCTATTGTCTGTGTTTTCTGAAGTTTCCTTTAGAACTGAGGAACAGAAAGGATGACTTAAAAAAAAGTCAGATTTGGGATCCCTGGGTGGCGCAGCGGTTTGGCGCCTGCCTTTGCCCCAGGGCGTGATCCTGGAGACCCGGGATCGAATCCCACATCGGGCTCCCAGTGCATGGAGCCTGCTTCTCCCTCTGCCTGTGTCTCTGCCTCTCTCTCTCTCTGTATCTGTCATAAATAAATAAAATATTAAAAAAAAAGTCAGATTTATTTTGAAAAAGAAAATTTGAGGAAGAGGAAATTAACCTATTCCCAAACTTTAGGAATCCTCCATATTTAGCTCATCTCTTTTTGCTAACAGCTGATACTTTATATTAGAGGAGAGACAGAAAAAAAATTACTGACCAAAAGAGCAACCTGCTAGCTTGACAACTAGCAAGAACAAGAAATTCATCAAACACATTTTCTGAGTAGTACTTTCAAATTGTCAGATCCCCCAAAAGGTCCTGACTTCTACTGACAATTGAAGTAATAAATATTTTCAGAGAGAACTTTGGTGATGAAAGTGCTATTTTATGGCTTTTCTATTGCAGGTCTCTGAAAATGTAATACAATAATATCTCACCTGTTTGAACGGAGTTTGGCAGCAAACCAAATTATCCATTTCAGAGCTTAGAGCCAGAGGATAAAAAATGAATAACTTCACTCAGTGAAAATAGTCAATGTGCTAAAAATCGTGTATTTTACTCAAAGGGATGCTCTCCAGTACTCTATTAATGGTCCGTATCTATACAATGCTAACAACCTTGGTTGTGTGCTTTACCAATTTAAGTTCATATATTATGAAGGAAGGCATGTTGATCCAGGAAGTCACACTCTGCAAAAGTAACAGATGATAGTACAGGAACATATAGAAATATAGAAATGGGAGATGAAGTGGGAGATGAAACTACCATTTTTCTCCATAAAAAGAAAAGATTGCTGTTGTCTTACGCCACTGGAGCAAATATGGATGCAAGTCCAATGAAGTCCAGAGGGTATCACTACATTCTAGTGTAACGTAAGCTTGATGATAATGATGGTTCTGAATCATTAATCAAAGGCAGACTAAAAAGAAGAGTATGTCTACTCTCTTTAAGGTGATGGAAAAATGAGTCATGTATTATTAAAACATTTTTAAATGTTTTTTAAATTCTAAAGGAATGTGGCCAAATACAAGGTAAATTCAGGTATCCAAATAGCTCATTTTCAGAGAATTTCTAAATGGTTCAGATTTTATTGCAATGTATCTCAGACTATGGGCAACCCCAGACTTCTAGACAAGAGACCTTGAATTAAAGTAAAATACTGTATCTATTTATATATCCAAATACATTTCTGAAAGTCAGGTGTTGTATATCAGAGATAGGTAAATTAGAGTTCCATGGATTTCTTCAGAAATAAGATGGTAAGAGGCCTTTCCCTTGTTTTTCGTTTTATTTATTGGGCTTCCAAATAAGAGTTTATTTGAAGAAAAAAAGGTCTAATGTATTTTTAAACGTTGATTGAGGTATAAATGACAAGATATAAACTGCACATATTGAAGTGCACAACTTGATAAGTCCTGTTATCTATACACTCATGAAACCAGTAACAAGCAAAATAGTGAGCATACCCACAACTCCTAACAATCTACGTACAGCAGTAATAAGCCTTCTCCCCCATTCCTCTCAAGCAAGCACTGGCTTTTCTTCTGTCACTATGGATTAGTTTGTATTCTTTAAAATTTTGTATAAATGGAATCATAAAGCATGTACTTTTAGTTTTCTGGCTTCTTGCATGTCTCAAAATTATTTTGAGATTAATATTATGATATGGATATATATGTACATATATTATGTATATAATAGTATCAGTTTATTTTATTAATGAGAACTATTTCTTCTTATGATTATACCATAATGTATTTATTCATTCAACTTTTGAGGGACATTTGGGTTGTTACCAGTTTGAAGCTATTTTATAATAGCTATTATAAAACTTCTGTTAACATTTGTGTGCAAGTCTATATGTAGACATATCCTTTCCTCTTAGGGTAAATGCTTAGCAGTGGAATGGCTCAGTCATGACAGATGTATGCTTAACTTTTTAAGAAACTGCCAAATTGTTTTCCAAAGTGGTTGTGCTGTCTTACATTTCTACCAGCAGTATGTGAAAGTGCCAGGTGATTTACAGCCTCATCAATATTTGATATGCTCAGACTTTTTAATTTTAGCCACTAAAATAGATGTACAATGGTATCACATTGTGATTTTGACTGATGACGTTGAGCATATGTTTATGTGTTTATTAGCCTACTGTGTATATTCCTTACTAAGTATCTGTTCAAATATTTTGCCCACTTTTTATTGAGTTGTGTCTTTTCTTACTAAGTTTTCTGAGTTGTTTATAAAGTCTGAATGAAAGTCCTTTAATAAATGTATTCTAGGCAAAGATTTCTCCCTTTTGTGGCTCTCTTTTTCATCTCTTAACAGTTTATGTTGAAGATATTACATTCTGAAGGAGTACATTTTATTAATTTTATTTTTGTACAGATCATGCTCTTGATTTCACATCTAAAAATTCTTTGTCTAACCCAAGATAAAAATAGTTTTTCCTATGTTTTCTTCTAGATTTTTAAAGATATTTTATTTATTTATTTGAGAAAGAGTGTGTGTGTGTGTGTGTGTGTGTGTGTGTGCAAGCACACAAGCAGGAAGTAGGGGCCGAAGGAGAAGGAGGAACAGCCTCTCTGCTGAGCAGGAAGCCGGACATGGGACCTGATTCCAGGACCCTGGGATCATGAGCTGAGCCCCAGGCAGATGCTTAACTGACTGAGACACTCAGGCATGCCTCTTCTAGAGTTTTTATAATTTTAGGTTAGATATTTAGGATTATGATCTATTTTGAATTAATTTTTGTATATTATGTGAGATATGGGTTGAAGTTCTTTTTATTTTTGGCATATGGATATCCAATTATCTCAGCACTATCTCTTGAAAAGATGATCCTAAAAAAAAAAAAAAAAGAAAAAGAAAAAGAAAAAGAAAAAAGAAAGACGATCCTTTCTTCAATGAATTGCTTTGCTCTACCTCAATCCTCTCTACTGCAGTATTCTCAAGGCAATCACAGGGCTGACCCTATTTGTTTCTAACCTTCTGTGGTTACTGCCATTCATTACTTTATGTCCATTATCTCAAAAACTGCTGTTTCTCTTATTTTGTGTTTGCTTTTAGTTGCTACACACTGGAGGATAAATACCTGGTATTTGTTACTCCAACTTAATTAGAACCCAAAGCTCTAACCCTTGGGGCACTTGGGTGGCTCAGTCAGTTAAGTGGTGGGCTCTTGATTTCAGCTCAGGTCATGATCTAAGGGTCCTGAGATCAAGCTCCACATCTGGCTCCATGCTCAATAGGGAATCTGCTTGAGGACTCTCTCTCTCTGCCCCTCCCCCTTGCTCTCTCTAAAACAAATAAATCTTTAAAAATTTAAAATCCTCATATAGAAGTATATTTACTTGAAACTTAAAAATGAAAATGAGAATTGTTTTCATTTTTTTAAGATTTTATTTATTTATTCATAGAGACACAGAGAGAGAGAGGCAGAGACACAGGCAGAGGGAGAAGCAGGCTCCATGCAGGGAGCCCGAGGTGGGACTCCATCCCGGATCTCCGGGATCACGCCCTGGACCGAAGGTGGCACTAAACCGCTGAGCCACCCAGGATGCCCTGTTTTCATTTTTTAAAACTAATTACTGACTTTTATTCTTTTTTTAATTTATTTTTTACTTTTTAAAATTTTCATTCCACTGTAGTTCACATACAATGTTATATTTGCTTCAGGTGTACAGTATAATGATTCAATAGCTTCATATATTACTCAGGGCTTATCAAAATAAGTGTCCTCTTAATCTCCTTCACCTATTTCACCCATCTCCCCACCCACCATCCCTCTGGTAACCATCCATTTGTTCTCTATAGTTAAGAGTCTGTTTGGGGGTTTATCTGTCTGTTTTTTTAGCTTTGTTAATTTGTTTCATTTCTTAAATTCCACATGAGTGAAATCATATGGTGTTTTTCTTTCTCTTACATATTTCACTTAGCATTATACCCTCTAGTTCCATCCATGTTGTTGCAAATGACAAGATTTCATTATTTTTTTGTGACAAAATAATATTCCATTGTATATACATACTGCATCTTCTTTTTTTTTAAGATTTTATTTATTTATTTATTCATGAGAGACAGTGAGGGAGAGAGGGAGAGACACAGGCAGAGGGAGAAGCAGGCTCCATGCAGTGAGCCCAACGTGGGACTCGATCCCGGGCCTCCAGGATCAGGCCCTGGGCTGAAGGCAGTGCTAAACCGCTGAGCCACCCGGGCTGCCCATACCATATCTTCTTTATCCATTCATCTATCAGTGGACACTTGTGCTGCTTCTATAATTTGACTATTGTAAATAACGATGCGATAAACATAGGGGCACATATATCACTTTGAATAGGTGTTTTTGTATTCTTTGGGTAAATACCCAGTAGTAAAATTACTGGATCATAGGGTAGTTCTATTTTTAATTTTTTTAAGGAAACTCTATACTTACTCTTTTCTACAGTGGCGGCACCAGTTTGCATTCCCACCAACAGTGTAGGAGGGTTTCTTTTTCTCCACATCTCACCAACACTTGTTTTTTCATTGAGTTTTTTATTTTAGACATTCTGACTCCTGTGAGGTGATATCTCATTGTGATTTTGACTTGTATTTCCCTGATGATGAGTGATGCTGAACATCCTTTCATGTGTACTGACTTTAACTCTTGATATGCCCTCTCCATAGATAAAATCCTCATTAAAATCCTTCAAAGTTGCCTCATGAGCCTGTCATTTGTAAACCCCTCTTTGATCCTACATAAATTTGCCTACGTTGTCTCTGGCCACTATTAAGATAGACCTGGATATTGTCACTAGAGTGTCTAAAATATATTATAATGCATGAGAAAAATTTATCATATTAGAGAGTAAACATGATAAATACAAGTAGCCCTTTGGTCATATAATCGGTTACTCAAAGGTTAGTTGATGTCCCCTTGGTATTCAGAAGTTATCAAGATATGAAATGTTTGGAAAGCTTTTTAAAAATGTGAATTCCTAGGACCATCTTCAGATCTACTGAATGAGAATCTGGGAATTGGCCATGGGGCATGGTGGGCATGCCAGGTAACTCCATTTTAAACAAACTCCCCAGGTAATTATTTTACATGCTAATGTCTGAGTACCACCTGTTTTGTACTAGACTCTGTCCCTAGCTCTTATTTTTAATGCATAAAAACTAAGACATAGCCTCCCTCCTTAAAAGAAATTCCATGTATTGTTAATATATATGTATGTATGTATGTATTATTTGCATGTATAAATATATTATGATTATATAATCAATGTATTGGTTATATATAAATGCAATATATTCCATGTATAGTTAATATATATGTATGTATGTATGTATTATTTGCATGTATAAATATATTATGATTATATAATCAATGTATTGGTTATATATATATATATTTTTTAATTTATTTTTTATTGGTGTTCAATTTACTAACATACAGAATAACCCCCAGTGCCCGTCACCCATTCACTCCCACCCCCCGCCCTCCTCCCCTTCTACCACCCCTAGTTCGTTTCCCAGAGTTAGCAGTCTTTACGTTCTGTCTCCCTTTCTGATATTTCCCACACATTTCTTCTCCCTTCCCTTACATTCCCTTTCACTATTATTTATATTCCCCAAATGAATGAGAACATATAATGTTTGTCCTTCTCCGACTGACTTACTTCACTCAGCATAATACCCTCCAGTTCCATCCACGTTGAAGCAAATGGTGGGTATTTGTCATTTCTAATAGCTGAGTAATATTCCATTGTATACATAAACCACATCTTCTTTATCCATTCATCTTTCGTTGGACACCGAGGCTCCTTCCACAGTTTGGCTATCGTGGCCATTGCTGCTATAAACATCGGGGTGCAGGTGTCCCGGCGTTTCATTGTATTTGTATCTTTGGGGTAAATCCCCAACAGTGCAATTGCTGGGTCGTAGGGCAGGTCTATTTTTAACTCTTTGAGGAACCTCCACACAGTTTTCCAGAGTGGCTGCACCAGTTCACATTCCCACCAACAGTGTAAGAGGGTTCCCTTTTCTCCGCATCCTCTCCAACATTTGTGGTTTCCTGCCTTGTTAATTTTCCCCATTCTCACTGGTGTGAGGTGGTATCTCATTGTAGTTTTGATTTGTATTTCCCTGATGGCAAGTGATGCAGAACATTTTCTCATATGCATGTTGGCCATGTCTATGTCTTCCTCTGTGAGATTTCTGTTCATGTCTTTTGCCCATTTCATGATTGGATTGTTTGTTTCTTTGGTGTTGAGTTTAATAAGTTCTTTATAGATCTTGGAAACTAGCCCTTTATCTGATATGTCATTTGCAAATATCTTCTCCCATTCTGTAGGTTGTCTTTGAGTTTTGTTGACTGTATCCTTTGCTGTGCAAAAGCTTCTTATCTTGATGAAGTCCCAATAGTTCATTTTTGCTTTTGTTTCTTTTGCCTTCGTGGATGTATCTTGCAAGAAGTTACTATGGCCGAGTTCAAAAAGGGTGTTGCCTGTGTTCTTCTCTAGGATTTTGATGGAATCTTGTCTCACATTTAGATCTTTCATCCATTTTGAGTTTATCTTTGAGTATGGTGAAAGAGAGTGGTCTAGTTTCATTCTTCTGCATGTGGATGTCCAATTTTCCCAGCACCATTTATTGAAGAGACTGTCTTTCTTCCAATGGATAGTCTTTCCTCCTTTATCGAATATTAGTTGCCCATAAAGTTCAGGGTCCACTTCTGGATTCTCTATTCTGTTCCACTGATCTATGTGTCTGTTTTTGTGCCAGTACCACACTGTCTTGATGACCACAGCTTTGTAGTACAACCTGAAATCTGGCATTGTGATGCCCCCAGATATGGTTTTCTTTTTTAAAATTCCCCTGGCTATTCGGGGTCTTTTCTGATTCCACACAAATCTTAAAATAATTTGTTCTAACTCTCTGAAGAAAGTCCATGGTATTTTGATAGGGATTGCATTAAACGTGTATATTGCCCTGGGTAACATTGACATTTTCACAATATTAATTCTGCCAATCCATGAGCATGGAATATTTTTCCATCTCTTTGTGTCCTCCTCAATTTCTTTCAGAAGTGTTCTATAGTTTTGAGGGTATAGATCCTTTACATCTTTGGTTAGGTTTATTCCTAGGTATCTTATGCTTTTGGGTGCAATTGTAAATGGGATTGACTCCTTAATTTCTCTTTCTTCAGTCTCATTGTTAGTGTATAGAAATGCCACTGACTTCTGGGCATTGATTTTGTATCCTGCCACGCTACCAAATTGCTGTATGAGTTCTAGCAATCTTGGGGTGGAGACTTTTGGGTTTTCTACGTAGAGTATCATGTCATCGGCGAAGAGGGAGAGTTTGACTTCTTCTTTGCCAATTTGAATGCCTTTAATGTCTTTTTGTTGTCTGATTGCTGAGGCTAGGACTTCCAGTACTATGTTGAACAGCAGTGGTGAGAGTGGACATCCCTGTCTTGTTCCTGATCTTAGGGGAAAGGCTCCTAGTGCTTCCCCATTGAGAATGATATTTGCTGTGGGCTTTTCATAGATGGCTTTTAAGATGTCGAGGAATGTTCCCTCTATCCCTACACTCTGAAGAGTTTTGATCAGGAATGGATGCTGTATTTTGTCAAATGCTTTCTCTGCATCCAATGAGAGGATCATATGGTTCTTGGTTTTTCTCTTGCTGATATGATGAATCACATTGATTGTTTTACGGGTGTTGAACCAGCCTTGTGTCCCAGGGATAAATCCTACTTGGTCATGGTGAATAATTTTCTTAATGTACTGTTGGATCCTATTGGCCAGTATCTTGTTGAGAATTTTTGCATCCATGTTCATCAGGGATATTGGTCTGTAATTCTCCTTTTTGGTGGGGTCTTTGTCTGGCTTTGGAATTAAGGTGATGCTGGCCTCATAGAATGAATTTGGAAGTACTCCATCTCTTTCTATCTTTCCAAACAGCTTTAGGAGAATAGGTATGATTTCTTCTTTAAACGTTTGATAAAATTCCCCTGGGAAGCCATCTGGCCCTGGACTCTTGTGTCTTGGGAGGTTTTTGATGACTGCTTCAATTTCCTCCTTGGTTATTGCCCTGTTCAGGTTTTCTATTTCTTCCTGTTCCTGTTTTGGTAGTTTGTGGCTTTCCAGGAATGCGTCCATTTCTTCTAGATTGCCTAATTTATTGGCGTATAGCTGTTCATAATATGTTTTTAAAATCGTTTGTATTTCCTTGGTGTTGGTAGTGATCTCTCCTTTCTCATTCATGATTTTATTAATTTGAGTCTTCTCTCTCTTCTTTTTAATAAGGCTGGCTAATGGTTTATCTATCTTATTAATTCTTTCAAAGAACCAACTCCTGGTTCTGTTGATCTGTTCCACAGTTCTTCTGGTCTCGATTTCATTGAGTTCTGCTCGAATCTTTATTAACTCCCTTCTTCTCTTGGGTGTAGGATCTATTTGCTGTTTTTTCTCTAGCTCCTTTATGTGTAAGGTTAGCTTTTGTATTTGAGTTCTTTCCAGTTTTTGAATGGATGCTTGTATTGCGATGTATTTCCCCCTTAGGACTGCTTTTGCTGCATCCCAAAGATTTTGAACGGTTGTATCTTCATTCTCATTAGTTTCCATGAATCTTTTTAATTCTTCCTTAATTTCCTGGTTGACCCTTTTATCTTTTAGCAGGATGGTCCTTAACCTCCACGTGTTTGAGGTCCTTCCAAACTTCTTGTTGTGATTTAGTTCTAATTTCAAGGCATTATGGTCCGAGAATATGCAGGGGACAATCCCAATCCTTTGGTATCGGTTCAGACCCGATTTGTGTCCCAATATGTGGTCTATTCTGGAGAAAGTTCCATGTGCGCTTGAGAAGAATGTGTATTCAGTTGAGTTTGGATGTAAAGTTCTGTAGATATCTGTGAAATCCATCTGGTCCAGTGTATCATTTAAAGCTCTCGTTTCTTTGGAGATGTTGTGCTTAGAAGACCTATCGAGTATAGAAAGAGCTAGATTGAAGTCACCAAGTATAAGTGTATTATTATCTAAGTATTTCTTCACTTTGGTTATTAATTGATTTATATATTTGGCAGCTCCCACATTCGGAGCATATATATTGAGGATTGTTAAGTCCTCTTGTTGAATAGATCCTTTAAGTATGATATAGTGTCCCTCTTCATCTCTCACTACAGTCTTTGGGGTAAATTTTAGTTTATCTGATATAAGGATGGCTACCCCTGCTTTCTTTTGAGGACCATTCGAATGGTAAATGGTTCTCCAACCTTTTATTTTCAGGCTGTAGGTGTCCTTCTTTCTAAAATGAGTCTCTTGTAGACAGCAAATAGATGGGTCCTGCTTTTTTATCCAGTCTGAAACCCTGCGCTTTTTGATGGGGTCATTAAGCCCGTTCACATTCAGAGTTACTATTGAGAGATATGAGTTTAGTGTCATCATGATATCTATTCAGTCTTTGTTTTTGTGGACTGTTCCACTGAACTTCTTCTTAAAGGGGAATTTTAAGAGTCCCCCTTAAAATTTCTTGCAGAGCTGGTTTGGAGGTCACATATTCTTTCAGTTCCTGCCTGTCTTGGAAGCTCTTTATCTCTCCTTCCATTTTGAATGAGAGCCTTGCTGGATAAAGTATTCTTGGTTGCATGTTCTTCTCATTTAGGACCCTGAATATATCCTGCCAGCCCTTTCTGGCCTGCCAGGTCTCTGTGGAAAGGTCTGCTGTTACCCTAATACTCCTCCCCATAAAAGTCAGGGATTTCTTGTCTCTTGCTGCTTTAAGGATCTTCTCCTTATCTTTGGAATTTGCAAGCTTCACAATTAAATGTTGAGGTGTTGAACGGTTTTTATTGATTTTAGGGGGGGATCTCTCTATTTCCTGGATCTGAATGCCTGTTTCCGTTCCCAGATTAGGAAAGTTTTCAGCTAGAATTTGCTCAAATACATATTCTGGCCCTCTGTCCCTTTCGGCGCCCTCGGGAACCCCAATTAAACGTAGGTTTTTCTTCCTCAGGCTGTCGTTTATCTCCCTTAATCTATCTTCATGGTCTTTTAATTGTTTGTCTCTTTTTTCCTCAGTTTCCCTCTTTGCTATCAACTTGTCTTCTATGTCACTCACTCGTTCTTCCACCTCGTTAACCCTCGTCGTTAGGACTTCTAGTTTGGATTGCATCTCATTCAATTGATTTTTAATTTCTGCCTGATAGCTCTAAATTCTGCAGTCATGAAGTCTCTTGAGTCCTTTATACTTTTTTCTAGAGCCACCAGTAGCTGTATAATAGTGCTTCTGAATTGGCTTTCTGACATTGAATTGTAATCCAGATTTTGTAACTGTGGGAGAGAGGACTGTTTCTGATTCTTTCTTTTGAGGTGAGGTTTTCCTTCTAGTCATTTTGCTCAGTGCAGAGTGGCCAAAAGCAAGTTGTATTGGGAAAAAGAGAAAAAGAGAGGAGAGAAAGAAGGAAAGAAAAGAGAAAGAGAAAAAAAAGGGAAGAGAAAAAAAACGAAAGAAAAAAAAAAGAAGAAAAAGAGAAAGAAAAAGAAAGGAGAAAAAAAAGGGGGGGGTGGGGGAAGGAAACAAATCAAAAAGCAAAACAAAACAAAAAACAAAAAACAAAAAAAACACCAAAAAAAAAAAAAAAAAAAAAAAAAAAGAACCACAGGGGAGTATCTTCTGATTCTGTGTTCTTTAAGTCCCTTGGCTTCTCCTGGAAGTTGTCAGTCTAGCTGGTGTTTTGGGGGAGGGGCCTGTTGTGCTGATTTTCAGGTGTTAGCAGTTGGGGGAGCTGCTGTGCCCCTGCCTGGTGCAGGGCTCAGTGGGGGTTGTTTACCCCGTGAGGCCGCAGGAGTAACAGCCCCAGTGGCGGGGCAGCTCTGGAAACCTGGATTCAGCTCCGGCAGGAACTCCGTCTGCAGGGCCTGGAGGCTCCGGGGCGGGGCCGCTGATCTGCTCAGCTCGGGGCAGGAGCGTCCTTGCTGTCCTGGGCCCTCCCGGCCTCTGCCTGTCCCGGGGGAGGCGGGATCCTGGGCTGTGTCCCGGCGCCCTGTGCTCCGGAGCCTGCGCTGTTGATTCGCGCTCCCGGGCCGCGCAACCCCCTCCGCGGAGCCGCCGCCCGAGCCCCTCCGAGCTGCTCCTGGAATCGCGCAGCCCCCTCCGCACGGAGCCTCTTCCTCTGCCCGAGCCCGGCCGAGCTGCTCCCGGGGCCGCACAGCCCCCTCCGCGCAGCCCCCTCCGCGGAGCCGCCGCCCGAGCCCCCGAGCTGCTCCGGGTCCGCCGTGCGCACTGCAGCCCTTAGGGAGCTCGGCGCACTCTCCTGGGCGCGCAGTTGCTGTTACTGTCCCGGGGAGCCCGAGGGCATCCCCTCCCTCCTGGGTCCTGTTCCAATTCCCTGCGAGCCCCTTTCCCCCGGGAAGGTCGGTGCAGCTCCTGCGTCTCCGGGACGGGGCTCTCCTGTCCTGGGGACACTCGCCCCGGCCTCAGCCTGGCTCCTCGCGGGGCCCCTCCCCCTTGGAGGCCTTTGTTTCTTTACTTCTTCCCCCCCCCCCCCCCCCCCCGTTTTCCTACCTTGATAGAAGCGCGAACTCTTCTCACTGTTGCATTCCAGCTGGTCTCTCTTTAAATCTCAGGCCGAATTCATAGATTTTCAGGATAATTTGAAGGTTTTCTAGGTAGTTTGGTGGAGACAGGTGATTTGGAGACCCTACTCCTCCGCCATCTTGCTCCTCCCCCTCTGTATTGGTTATATATAAATGCAATATATTTTATTAATATAAAAACAGAAATATGTACAAAGCACTGAGTAAAGGCTCTGAAGAGAGTCAGATATGAATGGGGCCTTGAGAGATTAATAGGAATTCTATTCTACCAGGTAGTAATGTGAGATAGAAGGCCTTGGAGGTCTAATGAATGAATGAATAATTTTGCAAAGCCACGGCACTGTAGAAGGTGAAGATCATTTGAAAAAAAATGAGCGTCGGGCTCCTGGTGCATGGAGCCTGCTTCTCCCTCTGCCTGTGTCTGTGTCTCTGCCTCTCTCTCTCTCTCTCTCTCTCTCTCTCTGTGTGTGTGACTATCATAAATTTAAAAAAATGAGAAGAAATTTAATGGAAGACATAATAAGAAAATGTTTCTGAAATTGGAGCATGTGAATCTCCTGAAGGCTTGTGAAAAATTCTTATTCCTATGCCCTATTCCAGAAGCACAATCTTAGGAGAACTTTAGGGTTCCCATTGTTAACAAGTTCTCTTGGTATTTCTCATATGCAACAATATTTAAGAACCCCTCATCAGGTTGTCTTGCCTTTATTTTTCCATTGCCAAAGTCACCAGTGCTTATAAAAGCCATATCAGACAAAAACCGCCTCTATTCCCTCCCAAAATAACAGAGGGGGAAAAAAAAATGGGAAAACTACACCCATCCAATGTAGTCCCTATTTAGATTCATTTTGGCAGAAAACTCTATATGTAGATTAAGCACTACCAACATGCTGGCCAAAAATTTTTAAATCATTGTCAGAAAGCATAGTTTTTACCAAATGTAGTTTAAGATATATTGAAGATTATAGCCCCTCTTTCAAAATAGAAAAATAAAAGCCCTTTCAAACAAAGGTAGCATTAAAATAGGTGTTGGTTTTATTCCCCAACACCTACAGTATACAACAGGCTAATTTCAATATATATCAACATTTGTTTTTATTTTTACTGTGGAGTTTGAGCCTTTTGAATGCAATTTTCAAATATATTACATTTAGATGAATTTAAGACAAATGTAGATTTATGTTCCTATATTTTCTGTGTCTGATCACCTCATAATATATACACTTAAGTGCCTTTTGAAATAAATTTATTTAAAATACTTGGCATTTCATTCCTTTTTATAGAAATATTCAAAAACATGTCAATTAATAATTACATTTAAAATATAGGTTTTCATTTCCTGAGGAAAACTCTACTATAAGCCCCAAAGAACCTACTTGCCTTATAGGCTTTAACTCCTTAATAAACTGGCAAAGTCTCTCTGAGAAAATCAAGACCACTATACTGTAGATTACGTCTCGTTAGACTTCAGACAAAAGAAAAAAAAATGTGACTCAAGAAATCACTGTGAATGATGGGCTATTTTTATTAATTACAGATAGTAAGAGTCATTAATCAGGGACAATGGATAATCCGTGACTTGAAGATGGAAACATACTTCATGTAATTATGGTTCATTCTTGCTCATCATCAAAATGAGTTAAATGTCTAAGTAGGTAATGTACTAAAGCAAAATTTTCAATTTTCAGCCCGTGGCAATTAACAAATGTACAAATAAATCTGGGGACTCAGGAAAGGCCAAATATAAAACATCTGTTAATAAAAATAATAAAACAAAATAATAAAATAAAATAAAACAATCTTTAATATATATGTGATGTACAAATAAATCTGGGGACCCAAGAAAGGCCAAATATAAAACATCACATATATATTAAAGATTGTTTTATTTTGCACATCACCTATAAGATTTTATTCCTGAATTTGAGCACATAATCAACTGAAAGATCTCATTTTGAATTTATATATGTTTATGTCCACGTGCCACAACATACATATGTATCATGTGCCATGGAAGCACAAACATATGAGGAATAAACCAACTATTTCTCTCTAGAGTAGCCAGACAGAAGTTAACTGAAAATATGAAATTTAAGCAGAAAAAGAAAAATGGGTGTGCACCTGGGTGCCTCAGGTGGTTAAGCTGTTGACTCTTGGTTTTGGCTCAGGTCATGACATGATCCCATGTCCTGGGATCGAGCCCCTCATCTGACTCCATGCTCAGCAGGGAGTCAGCTTGTTCCTCTACCTCTTCTCCTGCCCCCACTCACTTGTTCTCTAAAATAAATAAATCCTTTAAAAAAAAGAGCAAGAAAAAAGAAAAATGGGGAAGGGGCATTCCAGGTAGAGAAATCAACATATGTAAAGCCTCCAGTTATGTTTTGGGGTTGGAGAGTAGTTTGGCATGGGGAAGGGGTGGAGATGAAACTATGTAGGATAGCAATGTGAAATCACAGAAGTCTTTCAAGAAGAGGCATGATAACCATCATATTTGTATATTACAAAGATCACTGTGGATTTAGGATAGAGATTTAATTGAACGGAGGAAGAACAGAATGGTTTCACTTTCAAATATGTTAAATATGTAGTATCTGCAAGAAATCAGGGACAGATAGTACATAGCTGGGTATAAGGATTTAGAACTCAGGACAGAGAAGGCTCCTGAAGAAATCTGCAGATTCCTATGGATTCCACAGAAGTAGATAGGATTACCCAGAGAGAAGATGCATTCTTACATGCGAAATAAACAATGAATTATGGGGCGCCTGCTGGCTCAGTAGGTTAAACATCTGACTCTTGGGTTTGGCTCAGGTCATGAAATCGAGCCCCACATCAGGCTGCACATTCAGTGCAGAGTCTGCTTGGAAGTTTCTCTCCCTCTGTCCCTCCCTCCACTCTCTTTCTCTCTAATACATAATTTAAAAAAATAAATAAATCATGAGGATGATGAGTTGGAAAGCAACAAGATTCAAGTGTTTGGTAAAGAAAGTGGAGCCAGCAAAAATGACAAATAACTACTGAGAGAGGTAGAAGAAGAAAGAGAGAATTGTGTCCCAGAAGGCCAAAGAGAAGAGGTTTTGTGAATGAACACCAGGGCTACCAGGCTACAGAGAAACCAGGTACAATAAGGAGCTAAGAAACCAAATTCTGGATTTGGCAGTTACAGGGACAGTGATGAGGAAAGAAAACAGAATGCAAAGGGTTAAGAATGTAAGAAAGTGGGGGCAGAAGTGCAGACTACTCTAACAAGAAGTTTGGTGGTAAAGAGAAGAATACTAGTACTGCTATACTATAGACATCCAATAAATCTTTGTGTAAGGGTGAAAGGGAGGGAGGGAGCAAAGATAGCACTTGAGAAGATAACCTGATGGATAAATGAGAAAGGTTCCTCAATCTGAGGATCTTATCAAAACCAAAGAGTGACCTTACCAATTACCCAAAGAAAGTTCTTTGTTTGGCCAACAAGAAGCTAGAACTTCTGTCTAACTCCTTGAAAATTATGAATGGTACTTAGTTATAAGCAGAGTCATTCTATGAATAAATAATCTATTTCCCATACAAGATGCTAAGAACAAGGGGCACAGGGCCTTTGCATGCTGCTTCCTCTAACCAGGATGCCATTTCCTTAGAAAAGTGTCTC
Source organism: Canis lupus baileyi (assembly GCF_048164855.1). Taxonomy (NCBI): domain Eukaryota; kingdom Metazoa; phylum Chordata; class Mammalia; order Carnivora; family Canidae; genus Canis; species Canis lupus. The sequence continues at coordinate 38,009,626 of NC_132876.1, forward strand.
CTAATCCTCCAAAGAAGGCCATAGTCTCCCCATGATAGTATCTCCACTCTAGTCACAAATGCCTTTCCTTCATGACTCAAATCTCAGTTTGTAATTACACATTTATTTGTTTGTGGGGTTATTAGCTTGTCTGTCATATTCTCTCATAAATGCCCTAGGTGCCTAGCACAGTGTGTGGCAAATAGCAGGTACTGAACAGATATGTTCTGAATTAAGGACCAAAAGAAAGGTCTAAATAATGAAAGAACTCCCTAAACTCAGAGCCTTGCACTGGAAAAGTGTCCATGACTGCTATGTCCTCTTCTCTAAGGCAAATGCTGATAACATGCAATTGGACATGAGGTAACTTACATTAGACTCTTACTGTCCAACTGCCCGCTGTAATTCTTAACTATTTCCGACAGATTTCTTGATGAACAGCTGAAACTCACTCAGGATCTAGAAGTTCCTTTTTGTTTAATGGCACTTCCCAATAGCTTTCTAAATATAGTTTTAATATGAATTCCCATTAAATGGGCCCTGTAACACCTCTACCCACAAAAGCAGAAGAGGTAAGGAGTAAGAGTAAGGAGAAAGTTAAGTTACCTTATTTTTTTAAAGCAGGCTTCACACCCAATGTAGGGCTTGAACTCATAACCCTGAGATTAACAGTGGCTCTACCAACTGAACCAGCCAGCGAAGATGATGATATGAATTTTGAAGGCATAGGAGATGACAGAGTACAGAAACCAGGTGTCTGAGTTCAAATTCTAGCTTCATCGTCTAGATTTGTAACCTCGACAAGTCACTTAACCTGGGGCTCGACTTCTTCACCAGGGAAAAAACAGATACCAACATGGACGCCAGTATTATCTACTAATGGTTCTGAAAATTAACTTAGTTAGCATATGTAAAGGATGTAGAACAGTGCCTGGCACATAGTAAGTGTTCGATAAATCTTAGTTGTTGTTACATTATTATTACTCAATATATATCACCAGTCTTGTTTCAAAATTCAGTATTTAAGATCTAGAGAATATACTGTCTAAACCATAGAGTAATGCAGGCAACATTTGTCATTTTTACCTACTCAGTGGCTTCTCCGTTAAAGGGATATAAACTCACTTTGTAAAATTTTTATCTCTATCTCCATTCCAGTGAACTAAAGGAAAATAAAAACATCATAGCTTACTATTTGTTTCCTCCTTCCCTACAACTCTCAGGCCTTCACCTCCCACTCACCTTCAGGAAAATCTTCCAATCACTTCATCCATTTTTAAAGGGAGGATTCTGTTCCTCCATATCTCCTGCAAGCACTGACAAGATAAGCTGACAAGTCCCGAGCAAATAAACTTATGGGGGCCACCCACATGGATTTGTTTAGTTTGCAACCAACTCATACTATTTACCTACAGAATATATCTTTGGTCTTGCCCAGCTATGTTTGAATCAGCTTAACTTCCAAGGATGTTAAATTTTCAGATAAAAAGGAAACATCATTCCTCCTGGATTTTATTCAAAGAAATACCCATCTGCATGTCAGGTCCTGCAGAATGCCACTGTGTCTGAAAGGGTGGCCTAAAGATACCTTTGAATATTGAAAAGCAGGGGACATGAGGCTAAACCCTGGTAATTTTGTTGATTAAAGTTATGAGGGACAGAAGGACAGCTGCTTCTTAACACTTCCAAGTTTTATTTGTTTAGATAAATAATGATAATATAGGATACAACATGATGCATACCAAAGAAAAGTATAAACAAATTGTTCTGCCTCCATAAGCGAGAGAAAACTAAAACCGGGTCCTCTAGCAGAGTTTTTATATTCCAATCCTAAAGCACAAACTTTGGAGTTCAAAAGATTCACATTGTAGCTCTTTGGATTTCTGACATCAAAGGAGGTGCTTTCAGTGCAGAAACAAACATCATACTTTGTGAACAATTAATAGCTAAGAGTGTGTTGGTCTTCTGAGTTACTGCTGACTTGCTATCTAACCTTGGCAAATATCTTCACCTTTCTAGTTCAGATATTCAGCCTCACAAATGTTTTGAGAGAGTCAAATTAGATAAAATATGAAAATGCTTTGAAAAAGTTTTAGGCTGCCTCTACTGCTGCCTGATGATATTACTATATAGATTGAAGTGAGAAAAAAATTGCTTAACTCATAACATTGGGTTAGTATATATTCTGTTAATTAATTTTATTACTTTTTTATTTTAAAAGGTCATGCAAGTCAACTTCTGTTCCTAGAAATATAGCAGAATGGACAACTTGAAAAAAAAAAACATTAAAACCTCCAAGAAATTCTGGGTAAAATATAATAAGCCTGCTATTAAATTCACAGCTAATCAAACTATAAAGTGGAAAATACTCATGTATATGATCCCAAGAATGAGAGCAAATTTTAGAGCCAGGGAGGAAGGGAGTGAAAGGGACTGGGAGAAGGAGAGAGAGACAGATATACACACACACATATACATGCATGTAGAAATCAGAGAGAGAAGCCAATTATGAAATTGTAGCTGCTCAAAAGAGATTTACTAATATAAAAAAAACTATTTGGCTTAATAGCCAATAGAGAAAGAAGTTTGTATGCTGTGGATAATGGGAATTGAGACACCACATAAATGTAGGAATCTCAAAGTTCCACACCTCAGTGAAATGACAGGAAAAAGTCTCACTAGCAAAGACAGAGAGCTGAAAAAGATTCTTGTCTGTTCCATCTTAGCCTTTTTTTAAAGATTTTATTTATTTATGAGAGACACAGAGAGAAAAAGAGAGAGACAGAGACACAGAGGGAGAAGTAGGCTCCATGCAGGGAGCTTGACGTGGGACTTGATCCAGGGTCTCCAGGATCACACCCTGGGGTGAAGGCAGCACTAAGCCACTGAGCCACCTGGGCTGCCCCCAACTTAGCCTTTTGATGGTAAAATATCTCCTCTGATAATTCAAAACCACAGGCCTATTAACACAGGTTTGTGGCCAAATACACCCTTTTTGCCTGATCCTTACAGTCCCAAACTAGGAAATTAATCTAATGTGGCACTAAATTGGTAGTGCCTTGATGTGACTAGCAGAAGCAAGTGCCAATTTCTGTGAAAGAACGAATCATGAGGGGCACCTGGATACTCAGTGGTTGAGCAACTGCCTTTGGCTCAGGTCATGATTCCAGGATCCTGGGATCGAATTCCACATCGGGCTCCCCAAAGGGAACCTGCCTCTCCCTCTGCCTATGTCTCTACCTCTCTCTCTCATGAATAAATAAATCTTAAAAAAAAAAAGAATGAATCATGGATCTGCACCTTCATCGATTTCTGCAGATAAAAGCCCCAAGTGCATGACCACACAATCCCAAACTGCAAGGCAGTCAATCCAGTTAGCCACCACAGCAACTTAGCAGATAAACAATAAAATTAGATCCTCGAGGATATGAAATACTGAAATTAATGGATACTGAATAGATAATACAGAAAATGCATGTTGAGAAATAAAATAATAACAATCAAAACTTAGGGAAAATGACATTTTTAAAGGCCAGCTATATTTCAAAACCAAATAAAACATCTAGAAATGAAAAAAAAAGTGAACTAAAGTAGTAAATCTCAATAAATTGACTAAGCAACAGGATAGACACTAATAAAGGGCAGATCTCGGATCTATTATATCTGAAAAGAATTATCAAAAAAATGCAATTCAGAAAGACAAAGAGATGGAAAATATTAAAAGTGAAACATGTAAATAGAGATGCCTGGGTGGCTCAGTGGTTGAGCATCTGCCTTCAGCTCTGGATGTGATCCAGGGGTCCTGGGATTGAGTCTCTCATCAGGCTCCCCGTAGGAAGCCTGCTTCTCCCTCTGCCTATGTCTCTGCCTCTGTGTGTGTGTGTGTGTGTGTGTGTGTGTCATTCATGAATAAATAAATAAAGTCTCAAAAAAAAAGAAACATGGAAATAGAATGAGAAAGTCCAATGGCTATATGATAGGAGTCCCGGGAAAAGAGAATTCTGAGAATGGATAGAGACAAGAGTGAAAAATCATGACTGATGCATTTGGGTTTAGGAAACACAATAAATCACAAGCAGGATAGATTTTTAAAAGTCCACATCTGACATGTCATAGTGCAACTACACAACACCCAGCCAAAAAGATGTTATAAACAGCCAGAGAGTAAAAACAAAATACCTTAAATCAATGACTATTAAACTGACAGTAGACTTTGCCAGAGTAGTAGCATGAAACATGACAGGATAACAGTAACTTCAAAAGGCTGACAGAATAGAGTTCTTAATTTAAGATCTGACATCCAGATTAGCTCTCATTGAGAACTCACCTTTCTGAAAAACAAAAATGGAGAGAATTTGCATAAAATAGACTATGAAAAGGGAATTTTTAAAAAAATACTTATTCTTTTTAAGTAGGCTCCATGTCCACTGTGGAGTGTGAACTCACAACCCAGAGATTAAGAGCTGCCTGCTTGGGGATCCCTGGGTGGCGCAGCGGTTTAGCGCCTGCCTTTGGCCCAGGGCGCAATCCTGGAGACCCAGGATCGAATCCCACGTCGCGCTCCCGGTGCATGGAGCCTGCTTCTCCCAATGCCTATGTCTCTGCCTCTCTTTCGGTGTGTGTGTGTGTGTGTGACTATCATCAATAAATAAATAAAAATTTTAAAAAAAGAGCTGCATGCTCCACTGACTGAGCCAGGCAGCTGCCCCCATGAAAAGGGAATTTTAAAGGCTGTACTTTGGGAATGAAGAAAAGGAAACATTCCAGAAGGAAGGACCAAGACACAAAAAGGAATGATGAGCAAAGAATAAGGATTTGTATAAATATAAGCAAATATCAATTGAATAAAAAAATAACAGTATCTTATCAAGTGAGTAAAAAGAAAAATAAGGCAAAACTGAAATACAGGACCCTAGTAACATGTAAGATGGAAATAAAATGATGAGAGTCAAAACATTCTAAATCCTTAGATTGTTCAAGAGAAGCCTAAAAAGAGTAGCTAACTTTAGACTCCATTCAGTATTCATCTTAAATTTTTAATAGCATCCACTAAAAGTGTATTTACATCCAAATGATTAGAAGGAGCAAGAAAAAAAATTTAAAAAGGAAATGATGAATTTGTGGCCATCTTGTCAGGAGCCTGGAAGGAAAAGGACTGACAAATCAGACAGAAAGGTCTGGAAGAGAGGCATGTGAACATATGGGAGTGGGCACTAAATATAAAGATTTTGTGTATTATGCATTAAGTCCCAGAAGAATGCATCCACCATGGAAGACACACTGAAAAAAAAAAAAAAAACAAGCAGACAAAATAATCTAGCTAGTTGTCATTAGCCAGCCATTGTCATCAACCACCCTGGAAATGATACAATAGGCACATGTACAGATCAGTAAAGGTGAAGATTATATATAGGCACCCCAGCACATGCTTCTTTTTTTTAAATTTTTTATTTATTTATTTATTCATGAGAGACACACAGAGACACAGAGAGAGGCAGAGACACAGACAGAGGGAGAAGCAGGCTCCATGCAGGGAGCCCGATGCGGGACCTGATCCCAGGTCCCCAGGATCATACGCCGGGCTGCAGGCGGTGCTAAACCGCTGCACCACCGGGGCTGCCCCCTGCATATGCTTCCACTTCCCAAAACTAGTTTAGCTAGTGATGCCTCCAAATCTGTATCCTTTCAGACACCAATGCTGAACTCCTATTATGGTTCCATGTCCCAAGCAGACCAACAAGCCACTTAGAGGCAAGTCATCTACATCATACCCATCTATTTGAGAAAGGTCAGTGGTTTGTTCTCACAGGGATACGTCTTTCTTCCAGATATGAGTTTGCCTTTACTGTCTGAAAAACCTCAGCCACAGGCACAGAATCCTACACAATAGGGCATCCATCATAGCGCCAATGTACAATAGTTCAAAACAAAGAAGGTGCAGAAATGGCTCCATGATCCACAATTCATACTGCACACTGCACCATCCAGAGGCAAATGGCTTTACAGAGCACTGGAATAGTCTTTTAAGGGCACAGCTAAAGCAAAATCTCAGGTGCAATGCTCTGTAAAGAAGGAGTGCCATCTTCTAAGAAGCAGTAAATGTATCAAGTTAGAGACCTCTAAAAGGCATTGTGTCCCCAGGAGGAAGGCTAACAAAGTCCAGAAAACAGGGGGTTGAAGCAGGACTGGTCCTGTTACCATCTTCGAAGGAGGAGGACTTTGTGCTTTCCATCTTCCTATTTCTAGGTTCTGCATGGTGTGAGGTCCTGGTACCCAAAGGGGTCAACACTTTTCTATACTTTAAAAAAAAACAGCTATACTGAAGAATAATTGACATATAATAAATCTCATGTTTAAAGTGTACAATTTGATATGGGATCCCTGGGTGGCTCAGCATTGAGCGTCTGCCTTTGGCTCAGGGCATGATCCTAGTCCAGGGATCGAGTCCTACATCAGTCTTCCTGCAAGGGGCCTGCTTCTCCCTCTATGTCTCTGCCTCACTCTCTGTTTTTCATGAATAAATAAATAAATAAAATCTTTTTAAAAAATAAAGTGTACAATTCAATAAATTTTGACAATTCAATAAATTTTGACACATTGACTCAAAGCATGAAACCATTGATCCAATCAAGCCAATGAACACATTTATCTCCCACAATTTTTTCCTTATGACTCTTTGTAATCTCTCTTCTGTCCCTCTTAGCACTTCCCACCAAGCAACTAGTGAACTGTGCTTCATTTTTTCATTCTTTTTTCAAATTTTATGTAAATAGAATCATACAGTATGAACTTTTTTTACTTTATTCATTCAGTATAGAGATTCATTCATGTTGTTGAATGTATCAAAAATGAATGTACAAGTAAATATATGCTTTTATTTCTCTTGTGTAACTACTAATGAGCAGAATGACTAGATCATGATAGGTGTACATTTAACTCTTTCTTTTTTGAAATTTCTATACAGTTTTCCTTTACTTTAAATATATAAGTGAATTTTTAATTCTATGCTCTCAGATATCCATGTCAGTTTTTTTAATAATAAATTTATTTTTTATTGGTGTTCAATTTGCCAACATACAGAATAACACCCAGTGCTCATCCCGTCAACTGCCCCCCTCAGTGCCCGTCACCCATTCACCCCCACCCCCTGCCCTCCTCCCCTTCCACCACCCCTAGTTCATTTCCCAGAGTTAGGAGTCTTCATGTTCTGTCTCCATTTCTGATATTTCCTACCCATTTCTTCTCCCTTCCCTTCTATTCCCTTTCACTATTATTTATATTCCCCAAATGAATGAGACCATATAATGTTTGTCCTTCTCTGATTGACTTATTTCACTCAGCATAATACCCTCCAGTTCCATACAAGTTGAAGCAAATGGTGGGTATTTGTGGTTTCTAATGGCTGAGTAATATTCCATTGTATACATAAACCACATCTTCTTTATCCATTCATCTTTCGATGGACACCGAGGTTCCTTCCACAGTTTGGCTATTGCGGACATTGCTGCTAGAAACATCGGGGTGCAGGTGTCCTGGCGCTTCATTGCATCTGTATCTTTGGGGTAAATCCCCAACAGTGCAATTGCTGGGTCGTAGGGCAGATCTACTTTTAACTCTTTGAGGAACCTCCACACAGTTTTCCAGAGTGGCTGCACCAGTTCACATTCCCACCAACAGTGCAGGAGGGTTCCCTTTTCTCCGCATCCTCTCCAACATTTGTGGTTTCCTGCCTTGTTAATTTTCCCCATTCTCACTGGTGTGAAGTGGTATCTCAATGTGGTTCGGATTTGTATTTCCCTGATGGCAAGTGATGCAGAGCATTTTCTCATATGCATGTTGGCCATGTCTATGTCTTCCTCTGTGAGATTTCTGTTCATGTCTTTTGCCCATTTCATGACTGAATTGTTTGTTTCTTTGGTGTTGAGTTTAATAAGTTCTTTATAGATCTTGGAAACTAGCCCTTTATCTGATATGTCATTAGCAAATATCTTCTCCCATTCTGTAGGTTGTCTTTGAGTTTTGTTGACTGTATCCTTTGCTGTGCAAAAGCTTCTTATCTTGATGAAGTCCCAATAGTTCATTTTTGCTTTTGTTTCCCTTGCCTTCGTAGATGAATCTTGCAAGAAGTTGCTGTGGCCGAGTTCAAAAAGGGGGTTGCCTGTGTTCTCCTCTAGGATTTTGATGGATTCTAATTTCACATTTAGATATTTCATGCATTTTGACTTTCTCTTTGTGTATGGTGTAAGAGAATGGTCTAGTCTCATTCTTCTGTGCATGGCTGTCCAATTTTCCCAGTACCATTTATTGAAGAGACTTTCCTTATTCCAGTGGATAGTCTTTCCTGCTTTGTCGAATATTAGTTGAGCATAGAGTTGAGGACCCATTTCTGGATTCTCTATTCTGTTCCATTGACCTGTTTCTGTGCCAGTACCACACTGTCTTGTCTGTTTCTGTGCCAGTACCACACTGTCTTGATGATCACAGCTTTGTAGTACAACTTGAAATCTGGCATTGTGATACCCCAGCTCTGGTTTTCTTTTAATATTCCCATGGCTATTTGGGGTCTTTTATGCTTCCACAAAAACCTTAAGATGATTTGTTCCAATTCTCTGAAGAAAGTCCATGGTATTTTGATGGGGACTGCATTAAATGTGTAAATTGCCCTGGGTAGCATTGATATTTTCATAATATTAATCCTTCCAATCCACGAGCATGGAATATTCTTCCGTCTCTTTGTGTCTTCCTCAATTTCTTTCAGAAGTGTTCTGTAGTTTTTAGGGTAGATCTTTTACCTCTTACGTTAGGTTTATTCCTAGGTATCATATGCTTTTAGGTACAATTGTCAATGGAATTGACTCCTTAATTTCTCTTTCTTCAGCTTCACTGTTAGTGTATAGAAATACCACTGATTTCTGGGCATTGATTTTGTATCCTGCCACACTGCCAAATTGCTATATGAGTTCTAGCGATCTTGGGGTGGAGGCTTTTGGGTTTTCTAAATACAGTATCATATCATCTGTGAAGAGGGAGAGTTTGACTTCTTCTTTGCCAATTTGAATGCATTTTCTTTCTTTTTGTTGACTGATTGCTGAGGCTAGGACATCTAGTACTATATTGAATAGCAGTGGTGAGAGTGGACATCCCTCTCTTGTTCCTGATCTTAGGGGAAAGGTTCCCAGTGCTTCCCCATTGAGAATGATATTTGCTGTGAGCTTTCTGTAGATGGCTTTTAAGATGTTGAGGAATGTTCCCTCTATCCCTACACTCTGAAGAGTTTTGATCAGGAATGGATGCTGTATTTTGTCAAATGCTTTCTCTGCATCTATTGAGAGGATCATATGGTTCTTGTGTTTTCTTAGCTGATATGATCATTGATTGCTTTACAAGTGTTGAACCAGCCTTGCGTCCGGGAATAAATTCCACTTGGTCATAGTGAACAAACTTCTTAATGTACTATTAGATCCCTTTGGTTAGTATCTTGTTGAGAATTTTTGCATCTGTGTTCATAAGGGATATTGGTCTATCATTCTCCTTTTTGGTGGGGTCTTTGTCTGCTTTTGGAATTAAGGTGATGCTGGCCTCATAGTATGAATTTGGAAGTATTCCATCTATCTTTCTGAACAGCTGTAGTAGAATAGGTTATTATTTCTTCTTTAAATGCTTGATAGAATTACCCTGGGATGACATCAGGCCCTGCATTTTTGTGTCTTGAGAGGTTTTTGATGACTGCTTCAATTTCTCCCCTGGTTATTGGCTGTTCAGATTTTCTATTTCTTCCTGTTCCAGTTTTGGTAGTTTCTGGTTTTCCAGAAATGTGTCCATTTCTTCTAGATTGCCTAATTTGTTGGCGTATAGCTGCTCATAATTAGTTTTAAAAATCGTTTGTATTTCCCTGATATTGGTAGTGATCTCTCCTTTTTCATTCATGATTTTATTAATTTGAGTCTTTTCCCCTTTGTTTTTAATAAGGCTGGCTAATGCTTTATCTATCTTATTAATTCTTTCAAAGAACCAACTCCTGGTTTTGTTTATCTGTTCTACAGTTCTTCTGGTCTCTATTTCATTGAGTTCTGTTTGAACTTTAGTAACTCTCTTCTTTTGCTGGGTGTAGGTTTTATTTGCTGCTCTTTCTCCAGTTCCTTTAGGTGCACGGTTAGCTTGTGTATTTGAGTTCTTTCCAGTTTTTGAATGGATGCTTGTATTGTGATGTATTTCCCCCTCAGGACTGCTTTTGCTGTATCCCAAAGATTTTGAACTGTTGTATCTTCATTCTCATTAGTTTCCATGAATCTTTTTAATTCTTCTCTAATTTCCTGGTTGACCCTTTCATCTTTTAGCAGGATGGTCTTTAATCTCCACGTGTTTGAATTTCTTCCAAATTTCTTCTTGTGATTTAATTCTAGTTTCAAAGCGTTATGGTCTGCAAATATGCAGGGGACAATCCCAATCTTTTGGTATTGGTTGAGACCTGATTTGTCTCAACCCAGTATATGGTCTATTCTGGAGAAAGTTCCATGTGTATCTGAGAAGAATTTGTATTCAGTTGTGTTTGGATGTAAAGTGCTGTGAAATCCATGTGGTTCAGTGTATCATTTAAAGCTCTTGTTTCTTTGGAGATGTGCTTAGAATATCTGTCATTTACACATAGTGCCGTGTTGAAGTCTCCAAGTATATTATTATCTCAGTATGTCTTAACTTTACTTATTAATTGATTAATACACTTGGCAGCTCCCACATTCGGGGCATAAGTATTCATGATTGTTAGGTCCTCTTATTGGATAGATCCTTTAAATATGATATAGTGTCCCTCTTCATCTCTTACTACTGTCTTTGGGATAAACTTTCATTTATCTAATATGAGGATGGCTACCCCTGCTTTCTTTTGAGGACGATTTGAATGGTAAATGGTTTTCCAACCTTTTATTTTCAGCCTGGAGGTGTCCTTACGCCTAAAATGAGTCTCCTGTAGACAGCAAAGAGATGGGTCTTGCTTTTTAATCCAGTCTGGAACCCTGCGTCTTTTGGTGGCATCTCTAAGCCCATTTACGTTCAGAGTTACTATTGAAAGATATGAATTTAGTGTCATCATAATACCTATTCAGTCCCTGTTTTTGTGGATTGTTTCCTTGGACTTCCTCTTTCTTTTACAGAGTCCCCCTTAATATTTCTCGCAGAGCTGGTTTGGTGGTCACATATTCTTTCAGTTCCTGCCTGTCTTGGAAGCTCTTTATCTCTCCTTCCATTTTGAATGAGAGCCTTGCTGGATAAAGTATTCTTGGTTGCATGTTCTTCTCATTTAGGACCCTGAATATATCTTGCCAGCCCTTTCTGGCCTGCCAGGTCTCTGTGGAGAGGTCTGCTGTTAACCTAATACTTCTCCCCATATTGGTTAGGGATCTCTTGTCCCTTGCTGCCTTAAGGATCTTTTCTTTATCTTTGGAATTTGCAAGTTTCAGTATTAAGTGTCGGGGTGTTGAACGGTTTTTATTGATGTTAGGGGAGGAATCTCTCTATCTCCTAGATCTGAATGCCTGTTTCCCTTCCAGAGTTAGGGAAGTTCTCAGGTATGATTTGTTCAAATACACTTTCTGGTCCTCTGTCCGTTTTGGCGCCCTCTTGAACCCCAATTAAACATAGATTTTTTTTCCTTCTGAGACTGTCATTTATTTCCCTTAACCTTTCTTCATGATCTTTTAATTGTTTTTCTCTTTTTCCTCAGTTTCCCTCCTTGCTATCAACTTGTCTTTTATGTCACTCACTCGTTCTTCTACCTCATTAACCCTCGTTGTTAGGACCTCCAGTTTGGATCGCATCTCATTTAATTGATTTTTAAATTCAACCTGATTAGATCTAAATTATGCAGTCATGAAGTCTCTTGAATCCTTTATGCTTTTTTCCAGAGCTACCAGTAACTTTATAATTGTGCTTCTGAATTGGCTTTCTTTCTAACATCTAATTGTAATCCAAAGTTTGTAACTTTGTGGGAGAGATTACTATTTCTGATTCTTTCTTTTGTGGTGAGTTCTTCTTTCTAGTCATCTTGCTCAGCACAGAGTGGCTAAAAACAAGTTGTACTGGAAAAAGGAAGGGAAAAAAAAGAGAAAAACAGGGGGGGGGGACAACAAAAAAACCCAGAAAGAACAAAAATCAATAACAATCAAAAAAAAAAAAAAGGAGTGGTATCCTCTGGTTCTATATACTGTAAATCTCTCGACTTCCCTTGGAGCTTTCCAGCTCTGCTTGGGCAGGACTTGCTCTTCCCCTTTCCTTTCAGCAGGTCTTCTGGGGGAGGGGCTGCTGTGATGATTCTCAGGTGTGTGCACCTGGGGAGCTGCACCCCCCCCCCGCCAGGTGCAGGGCTCATTGGGAGCTGTTTATGCTGTGAGGCCTCTGTTCCCTGGCGACCCTGCCTCTCCCAGGCACAGGGTGACACTCCGAGGGACAACCACACTGGTGACGGCCAGCTCTTCAGCCCTGGAGTCAGCTCCCGCAGTGACTCCTGCAGCTCCCAGTCTGCACTGGCCTGGAAGCTCCAGGGGTGGGGGGCGCTGATCTGTACAGCTTGGGGCCGCTGGACAGGAGGAGCGTCCTCACTGTCCTGTGCCCTCCCAGCCTCCACCTGTCCTGGGGGGGGGGGGAGGGAATAGGATCCTGGGCTGTGTCCCCCGGTGCCCTGGGCCCTGCGCTGCTGGAATGGCACTCCCGGCTCCTTGGGCTGCGCAGCCCCCTCTGCGCGGAGCCGCCGCCTGAGCTGCTCCCGGACCCCGCTGGGCATGGGCTGCAGCCCTTTACCGTGCTCGGTCTGTGGTGTGTGGCGGGCTCTCCCCCAGGGTGCACTTCTTCTGTTAGTGACCCGGGGAACCTGGGGGCTCCACTGCTCCTCCTGGGATCCTGCTCGAGTTCCCTGCACGCGCCTTTCCGTCTGTGAAGATTGGTAATGTTCCTGCCTCTCCGCGGCTGGGCTCTCCTGTCCTGAAGGCACTCCCCGCCTTAGCCAGGCTCCTCGCGGGGCCCCTCCCCCACTGGGTGCTTTTTAATTTTTTTCGTCTTCCTCCCTTGATAGAAGCGCGAACTCTTCTCTCTGTAGCATTCCAGCTGTTCTCTCTTTAAATCTCAGGCCGAATTCTTAGGTTTTCAGGATGATTTGAAGGTTATCTAGGTAATTTGGTGGCGACAGGTGACTTGGGGACCCTACTCCTCGGCCATCTTGCCCCGCCCTCCATTTATTTGTATTCATATTTCTTCATTTGTAAACTTTTGGCTTGTAGACTTTGCCCATTTTTTATGGGATGTTATTATGTGTGTATTTTTTAATTATCACTGTTCTGTGAAATTTCTTTACATGTTAAATGCATTGGCCCTTTATCTGCCATATATTTGCAAAAATCTTACCCCAGATTGTCATTTGTTATTAAATTTTATGATTCATTTAGGTGAACAATGTTTCAATCTGTATATGTTTATTTTTAAATTGTAAATAGTCAAATTATAATTTTTTCTTTGTAATTATTATCTCAATCTATATCCTATAATTTCAATATATTCTATAGTTCTACTGTGGCCGTGAAGTTTTCTTAATGTTCCCTTGTCAATGTTAAGACTCCTTTGTTTGAAAGATTTCTGCTGTCTCTGTTCCCCCTAAATAGTAGCAGTAAATTAAGTAACCTACCAATTTCTACCTACAGCGCATGTTCAAAAGCTGCATAATGTAGCTACATTATTCTGATTCCCTACTTTATGACTAATTGAATCTACATGCACAAAGACATTTTTCACATCAGCTGGAGAATTAAAATATTAAACTCCCACTGCTAATCACTAATTATTTTCTTTCTTCCTGACAGATCTCAAGTTGTCAGAATACAATGGCAGTGTACATTGCAAAAAGAAATCACATTACTGTGAATTCAATTTACACACATGTTTATTGGAGAAAGACATTAATCATAACCTACCAAAGAAAACACTGTAGCCTGGAGCATTCAGACTTAATCCTTCTTAATGCAAATAATTAAAAAATGTTCCTGACGTTTCAACAAAGTCCTCTCCCTGTGTGAGAGTGAGCAAAGTAACTGTTGGTTTGTTTCCATGTGGACTCTTTACTTAAGAAAACAAAAATGTGACTTAACTAAATTCGATGGTCACTTCTCAGATTGTTTACTTCTCAGCTACATTGTCTTGTCTACCTTTCAAGATTTAACTTCTCTTTTTCCCCCCAGGCTTCCTTTCTTTATCATGGAATATAATTGAAAAATAACTCAGTTGATAATAAAATATCAAACATTAGAATCCAAAGTAAGAATTTCCAACTGTGTGACTTTGGTTGAGTTACATGATCCTCTGAGCATCAATATTATCACAAAACTGTTATGAGAATCACACGAAATCACATATGTAAAAATACCAACCCTAGCACATAGTGACTAATCACTAAGTGGTATTGAATCAAAATCTAAATTTACCTATTGAGTTCACCATGGCTCAATCCTATGTTCTCTGTTGTTTTGCCTCTAAATTCATCTACCTCCATGTACTACCTCTTCAAAGTCTTACTGGCTCCCATCAGATCTCTTCCTTTACTGATGCCCAACAGAGTGGTCCACCTTGATGAGGGAGCGCAATTATTACAAAATCAACTAACAGCTGTTGATATTGTGTTTTG